>NC_068928.1:27113750-28545000 GCF_023091745.1 Budorcas taxicolor | reverse complement strand
AAGGTTTCCAGGATGTACAGTAGACCTGGTCCCTGGGCTCAGAGCATCTACAGTATAGAAGGAGAACCATCACTCAGCATAGTGCCTGGGTGGAGGGTTTGGGGGGCACAGCATGGAGGCTTAGTCGATGTTGATTGAATGAATGAAGAAGGAGGAAAGGGAAGGAAGAATGGAAGGAAGGATGGTGGGGGATGGATGCCTGATTTAAAATAAACATTTCATTATTCTGGATCCATCTCCCCGCCTCACCATTTCTAGCCATGACCTTGTAGGAATGAGTGGAAATGAATAAACAAGTGATTCTGAAGGGGAAAAACCTTGACAAGCAAGTATTATCATATATCCCGTTTCACCCTCGCGCTCTTTGCACCAGGTATGGTCAATACCACTCAGAGTCCCTACTGAGGCACTTACAGCAGTGTTCTTCCTACTTCCTGACACAGCAGTGTTGGGCCTATAGGTCTGTGAAGTCATGTTCGGCAGCTGGGTCTTTAACATCTCTTTGGTGACCACTTCCTGGTTTGCACTCAGCCTTCCCATCTCTGCAACATGCTGAATGCTCCAAGTGAAAAAGTCAGAAGGGTTTTGAAATGCTAGTGTACGCCGTTGACAGGTACGAATCCCCATCAGCCTGGAATGTCACACCTGTTAAAAGTAATTGAGTGTCCTTGAGGATCACCTCCTTTAAAACCCAGAAATGTGACACCGGGTTGCTTCCAGCTGAGAGAGAACACTTCCCCCAGACTTCAGCAGCAATTTTGTCTCAGTAAATTAGAAATCATCATAGGATTCCCCCCACCAACAATGTTTCTGTATAGCTTTAGGCGTGTGTGTCTAGGGGGGATGTGTGTGTAAAAGACACATCAGTTGGGTGCCTCCTCTCTTATGCTAAGTCACTTCAGTTGTGTTCAGCTCTTGCTACCCCATGAACTGTATGTAGCCCGCCAGGCTCCTCTGTCCATGGGATTCTCCAGGCAAGAGTACTGGAGTGGGTTGCTAGTTAATCTTAATAATTTATTTTTTGAAACTCTTCAGGCACATTTAGCTCATTTACTAATATATTACTTTAAAAAATGCCCGTTGAAGGTTTATTCTGATTTTAAATATAATAAATTTCCTGTAGCAAAATAGAGAACACTAATCGCAAAAGAACCCACCACCCATAATCAATATTAACATTTTGGGTATATCTTTCTAGTCTTTTCTCTGTGCATGCGTGTAATATGTCTACATGCATTACTTTTTAAAAACTATTTGGGATGATGTTTTCTATGCCACACAACTTGCTTTCTACTTCCTGAAGTCTGAAAGGTTTCTCTGTCTTTACAGCGTGCCCAAAACAATGACTCTGATGACTGTATAACTTTTTCAAAACCTGTGTATTACTATCTTTTTACATGACTTCCTGCTTTAAGCAAGAGTAAAAATTTCTAGCATTTGTATTATTATATATTATCCTATTTATATTGTATTTATTATAAGATATACTTGGAATTTGGGAACTGCAGGAAACAAATCTTTTTTTTTTCGGTTGCAAGGCATGTGGAATCTTAGTTTCCCAACCAGGGGTCGAACCCATGCCCAGAAGTGCAGAGTCTTAATCACTGAATCTTTAAGGAAGTCCCAGGAAACAAACTCTCATATTCATTTTCAGTGGAGAAATACCACCCTGGAGGAAGATTTTCATTCCTTTGGAGACTGGCAGCTGAAAGCTTTTTAAAGATATTGTGTATTTTCCCAAAGGCAGGCAAAAAACATTACCACCTCATTCGGCAAGCGCATCTTGGGTTCTGGGTGCCGTACTGGGTGAAACAGGATAGTGCTGTAGCCCTGGCCTCGAGGGGGCTTATGTGGCAGTTGGAGGGGTGGAGAAGACAGGGAATAGTCGACAGGCACATAGATGTCATAACTACCAGCTGTGACAGTCTAGACAGCCAGAAGGCCCTCTGGATCTAACGACTCTGAAAAAGCACCCAGTTTTGCATTACCTGGGGCTCCCCTGGTGGCTCAGCTGGTAAAGAATCTGCCTGCAATGCAGGAGACACAGGTTCGACTCCTGGGTTGGGAAGATCCCCTGGAAAAGAGGTAGGCTGCCCACTCCAGTATTCTGGCCTGCAGAATTCCATGGACTGTATAGTCCATGGGGTCACAAAGAGTCAGACACGACTGAGCGACTTTTTCTTCTGCATTACTTATTTTATTAATATCACTAAGATTGTCACCAGAGAGTGGCTTGGATAACGCAGGCACATTTAGGTATTATAATTTCTGGCAGACAAATGAAATCCAATACCATTGGCTCCATTTGAATGTGTCATAAACCAGTCTCCGATTCCTCATCCACGTGGGCTCAGTGATATGTCACTGAAGATACAGAAGGAAAAGCTAGAAGAGCTAGGGGAAGACAGCTGCAAGTTTTGTTCTTCCCTTCTGTGAGCCTCATCCCCCTTCCATCGTGGAGGATGCTGGTGAAGTTAACCAAAGCTAGCACCTCGAGCTGACGATGTATAACCAGTCCTCGTGGTCCATCGGTGCTGTGGATAAAGGAAGGATGATGCAGTTTCTGATTCTCAGTCACCCTCCCTGACTCCAGCATTCCAGTTCACCCTGTCCTCATTATGAAGCAGAAAAGACTGCCTAAGGCCTGGTTTATTTACCTAATAAACTGGCTGTTGTATGGCCTGGGAAATGCTAAAATTTTTCAGCCAAGAAATCCTAGTAACAAGCAAACAGAGGTCCAGCAGTCAGGTTTCTGAAGAAACAACAAAATGAAGGTCAGCTAATATGGCCATTATTCCCCTTCCTGGTGGCCATGACAGCACTGGGGTTTATTTGAAGATCCCAGACTTCGAATCCTTGCTCACATTGTTTGTTGCCCAAGTATTTCAGGCTGTGCCAACAGCTTCAGATATTAATGTATTCGAGAGATCAGTGAATGAAGAATTCCTCTGCACTTTTTTTTCCCCCTTTTTAATTTTTTTTTTTTCTCCCTTTGCCATACACTTTGTTTGTAGTGTTCTTTGTCTGCCAGACGTTGCCGGGCATTTCTAATGAGGAAGCAAAGAATTGCAGAAGGAAAAAGGCAAGGGGCGGTGGTTGGGGGGAGCAGTGTAGGGAGAAGAAAACAGGCGAGGAAACACAGGGCGTGTTTAGCACTTTAACCGTAAGGTGACGTTTTTACAAGCTAGTCAGGTGCACGGGATACGCTGGGGACCAGAGTCCAGGATGCTGATGCAGAGAATACGGTTCTGGGAACGGCCAACGCATTGCTTAGCTTCTCGCCACAATAAACGCACTTTTATTTTTGAGCACCATTTTCCCTGCAGGACAGCCGGCCTCGATGCTGCTCTAAGTGTTCATCTCAGCTTGCATGATTGCAGCCACCTCACTAACCCACCCTGGGCGGCCACTACAAGGGGGGAAAAAATTAAAGCATTTCCTACTCCTGGTAACGTACTGCTGCAGGATAATTGGTGGCTGTTTGTGAAGAACATTATCACTGCAAAACCCAGAAAGGTCTGTCTGAGAGCTGGTTGCTGGGGCTAGGCAAAGTGGGGAGGGCTCTGAAAATCACATTTCTGCAAGGGCAATGAACTAGTAAGTAATTTTTTAGCATCACTCGATCCTCGGACTCATCCTTCCGTGCTGTACATACAGGGGGCTGGTTTTGCAGACTGTCCTTTGATACCACATGGAAATGTTAATGAGACGAAACCAGCTAAAGGGCTCTTTAGACAGCAGTGCTCAGGGGAAGGCCGAATGAAATGCAGACCCTCCGAGGGCTTCTCCTCCACACAAGAAGTCCCTTTGTTTCTCGTCTTATAAACCAGAGGCATGTCTGAAATTGCAGGGAAAGTGAGAGGGGCCAGAGAGTGGGCGCCTGGGGCTCGGCTTTCTATGTTTTTTAAAAAGGGGAGGGGGAAACGATTCTCCGGTTATTCGCGCCCGAGTTTGGTAGGCAAGCGCAGGGTGTTTTTGAAGTTCCGAAGGAAGGTTCTCTGAAGATGTGAGCGGGATCTGTCTTTCACTTGGACTTAATTAAGAAACTTGCTGGCTTTGTCTGTAGGGGGCCCATTACGTGCAAGCTGAAGCCCCCTCTGAATAGGGGCTCAGCCTGGAAAGTGTATACATTCCACACCGCCTTTGTGTCGTGTTGCCAAACTGGAGGCAGAGGCAAGTGGGGACGGGGCTCTGCTAGAGGCCATCCCGTGCTGCCTCCAGCGCCAAACAGAGCCACCGCCAGTGCACAGGTGTCCCTTGGGGGCCTGGACCGAGTTGGACTTTTACAAGATGAATCTCGTAGACACACAGGTGGTCAGGAATTGGAGTCCTGCTTTGGTGCCCCATCACTGGCTGGAGAATGGACCCAGGGGGCACTCAGCGTCTTGGGAACGAACGTTTGGTCTCTAAACCTGGGATGGTGGGAGCCCAGCTTCGGGCGCTGTCTCCCCACAGCTTGCTTTCCCCTCCCCACCCCCACCCCCACCCCCGGAAAACCCAGGGAGAAAGTTTGCCTGGTCACTGTTCTTGTAACCTTGAGAATAATTTCCCCCTGGTGGGCTACTGTGGCCTACCCTGTTTAGAACAAAGTTGCTGAATGCTGGAGGATAAAGAACAGTGGGAAGGCTGTGAGCAGTGGTTAATCAGCTAATTCGCATTTCAAAAGACACTAATAAGAGGTGATCAATTCAAATAAAGCCCCGGGTATGAGTACTTTCCTCACCCTGCAAAGCCTGCCGAGCGGGGCTCTCAGCCCCTCCTGCTTCTCTCCCCTTGCCTGGCTCCTCCCTTCCCCTTTGATGCTGTCGGGACCTCCCAGGGTACCTGCGCCTCCCAGGGTACTGAGCCCGGCAGACCTTCACCTTCCTCCAGGCTGAGACCAGCTGCTCCCTGTAGACCCGGCCCTGGCCGTTGTTTGCCTGGACTCTCTGTTCCCCTACGCCACCCACCCCCGCACCTGTTCAGCTTGACGAGCCAGTGCCAGTCTTTTCTCTCCCAAATGCGTGGTAACTGTCTCTGTCTCTCCAGCTCTGGGACATCTGACAGCCTCTGGTCACCTCTGTCCACTGCCACTGGCTTGGCTGTGATGAGAGGGACCCTCCTCGTTAGTCTGGCATTAAGTGTCCTGCCCCTGGGACCCCCTTTGTGATGGCCTGAGTAGTCTGATGGGCCTCGAAGTGGCCCCACGACCTCTCTGTCCCCGCCACCTCTCTGCCCCTGCTCCATGCCTGCTGTCCACACAGAGTCGGGTAGGCCGCGTCTTGAGCTTTTCCAGCAGGACTCCTCGTAATTAGGTCTTTCTGCAGTTCCAGGCTAATGGGCCTGTCCTGGAACTAATGTCACTCACCCAGTGACTGGAAAATCACCCCGCCAGCCAAGTGGCACTGTAGAAATAAAGCCGTAAATGCCAGCAATCAAGTGATTTTGTTCCAGCGAGTTCAGTTCAAGTGTTGGGAAATGAGCTTGTCAGAGTTTTCTTTCCGCCTCCTCTCCCAACCCTTAGCAAAAAGTAAAATATTGTCACCATTGATAGAACACGCCTGTAAAAGGGAGTGGGGTGAGGGCAGAGTCCTGGAGCATCCTTGACCTGGATGCAGAAGCCACATCACGTGTTCGACGCATCTGGCTTTTTCTGCGGCCCTGATATATGTGAAGTGTCTTTTGAGTGTGGTCCTTGGTGTTCAGAATCCCAGAGCACTTTAGCCCCACCGTGCCCCAGAACTCTATCAGGAACTCCACTGCCAGCTTAATTATGTACTCTGAATGAAAGACATCTCATCTTCTGGCCGCGAGCACCATGGAATGTCCTTGAACTCCATTCCTGACAACCTGACGACAGTTGGGGATGTCCTCGAAAGCCCCAAGCTGACCGCTGACCTGGAGGGGAGAGGAGATGCCCAGTCTCCAGGTCTGTCACCCACGATAAAGGCCTTCTGCTTAGTGTACCCTCTGGCTATCAGAAGCATCTTTATCTGCATCTTATTTTGACCCAAATAATTCTGGAAGGAGTCCCACTTTCAGAAGGAGTGTGGACCATGTGACCTGCCAGGTCCACTTCCACGTGGGCAGGCACCAGCACTCCAGTCACCACCAGAGGCTCGTGGCCCGACAGGCTCTCCCTCGAGACAGAGGACTTCTTTGCTGTCTGTCAGCTGAAGGAGAATCAGGCTCCGTAACACAGTCCAGCTTTATATCAGAACAAGCTCTTGGCTATGAACAGAAAGCATCCCTGATTACTGAAGTACAGAAGAAAGGTGTTAGAAGAATATTGAGTGGTTTGAAAAATCACTCATGCAGAAGGCTGGAGAATCAAACTAGAATGTGGGGAGAAAACCACAGGTGGCTGGATCATCTCCACAACCCTATCACAGAACCATCTCATTGCCATGACTACTGGATGCTCTCCAGGCCCGCCATCCGCTAATGCCACTGGTGCTGACCAGCAGAGGCTGTAGCCAGGAGAGGGCTGCCTCTGATGTCCCTAGAGAACCACTGTTGTCTGGCTTTGTGCTGGTGCTTGTGGGGAGGCAGGGGGTTGCCAGTGTTCGGCCCTTCTGGTCTTGCCTCCTACTAAGACTCATATAGCTAAGAATTCCTCCCTTGTTAAAGAAAAAAAAAGGGTTCAAATGCTGAGCAGCTGAGAAACTAACTTGTTTCCACTTCAGACTTGCAGCTTACATGGGAAAAATGCATTAGGTGCATCCGATTCTTTTGCAACCCCGTGGATAGGGAAGCCTGGCAGGCGACAGCCGTGTACTACAGCCAGTAGGCTCCTCTGTCCATGGGGTTCTCCAGGCAAGAATACTGGAATGGGTAGCCATTCCCTTCTCCAGGGGATCTTCCTGACCCAGGGATCAGACCCCAGTCTCCTGCATTGCAGGCAGATTCTTTACCATCTGAGCCACCAGGGACGCCCACATGAGAGTTGCTTGCCAAAGATGGACGTCTTCCCCAAGACTCATCTCATTTGAGCCATGGAGCATTACCCAAGACGAACTATGTAATTTGTGAGGTCCAGTGAGAAATGAAAATGCAGGGCCCCTTGTTTAGAAATTATTAAGACTGTCATGATGGCGGCAGCGTAAGACTTCTAAGCATGGGACGCTGTGTCACTACTCAGGTGGCTTTTCCGGAACAGGGCATGGGCTTATAGTTGGGTCCTGGGGCCCTCGCCAGGTCTTGTGAGTGGATTCCAGCAGGTCAGTGTTATTTCACTGTTTCCTGCCCACGATTTGAGGTGTGATTATGATTCCCCCCATTTTACAGATAGGGCAGACGGGGCTGGAGAACAGTGGAGCTGTGTATTCCGAGCTACGCCTTCTGACCCCGAAGTTCCCCTCTGTCTACACCATGTCACATCCCGTACCCGGAGCTTACAGAGCAAGAGCTGTGTGATGCTCCCTGGAAGGTACGCTTTTGGGACATCGTCTCCAGAATTGTTAATGTTGTGGGAAAAAGACTCCACCTGCAATGCGTGAGACCTGGGTTCAGTCTCTGGGTTGGGAAGATCCTCTGGAGGAGAGCATGGCAACCTACTTCAGTATTCTTGCCTGGAAAATCCCCATGGACAGAGGAACCTGGCGGGCTACGGTCCATGGGGCTCACAAAGAGTCAGACACGACTGAGCAACTTAGCACACAAGTATGTATGTGTGTGTGTGAGACTGATGCCCTAGGACCTTGAGCAAGTCATTTACTCAACTTCCCAGGGCTTCAGTTTTCTCATCTATGAAAATCCTTGGCCTTCTGTCATAAGATAGGGTCGATGCCTCTCTGCCCTGCTCACCAGACAGGCACATCTCATTCTTGGGGTCAGCGCACACTCTGGGGCCCACATGATTCCCTCTCTTCCAGCTCCCCTTCTGCCACTTGCTCTGGCCTGCAGTGTCCCCCTGGGGTTCAACCCCTTGAATGTCCAGCTTGCGCTACCTGCCAGCTTCTACCCATACCACCCCAAGACCCCTTCTGTCTACAAGATGTTCCGTATAGGCTTCCTGTGTTCACAGTCCTAATGACCAGGGTATCTTCCTGCTTCCTCTGCCTTCTCCTTTCTCTCCGGTGTTTATGTGTGCATCCTTTCCCCCTCCTGGTTCCCAGAGAGCCCACCTCAGGCAGTGCCTTCTACAGAGCTGGGTCTATTAACTCCACCTGGCTTATTGATGTCTCTGGACTGTCTGATGTCTCTTGACTGTCTCTTTCTCCTTTTCTGTGTTTTTCCTACCCTTTTGTCAATTCTCTTGACACTATGTGAGATTAAGGCTTTTTAAAAAATAAAGTTTATTATATTTATAAAACACAAGATTATTTGATGTATTTTTAATTTAAAAAATCATAGCTCTCAAACAAAATATAGCTTTCTTTAAAAAGCTATTATTATGAATTTGTTTTTATTGCTATGTAGTCTTTAACTGATTATTTTTTCCCCTTAAAGAATTTTTTTTTTCATTTTAAACCCAGGGAAGGAGAAATTTCCAAAGGTTATTAGTTCATTAGCTGTTAGAAGGAATAATTGATCTGTCAACTCAAAGGATTTATAAGGATTTGGCTCACAGGATTCATGAAAGCAGTGGCATACGTTTAAGTTCTGCCTCAAAAGAAAACATTTCAGAAGGGGCTTCTCTTACTTTCCTGGAGATAAAAATTAGCATCTCGGTAGTGATGAAAGGCCCCCAATTTTTTTTTTTAAGAGTCTATCTTAAGGCGCTACAGCTGCGGCATGTGCACCCATACCTGAGATAATTGGATGCGTATTTCAACCTAAAGGATGGATTACAAATAAATATTATAAAGTTTTGAGTTTCTTTTACTGTTTTTTTTTTTTTACCCCTACTAAAAGGAATGGAACACAACTAACATTTCTTCAACCTCAAATGGGGTTTTGCTTTTGTTTTTTTTTTAAGCAAATGCACCCAAATTAGGTTTGGTTCACAAAGGAGAGCCTGACTGCGGAGCTAACAGACCCATCATTAGCCACCCCTGCCCTCTCAAATGGCCTGTCCATTCCCCTGCTCACAATATGGGCGAAGGCCGTAAACAAGGGATCCCAGAGCGCTCCGGACAAGAAACATACAATGGAGTGGGATAAATTTCGTTAGCATAAATAGCAGTCTCCAAGGGTGACTGGTGTGAATGGATTCCCGCTGTGAGGGTCTCTGTGCCTACGGAGGAGATCTGTGGCTTTAAGAGCTGTGGTCCCACCCCCTGGGCTGTGGAAGTGCTCAGCTGCCCCCGCTGGGCTTGGTCCGAAGGCCCCCTGTGGGCCTCCTCTTTCCTTTCAAGCTGTGAGTCCTAAGGAACTCTGTGACAGCTCCTCTTTCATTCTGCTGTGCAAATCCTTGAGCTGTTCCTAGTGCTTTCAAAAGGGAAATATAGGACGTTTTACTTATTTTGTCCGGCAAGAGCATTGGAAGCCTGGTAAGACCCAGGATTATTCCGGCAGTAAGCCTGGCAGAGATCTTCCTCTTTGTGATGACTCGAAGTTCCCTAAGATGACCACTAACCCAGTTTATACCTCCTGCCTCCGTTACATCATGCCCTGTGGGCTGCCATGTGTGTGAAGACGTGCTTCCTGCTGGCCAGCGTCTGGATACCCAGACAGGAACTATACCAGTAGAATTAGGTGCATCCAGGGGTACATGTCAAAGGTTAATTTCTTCGCAGCCATGAGCCAGAATATTCAGGTTCTAGAGTAAACCATTACTTTAGAAGAGTTAAACAGTGCATGTTCACTTTTCAAAACAAAACAGTGTCCTGATTCATCCATCCCGATCATGATCCCAAGAGTCAGTCACTTTGAACCGTTTTTGCTTGTTCTTCTTCAAGTGATTCCTTGAGTATTAACACATCATTTTTTATTTCTAAACTTTAGACATTACCTATTGACTTCCTGGTCCGATACATAGGGTTTCACTCACTGGGTGCTCAGCCTCTTTGTTTCTAAGATCGTGGTTTTTATTCCTCTGTGTATTACCATTGTAACTTTCAGTAATACTTAAATCTCGATCTCCAGTTCCTTTGGTGGTACACAGTACATTTGCCTCACGTTTTTTCCCAACCTCTTCTCATCTCACAGCCCTTCACTTCTGTCAGGTGTTGATAATTTGCATTCTATTTTGACCACGATTAAGATTTCTAAACTGTGGTTGTTTCCAAGTTAAAAGCCAATAAGTAGCTTTCAGATTATTTTATCTGTGTGAATGCTGTGGGCTGAAAAACCAAGAGGTGCACTGTGGTTGATTATATGTCCATCTGTGTAATTCCTAACTCATAATCCCTGTGTTAGTCAAAGGAGAATGTTGAGATCTATTCTTTTTTTAAATTCCATCATTGGTTTAAAACCATGCCACATTTTGGTGTGCTAGCATTTTTTTCAGATTTCTTTTTGTTGTTGTTGTTATTTTTTAAATTCTTCTGATTGTTTTTTCTTTTCCTTGTTGTGAGAAGCTTGTCTTTTTCACCATACCTGGTATCTTTTGAATCCATTTCATTCTTCTAGAAGCCCATGAACTTCCTGTTTTCATTTGCTTATTCTAAATTACGTATTACTTATGCCATATAAAACTTACCCTGCCCTTTATATTTCTTGGATATTCTGATAAAATTGCCTTCGATTTTCCATATATTCATTGCCTTTATTTGTCTTGAAGTTTTTCTAAACTGAATCTCCCTTTTTTCCTGGAAACCTACATCCTCAAACCCTCAGGCTTTCTGTTCCAATCTGAGTGGGATTATGGCTCTGTAAACAGTATTTATTGCTAAATCAACTGATATGCCAGTGCTCTATTTTCTATCACTTTTTTCCCCCCAGATAACTGGTTATTCCCTTTCTTTTGTTCACTTTTACATGCATTTGTGGATAATTCTTTCCAATATATCAACATGTCTTTAGAATGCCTCACAGTGCTAATTTCTCTGTTGGAAAATTCATCAGATAATCTCAGTGTTTTTATTCATCTTTAGGTTTGTTTGTTGTTTGTTTTTTGTTCATTGGTTTTCCTAGTAGTTTTCCTTCTAGATGGCTCTTCTTTAAGCTAGGTTATTTTGGGTCCCCTCCACCTGGGGTTTTCAGACTGCTTGTCACCGTGGTATTTCTATTTGTTGTTGTTCTATGTGCTTATACTATTTCCCTGATCTCTCTTTCTCAAAAGTTTTAGTCCTTGTTTTGCTGAACAACGTCCTTTCTAAGAAAAGGGACAAGAATGGTATGCCTTATGAATTCTCACATGTAAAAATGCTTTATTCCATCTTCATGCTCAGTTGGTAGCTTGTCTGAGTATAGAGTTGTGAATTATAAATTACTTCAGATTTTGCTTTAATATCTAGTGTTGCTGATGACAAGTCCACCCAAACTGATTCTTGTTCTTTTGTTTGTGACCTGTTTTTATTTATCATTGACATGCTGCTGCTAAGTCATTTCAGTCGTGTCCGACTCTGTGCGACCCCATAGACGGCTGCCCACCAGGCTCCCCTGTCCTTGGGATTCTCCAGGCAAGAACACTGAAGTGGGTTGCCATTTCCTTCTCCAATGCATGAAAGTGAAAAGTCGAAGTGAAGTCGCTCAGTCGTGTCTGACCCTCCGCGGCTCCATGGACTGCAGCCTACCAGGCTCCTCCGTCCATGGGATTTTCCAGGCAAGAGTACTGGAGTGGGGTGCCATTGCCTTCTCCAATCATTGACATACTGTTTGTTTATTATTCAGGAGCTTTTAGAATCTTTTATTGTTGCTGTCAGAACAACAGAACAATGCATCTGGTTGTGGGTCTTCTAATTTGTAGAAGCTCTTATTCTTGATTGTTCTTTATTTGTTGGAGTCTGTTCTTGTTTTTATAGATGCAATATTTTCCCCAAGTCTCTTCAAGAATACTAGAGTCTTTCGTCATGTTGTATTTTATTTTTCAGTTCTCTTCTTTTATCAGAATTATCTCTGTATCCTCTATGGTCAGTTTTTCTATTTGTTTACTGATGCTTTCTTGGTCATGATACGGACTTTGCTTAACTGCTTTGATGAATCCTCGGGATGAGTGTGTATGCATGAACCTGGAAGTAGAAAGGCTGTGGGAGCTCTGTGTATACAGACAGATCTGGTTGACTGATAGGCCTCATTGCCAGGTTGCAGAGGACCCGCTTCCCACCCCTCACAATATGCCGCAGGCAGAGTACTCAGCTCTAGGACAGCAGCACCCACACTGGCTGCTCTAGTGCCCCAGGGAGCTTTTGCCCAGTTTCCTTAGGGAAAGTGCTCCTCGTTTGTACATAGGTGTCAACACTGGGTTTTGCTGCTTGGCAGGTGGGAAGGTTCATATAAAGATCTTCCGTGAGTCCTGTCCTCAGTTCCATTTCTCTCACACTCTTGCTTGGTGTCTCTCAGTCTGGAGCCTCCCAGGAACCGTGCTTATTATTATTAGCAAGTTGGCACCCTCTTCAGTGGTTTCTCAGCCACTGCTTCCTCCTCACTTTGCATAGCCAGCCCTTCCTCATTTGTCTTCTGTCCTCTAGAAATCGGAGGAAAGCTCTCTTTGACCAGAGCTTCCTCTTCAGTCCTGTTCGTTGTGGTGGGCTGTGCCTCTTCTTCTATGCCTCTCTGCTTTATCTCCTCTTGAACAGTTTCTTTCAGCACAAATCTGATCTTATGTCTGTTACTGCTATTCATCTGCCCAAATACTTACACAGAGATCTTAGTAGGTAGATGTCCTTAGTAAGCTAAAGTTCAGGGCCTGAGATTTAGGCCAGCAAGTATTCTTTGAGTGTATACTACAGTAGGGATTATGGGATGCATAAAGATGTAAATGATACATTCCCAATCTCACAATCTAGTGGGAAGCCCATAGCTTAGGTAGAGCCAGGCCCAGAATTATGGGCATTTTTAGATGTTTGGTGTTTTGGTTGGAAGGAAACTCAAAGGCTTGCCAGGAACAAACCTGGCAATACTTCTCCAGGAATTGATACAGTGAAAAGCCACGTGACAGCTCATTCATTCTTCATAGATTTTAGGATTGTAAGGAACTGTACTAGAAGTTCATCAGGTGCATACCCTGCCTCAAGGGGAAGTAGGATGTGGATCTAAATATTTCAGTAAAGGAGATAAGACACGTATCTAAATATCTCTTCAATACAAGGCAAAATGAGATAAAAGGTATAAGAGGAATACAGGTAAAATGTTACAGGAATTTAAAGAGTGAAGAGGTGACTTCATGCAAGTGTGCATGTGGAATAAACGAAATTAAAACAAACTCATTGAAAGACAGAAGACTTAGACAACCTGGATGAAGGGGAGGAGAGGGCATTACTCAGATGAGTCCAGGGTACAAGGAGAAATTTGTCTCGACTGGGGCCAGAATTTCCAAGATGCTCATCGTGTGTCATCATGAAGTGATACTCCTGCCTTAGAACATTGCTTCATAATTGAAGCATAGGTTTTCTCTGACCACTTGTTGCTCGGTTGAGGGTCTTTATGCTTCCACCAATTTTTGTATCCAGAATCACAAAAATATAGCTCCCCCATTCCTGCCCTCCTGTTATTCCACCCAGGGAAGCCCATGCCACATGAAGTCAGCCTCTCCATTCCAGCCTCCTCTGGCAGAGAGTTTCTGGTTTCCTTTTTTAAGATTTTTTTCAATGTGGTCCATTTTTAAGTCTTTATTGAATTTGTTACAATATTGCTTCTCTGTTTTATGTCTTGTTTTTTTTTTTTTTTTTTTTTCTTTTTGCTTGTGGGATCCAAGCTCCCTGACCAGGGATTGAACTCGTGCCCCCTGCATTGAAAGACAAAGTCTTCACCATGATACCACCAGGGAAATCCCAGGCAGAGAGTTTTGATCGACTCCCTCACCACCCACTTCAGCCCCCTCCTAACTCTCCTCCCTGAATTACAGAGGTTGGAAAGTTACGAGGTACATTTCTCAGACCCCTTGCCCCTGAGATTCCACACCTTTCCTGGCTTCCACTGTAAAGATGTGAAAAAGCAGTGACCGCTGTGAGGTGTCAACGAAACCCTGAGAGACCGGGTCTTCTGGTGGGCATGGGGTTGGGTGCGTTCGGCTGTTGGCGAGGAGCCCAGCAGAGACCTAGGCCAGTTCTTGCTGTCCTGTGTGTCACGGGGCTGGCTGCTGCAGCAGTCGTGCCCAGCTGTCACCTTGCGTGGCGGCCCTCTTGGTCCCGGTTATATATCCTCCAGATCTGGTTTTCGGCTTGTGCTGAAGATCTGGTGCTCCTTTTTTTTTTTAAGCCCCCTTTGCCCGACCTAGCTAGAGTGACTGTTGTCATCAGCAACTAAAACCCCATGGATATGATATGTTTTGACCTTCCAGCCACCCACCCTTGCTCCTTGAGGATTTGAGTGCTCAATCCCAGTTCTCTCTCACTCTGCTTCCTGCCATCCTGCAGTGGGGTGATCCATCTACCATTCTAGCTTCATCCTTTCTCCATCTCCCTGGCTACAGCCTGGCGTCTGTATATCCGGAGTTGAATCACCTGTAAAAGTTTCTCTGCCTCCTCTCATCCCTCTTCCCCACTCCACTCAGAGCGACCTCCAGCCTCACCATCCCTCTCTCTTCTGACATGTCAGTGAAGCTTCCTTTCCCTGTAAGCCCCAACCGAACGAGTATTCATCTCAGCCATACTCCTGCCAGCACTCAAGTGTCTCACCCTTTGGACCTACCTGTGCATTTATTGTCTCTTACGATAACCTTGAAAATGTTCCAGGCTGGTATAGGGTCCCACCGCATACTTATTACTAAGGATATCATATGAGTTAATGCTTAGAAAGTATGTACTATGTTCCCGGCGCTGTTCCAGGCACTTGATTAACAGTCCAAGGAGATGGGAACATTTAATGCCCACATTGTACAGATGAAGAAACTGAAGCACAGAAAGGTTGAATGATTTGCCCAAGGCCGCACAGCTAGTCAGTGGCTGAGCTGGGATTCCAACCATACCCTCTCTGCATTCCCTTAGTCTGTTTTAAAAGATGCCAAGATACCTGTGCATCTTTATGTGGATATTAAGAACATTTTTTTCTATGTAACCATAAATGTGATTAGTATCTCAATGCTATACCACAACTTGTGGTTTCTAAAAGCTGCATCCCATTAATATATATGCCAGCCCTTTTTTTTTTAATGAAAAAATATCTTTTTTTATCTCCCATGTTACTTCCTCACTGTGCATTCCAAATCTCAATTCTGTTGTGAAATCTGGTGTCATACTATCACAGATAAAACTTTCGGGCAGCTGCTGAATAGCTAGGGTAATGGATGTCCCATGCTACCCACTGAGTCCTCATCTCTCAGTATCAATCCTGTTACCCCCCAGTAGTGCATTCTCTTCTAAAGAAAGTCTGTCAACTAGGAAAGGATGTCAATTAGTACTTCTTTCCTCCACTGTATTCCAGGATAAGTCTAGTGTAGTAGGATCATTCTTTGGCTTCAAAACTCAGACCATGGAGACTTGAACGCCAGCTCAAGCGCTGAGACCTGGGATAGGAGACTTAACCTCTCTAAGCTCTAGGCATTCCGTCTATAAAAGTGAGGGTAGCCCTGTTGTAAATTACACTCGAACAGATCGCCCGGGTACACTACCCCCTCCCACCCCACCTCCGCCATCCAGACTTAATCCCAACACATTACACTACACTCTCCTCCCCAAACAAGCACATAACCCATCACCACGCCCATAACAACTCCAAAAATTTTAATAAATTAAAGAATTTATAGAAGGTTTCACACTGAGACAGAACAGGTTGCAGTGTAATTTGTACAAAGCAGATCTTTCCTTTAAATTAAAAAAAAATTTTTAAAGCGCTGCTTTGTCATCCACTACTCTTTCCCCAGAAGCACCTTTGGGCTTCATGGTCACCCTCCTGGCCCATCCTGGCCCAGGCAGGATCTCTGCAGGTCCTCTGCCCTGTCAGACAGGTGTGGGGAAGTGTAAATTCCTGGAAGTCAATGAGTATTCATTTAAAAGAGAAGCAGCAGAAGTATTTCACCCTGTTCAATTATTCCACGCAAAGCTTGACTTAGAGAGTTCATGGTTCCTTGACTTGTTTCCAAGAGTGAAGATGAGCGAGTGCTCCACTCCGGTTTGGAATGCCTCCGGTCGCCGCTGTGCTCCTCAAAGGGAAATGTCATGCCTGTTTATGCCGGCTGTTCACAGTTCAGTTACTGGAAGCAGAAAGTCAGCACTGATACTAACAGCCTCCACCGCCAAGTTCTCTTATTTAGATTTCGGTTATCAGAGCTCCCTGTAGGCTTGTCATTGGGTTGGTTTCTCCCTCCTGCCAGAGAAACAAGGGTTTGTTTTCTGCCTCCAGATCACTTGCATTTATTTCCATTCCTTTCCTGGACATTTTTTTTTTTCCCTCTCTCTCTGAAACATCATTTCAGGCTTTTCGTCAATTTGACCAATAATAGTCAACTTGATTATTGACTAGTGTGTGCTACAAGGAATACTTCCAACAGGGAAGATGTATTCTGTTTGCAATAGGCCTGAACACGGCTATTGGTGGCTATTAATCGCGTATGAAATAACTTGTATCTGCATGGAGTTTACGGGCTTCCCAGATGGCGCAGTGGTAAAGAGTCAGCCTGCCAAATGCAGGAGACACAGAGATGTGGGTTCAGTCCTTGGGTCAGGAAGATCCCCTGGAGTAGGAGATGGCAAACCCACTCCAATATTCTCCTGGAAAATTCCACGGACAGAGGAGCCTGGTGGGCTGCAGTCCATGGGGTCGCAGAGAGTCAGATATAACTGAACACACACAGCACATACAGAGTTTGTGGAGTTAATGCAAGGAGGTTAGGGAAGCCCCATATCTTCCTAGAGTAATCATTTTACTGGCATCAGTGTCTGTACCTCTACTATTTGAGGAAATTTTTTATATCTTCAAAGTCTGATAACCTGCTCCCGCCCCACACCTTTCCTTTCATTTACTTCCTACAGGGTGAACCTCACCCATCAGAACTAAACAACTGTTTGGAAAGTTAAATGAAAATTCATCAGAGTCCGAGTGTTTATTGCTTCCCAAGAAGTTTCTTCATTGTAGATCATCCAGTAATGAATGTGTACTGTCAGGGGCCAGGGATTTTGAGGGATGAATTTCCCAGGGTTTAATCATTTCATAAGGCCTCTGAGTGTGACTTTTTCCCCAATAATCTACTTATCTCAGTAATTTACCCCTCCTCCTGCCTTGCAAGGAAAATGAGTCTCCCAGGTTGTTTGCATGATAAGTAGCTGGGAATTGTGCGAGCCTTTCAACAAGCAGCCCTGAGTTAATTGTAGCAGCCTGAGCTAATGGTTTCCCATGTTAGTTGGCAGGTTAAGTGAAGAAGAGGGCTTGAAAACACCCTTTATCACAAGTACCACGCATTTGAAAAGCTGCAATCTTAAAAAATGTTTGCTTCGTGGAAGATATTTTTCCCTTGCAGCATAAATGGGTGAGAAAAATGTCCTTCCAAAGATAGGACTAGCCATTTTGCAAATAGCTCTGGATGTGGGCTCCCTGGAGGGGTTGGGAGGCTTTTGTTTTTGTTTCTCCAATGGATCATGCTAATTTACCCCCACCTCCTCTTCTTTTTTCAGTCAAGTCAGAAATTGAAGGATAACCTTGTTCATTGCAGGAAAAATCACTTGAAAAAAAAATACACTTCCTAATACTTTCTGGTTGTACCTTTTAAGGTATATTTCACATGCATCCTTGACATTGTTAGTACAGTCACACACCATCCAGCAGGGACAAAATGGATTTTCTATTCAGGGGAAAAGTTGGAATACAGTTTGCTTTGAGAGGAGGGGGCCAGGGGACATTCTGCTGGGTGTCCTCTGAAGGCAGAGGGGGCTGCGTGCCCTTGTCGACTGAAGAGAGGCCCTGGAAGAGGGAAGAACCAGAAACTCCTGCCCTGCTTAGTCAGCGCCCTCCCATCCTTCAGATCTCCAGCTCACTCATCCTTCCTCTAGGAAGCCCTTCCTAATCCCCAGGCTGGGGAGTCTCGTGTGCTCTTCCATCTTTCTTTTATTTTCACAGTTGTTGTTTAGTCACTAAGTCGTGTCTGACTCTTTGCAGCCCCATGGACTGTAGCCTTCCAGGCCCCTCTGCCCATGGGATTTTCCAGGCAAGAATACTGGAGTCGCTTGCCATTTCCTCCTCCAGGGGATCTTCCCGACCCAGGGATCAAATCCTGCATTGGCAGGTGCATTCTTTACCCTCGAGCCACCAGGGAAGTCCATCCATTGCTGTAATTGCACTTTTTTTTTTGTATGGTCTTTTTCTCCTCAAAGTTGTACCTCCTATATGTACATAAGGATCCTGTCTGTCTTTCACATACCATTTTACGCTCAGTATCTAAATTCTCAAAAAATATTTCCTGCATGAATGGCTGGATGAATGAGAGTACAGTCAGAGATACTTCAGTGAACACCATTAAGGTGAATTCACAGGTTAACTGATGACCGTGCAGGAAGAATTTGAGACTTGTTAAGAGGAAGAGAGAAAGGAAGAAAAGAGTCACAAACCTCAAAAGCAAAAGGATACTTGGGAGCAAAGAAAGAATGTGTATGTGACATTCCCTGAATAAAGTGACCTTGGGATATAAAAAGGAGGAAAGAACAAATGTGAGTGGTCTAAGAAGCAGATGACTGAATGGATCAGCCAGGTTTCCAGCGTGAAAGAGATGGCATGTTCATCCGGGTGATTTCCAGGGAGTGTGGGCAGGGATGAGGGCCCAGCTAAGAGGTGCTGGGGCACCAGGGATCAGCCACAGTGGGAAACTATTACTCACTCCTGTCAACTCCCATCCCAAAGGAGCACAAGGGGAAAAACAGTGTTTCTGAAGCTGACTTAGAGCTAGAACCAGAGAAGAGGGCAGCAGACAGGACATGTGGATATAAGGGGGTACAAAACCGCAGTGCTGACACGGGAACAAATAAACCAGCCTTTCCCTCTCCTGACCTGGGATCCAGCCAGTGCCTCCATCGGCCAACCCAACAGGAAGCTAGCAGGCAGGAGAGCCCAGGTGATGTAGTGTGCGGAGATCAGCCACCTGTATCCCCAATCCAGAGTGCAGAGAAGAGGGGGAGAAAGATCGAGAGAAGCAAACGGAAAATAACCAGCCCAGAGAGAGAATTGAGACTCATGGTTTTTTTGTTCATTTTGTTGGAATGGTAAGGATCTGTGTAAGTACGTAATTGAGGCTTCCCTGGTGGCTCAGTGGTAAAGAATCCACTGGCCACTACAGGAGATGTGGGTTCGATCCCTGGGTCAGGAAGATTCCCCCGGAGGAGGAAATGGCAACCCACTCCAGTGTTCTTGCCTGGGAAATCCCATGGACAGAGGAGCCTGATGGACTACATACAGTCCACGGGGTTGCAAAGAGTCGGACACACACGACTGAGCAACTAAACAACAACAAAGTATGTGATTATATACTGTAGTGATACTGATTATTGAAGAATGGCAAATGAGTTGTTTTTAAAAGGCCAGTTTTTCCAAATACCTACCTGTAACTTTACTTTTTAACTTTTCAATTTACTTTTTCTTTTGAATATATATTTTAATGAACAAGATGTACTGTGGAAATTTTACTCCCCTCCTGTCTGCTTCACTTCCTCCTTCCCCACTTAGTAACCACTTTTACCAAGCTTCTCATGTCTTCCCCTAGTGTATCTTTCTTGCAGATTCAAGCAAATATGCATATGTGTGTGTGTGTGTGTGTGTGTGTGTGTGTGTGTGTGTGATATCCCTACCCCCCTTCATACTGTCTCCTGCACTGAGCACATGCATTACTGTAGGTGTCGATGGGGGTGTGATATAGCTGTAGGACAGACTCCCACATGTGGCAGTTTTGATCAGTTTGGCCAGATTGCCCTCTGGAGGGCTTAGTCCTTCCATTGGTATTGCATGAAAACTTCTCCGCAGCCTTGCTGAAAGTGTGTTGCTCAGCTTTTGGAATTCTGCCAATCTGATAGATTGGGGGGAAAAAATTCATTGCATTAGGTTGAACCAAGTGAAACTGCAACGTGTTTTGATCAGTAACATGATTCTCAAAGCTCCTAGGACTCTTTCCCTTTGGACTGCAGGGTTCAGTTGTTCAGAGCGTGCACTGAACAAGTCTAAACCTCAAGGCTTGTCGTTCTTAGGCAGTCACCATAGATCTGTTGAGGACAGCAGATTTATGGTGTGTTGCCATAGGAAGGAGCACTTGTTTCTAGCACACACAGAGTCCCTGTTCGGGTTAGTGGTGGGGTTATATCCCCCACTCCTTCATCTCTACTTCATCTTTCCTGCCTCAGACTGGCTTTGTCTCCCTGGTGGAGAACACGACCGCTGGCAGCCTCACATTCAAGTCCCCCTTGCTCTGCGGAAGGGTTGCTTCTTGAGAACAGTGAGGAAGGTCATAGGGAGGTCTTCTTTCTGACCTGGCTGGAATCTTGTATCTATCCCAAAACATGGGTTATTATGTTCAGCTTAGCCTGTGGTCCAGGGCACAGGCTGGCTGTTTCCTCTGAAGAGTGTGGAGGTTGGTTGGGGTGACAATTGCAAGGCAGGAAAAATTATAGCTACCGACAGGGAAGATTTGATGAAGTGTAGGAATATGCTATCGTCCCAGATCGGCTGGCTTCAGTTAAATTGCAGAGATGTAACTTTTTCCCCAAGTTGATATATAAATTTCACATAATCTGATTCAGAATTCCAAAGGGAGTTTTGTGGGGCTACTTGACATCATGATTTTAAAGTTCATCTGGAAAAACAGACATACGGGTGAGAATAGCTAGGAAAAAGTTTGCCCAGTGAAAAGGAATCAGCTTAATTGGTACTATTTTCATCAGTATTATTTTATCATCTATCCTGGGCTTAAAATATGATCCAGTGTTGACACCAAATTTTTTAAGCTTTCCTCCCTGAACAATTTTTGCATAACCCAAGGAACTCTGAATTAGGTATCCAGAGATCTAATATCTGATAGTCTTACATCACTCAAATTATTCTGTGTATCCGCTGTGCACAAGATGCTGTGGAGTTACATTAGATGCAGAAGGCGTACTCCCTTCCCATCCGTCACTCCTTCTATATTAGTCTTTTCCAGCCAAAGATGGGTAACAGACATTTTAAGTTTGTCATTCCTACATATGATTCAGGGAATACGTTTGCCAAAATGAAAAGAGCAGAAAGAAATGCAAAAGATCCGAGCTGCAATTACACAGATACAAAAAATCTTGGCGGGGATTCCCCTGGTGGTCCAGTGTCTAAGATTCCATGCTCCCAATGCAGAGAGCCTGGGCTAGATCCCTGGTCAGGGAACTAGATCCTGCATGCCTCAGCTGAAGATTGCGTGCCACACCTAAGACCTGGTGCAGCTAACTAAATAGAAATAAAAATATTTAATTAAAAAAAGCTTCTTTGGTTGGTGACAAGCTCTAGCTCCTGCACACTGTTGACGGGGATGGTGGATAACATGCATTTTAAACATAAGGATATTTGTGGAATAGCAGTAAGAAAATTGCAGTTGTGCAGAGTTTTCCAAAATGCCGGAGCTGACTTGAGCAGGAAAGCATGCATTGACTGCCCTAGCCAAAGGAGGGACAAAGGAGGGGAGAGGAAACATCGGTTCAAAGAATGTTTGCCTGGGAAATAAATGCCGGTCAGAAAAACTGACATTTGTGATTCTGTTTTGCGTTTACAAATGGCGCTCTTCTTGGGAAAGTAAACCCATGATTGAAAAAGAAAGCGGATGTGTAATGCATGAAAATGCCTTTGTAAATACACGTCAGGTCTCATTTCTTTGGCTTTTGAAGCAATTGGGGGCTTTTCAACTCTGGAAATTTGTTTAAAAAAAAAATAGGCAGGATAAATGTTTGTCTTCTGTGATGTATGTTCATACCATACCCAGGTTCAAAGTTCTTAATGAGATAACTGCTTCGGGTTCTCTTCATCTCCAGATGTTGGCAACGTTAATTGATGGAGACAAACCTGAACTTAGAAGTAAAGGAGTTTACATTACATTCAGAGAAACGGAGAGCTTGAAAGGAGGGCTTCTAGAAAGAAGTTACCATGCTCCACTGACTGGAAGCACAAGTAGTGTAATCAGCGTTCAATAGCGTTAAGAATGAATGCAGAAACGGACAGTCCCCTCCTCCCTCCAAATCCTGGGGGTTTCGCAGCTCAAACTCAGTCCCCCAGTTGGCTTTGTACAGGAAAGGCAGATATGGTAAGACTCTGCATTTCTAAGGAACATATGTTTGGAATTAATCAAACCACATTTGCCCTAGCTGAAGCTGGAGTTCAGGAAAACGTGGACAACCCTGGTGAGATCTGAATTCAGGAGGAAAGGTCATGGGGCCCGTGCTAAAACCCATGTCGGAGAAAGCTCATCCCGGCCACCAGGGCACCTGAAGCCCCAGAGCAGATGTGAACCCAAGCTGGCCTCAGATGGCCAACCCCCAGGCCAAAGGGAAGCGACCTTCTTCAGCTAACGGGGAGGGAATGAAAGTGAGAGAGAGCCCGCGGAAGACCGACCAGAGAAAAACCAGGTGGGGAGGTGAGCCCATCTGGCTAATTGGTCACAGGCTGTAAATCCACCCTCCCCCACCCCCCCCAACCCCCCCCCCCCCCCGCGAGCATCTTTCTTTTAAGCCACATCTGCTGTGGCCCCTGAGAAGGACCTAGGTCTTCAGAGGAGAGGCAGAAGGACATTTGCAGGGGTGGATGCCCTTCAGTTTGCGGGAGCTTTTCGGTTTGTTTGTTTGCTTTTTCCAACATTTATTTGTTTGGCAGCATCGGGTCTTATTGTGGCTCACGGGATCTCTGTCGCGGTGCTGGGACTTAATTGCCCCGTGGCATGCAGGATCTTAGTTCCCTGACCAGGGACCAACCTGTCCCTGGTACCCTTACCCTTCTTACGTGGCTAAGAAGTCACATATGCTGAAATCAGAAGGGTTTTTCCTCTTCCTCTCTCAGGTACCAAGGAAGCTTTTCCAAGCCCATTTCATTGCCTCCTTCAGCCCTGCTTTAAAACAACAATCTTGTCTGGCATTTTAAGTAGATGAAGAGTCTCTCTATGAAACTGAAGTGGCGGGCAGGGCAGCAGGAATGCGATACATCCATCCTTCAGAAGTGTTTTGTCATTGAATCCTCACATCCACCCAGTGTGACAGACACTCTCATTATCCCCACTTACAAGCTAGAACAAATAGGAAATTCACTGAGTTCTTAACAACTTGGGTGCTCTTCTGTAAGTGTGCTATGCTTCAGCAAAATTTATGTTTAAGAAAATGAGGCCATTTCAGCCCCAAGAAGTGAAGTCACGGCCCCCCCAAGGTCACCTAGCTGGTGTTAACCCTGATGTGAGGGTTCGGCCATCACCTCCATGTCCCTGTAGAGTCCACCCTGCACATTTCCTGGTAAATAGTTCACATAAGTACCTGTATTTGCAAGCTCTTACACAGCTAATCCTTCATTTTGTCACTTCTTCATTATCTAAGAAATGTCTCTTCTTTCAAGGGGTTCAGAGTCTAGTAGGGGCAGACAGACTTTTTTTTTTTTAAGTCAATAAAGCGTTACAGGGTTCTAAGATATAATCTCTTCATGGAAGGGGGGCGTCAAGAAGGAAGTGGCCAGGGTAGAAGAGAATGACCTCATGGAAGAGGTTACTTGGAGTGTTGGAAGGTGAATAAGAGGGTCAGGGGGTAGCAAGGTCAAAGCTCCCATGGTCGGTCTGCTCGGCCGCCATAACAAAGGGCTGCAGACCGACTGGCTTTAGGCAACAAGAATGTATTGTCTCGTGGTTCTGGAGAAAGGAGGTCCAAGGTCACGGTGCCAGCAGAAGTGGTCTCGGGGGAGACCTGTCTCTTGGAGTTGCATGTGGCTGCCTTCTTTGCTGTGACCTCACATGGCCTGTCCTCTGTGAGTGTGCAGAGAGAGAGAGCGAAGTCCTCTTCTAAGGACATCAGTTCACTTCAGTCCCTCAAT
The DNA here is from genome assembly GCF_023091745.1 of Budorcas taxicolor. Taxonomy (NCBI): domain Eukaryota; kingdom Metazoa; phylum Chordata; class Mammalia; order Artiodactyla; family Bovidae; genus Budorcas; species Budorcas taxicolor. Next base: position 28,521,045 of record NC_068928.1, on the reverse strand, counting down.
CGTGTCCCACTCTTTGCGACCCTATGGACTGCAGCACACCACGTTTCCCTGTCCTTCCTATGCCTAAGGACCTATCAGATTAGGTCCCCACCCTGGGATTTCTTTGGAAGGGCCAATGCTGAAGCTGAAACTCCAGTACTTTGGCCACCTCATGCGAAGAGTTGACTCGTTGGAAAAGACTCTGATGCTGGGAGGGATTGGGGGCAGGAGGAGAAGGGGACGACAGAGGATGAGATGGCTGGCTGGCATCACTGACTCGATGGACGTGAGTCTGAGTGAACTCCGGGAGTTGGTGATGGTCAGGGAGGCCCAGTGTGCTGCGATTCATGGGGTCGCAGAGTCGGACACAACTGAGCAACTGAACTGAACTATGTGTGACCTCACTTAACCTTCCAGTTGGTTGGTTGGTGTTCAGTCACTCAGTCATGTCCGGCCCCATGGACTGTAGCACGCCAGGCTTCCCTGTCCATCACCATCTCCCAGAGTTTGCTCAAACTCAAGTGCATTGAATTGATGATGCCATCCAACCATCTCATCCTCTGTCGTCCCCTTCTCCTCCTGCCTTCAGTCTTTCCCAGCATCAGGGTCTTTTCCAATGAGTTGGCTTTTCACATCAGGTGGCCAAAGTACTGGAGCTTCAGCTTCAGCATGAATCCTTCCAATGAATATCCAATGAAAATGCTGCCATTTTCAGGCAGACCATCCTGGACATGATCAAAGACATGATCAAGGGTTGATTTCCTTTAAGACTGACTGGTTTGATCTCCTTGCAGTCTGAGGGACTCTCAAGAGTCAAGCTATCAGGCGTGCACATTTGGTTCCACTGTCTGTCGGATTATTTTCATCTGCCTTGAAAATAATCTCCAGGGAGTTGACTTGCCAGCCAGGTGGAAGACCCGTGCTAAGAGAGAGGGTCGGCAGCCGTGACCTTTGAATACCTAGTGGTGTCTGAGGACTTAGCACAGGAGCTGAGGAGCACATTCTGAAAAAAGAGCCCAAGGATGGCCAGCTCAGAAGGAAATTCTGCCTTTTTCAAACCAGCCTGGGGTAGTTAGGCGAGATGATGTTGCAAGCCCTGGTCAGCCGAAGCCAGCAGTGAGAGCTGTGCTCCCAAGGGGCTCAGTGTGCAAGTGAAAAAGGGGGAGTTCTCTTTCGGGGGGTGGGTGAAGGGAGGAAACCTCATCCTACAGGCCTCACTGGAGCTCAGCCCTTCGCAGGTAGCTCGCGCGCGAAACCTCTGAGTGCTTTTTTTCCTCTTTATTTTGTCTGCCATATGATTATTTTCTGAAATCTGTGTCGTGTTATGAAAGAGACAAGTCGAATAAACAGATTCTATTTTCGTCCAGAGCCGTGGCTCCGGCAAGCGTTCCAAGTCTGAACCAGGAGGAGCCCTCTGGGTCCCGCGCGGCTGTTAGTCTCTCTCCGGCCACACGGTGGCGACACACCTAAGCCGTAGGGGTGGGTCTCAGAGCCAGCAAACAGGGAAGCCCCAGCGCCCGGCACCAAGGTTGGGAGTGTGTCACTGACTTTCTCTTGCCCTCGTAAGAGTCAGGTTCAGTGTCCACTTACTTGTCATGTTTCCCTTTGACCACGAAGAGGAGTTGCCCAGTGGACGGTGGGCGGCATCCATGCCCCGCTGGCCTGGTCCTCCTGGATTCACACAGCTTCTGCCCACAGCTCTAAGTCCCGTTCCCAGATTCAAGTTCTTGTCGGCTTAGCTGCATCCAGCCTGCACTCCGGAACACACAGACATGTGAGGAGAACAGCCCTGCTTCCCCTTAGTTCAACCAAGGCAAGGCTGGGGGATTGCAATGAGAACTATTGCTTGGAAATGGCAGCTGAATATACACAACAGCTTAAATTAGCTGGATAAGTTCACAGAGATTGGCCTGCAGACCAAGACTTGGGGATAAAATAGCACAACAGTGGGCAGTGAAGACCAGCTGGCAAGGCTTGTGGACCATCCAAAGCCACCTCAGGATCTGAGGATCTTGTAGGGCAAACTTAAATATAGCCCAGCTTCTGTCCCAGGGTAGATTTTATTTATAATTTGTAACCTCTGTGCCACAAAGCTGTGAAGTAGCTTACAATAAGACAGGGTGCGCATCTGTGTAAAGTCTCAAAGCTGCTAAAGGAAGAAATTTAAATCAAATTTACAAGAATGTATGTAGAATTTATCAAACCAATAAACTGAGACCATGTTGAAAGTGAAAGTCGCTCAGTCATGTCTGACTCTTTGTGACCCCGTGGACTCTACACCGTCCATGGAATTGTCCAGGTCAGGATCCTGGAGTGGGTAGCCGTTCCCTTCTCTTATCTTCCCAACCCAGGGATCGAACTCAGGTCTCCAGCATTGCAAGCAGAGTCTTTGCCAGCTGAGCCACCAGGGAAGCCCACGTTGGAGCCTCAAATTTAGCACCAAGACTAGAATCCAGGGAAACATAACACAACAAGGGAGACAGGATTATGTGACACAGGACACCATCTAATAGGAAGGAAACAAACTTTTTCCCAAGAAAGGCAATCTTGCTCCTGGTACCAAATATTTATCGCTGTAACTGGAGCATATAATTCAACAGTGATTTTATAGAGCTCACAGAAGCTCTTCCATTCGTTTGATAGCAATATGTGTTTGGGTTGATACTCCATTTAGATCTGACGAAATCCCTGTCTTCCCGGAATTTGTCTCCACACCCACCAGGCTGTGTAACATCCCCTTCTTATTTATTTGTTTGGCTGCGTCAGTGGGATTAGTTGTGGCACGTGGGATCTTGGTTGCGGTGCCTGGACTCCCTAGCTGTGGCTCACAGGCTCCAGAGTGGGAGGACTGAGTAATTGCTCTACAGCAGGTGAGATCTTAGTCCCCTGACCAGGGATCAAACTCTTGACCCGTGCATTGCAAGTCTTGCACCTCCCAGGAAGGCTTAGCACAACCTGACAAGAAGGGTGTGTTTTCTGGACTGTTCCCCACCTCTCCTTTCCCAAATGGGAGCTTTTGGTGGCATGGTCAAGGTGTTGATCTACAAGTGTATATATGTTGGGCATATGGGAGGTGATTAATTACAAATCGTAATATAGAGAACCATGTGTGGCCTGGATGGAGAAGATGGCCATCAACCGGAAATCCAGGGCTTAACAGAGCAGAGCTTCCATGACCGTTCCCGTGTCCAGTAGCGGGTTGTGATGTGAGGTTTCTCTGCCTTTGGGGAGGAGGTGAATGTAGTTTGGTTTGCACTTGGGAGAGCTGTATTAGGATACATGTGTTGTTAGGTTATTGCAGTTTTACACGAGTGTGTGGATCTGTGTGCCCAGGCACACCTATGCCTGCTGGGCAGCCCAGGGGAGGCTGTCATAGGCCTGTGCTTCTATTTTCTGGAGCCCAATACTATGTTTATTCCATGTGGTCCCTGTTCCAGCCACACCTGCTCTCGCTTCCTGTGCCAAGCCATAGCGGTAGGCATTTAACCCAGACCCCAGTCTGGCGATGAGTCAGAATAACACCTAAGCATGGTTTACAAAGACAGATAGTGGTCCAGGGTGCCTTTACCTGCCCTGCTAGCCCTCCCACTCCGAAAGGGAAGTCCCCTCTCTGCCCTGTTTCTTCTTGCTTTTGCTCCTTGTTTCTAAATAATGCGCTTTTACTAATATTACTCGATTGGATTGCAGTTCTGGGTGTCGTCTGTGAACTTCCTTTGTGGAAGACGTTGCACTTATACTTTTCCTCTGTGCCACCAACAGCATTAAATCACAGTTGTCAGTTAAATCACTACTGAGCATTTTCATCTCAGCTGTATTACATTTTTTTTTGGTGGTGATGCCAGGGAGCAAACTCAGAATGTATTAATGTTTATAGCTGAACCATGTAGCTTACTATAATCAGATTTCCTTTCTTACATGCTGTTTCATTATTCCTAAACTTACTGTTATTTTTTCCTCCTTTGCTGTTCATAATGCTTGCCCTAAATTACTTCAGCACTGAGAACTCCCTATGGATATGGTGAGAAGCACATCAAATGACCTGTCTTTTTAATGTTTTCCTTGGGGCTCAGCCCTTTTGTAGCTGAAGAATATCTTTATTCTGCTCCTTGCAGTTGAGTGATTGACCACATCTATAGAACTTTAGGTTGGAGGCAGTTTGTGACTGGAATTTTGTAGGCATTTTTCATTGTCTATCTTTCCTTGTTGATTCTTGAGCCAGGTTGACCACTGAACTTTGTCATGTGCCCTGTTTTGCTCTCAAGAACATCCCTTTAGCCTGAGTCATCTAGATTTCACGTGGAAGGCCTTCCAGTACGGTCTCCCCTTGTCCAACACTGTTGTGTTGGGTACTCGGCCGACCCTTCAGTCTGGAATTCATGCCTTCAGTTCTGGGCATTTTTCATTATATTAACGTCTTGATAATTACCCCCTTGGTTTTTTTTCTTTTTTCTTTCCTTCTGGTACATTCATTAGATGGAAAATGGGCTTTCTCATTTCCTTATTGTCAGGTTGGTCAAGAAGTTCGTTAGGGTTTTTCATAAACTATGAAAGCCCAAATGAATTTTTATGCCAACTCAGTATTTTCTCTCCTATTTTTCCTTTCTTTGGTTTTTGTTCATCTTGGGGGCGTTTCTTCAAAACTTCTCCTGAAATTTCTCTTTTGCTGCTGTTTTTTAAACTCGCAAGTTTCCCGATTTCTTAAATGTTACTGCGTCCTAGTGTTACAGATACAAAGCATTTTATATTACTGAGCATATTAATTATTGTTTCTTTGCTATTTTCTTCTGTTCTTTGCATTGTATCTTTTTACTAAATTCTTTTTTTCTGTTTTTTTTTGGGGGGGGTATGTTTGGAGTCTCATTTTTCCTATAGTCAGGTATCTAGTGATTCATGTCTACCCATTAATATTTAAGAATGAAGCACTGAAGAAATAGCTGAAAGTTTTATATGCATGGGTCAGGCGTGGAGAGTTGTAGGTCTCACAAGAGATTATCGGACAGGGAAGGACCTTTTCATTTTTTCGGGGTCCCCACGTGCTGGCGTCTGTAGGTCTTTTCTCATTGGTTAGTCCCTTTCTGCTGAGAAGGGGCCCTGTGGTCTCCTGCCTGGTGAATAGAGGCTTAGCTATGAGTGTCAGGGAGCCCAGTATTGGGGGTGAGGCGTCTGCTTTCACCCTCCCGTGTGAAAATGTGTGTTTATCTTGTTTCCAGCCTCTTGACTCCTCCCTTCCTCCTCCTGCACCTGTTGCCTCATGCTCAGAACTCCTGTGGTCCCATTCCTCCACTGACCCTCTTTCCCAAGAGGATAGTGCAGTGGTTGGTTGTGCAGGGTGACGGAGGGATGTGAGGTAGAGTGGGGCCTCATGTAATCTTTGACCAGCCCCCCTGTTTTTGGCTCTGTCTTCAGGAGTACCTGGTACGACCGTCCCCTAGCCTTGAGAGGGATCCAGCCCCGTAGCCAACGTCCTCTTCCCACCCCCATCCCTACTCACTTGTTTGTTTCAGCATCTCCTCTCAATCCTTCATCACTTGCCCGTGTGCTTTCCACATTGATACATCTGATTGGATGTCATTTTCTCCCTTATTATTTTCGATCACAGGTTCATGCCATTTCTCCCCCTAGAGATGGAGCCCTGGGGCAGGGCAGAGGTAGCTGCGGGTATTTTGATTGGCCGCGTTTAACAGAACCAGCCCATCGCATACCTTGCACCCTCCAGTCTTCATTACAGTCCCTGCTGTAGGTAGAGGTACTCCCACACTGCAGATAAGGAACTGGAAGTCCCCTCCCCCCACCCAGAGGCAAGGCCCTTTGTCAGGGTCACTACTAATCAGTCACAGAGCCAAGACTTGGACCCAGGTGTGTCTCTGAAACTCACACTCTTCTGGCCCCATCACACTTCTGATTCCCCAGGGCTGCTCAAGGGTCCCTTCTTAGCACACTGCACTATATCCATCAGGACCACATACCACAGGCAATCCCAAGGGGCCATGCCATTCAGCTCACAGGCCTTTTTTCCCCCTTCTTCCCTTTGTTTCCTGAAGCAATTATTTCTCTATTTCATTTAAAGACCTGGCCTCCGCAGCTGCTGCGGACAGCTTAGCGTTGTCTCAAGGTTGAAGACGAGAACCAAGCCGTGAGCTTATGAGCCATCAAACTTGAAAGATGTATTGAGGTGAAATACCACTGCAAAGCCTCCCCACCAAACCTTTTCTTTTTTTCCCCTTAAGTGCCTTTTTTCTTTCCAAAATGAAAAAAGAACCATTTGTACTATACATGCATAATAAAATCCCTCCAGCTCACACACATAAAAATCTTCGGTTCTGGCGCTGCTCAAGACAAGATTTTTTTGGTAACTGCCCACCCCACCCCAACACAGCAGACAGTATAGTCTTCCAAAGCCAAAATTATTGCGTGTCTTACAGCGATACTTTGAGTCAAAGATCAGCGTATGTGTGTGGGCTGAAACACGTGCCTTTCCTTCTCCCCTCCAGAGAAGAATCCTGTCAAATAACATTGTTTTCATACCGAATATTTAAGTTGCAAATGTGAGCCATGTGGGCAGGGGTTTGAAATCAAGACAGCTAAACTGTGAGGTGCTTATGGAGTTCAACCATTTGCAAGAAGCATAGACTGACTTCACGGGGAAGCATGCAAGAGGCGTTGTTCTTCCCCTGTATGATCTTGCTTTATTTTTTCCCTTCTTCCTAGCCTTCCCAAGTCTGGTATTTCCCTTGGCATTCTCCAAGATGTCCCTATAGTTATTGGCAAATGTGAAGCGCAGTGATGCGAGGCTTCCAGAAGTTTGTTGCAGCTTTTCAGCACTGAGCAAATCAGTCACTTTTGAAGGGAAAATGTGAAGGTATTGTTTGTGTTTAAAGTGTTTGTTTTTCTAAGCACAAGTGCCTTAGCAACTGTACGTGAAGACAGGTTTATTTGAGCAGAATTTGTAGTAAACAGGGTGTGTGGTTATGATCCAGCGATGGTACACCGAAGTGTCTCATTTGCGATTTGCAGGCATGCTATAACCAGGCCGTGACCTTTCTCAGAGACAGTTTGCCGCTCCGTGTGTTTCCCAAAGATGATTCTTGCTTCAGAGGACCAGAGGTCCACCCACAGGTGTCCTAGATCTGCCCCATATAGGGTCAGGCGGGCACCCTATGGCCCACGGTGCTTTGGACTGAGCCCTGGCCTCCTGGAGGTCGGCCTTTGAGAAACAGCCCATCCAGTGTAGATCCAGGAAGCAGTTGGGCCTGGGAAGACCAGGATGTCCCCAAATCCCCCCTTTGGATTATGACTTTATTTATTTTTTCTTGGCCATACCACATGGCCTGTGGGATCTCAGTTCCCTGACCAGGGATCAGACTGGTACCCCCTGCACTGGAAGCTCAGAGTCTTAACCACTGGACTGCCAGGCAAGTCCCCTGGATCATGACTTCGGTTTTTCCTGATTCTGTTGTTTTAAGTCCAACCAGAGTCAAGTTTGGCCGCTCATCAACAACCAAAGAGATGTTTCTTACAACCAGATGTCACCTGAGGCACTCATTAAAAATGCAGATTCCCCAGGGGCTTCCCTGGTGGCTGAGTGGTAAAGAATCTACCTGCCAATGCAGGAGACACATGTTCATTCTCTGATCCAGGAAGGTCCCACATGCCTAGGGGCAACTAAGCGCATGAGTCACAGCTGTGGAGCCTGTGAGCTGCAGCTGCTGGAGCCCACGTGCCCAGAGCCCATGCTCCACAACAAGAGAAGCCATGGCTTTAAGGAGCCCGTGCTCCACAACAAGAGAAGCCACGGCTATAAGGAGCCCATGCTCCACAACAAGAGAAGCCATGGCTTTAAGGAGCCCGTGCTCCACAACAAGAGAAGCCACGGCTATAAGGAGCCCATGCACCACAATGAAGAGTAGCCACGGCTATAAGGAGCCCATGCTCCACAACAAGAGAAGCCATGGCTATAAGGAGCCCGTGCACCACAACAAGAGAAGCCCCCGCTTGCTACAACTAGGGAAAGACTGTGCTTCAACAGAAGGCCTAGCACAGCCAAGACAAAAAAGTAAACAGAGTTATTTTCTGAAATGCAGATTCCCGAGTTCAGCCCTAGGCTTCACTGAAGCTGGCTGTCCAGATCCTGAGGCCTGGAAATCAACCTTTCCCTCCTAGCTCCAGTGACTTCCCCAGGCATCCGGCCCCAGTCCCTGCCCCGTTCCCCTCTGCCACCCCCCTACCCCTTGCTTAGGCAAATCATATTATCCAGGACCATATGTTTTCCTTGTTGATAAGGATCACATGATGCTATTATTAAAAATACAGATTCTTGGGCCACATCCCAGAACCATTGAATCAGGATTGCAGGGGTGGAGGGGAAGGGTGACTGAGAAGCAAGGAGCGTGGAACCTAGTATTCCAGAAAACTTCAGATCCTAAGGTTGCCTGCTGGAAACCATCAGAGGGAAGAAACCAAGCCCCATTTGTGCCTTTGAAAGACTTCGAATATATTAATTAAAACATAAAACCAGTGTGGGGGATTCCCTGGAGGTCCAGTGGTTAGGACTTGACACTTTCACTGTCAAGGTCCAGGTTCAATCCCTGATTGGGGAACTAAGATTCTGCAAGCCACACAGCTCAGCCAAAAAAAAAAAAAAGGTGAATGACTGAGGATAACCCAGGTAACCAGGGTCTTTGGGCCCCTGACAAATCACATCAGAACTTCTCATAAGTTACTTTTACCTGTTTCATTTCTAACAACTTTTGAAGCTTTCTAATTCTGCTAAGTTGGAGTCAGAATATAAAATCAGTCCTTATTCTGCTGGTTAAGAAATTAGTGGTGGTGGTTTAGTCGCTGAATTGTGTCTAACACTTGCGACCCATGGATTGTAGCCTGCCAGGCTCCTGGCTCCATGGTATTTCCCAGGCAAAAATACTGGTGTAGACAGCCATTTCCTACTCCAGGGGATCTTCCCAACCCAGGGATCAAACCTGGGTTTCCCAAATTGCAGGTGGATTTTTTTACCTACCGAGTGGGCCACCAGGGAAGCCCTAATTAAAAAGTTAAAGGCAACTTTCAATTTATTTTTCACTAATTATTTCAAAAAGTTCATTTCATTTGCCTTGATTCATCAAAAGCAAGTGTTTGTTTTTATGCTTTTGAAGGAAAAAGAATTTTAACACCCATCATTTCTTGTATCATTTGAAGTTTTCAACTCCATCTGTATGTAAACCATGCGCTTCTAAGATCCAAAAACCATGTACTGTTTGTCTGTGTGGCACCTGTGTGCCGATTGATGCCTTGTGTGTTAAATGACTGCTCCGTGGAGAAGTATATTTTATTTTACTAAGTTGATTTTCTTTAACTAATACTATCACAGTTAAGCTTATCCTCTGTTTCTCTGGTGATGCCTCTGACATGTGGTTGATTATTGGCTTATTAATTTGAAGATTTATGGCTGGGAAAATGCTGATTTTTCTTTTTATTATTTTTTTAAATGTAAAACTGAGAGACAAAACATACAATTGTATATACCTGAAAAAGAGATGTCCAGATCCCCTATATCCTGCTGGGGAAATTTCGTTGCATAAATGGGTTACTATTCGTTGATGGAAAAATTAAGTTAACTGGAATCCCCAATTCACCAATCATGCCAGTTAACTGAGGTATTAGTGTCCTGGGTAAGCTCTTAGAGCTATTAAATTAAATGGTCATGACATGAAACCTCAGAAAAGTCTCATTGTGTCTAGAAAGATTGTGTACAGGTGTTGCTAGCCTGCTTTAGAATAAGAAAAGGCTTCAGTATTCTCAAAAATCATTTCCTCTCCTGAGGAAATGCACCATAGTAAAAAAAAAAAAAAGCCTTCCCCAGTGCAGTAATTGCTGGCTTTCTGCTTCAAAAGAAAAAAAATCCTTGAATATTATTCAAGTTACAGTTTCCATCAGGCTTTTCTGAATAGATGATAATACTTTGGTGTTTGATTAATAAATTCCAGAAAATGAACTAGAATCCCTACAGACAGAAGTTGTGGGAAACATCTAGTTGCTTAAGAACATTGTTTTTCATTTCAAAAGATGCTTACAGTTTAAGCTCAGGAAGTAAAAAGGGTATCTTCCATCTATTGGAAAAGCTCTATATTCGAGTACTTTTCTCAAATTTATACTCTGACCCTATGAAATGAAAACCCTGAGAATTCTGTTTGAAACACAAAACGTTGACTGTTGATCAAAAGGAAAAAGCCTCCCTCGTTTAACGAAAGACATTTCTAATTGTCTACAGCTTCTTGTCAGAGTAAAATGTATTATTTGATGGTGGAGGGTTCAGAAGTTACTACAGGCAGTCCTGAGGGCTCCACAAAGTACTTTCTCTCAAATTCTGATAGCCTGGAGTCACGTTCCAGTTTAGGGGGTCTGTCACTGTGAACCCCTCTTTTTCCTATACCTGATTTCCTGGACTGCCTTATCCTCCAGCATCCCTAGCAAGGTTCTACAACAAGCATCTAAGCTCTCTCGCTTCCACCTGTGCTGGTGGGTGTCTTAGACATCCAGTAGGTACATGCGGTTCTTCGCTTGGTTACCAAAGGAAGACAGATTCATTCCCGTAAAGCCACTGTCTCATTTCACATATTTGAATTTGCAGATTCAACTCTTGGCTCTCAGAAAGGCTTGTTTCCTCTTAGAATCCCTCTTTCAGCTGGGTAGGCTGCCACAGGTGAGCCAGGGAAGCTCAACTCTGCTTCTCTTGCCCAGAGAGTTTGACCAGAGGCGTGTGGAATAGAGGAGACAGCCAGCTTTCCTCTGGCTGACCTTTCGCCACTCTCTGATCAACAGCTCAGTCTAAGGATCAGGGTACACGGGGGATGGTTATAAGTTAAGAAAACAGACACCTGGAGACACTGTTTCATTAATGAAAAAGGATGGCTTCCAATTACGTGCCTTTCCATTGAAACTTTCTTACCAGACTGTAAAACACTGTCATGTTTGGAGAAATACAAGGAGTGAATGCACGTAGCCTAGGATGTCAAAGAGGAGGGACTCTGGTAAGAAAATATCATCAGGGACCAACCAAAATATTATCACATACAAGAACGTAAAGTGAGTATCTGGGAGTCTTGGGAGAGAGGAGAGAAGAGAAAATGGGGAGGCGGTGTGGGGCTTAGCGTCTGAGAGGAGCACGGGCAGGAGACCCCAAGGGCCTTGCAGGGTGGGGTCTCTATCAGCCGTCGGCTAGACCAGTACCCGAGCCCCTTACCACTCTGACAACCGCTCCAACAGGCCATGCCTGCTTCACACTTGGGATCATTAGAGTAGATTGTTGGCTGCCTCCAAACCCCCACCAAAATAGGAAAATTTCCTCAATGGCTGGCTAGCCCAACGGACAAGTTTTATATAATCCCAGTGGAAGAAAAGCAAATACCAGGCTGTCAAAACTTGCTCGAAATAAAACCCAAAATGTCCAGAGTCAGGCTTGTGATCTTCTCCAGCCCTGCTCTTCTTTCTCTATTTGCTGATTTGATGAGCAAGACCACCAAGCACTCAGTTTTTCCAGCCAAATCCCCAGGAGTCGTTTCTGGCTTTCCCCTTGCTCTTGGCCCCCGCGTCCAGTCCGATGCCTGTCCCTGTGGATCCCGCTTCCTGAGTGGCTCTGGAAAAGCCTCACAGGTTTCCTCCAGGTGCCTGCCATCTTCTGGGTCCCTCCTGGCATCTCCTGACCCTGTTCCCTGTCTCCCTTCCAACCCACCCTCCTCACAGAAGCCAGGGCATGCTTCGGGAAAACGTGAATTTGCTTTTAGCAACCTTTTTCCTCTTTGCCACCATTTCTCTCTGCGGAAACCTGTCAGACCCTGTCTGCTTGGTGACAACACTCAAGGCCCTCTATAACCTGCTCTCCTCCTTATCCCCTGCACACACATGTACACACATGCATACACATGTACACACATAGACACAAGCACACGTGTGCATGAGTATGTGGATACACGTGCGTGCATGCATACACACATGCACACACACACAGCTCTGTCGCAGCAAAGGCCCAGTGGTGAGTGTTTGTGTCTCCACACTGATTGTCTTAGACGTATTTCATTTTATTCACCTCTCTAGGCCCTGGTTTCCTTATCTGCAAAATATAGGGATCTCCCTGGCAGATTCATAGTAATTTAGCATATTCCTGAACCCCCGTTGCTGTTTTTATTATGGCTGAGTTAAATGTTTCTGCTGATTTGGAGAGAAGGGACTTGTGCCCAGTGTGGGATCTTCCCGCCCAGGCATATGAGTCTGGCTGCCTTTTTCTTCACACTTATTCTTGAATGTCCATTCAGTATTATGGCATTTTCAAACTATCAGTCCTGCCCATTTATTATTAAGTTCTTTGTTCTCTGTTTATTAGCTGAGTTATGAGTCAGATTTTTTCATCGTGTTTTCTGGTGGCTTGAGACCAGTTCATTAAGAAAGGGTTTGTAGCATTCTGTTTGTTAACTGCCCTGTTTACTTCAGTTCATATAGGTTTTCTGTTGACTGTTCAGTTATCTGCAGGTTAGACGTTCTCATTTTCTGCAAGCAATAATTGTCTCCTTTAGTTCTCGAAGAGAATCCAAGGGCTAGATGTGGTTAGGCCTTGAATTCAGGTTAAGAGGAGGGTTGACTTGAGCAGCAGAGGGCGACTGTGGACCCCTGGTGGTCCTGGAGCAGGAAGGCAGAGTTGTCCCTAGTAGTAGGTTCATCTAGAACCAGGCGGCTGGCAGTGGAAGCAGAGAAGGGGGTTGGAAGGTATGCTGCCGGTGTTCATCCGTAGGACTTGCTGCACCTCTGCACAGTCTTCCGTTCAGTCGCTCAGTCGTGTCTGACTCTGACCCCATGGACTGCAGCACGCCAGGCTTCCCTGTCCATCACCAACTCCCAGAGCTTGCTCAAACTCCTGCCAATAGAGTTGGTGATGCCATCCAACCACACATCTGTACAGTCTTAATGTTACTGCAAAGTTTTGACCATGACTGTTGAAATTGGTGAAACCCAGGTTCATATGCAAGGCCCAACACAAAAGAGCTTTGAAACCTTAGGTAAATCGCTTCACTTCTCTGAGCTTTGGGTTCCGTCACCGGCATCATCATCGTCACAATCGTACTGTCGGTTTGCACGGTTGTTATGGGGCTTTGAGATGATGTACGGAAGATGGTGAGCCGAGTGCCCAGCACATGGTACACTCTCAGCTTCTCTCGTGACTACATCCTAACTTCTGGGTCGCCAGGAGGAGGCGCTCCATCAAAGCAGGTCTGATCATAGCCCCTTGTTTGGCTCCTTTGCACTTACCCATGATTTGAGAGTGTCATGTTGCGTGGTAATTGGGATCTCTCTCTTATTAGCATGGAAGTTCCTTGGGGAGAGGGGTCATGTCTATCTTGACTATTGTAGTCCCAGCCTCTGACGTCGTTCCTGGCACAGGGTCAGTTAGTGATGATGGAGGATGCGTGGCTTCTCTCTGCCCAGCTTAGACCCCATCCTGACCCATGTACATCCTGCCCTCAGTGACCTTCCCCAGCTCTCATCTCCAGCCCTTCCTTCTCTCCTGGCTCCACCCTGTGCTCCAGAAAGCTCCATGATTTCTTATTGGAGACGCATGGATAGGGACGTTCTCCAGAGTGACAAGGACATTAACTGGAAAAGAGTTTGCTTTTCATCCACCTTCAGTCATGAAGACACTGGTTCTGATAATACCTGCAGACCCTGAGAATCTAGATTTGAAAAGGGGGTGGATGTTAAAAGGTGACTGACAAAAACCAGTTTTGTTCATGTCTGAGTTATCTCGCTGATGGCCTAAAAAGTCTGATTCCACAAGTGACAGAAAGCCTCCCTGCGATCTTGCTGATGACCCAAAATGTTGAAACTAGAAATATGTTCCTTCCATCTGACTCTGTCGTTTAAAGCGCATATATCTGTAGCATGATACACATGGTAACTAAACCTTTGTTCTTTGGGAGATCTTTTGGGCTTCCCTGGTGGCTCAGATGGTAAAGCGTCTGCCTGCAATACAGGAGACCTGGGTTCAATCCCTGGGTCAGGAAGATCCTCTGGAGAAGGAAATGGCACCCCACTGCAGTACTCTTGCCTGGAAAATCCCATGGACAGAGGAGCCTGGTAGGCTACAGTCTATGGGGTTGCAAAGAGTCGATTATGACAGAGAGACTTCACTTTTTTTCTTTCTTTCTTTGGTTGGAAACAACACTAGAGTCACTCACATTATCATCGTAATAAGCTCAGTGGGTTTATCCTGAGGACCTGGTTACTGTTGTTAGGGAACACGGCAGACCTGGGGAGCACAGCAGACCTGGGGAACCTGCATTGCTCCCAATCCCCTGGCTTAGCTCCAGAACAAAGAAGCTGTTTGCGCAGCTCAGCCTCACGTGCTGGGCTGAGGTGGGCCAGGTGGGCTGGCTGACCTCTCTGTGTGCCCTGTCCCCATGGCTTCATGGGCAGCATCATGGGGTATAAGTGGCCACTGCCTTGGGCCACCCTCCAGCAGAGCCTTGGTCTAAGCAGATCCCACTGGAAGGGGCTATTGAAATACCAGGAAACATGTCTGGTAAATGCTTAAGAAGAAGAAAAGGCAATGTTTATCATGCACTTACTGTGTTACAGATTCTGTTTCCGGGCATTTTATACAGTACTCTTATCCTCAGTTTACAGGGGAGACCAAGACAGGTTAAATAGCTTGCCCATAGTCACACAGACGGGAAGTAGAGTCGCCAGATTTTGAACCCAAGCAGTGTGGCTCTAGAGCCTTCCATGTCACTGACACTGTGGGTAAAGACAAGGAAATGGGGCACATAAACAGGGAAGGGTGGGGAGGGCAGAGCAACCAGGGAGAGGACCTGAGAGGGGGGAGACGGGGAGCACTGGTGGGCCCCAGTGTCATGGGGCCTCTACTGAGGAGTGACAGGGGAAGTCAGTGCTGAGGGAAGAGACCCCTGCGATGCTTGTGGGTAAGAGTGGGCTATAGTGAGAAGGACACCCCTGGGGTCTGGGTCAGCCACTCAGCCCTGATATGCTGGAGTAAGAGGAGGTCTGATCATCAGAAGCTGAAGAAGTGAACCACTGACTGTAGTAGTTAAGGGATGAAGATTCGGGTGGTTCCTGACCCAGGGACCTTGAAAATAAATTGTTGTGCTTTAGAGGGACTTTGTCTAAACAATGTGGATCTTACCCATAAATTTGGTTGCTTTCCCTTTGGGCATTTACTGATAGAAGTGACGAACAAAAGTCAGGCTGGTGTCAGAACCCTTCTAGAACATTGGTCAAGACCTTCATTACCACCCTGTCCAGCAAACGGGTGATATGTCTGAACAGGAATGCATGTCTGTCCTATAACAAAACCCAGTTAGGCTGAAAAGCAAAATGGGAGAATGGCGAAGTGACATCCATTGGTAAGTTGGACGATTTTAATGAAAAAAGTTACTCACCTGCCTGATTTTCTGGTACCAGAGTCTCACATGCAGTCAGTCACTCATAGTCATTTCCCCAGAAGCAAGGTGAGACCGTGGTGATGGACGTATGGGCTGTGAGTCAGTTGCTCTGATCTTCCATTTGATACCTGAATTCATCCTGGCCAGAAGAACAGCATCCCATATCCAGAAAACTGCTTAAGGGGACCACTTGGAGCCAATGGTAGAGGCTGCCCCAAGACCCACAGGCCTGGAGCCATTGCCTTGAAGTCCAGGCCCGGTAAGCCCTGCTGGCTCCGGGGCAAGGATGACCCGCCGAGATTTCCAGAGTGAGATTCGGCCTGAGCGGGGCCTCGCCAGAGCAGAGGCTTCAGGCCAGTAACGCAGCTAGCCAACAGCCTGTGCTGGCCTCCGCGTTTGTTTAAATAAAACTTGAAATTGCCAGCAAGCTCTTAAGCCAGAGTCTGTCTCTGTGAGGAAAAGTCAGACTGTGTACACCTGCCTAGCACCACGCAGCGTGACCCAGGAGGAGTTCTGGTCTCTCCCGCCACCCCACCAGGAGCAGCGGCATCTGCAGAGAGACCTCTGGCTGTGTGTGGCCTGGCGTGGTCCTCGCTGGTGGGGAGAAGGGGCACCCTGAGGGTGGCCACCAGAGTCAGCACCCAGTGCCCAGGCCCCCTTCGTCACACTGCCTGCCCAGGCCCGGCCCCACCCCCGCATCAGGGCTTGCACACACACACACCCACTACCACACTCACACATTGGAGCCTGTAGAGGGGTTGCTGGTTAGCAGAGACTGGAGCTCGGGGGTGTGGGAAGGGGGACTGCTCCCTCTCTGTTCCAAGATGACCTTTTTTAGACCCAGAAGGGGAAACTGGGCTCCAGTTGCCTTCATCCGAGGCACTCACAGAGTGCTTCCCACGTATCTCGTTTATCCTCACGACACCCCTGAGAGGTACGTTTGTTTGAGATTTCTACACAGTTATGATTATGCCTATAGACTGGAGTTCCTGACTCCGCATCATTCTAAACCCAGAGTCTCATCTCATCTCACTTTTCCTAACACAGCTAAACCCTTCAGGGAATGAAACGTCTCAGGCCTTAGCCCAGCCAAAGGGTGATTTCCACCCCCCCCCTTGCCCTTTCCTTCTTTTTTCTGTTGTTGTTAAGTTTGATTTATTACTTTGCCTTCTAGCCAGGCTCGATGGATGGTCAGAATATTATAAATAATGTGGATTGAAAAGATTGTGCTGAAATGTTTATTGCATTCTTAGAAAGAGAACAGGAGATGGCGTGGAGAGCGTGGCCGTGGGGAAGGAGGGGCGTGGGGGGTGGGGGAGGCAAGTCTCACCCCGAGGCCATGTCAGTGGGTGCATAAAAGACAGCGCTCGAAAAGGAAGGCTCATATATTGCAGCCCCACAATCAAGAATGCAGGAGTGTTCCAGCGGGTGTAAAGAATATACTTCAAGAATGCCAGGACCATAAGGAACTAATCATTAGCCATCCCCCTTCTTGTTTCCCCACCCACGGTGCTTGAAGGAGACGGCTAAAGGAGCAGCCACCATGCTTTATGACCAGATCCCCAGCATCCTGGCTTTGGGGCACCCTCTGGGATGGGGCGGTGTGTGTGTGTGTGTGTGTGTGTGTGTGTGTGTGTGTGTGTGTGTGTGTGTGTGTGTGTGTGCAAGTGCCTCCTTTGACTGACTCAGCACCCAGTGCTTTAGCATCATGAATCTCTATTCTTTGGGTACACCACTAGAAATACACATGTTCTCCAGGATCAGCACCCCCACACACATACACGGTGTGGGAAATAAATGTCACATTGGCCCACTGGCAATCAGTGGTCACCTGTGAAGCTGGAATCACACCAGGCTCTTCTTCCTCTCTCAGGGCCTTCCTTCTGGAAGGAAGAAGGGTCAAAGCTCCTTAGCAACTAAGGCCACCTGGGTCAATCTGATGCTTGATAGAAAAGTCTGGCAACCTAGTGGAGATGGTTCTCTTGTTCAGTCATGTCTGACTCTTTGTGACCGTGTGGACTGTAGCACGCCAGGCTCCTCTGTCCTCCATTCTCTCCCAGAGTTTGGTCAAATTCATGTGTGTTGAGGCATTGCTACTGGCCAACCATCTCTCAACCATCTCTCAGAGGATTCTGCCCCCACCCCCTTCTCCTTTTCCCTTCAATCTTTCTCAGTCTTTCCCAGCATCAGGGTCTTTTCCAGTGAGTCAGCTCTTCACATCAGGTGGCCAGAGGATTGGAGTTTCGGCTTCAGCATCAGTCCTTCCAATGAATAGTCAGGGTTGATTTCCTTTAGGATTGACTGATGTGATCTCCTTGCAGTCCAGGGGACTCTCAAGTATCTTCTCCAACACCACAATTTGAAAGCCTCTATTCTTCACCACTCAGCCTTCTTTATGGCCCAACTCTCACATCTGTACATGACTACTAGAAAAACCATAGCATTGGTTCTTTGAATCGTTCTCTGTTCTAAGCAGGGGTCGTCTTTGGGCCACTCTAGCTGTTGGTTTGGTCCTGCAGAACTCAGAACATAGCTCTCTCAGTCAAGAGGAAAGGAGGCCAAGGTGATATTGGTGTGGGGCTGGGGGCAGGTGGGACTGGTGTGTCAGATACAGCCTGCTCGCCTTCTCACTGTGTGTATCATCAGCTGGGACAGTGACTTTCTTCCTGGCTGGGGACCGCAAGCGTCGTCTATCTAGTACCCAGAGAAAGCCGTGGCTGCTCTTGTGCTGTTAACAGATTTTATTTGATCTTGTGATGTGGAGAACCACCAGCAAGCTTTGATCCTGACCTCTAACCCAGTGGTTCTCAAACGTAAGCGCCAAAATAATCACAAGCAGGGCTTGTTAACACCCAGCTTCCGGGAGGCCCCTCCATCCCGAGACCCGGACTCAGTAAGCATGAGTGGGGCCCTTGAAGCTGCATTTCTAACCAGCTCTCGGGCGATGCTCCTGAGACCACAGCATGAGTAGTACCACTCTGAACACAAGCATGGCGTTGGTAGCATCAGGTAGTTTTTGGTAATGACCTTCTCAGGAATATCAGCAAATGGCAACTGAATAAAAATTCCAGGGAATGAAGGAAATGTGAACAGGAACTGTTCAATGTGATACAAAGAGGGTCCCCTTGGCTGAAAATTCTGAGCCTGAATTGTGTGTTAAAAAGAAGCCCATGAGCATCTGGTAAAATCCTAGCATTTCACCAAAATATAACTGTTCATTTACCTGAAAGATACACATAGAATCTGTTCTTTCCTAGGATTTGATACCAGGTCACTAACCAGTAATGGGCAATGTATTGATTTTGAATTTGGCAACACCATCTTACTTTACCTGTACCCCCTTATAGATTTTTTTAGAGCCAAAATTTTATGATAACCTCTTTTATTGATAGTTTATGCTCTTTCATACTGTTCATGGGGTTCTCAAGGCAAGAATACTGAAGGGGTTTGCCATTCCCTTCTCCAGTGGACCACATTTCGTCAGAACTCTCCACCATGACCCATCCATCTTGGGTGGCCTTATACGGCATGGCTCATAGTTCCATTGAGTTAGACAAGGCTGTGGTCCATGTGATCAGTTTGATTAGTTGTGCGAGTTGGACTACAAAGAAAGCTGAGTGCCGAAGAATTAATGCTTTTGAACTGTGGTGTTGGAGGAGACTTGAGAGTCCCTGCGACTGCATGGAGATCAAACCAGGCAATTGTAAAGGAATCAGTCCTGAGGATTCATTGGAAGGACTGATGCTGAAGCTGCAGCTCCAATATTTTGGCCACCTGATACAAAGAACAGACTCATTGGAAAAGACCTTGATGCTGGAAAAGATTGAAGGCAGAAGGAGAAGGGGACGACAGAGGATGAGATGGTTAGATGGCATCACCAACTCGATGGACATGAGTTTGAGCAAGCTTCTGCAGTTGGTGATGGACAGGGAAGCCTGGCGTGCTACAGTCCATGGGGTCACAAAGAGTCAGACACAGCTGAGCAACTGAGCTGAACTGATGCTCTTGCATGTGTTCACTCACTCATTTATTTCAACATACATCGATCCCTTATTATGCGCCAGGTGCTGTTCTAGCAGTTAAAATATCCACACGAACTACTGCCAAGTTATAATGCATTTGAAATCCATACTGTTGTTGTTTAGTCAGTAAGTCCTGTCCCTCTCTTTCACAACCCCGTGGGCTGTAGCCAGCCAGGCTCCTCTGTCCATGTGATTTCCCAGGCAGGAATATTGGAGTGGGTTGCCATTTTCTTCTCCAGGGGATCCTCCCAACCCGGGGATCCTCCCAACCCAGCAATCCAACCTGTCTCCTGCATTGGCAGGCAGATCCTTTACCCCTGAGCCACCAGGGAAGCCCGAAATCCATTCTACTGTCTCTGAATATCCCAAACGGTATTGGAATCTCAACAATGCGGTGCTATTTAATCAACCAAAACAAAAATACGTATGTGTCGAGCAGATATTAAGTGACATCTGTCCTGGTCACCTGTGGATAACATGTTGGAGACACAGACACGGAAACACAAGGTCTGTCCTCTCAAAGAATTTTCCGGCCATTAGGGAGGTAAAGCCTGAACCCAGTCTCATTAATTTCCCCAAGTGTTAAGTCCATTTCTCTAATGCGCGTGTTCGGTATGCAGAAGCCACCCAGAAAAAGTGGTTCAGAGACCGCCTTGGGCACAGGGGAGGAGTTGTTCCTGGGGGAAGGAATGTTTTTGAGCTGAGGCCCCAAGCCAGTGTTGGGGTGCCGGCTGTAGCAGTTGGCAGGGGGCTCCGAATTGGTGCAAACAGTCCCTGCCAAGGCACCAAGGTGTGAGAGAGGGTGCATGTTGAGTGAGAGGCCGGGGTGGGAAAGCTGGATTATTTCTTTGGGACTGTGTCAGAATTCCACTTTTTGTATTTTGCTTTGAAATGATTTCTGAAATATCTGACAGACCATTTTTTCATGTGAGCCAACAGATATTTCAAAGCCAAACCTGACATCCTGAAATCGTCTCGACTTTTTTTCAGGGGAGTGGAGGAGGAGACATTAATGACATCACTTTAATATTATCCTCAGACACCTGTATCATCTGCCCTCATAGCTCACATCTGAAAGGCAGACTTTCCATGTGTTTTGCTCAGCGTGTCAGAGGCAAACGCCCATCATCAGCTTGAACAGGCTCGTAATGTGTGACCCCTGACACCCTGTGGCCATCAGCGTGCCTTTCTGCGACTGTACTTTTGTGGTCTCTTTAAGTCCCTTACACACTGACCACCTTCAGAGGAAGGAAGAGGACGAGGACTTCTTCCCGGGTTGCCTTATCCTTGAAAGTTCCTTGGTCCACGTGTTGTAGGCCAGCACTGCAGGCTGGTCCTTTGGTTGGGCTGGTTCCCCGTCTTTGAACTCTGCTGAGGGAATCCCTGAGCCTCAGAGACTTCTGTTCACTTTTTCTTGCCAGTAGAATCCTTGCTCAACAGTTGCTAGGCTACTGCATTCTAGAGCATCTGATTGGGGATCTCACCCGTTTGGGTATTTTTTTTTTTCAGTCAGCTCACTGGTGACATCATTGACCCTGAGCACCTGTCAGAGCCACACTGGGGCTAGGAAGGACCAGTGTCCACCCTGAGTGTTCACAGAGGAACCCACACCTGTGCTTCACTAGTTGGTGCTGCTGAAAAGGCGCCTTTCTTCTGTGAAGGTCAAGGTTAATGGATCCTTGCCGTTTGTAGAAGGATGTCTTTGTGGGTGGTGAAGAGCATTAGAGAATGTTGTTCTGGAGGGGGCGCCGTTGCAGGGGTCCACACGACAGTAAGATGGCACCTTCACTCCACAGCGTGAACAGTCCTGTGGTGAGACCACGCATGGGGTGTGTGCTCTGCAGCCTGACCCATCCTGGGTGTTTCCTTTACTGAACTGCAAGCCTGCTGCTGCTTTGAGAAAGGGGCCCTTTTCCATGACCCAGTGCAGAGCAGCTTCTAAATCTTTGTGGTCCTCACCCAACCCATCCTGATGGCGCCCCAGGGCTCACAACTCTTCATGCTGCTCACGGGAAGCTAGCCCCTCACCAGGGTGCTGGAAGGTTGTCAGTCCACCCTTGCAGCCAAGCATCTCACTGCAGTGATGTCATTAAATTCGTGTCTAGAAGCAGCAAGAGGAGGCTCCGGGTAGAAGACTGCATGTCCTTTCTGATGGAGCAAATATGAATTGCATTTATTGATGCCCTCTTAATTTATGATACATTAAGAAGTGTATTTTAATTTTGGGGCATACAGGCAGCTGGAAAATTTTGCATGAGCGTAAATTACAGAATCTGGTTTCCTGGTAGCCTTTGAGGAGTGACAGAGATTTTCAAGAACAGTGCAGCAGTCATATCTGGGTTGTACTGAGTGGTCGTGCCTGAGGGCAGGCGGCTAGCCACATATCTCTCAGAGAACCCTTTCTCCTGGGTGTTGGTGGTGTGAGCTGGAGGGGGCTAGGCAGCATTGGAGGCTTAAGGGGGTCACAGATGGGGGACAGATCAAAGTGTCTCGTGGCCAAGGGTTGAGGACCCTGAGTGTTCGTAGCCACACCAGTGGCGGCCAGTGTCACTCAAGAACACGCCGTGGGCCAGGTCACATGCTCCGTGCCAGGCCTTTTACCTCGTGGTGTCTCCATGACAACCCTGGGAGCTCAGGGTTAGAGTTCTCCCGATTTGGGGCTCAGAAGATTGGTTCCTTCCCCGAGTGACAGAGTTATGATTTGAGCGCGAGCCATCTGGCGTCTCCACCCACGGTGCAGCTCTGGCTCTTCCGCTCTGTGGCCTCCCAAAGAGGGAAAGCGTGCGTCCATGCCCGTCCCCCATCCCTCTGCTGCACGGTTGGGAAGTGCCACGTCCGGCGCTGGGAGGTGGTGGGACAGAGAGCTTGCGGTCACTTAATGGCTGTGGCTCGAAAGCCAGAGTGACCTCTGGCTCACAGTAGGGCTCATTGGGCTGCCTCGGTGATGGGGACGGACTGCGCAGACAGGCTGAGGGACCAGGACACCATTCTGGTTCTCTGGTAAGAGACTTGGCTCTTCACATGAAAGGACCACTCCTGGCTGCTCCCCCCAGCCCTCATTTTTCTCTTCTCCCACAGCTCTTAGCAGTCATCCTTCTTCTGTCCTCCCCACTGTGGCTCTTGGTTATATATAGTCCCTGTCACCTTGGAGGTGACAGAGAAAAACAGAGATTAGGTGGGGGGCCAGTATGACTTCCAAGATGACAGAGTGACCCAAAGCACAAGGAACGTGCTAACCAGCCCCATGTCAGCTGAAATGCATTTACCCAAATTCACCCAAATTTTGGGTGACATCTTGTGTCTGCTCTGTCATCTGACTCCTACCTCCAAACCCCGCCCCTTGCCGCCAACCCCCAGCCACCACCCCGCCCCGCTTCCTCTCGACTAAAGCCCCCAGCTGGTGGCCAGCACTCTGTAAAGTGAGAGGGCCCTGGTTAAGGCAATAGCCCTCAGTTTAAGAAGCACAGTTTTCACCAGGGCATGGAACTACAAACCCAGCCACCTGCGGACACATGGCCTGGACCACACATCCCCGCAGGCCAAGCGGCCGCAGAGTGTGCAGGCCAGGGTCCCCCTGCGCTGGCCAGGGCTGGCCGCCACTGGCAAGTCCTTCCTCTGGCCCACCTTTTCTACACTCCATAATAAGTCCCCCTTCTGTTTCCACTTGTCATTACATCACCCTTCATTCCAGCAAACTCTCGTCATGTGTTATTTCTAAGCCTACATATTATTAGCATTCAAGGCTGGCAGTCCTCTGATGCCGTGTAGGAAGGCACCCTAATCTCACCCGCAGTGTGTTTCCAGGTCCCGCTGTGGGACGACCGGGTTCTGGAAAGAATTAGTGCCCCCTCCCTTCCACATACCCCTGGAACTTGAGTAAGAGGAGAGCATGCCTCAGACCAACGCCCGCCCACAGCCTGCACACTAGGACAACACAGGCGGTGTTCCTCTTTCTCGTTCCCCTTCTGGCACACAGTTTGGCTTCTCTGGTGGCCCAGCAGTAAAGAGTCCACCTGCCAATTCAGGAGACGTGAGTTCAGTTACCTTGGGTCAGGAAGATCCCCTGGAGAAGGGAATGGCAACCCACTCCAGTGTCCTTGCCTGGGAAATGCCATGGACAGAGGAGCCTGGCGGGCTACAGTACATGGGGTCACAAAGAGTCAGACATGTCTGAGGAACCACAAAAGCACGTGGTTTACTTATTTTTGGTTTTGTCTGTTTTCATCCGCTGCACCCCCAACACACACACACACAGACACACACAAATAGCAACTCAGTGAGGCCAGTGATTTGTCTGTTTGGCTTACTGCTGATATAACCAGTGCCTAAAATGATGCCTGGTGCCCTGGACATGTTCTGTCGATGTTTGTGAAATAAATCAGAAGCCTAGAGAGAGAGAACCCAGAGGGTATCGGCACTGTTTCTGCTTTCCCAACCACACTGGCAGTGGGGACCTTCTGTTTCATTTGTGGATTAAACACTGATCAAGCGACTCCATGTGAATGTGTGTAAAGAATCTACATGCCCAACAGCGCTAACGGTGGCACTGGTGGCTCTTGTTAGGACTGTAGTGGCGGGAGCAGCGGGACTTGCTGGATCCAGGCGCCCCATGGGCATACATGGTGCGTCCTGGGGAGGAGGGGACCCCAGTGGGGAGGCTCTGAATGCCTAGTTCATGCTATCCAGGGCTCCTTGTTAGCACTGTTTATAGAGGGTGCTCAGTTGCCCTGATCTTCGCTCCAAATACCTCTTGCCTGAGAATTGAAGGGCAGCTTTTCTTCACTTTGATGCTTCAGGACATCTCTGGCAAATCAGAAAATACTTTAAAATAATAGAAAGTGTGTGTGTGTCAGTCACTCAGTCGTGTCTGACTCTTTGTGATCTCATAGACTGTAATTATAAGATATGTGAATGTAAAAAGGAGTTTGGTCTCCGAGAAGGTTTCTTAATGGCGACAGCTATTTCAAGTGGGACCTCAGCCCATTCGGACTAAGGTGCGAGGTGCACCCCAAGACCATAGGCGCCAGAGAGCTGCGCCTTCACACTGTGCTTTCAGCACTCAACCAGTAAAGCAAAATTGTCCTCATGGGATGCTCATATTTTCCCAAATAATTCGAGACAAATTATTGTTTCTGCTGATGGTGTCTTTACTGAAGAATCTTAGTTACAAGTAAGAGGAAATGACTCTGGCTCCTTTAGGTTAAAGAACAAGTGATTTATTTGAATGACATTGGGTCACCTGTGAGACTCTTTAAGTGTTGCTGGGGCCAGACAAGTCTCAGGAAGAGTTGGAAGACAGTGGCCTACATGTGTGGTACACCCTTCTGGAGTGTCCCCTGGACTGTGGCTGAGCCCCACCTCTGTCCCTCCAAACTCACAAAGTTCCTGGAGAAGCAAGCCTGGTTGTCTTCGTATGGGCTTCACTGCTAGACCTGCCAGCTGTGACTAGGGACAGGGTCAAGTTGAACAGACGTGGCCGCTGCCTCCTCCCCTGCCAGAGGTGTGTTCTTTCGAGGTTTGGGACTCTGAGACTCAGTTCAGATCTGCCACCCAGTAGCCTTTTGCATCTTGGTCAGATGATTTGCTTTAAACAAAACAGAACAGACGGGTAGGCGTCTGGTGTGTTGAGAAAGCCTGCTGCAGGTGGCCAGTCCTCCCTGCCTGTCTCTACCTGAGCCAGGACTTTGGCCTGAGCGCCTTCCTGTCACCTTGCTCATCGTCCCTAATTAACCCCAGGTGATGTTTCCCGGCCCACAGGGCCCAAATGAAGGGGTGAGTAACGGTGAATCCACAGCCTGGCCGGAGCCATCCAGAAATCATCCGACACTTCGTCAAGAGGGAACTGTCAGAACAAGATATCCATAACCAAGCTCCTGACGGCTGTGCTTGGAGACACTTGAATTTCGGCCAGACTCCAGCCAGAGTTCCATTCCCAGGGGTGACGTGCAGCACAGTGAGGGGATATTGCTCAGCAGATATTGACGCGCCAGGGAATTGGCATTCAATTACTGACTTGACAACTCATCATAAGCTGCCTTGGACAGCTGATATGAAGGATTACCTAGTCACAGTTGGATCCTGTTGTTGAATTGCGGCGATCGCCAGGCCGAACTTATTTCAGGGAAGGGAAATGAATGACACTTTAAGAACACAGATGGAGACTAGCAACCAGTCAGCACTCTGTGCAGGAAGCAGCACTAATGGCTGGGTTTTCACACGCTTCCTCCAAGGAATGGTGTCTTCTGTGGGATGTTTTGTTTTTGTTATGGGGAGGTGGGGATGGGTTTGATTTTCCACCTCTCCCATGAGGCCTGTAAAAAGACGACCCATATCTTCACTCCATCACACCTGGCCCACGGTAGGCACTCGGTACATTGTATGGAGTGTGATTCTGGTGTGGGTCAGCCCTCGGTCAGGGCACTTGACCAATATGTCTGGCCGCTCCATCAGAGCCTCGTTTGCCCTGGGCCAGTGCAGTGACCTCTCAGGTCCTCACGTTGGGGCTCCGTGGGCCAAGGGTCAAGTCGCCAGCCGGCAGCTATGACAGGGCCGCCTGACGTCCAGCAAGGCCCTGGTTCCTAGAGCCCAGACACCCGGAGCCTGCCTTTCGCTCGGCCTCGGTCCAGCTCCTCTGCCCCGTCTCGTGCAGTCTTAATTCCTTTTAATTTCCTGTTTCTAGGCAAGTCCTTTTTTCCTCGCCTCTCACCCCCAACCCCTCCCAGGTCACCCTCCCTGCTTCCTGCTGAGAACCACGCTGTCTCTGGCCCCCAGATGTTCCCCGCACCACCCTCCCCTCGCTCAGTCTGCAGAGTTGCTTCCTGGTGAGTTTTTCTGTTTACACAGAGGAGGACTTCCTGTCCACATTGAAACAGGGTGCCCGCTGGGGCGGGGGTGAGTGCTCCCCATGTGATGGGCTGTCAGAGCACAGGGGTGAGTAGCCAGCATCATGTCAGCGCAGATCCAGCCCAGCCATACTCGGGGACGCCGGGCTTGTCCCTCCAGAGACTCACTCCAAGGACGACCCCAGAGCCTCAACCTCAGGGAGCTGGCGCCTTCCAGAATGGCGTCAGTACCAGCATGTGCCAGCCCCTGCCCCCAAGGTGGGGGGGCTGGGAATGTCACATGACCCTCCCACAGCCTGGGGACACGTGTGTCACCTGTCGGCCCCAGGGACCAGAGGGGTGGGGCAGCCGGCTCACACAGGCCAGCACGGGGCCGAGCTGGGCTCTGCAGGTCCTCCCCGTGCTCTGCACCAGGAGCCTAAGCTGAGACCTTCTCTGAGGTCAGACACTCATCCGGTTGGTGTGACGCGAAGCCACGGGAACGTTAAGATCCGTGTGATTCCAGTTTTCTTTATTTTCAGTCTGAACCAAAGCATAGGCACTTTCCAAGCCCGTTCTTTGCCTTCAGATGTGTTTCTTGGTATTTCTAGAGGGGCTGTGCCATCACTTCTGGGTCCCAAGCCCCGTCTTTTCACTCCTTCACCCCCTGGACCTCCGCGGACCACCAGGCCGCCACCTCCTCCCCACCTGACGCTCCATCCCAGCCGGTCCTGTGACTGCTCCCTCCCTCCTGGGCTCTCAGAAGGGCCACATGAGGCGGATCGCCCCGAGACCCCACTTTCTCACCAAGAAACAGGGGAAAGTTATTGCTCTGTCAGCTCATTGCCCAAAGGTGAGAATGCGACTGGGGTGTGAGCACTGGAGAGCTTTCAGAGCACGTGTGCCCCGCGGCAGAACGGGAGCCCTGACGTTTGTACTTCTCGTCTCGCCGTCTTTGTCACGGCTGCTGCCATCGCGAATGGCCCCCGAGTCCCGCTCTGCCCATCCTCCCTTCCGGTCAGACGCATCCCGATGCTGGGCACACCTGCCTGGTGCCCTTTAGCTTTGCTTTTCCGTCTCCCTCTGCCGTCTGCAGCTGCGTCCTCAGCACGCCCCTGCCCTGCCCTTCCCCAAAGGGCTTTCCCATTTCGCTTTTCCACGGCTTCTCTCACCTGGTGTCCACTTGGCTGGGCTCTGCCTGCTTTCTGACCTCAGCCAGCGCCTCGCCCGGCACAGCTGCCCTTCCTGCGGCTAATAACCGACATGGATGCTGCCAGATATTCCACTCTGAGCATCCAGCCTTTCCTGGATGCCCGTCATCACCGCTGGGCCTCGGCTAGGATCGGGCTGCTGCTCAGCTAAATGCCACCCAGGTGTTCCCCTGTTTTTGCTCCTCTTCCTTCCCCTCTGGAGTGAGTGACGTTTGATTCCTGTCGTTAAGCCAAGAGGCCGGCTCGCTCATCTGCCGCACACAAGGCGCCATTCTCGGGCCGTGGGTCACACAAGGAGTCGAGATGACTGTCATCATAGCTGCCATTTATAGAGTGCCAGTTATGATCTCGAGGTTTTATACACTTCCTTTTATTGAATCCTTACAGCAAGCCTATGAAGTCGATACTTTTAGGCTGTTCTGCAGGTGGTGGACCTGAACTCGGTGTCAAGTAACTTTCCCAGCATTTCACGCTGGAAAGTGGGCGTGCTGGAAGTCGGGTCTTCCACACACGGTCCCTGCTTTTGGAGAGCCTGTGACCTGGGGAAAGAAGTGTTAACAAGTAAGATAAGAATTGAAAGATGGAGGCCAGTCAGTGGAGAGCAGTGGTCTGGCTCTGAGTGCGTCTCTGACTTCAGGGAGGTGGGGGTCTCTGTGGGTGGAGAGGTCTTCGTGGAGAAGTGGAATCCAGGCTGGGGTGAGAAAGGGCGTGCACACAGAGGGGCAGGAGGGTGAGGAGGAGGGATGGGAGGTCTGGTGAGGAGATGCGGGGAGCCCGTGAGAGCCTCGGAGGAAGGTCTCCCCAGCAGAGAAAGGGAAGTGCCAGGACAGAACAAAACCAAACTCAGCACATCAGAAGTGACTTTGGAACAGTATTCTGATGAAAGCACAGTTTGGGCAGAATTCAGATAGGGGACTGAGGTGTGAAACAGATTCAGGAGCAGGCAGGCCAGTCTTCCCACTGTGTCTGGATAGACCCAGGCCCCCATGGTGGTTTCTTCCAGCCCGGCCGAGCTGCCAGGTGGGTCGGAGGAAGGCGGCTTGTGCCCACACCCCGTGGCCAATGAGGAAGGCAGACACAGCTCCTTAGTGGGCAGGTCTGGGCCAAGGAGTGAGCTCGAGGGGAACTGCCACGCTTCAGCCCTTCAGCCTGAAAATCAGAATGTCAATACATTCACCGTCTCTGTACTGTGTCTACTCTTTTCATAGCTTATTTGCCTAGTAACAGGATTAAAGAGGATATTTACATGAACTTTTGAAAACAAATATCCAGTTTTGTCTTTCCTCCTGCTTATTCCTCACCCCCAACTCAGGAGGCTGTTGCTGCGAAAAAAAAAAAAAAAAGCCTGTTTGATCAGTGAGAACCCACTGGTTAATACATAAGCAAATGTCACCTATTGGGGGAGGGGACAACTAGAGGAGTCCTCCATAAATGTCCTCTGTGAATCTTCAGCGGCTGCGTGAGGGCTGTTTGAGGCCTGATCCTTCCCGTGAGAAGAACAAAGCAAATCGAATAAGATTCGTTTTGGTTCCAACCAACCGACCACAGCCGGCAGCCAGTATGGCTTTCCTTGTGATGAGCAAGAACCAGATAAAAAGACTTGCAGATAAAGTTGGCCTTTACCCCGCCCGCACCTGCTGCATGTCTCCCCTCCATTCCCCAATCCTCTCCCCTCCAGTGGCTCCCCGCCCCCATGCTGATCACTTGGGTTTTCTTGCAGTTTCCTAAGAGGCACATGTGTGCCCTGTCGCTCAGTCATATCTGATTCTTTGGCAACCCCATGGACCGTAAGCCCACCGGGCTCCTCTGTCCATGGGATTTCCTAGGCGAGAATGCTAGGGTGGGTTGTCACTTCCTCCTCCAGGGAATCGTCCCCACCCAGGGATCAAACCCGCATTGGCAGGCGGATTCTTGACCACTGAGCCACCCGAGAAGCCCTTCCTAAGGGGAGAACTGACCAGCCCAAGGGCCTGCTCCCACTCTCTCAAGAAAAGCCAGACTCCACACCCCGCCTGTCCTCGTCCTCCCCATCAGTAAGCACTCGGAGCCATTGCCCCACTGTGGCAGAGGTGTTGGCCTCACAGCTGCCATAGTTTGCTGGTTTCCACTGTTTCACTGGAAAAAGACCATGGCCCCTGAATCCCGATGAACAATCTCCAGCAAACACAGCACTGTTCCTGAGAGACCATGTTTCATATCCTTTCCCCGTCTGCAAAGGACTTTTTCTCACATCTTTTTGGTAATTGCCATGAGCTGGACTTGTAAATATTAGATGTGGTTGAGTAATACTCATCTGATGAACTGACCAGAGGAAACGGACATTTTTTTTCCACTCTTGGAATTCTGGCACCCCAGGCCTGCCCCCCAAAACGGGGCACTTGGGGATTGGAAGGGAAAGTCTGCCTCTCCCGGTGCCAGCAGGCCCCGCGCGGGGCGGGGTGACGTGTGGGCAAAGGCTCCCGGCGCCCGCAGCCTCGCCAGGTGTTCCTGTGCCGGGCTCAGGGGCAAAGAGCGTTCATTGTTTTGGAAATTGGCAGGTTCCCAGAAGTTCCACTGTCTTTCCTCGGTCTGAAATGTCAAACATTTCCTCAGCGGGGTGGGGGATGGATGACGGGACCCCCTGAGGTTCGAGCCCTGCTCTGAGGCAAGAGAAGGGAGTTCTGTCTCTCACATGTGGCTGAACGCTGTTCCCGTCCTGCCAGTGGCCAGTGGCAGCTCAGCCTCTCTCGTCCTCTGAACTGGATCTTCCTTCCTACATCTGAAGTGTTGGGGGCTCCCCCCTGCCTTTGTCTTTAAGAAATAGCAGCCTCTCTAAGGTTCTGCATGGTGGTGGTGGTGGCAGCAGCGAGTTTTCTAATGATGCCTTTTGGTGATACTTCTTGACATTTCTGTAGATGAAACATGTCTGGGATTTGCTTCCAAAAAATACACCAGAGGAGGGTACGGGTGAGAGGGGCACCGGGGGAGGGTATAGGTGAAACCAGGTGGGCCTCAGATTGACCCTTGTTAAAGCCAAGTGAAGAGTTCATCACAGTTCCATGGACTTCTCTGTCTATTCTTATGTTTGCTTCCATTTTCCCACTATGAAAAATTATAAAAAGGAAGAAAGGGGGAGAAAAGAAGAAACTCTTTATCTCGATTTTTCAGCCCAAAGACCTCTGGGCCTCTCTCTCTGATGAACCCTGTGCTGTATCTGGGATCAGGATTTCCCCCGGACAGGCCCCCCTGGTGCAGGAAAAGGGCAAGAGCATGGCCAAGGGGTCCCCGCCCCCTGATTCCAGTCGCAGCTCTTCCTCTCACCAGCTTTGGGGCCTTGGGTGGTGACAGAGTAAGCCTCCCAGAACTTCAGCCTCCTCATAGAAACTAGAGATGAGAATTACCTATTGCTGAGACTCGAGCGAGGCCACCTGGCCCACATGAATAATCCATGCACGCCATGGCCTAGCTCTCCCGGGCTTTTCAGAGACCCTCAATTTCTCTTTCTGAAACAACCTTCAGAGGAGAGAGACTCTATTCAAAGAAGGTGCCAGAGTTGTGTCCGCATTCCAGAAAAGCGCGAGTCCTTGAAGAGAATGCATTGCAGCGATAAGGTTTGCAAATGTCTGCTCTTTGACCCCAAAGAATCCACGAGGCCGCAGTTGGCTTATCACTGTCACTCGCCACCTTAGAATGACTTCCTCCATCGACCCTGGGTGCACCCCAGTTTACGTAAGCCTGGAAGCCTCATATCCGGAGGAGCCCTGTTTTGCTCTGAAAGGGTTGGACATGTCAGCATCTTATTTGTCATTGCTCTCCAAGTCCCCCTTTTCATCTTTGGATTAGAACCCAGTGTATCGCGTCTTATCGAGTTGCCATCTATGATGTCAGCTGGCGAAGCCCATTTTCTTTCTTCACGGGCCTTGGGGAACCTTGCGCACCTGTCCTGTGGCCCCATCTGTAGAACCCGGCTTCTGTGAGAGAATAAGTGGCAGCTGACAGAGGAATGGCTGTGTTGGTGATGGTTCCGACGGCTCCCACCCCCTGCTCCCACCGCGCTGTGAACCGTCTTCAGGGCCCCGGGGACAGGCTCTCCTCCACCCTCCTGGTGTGGCTGCAGGGTTTACAATTGGGGTCGAGCATCTTTGGGAGTTTGTCTCTTGGCCTCCTTGACACATCTTCCCAGCTCCTCTCTCCCTGTTGTCTGTCCCTTCAGTGTCTTTCTCATTGGCTCTTCTTGTTCCTTCCAGATACTCAATGCATTTATTCCTTTCAAAAAAAATATTTAGTTGTTCTTCAGTTGCTCAGTCATGTCCAACTCTTTGCAACGCTGTGGACTGCAGCACTCCAGGCTTCTCTGCCCTTCACCGTCTCTCAGAGTTTGCTCAAATTCATGTCTGTTGAGTTGATGCCATCCAACTATCTCATCCTTTGTCACCCCTTCTTCTCCTGCCCTCAGTCTTTCCCAGCATCAGAGTCTTTTCCAATGAATCAGCTCTTTGCGTCAGGTGGCCAAAGTATTGGAGCTTCAGCTTCAGGATCAGTCCTTCCAATGAATATTCGGGGTTGATTTCCTTTAGGGTGGATTGATTTGATCTTCTTGCAGTCCAAGGGACTTTCAGGAGTCCTCTCCAGCACCACAGTGTGAAAGCATCAATTCTTCAGTGCTTAGCCTTCTTTATGGTCCAGCTCTCACATCCATACATGATTACTGGAAAACCATAGCTTTGACCAGACAGACCTTTGTCAGTAAAGTGATGTCTCTGCTTTTTAATATGCTGTCTAGGTTTGTCATAGCTTGTCTTCCCAGCAGCAAGTGTCTTTTAGTTTCGTGGAAATATCTTATTTATTTGTCTGTGCTGGGTCTTCATTGTGGCATGTGGGATCTTTAGTAGTGGCCTGTGGGATCTAGTTCCCTCACCTGGGATTGAACCCAGGGTGCCTGCATTGAGAGCGCAGAGTCCTAGCCACCAGACCACCAGGGAGGTCTCTATTTATTCATTTATAGAAAGAAGAACATCTCGTGCTTCTTTCGTGTGCCAGGCCCTGCTCCAGGCACTGGGGACATGGTGGAGAACCCACTGGGCAAAGGCCCTGCCATGGATGCTCCTGTGGTGATAGCAGAGGCAAAGAGTAACTAACCAAGGACGTAAATCAAAGTTTAAGAAGGTTCACTGCAGAGACAGAGGACAAGGTCCATTGCAGGTCACGGAGTAGTTCCTCAAAGCCCAGAAACTGATGCTGAGTTTGGGAAGATGAGCAGGATTCACTAGGCCAGGGGTGCCGGGAGAGAGTGCCTTCAGGACAGCAGGGGTCCAGGCCGGGAGGCAGGGCACAGGGCCCGTGGGAGGACCTGGAGGCCAGGGTGGCCTGAGGACAGGTACAGGGTGTGGCTTCAGGGGTCCCAGGGCCTTCAAACACCATGAAGTGTGTGGATTTTAAGCCATTAGACGGTTTCGAGCCAGGAAGCAGCCTGATCTGATTTCCATTCCAGTTCCCTCAAGGGGAAGGGATCAGGTAAAGGGAGCAGGTCAGTCCCCGCAGCGACCCAAGCAGGAGACGCTGGTGCCGGCGGACGCCCGAGGCCGCTCCCCTTGGACCGCAGGCTTCACACGTGGGAACTCAGACCAGATGTGTGCTGTCTCCTTCCCAGCCTGTTATCGTTCTTGACTCCTTGGTCCTCATCACTTGTTCTGCTTTTCCCATAATCACCCTGATTTAAAAATTCAGGGCCATTTGTGAGCCTCTCCTGTGGGCCATTGCAGCCTCAGTCCGGACTAGAGCCACAGGGGCAGCCTCTCAGGCCGACGTGGCCTCCCAGCTTTGATCCTGGATGAGTGTTGGTGGCATGGCTTCTTCCTCAGCTACCACTCAGCCCATTTTCTCCTCCTCCTTCCTCAAAAAAATGCAGTCTTCCCCCTCATCTTCAGGAAGAGCCCGGGCTTGGGAGGGTCAGAAATTGTCCTGCCACTTCCCATCGGTCCGTCTGCTTCCTCCATTTCCATTATTTTTTAAGGAAAGATATTGCACAATATAAGCCTTTTCCCCAGCCAAGTAGTAGTGGGATTCCTGCCCAAGTGGAGGCTTTGATCAACCTGAAGATGTTTCTGGAGGGAGAAATGAATGAAAAAATGTGTTTTCTTCTGGTTCTGGCAAGATGAACTGAGATAATAGTCACACATACGTACATGCATACACACACCCACCCACCCTTGCTACAAGCATCTTGAAATGCTAGATGAACTATCATACCACCCCCTCGAGTGTTAATGGATGGCTGCGTTTATTAATACAAGGAAGAAAGGAAATGCACAGACGAAAGACGTGGGGAGAGAACCAGAGCCCAGCCCCTGAGGTCATCGTTGGCCGCAGTGACACAGAGCAGGGTTCCGCAGATACCGGAAAAGGCCAGACAGTAAACGCGCTGGGCTTTGCAGACCCCAGACAGTGTATCACATCTCCTGTTTCTTTTTTGACAACCCTTTCAGAATATGAAAACCACTCTTAGCTCATGGGTTGTAGAAAAACAGGCCACAAGCCAGACACGGCCCATGGGCCACAGTTTGCAGACCCCTGACGTAGAGCGTTGGGTTTTATGAAGACAGGAGGAAAAAAAATCATAGGTCCTCAAGAGGAGGTGCTCTCCTCTTGGTTCACTGGAGAAAGAAGGCGTGTGAGAAAAAGTGCACCCACTGTCACAGGGAGGTGACACGTGGAAGCTTGCCGTGAACGTTTTACTCCTTGCTCAGTATTTAAGCCCATGAGCATGGTGTGCTTACTTGGGTTGGGTTTAAAATTTACCCAGCCTGAATTACATTGAACCCTGGGCACCTGTGCATAGCATTCAGGGAGTCCATGAACTTGGATGAGAAATCTACATCCTTGTCTTCACAAGCCTCTGATTGAGCTTTGGCACTTCTTTTCTTCAGTTAAGAAAGCACGCAGCAAACCACAGCAGGGCTAACCGTGCTTGCGATATTGTCACTCACAGGAGTCACAGATGCTTTCACACCAGAATGTAGTACATGTATCCTTGTCAGAGGGACCTGATGGGCTGCAGTCCCCGGGGTCTCATGAGTCGGACACAACTTAGCAACTAAAACCACCACCACCATCACTGTCTCAGAATTTTTAAGAAGTGCATTTCGATAAGCTTGTTTCAGCAAAATTGGAAATCTTAACATCACTTCTAAATAACCATTGGGCCAAAGAAGACATTGTTGAAAAATTTCAAATATTTAGAATTTAGAGGGAATTCCCTGGTGGTTCAGTGATTAAGACTCCGTGTCTCCACTGCAGGGGACACAGTTTTGAGCTCTGCCTGGAGAACTAAGATCCCACATGCCACACAGGGCAGCAAATAAATAAATAATATAACTTAGAAAGTAGCAACAATGAAACTATTTTATATCAAAACTTGTAGATTTAGAGTGGTACTATTTAGAGGAAAGTGGAAAATGAATTAACTTTTAAGTAAAGAAGTTCAAGAAAAACACAACAAACTAAATCCAAAGAAAGTCTGAATTGTAGGATTAATAAAAGTAAATGGAGAAATTAATAAATGAGAAGTGATCAGCAAAGTCAAACTTGTTCTCAGAAAAGGTTCATAAAAAGGCTCATTTGTGGCAAGGTTGGGGGAAAAAAGTGCACAACCAGGTGATGTGAGAAATGAAAAGGACTGAGGCAGATGTGGTGCTAAAATTATTGGAGAATCCAATGAATAGCCTTATGCCAGTAATTTTGGATACTCAGGAAAAAATGGGCAATTTCCCCAAAAAATATAACTCAACAACACCAACTCAAGAAGAAAGCAGAATTCCCCATGTGGGGAGCTGTCCAAGTGTGGCATGAGTGTTGAAAACACATTGAGCAGCTATTCAGTCATTCATCAGTCCAACGGTTGTGCATGGAAATAAATGGCAGCAAATAAAATAATCAGAACTCCACACAGTATGTCCATTTCGCCCAATGGGACTTGCTACAATGATGGCGATGTCTGTCCTGCATTGTCTTTGTCCAGTAGAGTATCCATCGGCCACATGTGGCTCTTTAGCTCCTGAACCCAGATGTGGCCAGTGGTTATCTAGCTAATAAGATCAAGAACACGTTAGCGGCTTCCTACAAGAGAAGAAGTTGCTGAACCCTCGGAACCCTGACCTTTGCCAAAACAGCTCCTCAGCCTGTGGTGGGCAGTCCTGGTGGGCCAAATGGCCACGTGACCCCCGACACCCCAATAGTTTGTAGAGCATGTTCTCTGTCTCATCTCCTCTGCTCCTCACTCCCCTCTCGGAGCCTCAGTGGCTCAGGGGTCCTTCATTTCTCAGTGCTTGCTGTGTCACAGCCATGCCGTGTCTCTGGCATGCCACCTCCATGCTGGCCTCCAGGGTGAAGGAAGCACCGATTGCCCACCGGAGAAGTCAGCATGGAAGCTGGTGAGGGCATCGGGTGAATGGGCCGAGTCCTCCTGGCCCCTCGCTCTTCATCTGCATTGAAGGAATGGGCAGTGGTAGGTTCAGACATGTGAACCAAGGGAGGCGGGGTGGCCTTGGCTGGATGCAGGGAGCAGGCTGGCCGGGAGTACATTGTGGTCCCAGCCAAAAAGTTGAAGTAAAACTAGAGAATATTAATATTTAAAAAAAAAAGTAAAGCAAAGGTCCCTCTCTCAGAATTCTTTCCAGGTGAAAGACATAAGTTTCTTCAGCCCAAGAAGAAAAGGACAAGCCGTGTGGATGGGGAGAAAATGGATTCTAGAATCAGTATTTCTTTGTGAACTCTAAAGCCCTTTGCTTTATCACACCCTCATTAATGAGGACACAAAACATGGCCAGGTTGCACACAGAAGCCAGAGCAAGGCGGGCTGAGTGGGGAGGCCCCACCCGCTCAGGAGCACGGGCACTTTGCCGGCACAACTCTTCAAGTGGCGAGATGGCAGCCCTTTGGGGTCCCTGGAGCCCCTCCCTCCTGCCTGCGAAGCCAGAGGCTGCTGACACCCCTGGCACACCCTGGGGCTCCCTGGAGAACTGCCCCGCTGTCTCAGAAGATACTTCACGGGAGAGGCGAGGCTCTGCTAGTGGAAAGCATTACAGGGGGTCTTGTATGCTTCTGTTTTTCAGGGATGATAATGGTGATTTTACTGCTGCTCGTGGCCATCGTGGTAGTTGCAGTCTGGCCGACCAACTAGTGGCCTTCAAGGGACCACCAACCAGGACACCTGCCAGTGATGGAGTAAAGCCGAGCATCGTCTTGGTACCCGAAAGCCGCTCTCAATAAATTCCCCCAAAGTTCTGACCTCGCCGTGCGTTGCTTCAGCAGAAACAAACCGGGTGGTGCCTCTGCTGAGGTATCGAGCAGGATGGCTCTTTGGGGTTCTGCCTTGGTGATTGGGGTGCTAGCCCAAGGTCCCTCAGCGGTTACTGCCCCTTGGCTGCCAGTAGATTCCGGCCACCCTTTCAGTGTCCCGGGCCACCTATGGGATGATGCTGAATTCCAACTGAATTCTTGGCAGTTTGTAACCTGGAGTGTCTGGTCTGCTCTGGGCAGTCACATGACCACATGGTAGGCCAGCGAGCAGCCACGGCCGCATGTGTCTTGGAGGGAGGAAGGGGCTGTGATGCAGGCAGGGCTCTGTGTAACTGCCCCCCTGCCCCCCCAAGCTTGCCACTCCTAGTGGTGAAGTATCTCTGGGCTCTACTTTGGGAACTACCTTTGCACCTAGAATCACGTGCTTTTTTCCTCCCTTGACGTAGTAAAGCACTTTTCCAAAGCTGATGCATCTCTCTCAGCAGCGGAATCAGGTCTGATGAACCAGGCGGGGAGATGGGAATGACCAAGCAGGAAAGTACCACGTGGGGTTCAAAGAAAGGTGTGATTCTGCAGTCAGATCAGAGCCTTTCTCTGGCTTCTAAACTGGCCCTGACCTGATGCAAAGAGTCGACTCATTGGAAAAGACCCTGATGCTGGGAAAGATTGAGACCAGGAGGAGAAGGGGGTGACAGAGAATGAGATGTTTGGATGGTATCACTGACTCAAATGGACATGAGTTTGAGAAAATTTAGGGAAATGGTGAAGGACAGAGAAGCCTGGCGTGCTGCAGTCCTGGGGGTTGCAAAGAGTCAGACACAACTTAGCAACTGAACAACAGCAAACCAGCTGTGACAACCTTGCGTGTGTATAAGTGTGCACTGCACGCATTGCACACATGTATGCATGTGTGATGATGAGGGCAGACAGATGGGCTAGACCTTGAGCGGAGTGCCAGGCCATCAAGGGTGGTGGTAGATTGGGTGGGAAGGGGCAGAGGGCCAAGCTTCGTGCCTTCCCCCTTGGCTGTCAGAAGGCAGGCCGGGCTGCCAGGCCTTCCTTTGCCATCCATGGCTCAAGGAGAAAGAATTGAGGTTGGTGATAGAAAAATTAGGGTGGTCTCCAAGCACAAAATTTCACTGGAAGAGGCCAGATCAGGTGTGTGGGAGGGGAGTTTTGAGGTGGGGGGTCTCCTGGGGATTCCCTAGAGACCACAAGACAGGCGTTGGAGGGCTATGTGCCCCTGGCACAGCTTTATCTCCTGGGACCCCGAGACCTGAGATGGCAGTGAGCAGGGAAGACCTGGGTCCAGACCCTGGGCCTCCGTCAGGGGAGCCCTGGCTCCGTGCTCAGTCTCTTGTAAGTCACAGTGAAGGGTGGGTGACCTTCTTTCTGACAGCTCTCCCCTCGAGGGGCTGGGTCGCTTCCAGGCCACCTGGGCAGTCCCACTGCCACCTGCACACGGCGCTCTCCCGGGAGGCAGTCTAGCCCTGGGCCTGGCCTGCCCGGGTTGCACCTGGACTTGGCTCTGTGTTAGCCAGGACGGTGTTGCAGTCACAACCCCCACAAATCCCGACGACCTAGATCCGTCCCAGTGTCAGGGCGTCCTCGCTGCTGCTCGTCCACGCAGGTCAGCTGGGGGCCCAGACCCAGGCCCGGGGACAGCCCCACGGCTCTGGCAGAAGAAAGGGGACTCCGGACACCCTCACACCAGCCGTGGATCGCTCTGCCCAGGAGGGAAGCCGTCAGCTCTGCTCACAGCTAGCTCACTGGCCTGACTGTCACCTGCCCTGCTCAGCGAGGGGCCTGGAAGTGCCCAGAAGACAGAGAGCCTGAACTGGGCAGTGACGGCCCCAGTGACCAGCACACCGCTCGTCAGCTGTGTGACCACGGGCCAGGTGCCGTCTGGGCCTGCGTTTCCCCCTTTAGGAAATGGAGAGAAGACGGTCTCCTGCCTCCAGAGCTGCCATGAGGACCAGGTGAGTCGGCACAGAGTGCCCAGAGCAGCTCAGCATAGTCTACACCTGCTGGGCCAGGTGGTCTCCACGTCCAGGGCTCAGGCATCCTCTCCAGCCCAACCTCACTGTCGTGAGGATATGAGAGTGAGCCGGGGCACAGCAGCGGCTCTCCTGTCTGACTGGACCCCACTGACCTCCTGGGCAGCCAGCCCATGCAGACCTGGCGAGGCCCTGGGAGCTGTGTTCAGACTGGGGCCAGAGGGCGGGGAGCAGGGCAGCCGTGAGCGGGAGCCCCACTTTAGGTAGGGATTAGGACAGGTAGTGGAGGAGAGGCCATGGAGGCGCGCTTGCGTCAAGGCCAAGATACCAGCAGAGGGACCGGGCTGGATGGCGGGGGGCGGTTTGGACCTTAAGGGGTCCTGGAGGCATTTTCCCTGTGGGTGGGGGGCGGGGTGGTTGCCAATGGATGCCCCAATGGAAGAGCAAGAATCCAGCCGTCTTGTACTAAACCCCAAATCTGTATAAACAGCGTCTCCTTGGAGTCCCCCACTTCGGGGCTCATGGGAGGGGCATTGAAGGCCTGTTTGACTTTCTCACCTCCTCTTGACTTGCTCAGCATGGAGCCCCGGCAACTCGGAAGGCATCTCTGAGCCAGAGCCCCGGCGGCCTGGCTCAGCCACACGGGGAAGGCCTTTCCGAGCCAAGCGTGGAGCCCAGGTCCTCACACAGCGGCCTCTGTCCGCCCGGCTAAGCACGCTCAAGGCCCGGCCCCCGCACTACTGTAACGGGACCAGTGGCTTCACTTCTCTGGACCCAGGGACAGGGCGGGCGGAAGAAGCTAGTTGGTTGAGACCATGGGATCTGTCATCCAGGC
This sequence comes from Budorcas taxicolor, assembly GCF_023091745.1. Classification (NCBI taxonomy): domain Eukaryota; kingdom Metazoa; phylum Chordata; class Mammalia; order Artiodactyla; family Bovidae; genus Budorcas; species Budorcas taxicolor. The sequence continues at coordinate 28,481,461 of NC_068928.1, read as the reverse complement.
CTAGAGCAGGGCTGGGCAGGGAGGCTCCCCTGTACCCTGGCTTCCTCTGGGTGGGCTTCTCACGGGAGACACCCACCCCACTCTGAACTGAAGGGCGGCCTGAAATTGGCAAGGCATCTCAAGTGGCTGGGCGGAGCCACTTAGGCTCTGCTGCCTCAGGACACACGGTGCAGTTACGTGGCCTTTTCCAGTTGGGTTTGGCCACACCTGGTTTGCCCCCTCCCACCCCCACACCCCACAGAAGCATCAGGACCGGAGTCCCGGGATGGCTTAAGGGCTCTGGATGGGTGGCATGAACAGCTACAACTCTCAGCATAGAAAGAACGGCGAGACCCTATCACCTTGGTTGCATTTTCAATGAAAGTAACTTAATTAAAACAACAGCATAAGTATTGTTGAACTGAACTGATCATTTACTAATCATAAGCCTTTAAAGACTCTTGTTATTTAGTTGCTCAGTTGTGTCCGATTCTTTGTGACCCCATGGACTGTAGTCCACCAGGCTCCTTTGTCCATGGAATTCTCCAGGCGAGGTGTACCATGTCAAGGAATCCAGGTACCTAGTTACAACTGGTACTTTTGTTCTGTTGAAGCCTCGCGATTATCAACAACTGTAACTAAAGCTTAGTTTTCAGTAGCCCCAGGACACCTGCTCCCGGCAAAGCCCTGGACCCTCCTTCCACGGGGCTCCTGCAGGACTCTAGACCATCCTTCTGCTTTGAGAAGTGTTGGGTTCTCTCCTGACCCGTCCTCTGAGAACTGCCGGCTATCCTGTGGCTGGTACTTCCTGCCTCTTGGCATAGACTAGTTCAAGGTCATCTTTTATCTAGCTGGGTTTTCTAACCTAGCCCTGCTGAAGGTAAGTGCAGTTTTTCCCTCCAATTTTTTTTGAAAAGTGGGCCAAGGCTCCTCTTTCCTGTCATTGCTTCTTATGGCCTCAGAGTTCCTCCCAACTGCCTGCAGTAACAGAAGGCATCTCCGTCTTTGCAGACCAGACTTGCTGGCCTGTCGGGTCTCCACTTTTTTTTTCCCCAAACACTGACAGACTTAATTGTGTGTGTGTGGGGGGGGGGGGTGGTTCCCACCTGTGATCCCACCCACTTAAATAAAAAAGTGCATAGAAAAGAGATTTATAAACTTCTGTACAATATCTACATCCTGGACCCCCAGGACCCAGGGGTGATTGCTGGGTGGGCTGGAGGCAGGGCCCTTGGCACCTGTACGCCCACATCCACCTTGACATGAGGGTGGGGGTGAGATGCTCTGTCGAGTCTCCACTTTGATACAGTATTTGAGTGGATTAATTCACTGCTGTACTTCTCACATGGGCGGGCTGTCCTTTCACACCTAGGTTTTCTTGGTGTATTTCTTATACATCTTTATTTAGTCTTAACATGGACAGAGCTGGGTTCAACAGAATCTGAAACCCAGGTGTGTCTCTACCATGAGTAGGCGGCCCCCGTCCACAGTGCTGTCTCAGGCCCTGGCAGGTGGAGACGTGGGGGAGGACTTTAGAAATGTGGGAGCCTCCTCGGCCAGATCCTGGGGAGCTCGCACCCAGCGGGTCTGGGCTTTGGACTGAACTCTGCTGGCCCCGAAGTTCCTGATGGGAATCTCTGGTTCCTTGTGCCTCAGCATTTCAGTCTCTGAAATGGACTTTTCCAACCACCTTGGGTCAGTGCTCCACAGGGAGCCGGCTGATTTCCTGCACTGAGTTTGGCAGATGTCTGTCTTAAATCCGGCAAATGGTCCAGCTAGGTCTGAACTGGCTTTGAGGGGAGCCCAAAGCTGCAGAAAAGCCTCGCTTTCCCCTTGGCCTGTCTGGCCACTTGAGACCTGTATCTTGTCTCTGCCACGGGTGTCAGTGCTGCCCTTATGACGGGGCTTACACCAGGGACCAGCCCTGCAACCACCTGTGCTGGCTTTGACCCCTGGTTCTGAGAGCACAGCTCCCGTGCCTACAGCCCTTAAGGAGGCAGGATGGGCCTTATTCCTTCCTGCGTGTGTGCTGAGTTGCTTCAGACTCCATGGACTGCAGCCCTCCAGGCTCCTCTGTCCATGGGCTTCTCCAGTCAAGAGTACTGGAGTGGGTTGCCATGCCCTCCTCCAGGGGATAGTCCCAAGCCAGGGATTGAACCCGTGTCTCATATGTCTCCTGCATTGGCAGGAGGGTCTTTACCACTGGCATACCCTGGGAAGCCCTTAGTCCTTCCTGAGCAGCAGCTCATGGCCTCCCAGCCTGATCACGCAGGGGGAAGGGCCTTCTGTGCCATACAGGGGAAAGATGAATCTGTGTCGTTGAGACTTGTCTTCAAAACAGCTGGGTGCAGAAATTATAGCTTCCTGGTGACGATCGGTTCCACTTTGCATGGCAACACAACATGTTCCTAATGACTGAATTGTTTATTTAATAGAGAAATCACAACCATTTGGAAGTTTAAATATAGCCTCCCAGAAACCCAGTGAGCTCAGCTCCTGGTGGCGCTGGCCTCGGCCCCATCCCTGCACCTCACGAAGCGTTAGCGACACGATGGCTTGAGAACATTCTCAGGTGTCACTGACCCTGCTGTCTTTGCCGGTGAGTCTCCCCTCTACTTGAATAGAAGAAACTGGTTACATGAAGGGCAATAACTCTACTTACAGGTTCTGAGTCAGATGGGGAAGAGCAAAGGCAGGCTCTGGCTTATCCCCGGGGCCCCCAGTCTCCAGGATCTAATGCCTGATGACCTGAGGTGGAGCTGATGTAATAATAAAGTGCACAATAGATGTAATGCACTTGAATCACCCTGAAACCATCCACCATCTCCCCAGTCCATAGAGAAACTGTCTTCCCCGAAACTGGTCCCTGGTGCCAAAAAGTTTGGGCACCATTGCTCTAGAGCATCATGGGGCCTTGGTCTCAGGTTTGTCTTCCTGGGAGCTCTTAGACCAGAAGCCATATTCCTTAAATGGCCTGAAGACTCGCCAGCCTCTCACCCAGCAGGCTGACCACCCCTAGCTCAGACCACCAATAAAGACTGGGAGACAGAGAACAGTGTACAAGAGTTTATTTAATTGATATCTGAATTTAGTTCTATCATGTGGGGCCCACGTTACAAGTTCCATCTGGGTCCATTACAACGCTAACCAAAAAAAAAAAAAACTTAAAAATCCACAACTTTTTCCATGTCATTAAATATATTCATATATAATAACCATAATATATTAGTATGCATTGGAAAGGAACACTGACCCAAACAATATGTCATGGTCACAACTAAACATTTACAATTCCGAGTGAACAGAACGCAGTGGGGCGTGGGGAGGTGGAGCCACGTCCAGTGACAGGGAGAAGGACTGGCTTGATGCTGGCAGGGGCGAGGCCCTCTAAGTACACACTTCGATACCCTTAGGGCACGACTTGGCTATGGCCATGAACCGTGGCCCAGTAACCCCATCCATGGGTCTAGTTCATCCACTCCCCAGGCTTCCTTTGAGCAGTGAGACCCAAACACTTTTCAGTTGCCTAAAGGGACCATCTCCTGACCCCGAGGGGTCTCTCCTTGATTTCAGTCTCCAGCCTGGGGTTAACCCAAGACAGGATGTACCCATTTCCTGTGGTCACTCTGGGGGCAGAGTGCTAGGTGAGTACCAGAGGCCTTGGGGCAGCTCCCAGCCCCCCCAGCTTGGACTGCGGGGGGCCCTCCCACTTTACCACCAGGACCTGCCTCTCACCCTGCTTTGCTCAGGACAGAAGCCAAGCTGCAGGTGAATCCAGGGGGCAGCCCCCTCATCCTTCTTCCTTCCCTCCACCCCAATCCTTAGCATTACTATGTGTCAGAAAGGCAGGGACCCCGCTGTCAGGGGCTCCAGACCCCCCAGCAGGTAAGAAAAAGGACAACTTGGAAATCTCTTAAAAAAAAAAAAAAAAAAGACTAACCTGGTATGTTTTTCTTCAAACACCTACATATCACAACTCTGGTTAATACACTCTTCAAAAATCTAGTTCCATTTTACATCCTTTCCTAACTGTACAAACCGGAACCTCAATTCCTATTTCCATTTCCACCCGGGAGGGATGGGCGAGGGAAGAAGAGGGGTGCTTTCCCAAGGGGGGGGTGGCTGGATTCAGAGGAGGAGTGGGCTGGGTTCTGGCTGGGTGGGGAAGGCCACCTGCCAAGACTGACCTCCCCCCTGAATTCCCCTCCTCTCTGGCTGACTGGTGGCCCTCACATTCCCCAGAGGCCAGGCTGCTCTGCTCTCAGGGTGCTGAGCCAGAGGGCGAGACTGGCTGAATTTAAAGCAAGATGCATTGCTGCCTGGTGGGCTGCTGGCCGCAGAGACCACCAGTGCAAGTCCCCCTCACAACGGGGGCCGAGACTTGGGCCTGGAGTGGGAGCTGGCAGGGCTGCCATGCCCTCCTGGGCAAAGCAGAGAGGCCAGGCTGGTGTGGACAGAAACAGGATGACTACCCACAGAGGACAGAGCCTCTCGTGGACTGTGAGCCAACAAAACACACCCGAACCACACTGGGGAGGTGGCGGTGGAGGGCCAACTGTGTGGAGAGGGCCCTTCACTTCCAGCCTTGGCCTTGGAGTCAGGCAGCACAGTTACCCCTCCCTGGGCCCATTCTGTCCTTCCCCTGCCCCTGGGGGCATCTCTGGAACCCCTCCAGGCAGCCAGACATCCTTTCTGCCTACACCTTAGGACCAGCCATGGCCTGCCTGCCTGGAACCTGGAGTAAGTGTACACCAGCCTCACACACTGCCCTGGCTGTCACCTCTCAAGATGTGACTGTGCCCATCCCAGCCCCCAGGTCCTGACGTCTGTTCTCCAGGCCAGATGCCATCACCAGGGCCAGCATCTCACGGGTGACTCACTCAGAAGCACCCCCCACAGCCTGCGAGGGAACCAAGGAGGGGTTACAGTGCCCGGTGAGGACCCCTGTCTCAGGGCTGTCGTGAAGATAGTGCGAGGTTACGGGGGTAAAGTGCCTGGCACAGAGCAGGTGCTTGGTAAATGGTGGCGGTGGCGATGCAGGAGGAAGCAGAGGAAAGCCAGACCAGGAGGGCCCGAGCTTCATACTTGGTGTGACCCTTCTGAGCAGCCAAACTCCAGCAGGGAAGATGAAACCAATTTCCTGACTGAGAGAGGAGCCAGGCCTCAAATTCAGAGTGCCGGCTAGGGGGGTGGGGGCCCTTGGCACAGGTCCTGTGTGAGGCCATCAGACCTGGACGTTTAGGGCTGCCGGCTTGGAGATGGTATCTCTCGGAAGCTTTGGAAAGGGAGCCTGACCCCACTAGGGGGCCGCCAGAGAGGAGGGGGCGAGGTGCCACCCAGGCCATACCAGGATGGTGGTGGGAAGCCTCCTCTGTCCGCTCCTTGGGGAGCCAGGAGCGAGGGCCCAGCAGGAAGTGGTCACGGCTTCCCTGGTACCTGGGACCCTAATGGTTCCAGCCCTGCCAGCCGGACAAGGGCACTCCCACGCCTCCCTGAGCCAGCGGAGCAGATCCCCACTCCAGCCAGCGCACTCCCACCCCCGCCAGGCCCAACTGCCTCAGCAGCCTGCCTTCCAGGCCCTTCCCCGCTGTTGACACTGCTGAGGGGCCTTGTGGGAGCTGATGTCATTACACAAATAGTGTCGCTGCCGTAAGCCCAGCCCGTGCCCCATCCCCCTCCCCTGGAAAATGTCATAAAGGGGCTGCTTCCAACTTTCCAGAAAGGAAACTCTCTGGGAGGTTTTGCGTTGGCAATGCCTCCTCCATCGGGCAGCTCTGGCGTGAGCAGTGACCGACCACCCGGCGTGAGCTTCTCAGGGGTGTCCCTGGTCCAGAAGCCTGGCCAAGCACCAACCCCCAAAGCCCGGCCAGGGCAGGGCCAGGAGGGGGCTTCACTGCTCTGGCTGCACAGACTGGAACCCCTCCCCACCCCCCACCGCCGGGAGGATGGCAGGGGCAGGTGGAGACCGCAGACGGCACGGGGAGGGCTGGCTGGACAGGCCACTTCCGCCTCCCCCAGGCGCCCCCAGGCCGCTGCAGACGGGAGCCCCCGTTTTCACAGCCAGGGCTCCTGTGGCAATCCCCCAGGAAGGGTCAGGGGAACCAGACGGGGTTTTCTGCTGGGGCTGCGGGCCTGGGCATCACAGGTCTCCTCCTCACGTGCCCTTCTCTACCCATCGCTGCGGCCCACCTGCGCCAGCCCCGGCCGCCCGGCCGCCCTCCCGCCCCAGGGAAACGCATCTCTGCTCTGGAGGGAGCCCGTGAGGTAGCTAAGTCTCGGTCCTCAATTCTCTGGGGCCTGGGGGCGGGGCCGCCGAGGGCCCCGGCCCCGCCCCCACCCTCCCCCAAGCTGGGAAGCCCCCGCGGGCAAGTCCACGCCGCGGTGGCCGGCCCCGCGCCCAGCCCGCCGGCGCGCCGCTGCCTCCGCGCTAGGCCTTCTTGCACTTGCCCTTCTTCTCGCGCTGCTGGAACTTGCGCAGCCGCCGCGCCCACGTGTCCCGCCACTGGATCACCAGGCTGCTCTTGTCCGCCACGATGCCGCTCTGGTCGGGTGAGTCCTCCGCGTTGCCCAGCAGCAGGTACTTCTTGAGGGGCTTGATTTTCGGGCACTTGCAGGCGATGTCCCGCGAGCGGATCCACAGGTTCTGGTCGCCGCGGCGGATGCGGCTGGTGCCCTGCTTGTACACGGAGATGATGTTCACCGTGAACTTCCACCAGTCCCCCGCCTTGTCTGCCTTCAGGATGTGGATCTGGACGGCTGCAAGGAAGCACAGGCAGGGCATGGGCCTCGGCTGCCACCTGGGCCCCCTGGCTCCTGCCGCCAAGAGGGCCCGGGATGGGGCGGCCGGTTAAATGGAGAAGGAATAGGAGATCCAGTGCTGGGGAGTGGCTGCAAGCAGGAGCCCCACTGGGGAAATGGGTGTGCGGAGGCGAAGCCGATGCTAGAGCCCTGCCTGCTGACACATCGGCCAAGGCCGCTGCTCGGAGAAGTCTTACTTCCTGCCTGTGTTGAAGGTGCCACCCAGCCCTGTCTTTGGGGACAATCCCCCTTAGAGTCCAGGAAGACACTATAGGAACTGACCACACCCCCTGAATTCTGGGCAGAACCCAGCTGTTCGGGCAGGTGCCCTCCATGAGCACAGCGCTGGCCACTGGGGGGAACCAAAGCGGGCAGTACCTCCTGGGCATTTCCAGAGACCCCACCACCTAACATCAAGCCTCACGACACCCCCAGACACACAACCTTGCTCCTGATCCAATCTCAGACTGGGGTCTCAGTGCCCAGGGGCCATGCACCCTGAACAGCCCTCCAAGGCGGCCACAGCACCTCTTCTGAAGTCCAGGGTCCTTGTACTATCCCCTGCCATCCCTGCCAGGCCCCCGTGTCCTCTGGACCCTCCCCAAGCCTCCAGGCCATTCCCCTCCCTTTCGGTTCTCTGCTACTGCTTTCCCTAGTATGGGGGCTCTCTAGCTGGAGCAGGCATCGGAATCCCCTGGACGGCTTGTCACACACACATCACTGGCCTCGCCCCAATTTCCGATTCACCAGGTGTGGAGTGGGGCCCAGGAAGGCACACTTCTGACAAACTCCCAGATGGTGCTGATCCAGGGAACACACTTTGAGAATCAATGCCCTAGTGAATGTCAACAGATGCTATTTCTGCAGGATATAAGGTATAAGAGAAAAACATTTTTAAAGGTGTGTGTGTGGGGGGGTGGATTTTGTTCAAACCACTAGGTGAAATAGTGGGTTAAAGTCAAAAAGTTTTCTTACTGTGGGACTTTTCAGAGCCTTTAATCTACAAATTGTGTGTGCCTGCACAGCTGTGGGTTTCCCAAACAATTCTGACTGCAAGGCCCTTTGGGTGGTTATCTCAAGTCACCAGAGCCCCACAGGGCCTAGCTGAGGAACATTCTGGGTGCAAGGGACACACACCATTCCAGAGGCTAAGTGCAGAAGTCTACACTGTACTAACGTCCAGCCAAAGGAAACTTGCATTCCTCCTCCATCCCCGCGGTCAGAACCCGGCACCTTTCCCTCCACCCCTGGTCAGGCTGAAGGTTCTCCTAGCAGCTGTGTAGACCTGAGCCCTCCTGAGAAAGGGGCTTGTCTCTACAGGTGAAGACGCTGAGACAAGGTGGGCTTAGTGGCTCCAGGAGCCACGCAGACATGCACCCAAGGGAAGGCCGAGCAGTCCCACCTGCCCTCTTAGCTCTGGGCCCACTCACCCATGCTGGCCAGCCTCTCTCAAGGTCTCAGGGGGCTATTCCCTGGGCCCTGCCCACACCCCTTCTCTGCCCATGCTTGGCCCAGGACAACAGGAAGGGGCACGGATGGCTGGGCCCTCCATCAAATCCCACCCTTCTGGGGCGAAGCAAGTGGCGGATTTTCCCATATTTTCATTTCAGCTGTTCCTGGGCATCCTGAACTTTGCACTCCAGTCTGAGGGCTCCAAAGAATGGCTGCCATGGCAACCGTTTCCATGTTTTCGTCACCAAGGGACTCAACACTCAGTGTGAACTCGGAGGAGGGGGTGGGGAGCCCTCCAGCCTGGAGCAGTGGCTGGGCTGTGTGTTTGACTGTGCAGACAGAGGTCACCGTGGCAACTGAGTGCCCCTCAGCTAAGCAAAGGAGGGGAGCCGCCCCCAGCATCCCTGGGAGCCCCAGCTTCCTCTCCTCAGGACTGAGCTGAATGCAGAATGAACCTCCCCCAGGGTGCAGCTGCCGCCTGTGCGGGACCTCAGACCCCCGGCCTAGTCACAGTGTCCCACCCTGCAGCCAGGGTGGGCTGAGGTAGCCCAACAAGGATGCTGCCGGAGGCACCCCGGAAAAAGTGGCTTTGCTTATCTACTGGTGTTACGAGCTGAACTGGGTATTGCTCCCTGCTGGTAAATTAATACACTTGAAGTCCTAACCCCCAGTAACTCAGAATGTGGCAGTGTTTGGAGATAAGGTCTTTAAGAGGTAGTTAACAGGAAGTTCGAAGGGTGGGCCCCAACCCAATCTGACTGGCGTCCTCATAAGATGAGGACACAGAGATCAGGACACAGAAACACATGGAGGGAAGACCACGTGAAGAAAGAACAAAACGACGACCACCTCCAAGCCAAGGAGAGCGCCTGGGGTAACCACTCCTGACCTCTTGATCCAGTACTTCCACCCTGTAAGGCTGGGAGAAAGCAAATTCCTGTTTGAGCCCCTCAGTGGTACTTTGTTCTGGCAGCGCCGGCAAACTCATAACCATTGGAATCAGAGACTCAGGATCTGGGGCCTCAGCTCAGGGCCAGGTGGGAGGGGAGGGCTGTGAGGCCACAGAGAGCTGGCTGGGCAAGGTCAGGCCCTGGGGTGGCCTTCTGCAGGGATGTGGCCCTTCCCAGCAGGAGGCCTGAAGAACCCTGCCCCACCTTCCCTGGTCTGCACCCCCCTGCCTCTCTCCGGGGCAGCCTGCTTCCCCAGCCTGGAGGAGGCCTGCCAACGTGGAGGATGCAGCCTGGAGGGGGACCTGGTGGTGGACACAGGTCGATGGGGATGAAGTGCTGGCCCTCGTCCTCATCCCACCCGAGCAGCACCCTGGCAGCGGGTGGGATGGACCAGGGGCAGGGCAGGGGCCGGTGGTGGTAGATTCATGTGATTATGCTGGAAAGAGTCCATGTTTCCGCTGCCCTTGGCAACGCCTCCGCATATTACACAGCCCACCAAGTATGAGCTGCACACGCAGTGCACAGGCCAAGTCCCCGCGGTGCACACACGGCTGAAAATACTCAAAATACACATTGAAACAGTGACCTCAGGCAGACCAACTCGGCCCCCTCGGGGAGCGTGCAAGACTGAAGACAGCGCGGGGCCGCCACCAGCTCTGACGCCCTGCTGGCTGGGGGCCAGGAACAACCGGCCTCCACTGAGGGCCCACAGCACCGCCCAACTGGGTGGGGGCGGGGTTGCGATGGCCAGGGGCAGCTTCTTGCCCACCCTAGCCGCACGGAAAAAACTAGACGCTGGAAGAGCCCTGATGCTGGGAAAGATTGAAGGCAGGAGGAGAAGGGGACGATAGAAGATGAGATGGTTGGATGGCATCACTGATTCAATGGACATGAGTCTGAGTAAACTCCAGGAGTTGGTGATGGACAGGGTGTGCTGCAGTCCATGGGGTCTCAAAGAGTCCGACACGACTGAGTGAACTGAGGCACACAGGCTCCAAGGCTGTGTCCTTTACACCCACACGACGCTCACTCCAGGCTAACCAGCCTCAGCCCCCGGGACGTCTAAGCTCCACATCCGCATGCCAATGTCCTAAACTGGCCAGAACACGGAGCTTCAGGGAGGATCTCCCACTGCTTATTCAGAAAGAAGGCAGATGGTGAGATCAGGCCGGGGTGATAAGAGGCTTGCCGAGACCCTCCCCTCCCCTCCCCCCCCAGTTCCCCGAAGAAAGAGCGAGGGTCCCAGCACTGAGCTGGGGGTGGGGGGCAGGACTCTGAAGCACAGACTGAGGGAGTGGCTAAAGCAGACTGGCTGGAACAGGAGCCTGCCCCACCTGCTGGTGTCTGCCCACTCCCAGGCTGGGCCACGGTACAGGTGCGCTGCACAGGTCCCACAGATCTGCTCCTGTGCAGTCAGGAGGCATTAGGTGTAGGGAGGAACCCCTGAGGAGACGCAGGTGAGGCTGGCTCCAAAAGGTACCCCTCCACCACAGAAGAGGGGACCTGCAGGATCAGCAAGCAGGCGAAGAGTGCAGCCCTGAGAAAGCAGAGTCAACCTCTGGGTCCCAGGGGCTGGGCTGCACCCGGTCTTCTGGCCTCCAAGTCCCCAGGGCCCCAGAGCTCTGCTGGTGCAGCAGCAGGCAGGCTGGAACAGGGCCCCCTCAGCAACTCCGAGGCTCACGGGAGGGCCTTGAGCTCCAGGAGCCGACCCCAGCCACCAGGGCAGGGCTTAAGAGGGCCGATCTCCCCTGCTGGCCTGTGAGTCTGCCGCCCGGCTACCGGGCACATGGCTCTCCGTCCCTCAGTAGAGGCCTGCCCTTGGCCCTCAAGGGCGGGCTGTGGCTCTGAGAGGGAGAGCAGCGCAGTGTGCACCAGCCCAGGGAGGCAGGGGTCAGCATCGGGCTGGTCTGAGCCATGGGGCCTCGGGCTAGAAGGCAGGGCAGGGGCCTTGCCCAGGCCCATTCCTGGCTCAGCCCGAGGCCCCGACATGTCCTTCCATAAGCGCAGACCTCTGGTTCTCCTTCCCTGGGGCCTCCACCTCCACAGAGTCCTGGCGCTGGGAAAGTGGGAGGCTGGCCAGGGTGAGCTGAAAAGTGGAGCTCGGGGTCCCACCTCGAGCTCAAGCTCAGATTCCTCCAAAGGGAACCGTGCACCCCAAGGCAGCCCGTTTCCTTCAAAGCCTCGCTCTGTCCCCAGCTCTTGCCCTGACCCCGGAGACCAAGGATGGGTCAGCTCTGGACCCTCCGAAGACCAGGCACTGCCAGCACCTTGGACCATCTGTGCCAGGAGGCAGCACTGGGCTGACTGCTGCCCCCCACTCGCAGGTCTGGGAGCTTCTAGGTTCTAGGACCCAGCACGGCCGCTGGGTCAGCGACGAGCACACAGTGCACGTTCATCTGCCGGCCCAGCCGAGGTGGACGACCTGCTGGGTGGGGCCTGGGGCTGTGGCCCTGGGGAGGGGGGCCAGGCCTTTCTCCTCCTTTCCCCACCAGCTTGGGACACCTCTGCACCTAGGCTTCCTGCCTCCTGGAGGTCTCCTTGATTTATGGGCTGCTCAGATGGGGTCCCCAGGGGCTTCCCAGCAGCTGCCCCTCCCAAGGAGGCTTGGGTGGTCAGCCCTGGCCTTCCCCACCCCACCGTGCCCTCCTGATGGGCCAGGCCAGCCCGAGACCCATCTGCCTCCAAGACGGCGGCCAGGACAAAGCAGGGAAGGACACCGGCCCCGCAGAAGCCATTAAAACCATGCGGCCCCATAAATCTTCCGGTATGGAAAGCGTGTCAGGAACTGCAGCTGCTCTCATAAAGCACAGCTCTGACCACATGTTTCCCAGCACCAACACCACCCCCCAACCCCGCCCTGTGAAGGTCAGAAGCAGCCAAGCAGGGCCAGCCTTATTCTCAGGGATGCTAACCTACGGCAGGGGCAGGTGGGCGGAAGGGGTGTGGATGGGGTGTCACAGCAGCCACCCCCCCCCGTTTTCATCCCATCAGGTGGAGGGCTGGAGGTGCACTGTGGTCAGAAAAACCCCAGGGCTGCCACCTCCTGCCACACCCACCAAGGCTCCACCTCAGACCTGGTATAAAATGGGGACCCCCCAACTTGGGGTTAGGGAAGGTTCCATCCTTCCCTCCCTCAGCAGAAGTAATGGTGCACCCTTCTCTCTCAGACCAACGCAGAGGTGGCTTCAGTTTCCCCTGCCGGGTCCTGGTGTTTTTAGGCTCTGTTCTTGGGAAGCGAGAGGGGTGAGGGGGCCTGGGATGAGCTGATTGCCTGGGGCTCCCTGGAGGAGGGGACATCAGGAGATCTGGGTTCAGAAGACCAGACTCTGGGGATGCTAGGGACCCTGTTCCCCAGGGAGATGGCCTGGCACGCCCAGTCCTCAGGCGAGACGAGCTCAAGAGACTGGCCACCCTCTTCTGCAAGAGGCTCAGGCAGGACAGTGGACCCAGGCCTGGCCCTGCCAGTGCAGGGCACTCTTATCACAGAGACTGGTCTCTCCTGCAATCAGCCTAAGGGAGAGAGCACCTCCCCCCACCAAGGCTGCCCCCCTCCCCATCAGAAGGAACTGTAACAGCCCAGCCCACTCCTGACCCGATGTACCCCACCCTCCCATCACGGCATGGCCACAGCTGTCAGAATGTGATCCTGGAGGACAGCAGAACCCCGCCCCCTGCCCCCCAGGGCCTCACACAGCCTCAGGAGATGCCCAACCACCCACACCTACCCCCAAGGCTGACTGCAGCAGCCCGACCCACCCAGCACACACACAGGGCAACAGTGGGGTCACTGCCTGTCTGCCGAAAGGTCCCCCAGGTCAGCTTCCATCACCACTGGGGCTCCAGCCTCAAGGGGAAGAGGCAGGCATGAGAGTTGGTCCCCACGCCCCAGGGCCCACATCCTGGCTGCAAATGCCTACCTGCTTCTCAGAGGGGCCCAGCTAAGAGCCCTCCACCCACAGCCCTGCCAGCAAACCCCACTGCACGGGGCAGCGCCCCCCACCCCAGGCTGCCGCCTGGCCACACCCAAGATGCTGCAGAGAGCCCTGTCCTGGAGGGAGGGCAACCAGCAGGGACTTGGGTCCCTTGCCACCCTGTGAACACCATACTTGCTCAGCTCCTAGAAATCACACCACCCTCAAAGGATGGAACCTGCTTCTCCCAGGACGCCCAGAGAAAGGGCCATGTTGCCCGAAACAGGGACCAAAGCAAATCCTGACCAGAGCTCTGCCAGGGTGGGAGGAGCCCATTCTGGGGTGGCCCTTAGGAGCCTTGGAGAAACTATTCTGTTTTTAAGGCCTCGGCTGCCTCCCCGCAGGTAACCCAGGCTGCTCAGAAGGTGTGTACCCCCGGGGTGCACCCCCTCCCATAGCAGCCTGGGCCTCGCACAAGCAGGTAAAGCAGCAGGAGGGGTGGACCCCGGGAACAGCAATGGGGCTGGGTCCTTGTGCCAAGGCTCTGACCCCAGGGAAGGGGGGGCCGTCAAGACTCACGAGATCCACTCCCCCTGGGGAGAGGTGCCCATCCCAGCCCTGCCTGGGGGTGGGGAGGGACATACTGTGTGATCCTGGAGACAGGTCACTGGGGAGCGGGGAGAAGACAAGTGCTGCCTGTCTGTAGGGGAAGCCAGCTGGTGTCCCCAGACACCTTGGACAGATCACCTTTCCCCACCCCCACCCTGACCCTCGGTCTCCTCATCTGTGAAATGGGAAGAAACATCTTTCACTGGGTGCCCTTCCCTACCCATACCTCCTTCCTAAAAACAAGACGTTCAGAGGAAAGGAAGCACCAGGCCTCAGCACCCACAGCTGTGGGGGCGGCAGAGGTGGGTGCCTAGGCTCTGGGCCCTGTCCGTGGGGATGGGAATCACTGTGGCGGGCAGGGCTGTGCCCACTCCGCCCCCCCCCACAGTGCATGGCGGGAGGCCCCGGTCAGTGTAGCACTCTGCGGGCTCAGGGGCTTCTGCCGAGCTGTCACTGGGGCCTGCTGCCCGCCCAGCCCAACCCAGTGGTCACCCGCATTCTGCGACCTCAGGCTGACTCATGCCGACCCAGCTCCACATCTGGCCTCCATATGGGGCTGGCACTCCAAGGGGGGAGGTCACATCTGGCTGGGGAAATCGGAGGATCCCCAGGGGGCCAGTGACCCGCGCCCCCAGGGAAGGGTCAGTGAGCCTCTGAAACTCCATGCCACGTGCTGCTGGCTGGGCTGCATCCAACTTGCTGAGCTGGGGAGAGTACTGGGGCAGGGTGGGGAGGACTGGCCTCGCCCAGCCATCACCACCAGCTGCCACCCGGACCTGGCTAACCACCCTCGGGGGACAGCCCCCAGGGTGCTCCCCTAACATCTGAACCCCTGCTCCAAGCCGTGAAGTCACAGTCTGCTGCAGACATGGGAACCTGGCCCCCAGAACAGGGTTGTAACCTGCCCCGTGTTCTGCCCTTGAAGGGACTGACCCCGATCAGGAACAGCCACTGACCCCAAGGTCGAGATGAGGAAGGGCAGGAGGTGTAAAGAGGGGCAGAGGCCATCATTTGCCAAGAGGCCTTGTGTCCCTCACGAGGCCTCCCCATCACCCCACTCATCTCGTCCCCGGCCTGAGCATCGAGGCAAGAGCCGGCAGGCGCCCCTCTAATCTACACCAGCTCCACGGGCTTCTGCAGTCCCTCCACCACCAGCATCGTCTCCACTGCCAGCTCAGTCTCCTCCCTCCTCCATCATGGAGCTGCCGTGACCTCCCTCCGCTGCACAGCCAAGCCCACCACTGAGTGGTCATACCCACCCTGCCTCTGCCAGAATCACTGACATCCTCGCCCATCATCTTGCCTTCATCGTCTCCAACAGCCCCCCCCATGGTGACCACTCCTGCTGTTCCCCCACGGAGATGCCTTTCTGGCTTATCAGGAGTGAGAGAGTCAGGGGTCCCGTGGGGGGAACCAGCCCTTGACCCTCAAGCAGGGGCAGCACCCATTCTGTTGCCAAAAGCTCGGCATCCTGGCATGGGAGGCGCTCGCAGGCAGGGCACATAAAATCTCAGGCCTCAGGGGCCCCAATCTTGGGCATGCTCCTTATCTTGCCGAGTCTCAGCATCCCATTGGCCTGAAGAAAAGGCCTTCCCTTCCTAGGTGTTTTTGAGGACTCACCCAGGGTGAGAATGAAGACTGTGAGGTGCCCATCCGGGGCCTGCAGAGGAGGAACAGTCACCGGCCTGACAAGGCCTCATCTCTGGGGTTTCTGCCGCCCCAGGAGAGACAGGGCATCAGTGCTTGGGGGAGGTGGGGTCCACTTAGGTCCCCAGGCTCTCCTCTGCCAGGGGCCCATAAGACAGCACATGTGTGCACACACATGCACACTCACACAGCCTCACAAACCCAGTTCCTCCCCGCAGAAGCCAACAGGACTTCCGCTTGGAGCTGTTATCCTCAGAAATCATCCTTGAGGGATGGTGGGAGGAAGGCGCGAGACCGATCATCTCGTGAAAAGCATTCTGATTTTTCCATCCGTTGGTGCCAAAACGTCTTTCAACAAAGGGGGTGACTAATAGACATTTCTGGGAACGAATCATTTTTCCAAGAACTGGCAAAAGTGAGATGATCTCACCTTTCAGAATACGGCCTGTCTGTCCTCTCCCTCCGCCTCTGAATCCCAGGGAAGCAGAGGTGGGTGGCAGCCTGCTGTGTGCCAGTGTGAGTGGGGCTGGCTCTCTGGTGGCCTCTGAGTGGCTTCTGCACACAGACGTGAACCCTCACCAGCCTCCCTAGCCTCCGCCCCTGCACCCTCATGTGCCCTCTCCTCCCATCTCCCCAGCCTGCTCCTGTCTCTGTGCTCAGACACTTTGCTCCCTCTGCCAGGGAGCCTTGCTTTGACCAGTGAGCACCAATTACCTGGGCTGCCTCCTCCAGGAAGCCCTCCCTCCACACACTCTCTGCAGGATGGGCCAGGCCCCGCTTACACCCACTGTAGGCTAGACCCTGGCCAAGGAGTCTGTGGTCTAGACTGGATGGGGACGGTGGCATGACAGGGGCAGGCTGGCCCCCCTTCCATGTGAATCAGGGGGTAGAAGCCAAGGGGTGTCTTAGCCTGAAGTCACTGTCAAGAGGTGGCCTTTCCTGACAGCCCCCACAGTAAATGCCCCGGGAACAGTGTCATCTGGCCATCCTGTCTCCACAGACCGAGGTTCTGGAGCCCTGGCTTCTAGGTAAATGAGCCACAGAGCCAGTGACTCCAGAAGGGATGGACACGCTCTGCCCATGTGGGAGCCGCTGAGCGAATGTGGGCTTCATGGTGAATGCTCATGGGTGCACACAGGCACACATGCACACATCTCCACACATACACACACTCACTGGGCGCGTTCTACATGAAAGAAGGGCCCCTCTTGGCTAGGTTTTCCTGAAAAGTTGACAGGAAATGCTACTACACTCGAAAATAATAAAAAGCCCCATCTTTGTGCACAACTGCCCCACCCTGAGCCTGCCCTCGAGTGCCTTCTCAGCATTTGCAAGGTGAGCCGATTCCCCTAGAGGGCAACAGAGGACTGAGCCCCAGGACGGGGCGGGGGGGGGCAGCGATGACAGCGGCGCCATGAACGCCCCCTGCTCCTTGGAGATGGCAACAGGGCCACCCTCCTGCCACATCTGGAAGGACAGCGCATCCCTTCATCGACCTCCACTGGACAGAACAGGAAACCAAGGCCCGGCCTGGTCCGAAGTCACACAGCAAATGTGGAGTCTTCCTCAGGTTCTGGGGCCAGTGGCCCTCCCCTACCTACAGATGGGAATGGAACTGCCATCCTTCCGGTCCTGAGGTCTCTCCAGACCAGAAAGGCATGGGGCTTGGCCCTCAGGCCTCCGCAACCCCAATTCCTCCCTGCTTCGTGTGCGGCCCACCCTCACCTGCTGGGCCCTCTCTCACCAGGAACACGGGCAGGACCAGCAGACCCCAACCAGCCCAGGCCACTGCTCCAGCCCCACTTCCCCACGGCCTCCTGCCCACTGGCCACCGCCCGGGTCAGCGGAAACCCAGATCTGGGTGTTCTGGCTGCACAATGTCAAGACTCTCCCGAGCTGGCCTCAGAGGAGGAAGGGGGCCTGGGGCCTGCCCTTCACTGACTCCCACCCCACCCACCCTGCTGAGGTTCTAATTAGCAGCTTCTGGAACATCCAAGCGCCCTAGCTGGAAAGTGGAGGAAATGCGTTTCCTAATTGGCTCCCTACAGGGATGTCAGTCAGAGATAGGGTGGGGATTATGCAGCCCCCTCCCCGACCCTCCTGGGCCCACCTGTACCCCCGCCCCACCCCAGGCCAGCCAACTCCCCTCGCCCCCTTCTCCTGCTCACCTGGCCCAGGTCTGCGGGTGTGGAAGGGACCCCTCCTCCAGGGGCCAGGCCGGGCACGCAGAGCCCAGAGGGAGACCTGGCCCCCAGCCTCAGAGCAAGGCCTGCAGCTGCAGCCCGGCTGTCCCCGCCCAGCCACCCTGGGTGCCACTCACTCCACCCTCCACAAGCCTCTCCCGGCCTGCCCCCGAGCCTGTTGGGGTCTCCCTCCCCAGAAGCCCCTGCAACCCCCACTCTCAACACTTCCTTGTCCTGCCTCCTGCTTGAATACACAGGCCTGGGTGTAGAGCTGGGCGGGCTGCTCACCAACTCTCAGGTAACCCCAAGAGTGCCATGGACAGTGTGGGGGACCCTTTGGGGGATGGGAGGAGCAGCGCCAGTCCGGGCCTCCAGGCCAGGGTGTGGGGATGAGGACCTTAAAGCTGAAAGTGCCATGCTCCACACCTTGTCAGCACCCTGAGAGGGCACCCCGCTTCTCTCCTGACTCTGCGGCTCCTCAAATCTTGCCTGGCAGCAGAAATGTGGACACCTGGGCAGTGGGCTGGCAATAGTGTAGGGCCAGGAGCTGGCGTGGCTGAGGTGAAGTCTAGGAAGACCTGGGTTCGATCCCTAGGTTGGGAAGATCCCCTAGAGAAGGGAACGGCTACCTACTGCCGTACTCTGGCCTGGAGAATTCCATGGACTGTATAGTCTGTGGGGTCACAAAGGGTTGGACATGACTGAGTGACTTTCTTGGTTTTGGGTTGGATGGGGTCCAGGTGATAAACGTGATGGGGGGCAGGAGGGAGGCTGGGGCTCTGCTGGGCCAGTCAGCCAGCCAGACCGGGGCCCCATCTAGGACACTAGCTTCCCTCGGACAATCCAGGAGGAAATCAAGGGCGAGGAAGGGAGGACTGGGTCAGGGAGCAAAAGGCAAGAAGAGCCCAGAGACTGAGTCCCCGCTCCCAATGCACAGCCCTGTTGTCCAGGGTTGGGGGGATGGGGTGGCGCACAGCCAAGGCAGGGCTCAGGGCAGAGCCCCCTGGGTCTATAACAAGAGGGAGCCAGGCCCCCTTCTGCAGAGATAGGGGCCTGCCTGCTGCCAAGGGGTGGGCAGGAGAGTCAGAGGGAGCCGAAGTGCCCCCGGAAGTATCAGGGGTGGGGGAGGCAGAATTCAGTGGAGGAAAGGAAGTCAGAAGAGAACAAAACAAGTCCTAGAGAACCAGGTGGAAGACGGGTCCATTGGGTGATTTTAAACAGAAGTCCAATTTTCCCTTTTCTCACTGGAGGAACAGAATGGGGGCGGTGGTTAACCCTGCACAGAAAGTCTCCCCAGCATCTGTCTGGTCAGAGGACGCTCCACACTGAAATCTAACCCACTCTTCCCCCAGGTGGCCGAGCTGCTCCTTCCTCCTGTTCTCTGCGGGGGAGGGAGATGAGGGGTGGCGGAGTGACAGGCCGGGGGTCTCCTCTGTGACCCTGGCTCTCTGACCCTGGGCATCCACACTTGGCCCCCAGCCCTAAGCCTGGGACACCACAGGACTTTGGGCCTTTTTGCCCACATCCCACCTTGCCAACCCCAGCAGACGCTGACAGCTTAGGGTGGGAGCGCAGGGTCACCCAAGCCTCACCCCAAACCACCGGGGCCTCTTGTGGCTACTGTCACCCTGGGTCAGAGACAGCACTCCCTTTATCCTTAAATCGCCCCAAAATTTGTTTCCAAAATCAAGGTTGTTTTTTCCTGTGAAAGTCGCCTTGGGATACAAGCACTTTAAAGGGGCTTTTTTCAGGAGTTCGCTATGGACCCAGGGCCTGGCTGCTTCGGAATGGACACACAAAACCTACCAGCTGCTCCAGTACGATCATGTACTGGGTTTCCGTGTGGGGTGTGTGAGCACGTACCTGTGTGTACACGTGTGCCTGTGTATATGCACACACAGGCACACGTGTGTGCACAATAAAATGAGGAAGTTTTAAAAGTTCTCAACATTCCTTTGGGCCTTTTCTCTTCCCTTTGCTAAAAGGTCCTGACAACTGTCCTCATTAAAGAAGGATACCTTGCATTTGGTTCAAACAGCTGCCCCGATGAGATCCCGAAGGCCTGGCGTCCAGGCCAGGTTGCCAGAACCCCTGGGGTCTGGGAGGGACACCATGCAGGTTGTGGACAATGAGGTCTCAGCACCAGGTCACTGTTCCCTCCCCAGCCCACTTCTTCCTGCCCTGTCACCCGGCTTCCAGGGACCAGCCAGAGCCACTCTATACCAGGAGCCCACCAGGCACGTGGCCCCATGCTGAGTGCTTCCATATGACACAGTCGGGCATCACCCCCAAATGACAGATAAGGAAACCGCAACTCAGAGACGCAACCGGACTCGCCCCAGTTCCCTCAGAAGGCACTCGATCAAGGCAGACTAGGAAAGATGGGCAGAAAACACGGGTCGCTGGCCTTTCCCCAGAGGGTGACGCTAAAAGGGGCAGGACTGCTGAGGAACAGAGCAGCAAGACCAGGAACACCCAGCTGGAGTGGGGAGGTGCGCAGAGGGAGATGGGCAGAGTCGACTTTCGGGTCCAGGAAGAGGGGGTCCAGCCTCAGCCCGAAATAGCCAGGCCCACCGGGTCAGGAGGAGGGCCCCAGAGTGGAAAGACCAGGCCCCTGGATGGGCGCCCAGGCTGCGGCTACCTCCTACCGGAATGTTGAACACCTTGACCTCCACACCCTGGGCCTCCCCAGCTCCGCCAGCAGACAGCTGGACCATCTCCTCGGGATTTCTGTTCGCCTCTCAGCTATCTGCAGATACCTGCCGGGGGCTGTGAGAGGCTCCCCTTCTCCCGCAGGCCCCCACCCACCCTTAAGTCAGTCTTGACCCTGAGTCCTGTGAGGTCCGGCCAGCCCAGGCTGCCAGCCAGCTCAGGGATCAGAAACCACAGCGCCAGCGCAGCCCTCCCACGGGGCAGAGCTGATGGAAGGCAGCAGAGGAGAGCCTGACAAAGGAGAGGTGCAAGGCCCCCGCCTCCAGGGCACCGGGGTAGATGCTGCAGGAGAGACTGGCGGGCGGGATACTCTTCCCGGCAAGGGAGCCTGAGGCCTGCAGTGCAGAGTCGGTGCAGACCCCAGCTCCCGACAGAAAAGGCCTTCAGTGATCCCTGAGGCTCTGGTCAAACTTCTGATGCATCAGAATTACCAGCGAGGAGTTTAAAATGCAGATTCTCCACCCAGCCCTGGAGGTCCGTTTTGCGGAGTCAATCCTCAAATCGGCATTTTAAATACACCAAGGAGCTCTCTCCCTTTCTCCAATGCCCGAAGGACTCCTCTTTGAGCTGCAGAGCCTCAGGCTGAATGCCCATGAGTACGGATGAGGGTACGGAAGACCAAAGAGGTGAAGCGACTGACTTGCAGCCACACGGCCCCTCAGGGGCAGAGTGAAGCCCAGGACCCCCCAGGGGCAAGGATGCAAGGCCAGGGGGAGAACGCAGTGCCCACACCTGTGGCCACCCACCCCCACCCCAAGGAGGAAGAGCTGGGAAATTCCCAGGCACAAGATCATCCCCCTCAGCTCCCGGCCGGTCACAGGGACTCTGGGACCAACACCCACGCGGGGCACCTTGTACCCCACTGGTCACGTGGTGCCCTCCCCCTCCCCCTCCCCCAACAAGGGGGCTCTCACTCACCATAGTCCTTCTTGCAGTATTTTTTCATGTTGATCTTCAGCTTCCCTTTGGAGGCCTTGCAGTAGGAATCACAGTCTGCAGAGGACAGGAGAGCACGGACAAAACTTAATTAGGGGAAGAATAGGCTGGCAGGTGGGGTGGGCAGCCGCCTCCTTAAATACCCAGAGGCTGGTGATACCCACGAGCCGGGCAGCCTGGGCGGCCATTCAGGGCGGGTCTGGCCCTCTCGAGTAGGGCTGGGACAAAGAGGTCCCCGCCTGACCCACCCCCCCACTGGCCCCCCTGGCCTCCGCACAGGGACTCTGCGGGCTCCTGCATTGTGCCACCCAGGGCTTCGGAGCACCACACAAATTCCCCTGTTCTTAAGACGCACCCGGAGCCTGATTAAAGCCGATAGAGGCCTCATTGTCGCCCTGCGCCCTGGGTCTGTGTCAGGCGCTAGCTTCCATGGCGAGCAGCCTCTGGCTGGGGTCAGGCCCCAACAATAGAGGTCACGGAGGAAATTAGCAGCCTATGAAGCAGGAGAAAACCCCTTTGGTGTCCACACTACTGGAGTGTGCAAATAAAATGCCCCACGAAGAAGAGTTCAGTTCTAATGAGCCCCACCACTGCTGAGAGGCAGGGCTGCTGGGCCTGCGTCTGCAGGGTATCGCTTCAGGGGGGTCCCAGTGAAAGCCGGGCAGGATGTGGGGGGGCCCAGGGGCCTGCTTCCCTTGGGGGTGGCCTGTGTCGGCCCAGCAGGGGCAGACCTCCAACACCGGCCCCACCAGGCCCTCTCCCTGCCAGCTCTTCAGGTGAAAGTGAAAGTTAAAGTCACTCAGTTATGTCCAACTCTGCAACTCCATGGAATTCTCCAGGCCAGAATACTGGAGTGGGTAGCCGTTCCCTTCTCCAGGGGATCTTCCCAACCCAGGGATCGAACCCAGGTCTCTTGCGTTGCAGGCAAATTCTTCACCAGCTGAGCCACCAGGAAAAGACCAAGAATACTGGAGTGGGCAGCCGATCCCTTCTCTAGGGGATCTTCTCAACCCAGGAATCGAACTGGGGTCTCCTGCACTGCAGGCAAATTCTTTACCAGATAAGGTGATACAGTTCCTTTGCCTGATCTGTGTTCGCAAATCAGCTGTTGGCATGATGGCCAGCCCACCATGGAGTCTCAAACATCACTCCAGCCCCCCCTGCACAACCACTCAACACGCTGGCTCTCACTAGATTCTCACAACCCTTCTTTGAGCTGTGGGGATTATTCCCATTCTACAGATTAGGAATCGGAGACCACCTGCCAGTGCAGCCCTGGCAGCTAGCAAGTCAAGGCTGGGCCTTGAACTTGGGTCTGAGGTGGAAGGTCACTGTACCCACTGGAATTGGGCTGGGTGTGTGTCCTGGCGAGGGGACTAGAAAGGTGAAGGGGAAGCACACACATGGCTGCTCCAGAAACGGGTGCCAGCCCCTCAGACTCCAAAGGGGAAAACCTAGGCCCAGGTGGAGTAAGGAGCGATTTGTGTGGGAGCACAGGACAAGCAGCCTAGGCCTCCTGGGCCCCCTGCCCCCCAAACCATCACTTAGATCTGTAGAAGTATTCAGAGAGCACCCCAGAGTCAGCCTTTGGTCCCGCGGGAGATGGCTGCCTCCTTCAGGGTCCTAATTCAAGTTGAAAGAGCTCTATCCTGCTGCCCTGGGAGCCATGGGCCTGGCAGTTCTCTGCTGCCATTGCTGCTGCTGCTGCTAAGTCGCGTCAGTCGTGTCCGACTCTGTGTGACCCCACAGACGGCAGCTCACCAGGCTCCCCCATCCCTGGGATTCTCCAGGCAAGAACACTGGAGTGGGTTGCCATTTCCTTCTCCAATGCATGAAAGTGAAAAGTGAAAGTGAAGTCGCTCAGTCGCGTCTGACTCTTCGCGACCCCATGGACTGCAGCCCACCAGGCTCCTCCATCCATGGGATTTTCCAGGCAAGAGGACTGGAGTGGGGTGCCACCGCCTTCTCCACTGCTGCCATTAGGGCATCCCATTAGGAACCAGTCTCAGGAAATGAGAGAAACAGCCCCTCTTCCTGCTCCCTAGGGTGCGAGTCCTTGGCCCACCCCCTGTGCATCAGCATGCCCTGCCCGGGGGCCCCAGCGTCCACAGTGCCAGCCCCTGCTGCCACCTGGATGGCTGTGTGGCTGCTGGAGTCAGGACCTCTCAGAAGCTGGGGTGTGGAGTATCCTGAGAGAGAGGCCGGGAGTCCACCAGGGACGTTGAGACACCGCGCGACAGTGACCCAAACCCACAGTCAGCGCCACTGGCACCCCTCCCCCACGCCGTGACACCGTACCTCACCGCTGGAAAGAGCCCCTCTCAGCCACGCCTCTGCCAGCTCAGGCAGGTGACGCTCACGGCAAAGCCACTGCTGGGGCTGAACCCAGGCCATGCACAAGTAGCTTTCATTTCTGGCGAGCTGGCTGGAATCCCAGCCTGCTCGCTCCTCTTGGGAAAGAACTGAACTGCCAGCAGTGCTGACGACGTCACTGCATGGATGGCCTTGAACCCACTCATCGCTTTTTCATGATTATTATTATTAGTTTGGCCCACATCATCAGTACTTGTATTCCGGTCAATCACCTGCCATGCCTCCTCTATAGGGTGGAATCTCAGCACCCCCTCAACCACCACCTCCCATCACAGCCCTGGAGGCAGCCCCTGACAGCACACCAGTTCCTCCCAGCCTCTGGGCAGTCCCTTGAGGGAGGGACCATGACTTTCATCCTACAGACAGGACAGGTGAGTTCAGCAAGGCACCACAGTGCTGATTCCAAGTGCGCCCTGCACTGCAGGCAGGAGGGCAGGTGGCCCCTGGGATGACCTGTCCCTGCACCTCCAGCTTCCCCTCCTCCCTTCCCTCCCTTCTGGCAGCATCTACAGCTCTTCTCTTCAAAGTCAAGTATCCACCTGGGCCAGAGATTGTCCCTGAAGTGTGTGGCATCCATCACTGCCTGATTAGATCCAGCTCTGGACCCCGTGAGAGCAATCACAGCCACCCTCGTGAACATTAAAAGTCTGTCCCCCAATAACCACAGCCACCCACAGGGCACTAACCAGGCACGAGGCACTGCTCTCAGCCCTGCCTATGCTTCTAACAGCCTGGTTCCCTACCTGGCTACACAGTGGAATAGCCCAGAAGCTTTAGGAAAACACTGATGCTTGGGTTCCCCGCAAGACATTCTGATTTCACTGGCTTAAAGGATAGCCTGTGTGTCCAGATTTTTAAAGTTCCCTAGGTAAGACCAATGTGCAGCCAGGGTTAGAACCACAGTCTGAACCGTCTGCAGCCGTGGGAGGTAGGCCAGAGTCTCTGCACCCAAGATTTGTAAGGAGGACCCGGGTTGGCAGAGGAAAGGCTCAGAGGAGTGGCTATTGACTCAAACTAGAGTCAGAGGACAACATCAAGCTGCTTTGCCCTTATAGGAAATGGTGCCAGCCTCAACACGTGCAGATTTATAGCTGTATCTGGTTTGTTGTTATTTTTTTGTGGGTCTTATGTTTTTCCTTTCTGCCAGCCAGAAATTCTCATCAGGTCAGTGTGCTTGTCGTTGTCAAATGTGCCCTTGTTATTGTTGTTTAGTCGCTAAGTCGTGTCTCATCCTTTTGTGACCCCATGGACTGCAGCCTGCCAGGCTCCTCTGTCCGTGGGATTTTCCAGGCAAGAATACTGGCGTGGGTTGACATCTCCTTCTCCATGGGATCTTTCCGACCCAGGGATCGAACCCATGTCTCTTGCATTGGCAGGTGAGTTCTTTGCCGCTGAGCCACCAGGGAAGCCCCCACATGTCCCCTACCCTCTACCGATTTGCTGATTCTGATTTGGTTGTGAGCTAGGAAAACAGAAAGACCAGGCTTGTTAGAACTGTATGCAAAGCACGGGTCAATAGGCCTGGAATGAGAGAAGGAACTGCTGTCCTCTGGGCACGGTGAATACCCTTCAGAGCACTGACATCGTAGCAGCTCTGGCTGCGTGCAGACTCTCTGGGTGTGTGCCAGAGAACTGAGGTCACTCGACAAGAGGTCCTCAGATAAGGGAAGTGTTCCTGCATTTTCTTCTTTTATAAAATACACACAGAGCTACAGAGACTGCCTCAAGATGGACCAGACATAGCTTTGAAATGCATCTTTGACTCCTTCAAAATGGCATCTACTTGGCAGTTACCCACATTTCCTCTCCTTGTTTTGTTCCAAAATCGCTATAAAGACAATGAAAAAAATGAAAATTCACACTAATGCCAAGAACTAAATTGACAGATGACCCAACACTGGAATCTGGGAGCAATCTCTATTAATTAAAGACAGATGGTGGTAGAACAAGGAAAACCTGTCCAGGTTTTACCTCAAGACACAGCTCTTTGTCTGATGAACAGAAAAATCCTGGAAAATAGGGAAGATGACAAGGAGACAACAACCAGAAAACAAATGGGCAGGAAGTGGGTGGGGGCGCCATGCAGGTGCCCCTGTCCAGAGAGAGCTTAAGGAAGAGGAGGGACAGACAGGAATGACAGTGTTTGCAGTGGGGACGTGAACTCGTGCTTCTACCTAAATCACTGATGCAGGGAATGAGAAAGTCTGGCAGTGGAGACAGAAGATCACCACCTCCACAGAGCAGAAGCAAATTGAGAGAAAAGGCCGGTAGGGACTAGGAACTGAAGGAGGGGCTGGAGGCATTCCCCTGCCATCCAGCTTGGGGCTGGAATGGGAATCCAGCTGTCACGCCAGGCCAGGGATCTGCAAAATTTTTTTGCAAAGTGCCAAACAGTAAATATTTTTGGCTTTGTGGGCCATACAGTCTCTGTCACAACTATGTGATCTGTCGCCATAGCTCAAAAACAGCCATAGGCGATGTGTACTTGAATGGGTGTGTCAGACTTAAGATATTCTAAAAAACACAGCCTCTATGAAGTAGAAAGAAAAAAAGATATGAGGGAAGGCAAGGTCAAGCTCAAAAGGCCACATGATGATACGAAAAGGGTGACACATGAGAAGAAGAGCTAGAAAAACCCAAACCCAAAAGCCCGGGAGCACAGTGAAAATCGACTTTGGAAGCAATCAAGAAAAGTAACAGTGTAGGAAATGGATTCAGAAACATGGAGTGAATTGTGGAGAGATTCTCACAAAAAGAATAAAGACATAGAAACTGTGAAAGAGAAAATAATAGGGACAGAAGAGGGGAAGTGGACAGATGGCAGAGGCCTGAGAGAAAACTGCAGCAGAAATCAAACAGAACAGAAATGAGAACCAAAGAGAGTGAACCAAAATGAGAACTCCTGAGGTTGAAGGCCAACCTACATATGAAGGAAAGGATGAGCTTAATTTCTGGAAAAAAAGAGACAAAAACATCCACATACATCTTTGCAAAACATACGAAATACCGGATAAAGAAAAAAATATATACACAGATTTAACATCAAGAAGAAGCTCCAGATGACCGTGGAACAAAGTCTATAGGTTGAGAGGAGGGAAAGCTTCGAGTCCCAAGACTTTTATACCTAGCTATATTGTCCTCTCTGTGTGCAGGCCATAATAAACCAAAGACATTCTCTAGTATGCAATATTCCAACCATGTATCCTTTCTGTGAGGAATACCTGGGAACGTTTTTCAACCAACTATGAAATGGATCAAAAATAAGAATTTAAGAGGGGAAAGTCACGGAATAAACACACTGGTGATATGCACAGAAACCAGCAAATAGAGAGGGTTCCAATATGGTTCTAAAAGTGAAGGCAAAGGTTAGAATAATTTTAAATGTTTGAAAGGGAGCATCAGACAATGTATAGGTATGTATAAATAACTATAAAATCTAGTCTGCAACTTTAGATCATATTAACAAAAACTAAGAATGAAATGGGTAATACAACTCTTTGTCTTCAGTAAGTAGAACACCAAAGATGCTATTATTGCATGCTTGACCCTGATCAGTTCAGTTCAGTCGCTCAGTCGTGTCTGACTCTTTGCGACCCCATGAATTGCAGCATGCCAGGCCTCCCCGTCCATCACCAACTCCTGGAGTTCACTCAGACTCACATCCATCGAGTCAGTGATGCCATCCAGCCATCTCATCCTCTGTCGTCCCCTTCTCCTCCTGCCCCCAATCCCTCCCAGTATCAGAGTCTTTTCCAATGAGTCAACTCCTATTAGATCAAGCAGTGCTTTTGAAAACCCCCAAAATAACCACAAAACACTAGAGAAGAGAAGACATGGGTATAAGTAATAAGACAGGAGAAAACACAAACTGGAAAATATAAAAGGCAACTGTGATAAATTCAGATCATAGAAGAGCCACTATGTAAAAGCAAAACAATGACTGTAAACAGATTCAACACCCCTACTGAAAAACTAGTTTTGAAACATTAAATGATTGTTGAAGAGACACTTGAACAAAATTAAAGCAATTCTTTAAAAGCTTACAACTTTTAAAGAAATTGTAAGTTTGTCACTAGGTGACAAAGAAATTCAAACGTAATAAAAAGTTTTTGTTTTTTATTACGTCTTATTGAAATATGCAAAAACTGGAGAAATACAATAAAGAACAGACAGAAACACATAACTAGTAAAAGAATGCTAAATTAATTCCAAGGAGGTGAAACTGCACAGGCCACATTTCCTGACCACAATGTAATAAATATTATTATTAAACAAAAAAGAATGAAAATAAATGAAGTGCTTTCAATTCTAGAAGTTAGAAAATAAGGAAAATAAAACCCAAAGAAGGCATGAGGAAATAATTAGTAACAGGAGTAGAAATTAATACCGTGGGATGCTGAAAAAGCTTCAAAGTTACAAATATACCCAAGAATTGAATCTCAGTAAAGTCCCCAAACCAACAAATACACACACACACACACACACACACAGACAAAACACTGTTATGTCTAATAATGAATAAAAGAGAAAATAGACTCATTAGGAAGTAATGAGAAAGGGGTATAACCACAACCTAAAGAAGATTTTATAAATTACAAGGCTATCGGATACAGCTTTGGGCTGAAATCCTGGTCATCTGAATGAAACGCATTCCTTGTTAGGGAAACATAAGGGACCAAAGTGAACTAAAGAAGCGATACCCAATCTGAATAGATAAAGAATCTTAAGAAATCTCTGGATCCAGATGGTTTCAGAGGCTGACTCCAAGCAAACATTTAAAGGAAGTTTCACGCTCTTCGGTTAGAAAACAGAAAAAGAGGGAATGCTAATAAGATGAACCACATAAAAGTGCCTAAAAATCGATCATTCCTCAACTTTAAAAGAAAAAAGCAGTTTCATATGGTTTGATCTTAAATAAGCACTGCCGTGAGCTTAGACACACAGAACCTGCAGACCATTGGTCGGCCTCACTGATTAACAGGTCTGATATTTTATGCCCTGAAGGGCCCCATTCTCTCTGGACCCAGGGCCCCGCCCCCTCCTCTGCATAGGAAGAAGAGGTGAGCAGGAAGCCCCACCCCCACCCCCACCCCCGGGGGGATCCTGCGGGGCAATTAAGGGTGTGCAGGAAATACTGGAAGATCTGCCGGCGCCCCTGCACCAGGGTTACCCTTCACCCCACCCTCCTCCCCAAGGAGAGGGGAACTGCCAGGGAGGAGAGCTGGCACCGCCCATCTCCTCACCCGGACGAGCTCTGTCCCAGGGAGAGTGCAGAGACCCAGGGCCGCCATCTGTGGCTCGCAGCAGGCCCATCCTGGCTGGCTGGCATCCTGGCCCCTCCTGAGAGCAGCCAACCCTCTCTTTATTCCCCCCACCTGCTCCCCTGACCGACCAGCAGCCAAGAGCGGAGCAGGGAGCCCCTGCCGCCCCACGCAGGCCCCATCCCAGTGGCTGGGCCCCTCCCTCCTCTTCCTTCACCTTGGGTAGCTCACCCTCTGCCCTGCCTCCTGTGCCCCAGGTGCCAAAAGTCCCGCTGGGCAGGGCTGCTCGCCGGATCGAGGCTCAACTCTAAGCATATGGCAGGCGGCGCCCGGCGTCCCCCCGTCGGAGCCAGGGGCGCTGCAGCTGGTACCGCCCCTGGAGCAGGGCGGGGAGCTGGCCAGGTTCTCACTCCTGGCAGCACCCGGGTTCCTCTGCCTCTGGGCTGTCGGCTCGGAAAGGTGGGTGGTGGGAGCAAAGAGCCAGAGACATCCAGCCACTGGGGTCTATCCCAGGCAGAGGCTCCTGGAACTCCCAATCCCCACCCCACCTCCACTCCTGACTCTGCTGGGGATAGAGCTCAAGGGGACGGGGCCACTCAACAGGTGACAGAAGACAGGTGAGGCCAGTCTGCCCAGAGTTTTGGCTCTGCCTGACCTGGATCCACAAAGCCACTTGGAACTCTGCAGGCCAGAGACACCAGCTGTCTGTGTGTGTCATTTTCACACGCAGAGGGTATCTGTAGGTTTCATAATGACGGTGTCAAGGCTGGAAGAGGCACTCCCCTCCAAGCCAGCCTTCACCCTCTGGGTCCTAGGCTGCAGGTGACTGATTCACGCCCCCTGGGGAGACCACCTTCTGAGCACCTCCACCACAAGCACTTTGCCCCTGAGATGGCTGGAGTCCTCAGGGAGCTCCTAAGCACCCACGGTCTCTCCTGGCCTATACTGGTCTCTTATGCCCCCTCCATCACCTTCCAGCCCTGCCTGTCTCCACAGCATGACGTCCATTGAACTCTGGGGCAGAAAAGCCAAGGTCATCCCCAATGAGGTAGTCCCAAGTAATGGACTGTCCATGAGGTGCCTTGTAAAGCTTTGGAGAGAAAACCAAAAGTATTTGCAACATAGAGAGCAAAGTGTGGGTGTCTTTAATATATAAAGAACTCTTCTGAATCAATAAGACAAGCACCCTCACACTCCACGGAGAGGAACAGGCAATTCACAAAAGAGGGGAGTAAGCCGACAAGGAGATGTTAATGATGCTCATCCTCAAATAATCAAAGAAACACATCTTTAATCAAGAGAAATGTAAGACCTTTGCCTAGGGAGGTGTCAAAGCAAACACTCAGACTGAGATAATGTGGTTGGGGTGCAAATCAGTACCAACTTCTCTGAGTGTAACTGCCATAGAAAGTCAAAACCCTGGAGAGCATACACCCTTGATTGCAGCAGCCCCATTTCTAAGAATGTATCATTGCATCATGCACTTCAAAGCTTGGCTAAGAGACTTCCACGACCGGCTCTGGGAGGCGCTAGGTGTGGCTCATGGAATGGTCAGGGGGGGCCTTATAGCAGGAGAGAACATGTCAATGACATGCATGTAACCACAGTCAGAAGAGTGACACTCACAAAATGAAGACAATGCCCAGAGTGCACGCCTGAGCAGAGGATGGAGTTAGGGGTGCAGGTGGAGACCACGTTGGGTGTGAAGCCACTGTGAGGAGGTTACGTCTCGGAGGACGAGGGAGGAGCTCTGTGAAGCAGCCAGGCCAGGAAAGGGCGGGCAGGACTGAAGAACCAACAGAGGATGGGCCTGGAGCTGGGGGTGGGGGGTGGGCAGCCCGAGATTAGACTGCATGGGTCATGGGGGTCCCTAGGTTCTTGTCAACCATGGAAGGGGTTTGAATTCTATTCTAGAAGAATACACTGGGCACCAAAGTGCAGGGAGGAGGGGTTGTGGCTGGTTTCTGTAAACTCCTGCTTCACCTTATCTGTATGTTAAACTTTACGATAACAAATATACCATTTTGGTATTAGAAGAAAAACACTAAACAACACTCTGAGGGGAGTCTCTTCTTCAGTGAGGATGGGGACTGAATGGGAGGAATCCCGTAATGACATTACATTCCTATTCAGCGAGGTGATGTTTCTATTCCTTTCGTAAAATGCTTTATTTTATTTTTGGCTGTGCTGGGTCTTCGCTGCTAGACGCAGACTTCCTCTAGTTGCAGCGAACAGGGGCCACTCTCTAGCTGCGGCATTCAGGCTTCTCACTGCAGTAACTTCTCTTGTTTCAGAGCATGGGCTCTGGGGCGTGCAGACTTCAGGAGTGGTGGTGCACGGGCTTAGTTACCCTGCAGCATGTGTAATCTCCCCAGATCAGGGATCATGCCTGTGTCCCCTGGCATTGGCAAGTGGACCCTTAACTAGTGGAACACAAGGGAAGTCACTGACTTTTTAAATTAAAAAAAAGCATATTTTTGGCCACACCACTTGGCATGTGGGATCTTAGCTCTCTGACCAGGGACTGAATCCTTGCCCTCTGCACTTGAAGTGCTACAGAGCTTCTACTGCTGGGTGGGGGTGGGGTGGGTGAGGGTGTGTGTCCGTCCTCTCTTTCCCTCACGAGAAGTGAGTGATGGCTGGGACAGGGTCAGGGAAAGCTCCCTGAGAAGGTAACGCAGCACCAAGACCCAGGCAGTGCGAGGGAGGCAGGGACAACAAGGCCTGGGGAAGACGGTTTCCAGCAGGAAGGACAGTTTGTGCAAAGGCCCTGAGGCAGGATCGAGCCTGGCAGGGTCCAGGACTGCATGAAAGCCAGGTAGTTTCACACAGAGTGAGCAAGGGGAGGAGCAGAGAACAGTCACACCGGCTGGACGGGCAGGGCAGGGCTGGATAAGCCACCAGAGGGTTCCAGCCTTCCTCTTGGGCCCTCAAGCAGAGCAGGGCGCCCTCTATGCACTCAGCACTCAGGACATGGTCTAGAATTATCTGTCTGCCTCCTCACCCAGCAGGGAATTGGAACCTTGGTTCCCAGCACCTGGTGCGGGGAGGTCACCACTGAACTCCAGTGGAACTCACTGGAATGTAAACTCTGGGTCCCCCCTAAGCCTGTGTCCACAAACAGCGCAAAACAAGGTGAACACATTGTAAAGCAACTTTCCTTCAATTAAAAAAAAAATTGTTTTAAAGCTGAACGCAGTTGCCCCTGTGAGATACCAAGACTGCTCAGACAAACTTCCAAATCAGGCTCCCCAAACAAAAGACAAGCATCCTTCTCGATTATTCTGGTGACACCCATGAGAAAGCCTGGGCATTCAGGCATCTTTTAAATCTGCTAAGCTCTTTGACAACAAAGAGGACATGATTTGGGTTGGCGAGGGCTTGAGTGACTCCAGAAATCGGGGGGGTCCTGATGTCTCTACCAGGAGGCGCAGCTGACACCGGAAGCAGCACCCTGAGTTCTGGATGTGCGGGCTTTGCCCGTTCTCTTCGGGAGGTGGAGTGTCCGTAAGACAGGCTGCCTCTGCCTGGGACCCCAGGATACAACCTGGTGCACTGATAGGCAGGGCCTGTCTCAGAATGTGTATGAGTGTGTGTGTGCTCAATCATGTCCAACTCGTGGAGACCCCACAGACTGCAGCCCACCAGGCTCCTCTGCCCAGGCAAGAATACTGGAGTGGGTTGCCGTTTCCTCCTCCAGGGGATCTTCCCAACCCAGGGACTGAACCCACAGCTCCAGAGACTCCTGCATTGGCAGGCAGGTTCTTTACCACTGAACCACCTGGGAAGCCCTATCTCAAAATACAGATGGGAAAACAGATGGGGATCAGGGCCATGGGATGGAGGAGCAGTCAGCAGGTAGGCTATGGAGGAACTCCAAACACTGGCTTCTCGACTCTTAAGCTGTGTGTCCTTGGGCTTGTGACTGCACATCTCTGAACCTCAGAGTCCTCATTTATTTTTTATTATCCAGACTTATTTTTTTGTTGTTGTAGTTGATTTACAATGTTGTGTTAGTTTCAGGCATATAGCAAAGTGAATCAGCTATACATATACCCACTCTCTACTGGATTCTTTCCCCATATACCTTATTTATTAAATAGGGTAAGAGCATGTAATCCTTTGAGGTGCTAACAAGATGAAGCCTAACAAACTCTTAAAAATGTTACTTGTTATTATTTTTGCTATAATTCAGGAGCCATGACAAGAAAACCAATCTTGTATTCTTGGCACACCCTATTAAAAAAAAAGTTTCTTTTTTTCAATTTCTCACTCTGTGTATCACACGTACTGACTGATGTCTGGCTGCCCCCAAAAGCAAACCCATCTTGGGAGGATCCGGTCTCCCACCCCCAGGACTGTCACAGCGCAGTCTCACACTTTTTCAACATGGTTTGTTTATTGTCTGCCTCCCTCCCTGAAGGCAGGGGCCACTGCCCCATCCACTGCTCTCCCCAGGGCCTGGGATACTTACAAGCTCTCAATAAATATTTGTTGAATAAGCGGGGGACTCAGCCTCCCCCACCATGTGGCAAAGTGACCCTCGGCCCCAGCAATCCCCACACGGCCCCAGTCCTAGGGTGAAGACCCCAGGCCTGCCGGGGAAGAAGCCGCCTCGAGGACAGAGTCTGTATAAACAGCAGGAGAGCAAAGGCCTGAAGCAGGATTCTGAAGGGCGGAAAAAGACAATTCTGGGAAAATGCTGTGAAACACAAAAAGCCGCAGCTTGGCGAGAGCAGCTCTTCGCCTGGGCAGGACAGCAGGAGCCGGCAAGCTTTCCCTCTCCAGGGACTTTGGAAGGGCTTCGGTGTTTTGTTTGGACTTTAATAACAGAGATTCAAAACCTGCTGCCTTACGATGAAAATGTATTTGCTGATTGAACATCCTGGGCCTGGGATTAGGAGGGCAACCCTGGTAGGAGGGGCCAGGGAGGGTCAGAGCTGGGTGGGGCTTTCCTCGTGGGAAGGTGCAGCCCCCTCCCAGGCCGCTGCCTTGGAAGCCTGTCCTGCCTGGAGCACTGGGACCCCCAGAGGGCACAGGCAGGGAGCGGCTGATGGAATAGACAAGCTGGGCTGGGCCTTCAGGAGGGGAGACCAGCACGCCAGGCTTTTTCCCCTTCTGCAGCCCAGCCTGTGAAAAGGGTCAACCTACCCCAGTCCCATCCCTGCCGGGCAGGGTGGCCTGCAGTCTGGTTTGGGGGTGGGGTGACCAAGCTGGACGAGGTCGGGGGTCTACATCAGCCT
Source organism: Budorcas taxicolor (assembly GCF_023091745.1). Classification (NCBI taxonomy): domain Eukaryota; kingdom Metazoa; phylum Chordata; class Mammalia; order Artiodactyla; family Bovidae; genus Budorcas; species Budorcas taxicolor. The sequence goes on along the minus strand of NC_068928.1, from coordinate 28,447,407 downwards.
TATGAGACGGGGAGCAGCCCCTCTTCCCCACTTGGAACAAGAGGGTGCCAGGAGTCCCCAGCACGCTCTTTCTTCTTGCTGAACAAGATGGATTGGAAAACAAATTGGCTCAAATAAAGCATGTAATTAGATTAAAGCCTCTTGCCCAGTGCCTGGGGGACTGCAAAAGCCCTCCCAACTGGAGGCGGGAGACCTCGGCAAGCTCAACCAGTGCCTGGACATCGAGAATTTTCTCTCAGCCCTCAGCTGCCCATGCCCAGTCCTTCCCAGCTGGGGCGAACTACACCGAGGGGCTTCATTCTATCCCAGAGGTGGTCCCCGGTCCTGCACTGCCACCAGCCCCACAGGCCTGGGGTCCCCTCTCTTCTGCCTGCAGACCCCACCTCAGCCTCAGAGGGCGGCTATGTCCAATACTCAAGCCCCATGGCAGCTCAGCTGAACAGCTGAGTGGGTGACTATACCTGGACAGTAGCTACCAGAGCACTTTCCACCCATGACCCCATTTGAGCTGCACAATGACCGGTAAGGAAGTCAGGCGGGTGGCATTAGGACCACCATTTCTATTATACATGAGAACACAGGCCCACAATGTTCTGTATCCCAGGTCACGTCCCCTGGGGACACTTTCCCTGTCACCAACTGCCCCTCACTCCAGGTCAGGGCCACCCAGAGGGGTCTTTGTCCCCAAAGCCTTGGGTGACCTGATGACTGAGCACTGACCCTTAACCTCCCCTGCCTCTGATGTAGGGGACGCCCCTTCTCAAGAGACCACGCTCTCGGCTTCCTGTCCTCAGGCAGAATCCCTCTGCCCACACCCCCCACCCTCAGACATCCCATCACAGCCCTTCCCATAAAGCCAGCGTCCATCACCATGCCCAGTCCTTCCTCCCACCAGCCGTGCCCTTAGGAAACACAACCTGGGGCTGTGATCACAGGTTGCCAGAGGAAGGCAGGAGCAGGCAGGCCAAGTCAAGAAGCTGCTGCACTTAAGGAGTAGATTTCTTTTCCTACAGCTGCTTCTGATGTAGTTCCCCATCAAAATAGCCGATGAGCTTCTGGCCCTCAGAAGTGGATGAAAGCCTCGGCAGAGAAAGCAGGCAGGACACTCTGGAGCCCTAGTTTGAAAAGACTTGATGAGGAGCAACTTATCTCTAGAATAAACACGACAGCTGCCCAAGAAGACAGCGATTGGGAGCAAGCGTGGAAGCAGGAAAAGCAATTCGACAGCACGCACGCTTAATTTGCATGTCCAAGCTCATGGCAGGCATTACTAATCCACCTAAGAACCCAGAGGCCCGGAACTCAATCAGGTGCTCTTGCTGCTCAGTGAGAAAGCTGTCACACTTCTACCAGGTGGCACTAGTGGTAAAGAACAATGCAAGAGACACGGGTTTGATCCCTGAGTTGGGAAGATCCCCTGGAGAAGGAAATGGCAACCCTCTCCAGGATCCTGGCCTGGAGAATCTCATGGATAGAGAAGCCTGGTGGGCTATAGTCCATGGGGTAGCAAAGAGTCAGACACAGCTGAGCAAGTCAGCACTCCGGCCGTTCCTGGTTTATTCTGCCACTTGTCACCGACTGATAGACTGGAGACAGGCCATGGAATCCACCTTATGGGAGCTGAAAGTGGGATCTTAAAAGGCAGTTCACCCTTGGGCCTCCTAGTTCCATCCCACCGTCTGAATCGGCCTCACCTCTGACCCTAGGGTGGTACAGCATGTTCGTCACCTGAGCCTCACCTATTCTGTAACTGCACCCCCCACATCCTTAGTTCCACCTGGAACAGCCCAGCACAAGCCTACCTATCGCCTGTTTAACCAACAGATCAGCCCTCAAGACTTCAGGGAAAGCACCCTGCCCTCCCAAGCTTCTCGGTTTCTTCAAACTCCAAGAACATGGCTTCCTGAACCCTCATCATGCTGGTCTTTCTTAACCTCTCTGTCCCTCAGCTGTCTGATGTGAGAACTGAAGAGGCTTATCCACATTGGGTGTGGAAACACTTCCAGACTGTGAAACACTACCTGCCTGGAGGCCACCTGTCTGTTTCTCTCAGTTCTTTGGGATACAGGTGAGAACACAGAAGGAAGAGTTTGGAAGGAGCCAAATTACAAATTACTAGGGGACGACAGAGGATGAGATGGTTAGATGGCATCACCAACTCGATGGACATGAGTGTGAGCAAGCTCCAGGAGTTGGTGATGGACAGAGAAGCCTGGCATGCTGCAGTCCACGGGGTCGCAAAGAGTCGGACACAATGAGCAACTGAACTGAAATCACTACCACAAAGGAAATCCCTCTAGATCTTCATTCAGCACGTAACCATCCTTAATTCTCAAACACTGATAATAAATGTCATTACCAGACGAGATGGTTGGATTGCATCACCAATGCAATGGACATGAGTTTAAGCCAACTCCAGGAGATGGTGAAGGACAGGGAAGCCTGGTGTGCTGCAGTCCATGCAGCTGCGTCACAAAGAGTTGGATGCAACTGAGTGACTGAACAACCACCACCATTCCCAGATCACAGGACCCTGGGATCTACCTATTTAAAGGGTAGGGAGAGCTTTCTGAAGATTCACCCACTGGCAGGAGGAAGGACTGGCTAGCAGAGAGCAAGAAAGAGACAGAAAACTGTGAAACTATGAACAGCAGATGCAGAATACCTAAGGGCCATTTTGAATAGAGGCCAACACTCCTAAATGGCTGAAAAAGCTTCTTTACAGTATAATCCCTTTTTTGTAATGGCTGTATCATCCCGAGACATTAAATCATGTTCAATGTGCATAGCTGAATATGGCAGGAAAGCTGGCAATATACTTGGGAAAGATTTCCATGCAAAATGGTTTTTTAAAAAAGTTACATGGCATTTCAACAAATTATGGCATCTGAAAAACGTATTTATGGGGGCTGCTCATTCCACAAAAATGCAAGAACCATGGCAGATACTGAAACCCTCCCTTGTCAAGACCAGACTCCACTACCCTCTCAAGTGGAGAATGAAGAGACCACATTTGCTTTGGGGAAAGAAAGGATTCTGGTTCTACTTTGGGTCACCAGCACAGACCCCATGCCTCCCAAGGAAGGTGCTAGAATCTTCACATTCCAGGCAGAAGCATGGCTGTCCTCCCCAAGAGCCACTGCAGACCCTAGAGGGTGATGGTGACCTAGAGGCCAGTGGACTTCACCCCTGCCCTGCCCTCCCTGCCTGGACACGTTCAGGTTTAATAAGACAGCTAAAGTCATCTTCTATAGCAGGCTTCTGTTTCTTACCCATCTCTTCTGCCCCAGGAGCTCCCAAGACATGGAATTCCCAGTCAAGAGCTCCACATCTGTCTCCCTGTTGTCCAGGGCACCCTCTGAGCCTCTGCTGCCCCACTCCCACCCTGGTCAGAGGGTACTGGAACCAGAGGATGGTGTGTCTCAGAGGTCTAAGCTTGGCTGTGGACCCCACAGACCCCCCAGAGCTGCCCTGACCCACTGCTGGGAAGTTCACACTGGGAGAAGCATCCAGTGCGATTCTGGTAGCCAACAGACTAACCGGCTTTCACCCACAGTGAGGCCAGATGTGTCGTTCTGTTCCCCAAGCACCAGCTCCCATTAGTAGCCAGGAAATACCTATCTGGGCCCTGGGACAAGCTAACTGAGACCCTCCTGATCTCATACGCCTCCACTCTCTGAAGTCAGGCTTCATGAAAGCCCTGAGGTCCCAACTACCCTCTTCCCTCCCCTCCCCACTAAAACACATGCACTGAAGCCCTGAGCCACAGAACAGGTTCCAACATCTTTTGTCAAAGATCCAACACCTGCACGAGGTGGGCACTGTGAAGCCCAGAAGAGAGCTCAGGTAAGAGATTCCTACGTGCTTGAAGATGTGCTTGCCTGTTGCATGAGGGAAGTCTGATTGCAGCAGACGGCGGCAGGGTCCCCACCTCTAGGAGGGAAAGACATGGAAGCCAAATCCACATCAGAGCCAGAGGAATACAGCCCCCTCAACCTGGTCTATTTCCCAAGATGCAAATTCTGCCAAGAGACAGACTTTCCAGAAGTTTTGCTTGAAGACCCCAAACTTCTCACTCTGCCATGGGTTCTCCTTATCTGCCATCAGTGCCATGGGCAAACAGCAGCCCAACCGAGGGGTGACGAGCCACCTGGGACTTGAGGCTTTGAGCGAGTGCAGAACAGAGCCGACAGGCTCTCAACAGAGCCTGACACTGGGAGGTCCAGAGACGGCCATGGGGGTATCTGCCGACATGTAAATCCTTGGTTCTGCTCTAACATTCTGACTTAGAGTCATCTATCTGCGCATCTTTCTCACATAAACCACAGTCCCCTGAATTCGAGACTCCACATTCCATCATCTCTGGAACCCCAGCCCCTAATACAGGCCCTCAATAAAGGTGCCTCTGATGAATGAATGAAAAGAAAATGAATCAACGGACAAGTACACAAATCCTTGGCTTGGCATTCCCAAGGAATGCTAAGAGTTGGCAGTGGGGTGGGGTGGGACAATCAAAACCACTCCCAAGCCTGGCTGGACAAGAAATCCCCATTTTTCAGGCTATAGCCCGGATGAGGCCAAGGGAAGGATTTATAGAGCATGGGATCAGTATTTCATAAACCCTTCCGAACTGCAGAAAAGGCTGCACCTGCCTCCGTCCGTCTGCGGCCGCTAATCCCCTGTAACAGCTCCGTGCCCTCCTTTCTGTCTGCCGCACGGAGGGCAGGGCCAGCCTGTGTACTGGCCTTTAACAAGCTGAAGCCATCGGGGCCCTGCATTCACTGCTGTCTGCTCCCACAGGGCCAGCCCCATGGGGTCTCCTTGTCGGCTCTGCGAGTGAACAGGGGATTTTGTGTTCAGCCGGGGAAACAAAGCTGTCCCAACGGGGATCCAGTTGGCCGTGGACACGCTTCTCCAGTGAGAGCCAGCGGTGGACACAGTCTGGAGCTGCCGTCCGTCGGCACTGAAGGGCGATTCAGTGGCGCAGGGGAGGGAGGAGAAGCCAGGCTCCCTGGGAAGGTCAGAAAAGAGAGCAAAGCTGGTGGCCTTGTGGTATTCACCCCACTGGTTGGCTGGCTGGCCGGTGAGCCCAGCTAGTTAGGCCAGTGCCAATGCAGTCACACCTCTGCTGAGTTCCCTGGGTGGGCTACACCTCAACCTGGGCAGCTGTGCAGGCAGGACGTCCACCCCTTGGCCAAGACTGGGCTTACCTGCTTCCTACACAGAGAAAAGGCCCTCAAAGCTCACCATCACTTTCTCATGCCAGTAACAGTGGCACCCTGACGACAGGTGGCCACAGATGCCCCAAAGTCAGCAGAGTGAACAAAAAAAATCTACAGGGAAGACTGTATATAGTTTCCAAACATCTTTTTAGTTGCCTCCTGGGCTTGGAGACTACATTACCCAGCATCCCTTGCAGTTAGGTGTGGTCATGTGACTGAGTTCAGCTCTGGGACTCGGATGGAAGTGATGCAGGTGTTTTCAGGCCTGGCCTGGAGAGTGATCCCATAGTACTCTCTTTTCCAAACCAATGACCCTGAGGCTTCAGGGATGGAAGAGCCACATGACAGAAGGAGCCTGGACCTCGGATTCACTGCTTAGAAGGGAGCTGCCCAGCTAGGAACACCTGCAATGGACTGTTGGGGACGCTTGTTACAGCACAGAGCCTGCTCTGACCACACACCTTCGGTGAGAAGTAAACAGAGTCTGAATCAGGATGGTAGCAGCAGTGTGTGTGTGGCAGAAGGGAGAGATTTGAGGGAGACTGCAAGACTGTCTGTACTGAGTGACTGGTCAGGGGTCAAGAGGGAAGGCACAGGCCCCAGAGAATAACCACCAGGACTTTCCACAGTAGAGCTGTTGGAGAGTTAACAAAACAGAAATCCACTGATGAGACCCCCTTTCCTGGGCCAGTGCACCCACCTCCAGCTGCTGCAGGAGCTGGTGGCCACAAGCTCACACCTGCACTTTCTCTGAAGGTTTGCCCTCGGCTGATGGAAACTGCTCTGCTTGGAAATATCCATATACCCCATCCCAGGAAGAAGTCTACTGCCAACGGCCAGCACTGTGGGCAGGTATAACAAACCAGCCAATCCTAAAGGAAATCAACCCTGAATATTCATTGGAAGGACTGAAGCTGAAGCTCCAATACTTTGGCCACCTGATGCAAAGAGCTGACTCATTGGAAAAGGCACTGATGCTGGGAAAGATTGAAGGCAAAAGGAGAAGGGGGCGGCAGAGGATGAGATGGTTAGACAGCATCGCCAACTCAATGGACATGAATTTGAGCAAACTCTGGGAGATAGTGAAGGACAGAGAAGCCTGGCATGCTGCAGTCCATGGGGCTGCAAAGAGTCAGACATGACTTAGAGACTGAACAACATAACTACCCAGACCTTTTGCTTATATGCAGGACAACTTCTTTGGGTCCTTTGGGGTGACTCACTGTCCAGAGCACCCATGGAGATAGGCTGAGCCCAGTCTTCTCCTGAAGCCACACGTTTTCCTAGCTCCCTCCACCCTGTCCCGCTCCCCTCACTGTTACTGGTTTCTCCTGAGAACATCACCTCAATAAATCGCCAGCACAAGAATCCCTGTCATGGGGCCCCTGACAGCCCAAAAGAGCAGCTGGCACTGTGCCTTATCCCCGTCCACAGCACTACATTCACCGCAAAAGAGGAGGAAGGACAGGAATGAAGTGCAGAGCCAGGACAATCCCGGATTATCAGCCCTAAAAGGACGGCCACTTTCTCAGCGCTGTCTCCATCTGGTGAAGATGTCCTCGCCTGCAGGGAGGTTTCAGATGCTAAACTATGACTTCTCAACCCTGGGACTGAAGGAGGTGGCCTCACGGGACAGAAGGAAGGCTTGGCCAGGAAACTAGGGCCGTGTCCCCCCTGCTGGGGGAGGGGGATAAGACGGCAGTGAGTGAAAATCTAACCCGTCCTGGCTTGAAGGAAATTTTAAAGCAGCTTCCACTAAATCTGCTGCCCCAAACCCTTAAGAATTTCTCACCTCTCTTCAACAAGAGGAATCTTCCAAGTCCCCATGCTGATATCTCTCCACAATTTGAAAGGGTGCTGGCTTGAGACAGTATGGTATGTGGGGAGATGGGAGACCTGGGTCCTCACCTGGATTCTGCCGTCAACCCACTGTGTAACCTCGGCCGTCACTGGCCTCTGGGGCTCAGTTTTCCCACTTGTCAAATGGGGAAGCCAGACTGGATGCGCTAAGTCCAGATTTCATACTGCTATCAGGGGGCAAAATTCCAGTCTCGGGAGGTTTCTGGGGAGAAATGCTGATAAATGTGTAACCACCAGCTCCCTGGGAAGAAAAAGTCTTGATTCACAGCTTGTGCCATTTTCTAAGGTGTAAATATTCCCACCACAGCCAATTTCAAACTGCCAGCACCATGCCCTGAATGCAGAGTTGGAAGAGATGCCAGCAGTCGGCTCTCATGAGCAGGTGTGTGCCAGCTCCAGCACACCACCAATTCTCAGACACGTCTTTACACAAAATAAATTTGTTTCAGACCCTGATTCATTTCTAACCTCTGCAAACAGAGCAGCTCTCTCCTTTCCTTGATCCTACAACACACTTTACTCTTGAGCAGAGCCCACAAAACAATGCAAGTCACACAGGCCACCACCTCCCCTGGGAAGCAGCTGACCTCTCCTTTGGAAGGAACTGGAAGGGGGCAGGGGTCCCCAGAGCCTCCTCAGATTCAGGTCCATGGCTCTAACTGAACTAAAGCTCTGAAGGCCCCTGATCTGTGTGGGTACGTCTTGGGGTAGAGCGGGACCAGTTTCATAAGCCCTGCCCATAGGTTTAGAAACAGTGGGACAAGCAGAGAGAGTCCTGCTTGACAGGAGGTGGGGGGGGGCATAGTGGGGACAGTCCCTCATGCATTTCAGATGGTAGGGGGCAGTTGGTAGCCTCTCCCACCTCAAGACCATACTGGTCCTTCCAGTGCTGAAGCTCTACGTCCACAGCCAGGGAGGATGCTCGATAATGGGCAGACGATGTCCCCTGTCCATTCTCCTCTTCACCTTTCTTCCCCTAGGTCTGGGCACACTTCCTGGTCCAAATCCCACAGATCCCCTCAACACAACCCTGAAAGAGCCCCCAAGGCAACCACTTGTGACCAAAAGGCCAGAATCACTGTCTGCCAACCAGCCAGGACATGGAAATACTGAGTGGGAGGGGACTGAACAGATCATCAGCCCAACGGCTTCATTTCAACGGCAAGACAGATCCCAGAGCTATCAAGTGGTTTGCAGGACACATTCATTGAGTCACTGGTGTAGGGGAGGGTCACGGAATACTCAAAATCTCTGTTTTAAAGTAAATGATGGTATTTAAGAATGCTGTCATCACTGCTTGCCACGGACTGAACTGTGTCCAACCCTCATTCCCGTGTTGAAGCCCGAACCCCCAAAGTGATGGTATTTGGAGGTGGGGCCTTTGGGGAGTAATTAGGGTTTGATGAGGTCATGAGGGTGAGGCCCATGAGGGTGGAATTAGGGCTCTTAGAAGAAGAGACATCAGAGAGCTCTCTCCCCGCCAGGTGAGCACATAGCAAGCAGTCGGCAGTCTGTAAGCCAGGAAGAGGCTCTTTGCCGAAACTGGACCATGTCAGTGCCCTGAACGTGAACTTCCGGCTTCTGGAACTTTGAGAAAATTAAACTTCTGTTGTTTAAGACATCCAGTCTATGGTGTTTTTTCAGTGCAGCCCAACTGAACTAATACACTACTACTATTATTATTATCGCTTTAGGTCTGGAGTAGCTTTTTGTCTTCTTGACTGTGCAGGCTTTTCTCTAGTTGCAGTGAATGGGGGCTATTCCTCAAAGGGGTGCACAGGCTTCACAGGCTTCAGTAGTTGTGGCATAGGGACTTAGTTGCCCTGTGGCATCTGGAATATTCCTGGACCAGGAATCAAACCCCTGTCCCCTGCATTGGCAGGCAGATTCTTAACCACTGGACCACCAGCAAAGTCCAAGTCTGGAGTAGATTTAAACCTGGCAGGGTATTTAAGAAATCAGAGGGACCACTTCTGGGGTTGGTGGGGTGGGGGTCTTTACTAACTTCAGTAGCAAGAGAGGTTTCACAGGGGACAAACCCAAGAGCAAGCAGAGAGGGGACTGACTGTGATGCCTGACACCAGGGCCCAGCCCCGGGCCGCTACAGGAATCCCAAGGGAGGTTCCAGGCACAGCTCTGGGCAGGAGCTGCCCATCGGGGAGGGGGTGGGGGTGTCTCAGCCTCCACCCCACCTCAGCCAGCTCTGCAGCCTGCACGCCCCCAACCCCCCAGCCTCAGCAACAAGGACCCTGTGACATACGCGTGACACAGGGGCGGGCCCCAGGGATTCCAAGCCTCTCTCTCACTGACACCTGTCACTTGTCCCATCCCCACCAGCCATCCCCCGCTTGAGTCCCCTGTGGGAAGAGCCCCCAGAAGGGCTGAATATTCCACCCCCACGTGCTCCCCTGGCCTCTGGGGGCTCATCCCTTTATCTTCCTCCAAGGCTGGTGGCAACTCCACCTGCAAAGGCCTGGCCAAAGAGGAACAATGAGGGTCCTGAAACCCCCCAGGCCAAAGGGCTTCCTTTGTGCTCCCCAGGGTGACTGAGGCCCCCGGTGGTGGGACAGGGGCGGTGCGCTCTCCTGGCCCTGCTCACCCCAGCCTGACCTCTGCCCTCGGCCCTTTGTGCAGGCCCTAAAAAGGGGGAAAAGGGAGGGGGAGGAGATGGAGGGAAAGCGAAGGAATAAGGAAGGTGGCAGAGCAGAGAGGCAGAGACAAAGGCAGAGAAAAGTCTCAGAGACAGACTGACAGACAGAGAAAGTCTGTCCAGCAGGCTGCCCGGGTCTGCTGGCCAAAAGGACAGAAGCAGTCAGTTGAGCTGTGTGAAAGGCCACTTCTGTGGGCCACAAATGCTCAAAGAAAATGGCAATTCCATTCGGTCCAACCTAACACATACAGATCGGTCTGGTCTCCAGCCAGGGCAAGAGGAGTGGGCGGGTGCTGCTCGAGAGAAAGGGGCCTTGGGAACCACTGAGTCCCCTGGCTCAGCCTCTGGTTCCTTTCCCAGAATGTTTTAGGGAACAGCACTGATGTCCGGAAATCTGGGCTTAACCAGAACCCGGAAGTTCTTTACCAGAAGCTGTTTTGCCACCAGAGGATACTGGATGGTCACAACCGTTCAGAGATGCTGAACCAAACGGGAAATACAGGGGACAGCCCCACACCCGAGAGTTCTCCAGCCCCGCACCTGAAGCCACTGCTGAGCGGCTTTTAGCTCCAGCACCCTCAGCTCCCATCACAGAGGGAAATGACAAGGATTTATGATGGTGGCTGGCTCGCTTGTCCCTTCGGCGCGGCCCATTCCTCAGGGACACTCCCCTGAAGGAAGCTCAGAGCTCTCACCCCACCCCTGTCCCCAAAGCCCACGACCCTGTGGCCAGATGTGGCCATCCCCTTAAGATCATGAAGTTAATGATGATGACAGGTAACACACAGGTAGCATTTTCAGTTGACATGGCACTTCACACTCATTCTACCCTCAAAAACAGAACGCTGGCGCACTTCTAAATATAATGCTTCGTGTAGCACATGATTGCATCATGTTGTAATCATTAAACCACTGAGAAGGCCAGCTGTAAAAGACATTTGGGGGAGAACCAAGAAAGCTGGAAGGTGGACTGGGCATCTGATGGTCTTAAAGAATTATTGTTACTTTTGTTAGGTGTAATGAAACTATTGAGAAGATGTAAGAAATGTTCTTTTCCAGAAGGAGGGCTTCCGAAATATTTAGGGGTGAAATGTCATAATGTCTAAGCTTTTCTCGGAAAATCTTTTGGCTAAAAAAAAAAAAATCATTGAAGCAAATGGGGCATGATGTTAAGTGTTAAATCAATGTGATGGGAACACGGAAGTCTAACTCTGTTCTGGCCACTGCTCCGAGATTTCTCATCATAAAAATTTTAACAATCAGTTAAATCACATTAATTCAAAATACAGTAATACATAGTAAAGCTCAGAACTTTGGATAAATTTCATATCTGGTTGGGCTAAAATTCACCATGGAAAAAGGATCAGGCTAACACTTGCCTATGTGAGCATAGCATTACCTATGATTTCTGAAATCACATTTAGCTGATTTCCAAAAATTTCACTTTAGAGACTCCCTTGGTGGCCCAGTAACAGTTGAGGATCCATCTTACAATGGAAGGGACTGCATTCAATCCCTGGTCACAGAAGTAAGACTCCACATGCCCTGGGGCAACTAAGCCTGCCTGCTACAACTACTGAGCCTGCGTGCCACAACTAAGACCCGATGTGCCCAAACAAATAAATATTATAAAAAGAAAAAAAAGAAAAACTTCACTTTCTAGACCTTCGTGCATGTGCGTGCATGCTCAGTCATATTCAACTCTGCAACACCATGGACTGCAGCCCCCCAGGCTCCTCTGTCCATGGGATTTTCCAGAACACAGGAGTGGGTTGCCATTTCCTACTCCACGGGTCTTTCCGACCCCGGGACCAAATCTGAGTTTCCTGCATTGGCAGGCAGATTCTTTACCACTGAGCCACCTACAAAGTCCCCTTCTAAACCCTTAGCAGCATCTGTTTCAATTTGACGCATAACTAAGAAATCACCAGCAGCATCCTGCCTCAGTACTTCTGGAGAGAGCACGTGGATGCTATCTTGCAAAAACACACCTGCCTTCTCAACCTCGGCACTCCTATTACCATTCGGGGCTGGATAATCCATCGCCAAGGAGGCTGTCCTGTGTGATACAGGATGTTCAGCAGCACCCCTGGCCCCAGCCCACTAGATGCCACTAGCACTATCCTACTGACAACCAAAAATGTCTCCAGTAATGGGGCAAAACAGTCCCAGGCTGGGAACTATGTGAATATATGAGCACAAACGAAATAATTTCTCCAAAATGCTGTGTAAGCAAGTCTTTTCACCAAAGTTGACCCTCCGCATGTAATCAGATGTGTAATCTGCTTTCGCGGGTATACTGTATCTTTTCATTTCACAGTCAAATATTCTCCTACAACATAGTTATACAGATGTTTCATAACGGAGTCACTAAAACACTACTGAAAGACATTTGGTCCTTGTAGCCAAGTCTTGCCACACATCACTACTTCCTTAGGCTAAACTCCTATGAGGGAAAGGATGGGGTCAAAAATATATTTTGATACATGATGCTAAATCACCCTTCATCCTTGCCATCACCCCAGCAGGTTTCCTGTTTCCCTAACTCTTTTAACACTAGGAATTATTTTTTGTTTACTAGTGTCAATTTAGTAAGGGTTTTAAATGGTATTCTTTTTTCAGTATTTATTTGTTTGGCTGTGCCAGGTCTCTTGGTTGCGGCATGTGGGATCTAGTTTCTTGACCAGGGATCTAACCCAGGCCCCCTGCATTGGGAGCTGGAAGTCTTAGCCACTGGACCACCAGGAAAGTCCCTAAAATGTATTCTTGCTAATATTATTTCTTTATTAAGCAAATACTTATTTTAAAAAATATTTATTAACTAAAGTATAATACTTCAGATACAACAAACTGTGGAAAATTCTTAAAGAGATGGGAATACAAGACCACCTTTCCTGCCTCCTGAGAAATCTGTATGCAGGTCAAGAAGCAACAGCTAAAACTGGACATGGAACAACAGACTGGTTCCAAATTGGGAAAGGAGTATGTCAAAGCTGTATATTGTCACCCTGCTTATTTAACTTATATGCATCATGTGAAATGCTGGGCTGAATGAAGCACAAGCTGGCATCAAGATTGCCAGGAGAAATATCAGTAACTTCAGATATGCAGATGACACTACCCTTATGGCAGAAAGCAAAGAGGGACTGAAGAGTCTGTTGATGAAAGTGAAAGAGGAGAGTGAAAAAGCCGGCTTAAAACTCAACATTCAAAAAACGAAGATCATGGCATCCAGTCCCATGATTTCATGGCAAACAGATGGGGAAACAGTGACAGACTTTATTTCCTTGGGCTCCAAAATCACTGCAGATGGTGATTGCAGCCATGAAATTAAACGACTCTTGTTCCTTGGAAGAAAAGCTATGACCAACCTAGACAGCATATTAAAAAGCAGAAACATTACTTTGCCAACAAAGGTCCGTCTAGTCAAAGCTATGGTTTTTCCAGTAGTCATGTATGGATGTGAGAGTTGGACTAAAAAGAAAGCTGAGCATTGAAGAATTGATGCTTTTGAACTGTGGTGTTGGAGAAGACTCTTGAGAGTCCCTTGGACTGCAAGGAGATCCAACCAGTCCATCCTAAAGGAAATCAGTTCTGTTTTCATATTCATTGGAAGGACTGATGGTGAAGCTCCAATACTTTGGCCACCTGATGCGAAGAACCGACTCCTTGGAAAAGACTCTGATGCTGGGAAAGACTGAAGGCAGGAGGAGAAGGGGACAACAGAGGATGAGATGGTTGGATAGCATCATTGACTCGATAGACATGAGTTTCAGCAAGCTCCAGGAGTTGGTGATGGACAGGGAGGCCTTGCATGCTGCAGTCCACAGGGTCACAGAAAGTCAGACACTATTGATCAACTGAACTGAACTGAATACTTCAGATACTTATTGCCATTTGAATAACTTCTCTGAATTTCTAGTCCATTTTCTCAGCTCAATTTTGTATTAGGATCTCTTTTTAGGTGAATTGTAAAAGCTATTCATTGAGGATATTAGTCTTTAGTCATTCACGTTAAAAATTGATGTTTCTCAGCTTTTCATTTGCCTTATGTTGGTTAGAGATTTCTGAGGCACAGATGTTTTCCATTTTTATCTACTTAAAATCTTTCCTTTTATGATTTCTGACTTTTGTATACCAAGAAAGCCTTCTTTAATCAAAGATTACATGATACTAACAATGCTTTATCCTAGAATTTTTAAGATTTTAAAAATAAATTTCATCCACTGGAATTTATGTGGGTTCACAGCATGAAGCAGAAATTTAATTTTATTATTATTTAAAAATAAACAGCCAGTTTTCCCAGCACCATTTACTGACTGATTCACCCTTTTCCTCACTGATTTATAATCACAGCTTGATCATATACAAGTTCTTATGTTTATATTTCTATTTCTGGACTTTCTACTTTTTTGTGTGTGTGATTTCTGTTCCTATGCCAGGATGACACTAAAGTAAATATCCTGTTTACAATATTTAAAAAATCTGGTAGGACAAGTCACCTGTCATCACTTTTCTTTTTCTAAAAAACACTCATGGCTATTCTCACTCATTTATTCTCCTAGCTGAACTTAAGAATCACATTCTATCCAGTTGGAATTTTGGCTAGGATGATGCTAAACTTATAGATTTCAGGGAGAACTGACATTTTACAGTATTGAATCTTGACCTCCCAGAACATGGTACGATCTTCCAATTTTTTCTTTAGTGTCCCTTGGGAAATAACCTCTTTATTTCTTTAAAAAAAAATTTTAAGTTCAATTTTTATTTTTGGTCACACTGCACTGCATGTGGGATCTTAGTTCCCTGAGGAGGGATTGAACCCAGGTCCTTGGCAGTGAAAATGCAGAGTCCTAACCACTGGACCATGGGCAAATTTCCAGCTTTACCCTCTTTTTATTTTTTTAATATACACTCTGTACCTTTATTGCTACTTTTATTTCTGTGTATTTGATATTTTTGTTGCTGTTCTAATTGGGAGACTGTTTCCATTACCATAAAAAAAAAGGTATATTCAGTAAACAGTTTCTACAGGCCATTATATGCTTTTCACTGGCTCTGACACAGTTTGTAACTAGGTATCACTGATATAAGAAAAGTTACTGACCTTTGCATGTTAATTCTGTAATGGCTTCCCCGGGTTAGTCTTAGCAGTTTTAACAATTTTCAGCTGACTCTCTGCAGACACTTTTTAGCACATAAGGCTGTGAGGAAGTCACCGAGGCCCTGCCCACCCCCACCCCAACCTATAAGCTGATCCACATGCCCGTCTCACTCAGCTGCCTCGTGACCAAAGGGACAGGTCACTGCTAAGTGGTTCTCCCAAGTCCAGACCCTGTGGCCTCAGGCACGCCAGCCACCCCAGCGCCCCACACCGACCAACCACACTCCCAAGGGGCACTTTAACTGGCACCTGTGGGAGACAGTGGCTTTTAACTGGGTGCACCCCCATCTCTACCTTGATTTTAGGTCCCCTGTGGACACACAAGTTTGTCTTCTCTCTTGGCAGGATGTTACCACAAGGTCATGTGTGTGACTACATGTGTTCATAGTTCATATATATATATATTCATATATACATGTTTATATATTTAAAAAAAATTTTTTTAATTACCCTACACTGACCAACTAGCATGGCTACCAAGAGGTCAAATGACAGGGAGGTTGATGCCACTCACAGGGACTTCCCTGGTGGTCCAGAGGTTAAGAACCCACCTGCCAAAGCAGGCAACACCGGTTCAATCTTTGGTCCAGGAGGACCCCACATGCCACAGCCACTGAGCCCTCACTCCAGAGCCCATGAGACGCAACCACTGACGCCCACACACCCTAGAGCCCACGCTCCACAAGAAGAGAAGACACCGCAAAGAGAAGCCCAGGCCCCGTGACCAGTAGCTCCACTCACTGCAACTAGAGGAAGCCCGAGGCAGCAACGAAGACCCAGCACAGCCATAAATAAACACCACCACTCACAGACCTTGAGGCTGGAATCTCAGCTCACTGACCTCTCCGAGCCTCACTTTCTCCTACGTGAAATCAGGTAATAACAGTACCTACTTAACCTAGGTAAATGAGGTGATTAAATGGCTAAGATTTGGGAAGATTGCCAAGCACGGGGCAGACATTCTGTAAGTGTCATCTCCTTCTCCTTCACTTAGCCAGAATTGCTTTATCTCCGCTCCTGAGTCTGGAGCAAACTCTTCAAGGGGCCATACTTATCTGATGGCCGTTGACTCAGATGGCTGATCCAGGACAGCTCCACATCCTGTTTCACCCCATCTCTTGAAATCCAATTAGCAATCAATTAACAGACCTTGTCCTTACAAGTAGCCAGAGCTGCTTCCAGGTGATTGTGGCCGGGGATCCCAGCTCCCCACTCCCGCCCCCACGAACTCACAGGTCCATTTCTCCTATACCGGGAGTAACAAGGGCTCCCTTACTGGGACCCAGGGAACCACATGCTTCTCAGACAACCCTAAAAGGAGAAGAGGAAGAGGGCTGTGCAGGCAGATCTTTTCAACATAACTCTAAGCCACACAGCCACTGCTGTACATCCAGAAGGTCACAGAGGACGTCCACCATTTCCCCATGTTGGTTGAGCTATTTCTGCTTGGGGACGAACTGAGAAGGTACTAAGCAGCCCCCCAGCCTCAGAAGTCTCCCAGTGAACCAAGGGTCAGGAAGGCAAGCATGTCACCCACTGCTGCCCGAGCCCCAGCACCCCGTCCCCAGGGCTCCTGCTCTCCAGTCAGCCCACCCCAAACAAACCAGATCCACTGCACCCTTCCTTGCACTCTGACCTCAAAAATTCAACTTAAAAAAAAAAACAAAACTGTGGTAAGAACTTCCCTAGGAGTCCAGTGGCTAAGACTCCATGCTCTGAATGCAGGGGGCTCAGGTTCGATCCCTGGTCAGGGAACTAGATCCCACGTGTTGCAACTAAGAGTTCACATAGCCGTGACTAAAGAGCAAAGACCCTGCATGTCGCAACTAAGACCTGGCACATAAATTGTGGTAAAGCACATATACAATTTACCATTTTTAAATGTACAATTCAGTGGCATCAATTACATTCACAGTGTTACTCATCACCACTCTCTAGTCCCAGAATCTTCCATCACCCCAAAAGCAATGCCTGTACCCATCAAACAGTCACTCCCCATCTCTCCCTCCTCCCACTCCATGGCAACCACGAATCTACTTTCTATCCCTGAATTTGCTTATTCTGGGGCTTTCGTATAAACATGCTCATAGACTATGCGGCCTTCTCAGGCTGGTTTCCTTCACTCAGGATAGTATTTTCAAGCTTCCAGCATTTAAACGCTAGCATCTGCGGTACTAGCACTCATACTTTCTTCTAGTATTTTCAAGAGTCTCGCCCTTGCTGGTACTCCATCCCTTTTTAGGGCTGCATGATATTCCATCGTATGGACATGGCACACGGAGTTTATCTGCTCTGCTACCAGTGGACATTGGGCTGTTTCCACCTTTTGGCTATTGTGAAGTCAAGCCCTTTAACTGGTTTCCAGTCTTTAAGAGGGTCTTATGGTCTGTGAGGAGGCCACTTGGCCTCTGTCTTGGGCAGCCCCACCTGCTTCCAATCAAGGTCTTCCCAAGAGCCCTCCCTCTGCACCCGTCCTCATGTAAACCCACAGTCCCAGTGAGGAACGGAGAGACTTTAGCCCAGCTAAGCCCCTCCCTCCATCTTGCTGTTGTTTAGTCACTAATTTGTGTCCGACTCTTCTGCAAATCCAAGGACTGTAGCTCCCAGGCTCCTCTGTCCATGGGATTTTCCAGGCAAGAATACTGGAGTGGGTTGCCACTTCTTTCTCCAGAGGATCTTCCTGACCCAGGAATCAACACCCCAGCCACCCCGACCCCTGCATCGGCAGGCGGATTCTTTACCACTGAGCCACCAGGGAAGCATCTGTATTTTCCATGGCGTTCCATTGTGTTTTTTTTTAACTGAGCACTTATAAGCCCACTGTCGAACTACCGTCTTTACCCAATAACCGTACTCAACAGTGTTATCATCACCCTATTTCACAACAGAGGAAACAAGATCAGGCAAAACTCCCAATTCAGTGCCCTTCACTCCCCCCCCTCACCCAAACACCAGCCAATGTCGTGTTCAAGTCTTACCCCCTCCCCTGGAAAACCAAAGTCTAAAGCGAGACTAATCCAACCCTATCCAGCTCCAGGTCTAGAAAAACCAAACTGTCTTCCAGGAAAAAACAGAGGTGCTGCTGGGTCCCCAGAGGTGACATCTCTAAGCCCACCCCTATCCCTTACATGCACACCCCCACCCCTTTAAACACCCCCACACCTGGGAGCACCTGAGTTGGGGGGGTTGGTGGCTCATGCAGATTTAGCTACCTGGCTCCCCTGAGGGCTGCTGGGGGTGGGGGGCCTTGGAAGTTACCCCTACCCCCGGGCTGGGCCACTGGAGCAGTTGGCAGAGGGCACCACATGGGGCCCCAAAAGGGGTAAGTGCAGCTGGGCTGCAGGGAGAACCCAAGACCAGCTGGGAGGTGGCGGGAGCCCAGGCGTTGGTTGTTCGCTCTCCTACCTCCATCCGGGGTCCAGCTTCCACTTGGATGACAGCCATGTCCCTTCAGACTCGGAGGCCAGCCCAAGCCATCAGCGCCTGGCCTTCTCAGAGGCCACCCTGCCTCTCTCCGGTTTTCTGGTTCCCAAGGCGTCTACATTCTATTTCCGGTGGGGAGGCTCACCTGGGCTTGGTTTACACCAGGGAGAGCACCAAAGGCTAGAAATCACCTCCAGCCAGGCGTTAACTATTTACCTGCATCCTCTGCCCACGGGGGCCTGCGAGGCTCGTGGGAGAAGCAGATCGCCAGAGCGAGTAGGGCAGCGAGCAGGCATTGACACGGAAGAAGAAAGCTTAGCAGAAGTTTATTCCTCCCAGAAGACTCAGGGCAGGGAGGCCCAGGACCAGTGGTCCCATCCTTTCATCCTTCAAGGAGGCAGAAAGCAGTCTTTGCTCTGTTCAAGGCTTCACAGTCAATGCTGGATCAACCCCAGATCTCCTGGCTTTGAGATAGCGCTTGTTCCGCTAAACCCAGGGGCCTCTACAAACCAAACATGCAGACAGACCGATACCTTGGAGCTAATGCACAGCAAGGGGACGCAGGGGTAGAGGTCTCTACAACTACAAATCAGTGGTTTGAAGTGGGTGGTTCCTTGCCTCCCTTCCTCCCAAAATGGGGTACCAGCTGGCTCAGTGAGCAGGTGGACAGCATTCCCAGAGAGAACTGGCCCTTCAAGGGGATGGGTGGGTTCAGGGTGAGGTTATGTCCATCAGCTTTCAGGACAAATTCTCGGCTTTATTAATTCTCCTTCTTTCCGCAGGCAAAAGTAAACAAGCTTTTCTCAGGCAGCCCAGCATGGAGGCCTTCGCTATTCAAACACTGCAAGAATCGACAGGCTCGGATGGACTGAGCTCCCAGGCCCTGCTTCCCAGGGGGCCCCCTGGCCTCCTGCCCACAACTTCCCTCCTGCTGAGACGAGGCGAGCAAGGCCTTTGTGGTTTCAGACCCCAGAGTCCCAGAGCCCATGATCCGGATCTGGCCCAAGTTCCCTGGGGAGAGCATGAGAGATCCCGGGCATCCGGAGACCCAGAGAAAGTCACAACGGGTCTGGCCAAGGACCCAGCATCTCGACAGGCATCACACTTGCTCACCTAGCCCTTCGGTGGAGGAAGCACTTTGTCAAGAGTGTTCATTGACTGTTTGCTTCCACTGATATCATGTTTTCCAAGGTCCAGAAGAAAGATAGGAAATAAATAGTAACAAAACCAAAAGAAATGAGAAAACTGAGAATTAGTAAAGTTTTTTCAAAGGAAGATGCTACAACTTAGTTGCCCAGGAATCTTCTGTCTGGTTGAGCTTTATACCAGCTTCTCGTGGCCTGTAGAGAAATCTCATGAGTTGTTTTTTGCTACTCCTCTATTCCATTTGCACATTTCGAATTTGGAAGGAAGAAGCCAAAAACCACCACGAGAAACCTAAAGTCAAGGTTGGAAGGACCAGCAAAGTGGGAGACGAGAGTGAGCGACCATGACGATCTGCCTTGACCTTGGATGGGCTGTGTTCTCAGCCCGAGGAGCTCATCCCGGTGAGCTTTGCTGGGGCTCATGTCACAGTAAAAGCAAGAAGCAGGACTCCATGACCTGAAAGTGTCTTCTCGATTCTCAACTGCTCTGAAAGTGAAAGTTGCTCAGTCGTGTCCGACTCTTTGCGACCCCATAGACTACACAGTCCATGGAATTCTCCAGGCCAGAATACTGGAGTGGGTAGCCTATCCCTTCTCCAGGGGCTCTTCCTGACCCAGGAGTCAAACCGGAATCTCCTGCATCGCAGGCGGATTCTTTACCAACTGAGCTATCAGGGAGGCCCAGGAGCTGGATGAACTGGGGTTGTCCCTCTGAATCTGTTTTTTATCAAAGAGTGTCCTCACAGGCACCCATGATGCTGTTTCCTCCAGCCCCTTCCCAGCACAATTTCTCCTGTAAGTGTCCCCGAGACTCAATCAAAGGTGCTGAAGACCCAGCAACCTAAGTCCATTATTTCTTTGGTTCTCCCCAGTGAGGCCTCCAGCACTCCCTGACATTTTCTGGCATTTCCTCTTTGAGGGCCGTTTGGTGACTATGAATATCCAAGTTCTGAATCCATTTTCTCAAGTTCCCAGGGACCGGCCGACACTCGAAACAATCCAGTCTATTCTAAAGCATTCAGGTGATCACACGGGTACCCGGGCCTCCCCCACAGGCCAACCAGGAGAGGAGCAAAGGGGGCCCCCGAGTTGACTCTGAGGTCCTCTGGGGACCCCACTGTCACCATTCTTGCCCCCCATGCCCACTCCTACTACAAGCTGTTGTTTAGTCACTGAGTTATGCCCAACTCTTTCGAGACCCCACAGACTAATCCACCAGGCTCCTCTGTCCACAGGATTTCCCAGGCAAGAATACTGGAGTGGGTTGCCATTGCCCTCTCCAGGGGAGCTCCCAGACCTGGGGGCTGAACCCATGCATCCTGTGCCTCCTGCACTGGCAGGTGAATTCTCTACCACTGAGCCACCAGGGAAGCTCCCTACTCCAAGTACCGGTACACAAAAGCCCCATGTGACCCCAGGCCCACGGCACTGGGTACAGCCTGACCTGCTCTCCATCTGGTGCGCCCTCCAGCCAGGCTGGAGCCCTCTCTGTGCCCAAAGCCAGGGTTGGGTGACCCTTCTTGTACCAAGGATGGTCCATGGGCCCTTTCTCACAGTAATATTTCTAAATGCAGAAATAAAATCCACAAGACTACAAAGGAAACTAATCAATACTGAAATACACTTACCCAAATATTTTCAAAACCCCAGATTTATGGTACAGTGATGTAATGTATGTGTTTCTTTATTAATGATTATAAATCAAGATCCCACAGCAGGGCTGGTAACTTTCATCATTTTTAAGCAATTAGCAAGCATAAATAATATTTCATGATACCTGCACCAACTCTAACATGATGTGAAAACGGCTGGGATTTCTGCAGGTGGCCAAATCTCCGATGTTGCTGACCCGGCTGTGGTTTGTGGCCCACCTTTGCAATGGAGGAAACTTCTTTTTTTTTTGGCCACACAGCATGCAAGATTTTAGTTCCCATCCAGGGATAGAACCATGTCCCCTGCAGTACAGTGTTGAGTCCAAACCACTAGACCACCAGGGAAGTTCTTTTTTTTTCTTTCTTTCTTTTTGGAAACTCTTGATTTCAGTTAGAGGGAAGGGACAGTGAGAGCGTGAGTCTCTTCCTGTCCCGATTCACACCCCTCCTCATTCTGTTTGTGGACCCCAGTGCTCTAAGAATGTCCTTTCCATCTCCACCACCCATCTCCTTCCCTCTCTGCAAGAAGGAATTTACAGGACCCTGGCTTGGATGGCCCTGGGCCAGAAGACAGCTTCCCCTCGCTGGCTGAGCAGGAGGACCATGGCTTTGAGGGTCTCAGGCTTGGAAGGCAAGCTAGCCCTAAGCACTAATAAAGGCCCCTCCCCTTTATTCTTAGAAGGGACATCATTGCAGAAAATGCCATGTGGCTCCATCTTGCTCAGTGCAGCCCAGGGGAACCACTGATACCAGCCAGTGCCCCAGTGGTGGCTGGGGAGTCTGGCCCCTCTAACCTCCCTTCCCCAGCCCCCAGCGCACCCCACAGCAAAAAGAAGGAAAGCAGCAAGGGGACCGCTTACCTTCGGGCTCCTCCACGCTGCTGGCTGCAGTGGTCGGCGGTGCCACAGGGATCTCTTTGTGGGGTTCAGGACGGAGGGAAAGGGAAACAAGGTCAGAACACGTTATTTTTGACCTTAGAGAAGAAAAAGCACAGTGCAGATTCCCCCCAACCTCCCCGGGCCCTCCCTCCTGGTCCCACTCTTCACCCCGGGAGATGACGGTCAGGGAGGAAGGGAAAGCCTGGCGTAGGGGCCAGACCACCCCGTTCTCGGCTGGAAGCTGTCCCTCCAGCTGGCAGAGACTGGAGGAGGGGAAGGCAGGACTTTGCCCCCTCTGCTGTCTGTGTGCCATCTACTCATCTCGGGGCCAGGGGCAGACAGAGAGGTCCTTAGGCCCCCCTTATTCACATCAACAGACTCTGAGCTCAGGCTGACCTTGACTCATGGGTGGGGAAGGTGTCTGTGGCATGTGAGGGTGCTGGGGGGTGTTTTCCACATGCAAAGAGGGGTCTGCACTCTGGCCTAGGTTCCCACAGGCTCACACCTCAAGAGCTAAGGCGTTTTCTTAGCAGGGAGAACAGACTGACAATACAGAAGACTGCGGGGCCAGAGAGAAGTGTGCTCTATTGGGGCCGTTCCTCTCCTACTGAGAACAGCAACGCGCTCCTACAAGCTCCAGTTCTGGGCTCAGAAAAGGTGAGGAGCTTCAGCCAGTCTCTAGGAAAGACCCAGACTTCACGGCTCCAGATTCTCTTTCTAGTCAGGGCCAAACCAAGAACCCAAACTCCCTGAGTGGCAGGGAGTCACCTCCCCGGCTGAGTGACCATATGAATGTGGAGTCACAGACACCTCCACGAACCCCACTAATTTTGGCCACCACCTGACTGCTAGGGGTTAAGATCTCCCTTGGACCCCCTCCTCCCAGACTCTAGATCAGCTGCCACCTGGGTCCTGGGGGGTGGTCAAGATGGAAAACTCGGGCCTGGGGGCAAACCTGAGGGTCACCCGCAGAAGCCAGCTCTGCACCTTCAGAAGCAACAGGCAGAGGGCTGGCCCTCGATATGGTGCGGAACCCCTACTCTCGGTTTATCATCGACAGCAAGCTACAGGTGCCCTGTTACAGCAGCTCATTAAGAAGCCGGGCTCCCTCTTGAGTCTTCATGAACTACTTGGCCCCAGCAGGAACATTCCAGAGGGAAATCCAGACAGCCCAGCCTAATCCTGCAAATCCAGGGAAGGGGCTGGGGCCAGTGGCCACGGAGCCACCCTGGCTGCCCGAGCCCCACTCCTCGGGCCTGGCTCTAGGACGTGAGTAGAGGGCCCCATGGCTCCCAGAGCTGTGATCAAACAGACACAAGCGTCCAAGGTCCTGTCTGGACACCTGAAACCCGGTGCCACCAGGAAGAGCTCACAGAAATCCCAGGATGGAGATCCCAGGTCTCTAGGTGGTTGGCAGTGACGCTCACCCCCAGCATCAACCCGCCCTTTTCAAGAGAAAGGGAAAAGGTACAGAGCGTGTTGGAAAGCGGGATGCTTTCTCATCTCCCAAGGTTCCCATCCCTAATTCTGAAAAATCAGCTCCACTTTCAGGCCTTTCCCCTCAAGGATTTGAAATGTTGCTCCCAGCCACCCTGGGAACGCGACAGCTCCTGACTCCCCCTCGCAGGGAGACCTCGTTTGCTTCCCCTACGTTTGCACAAGCTCGGATGGTGGGGCCGATCTCCTCCCAGCTTTCTAAAAATGGTCAGTTTTCTGGAGGGCCAGAAGAGAAAGATACTCGCAAGCTGTGAGACCCGGACAATTAGATGTCGTGAAAACCATCTCAACCTGCTCCACCCTGGATGGACACAGGCTCAATTTCCCGTGGTTCAGATTTGCGGTATCCGCTGTTACCATGGCAACATCTTCTGGTCGTAAGACCTGCTGGAAGCCACGCAGCCTGGAGTGTCCTGGACATGCAGCCACACTCAAGTCAAGTGGATGAGGTGTGGGATGTTGAAGACTCCCACCCAGTGTGGGGGGGAGCGGATTCCCTGCAAGATCCAGGGTCCACTCCAAGGACCCCAAGCAGCTGCCTGGCCCCCAGCCTCCTGCTCTGCTTCATGTTGTTTGTTCCAAGACCCTGGTATCTGATCTGTGAAGCTGGTGCCCACCCAGGACACTGAAAACCATAAAGCAGGGGTCGGCCGACTTCTCCAGCAAAGGACCAGCTAGCAAACGTTTTGGGCCCTGCAGGTCACAGGGGCTATGTCGCCACTACTCAATTCCGCCATCACAGCCCCAAAGTGGCCACAGGCAGTCCGTGAACAAGTGAGCCCGGCTGGGTCCCATTAAACTTTACTTACAGACGCTGAACTTTTCCTTTCATATCATTTTCACATGTCGTAAATTAGTAATCTTTTAATTTTTGTTTTAATCATTTTTAAAAGGTTTTTTAAAAAAAGCCCAGCCAGCCGCACAAAACCAGGCAGTGAGCCAAATCCCCAGGCAGGGTGTGCTAAGCCCTGCTCTGGAGAGGCAGCCTTGTGCCTGGGGTCTGCCTCAGAGGCTGGGATTCGCTCCTCCTTCGTCCTCCCTTCTGAGTTCAGGTCAGCCCTGTATTCAGAATCAAACAGGCCGAGGCTAGGGGCTAGTGCCCACCCAGGCCCCTGGCATCCATGGGAGCTAAACCTCTGCTCATGACACCTCTGCAGTTTTAACATGTTAAAGCTCTCCCAAGCCAAGGCCCTGAGCCACCCCTGATCTCTCCCCAAGTTCCAGCAACTAAGGGGCTGACCACTAGCCTGCAGGGGCCTCTGGAACCCTCAGAGATGCTGCCATTCTTCCTAAAGGCCGCTGGTCCCCACCTGGAGTCCATTCTTTCTGCTCTGAATCTGCCAGGGCAGAGGGGCCTAGAATTCCCACAGCAGCAGCCCCTGATCCAGACCTCTCTCCCAGCCCAGGCCCAGGGCCAAGGTGGATACGGGAAGAGGTGGACATGCTTCCTCTGGCACCCTGGGAGCAGGAGACTGTCAGAACAGAGCCATGGATGGGCCGGCTCTGCTGAGACTTCCATAGGCTTGGGGGTCTCACACAGGGCCCCAGTGAGTGCAGAGATCCACCTCAATGAGCACTGGCCCCCAGACATGGGTGACCCTGAGCCCCCACGTGGCCGGGAGGAGGGGCGCCCCGCATACTTATGCAGGGGGCGATGGGTGAGCGGCTCTGCTGGTAGCCCTTGGCGCAGCGGTTGCAGGTGATGCCGGTCACACCGTCCTTGCAGGGACACTGGCCCGTAGTCTGGTTGCACGTCTTGCCAGCGGCGCCCACGGGGTGGCAATCGCAGGCTGTGGAGGACACACAACAGAAGGCGTGAGAGGGTGGGAGTGACCAGAGCACACCCTCCTCCGAGGCCCTCCCCACCTAGCGGCACCCTCCCAGACCCCACCCCAGGGGAAGAGCTGAGCCGGGTGTGAGGGGCCAACCCACACACATTCCAGAAGCTCTGATCACTGACCACCTGCCTACCTGGAGACAGGAAACGAAAATCAGAATGGACCAACCGGAAAGGACAGTCCGGGCAGAGGAGTCAAGTCGGGGCGCCCTTCTGAAGGCCCAGGAGGAACACCTCACAGCCCGTGGCTGAGTGGGAGGGTAGGAGTCAGATTTGGGGGCACACCTGTCCTTGACAGGCTGCTTTGTGCCCTCTTGCTCCTTTGCCCCCAGCCAGCTCCTAGCGCCCATGCATCCTTGCTAACCTCTGGGTGGGAGGGACAGGGTTTGGGGCCTGATGGAGCCCTGGGATTTGCCAGCTCAGAGGGAGTTAGCAAGGAGTGTCCCTCCCAGGGCTGTTGCCCCACTCTGCTCTGTCCAGCCAACCTGACTGGCAGGCAGGCAGTCTGAGATGCAGGCTTCTGGATCACAATACCAATCAACTGTAGCTCCAGGAAGGGTCAACAACTATCCTTCACTTAAAGGCCCTGATGAAACGTAAAGACTTAGAGGTGAAGGAACCCCTCAGGGCCTTGCAGAAAAGGACTGGCCAAGCTGGGAAGTGCCACGAGGCTCTGTTTCTCAGTTCAGGTGCTGCTGTATCCCACACCCCTCCTCCAGGTTTGCAATGGGCTAAAGAGCTGCGGTTGCCCACCCGTCACACTGCACCCAAGGCTCCCTCCCTATTTCCAGGACCCAGTGACAAAATAGCCAGGGGAGTTTAAGGGGACACGCCCCTATTATGGACTGAATGACTGCATTCCCCCTGCACATTCATATGTTGGAAGCTAACCCCCATTGTGATGGCATTAGGAGGCAGAGCCCTTGGGAGGTAGTCAGGTAGACATGGTCACGTGGGTGAGACCCCATGTCTCTTACGTCTCCTGCATGAGCAAGCAGGCTCTTAACCACTAGTGTCACCTGCGAACTCGATGCCCACTAACTCCACGAGGTTTGAGCAAGAACTGTGGTATCTGCAAACACAGGACACCTGCCTCCCTGGACCTAGGCAGTGGACTTAGGGTGGGCAGAGAAGGGGAGGCAGGAAGGAGCCCAATGCCCTCGCCCACTCCCTGGGGTCTCCCTGGCCCTCCCCCCAGGGAAGAGAAGCCTGGAGAGGGTGAGCAGCTGTCTGCAGGAGGCGACCTGCTCCAAGTTCACTTGGTGCCAGAGCTGCTCTGTTTCTATTCCAAATGGGAAAAAAGTATCCAAGGGAATAAGTGAGAGCAGCACTCCCCGAAGAGCTACACTAACTCCTCCCGAGAGGGTGCCGCTCAGCATGAGGGCACCAGGCCACGGGTGAAGACCCGGCCTCTTCCAGCTGGCCAGCCTCGGGCCCAGGAGGGGCTCAGGAGGAGAATTAGGAAGAGGAAGGCGGAGGGCCAAGGGTGCAGAAAGGACAGGAATGTGAGGAATTGCTTGCTGAAGTTGTGTCTGGACACGTGAGAGCTTCTGGAAACCCTGGGAGTACGGGTCTGGGGGAGGAGGGGGGATGGGGCGGGGTGCTTCAAGCCAGGTGAGGGGAGGGCAGGGGACAAGGCCTAGGGGAGGAAATGGGACTGTCTCAATCCCGCCCCTGTGAACAGCAGCAAACCTTCTATTAGAAATCTCTGTCAAATCTATCCTAAATTCATTTCCCAATGTTTTTTTCTTCTTCCCTCTTTTCTTTCACTCGGCCTCGAAGCGCACTGTGGATGATGCTATGAAGAGGGGATGGCTGGAAGTGACCAATGACCTTAGATCCATCCCTGTGACAGGAAGGGCGATGGGCCACGGCGGCCTCTCTGAGCTGGCCTGGTGACAGCAAAGGCCCAGCACAGGCCCCTGGTGTCCCGAGCCCCTGGTGCAGGCGTGGGCACCACCAGGCGGATATGGACTCCCCAGGCTCCTGCCAGCTGACCTCCCTTGGCCAGCTTCGCAAGCCTGCTGGTAATCCTGAAACCCACGCCAAGACATCCTCCCCTCCATGCTGACGGAACACAGCTGCGTGCCAGTGACTTCTGGGCCTTGGACTCGGCCGGGAGGGGGTCACCAAAGGTTGCATGGTCACTGGAGGGTCCGAGCCAAGTCACCCACAGGCCCAGGTCATCTTCACTGAGGCAGGAGCTGGCCGAGAGCAGAATCTGGGGGGAGCAGAGTGCACTGCCCTCACCTGAGGCCTCTCAAAGCTGGGGACCCCTCAGCCCCCTGTGGTTGGTGAGCTGGCAGGGAGGAGCTGGGTGCCCGCTGAGATGGGCAGAGCGGAGGGCCAAACTCGGTGATGGCAGGGCAGTGTGTCTGCTTCACGGAGCAGGCACGTCCTTAGGCCTAGCCTTTGGTTACAGGAGAGGGCTCTTTGCTGTGCAGTTTCCAAATCATTCTCTCAAGATCTGCAAAGACTCCAAGCAACTGGCCCTTGGTCTGAGAGAAGCAGTGGGCTGACTGTGCTTCACGCAAATCACTGTTACAGGAAGAGAAGTCAGCAGAGTCCCAGGGGGTCCAGGCGGAGGGGTGGGTGGCAGTGAGTGGGAGGCTACTCAGGTCACTGCCATGGTGGGGGGACCATCCTCAGAGGTGGGGCACTCCTGCAACACAGCCCTGCCACTTGGACCCCTGAGCACGTCCACACCCCCACATGCCGTCCTTCTGGTCCTCGCACCAGCCTGTGAAATTAGCATGACTATACCGAGGAGGCCAGGAGTGGAGAGACAGAAAGGGCCTGATCTCTTGAGCATGTCACTGAGGGCCCTCGCCCTCTCCTATGTGTCCCCCTACACTTCCCATTCTGCAAGGAGAAATACACCCTTCCCTGTTGAAACCAAGGCCAGGTGGCATCTCTTACGTGCGGTCAAATGCAGCCCCAACACAGACACTTGCATTGCACTCATTCTCAATTCACAGCCTAATGGCCCCAAAGTAAAGACTTTTCCTCAAACCCCATGATTATGGAAAGCTAAGTTATATCTTCTGGGCAAAGAAAGATGAGCTTCAAAGTGTGGGGAGAACTGATGAATCACAACAGCCCACAGTGGGTTCTCTACAACGTTGGACAAGAGAATCCAGCTAGTAATGCCCACAGGAAGAGGGTCTGAGCTGCCCACCGGTTACACAGGAGACTTCAACCCTGGTCCTTAGAGAAAGCCAAAGGGATTGTGCTGTATCGCCCAAAATCCAAAACACACCCAGATGCACAAACACACATAGATTCCTACAACTCTCAGACACGCAGGCACACAGCACCACAGGGGGCAGGGGAGAGGATGAGGGCAGGCTGAGCTGGGAGGATGTGGACGTGAGCGAGTAGAAGTCTTCTCCTTGGCGGGGGGTCTGGTGAAAGGGACAAAGTCAGAGCCTCCCGGATTCTTCCGAGAACAGGCTCTGGGTCAGAATGTCTTCTCCTGCAGGAAGCCCGGTTCGGTGACTCCCGTTTCCCTGGATGTCAGCCACTCCGCTCGGAGGAGGTCAGGCCCTTCCCCAGCAAGTCATCATCTGCACGCAGCAGGCAGAACCTGGCCCTGGGAAACAACCCACCAGAGAGTTTTTCCATGAAGAGGAAGGTGAGACCAGGAGGAAGCCCAGGGCCCTGAGAAGGCGGCCGGATCAGGTTTCTCATGAACACATGGGCTGGATGGTAGCCCGATGCAGAGAAGCCAGACTGTCCTTGCTTGGGGTCATCAGCCAGATACGAACCGCTAAAGACACACAGATGGTTTCAGATGGGTGTCAAGAGACCCAGGTCTGATCCTGCCCTGCCAGTAATGCAGTGTGACCCTGGGCTAGTGCCTTGCTCTGAGTCTCAGGCAGCTCATCTCTAAGGCCAGAGGTTTATACTTGCACTAAAGTTGCTTCCAACTAAACAGGCTAAGATCCAGGGCAGCATTCTGTCCCCTGGGACCATCACCCACACTGCTGCAGTCCACTGCAGTGTCCCAGCTCAGGGGACCAGGAACATGCTCCTGCTGTACACCAGGCCCTCGCTCCACACCCATGCGGCACCCTGCCCGACACCATGAACTGCTGCACTGGGCTGGACTCTTTGAGATCTGTGTTGTCAGCTATGAGAAGTGCACTGGGGTTACTGAGGGGCCCCACAAAGCTGACCCGCAAGGCAGGCAGCCCTGATCCTCCTCTGTGGTGAGGCCCCTGACCTGACTCCTGACAACCCCGGATCTGTTCTCAGACCCTAGGGCTTCGCCTTTTCAGAATATCTTATTCTGGGATTTATGGAGGTGCAGGATGTATGGTCAGAGAAGGCATTGGCACCCCACTCCAGTACTCTTGTCTGGAAAATCCCATGGACAGAGGAGCCTGGTAGGCTGCAGTCCATGGGGTCGCAAAGAGTTGGACACGACTGAGCGACTTCACTTTCACTTTTCACTTTCATGCATTGGAGAAGGAAATGGCAACCCACTCCAGTGTTCTTGCCTGGAGAATCCCAGGGATGGGGGAGCCTGGTGGGCTGCCGTCTATGGGGTCGCACAGAGGTGGACACGACTGAAGTGACTTAGCAGCAGCCACAGCAGGATGTATGGTGGATGGAATCATACAGCAGGTAATCTTTTAAAATTGGCCTCCTTTATGCCCAGTGCATCTTCCCAGGTGGCGCTAGTGGTAAAGAATCCACCTGCCAATGCAGGAAATGTAAGGGATATGGGTTTGTTCAATCCCTGGGTTCAGAAGATTCCCTAGAGCAGGAAATGTCAATCCATTCCAGTATTCGTGCCTGGAGAATCCCATGGACAGAGGAGCCATAAGGTCGCAAAGAGTCGGACACGACTGAAGCAACTTACCACACACATATGCCCAGTGCATTGAAATGCATCCGTGTTGCCAAGTCAGTCAACAGCGTGTCCAGTTGCATCACTGAGTTAGATTCCACAGTACAGACATACCACTGGTTGGTTGACCATTCACCCACCAGAGCACAGTTGGGCTGTTTCCAGTTTTTGCCAGTTGTGAATAATGCTTTTATCAACATCCATGTGCCGTTTTACCCACTCCAGTGTTCTTGCCTGGAGAATCCCAGGGACAGGGGAGCCTGGTGGGCTGCCGTCTATGGGGTCACACAGAGTCGGACACGACTGAAGTGACTTAGCAGCAGCAGGTGCCATTTTTTGTGTGAAAGGAGATTTCATTTCTCTGGGATAAACATCAAGAGGAAGCATTGCTTGGTATTATGGCAGCTCTATGCTTCACTTCTCCCTGGTGGCTCAGCGGTGAAAAATCCACCTGCCAATGCAGGAGACTCAGGTTCGATTCCTGGGTTGGGAAAATCCCCTGGAGAAGGAAATGGCAACCCACTCCAGTATTCTTGCTCGGGAAATCCCAAGGATAGAGAAGCCTGAAGATCCACAGTCCATGGGGTCACAAAGAGTCGGGGCACGGCTTAGCGACTGAACAGCAACAGCAGGTGGGTGGTGGCATCTCGCCACGGCTCTAGTCTACATTTCCCCAGTGCAGAAGAGTGACGGTTGAGGCATTTATCCATCATCCCTGTATCATCACCGAAGTAGCTCTGCTCAAGTATTCTGCCCCTTTCTAGCTGAGTGGTCAGTATTGCCTAATTGTGCGGTTTTGAGAGTTCTCCACATTAGCTGGATTCAAGTTCTTGGCCGGATATGTGATGCACAAATACGTCCCCCTGTCTGCTCCTTCACAGCAGAAGCTTCTTACAAGGCACGCCATGAGCATCAGTCGGGTCACTGACCCTTAGCCTTGCTGGTGGCCTCTGTGGCTCTCAGAACTGGCCCTTCCTTTACCTCCCTTCTGACCCAAAGCCCTCCAGCCCTTTCCTGCTCTCAGGCATGGGTTCCTCCCCTCCCCACTGCCAGTTACACTATTTCCAGCTTATTTATTTCCTCCATGTAACTCACCACAATCTGTAATAATCCTCTGCTTATTGTTTCTTCTTTATCATCAACCTCCCTCCAGAACACAAGTTCCAGAGGAACCTGTCTGTGCTGGTCACCACTGGACCCCAGTTCCCATGTCGGGCAGGGGATCCACGGATATGGGTTCAATCAGTGCACATACTCAGGGCCACTGTGTCGCCCTCCCTGTGGGAAGAGGCTGTTTCATGGACCCTGAATCTGGAGGAGAAGAGGAGGGACACGCAGGAAAGACCCTCCCCTCACATCTGAGATCACTGGCAACCACAACAACAAACACTCCCCACTTCCAAATTCTCTGTGCTAATGAGGGACGAGGATAATTTAAATCCACAGGTAATCCGCAAACTTCATCTCAGCTCTTTGTCCGCTCCTCCTAGGCTCTGCTTTTCTTTCTCCCAGCAGTTGCTGCTGCTGCTGCTGCTGCTGCTAAGTCGCTTCAGTCGTGTCCGACTCTGTGCGACCCCATAGACGGCAGCCCACCAGGCTCCCCCATCCCTGGGATTCTCCAGGCAAGAGTACTGGAGTTGGGTGCCATCTTCTTCTCCCCCAGCGGTTGCTAAGGAGGCACAAAAGAAGACACATTTCAAGTTGCACAACCTCTCTTTCCCCCACCACTTTTGCATGAAGGTGCAGGCAGCAGGAAGTGGAAGGGGGAGCCCCGGCATCCCAAACTGGGTTATTTGACCCTCTGTGATCTATTAATAGTTAACTACAGTCTTCCTGCAGCTGATTTACAGGTGAAAGTTTCAGATGTGTGTGTGTATACAGATGGGTGTGTGTGTGTATACAGATGGGTGTGTGTGTGTACAGATGGGTCATGCATGTGTGTGTACAGATGGGGATGTGTGTATACAGATGGGGGTGTGTGTGTGTATACAGATGGGTGTGTGTGTGTGTGTGTGTACAGATGGGTGTGTGTGTATACAGATGGGTGTGTGTGTGTGTACTGATGCGTGTGTGTGTATACAGATGGGTGTGTGTGTGTGTATACAGATGGGTGTGTGTGTGTACAGATGGGTGTGTGTGTACAGATGGGTGTGTGTGTGTACAGATGGGTGTGTGTGTGTGTGTACAGATGGGTGTGTGTGTGTACAGATGGGTGTGTGTGTGTGTGTACAGATGGGTGTGTGTGTGTGTACAGATGGGTGTGTGTGTGTACAGATGGGTGTGTGTGTGTACAGATGGGTGGGTGTGTGTGTGTACAGATGGGTGTGTGTGTGTACAGATGGGTGTGTGTGTGTGTGTACAGATGGGTGTGTGTGTGTGTACAGATAGGGGTGTGTACAGATGGGTGTGTGTGTGTGTACAGATGGGGGTGTGTGTGTGTATGTAAAGATGGGTGTGTGTGTGTGTATGTAAAGATGGGTGTGTGTGTGTGTACAGATGGGTGTGTGTGTGTGTACAGATGGGGGTGTGTGTGTGTGTGTACAGATGGGTGTGTGTGTGTGTGTACAGATGTGTGTGTGTGTGTGTGTACAGATGGGTGTGTGTGTGTGTGTGTGTGTGTATACAGATAGGTGTGTGTGTGTGTGTTTGTGTGTGTTGTCTGCATGCACTGGATGCACAGAGCCCAGCAGGCAAGCAGAGGCTGGATGGTGGAGGAGGTGCCAGAGCACCTGGGTGACCGACAGTGGGGACCAGCTCGGGCTTTGCATCTGCCTTTCAGCCCGAGGGCCCTCAGATGCCGCGGGTCTTTCTTAGTGGCACTTTCAGAACCGCACCTGGACACACCCAACCCGTCCCCATCTTCTCCGCTGAGCCCCCGACCCCCACTCCTGCCTGCAGCTGCCAAGCACCCAGCTCTGCTGTTCCAGCCGTTTATCAGTTTTGCTCCCAATATCAAGGGTGTGCAACAGCATTAGGGCAAATTCCTCGGGCCCTGTGCAGTCTGGTGGGAATCAGCTTTCAAGTCCACATGAGGGTTAAGCCCCTCAAATGAGAGGGGCCAGCTGTGCTAGGTACCACGCTCATGGAAAGAACTAAGGCCGCGGGCAGCCTGAGCGATGCTCTCCACATGGTGTGCGTGCTGACAGTAACAGCAGCTCTGGTTCCTCACCTTTCCTTTGCTTGTACCAATGACTGTAACAGTTCCTGGTGTGGTGTGCACGCTGTGTGCCAGACACCTCCTCTACATCATCTCACTTAATCAACTCTGTAACACTTGGGATGAGGGACTATTATTATTGTTGTTGTTGTTAAGTTGCTCAGTCATGTCCGACTCTTTGCTAACCCATGGACTGTAGCATACCTGGCTTCCCTGTTCTTCACTATCTCCCAGTGTTTGCTCAAACTCATGTCAATTGTGTTGATGATGCCATCCAACTGTCTCATCCTCAGTCATCCCCTTCTTCTCCTGCCCTCAACCTTTCCCAGCATCAACGTCTTTTCCAATGAGTCAGTTCTTCGCATCAGGTGGCCAAAGTATTGGAGCTT
The DNA here is from genome assembly GCF_023091745.1 of Budorcas taxicolor. Taxonomy (NCBI): domain Eukaryota; kingdom Metazoa; phylum Chordata; class Mammalia; order Artiodactyla; family Bovidae; genus Budorcas; species Budorcas taxicolor. The sequence goes on along the minus strand of NC_068928.1, from coordinate 28,413,678 downwards.
CAGCACTAGTCCTTGCGATGAACATTCAGGGTTGATTTCCTTTAGGATTGATTAGTTTGATCTTCTAGCTGTCCAAGGGACTCAAGCGTCTTCTTCAGCACAATTCAAAACCAAAGTATTGGAGCTTCAGCACTAGTCCTTGCGATGAATATTCAGGGTTGATTTCATTTAGGATTGATTAGTTTGATCTTCTTGCTGTCCAAGGGACTCAAGCGTCTTCTTCAGCACAATTCAAAACCATCAGTTCTTTGGTGCTCAGCCTTCTTTACGGTCCAACTCTCACATCCGTACACGGCTACTGGAAAGGCCACAGCCTTGACTAGATAGACCTTTGTTGGCGAAGTGATGTCTCTCCCCTGATATCATTTCAATGCGTATTTATCTGGCTGTGCTAGGTCTCAGCTGCATCACTCGGATCTTGGATCCTCTCTGGCAGCATGCAGAGTCTTTAGTGTCAGCATGTGGGATCCAGACCCCTGACCTGGGATTTAACCCGGGCCCCCTGCACTGGGAGTAGGGAGTTTTACCCACTGGGCCACCAGGGAAGTCCCAAGAAGGGACTGTTATTATCCCCATTTTCAGATGGGAAAATTCCTACCCTGGGGCTAGGGACCACCTGCTGCTCTTCTGGTAGCAGAAGTTCCATCCCAAGTAATGTCCCTGTTAAGGGGGGGTGTGGGGGAGAAACAAACATCAGGAAGCTTTTCTGCTCAGACTGGGGACCCCTGGGGGGCTACAGGTCCACTGTTGCCCACAGCTTCCGAGGACTCAGGCACGTTCTCAGCGGCTTGTGATGAGCCATGGTGACTGTGAACTTGAAGGGGGCAGGGCAATGACGGCAAGAAACAGGCCGCTCTGAGCCGGGCGGGCACTAGATGCGGTGGGTAATTTCTCCATTCTCATCACAATTCAGTTCACGGGAGACTCCCGGAATGTCTTTATCCATCACAGATGGTTTGAGGAGATGATAAATTAATATCGTTTAAAGGGAGGCCTGGCTGAAATGGTTAAATGGTAACGTCTTCTTTGCTGGCTCTAAAGAGAAAGAGCCCCCGAGTCCATAAAGAAGACAAACGGTAAACAAAACCGCCTATCCGTCTTGACAGATTCCAGGATGAGTATCACTCACACACCCTTCTGCAGAGAAAGGGGAGAAACTCATCTCGTCTGACTTTGTATAGGACAACAGCCCAGGCCATAATGAGGCCTTCCCAGGGCTGTGAAATCGCACTGAATAGCAGAGAGTGCAGCCGCCTGCTCCCTGGGCATGTTGACTACAGCCCTTTGTATGCACTAGCACTGTCTGGTTCCAAACTAGGGGAGGGGAGAAAGAACCCAACAAATTTGTTGCTACGAAACTTCCCTTGGGGGGATGGCATAATGATGCTTGGGACCGAATGCCCTTGCTCCAAGCTGTTCTTGTCTGGGTCCACCCCTGCTCTCAAATGAACAAGGTCAGGTGTCAGCCCATCACCAGCAGTGTATGGGTGGCCTCAGGCCCATACTTGGGGCTCCTCCCAGGCCCTGGGAAGTCAGGGGCTCAAGGGGCCCCCATGACTTTTCCCAGGCACCCTTAGGTTAATGGCTGAGTTGAATCAAGAGGCACTGCCGGCTGTCCCATTTTCCCCATGAAATGCATTTGAGACAGAGCAAAGAAGTACAGCTTTCACCCCAGGGCTACAATCTACATGATTCTGGAAGCCTCTGACAGTGAACCATCAGGGATCAAAATACTGGGATCAAATGCTGCCACCAAGGGAACCATCTCCTTAAACCGTCTAGCCCTGGGAAGACAAGACAGTGGAATTCTCCGAAGGCGATGAGAGAGACCCCTGTCTGAAGATCTTGAGGGTACACATTCCCCTGCTAGCATCTGAACAATAGCTGGTTCCCCCTAAATCGCAGGGTCTTTCTCAGTGGGGGAACTGTGGACTCCAAGTTCCCACGTCTCTAAGGGGGTGACATCAGGAAAAAAGAGCTAAGGGGAAAGATGCGGAACTTTCAAGAGATGCCTTTCCTCAGAGTGAAATGGCAGGACCTTTCAGGTCACATTCTTCTTCTCACCAATCAGAGAGCGTGTCTTCCATGTGTTGTCTCTTCTCACCAATCATGAAGCAGAGACCTTCAGGCAATGCTCTTCCTCACCAATCAGGAGGCAGGATCCTTGAAACACTGTCTTCCCTCACCAATCAGGAGGCAGGATACTTGAAACATGGTCCTCCCCTGCCGATCAGGAGGCAATGACAGTCTCACTTCTAACACATTTCCCTAGAAGGATAAGCAAGTATTCTTTTGAGCAGATTCCATCCTTAGATTTTTTTCCTCTTCCATGGGTCCTTCTCTCAGAGTTAACATCAAAGTGGTTGCTGTCCAGGGCTGGGAGGAAAGACAAAGCCACCCAGGCTCGCCAGAGCATTTGAAAGAAGCCAGGACCCCACCCTCACCTGCCTGTATCTGTTCTTCCTGGAAACCAGCACAGGAAGCCTGCAGTTCCACACCACGGAACCAGAGTGGCAGAGCCCCAGAGGATGGTCTGCAGGTTCCCAGGACCCTGTGGCCTTCTGAGATCTCACTCTGAGCAGTGCCAGGCCACACACGGCCCTTGTCCCTCGCCACGGCAACAGAGGAAAGGGAGGGGATGCAGATGGCAAGATGACCAAGGCCTTGCTCCTTCCCGACTCGCCAGGGGACATGCCTTTCCTTCTCTGACAGCTCAAACTGGCACTACAGGAAGTGACCACTGCCCTTCCAAACAGAGCCCAGATCTTCTCATTCACGGGCACAGGGCTGCCCACCTGACTGGCCCCCATTGAGTAAATTTTTTTGGCCAAATCCTCAAGAAAACTAAGTGCAGCCAGTTGTTTACAAGACCCCAACTCCAATTTCTTCTGTAGAAAAAAGACAACAAAATACTTGGGCACAAGGCACTGGCTACCTTCCAACTACTGTCTCTGAAAACCCAAAGCCCTCCTTCCCTGGTGCCCCTGCCTTCCTGCTACTGTGGATGCTTCCCGGGTCCCTTTTCCCAGATCACCTTTCTCAATTTCTGGTCAAACTCTCCTGGGGCTTTCTTACCTGGATCAGTTGTTTTTAACATGGAAAACAGCCCAGCTACCTTAATGCTTAAATTTCTCTCAGCAACCACCAGAGGCAGCCTTAGGTCCACAGAACTGGAAAGAGCCACAGGGTCCTTGTGTGAGGGAAGCCACCCTGTTCATCTCTGCTCATTTGGAATCTCAGGGACTTCTCTGGGAGAAGACAGACTGGGAATCTGTTCTTTAGAAAAAAGCTTTCTGCAACAGTAGGGCAGACTGCATGGGCCCCACACTCAGAAGGGCACAAACTAGGCTGAAACTCTGCTTGCCATTTTGAAAGTCTTAGCAATTCCTGAACAAGAAGAAGTCCCATATTTTCATTTTGCACCGGGGCCCACAAATTATGTAATCAGTACTCCACACAAGTGCCCAACATCTGGTGGATTTCCTGTTAAGAAGATGATACTCTGGCTTCATCCAGAGCTAAGCAGTAGCCATAGAAAGACTTCTCTGCTGCAGCTCCTCATCCAGGCCTAGGTTGGCTTGGGTCTCTCCTGCCTCAGGGTCTTTACAGGCCCATGTGAGGACCCCAGCCACACTGGCTTGTGGCCCAAGAGCCCTCGGAGATGAATATCTTCCCAAGAAGTCAGGTTCTCAGCAAGCAGTGTCCCTAGGCCCCAAGTTTTGGACCCAGAGAGCCTTGGTTCCTGGAATTCCCAAAAACAAATGCATGTGGCAGGGTGGGGAGGAGGAGGGGAGCACTTCTCCCCTCCCCCATTGTCACTAAATTCCCTGGCATTTCATCAACTCCTTGGAGTCATCTGATCATAGCTTCATTTTTGTTAGTGGGAGAAAACAAAACTGCAGAAAGTTAAAACATTACAGCTTGCTTCAGTGAACGAAAATAGAGACCCCCGTCTCCGTTTAATTTTTTGTCCTGAGAAGTGAAACTATTTGCAGGTGGATTAAATGCTCCTTCTGAACCCCTGCCTCTCACCCCACTTCCCCCCTCCCCAAGTTGTGGACATCTGTGAAGGTGCGCATCTATCTGAGTGTTGAGGGCTGGAGGAGGGGGCGGGGGGCTGGGGTGGGGTTGGGGGGGTGGTGGGCGCACACCTCCAAAGAAATGCATCTGCGAGGTTTTGGTAAAAGAGAGTCCTTTGTGCAGAGAGTAAGCCGGGAGAACATGACCCCCGCCCTGCGGTATGCGGCACACCTGTGCGGACAGAGGGGGCGGGGCGGGGCCGGGAGCCCTTCACCCTCGCAGGGATCACCACCCCCCTTTCTTCTCCCTGAGTAGCGTCTCCACTGCCCCTTTGTTCCGGCTTACACCTTCAAAAGGCGTGCATGCGTGCGATGATCTCAGTGTGGGGATAAGAATAAAAGAGGTAGAGGGGAGGAAAACAGATAGATAGACAGATATAGATAGATAGATAGATATAGGGAGACAGAAGTGGTGCCGGGGCCTCGCCCCACCTACCTTTGCAAGCCTTGCGGTGGGTGATGGGCTTGCCCAGGTCGCGGTAGTAGCCCTCCTTGCAGTAGTGGCAGTGACGGCCGGCTGTGTTGTGGCGACAGTTAAGGCAGACGCCCCCGCTCTTGCGCCCCGACAGCTTGTAAAGCTCCATGTTGAAACGGCACCGCCGGGCATGCAGGTTGCAGTTACAGGCTGCGGGAGGCAGGGACTCGGGTCAAAAGGGGGCCACCGAAGACTCTGGACATCCCCTCCAGTTCCCCCTCCATGGCCCGACCTCAAGGCAGCCTCTTCTCTGGGAGCTTTTCCTAGGCTCCCCTGTTTGCATCCATCAGCCCCTACAGACCACCTGACTGTGCCTGACCCATTGCCAGGCACTTGCTTCCCTCCCCATGGAGAAGGTTCAATCCCTGCAAAGGATCACCACCTCCACCCTCTATCTATCCCCAGTCAGAGTTGGGAGGTGCGGCTGGCATCCTTCTTGTGCCCAAATCCTGTTTGTCATTGGCTGAACTGTGCCCCTTCTCTGCCCCCATTCATATGCTGAAGCCCTAACCCTAGAATCTCCAAATGTAACTTGTATTTGGAGACATCCTGGCAGACAGAGGGCTTCCCTGATAGCTCAGTTGGTAAAGAATCCGCCTGCAATACAGGAGACCCCAGTTTGGTTCCTGGGTCGGGAAGATCCGTTGCAGAAGGGATAGGCTACCCACTCCAGTATTCTTGGGCTTCGCTGGTGGCTCAGCTGGTAAAAAAGAATACGCCTGCAATACGGGAGGGAGACTTGGGTTCAATCCCTAGGTTGGGAAAATCTCGAGAAGGGAAAGGCTACCCACTACAGTATTCTGACCTGGAGAATCCCATGGACAGTATAGTCAGACAACACTGAACGACTTTTACTTCACTGGCAGACAGAGGACCTACCCTAGAAATGGGGTCCCCTCTCGTTTTAATGAGGACACTAGGGTGGGCCCTAGTCCAAGCACTGGCATCCTCTTTTCATAGAGAGGAAGTCTGGACACACAGAGAGGTGGCAGGGGTGCAAGTCAAGAAGAGAGGTCTCAGGAGAAACCAGACCTGTCCACACTTTGATCTTGACTCCAGCCTCCAAATTATAAGAAGTACACATGTGTTGGTTTACGCGTCCCAGTGGGAGGCATTTTATCACTGCAGCCCAAGCTGATGCACGTACTTCTTCTGAGCATCACTTCGACCCATGCATGCTCCGCACGCCCTTGCGCCCCAGACACTGACCTGGACTCTCCTTTCCCCCACCTCCTCCTGCACGATCTCCCTTCCTGCCATCAACTTCCTCCCACAGTGTGGTGGCCACGCTCCTGCAGCTGGGTCCTCTGGACAGGCCCTCAGCATCCTGCCCCTGGCCTTCACAATTCTGTCTAACCCTGCTTCCCTCTGCCTGTTCCCCACACGAGTGCTCCTGTGGACTTTTCCCCTCGGCTCTGATGCTCTCCCGGGTCTGCCTGGTTCCCCCCTCACAGCAGTGACCACCTCTGTGCTCCTGACCCGCCAAATCCACATTTCCGGCTTCCACTTCGAGGTCTTCATGTGGACCCAGAGGCGCCTCCCCCAGACCCATTCACTGCTCTCCATCCATCAGACCTCAGACTCCGCCCTCCCCCCACCCCCGCTCCACTGAGCCCTCCAGGCTCCCAACACTGTAACTGGAGCAGGAGTTCTGAGCCCCTGTCTGAGGATGTCCAGCACCTACTTGAAATTTTTCAGTGCTCCCCACTGAATAAAACCAAAATCATTTAACACTGCCTCCAGGGCTCTGTATAAACTGGTCCAGCTCCTCTCTCCCACTGTAGCTCTGCTCAGCCCCCCTCTCTTCTTAGGCTTCAGCTGTATCAAACCCTTTCAGTTTCTGGAGCAGGCTGCATATGAGGACCCCTCACCTGTCCCCTCTGTGGGGACAGACATGTGCTGCTCCTTCCCTCCTAGGATTCTCTGCTCTCAAGCCCTCTTCTTATCTGACTGCCTCCTTCCATCAGCCCTTTCTTGGTTTCAATGTCACTTCCAGGCCCATCTTCACCTTCCGCCTGCCCAGCTTACACACAAAGGCTCTGAGCTCCCCAGGCACCCAGGAGGGCCCCACCCCCCTCAGCTTTCCTCATGTTACCCTGTGACACTGTTACCTGTTTCTTCTTTAGGCTTCTAACTCGGGGGTATCTCCAGCTTAAATCTGGCCTAATCTTGCACACTCTACAACGCAACTTGCTTTTGCACTAAGCTTGTTTTAAATAGCCTTTTTTCCCCCCTGACTGCACCACATAGCATGTGGGCTCTTAGTCTCCTGATCAGGGATTGAACCCGTGCCCCTTGCATTGGAAGCAGAGTCTTAACCACTGGACCACCAGGGAAGTCCTAAATCACCTTTTATGCAATTGTTAAATATATGTTTAATACCAGACACTTGAAAAACAAAAGCAAAAAGGTTAAAAAAAAAAACGCACTCAAGTTTCCACCAACTGCTGTTAATATCGGGTCTTTCTCTGCAGGCTTTAATTAACATTTATTCAGCTGTGGAGCTCTTTCTTTCTGACAGACATGGATCATCCATGTACCTCTCGCTTCCTAGCCTATTTTCGCATGATGATGAATATTTTTTAATGTCAGATAACGTCCATCATAATTTTGAAAGTCCTCCACTGTATGAATACACGAAATGGGCTCCTTGGAAACAGAAGTTGATGCAGTAAAAAGCTGGGCCTTGGGACCTCCCTGGTGGTCCAGTAGTTAAGACTCTGCCCTCCAATGCAGGGGGTGTGGGTTCAAGCCTTTGTTGAGGAAGATCCCACATGCCATGAGGTGTGGCCAAAAATCCAAAATAAAAAGCAGCGCCTTCCCGGGTTGGGCAGTTATTTCCAGTTTTTCACTATTATAAACAATACAGTGGTAACCACCTTTGAACACACATATGTGTACTCCGCTCTGATGACTGTCATACAGTAAATTTCTCAGGACAGAATTGCTAGGTTAAATTTTGGTGTTTTTAACTTGAGATCCCAAATGCCAAATTGCCCTCAAGAAAGGCTGTCCTGGTTTACTCTCCCACTAGCAGGATGTGAAAGGTCCTACCTACTCCCTATTCTCCATACTGTTGAAAAGAAAAACAACATGCATTTGGTATCAGCATTCCTTTTTTTTTTTAACCTTTGCCAATTCATCTGGAAAACACACACACACACAATTTTAATCTGTATGTCTTTGATGACCAGTGAAGTTGGACATTTCTTGGTGTGGTTGTTTTTCTACTTATATTTCTTTTTTTGTGTACGCACTGCCTGTTCATGTCATTTGCCCAGTTTTCAAATAAAGGTGGGGGTTTTTTTTCTGATGACATCTACTGTATTTGTATGTTTTATATACCAGTTGCAAATATTTTTTACCAGTTTCTTATTCACATACTACTTCGCTGATTTAAAAAATTTTGCCTCTTTCATTTTTCTCTCTGATGTTATGATAAACTTCTTTAAATATTCTTCCTAGAGCCACTCTCCAAATGACACACTATTTACAAGTAGAGATGGATGAGGGTTTTAGAGGACGTGCTGTGTGTGATACAAGAGAAAAGACCTCAGCTTAAGCCTGAAGTCTGGAAGAAGCATCCAGAAGCCAAATTAGGCCAAAGAATGACTCCCAAGAGCTTTACAAGTCTCCCCTCATCACCTCCAGCCCTCAGGGCTGAGTTCAACTAGATACAAAGAAACCTCTTCAGCCATGCCCTGCCCAGGGAACCATACAAGTTCACTGTCGCTGGGGACTCACTCAGCCAGACTTGGGGAGAGGGTGCTGCTCCGAGGGGTTAAGCAAACTACCAGCCTAGGACCACCGAGCCAGGAAATGTGGGCCCAGGACTAGGGCCCAGGTCTCTCGGTTCCTGGCCAATTGCCCCAAAGGAAAGGACCCAGGTCCCTGGAAGGAACAGCTCGCCCTAGACCAAGGGTCAGAATCCAGATCTTTTCTACTAGGACAGAAGTCACAAGGCCCTGGCACAGGGATCTGGAAGGATCTCCAGGGTGACACTTCCTCAGACCTCTGGGCTAGGAGAAAGGCCTCAGGAGTAGTATCTTCTGGTCCATCTCAGAGGCAGATGCTAAGCTGGTAGTCACATCTGTAAAGTCAGCCCAGCTGTCCCCCGTGACCTCCTGGGAGCTCAGCACCCCGCTTCCCCACTCCAAGGGAAACCTCTGGCTGGTATCTCTCTTCTACCTTCCACGCACCTTCCACCAACCGAAGCTCTTCCCAAACAACCGGTCACACAAAAGAAAGCTCAGAGACTGAACATCAAAAGGCAGGGCTCCCCTGCCCCCCGCGCTGTCCCCCTCCTCCCGGAGCTGTCAGGGGACATCAGTGACCATTGCCCACACTCAGGCTTCTGCAACGCATTTCACAGCTTGTTTTCTTTTCTCTTTGTTTTATTTTCTCTGCGCAAATGGAAAAATGCGTCGGGCCAAGCAGCTCACATCTGGAGCCCTCGGCTGCACACAGGGATGTCGCCTGGCTCCCAGCCTGTCCTCTGCCCCTTCCCTGGAAAGACACCTTAATCCCTCACGCCTTCCTGTTTATCTCCTGCCTCTCTTGGAGGCAAAAATATTGGGTATTAGTTCTGTTATCAGATTTCAAGGCGGGAAGGAAAGGGGAGGTTTGTAAGAATGGAGAGGTCAGCCCGGGAGACCAGGGAGGGCAGAGGGCAGCACAGCTTAGAGGAGCACCTCTGCACCCTGTCCAGGGGGTCCCCTGGCCACTCAAGGGAGCTGGTCTGGCCTGCTCCCCAAGCACCATGCCCTCCTTCAGCTGTTGCGTGGAGATCACCAAGGACATTTCACGGACAGCTGCATTTCAGACCCAGAGGCATGACATGGGGACATCTGGAAAGAGGAAGGAGAAAGCGAGCTCCTCACCCACCACCCAGCAGGGAAAGGGGCCCAGGAGATGGGGTCCCATTTTCCTCTCCTATCGAAAGGTCTTCTAAGCCTCTTCACATATCTGTCACCACCACTCCTTAAGCTTCTATGAACTTCTCCCACCAACCTGGACTATCCAACCCCTCACCACCTCCAGGTGGTTTAATCAACACACAGGTAGGTGCTCCAGCTTTGTGCCACATCCAGTGCCACAGGCCCTGAGGGAGACAGGGGCTCCTGGTATCATAGATGGATAGGGCAGATGAGCAAGCTCTTACATAAAGTGGGACAAATGCTCCCCTCAGTGGGGCTGTTTCCTGGAGGATGAGGACAGTGTTCACCCTTATATCTTCCAGCCCACAGCAGACCTCGAGATGCTTTCATTGTACAAAGGAGAGAAAAAGAGAGTGAAAATAAGAAAGCAAGAGGGAAGATGGATGGATGGACGGATGGATGGATGGGTGGCTGGCTGAGTAGATGGACACATGGATGATGGATGGGCTGGTGGGTGGGTGGGTAGGTGGATGGATGGATGATAGGCGGATGAATGGATGAGTGTATGGGTAGATGGGTAGGTGGGTGGATATATGGATGGGTGGGTAGATGAGTAGAAAGATTAGGTAGGTAGATAGGTGGAAATATAGGATAAGTGGGGGACTGACACCCGTTGCATTTGTGATATTTCTTGTGGCTTTGAACTCCTTTAAACTTGTCCTGCTGTTTTAACTCATTGATTCAGCTCCTGTCTGCTCAAGTGGACTGCAGTGCTCCAAGGAGAAGAACCCGCATTAGGATGCCCTGGACTCCTTCCGGGACCCCAAGGAAGGCTTAGTAAGACCTCACACACCATGGCGACTGAATCCGCACCTGTTGGTTTGATAACAAATCCGTTGGTTTGTTGGTTTTACTAGTCACAGGAGCTGGTCCTCCCCTGAAAGGTGTGATGTGCTAACCCCAGTCCCCCCAGGGCTCTCCCAGGCCCTGGAGAACCCAGCACACGTTGCTAAGCTGGATCCTGGCCCTGTCTCTCAGAGACTCAGGTCCCAGCTCCCCTGAATGCCATGTGGCTCAGGGCCTTGTTCAATGGGCCCCCTCAGAGCTCTGAGCGCAGGGTCCTCCCCACCTTCCCCGCACACAGGATCCATCCTAACATTTCCCCCTGCCTTCCAAGTCAGTACTTCTGAGAAAAGTTGCCCAGGTTAGTCTGGCAGCACAGCAGGGCACTCTGGACTCACATATCTGCAACTGAACTGCCCCAAATAACCGGCCCCTGTGTGCTCCACCCACAGGCTGGGGGCTTTGTATGCAGGAAACAGTCCCTAGCCCTGGGCCGCCTGAGTGCCCATGGAAGCATAGCTCTCAGACCTGCCATGAGACCCCTCACTCATTACTAGTGAGACCAGCCCCTCAACTGTCTGATCCAGCTGTCCCTCCATCAGTGGACCATTCCATGAGCGAAAATGGAGCTAAGAGCAGTCACCACTTTCACTGGTTAAGCATCTTTCCGATTAAAGATTTCAATGTTACTATCATTTTAGACCTGTTGCTTAAGTCACCTGCTTCAAATATGAACATCTCAGGTGTCTCTCCAGCTCAGCTGAGCGCCTGACACTTTTAAGCAACTTGATGTCAAGATTTCAACAACTTAAATGGAATGGACACATTTCCACATGTCCAGGCTACCGGGACAGGTGGGGACACAACGGGCACTTACAGGGTTGGAGGGGGGAAGGGGCTGCCTGTATTTCCAGTTCCTTTGCTAATTTGGTCTGGTGACCAAGGTGAGGCCCACAAGACCTACTCAACGACACAAGAAATGTCCAGAACATTCTAGGTAGGGGATTAGACCGGTGGTTCTCAACCACGGGCCATTCTGTCCCCCAGCAGACGTCAGACAACGTTACTACAGACATTTTTGGATGTCACAACTGCCAAAGGAGCTGCTATCAGCATCTTGAGGACCGACACCAAAGTCCTACCCAGCACAGAGCAGACACAGCCAAGTCATCCCGCCCCAAATGCTAACACTGCCAAGTGTGAGAAAGCCTGGGTTAGAGAAATGGTGAATCCCTCAGCCCAAGGGCAGGGGAAGCTTTACATCCTCAGCTGCTGCCTGTAACAGCAAACTCTGCAGCTTCAAATGCCACCCAGGGAGCTGCAGCCGTTTCTTCCTTCAACAAATGCCAACTGAAGCCTTTAGAAGGACCAGATTGTGGTGTGAGCAGACAAGACAGAGATCTGCCCTCAGGGCGCTTCTGTCTCAGAAGAGAGCCAGACGGCAGTCTGGTAACCACACTGTAGACCTGGAATTTCCAACTGTGCCTAGAGCTATGGGAGCTTCAAGGCTGGCTCAGTGGTAAAGAACCCACCTGCCACTGCAGGAGATGGGGGTTCGATCCCTGAGTCGGGAAGATCCCTTGGAGGAGGAAATGGCAACCCACTCCAGTATTCTTGCCTGGAGAATCCCATGGACAGAGGAGCCTGGCAGGCTGCACTCAAAAGGGTCACAAAGAGTCGGACAGAACTGAGTGCGCGTGCTAGAGCTATGGGGGTACTGATGCTCAGGGAGGCCCTTCTGCTGAGATCAGATAGAGACAGCAGGGCCTGAAAAAAAAAATCAGAGGACAGACAAGTATTCTTGCCATGGCTGCAGATGGAACTCCCTGGGAAACCTGTTCAAATGCAGATTCTGACTCAAAAGGGCCAGGAGGGGCCTGGGAGTCTGCACCTCTAACAGCCACGGCCCCACCCCGGGCACTGCTGCTACTGGTCCACAGACCAGCAGCGAAGGCTAGTGCAATCAGAACTAAACTGAAAAGAAGTCAGCTGGAATAGAAGCCACTCTGGAGAGAGAGCCCATGGGGAGGCGAAGATGGCGTCTGAAACGGAGCTGTGGGGGGAGGTCTGCTTTCAGAAGAAGCCTCTGAAACGACTTGTTCAGAATAGCAAAAACATCTGAGAGTTATTTTTAAGAATTTGGGGTAGTTTGTATTTCCTTTTATTTAGTCTTTTTCTACTCTACTTGGTATACTGTTTATTTAGAAATCGTTTGACCCTTTTTTATAAATGTTAAGTATTCCGCCCCCAGGGCTGGCTTCTTGGGGCCCAGTTCCAGCTTCTCCGAGATGACCAGGCTGAGGTATCATGGCTCCCCACACACCTGGCTCCCGCCAGCACCTGGGGACACTGTGCTGGGCTCTCCAAGGGCTTCGTCCTGGACAGGGGCTGAGGCAGAGCCCACCCAAGCATTTCTGCGGCCCCCACCCCTTCATGTCTACAGGTGAGCTGGGCATAAGAAAAATGATCACTGGCATACGTCAATTTGCAAACTCCAGACTGTAGGTTTCGTTTTTACTAATGGCAAATCTGGTAGCCCATAGGTTTATTTACTCACTCAGTTGTTATTTCCTGGGCACCTACTACATGCCAAGCTCCAGGCAAGGGGCTGGGATAGCACAGTGGGCAGGACAAATGTGGTCCTTCCTTACCCTGGTAGAGTCTTCGGGGATACCTGGTATATGAAAAAGTCTGGTCAATGCTGCTGTCAGCTCACCACTGAGGACTACCCCTTCCCCCTGAATACAGGGCTTAAAGCTTGTCACCTGGACATCAGCTGCCAAAGCGACATGGTGGTGCCCAGCTGGGGTGAGCCAAAGAGGCTGTGCAGCTGCGAAGAGACTAGAAGCATCTCATGGGAGCCATTTGGTTCCAGCCAAGGCTCGAGGGCTTGCAGTCATTTGCAGAGTGCGTTGTGTTGTGTCCAAGTGTCAGCTTCAATCTGAATGACTGTTGAACATACCACCTAGACACAGCCAGGAGGACTGGACAACTCGCTTGTCTGGAAGAAAACCCAACAGTCCAGGCTGGGTGTGACACTGCCCAGCTGAGCTAAGGATTGATCCACGGGGCTCCAGGGGTTCCCAGAAAGACGATGTGACGCCTAAAGACATGAGACAGGACCACCAATGACAACCCCCACCAGACACTGCACACTTCTGCACGAGGGCTTGTCCATCTCTTCATTCAATAAATATCAACAGAGCCCCTTAGATATGCCAGCCTCTGAGTTGGGAAGAAAACCTGGAATGGGACTGATCCTGCTACACTTTGCTTGTTCCAGACTACATATGGTCCTCCTTCCTTCTCTTGAGGTTTGCTTTTGAATTCAAGGAGGCATTAAACCCCTGCCAAGAACCCAACATGGGACGGTTCTCAAACGTGAGTGCGTAGGTGAGTGCGCAGAATCACCAGGAGCGCCTGCCAAAACAGAGGCAGCTGAACCCCACACCCAGGACTTGTTCAGTAGGCTGCAGGTGGGGCATGACCCCCTGTGCTGCTAACACCACCCCAGGTGATGCTGACGCTGCCCGCCCCAGGGCCACACCAGGAGGACCACTGGCTCAGAACATGCAGAGGCAAAAAAAGATGCGTGAAGGCAAAGAAAGGACCTAGAACCTCACACTTGAGTGGAGTTATGATTGTTGCTGTTGTTATTGTTGTTTAGCCACTAAGTCGTGTCCGATTCTTTGAGACCCCATGGACTATATAGCCCACCTGTGTCCTCTGTCCATGGAATTCTCCAGGCAAGAATACTGGAATGGGTTGCCATTTCCTCCTCCAGGGGATCTCCCCAACCCAGGGATTGACCCCGCATCTCCTGCAGTGGCAGGTGAACTCTTTACCACTGTGCCATTATGATTAAGTAAACTCAAAGTGGCACACAACTAATACAACATCACAAGGTTGCAAGGACGAGAGACAAGAGAACTGGAGCTGATTTGGGAGAGCGGGGACCTGAGTGCTACTCCTGGCTCTGCGGCTCACCCCGGTGTCTGTCATTGGAAAGCCCCCGGCCTCTCTGAGCCTCTGTGTTCCCATCAGAAAAATAAGGACATTGGGTCTGATGATCTCCGAGTTCTTTCCCAGCCCTGAAAGTCTATGGCAGAGGGACACCAAAACTCCTGGAGGTTAAGGGGCAGGTTCTACCTGGCAGGGATGCTTCTGGGAGTTCAGGAGGAGTGTGCTCTAGCTGCAAACAAGCCACAAGGGTGGGATTGAGTGGGTCAGGTGTCAGGAAGACCATTTTCAGCCTGCAGGTAGGTCAGAAATAGGGCACAATGGTACCACGGCTCCTGCAGACCATGACCTTGATCTTCTGGAGGTGATGGGGCATTCAGCATGGAAGCAGCCTCAGAAGGGGAGTAGTCGACAAGAATGGTAACCACCTGCTTCATAAGGGTGGACTCTCCAGGGCTCTGGGCAGAGAAAACCATTCTGAGGGAGAAGGTCGTTCGGTGGAGAGTTGATGCAGGAATCTCGGTGAAAGGATTTCCAAGAGGGCTGTCAGCAGTGAGGAACTTCCCTGGGTTGGGGAGGGGGGCGCCGAGAACCCCCTTGAAGCTGAGTTCTCACAGTGGGGAGTCGACCGAGCTTTCTGGAAATCTCTTTGACACCTTCTCTTAGGAGACAGAAGCCCTGCCAAGCCACAAAGCTTTTCTTTTTTTTTTTTTTTAAGCTCCAACTTGAAAACAAAATCTCTGACCCCAGACCTGTGCTTTATCTCTGATATCAGAAACAGAATGGACAAGAGGTGGATCAAGGTGTAAGAAAAAAGAGGAAAAAAAAAAAAAAAAACTAGAAAATGCTTTCAAAATCTTCCCCAGTGTCCCGTCCAGGAGGCTGGAGTTCCCAGCGGCCAAGGCGGGCTTTAGATGGTTCCTGATAAAGTCCCAGGAGAGAAGTGGCCTGTGTTTGTCGAGGGCTTAGAGAGCTTTAGCCGCGTCTGCACACAAAGGGGCCCTCTGTCAACAGTCCTTCAGGCCACTAATAGGGCTGAACAAACACCAGGGTAACAAGCTCTTCACACCTGTGGGGCTTGGGAAAGGCCGGGCCCCTTTGTCAAGACAGCGGACAAAAGAGCTGCTGGGAGCTCTCGCCCCCACCCAGCCAGACCTTCCTGGGCTTCTGAAGCAGGGCCTGGGGTGGGGTTGGGGGGTGCAGACATCTGAGATCTGCAAGCAGAAATGTGAACTCCATTCGGGCAGAGAGACAGTGGATTAACGCGATTCCCGCGCACAGACAGTCAGAGGGCGGACCAGAGGCGGCCTTTCGAGGGCTGGGCTGGGGCCACAGCGGCGGGATGCGGGGTCGCAGGGTGAGAGACCGAGTGTCTTTCTCCCCCGAGGTCTGTGAGGGCGACCGGCCCCTCCCCAGGGGACCGCGCAGAACCATCCCTCGAATGGGCTTGACCTCCCCGTCACTTTTTCCACTGACTTTTTTTTCTCCGTAAACATCGGAGCTTTTTCTTTCCCCTGCCCTTTTTTGGCTGCTGCGCCTCCCCCGAAGGCTTTGAAACGATCCTTCCTAACGTCTCCCAGGCTTTTTTTTTTTGCTGCCGAGGAATAACTCAGGGCTCCTGCCGCACAAACATCCTCCTCTCGGAAATGCCGGGGAGGCTTCAGTGAGCCCTGAGGAGCCGTCTCAGTTCTGGGTCTGCAGCTCCAGTTCCTCACACCCTCACTTCCCAGGGCCCCACCCAGGGCCCTCCCTCGGGGACCTCAGCCCCGGCCTGTGTGTTCTTCCCAACTCCAGTCGGGCCCCACCACCCCGATTCCCTCTTCCAACCCTCCTCTCACCTTGTCACTACCCTGTTCTGGAAACTTCCTCGGCCACCCACTGACTACAAGATGCCAACTCCCCTGCCCTCAAGGGTATTAATTTCAAAAGAGACGTCCGGAGCCTAGGAGTCTTGCTTCTCACTTATAACAGGGCCCACCCTGTGTGAACACCCCTGCCCACCCCCGGTCATGCACAAAAGGAAAATGGCACGTCATCCTCCAAGGGCAAAAACAGCATCTCAGGCTGCTGGGGGCTTCCAAGTTTTTCTAGTTTACCCTCTTGTCACAGAAGAAAGGAGAAAAAACGAGGCCCCGACGGGCAGAGAGACCTTGCCAAGGACCTGGAACTCGTTAGGGAGCTCTTTCCAGACCTCCAGCACAGTGAGGTGGCACGGCCATGGGCAGAAAGAAGCTCGATAAACCCCGTGGTTGCTGGAATTCATTTCCCAAGGCCGAGAGTTTTCAAAAGCAAAGAGATTGTCTGAGCAAAACTGCCCCCACCCCGCAAGCTCCACTCCCCATGAGATGCTGTTTCCTCCCAGCCTCTTCACCCTGCCCAGATGCCTTGTCTAGCAGCGGGGGGCTGCCTTCCAGCCTCCGCTCCCCAGAGGTGGCGCACACGGTCCCCAGGCTTTATTAACAGACACAGGAGAGCTGATTTGCCAGTTGGCCAAGTCTGGCCCCTGGCTCCCCCCACACCAGAGTCATTTCCCATCTGTAACAGGTCCCATAGCCGAGTCTGGCACATGCCAGGCGGCAGCCTCCAGCGCCAGTGGGAGAGGCTGGCCGTGAGGCGCTTTAATGACTTGCAGCCGATTCTGTTCCCCTGACACCAGGCAGGAAAACATGCAACATGCAATTCCCAGGATACCTTCCCCCATGGTGCCACAACCCTGCGCTTCTCTGCTGGACCAGTTAATTGAATTCCACTCTGCAGACAACTTTGACGTGGGCTAGAAGCCTGGAGACCAACCTTGGCTGCACCCTGCACTGCTCTGGGGGATGCGACCCTGCACACAGGACCACGAGAGCCCAGGACACGGAGGTTCCGGCTCATGGACGGGGCCAAGCTGAAGCCAGGGTCCCCACAGACCCTCTCCTGGTCAACACCAGCATGCCTTCTGGCTTCCTAATGTGCTCTCCAACTAGGGTAGCCAGACTTCACAAATAAAGACAAAGGATGCCCAGTTCAGCTGGAATTTCAACAAGCCCTTTTGAGTGAAGGTCTATTCCAAGTATTGCAGGGTGGTCCTATCTTCGTCACCCTCCGGATCCCCATCAAACTGGTGCTTCACCCAAGACGTGATCTGGCATGACAAGCTTTTATCAAAGGTGGCTCTGATCCTCTCGGCACCTGAAAACCCCCAAAGAGGTTAAGAGGGTCCCCCAGTTCATCAGGACCAGGGTGGGGTGCATTCAGGCTTTTCTGAACTGCAAGGGTTGTCTGATTCTCCAGTTCCTGTGTGGTCCGTGCCAGCCTGTCTTGCCCTAATCATTTCCCTTTTCTGCATCGGCTCCATGAGAACAGAAATCCCCGGCCTGAGACCCTGAGGAGAAGTGAGAGAA
Source organism: Budorcas taxicolor (assembly GCF_023091745.1). Classification (NCBI taxonomy): domain Eukaryota; kingdom Metazoa; phylum Chordata; class Mammalia; order Artiodactyla; family Bovidae; genus Budorcas; species Budorcas taxicolor. The sequence goes on along the minus strand of NC_068928.1, from coordinate 28,396,058 downwards.
GGGAAAGACCCTGCCCATCGGATTGCTACCAACCGGCTTTCTGCGACTCCCTAATCAATAGAAATTGATAAAGAGGCCAGACAAGAAATTCAGGCAAGGATTTAATGGGACTGGAGCTGCAACACAAGGGGCTGAAAACAAGTAACTAGTGCTCTTGTTTGCTCTTTGCGGGGAGCTTGTTCCTTATATGGGGTGAGGGTAGCGTGGGTCCAGGGATCAAGCTAGAGCCCCTTTGGCGGATGTGAAGGGGGCATGTGCTTTTGCTTCCAGCTTTTCAGAAGTTGCCTCAGAAGTGGCCCTTGGGTTCTTTTGGTCTTTTTGTATCTTCCTGCCCATAATCTGCACCAACTGCACATACACACAGTTATTTTTTAGTCCCTTATGATTTCTTTGTATTTTGTTGCTGCAAGAGACATCTGTCCAGGTGCAAGCGCTGTAGCAAAGGGTTCAGGCCCCAGCCTGTCTCATGATGACCCAAAAAGTGTTTCTGATGGACACCACCACCAATGCTGAGCAGGCAGCCCACTGCTTTGTCTCCACCAGGCTCTCCAGGGACCCGATGGTTCCCAGCATGCCCCAGTGTCAGATGCAAACAGCCTCCATGGAATCTTACCACCTTCCAGGAAAAAACAGGAGGAAGAAGGCAGTTATGATCTGAATGGTCAAAACTCTTTATCCAAAAAAAGGTCATTTTCATCAGGACATGATAAAACTCAGGACTGATTAAACCCTGAATCCCAAACTTGAATCCAGTTATTTCAATCAAACCAGTTGGTATAGTTTATTTGGATGTATTGGTCAAGTGTGGATGCTATCATAATTGAAGACTTTAAATACCAGCTCACTGAAGAATGTGGGTGGCCTACCACAGGATAGACAGAATGACCGGGAACAGCTGATTCCAGCCAACCTGGAATGGGCCGCCCCCAGGGGAGTGCTCTTGCCGCTCTGGAGGCATTCAAGAACACGGACACAGTACAGGAGATTCTGGCTCTGAGAGGGAAGATGAACCAGATAAAGTCGCTTCCTACTCAATGAGCCTAAGAGCAGACACGGTTCCACGGCTGGGCTGGGAGGTCCTTCCAGGTTTGAGGCTCTAGCTGGAGTCATAAACATTCTTATACATGATTTTGTGGAAGGGGTGTCCTGAGAAGTCCTCCAGCCTGTAAATGACCCTGAGTGAGAAGGAGCCAGCAAAAGAATTTCCCTGTGGGCAAACCTTGGGGAGTTACTTGCAAAAAATAAGTCCAAATGGTCCTTCTGGAATGAGGTCCAGTGTTATCAGCCATTAGCTAGGGAAAACGGCCTGGGGACATGGCCACCTCTCCCTCATAGACAGCAGATAGCTCGGCAGCTGAGCATCTTCTAAAAGGGCTCTTGGACACTGTGTCAGTAAATGGGTACAGTCACTATGGAGAATAATATGGAAGTTCCTTAAAAAACTAAAAACAGAGCTACCATATGACCCTGCATTCCCACTCCTGGGCATATATTTGGGGAAAAAAAAAACATGATCCAAAAGGATACATGCACCCCAATGTTCACTGCAGCACTCTTTATAACAGCCAAGACATGGAAGCTACCCAAAGGTCCATCAACAGAGGAATGGATAAAGAAGATGTGGGACATATATATGATGGGCTATCACTCAGCCATTAAAAAGAATGAAATGACCCAATCTGCAGCAACATGGATGGACTTAGTATCATACTGAGTAAAGTAAGTCAGCCAGAAAAGGAGAAACAGCCTATGGCATCCCTTATATGTGGAATCTAAAGAGAAATGATACAGATGAACTTACAAAAGAGAAAGAGACTCACAGGCTTAGAGAACAAATGGTTGCCAGCAGGAAGGGCTAGTTAGGGAGTTTGGGATGGGCGTGTACACATCTCTGTATGTAAACTGGATAACCAACATGAACCTACTGTATAGCACATGGAACTCTGCTCAATGTTATGTGGCAGCATGGATGGGGGGGAGGGCCGGGGATACATGTTTATGTGTGGTTGAGTCGCTTTGCTGTTCACCTGAAAGGATCACAACATTGTTAATCAGCTATACCCAAGTACAAAATAAAAAGTTCAAAAGGAAAAAGAAATACCTAAAAGGGTTCTCAGATCAGCACAGCAACAGCAGGACAGTGGTGGTTTGGCTAAAAACCAGCCACTTTTTCAGGGCTTCAAAGGCTTTCGGACAGACCAATCTTCTGCAGAAATGCACCAATGCATATACACCAATGTATGCAGCTGGGATCTCTGTGATGGCTGGTGCCAGGAAGTTCTTGTTTCTAGGCATTCTAAGCATCTCCCTTGGATTATTTCTAAATTATTCCATCCCAGTGGCTTGTTGGCTCTGTTGTACTAAAGCTCCAGACCAGAATCCCACAAGAGATTGGCCCTTACAGGAAAAGAGAGGGTCCTGGGATGGGTGAGCCCCTTTGCGCTCCTCCTCCAAATTGTTTTGAGCATCAACAGTGTGGCCAAATGCCTAGCTCACAAACAAGCTGAGAGATTCTGCTGCACTGCTCTGTCTCAGCACCCAGAGGTCCTGAGGGTCCCCAGGGGTGTCCAAAGCCCACGGAGTTTCCAGCCCCCTAACCAGCAGGATTCAGGGGCAGGAGATGGCTGAGCTCTTTGGCTGCTGGCTTCAGGACCAGGTCCCAGAGCGTTAATATGAAAGTCTGTCCCCTCCTTGAGGCTCACCTGCAAGCGGGCAAGAACATCAGTGCTAGAGCGCTTCCAGAAGGGGTGAGGAACCCCTGAAGGTGGCAGGAAAAGGAAGACAGGCCACCATGCCCGGCTGTGGCCTGAAGGATGAGGTTTGGGTAGGGGAACAGAGGGCGGGAGGCCAGAGTTGAGGTCAGTGCCCCAAAGGTAAGTTGGGGACTTCCCTGATGGTCCAGTGGTTAAGACTCTACCATGTAATGCAGGGAATAAGGGTTCGATCTTTGGTCGGGGAACTAAGATCCCACAGGCCATGGAACAACTAAGCCCACGTACCACAACTACTGAGCCTGCACACTCCAGAGCCTGTGTGCCACAACTACAGAGTCCAAGTGCCACAAGACCCGATGCAGCCAAATAAATATTAAAAAAAGAAAAAGATGGAGCGGCTTCTACCTGGCCATCAAGATACACTTCAGTCACTAGACAGTGACAGGTGAGTCTCTATGCACCAGGGTAGCACCAGACACCCACTGTCTTGACTCTTTCTATCCTCCCTGGAGGCGGATTGCAAAGTCCTTCCCGGCACCTGATACCAAGTGGGATCCTCCCTCATGTCCTCATCTGTGAAACAGCACACCCTTCAAGGCATGCCATGAAGGTGAGGGATGCATGTGCAAGGGTGCGGAGGCCCCAACCCTGCACAGCCCGAGCTGCCCGATCAGTGACTTCAGAAACCATCTCTCTGAAAAAGAGACCCTCCTACACTGTTGGTGGGAACACAAATTGGTGCAGCCATGAAGGAAAACGGTGTGGAGGTTCCTCAAAACACTAAAAATTGAGTTGCCAAATAATGCAGCAGCTCCACTCCTAGGTATACATCCAGACAAAACTCTAATTTGAAAAGATACATGCACCCCCTTGCTCATAGCAGCACTATCTACAGTAGCCAAGACACTCCAAAATTACTGCAGATGGCAACTGCAGCCATGAAATTAAAAGACACTTACTCCTTGGAAGAAAAGTTATGACCAATCTAGACAGCATATTAAAAAGCAGAGATATTACTTTGCCAACAAAGGTCCATCTAGTCAAAGCTATGGTTTTTCCAGGAGTCACGTATGGATGTGAGAGTTGGACTGTAAAGAAAGCTGAGTGCCGAAGAATTGATGCTTTTGAACTGTGGTGTTGGAGAAGACTCTTGAGAGTCCCTTGGACAGCAAGGAGATCCAACCAGTCCATCCTAAAGGAAATCAGTTCTGAGTAATCATTGGAAGGACTGATGCTGAAGCTGAAACTCCAATACTTTGGCCACCAGATTTGAAGAACTTACTTTGGAAAAGACCCTGATGCTGGGAAAGATTGAAGGCGGGAAGAGAAGTGGACGACAGAGGATGAGATGGTTGGATAGCATCACCGACTCGATGGACATGAATTTGAGTAAACTCTGGGAGTTGGTGATGGACAGGGAGGCCTCGCATGCTGCAGTCCATGGGGTCACAAAGAGTTGGACACGACTGAATGACTGAACTGAACTGAAGACACGGAAGCAACCTGTATGTCCATCAATCGATGAATGGATAAAGAAGATGCAGTACACATATACAGTGAAATGCTTCGTTGCTGTTCAGTCACTAAGTAGACTGGACATCCAATCTACAACCCCATGGACTGCAGCACACCAAGCTCCTCTGTTCTTCACTATCTCCCAGAGTTTGCTCAAATTCAGGTCCACTGAGTCAGTGATACTGTCAAACCATCTCATCCTCTGCTGCCCTCTTCTCCTTCTGCCTTCAGTCTTTCCAAGCATCAGGGTCTTTTTTCCAATGAGTTGACTCTTTGCACCAGGCGGCCAAAATATTGTAGCTTCAGCTTCGGCAATAGTCCTTCCAATGAATATTCAGGGATTTCCTTCAGGATCAACTGCTTTGATCTTCTTGTTGTTCAAGGGACTCTCTTGAGTCTTCTTCAGCACCACAATTCAAATGCATCAATTCTTTGGCACTTAGCCTTCTTTATGGACTAACACTCACACTCATAAACGACTACTCAGCCGTAATAAAAGAATGAAATCATGCCATTTGCAGCAACATGGATGGACCTAGAGATTACCAAGATGAGTGAAGTCAGAGAGAGACAAATACCATATAATATCATTTATATGTGGAATTTAAAATATGACACAAATGAGCTTATTTACAAAACAGAAACAGACTCGCAGACATAGAGAACAGACTTGTGGTTGCAAGAGCAACTGGGGGAGGGGAGGACTGAGAATTCGGGATTAGTAGATGCAAACTAGTATATTTAGGATGGACAAACAACAAGGCCCTACTGTACAGCACAGGGAACTATATTCAATATCCTGTGATAAATCATAACGGAAAAAAATATGAAACTGCATGTTAGCACTTTGCCGTACAGCAGAAATTATTAACACAACACTGTAAATCAACTATGGGCTTCCCAGGTGGTACTAGTGGTAAAGAACATGCCTGCCAATGCAGGAGACATAAGATGCGGGTTCGATCCCTGAATCAGGAAGATCCCCCGGAGGAGGCATGGCAACCCACTTCAGTATTCTCGCCTGGAGAATCTCATGGACGGAGAAGCCTGGTGGGCCACAGTCCACAGGGTCGAAAAGAGTCAGACACAACTGAAGCAACTTAGCATTCATGCACGCACATAGAACAACTATATTTCAATAAATTATTTTTAGAAACCATCTTTTTACGTCTCCTCTTCACTGGGGACATGAATAGAAAGCTAGCACAAACTTCCCTGCTCTTCAAAACGCCCAGAATGTATAACTTATGTATCTTCATCTCACTAAAGGAAAGCACAGAATGAAAAAAGGTGGAGGACTAGGGCCCTAATCTTATGTACTTTATCCATCCGATGTTTCACAGAGAGCAGGTCAGACAGGCACCCTCGTGCCCATTTTCCAGATGAGGATGCCGAGGCCCCAGGCTTAGCCTCCATGGCTTGCAGAGGAGACTGGATGGAACCCTGCTTGGCTCCAGCCTGGAATCCTGGCATCGTCCTGCTTCCCCAGCAGCGAACAGTGGGGTTTGGCCCGGTCTCCCGGACCTCCGACGGTGACTTGATTGGCTTTATAACCAGAAGAGAATGATTTAAGACACAGGCGGGGCTGGGCTGGCTGGGGTGGCTTAGTGACAACAGTTATCTCAGGTGAAGTCTCTGGATGTCTTCCCTTGCCTTAAAATTAGGGGGTTTGGGAACCAGACAGGTTCCTCGTACAAGTAGGGGGATGGACCCGCGTGTAAACGCCCCACGTTTCTTGGCCTTGGTGCTTCTGGCTGCTTTGGATTTGGCTAATTCCCCGGGCGTCCTCTGTAATTCCACAGTAATGTGGCTTTAATTGTCCCCAAAGCGGGCCATTCTTCCTTTATTGTGCAGTAAATTTCCCTCCAGAGTTCGGATTTCACGTGCCTGCTCCAGCCGGGGAGCCAGGCGCCCCACCGGCCCCGAGGGTGGGGAGGCAGCTGTCCTCACCTCACACAGGCCCCTCGTGCTGGCTGCCGGCCCTTCTCCGGCCTTGGCCGGGCCAGGGGGCTCAAGGTGGCCTGGAGCCACCGTCAGGCCCCTGGGGCGGGCACACTGGCAGGGAGGCGGGGACACTGGTCTGTGGTTCTGTCTGGAAAACGAATTAACTAACAAATGCAAACAAGCTGCTTCACCGGGATTCATCAGGCCGGAGTTGAGACGGGGTTTCATCCGTTTGTCTCATCAGCACGGAGGCAGGAGCTCAGGGGTGCTCAGAGGGGTGCAGGGCCTGCTTGAATCATCCACCTGGGCCACCTGGGCCAGACACCTGCCTCCCTCCCAGCCAGCTTTGCCCATCTGGAATGAAGAGTAATCACAGGCACCCCCTTATCAGATGAGATAAGGCTTGTAAAACACAGTGAGGAGGGTGAGACACAAGAGGTGCGATCCTGTCTGTCACACATGAGCACGTGTACTTGACCTTGGATGTGCTTGTTAAGCTCTCTGGGTCTGTTTCCTTACCTGGATGAGGACAATAAAGGTGCCCACCTGTTAACAGCAGCTAACACACAGGGACAGTACTGAAGTTAACATGATTGTTCCGGTAACATTGTTACCGTGGAAGGTCCGGATTCAGGGACACAATGCTAAGAGACGGTCAGAGCTCTGGGTGGATTCCTCATGGGCAGACAGAGGCAGAAAGCAGTATGCTCACAAATGCGGTCCCCTCAGGAGAGAGGCCCTGTCCCTTGAGAAGCAAGGCCGGCTCCTCTCCAAGGGCCCCTGCGGTTTAAGATACACTGTTCTAGCAGTGGACCGACACAGTTTGTGCTCAGAGGGTTTTTTGTTTTGTTTTTGTTGCTGTTTTCTTTTTGGGGCAGGCAGGCTTCAGTTGCAGCACTCAGGACCTTTCGTTGGGGCACGCAGGCTTCGTTACCGCGCAGCCTGGGGGATCTTAGCTCCCCAACCAGAGATAGAACCCGTGCTGTGTCCTCTGCACTGGAAGGCAGGTTCTTAACCACTGGACCACCAGGGAAGTCCCTGTGCCCAGAGTTTTTAAGGGACTCTCCCTGTGGCCATTTTTCATCTCTGGAACATAAACCATCTAGAACAGAGTCAAGAACAACACAAAAGGGAAAAAAAAAATCTCTAAGCAGTCGAAACGGTGGTCACCACTTTTCTCCACTAAGATGGATGCTCTTTAGTCCCAGAAGGTCCCCTCTCCGGATTCTGCTCTCTGTTCAAACGGAATCCTAACACAGCAAGAAGGGGGAGCAGGAGTTTGACAGGGAGGCAGAAAACAGAACAGGCAAGGTAAGAGCCCAAAGCAGCTCGAGGTGTGAGGGCAACGGAACAGGGGCTGATGTATAAGCAACGCCGCCTCTTCTTTATCCATTCATGTCAGCGGACATTCAGGTTGCTTCCATATCTTGCAGTCAGAGGGTAAGCTGCTATTTCACTCATAGCTGACGCTGATGGCACAGAGTCTGGGCGTGAAATAAAGACACTGCCCTCCTGTACTCTGGGTTTCCCAGGTGGCTTAGGGGTAAAGAATCTGTCAATGCAGGAGACATGAGTTCAATCCCTGGGTCTGGAAGCTCCCCTGGAGAAGGCAATGGCAACCCATCCCAGTATTCCTGCCTGGAGAATCCCATGGACAGAGAGGCCTGGTGGGTCACAGTCCATAGGGTTGAAAAAGAGTCAGACATAACATAGCAACTTTAACAACAACCAACAACTACTGTACTCTCTACAGTGCTGTATAGTAAAGTACATAACAGCATAACCACGTGCAGAAGACGCACACATGTGACAATGTATACCAGACACACGGACTAACGTGACTGTACGTGTAAGTTCACATCTTTGAAAGTTTGCAACTTGAAGGTTCATATGTAGGGGACTTACCGTAGTCTCTAGTGAAAGTGTTAGTCACTCAGTCGTGCCCAACTCTTTGTGACCCCCTGGACTGTACCTCTGTCCATGGCATTTTCCAGGCAAGAATACTGGAGTGGGTTGCCATTCCCTTCTTCAGGGGATCTTCCCAACCCAGGGATTGAACCCGGGTCTCCTGTATTGCAGGCAGATTCTTTACTGTCTGGGCCACCAGGGACACCTCTTGACAGCTCAATGGTATGTTTTTTTAGTTTGTGTTTTTGTTCCTTTAAAAAATATTCTGTCCTGTGTTCAGTTTCATCGCCTTCAGAGGCAGGGCGTCCATTCCGCCATATGCAGTGCAGATACGTCGATGGATGAAACCCAGCAAGGACCTCCCCTTGCCTGGTGACCCAGAGCACACACAGCCCTCCCTGCCAGACGGATCCTTTAAGAAGCACTCAGCTCTCCTAGATGCCCGCCAACACATGTTAAGTGTGCTGCTTTCCAATCCCCAGTGTGGCCAGTGCTTAACACACTGAGATAACAATCCCTCTGTGGGTCACGAGATGGGCTTAGCGGGTTGTGGGACAGGGTTAGAAAAACAGAAGGGAACAGAAAATATCAGGCTGGACCGCTCCTAGCCAGGGTTCATTAAAGTTTTATTTTGGATGGATGGGTGGATGGATGGATAGAGGTATTGGGTCATGATTCATATGGTAAATGTATTTTTACTGTGTGTCACAGTCCAAAAATGCTTCATTGAAATTCCACTGGCTGTGGTTATGCTTCGTCCTTGAGGATGGGGGGCCGTGTTTTCCTTCTTTCCTATTCTCTCGCTGGACATGACCACATGCAGGGCTCGCTGGAGGCTCTTGGCAAACACGGAGAGATAAGGGATTGAGTGAGTTTCTGGACGAGCCAGGGAACTACTGGAAGCTTGCGCCCTGAGGTGTAACACAGGCCCTTTCTCTTGGAACAGGAATCTGGTTGGTCCCAGTATACCCCACATCTGGCCCTTGCCAGGTGAAGGCCAAGTCCATCCTTATACAGCCTCACCTTTGACCCCCGAAGCCAGGGTTCCCTGAAAACTGAACCCTGGGGAGGGTGATAAATCTGGGTGTAGGTGGCAAGTCTGAAAAGTCAGGGTGGCCAATGGGAGGGTCTCTCCATGCCCTCACTCTGCCCACTTGCCACCCACATGGCGTCAGGCCTGGGTCCTGCCACTGCCCTTCCTCCTGCTCCCATGCCACTGCCTAGCAGACAGGTCTAAAGTGGTCTTTTCATCAGGCCCCTTGTGTGTTCAGAAGCCTGCCCAGCTCCTCAGAGCCTAAGGATGTGTCCAGACCCCTTGGCCTGGCATTCAAGGCTCCCTGCAAACTCCCTGATCCCTCGGCCAGTGCCACCCACGATCGCCCCCACTCCCCAGCCCTGCCCAACTACTCACTCCCTGCAAAGGCTCCTCTGACTAAATCCTTTCTCTGTGATACGATGGCCACAGACTTGACCCAGAGCAGCCTCCCAACTTCCTCCACCGCATGCCACACGAACAACAGGATAGGCGGGTACTGGAGCCCGGACACGTCTGCCCACCTGCTCTCAGTGGGAGACTGGCCTGGGCTCCCAGCCACCTGCCACCTGGGCCACACCTGGTGGGAAAAAACAGTCCTAGAGGCTTCTTGGCTTTCCAACCTTCACGGCCCTCTTCCAGTCCCCATCTTCACCCCCCAGGTCCCAGGTTCTCTTCTTCCAACTCCCAATTCCCCCGCCAGAGCTCCAATGGCCTGCCCTTGGCCTGGGACCTAACACAGCTGCCTCGTCTTGTCCACGCTGCCCCCCGCATGAGGGGCTTACCTCCTTGTGTCTTTCGCTCCCCCATCTCCCCGTGACAGTACCCAGGGCCCAGCTGTCAGTGTGACAGTTCTCAATAAGTCGGTGTGAACGGATTGACTGATGGGGGGTGGGGGGGGCCGGTTTGCCAGAGCCCAGGTGGGAGCGAGGGTTCTTTTGGCCTCTGTCTCCCACCCGGGCAGGGCCCTGGGTGACAACATGTTAGGGGTAGGGGCAGGCCAAGGTCAGGGACAGACAGGGCTGGAGTTCAAGGCTGAGCCTTCCCCTGGGGCTGCTCTTGCAGGAGCTGGCGCGGAGAACGGCCCAAGAAAATCGGAGACACCGTCTCGGCCGGACTGAGGCACTGCCACCGTCTCGGCCACCCCATTACAAGGTCTGTTGGAGCTTCCTCGGCCTGGGGCAGTATCTCACCACTAACATTTATGCAAATAAAATAATGAGCAATTTGGGGAAAGGAATGAAATGCACAGCGGGATCCAAACCACCCCAGACACCCGCCTGCAGGGGTTTGCAAGTTGAGCAATCATTTTAAAGACGATTTAAAGTCACTCGCTGGGAAAAAAACACACCGGGATTCCTGCAAACCAGCAGGCCCTGGGGCTTCAGGGGGGGCGGGCCTCACTACAGGAGGTGGAGGAGGCTGGGCAGGGAGGGGATGGGGAGCTGGGCTTCAGGGGGGCCTGCCGTGAGCAAACCACAGGGCCACAGCCCCTGACCTGGGCATTGTGTAACACCCACCTCCTTCCAGAACCAGATCCTGGGAAAGACCCCGGTCTAGCCCCGAATGCCGGAAATGCTTAGCAGCTCTTATTGGTGGAGACGAGCCCGCCCCAGGGATAGGATGCTCTGAGTATTCATTCATTCATTCATTCACTCACTCACTCAACAAATCTTCATGGGACTTCCCTGGTGGTCTAGTGGTTAAGAATCCGCCTGTCAATGCAGAGGACACAGGTTCGATCTGTGGTCTGGGATGATCCCACATGTCTCGAAGCAACTAAGCCCCTGTGCCACAACTACTGAGCCCACACACTCTAGAGCCTACACTCGGTAACAAGAGAAGCCACCTCAATGAGAAGCCTGCGAACCGCAATGAAGAGTAGCCTCCCATTCGCCACAACCAGAGAAAGCCTGCACGCAGTAACAGAGACCCAGCATGGCCAAAAATACATCAATAAATTAATAAATACATAATTAAAACAAAAATTCTTCATGCAGTGCCTACCGCATGCAGGATCTGCTCCTGATGACAGATTCTCTCCCTCCTCCCACCCCTGCCAGGAAACAAATAGTCACTCAGCAAACATTGCCTGCACTCCAGCTGGGGTGGGATAAAATGTCAACAGGAGGCATTGTCTCTGGCATCCAGAAGCTTACAGTCTGATGAGAAAGGGACAAAGCATGGATGAAACTCAGGTTCCTGGCACCAACTGTGCACAAGGAGGGTTTAGAAACGCAGAGGTCATTTCTGATGGGGCCAGCAGAGAGATCTTTCTGGAGGAGGTGTCATCTGAGCTAGGTCTTAAGGAAGGGATAGGAGCTGGATGTGTGAGGGAAGGAAGGAAAGCTCTCCAGGCAGAGGAAATGGGACTGGAAAACTGTAGACCATCATGGGGACTCAGGCTCTCTCCTGAGCCCTGAAGCAGAGAATTAGCCCAAGTGAGCAGTCACTGTGTTTTTTTTTCTTACCGTCCATGTACATTCCTTTTAGGACACTAAAGAGATTGGAATCTCCCATTGCCCTCATCCTGCCCACTTTCTGCCCATAAATGAGGAGCAGGGCAGGGATGAACTGGGCAGGAAGGGTTAGAGGGGCCAGGCTGACACTGCAGAAGGGCCTTAACTTCTGTAAGGACTAAAGGGCAGGGTCTGCCTGCTGGTTCTAGGCCCTCACCTTCTCACCACAGTGCATGCTCCTACCACTCAAGACTGGAGTGCGGGATGAGATGGGGGCTTCATAAAGACCAATTGCTAAAACAAAGAAAAAAAGAGAGAGAAGCTGGGAGAGGGGCACAATGTGTTGGAGGATGGAGACATAAGCATTTATCCCAGCATCCTTTTTTCTTGCTGCTGCGGCTTAGTCACTAAGCCATGTCTGACTCTTTGTGACCCCATGGACTGCAGCTCGCCAGGCTCCTCTGTCCATGGGATTCTCCAGGCAAGAACACTGGAGTGGGTTGCCATGCCCTCCTTCAGATGATCTTCCAGACCCAAGGATTGAACCCACATCTCTTATGTCTCCTGCATTAACAGGCAGGTTCTTTACCACTAGCACCACCTGGGAAGCCCTTACGGAAGGAATAACTGGGTTTTAATTAAAATACTTCAGGAGTTGGATTGGACCACACTCCTGTTGACCCTCAGTCACATGGAGCTTTGTGTTATTAGTGTGGATGCGTCGTTCATTTCTCCATTGATTCACTAAACGTGCAGGTTGGCCTCATGCCAGACACTGTGCCAGGCCCAAGGGCATGAAGGGGCATGGGATGTGATAGCTGGCTTGAAGGGTTCATCTTCGAGCAAAGGAAGGAGGCATGACTTAGCGAGCGGGCCCCCGCTAGAGGGGAGGGACGCACCAGAAAGAAGGGTTCAAGGCAAGTGAGGGATGACTAGGGTTTTGCCAGGGGCCCAAGGGCAAGGGCATTCTCAGCGGGTGGGACAGCAGATGGAACACCAGGAGCCAAAGCTTGGAGATGGGACTGCATTACGTTCATGAAAGCACAGGGCTTTTTAGAGGGCAATGCTGTTGTTTAGTTGCTACGTCGTGTCTGATTCTTTTGCAACACTACAGACTGTAGCCCGCCAGGCTCCTCTGTCCGTGGGATTTCCCAGGCAAGAATACTGGAGTGGGTTGCCATCTCCTATTTCAGGGGATCTTCCTGGCTCAGGGATTCAACTTTCGTCTTCTGTATTGGCAAGTGGATTCTTCACCACTGAGCCATCAGGAAGGGCAAAGTGAGGCATAAGGAGTGTAAGTGTGGGGTGCTGGGGGCACAGAGGAAAGCAGGTACCCGGCTGTGGTTAGGTGACAAGGGATTAGATCTCAAAGGATTCAGTGACAAGGGGATTGGATGAATATACAGAATCTACCCAAAAAGACAGCCTTTCAAAGGCCAAAGTGACATGCTCAGAATTCTATTCAGAGAGAGAATCCCGACAGAGGCTGAGACAATCATTCATTCACCAAAAAGGCATCGAGGAAATACGATGGCCAAAACAAACAGAACAAGGCTCTGCCCTCCAGGAGGCCAGCATCGAGTAGAGAAACTAAAATGAACCATTTAAACATGGGGTAAATGCACGTCATTCATTCATTCAGCAGCTATTTATTGAAAGCCCACGTGCCAGGCACTGTGCCCGGCACAGGAGAATCAGTCGGGAACAGACAAAATCTCTGCTGCCAGTGATTAAGGACAATCAACAAGGCACAGGAAGGGATCACAGGGCGTGCGAGAGGATGATGAGTGTTATGAAGGAAAATGAAGCAGGATAGGAGGACAGAGTGTCTGAGATGCGTGCTGTGAGTATCACAGAGGTGGTAACCCAGTAGGTGACCTGTGAGTGAAGACCTTAAGACAGCTAAGGTGCGAGCCCCGTAGATACACACAGGGGAGGAGCACTGCAGAAGGGACAGCCAGTGCAAAGTCCCAGTGGCAGGAATGTGCCTGGCAGTCTGCAGGAGCAGCATGGAGGCCACTGTTGGAAAGGGCTTCCCTGGTGGCTCAGCTGGTAAAGAATCTGCCTGCAATGCAGGAGACCCCAGTTTGATTCCTGGGTCAGGGAAGATCCCCTGGAGAAGGGATAGGCTACCCACTCCAGTATTCTTGGGCTTCCCTGGTGGCTTAGATGGTAAAGAATCCGCCTGCAATGCGGGAGACCTGGGTTCGATCCCTGGGTTGGGAAGATCCCCTGGAGAAGGGCATGGCAACCCACTCCAGTATTCTTGCCTGGAGAATCCCCATGGACAGAAGAGCCTGGCAGGCTACAGCCCACAGGGTTGCAAAGAGTCGGACACGACTGAGCGACTCAGCATAGCACTGTCGGAAAACAGACAGGAAATACAGGCCGAGACAAAAAAAAGTTCAAGACACTAAGCTAATCGGGACACCACTCTCATGATAGATAAGAATAACCCCTGTGCCACAAGGCCCTGCAAACTTGGGTGGGATGGTGTGGCCTGGGGGCTTGAATCAGAATGGTACAGCCACTGGAAGGGTTTAGGCAGAGGTTAAACACCAGTTTCAACCTTGAGGTTGGACACCAGCTCATGAAGAAGGGGGAGACATCTGAGATGCCCTGAGGTCTTTAGGGTCCAAGAGATGTCAAGGACCAAGGAGAAACCCACAGTGAGGACAGGTCTGGGGGAGCAGATGGATTCAGCCCAGGGTGGTTGAGTTTGAAGGGCAGCCAGTGGGAGGTCTGCCCAGGAGGCAGGTGGCCACCCCAGCTACAACTCTCGGGGAGAGAGACCTCCAAATAAGATCAGAAACTCCTGGGGCTTCCCTGGTGGCTCAGCGGTAAAGTATTCACCTGCCAACTTAGGAAACACAGGTTCGACCCCTGGTCCAGGAAGATCCCACATGCTTCAGAGCAACTAAGCCCAAGTGCTGTAACTACTGAGCCTGTGCTCGAGAACCACAACTACTGAACCCATGTGCCACACTGATTGAAACCCACGCACCTTAGAGCCTGTGCTCCACAAGACAAGCCACTGCAATAAGAAGCCCACACACCCCAACTAGACAGAAGTCTATGGGCCACAACAAAGACTGAGTGCAGCCAAAAAATAAAGTTAAAAAAAAAAATAGTCACAGGCCACGTGTGAGTGATCGAACATGCTTTGCAGGAGGTGACAGTATAAATGATGTGGACACTGAAGATCTGGAGGCATCAGAGATTGGGGAAGATGTATACTGAGAGGGACGCAGTTTAGCTCCTGATTTCACTTGCGTTTTCCTTTTAACTTATGCACAAACCTTAGAACCAAGAGAACCGTAGGCGTGATGAAATTCACAAGGTCGCTCAATGCTGGGGCCAGAAGGGACTACTTCCTCCCTGAGAGGAAAAGTGATAGGGACAATGAAGATAACCAGCAAGCGGCAGCCATGAGGGGACCAGCAGGCATACCTGAGACTGACAATTCTAACTCGCACTTCACGCTGCGCCCTGCGGAGGCTCCACCTCCCTTTCTGACTGCCCCTCCCTCAAGGACAGGCTTTCTGGGATCTTCCAGAAAGTGCCTTTTAATAAGGGCCAGGTTCCCCAGCCACTCTGGAGCCTCGCAAGTCACGATGCGCTGAACGAGGTCTCCAGTGGACCCACTGTAAACCCAGTCCCATGGTGGCTGGAGTGTGTTTCAATTTCCTCAGGTCTGAGTTCTCCAGAGACTTAACTAAGGGCATTAATCTCACCCCTCGATCCATGCTGCTCTAGGTAACAAGAGAAGGGAACCACTTCGGGCCATGTTACTACTGCCAGAAGGGGCTGGGGGATTATAGCGCCAGCACTCGGATTCTATGGGCGAAAAAAACAAGCCCCTGGCCAGGGTCACACAGGGCAGCGTCTAAGACGGGACTTCAGGCCCTTGGTTAAGTTGTAGATTCTCTTTCTTCTGGTCCAGAGCATCTCTGAAAATGTCAAATGCGATTTGGGGGATTTTTTATTTTTTTTTACTCTAGGGATCATTTCTTTCTGTTCTCTCAATGCCTAGAAATTCCAGCAAGATTTTTATTTTGGTCACAACTCTCCACTTGGGTTTAGGTAAACGTCAACCACACAAGCCCTGAGAAGAGGGTGGAGACGGAACATTCTAGAGGGCCTGTGGGATGGGTAAGAGGACTCCCTGGTGGTGTACCAAATGGACCAGGCATGCCAAGGGTTCCACCTCCTCCCAAGACTTGAATCCAAGGAAAACCACCAGGTGCAGGCTTGGGTTCAGATGGAGAAAATGAGTCCAAAGGCCAGAGTCTAAGGGGGTGGGGGCGGGGGGTGAAGGAGGAGGATGTAGAGAGGATGAGGAACACTCCCTCTGCCCTGCACTGACGACAAGGAGAAAATTCATGGGCCAAGTTTAGGTGCCAGGCTGGGGAGCCACCTTCGCCTCCATATCCCTCCAGCTGGCTGCCTCGGTCCAGGGCCGATGGCCAGGAGCGTCGTGGTCACGGCCCACCCTCCACTAGCCTCCCACTCCATCGGTGAGCCGTGGGAACAGTTCTGAGGTGGGTGGATCAGATCAGAAGCCCCAGCTCCCAGACCACAGAGGCCAGGGTGGCCTGGGATACCCTTAGACGAACTTGGACTTTCTCCTCCTGATTCCCAATATTAATTCTGCCCCAAGCTACTCAGGTGAAATCATTGGTGGTTTCCACCATTTCCCTGCGCCGAGCTGCAGGAGGCCTGGGGTCCCTGACACTCGTATCTCCAGCCTCCAGAGTCCACAGTGGTTTCCAAGGTCAAGTGTGCCCAGTGGAAACTAAGTATTCAATACAACCAGAGAAGTCAGGTGACAGAGTCTGGTCTTTCTCCTCTGCATCTGCTGCGCCTCTGAACATCCTGCTCCCCAGTCCATGGAAGCAACTTAAATGTCCATCGACAGATGAAAGGGTAAAGAAGCTGTGGCATGTCTATACAATGGAATACTACTCAGTCACAAAAGAGAATGAAACAATGCCATTTGCACAACATTGACGGACCTGCTGCTGCTGCTGCTGCTAAGTCGCCTCAGTCGTGTCCGACTCTGTGCGACCCCATAGACGGCAGCCCACCAGGCTCCCCCGTCCCTGGGATTCTCCAGGCAAGAACACTGGAGTGGGTTGCCATTTCCTTCTCCAATGCATGAAAGTGAAAAGTGAAGGTGAAGTTGCTCAGTCATGTCGGACTCTTCGCGACCCCATGGACTGTAGCCCACCAGGCTCCTCCATCCATGGGATTTCCAGGCAAGAGTACTGGAGTGGGTTGCCATTGCCTTCTCTGTAGATGGACCTAGAGATCATCAAATTAAGCAAAGTAAGTTAGAAAGAGAAAGACAAATATCATATGATATCACTTACACATGAAATGTAAAATAATGACACAAACGAACTTATGCGTGGAACAGAAACAGACTCACAGACACAGAGAACAAACTGGTGGCTGCCTAGGGGGAGAAGGCTTGGGGGAGGGATGGATTAGGAGTTTGGTATTAGAAGGTGCAAACTATTACACACAGGATGGATAAACAACAAGGTCCAACAGTATAGCACAAAGAATTATATTCAATATCCTGTAATAAACCATTATGAAAAAGAATATATATATAACTGAACCAGGGCTTCCTTGATGGCTCAGCTGTAAAGAATCAACCTGCCAATGCAGGGGACGCAGGTTCAATCCTTGATCAGGAAGATCCCCCGGCGAAGAAAACAGCAACTCTACTCCAGTATTCTTGCCTGGGAATCCGCATGGACAGAGAAGCCTGGCGGATTACAGTCCACGGGGTTGCAAAAGAGTCAGACTCAACTCAGCGACTAAGCAATGACAATAACTGAATCATCATGCTGTACAGCAGAGATTAACGCAACACTGTTGATCAACTATACTTCAATAATTTTTTAAATAAAAAAAAAAATAAAGGACAGACAAATAAATAAAGCTCTCACAGAGCTTCCAGTAGCTAGAAGTGTAGGAAAAATAGCCACATACACGGCAACCACGATAACGCTTACCACAAACACAAAGCATGTGCCAGGCGCCAGAAGATGTCCACACAGACCAACTCATTTAATCCTCACATCATCCCTGTTTTACATCCCCATTTTACAGATAAGGAAACTGAGACACAAAAATGCAAAGTCGTCTGTCTGTGTATCATGGTGGAAGCAGAGTCAGGGTTCAGACGGAAACAGCCAGGTATCAGGGTTTGAGAGCTCAACCACTCGGCTCTACATACTGCCAGGCTCCTCTGTCCATGGGATTCTCCAGGAAAGGATACTGGAGTGGTCTGTCATTTCCTTCTCCAGGGGATCTTCCTGACTCGGGGATTGAAGCCGGGTCTCTTGCACTGCAGGCAGATTCTTGGTACCAACCAAGCTACCAGGGAAGCCAGGTAGCAGGACAAGGCATTGTAAAAGCAGGTTCCTCTAACTGCCCACAGCATCTCCCACTGTTCAGGGCACAGGGTGGTACTCAGTCATTAAACTATGATCTGCAAACAGGAGGCCTCTACAGGATGTCCTCTTCAGCATCCAGCTACTGCCTGGTCATCACCAAAGTCACTGTCATCGTCGGTATCGTTGTCAGAAAAGAAAGCGTTGCTGAGTGTGGCCCAGGCCATATTAGGCCCTGCCCAAGGTGTGGCTACACAGCTCTCGGGAGTCTGGGCAGACCACCCAGCAGGCTTCCACCCACAAGTTCCCTAAAGCTCAGGAAGTGGAATCGGGAGACAAGCTGCCCGGAGGAGGGCACCGGAGGTCGGTCTGTCTTAGAGACTGCCATGGCAATAGCCCAGGGAGGCGAACAGGGAAGGAGGTTCCCTTACTCACTGGACCTCGGTGTCCTCCCCCACATTTCCACCCTGGATTTCCCACCTCGGGAAGGAAAAAGCAAGGATGGTGCCTGGCACTCCCAATTATGGAAGAAAACCATCTGGGAGTCAGAGAACATGAGTCAGCAGAAGAGGATTGCTGATTTTTTCAGAAAAATGGATATAACGATGAGGTGTGGGAATGGAGGGCCCTGTGCTAATACAGACCTGCCTTTCCGGGGGCTCGGGTGCTGTGCGAGGCTGAGGGGCAAGGGACAAGCCCAGCGCTGTTCACAGACCTGAGCCCTCGATAGCTCAGAAGACAAAGTCATTGTACTCAGGATCCAGAGAAACAAGCTTTAAAAAACTTCAGTGAGTCCCCTACATACAAACCTTCACGTTGCGAACTTTCAAAGAAGCTAACGTGCATTCTCATATCTAATCAACATAAGTTAGTCCACGTGTCAGGCGTACACTGTCACATGAGGGCATCCTCTACAAGGGGTTGTGCTTTTGTGTACTGTAGAGCACTGTACAGAGTCCTAAGAGAAGTCAACCCTGAATACTCACTGGAAGGACTGTTGCTGAAGTCAAAGCTCCAATCCTTCGGCCACCTGATGCGAAGAGCAGACTCACTGGAAAAGACCCTGATGCTGGGGAAAATTGAGGGCAGCAGGAGAAAAGGGCGACAGAGGATGAGATGGTTGGATGGCATCGCTGACTCAATGGACATGAATCTGAGCAAACTCCAGGAGATAGTAGAGGATAGGGAAGCCTGGTGTGCTGCAGTCCATGGGGTCATAAAGGGTCAGACACATCTTAGCGACTGAACAACAACACTGTATAGAGTACAGAAGTACGGCACCTTTATTTCAAGCCCAGGATGTCTGGAAGCAAGCATAAAAGCAGCAGTGTATAGCTGATTATGTTAGGTGAGTACTTAGGCTAACTTTGTTGTATTTGCAAACAAATGCACTTAATGAATGCACTCTAGGAACAGAACTCCTTCGTCTGTAGGGGACTAACTGTACGGATGGGTTATTCTCACCAGGGAGGACGGTGATTATAACTATATTCAAAAACTTGGTACAGCAACATGAATACTCCTTTGCTGGTATACAGATCACCAAGCCTCCCGAAGTTTTAGTGTATCCTGAGCCCCAAGAGTCAAACCATTATGAACTGGCATAAGAATGGAGACAAAACCTAATCAAACAGGAAGTCTAAAATAAGATTTGCTTATATCCAGAAAGTATAAGGCAAAAGTAGAGGCAAAAAAGACAGATTAAGTAATAAGTGGTACTGAGGCAACTGGTTGACCATCCAGGAAGTATACTGACTACACTCTACTTCCCTTCCTTCTTCCAAGGAAACTCAGACAGACTTAAAGTCTACATGGAAGAAATGGGGACTTTCCTGATCATCCAGTGGTTAAGACTCTCCCTTTCCAGTGCAGGGGGCGCAGGACTGATTTCTGGTTGGGAAACAGATCCTCATGCTATGCAGGGTGGGCAAAAATAAATTTAAAAATAAATTTAAAAAATTAAGTCTATCTGTAAGAAATGAGGCTGCAAAAACTACTGGAACAAAAAGTAAGTAGCTATATAATCTTGAGGTCCAGATCACTTTTCTAAAGGATGATACCAAAAGCAAAAACTATAAAACGTGTATCTCACTTCAGGACCATTTTAAACTTTTTTGATATATCAAAAAGCACCACAAATTTTAAAATTTCAATAATAAACTTGATTATAACCCAAGAGAAAGATCTGTAAGACCAAAGATGGACTAAAAGTTACAATCTTTCATATAGAAAGAGTTCCTTAAGGAGAAAGATGAGCTCTTACTAGAAGAATGTATGGATATCCCATTAGGTAATCCACAAAATATAAACTTAGGGAAAATGGGAAAATGTTCAACCTTTTTTGTAAGTTCTCAAAGACACACAAATTAAAACAATCAAATACTACTTTTCATCTTCCAGGTTAGCCAATATTTTTTGGAGTAATTAGTGCCCAGTATACATGAATGGCTTTCCTGGTAGCTCAGCTGGTAAAGAATCCACCCACAACGCAGAAAACCCCGGTTCAATTATTGCATTGGGAAGATCTCTTGGAGAAGGGATAGGTTACCCACTCCAGTATTACTGGGCTTCTCTGGTGGCTCAGCTGGTAAAGGATCTGCCCTGCAATGCTGGAGACCTGGGTTCGATCCCTGGGTTGGCAAGATCCCCTGGAGAAGGGAATGAATACCCATTCCAGTATTCTGACTGGAGAACTCCATGGACTATTCCATGGGTTGCAAAGAGTCAGACATGACTGACTGACTTTCACTTTCTTTCTTTCTTTCATACATGAGAAGAAGGGCCTCCACCCATGGCTCAGTGTAAAGAATCCACTTGCAATTCAGGCGACGCACAAGTGGGCTTGATACCCTGGGTCGGGAAGATCCCCTGAAGAAAGGCATGGCAACCCACAACTCACTCCAATATTCTTGCCTGGAGAATTCCATGGACAGAGAAGCCCAGCGGGCTACAGTCCATGGGGTCACAGAGTCGGACATGACTTGAAGCGGCTGAACATGTACACACATCCATGTGAAAATGGGGACAAGCACTCCATGCACTGTAAACTGGGATGATTTAGGGGGAAAACAACGACATGCATTAAGATTTTGTCTTCAACATGTGCTCACTCTGACCCAGCAGATTCACATCTGGGAATTTATCCTAAAGGAACACAGAGTGGCACAAAGATCCACTCAGAAGGATATTCAACCCAGCAAAGCTTAGAGTGCAAAAAATCCGAAAGCAGCCCCAAAGTCCTACTTTAATGCCAGATAAAGTAAGCCGTGGCACATTCACAGATACGAAACTACGCGGCCACACAAAACTCCAGAGCACAAGACTATTCCACAACACAGAAAGATGGCAATGATATATTAAGTCAAAAGCAGTATGACTGTGTATGACAGAAACAAACACTCATAGACAAAGGTCTGCAAGGTGACACGTACTCTGGGGTGTTAGCAGTCACTCGGGCTGGTGGGATTAACTGTTACTTGCATTTTCTTTTTTTCTAGTCTAGCCTTCCAAGTTTTCCACAATGAATAAGCATTGGCTTTGTAACATGAAAAGTAAAACAATAGGACAGTTTAATCGGCTTCCCAGGTGGCTCAAAAAAGAATCTGCCTGGCAACGCAGGAGATGCAAGAGACACCGGTTCAACCCCTGGATTGGGAAGATCCTCTGGAGTAGGAAATGGCAACCCACTCCAGTATTCTTGCCTGGAAAATTCCATGGACAGAGGAGTCCGGCAGGTTACAGTCTATGGGGTCGCAGAGTGGGACATGACTGAGCACACACATACACAATCGGAAACAACAGTGCCAGACGTGGGGGCTGGGGTCGTGCCCCGACAACCCAGCCACTGCTTGGGATATAGGGCTCCCCTAGACCCACTCTTCTGCTCTTCATCAGGGGTCAAGGCATCCTCGTAGAGTGACCAGCAGGATCACTGGGAAATAAAAGCCACTGCTCCATCAGAGTCACCATTTGCTAGTTATGAGCCAAGTTTGAGAGGACTTCTGGGTGTGTGGGGACTGACTGAGTATTGCTGCTAAAAAAAAAAAAGGTAATTCTGGAACTTTAATTCCTCAGAACCCCAAATGCATACAGACCAGGAAAGACAGCGCTCCCTTGACCCTGACTTCGTCATATTCCAGCTCTGCCACATCAACAGAGGCACTGACAAATTAGGAGCTGTAGGGGGAAGGTGACTGAGACCACGAGAGGTCCGGAAATGGTCGCACACAGGAGAATTGGGAGAACTGGCTGAAGTAGGTGTGATGGGGGGGCGGGCAGAAAAGCGCGGGGCAGCCAGTGGAGGGGAGAATGCTTTGTGAAAGCAGGAGGCAGCTGTTCCGGAGTGTCCAGGGAAAAACTTCCTGGCCAGAACTGCCAGCCCTGGGCTGGGCCCTGATGCAGCTGACCAAGGGGTGTGGGGTGGTGGGCGGTGGAGGGGAGATGCTGCAGACCGCATTCCTTTAAGGGGGTGGCACGGGGGGCGGGGCGGGGGGAGCTGGCTGAATGACTCACGGGCACAAGAAGGGGTGGGGGGAGGCAGAAAAGCTTCTGCAGAGCACACGTGAGCGAACACAGATTATCCCAGTGCCAGAAAGGTCGTCATCATGAAAATGCCGAGAGGTCCCAGAGAGAACGTGAGGGCCTGAGCAGACCGGGGGAAGTCACGGAGGAAGCACGCTTACAGCAGGCACGGATTAACGGAGAAGCAGGGGGAGGAATCCAAAATCAGGGTGAGGCACCGTTGCCAGATATCATACTGCGGGATGAAAAATTAACTCTCCGCGGCACAGCGCAGGGAGGGAGCAGCTGGGGAGGGGCTGTTCGAGGGGAGGAGTGAATGCCTCCCCCTCCTCCTCCGGGAACAAGAATCTGAATATAAATGGCCTCGAGGAAAAGGAGGAGGAAATCATCCTTTGGAGCAGACGGGAGTTTTATTACCAGCGGGGTGATTAACAAGCTGGCTGCGGGACCCGGGTCTCTCCTGGGAATTTTAATTATGACTTCCAGCTCTCTGCCCATGTCCATCTGGACCATGGGTGTCCTCATTTTTCCTTGCCCCACCTGGCCCTGTACTGAAACAGGGCCGGCCTCCCTCCTGGTCCCACCACGCAGAGAGTGACATATAGCCTGGGGGCTTAATCCTCAAGCTCTTGGATGGGCTCCTCCCTTGGGACTCACACAGGTCTCCAGTAAGGCACAAGAGATGATGCACTTGGAAGTGCTGCTGCTGCTAAGTCGCTTAAGTCGTGCGACCCCACAGACGGCAGCCCACCAGACTCCCCCGTCCCTGGGATTCTCCAGACAAGAACACTGGAGTGGGTTGCCATTTCCTTCTCCCATGCATGAAAGCGAAAAGTCAAAGTGAAGTCGCTCAGTCATGTCCCACCCTCAGCGACCCCATGGACTGCAGTCTTCCAGGCTCTTCTGTCCATGGGATTTTCCAGGCAAGAGTACTGGAGTGGGTTGCCATTGCCTTCTCCGCAGAAGTGCTGAGGTCAAACCAAACCTGAATTCAATCCTCCGCAAGCACTGCTCAACTCTTGGAAAAACCTGAGTATTTTTAGGCAAGAAGGAAAGGAAAAGGAAAGCATATACAGAGCCTATGAGCCACCTGAGCAAGTGGCAGCTGGTACAGAAACGGTAGGAGGATAACGGGGTGTGATGGAGGCGGGGGTGGGACAGGACCTGGGGCATCTTGATGGGGTTCCCATCGCTGCTGACATCCCCACCAGCAGCCTCTTGGGGGGCTTGAGGATGAACAGAATCCAAAACCTGAGCAGCAAGGAATTCACGGCCACAGGCAGCAGGTGTGGACAGCCCAGCCAGAGGGAGGCAGAAAAACCAAATTGGAAAGGTGCAGGTGGGCGTTTGGCCTGTGGTGGGTTGTAAACATTCCAGCCTCTCCCCGAGTTGGGGGTAGATTTGAAGAAAATAGAAAGGTACCCACTCCTGCATGCCTGGTAATTTATGCAGCATCACCAGCCCCACCTCCATCCCTGAATCCTGCACACAGGTAGGAGTCTGGCATGCCAAATCCAGGGGTCTCTCCCTAACGGTGACTTCCATAAGCTTCTCATGGGGAAGGCATTCCTCTCAAGCACATCTAAGAACTAATGTAACCAATTAAAACGGTAAATGATCTGAATAGACACTTCTCCAAAGAAAATGTACAAATGACCAACAAGCCCATGAGAAGGAGGCTTAACATCGCTGGCCATCAGGGAAATGCCAACCAAAGCCATAATGAGATACCCACCCACTGCATACCCGCCCAGATGAGACAAATATTAACAAGTGCTGGCAAGGGTAAGGAGAAAGTGGAAGCCTCACACATTCCTCCCAGTGCAGCCACGTTGAAAAACAATCTGGCAGTTCTTCCAACAGTTACACAGAGTTATCATGTGACCCAGCAATTCCATTCCTGGGTATATACCCCAGAGAAATGAAAACACACATCCACACAAAAACCTATACACCAATGTTCATAGCTGTATTATTCACAACAGCCAAGAAAGCACAAACAATGCAAACGCCCACTGACTGATGACTGAATAAATAGAATATGGTGTGTCCATACAATGGAATTTTACCTGGCCATAAGAAGGAATGAAGTTCTAATACACACTACTACACAGATGAACCTGGAAATCAGGAGGCGAAATGAAAGAGGCCAGTCACAAGAGACCACAGAGTATATAACTCCATTCATATGAAATCTGTCCGGAATAGGGAAGTAGACTGGTGGTTTCCTAGGGCTGGGAAAAGGGGGGGTTGGGAGAAAATGAGGAGTGACAGCTAGTGAATACGGTATTTTTTAGGGGGAGGAGGGTGACAAAAGTCACCACTGTGGCGATGGCTGCACAATTCTGAATATACTAGAACTGTTAATATACTATACATCGAACTGTTAATACATCCTTCAAGTGGCTGTGTTTATGGTACGTGAATCATGCCTCCGGAAAGCTGTTTTCAAAAAAGAATTAACTTAAACCTCACATCCCTTTGAAGGGGGCACTAATATTAACACTCTTCTACAGGTGAGGAGGGTTTCTTTGGTGGCTCAGACAGTGAAGAATCCATCTGCCAATGCAGGAGACCTGAGTTCGATCCCTGGGTTGGGAAGATCTCCTGCAGAAGGGAATGGCTACCACTCCAGTATTCTTGCCTGGAGAATCCCATGGACAGAGGAGCCTGGTGGGATATAGTCCATGAGGTCACAAAGAATCGGACACGACTGAGCAACTAACACTTTCACTTTTTTCACAGGTGAGGAAACTGAGGCACGAAGATGAACCTGCCCTCCCCCACCCCACCCCAGGTCACTTGGCAAGTGGCAGGGACAGGACTTGGAGCCGGAGGTGTGACCCATGGTCTCTGTTCTTAGACACACTGGAAGCTGCTTGGAGCCCAAGATGGGATACCTGTCCCCCTTCACGGGCAACACGGGAGGGGACAAAGGGAGGCAGAGTTTACCTCTCTCCGTCCTTTCCAAAGGCGGTGCTGGGCCAGATTCCCTTTCCCTTCTGTGGACCCTATTCCTCACCCACCCCAAAGTTTTGGGCGTCTGGGTGGATGGGCAACAAGCCCCCCACAGGGAGGCTTCCCGAGCCGACAGTCACTCCTCTGGGCACAGACTGAGGGCCAGCGGCCCTGTCTGAGGCTCTGCCTGTCCTCATGCTCTGGAATAGTGCAGCCGGACTCCTGGCATCACCAGCCATTCCGTAACCACTCCACCCCATGCCCGGCCTTCCCTCCAGGAGCAGGGTATCCCTTCCTGTTTCCCCTCCAGGCAGCCGCCCAGCCCCTTCGGCCAGGCAGCCCCTCTCTTCGGCTCCCACTAACAGTCTGCTTCACATCCTCCCTGCGTTGTCCCCTGGCTTCCTCTCGATTCACGCGCTGTTTCCTCAGACGCTGCAGTTTTTCCTATAACATCATGTCTGACCCAGACTTTCCTAAAAGCACCCTTTCACACCTCGCAGCTTCTCCAGAGTGGCTCCTGGCTGGGCTGGACCGAGGCCCCTCCTCTGCGGAGCCACCCCAGCCGCTGTGCCTCACCCCATTTAGGGAGTCACAATACACATTTTCATATCAAAAGCCACCCCGTGTACTTCAGGCCACAAACCCTTCCACCCAAAAGCAGACAAGATATCCTCCATCAAGAAGAAATACGATCAACAGGATGTACTCAACATTTAAAAATACTTATATCCCATACTTGTATCTTAACATACTGGAATGTTCTCCCACCTACAACTGCTTGTCTAGCTTCAAAAGAATACATTTATTATCAACTTTCCTGGGGAGGACAAGAGGTATTTTTTCACGTATTCTATGAAAGGCCAGACCCCCCAGGCAATACAAATAAGACTGTCCTGAGGGACGACTGGAAGCTGACCTTCGGGGACCTTCCATAGTGACATGAGTGTGATGGATGGGAGGGTTTTCTGGCCCTGGGTTTTGAGCTGAGGCAGGCATCCTCGATCTTGCCTCCACAGAAGAGCCTGGGGTTTCAGCTTTGGAAATAAAGTCGGGGGAAGTCAGAGAGGTGAGATAGAGAAAGGAGGCAGGGGAGGGGGAGGGGGAGGGGGAAACCCCCACCATCTAGGGCCTCCTGCAATCAACGGTTCACAGAAGAAGCAAAGAGCCAGCAGAGATGCCAGAGACCATCCAGCTGTTCCTTGTGGAGCAAACGTGGGCCCGCGAAGGCCCAGCGACAACATGAAGGTCTGCGGAGGCCACACAGCTAGTCGGTGGGCGGGCAGCCGGGGTGGGGGGCGGGCGTGGGAGGGAGGGCCAGAGTCACTATTCAGGGATGTTCCTGACCCCAGGGGGCCCTGCCCACCGCCCCACACTGCCTGCCCTCGCCAAAGAGCACCTGCTTCCTCACTCCGCGCTCTTCAGGGCCGCCTGCCCATGCGGACAAGGGTCTGAGAGGCTCGCAACCTCGTTTCCAAGAACAACAGAGCCCTCGCCAGCACCAAGAGGCCACGGCGTTCGGTTAACCAAATAAGATGATGAGATCCACAGGCGGCTTTCCGGGCCTCCGAGAAGCTTCCATGGCCTGTCCCCTGGAGAAACAAATGCCGAGGTTGACGGAAGGGCCACCCAGCCTGTCCCTGGGGCCTCCGCCCCTCAGCCCCCGTTTGTTTTGTCTGCAAGAGGAAAATGCTCCGACTGTCCAGAGACAGAGGGCGAGAGGAGGTCCCTCCAGGGCTTGGAGGCCAGTGGGTACCTGGCCCCCATCGCTCCACTCCACTGGAGGCTGCCAGGCCCAGGACCTCAGCGAGGCCAGGCCTGCTGTCCCTGGAGGCTGAGGCCAGGGGAAATGTCAGAGCTGTGTGTCACCGACCCTGGGGGCACATGAGTCAGCACGCAGATCTCGCTCCCGCCTGCCTCCTTTCCCTCAGAGGCCTCCTGATTGTGTTTGTGAAGCTGGTTTTTAGGTGAACTCCAACACACACACAAGTGGGAGCATTTCGAGCATTTATTAAACCCTGCTCCAGATTTCAGCGGGATCTGTCCAGCTCCATGAACCTCTGTGGACAAGGATAGCCTTTCAGCAGGGCCATGGATTTCTCTTCCTGACGCAAGCTCTGCGACCAGTGAGCCGGCTGCCGGGTACCTGGGGAGACATGCTGAGCAGATGTCAACACACGGGACCTTCAGACAATCCCAACACACCACCTCCAATTCCCACACTCCAGCCAAAGCTCCAAAGGTTTTCTCAAAAGCCTTGAAGGAGCCTCGACACACCTTCTGGTCACCAGAATGAATGAACTTGAGGTCATTAGTTCTTTTCTTATTTTTGAATATTTATTTATTTATTTAGGCGGTGCTGGCTCTTAGTTGCAGCTTGTGGGATCTTCACCGCAGCATGCAGACTTCTTAGATGCAGCATGTGGGATCTAGTTCCCAGACCAGGGATTGAACCCGGGCCCCTGGCATTGGGAGCTGGGAGTTTTACATCTTCCCACTTTCACTGGACCCACCCAGATGCTCCCATATGGAAGAAGCTGGGGCTGATGGAGGGAGAAGGGCTACTGAGGCTGGAGCATCCAGACGATGGGGTAGGGCAGGGGCTCCTTGCTTTACCCTCCTCACTAAAGAAGGAGATGGGCACAGATGCAAACGGCTCAGCCATGGGATAAATGATGGGCAAGTCAGTGGGGAACGAGGAACCAGCAGAGGACACGGGAGGAACTGCTTCTCAGCAGCTTACACTGTAAGGCTTTTTCCTCTTTTACTGTTGTTGTTGTTAAGTCGCCAAGTCATGTCCAACTCTCCGTGACCCCATGGACTGTAGCCAGGCTCCTCTGTCCTCCACTCCCAGAGTTTTCTCAAATTCAAGTCCATCGAATTGGTGATGCCATTCAACCATCTCATCCTCTGTCACACCCTTCTCCTCCTGCCCTCAATCTTTCCCATCATCAAGGTCTGTCCCAATGAATATCCTCTTTGCATCAGGTGGTCAAAGTATTGGAGCTTCAGCTTCCAGCTCTTCCAATGAATATTCAAGACTAATTTCTTTCAGGATTGACTGGTTTGATCTCCTTGCAGTCCAAGGGACTCTCAAGAGTCTTCTCTAACACCACAGTTCAAAAGAATCAATTCTTGGGTGCTCAGCCTTCTTTATGGACCAACTCTCACATCTGTACCTGACTACTGGAAAAATCATAGCCTTGACTAATACAGACCTGTATTGGCAAAGTTACATCTCTGCTTTTTAATATGCTAATTTTGTCATTGTGTTCCTTTCAAGGAGCAAGTGTCTTTTAATTTCATGGCTATAGTCATCATTCCCAGTGATTCTGGAGCCCAAGAGAAAAAAATCTGTCACTGCTTCCATTTTTTCCCCTGCTATTTGCCATGAAGTGATGGAACTGGATGCCATGATCTTCTTTTCTAATACTGAGCTTCAAGCCAGCTTTTTCACTCCCCTCTTTTACCCTCATCAAGAGACTCTTTAGTTCCTCTTCACTTTCCTCTTTACCCTCACTTTAATATTTTAACCCAAGTAATAATATCAATATATTTCTTTGCAAAAACTCAAAACACTACAGAAACATATGCATATTATCTACTAAAAGTAACCTTTATCCCACTCTAAATACCTTAATATAGTCATCCAGACCTTTATAAGTAAGCAGATACACATCTTAAAAAAAAGAAATTAAAAATATGATATGCTCACACTATTTTAAATACACTCTTTTCCTTACACCTTGTAAGTCAATAAATAATATGATACAGAGTCATGTAAGTATATATATAATATTATAAAAACAATACCTTAATAGCTGAATCATACACATTTCACTTTACAGTCAGATGAATTTTTTAACTCATCTATTGTTGGACACATTTTTTGCTCCTTACTGCCTGCAAAATGGATTTTGATCCTGCAGTTAATGTTTCAGTTTTCCTGTAACCTTTCCTTATATTTCCATTCCATGGACTCCGTGTCCATTTTATCCTGTTGTTACCCTCAGATCTCTTTAATCTCAGACTGTCCTCCACTGAGGAATGCTGGCTTTGGTTGCATGGAGAATATCTTCTTACCACTGAGGGTGCCAACTTCCTGACATTTGCTCCTAGATCTTTGTCGTTTGATCCCTTCACAGGTGGGCTTTTTTAGATGCAACTGACTCTCTTCTTCGTGGTGGTCACAGTCTGCATGGTTGCGGGAACACTCAGTGTGCAAATACTGAACCATTGCTCCTACGTGAAATGCAGCGTTAGATTCCTATGAACCTCTGGCCGAAGCGCTCTGGCCGCAGCACTGTTGTAGGCTGGTCAGTGCTTAGCCTTGTTGCACGTGTGTATCTGCTTAAAGACACCCTATTTAATATACAGTTGAGTCATGAGCATGGAACTCACAGCCAACGGCACCATAACTCATGCCTGAAGGAAGCTTATTCGACACACAGATTTTCTCCGTGAAGCTCATCTTCTTGCACTTGGGACGCTAGACAGCACTTCAGCCCTACACGTGGGGGCCATTTTAAACAGTGAAATCATCAACAAAAAGCACAGAAATTTCAAAAATGTGGCACCCAGTAGACCGCAAGAAGGAGGCTTGTTTACAGCATGAGCTGAGACAGGAAGGCTGTGCGTCGCCTTGCACGACCTCAGCTGGGAATGTGCCCTTGAGGGGTGACTCAGAGTGCTCGCAGCGCTGCTCTTCCCTGGGTGACTGTGGAAGGGCCGTGCGGACTGTTTCTGGCGGTACAAACGAATTCCAATGAGTAGGTAGCTTCACTAGTATGGAATCCACAAAAAACGAGGGTTGATCGATGGTACTAATTTTTTTCTTGGTTCTGCTCTATTGTTTTCCTATGGGTCCTGTTTGTTTTCCTTTAACTGTAAAAGGCAAGATTTGTGAGTGGACGGAGTAGGCTGCACTGGGTCCCATCTTGGCCTACTTTTGCAGGGATGCGGTCACCTGCTCAGCTCCATAGAGGCCAGGGGGATGCTCAGCCAGGGGGCATCCTCCCTTGTACCCACTGCCTGTTTTCTGGAGCGCTGCACAAATGGAAAATGGGATGAACTACTATGTAAACTACATGCATGGCCACTACAAACTACATGAACTTCAAGCACGGCCACTCTTCTCTGGGGAATGGCACTTCCCAGAATAGACTGCTCCTCTGGGCATGTACTTCTCTTCTGCGTCCTCCAATGCTGCACTCTTTTACACACATACACACTTCTCCTTAGCTACATCCTCCACTGCTGCACCCTCTTACACACACACATAGTTCTCCTCTACATCCTCCAATGCTGCACCCTCTTACACACACACACATACACACACACGTACTTCTCCTTCTCCACGTCCTCCAATGCTGCACCCTCTTACACACACGTACTTCTCCTCTACATCCTCCAAGGCTGTGCCCTCTTACACACACACACACACACACACAACACACACATACATACTTCTCCTCCTCTACATCCTCCCAAGATTGCACCCTCTTACACACACACATACACACTTCTCCTCTTCTACGTCCTCCAAGGCTGTGCCCTCTTACTTACACACACACACACACACACACACACACACACACACACACACACACACCCTGATCTCAGCCCAGTTGTTCTCTGAGATTAACACAATGGGTTGAATAGCCACCCAAAGATATGACCATGTCCTAATTGCCGGTCCCTGTGAATATAACCTTATTTAGACACAGTCTTTACAAATGTAATAAAGATAAGGATCTTGATGTGAGATCGTCCTGGATTTAGGGTGGGCCCTAAATCCAGTGACAGGTGTCCTAATAAGAAACAGAAAAGGGAAAGACACAGAGACACGCAGAAGAGAAGGTCCTGTGAGACAGGCAGAAATCAGAATGTTGCGTCTGTAAGTCAAGGATACCAAAGGTTGCCAGCAGCCACCAGAAGGGGGCAGAAAGTCATGAACTGAATTCTCCCTCAGAGGTTCTAGAAGAAACCAACCCTGCCAACACTTTTTTAAAAATTTACTTATTTTTAATTGAAGGATAATTTCTTCAATTTCTACAATGTTGTGCTGTTTTTTGCCATATATCAACATGAATCAGCCATAGGTATCCATATGTCTCCTCCTTCTTGAACCTCCTTCCCACCTCCCACCTCTTCCCATCCCTCTAGGTTGTTACGGAGCCCCAATTTGAGTTCCCTGAGTCATACAGCAAATTCCCACTGGCTGTCTATTTTACAGATGGTGTGTATGTGTTTCCATACTGCTCTCTCCATTCATCCCACTCTCTCCTCTCTGCCCCCCAGGCCCCTGCCTATGTCCATAAGTCTGTTCTCTCTGTCTGCATTGCCATTGCTGCCCTGCAACTAGGTTCATCAGTATCATCTTTCTAGATTCCATATATAGGGTGTCCCTGGTGGCTCAGACAGTAAAGAATCTGCCTGCAATACAGGAAACACAGGTTCAATCCCTGAGTCGGGAAGATCGTCTGGAGAAAGGGAATGGCAACCTACTCTAGTATTCTTGCCTGGAGAATCTCATGGACAGAGGAGCCTGCCACAAGTCCATGGAGTCATAAACAGTCGGACACAACTGAGTGATTCCATATATGTACATTATACGACATTTGTTTTTCTTTTTCTGACTTACTTCACTTGGTATAATAGGCTCTAGGTTCATCCACCTCATTAGAAGGTGAAGGTGAAGGTGAAGTCGCTCAGTCGTGTCCGACCCTTTGCAACCCCATGGACTGTAACCTACTAGTCTTCTCTGTCCATGGGATTCTCCAGGCAAGAATACTGGAGTGGATTGCCATTTCCTCCTCCAGGGGATCTTCCCGACCCAGGGATCAAACCCGGGTCTCCCACATTGGAGTCAGATGCTTTAACCTCTGAGCCACCATGTGTTCCTTTTTATGGCTGAGTAATATTCCATTGTATATATGTATCATAGCTTCTTTATTCATTCATCTATTGATAGACATCTAGGTTGCTTCCACACCCTAGCTACTGTAAGTAGTGCTGCAATGAACACTGGGGTACATGTGTCTTTTTCAATTTTGGTTTCCTCAAGCCAACCTTGCCAACACTTTGATTTCAGACCTCTGGCTTCCTGAACCGTGAGAAAATAAATTTCTGCTGCTCTAAGTCACCCAGTTGGTGGTGATTTGTTATGACAGTCCTAAAAAACAAACACACTGAGAGAGAAAGCTGTAGGAGGTGGGAAGGAGGAAAAGGAATCCTGCCTTTCCCACTGCAGGGGGCAGGCCTGAAAGCGGTTTCAGGTTTTCTCACTGACGTGGATGCTGAGGTGCTGAGTCAGGCGGCATCCAGAGTGGGGAAGCATGCTCTGCCCTCACTCAAGCATCTGCATGGGGCAAAACCACATCGGAGGCTACAAAGGACAGGAGGGGGAAAGGACCATGATAGACGGGGGGGAAAAGAATGGCAGCACATAAAGCAAAGAACTGGTAGCCAGAATATACAAAGAACTCAACAGGGACTTCCCTGGGGGTCCAGCGATTAAGAATCTGCCTTCTGATGCAGAGGACACAGGTTCAGTCACCAGTTGGAGAACTAAGATCCCACGTGCCTCAGAGCAAATAAACCCACCTGCCGCAACCAAGACCTGATCCAGCCACATAAATAAATATGGAAAAAAAGAACAGATAAATAAGAAAAAGACAAACCAAGACATCCCATACAGATACACAATAGCTATGAATATGCCTGTTAGAGAAAAGGCGACCTAAAAAGCCAATAAACATATGAAAAGATGCTCAGCCTTGCTAATAAGCAGGCATATGCAAATTAAACAGCCACGCAGATGCAAACTGAAACAATATTCCCATTGGACTAGCAAAATTATACAAGTCTGACAATACGAGTGTGTGAGATGGCAGGGAGAAATGAAAGCCTCCCTGTAGAGCTGGTGGAAATTGGTGCAGTCATCTTGGACAGCAATCGGGCAGCATCTAACAGTACTGGAAAGAGCCAAACAATTATGGGTTTTGGTGTCCATCCTAGAAAAATCCCACACATGACCCGCAGGAAGGACAGACAAAGCTGCTTATTGCAGCAATGTTTGTAACAAGAAAACACCAGGAAAAAGGCAAAATGGCCATCAATAAGAAATGGATAAGTGAATTGTAGCTTACTTTTACAATGTCATGTCATATAATCCTTAAAATGAGTGAAGTAGAGCCCAGTGAAGCCACATGGATCCATCACAAAAACACAAGTTATAAAATGATACATCTGGTGGCAATAGTATTTAGATGAAGTCATTAACTCATAAAACAACTCTGCATTGGGCGTCGATATTTATATGCAGTAGAAGTTGAAAAAATACAGAAGGATAAATTGTACTCATTGTATCTGGGAGGAGGGGTATTTAATGGAACTAAATAAGAGAATGAAAGGTACTTCAAAGATACTGTATCAGCAACACTCTCTTATTAAAAAAAAGTCAAAAAGAGAGACAAGGAAGAAAAAACCTGGATGCACATAACCATCAATGAAGGAGAATATAAAAATTCCTAGACAGTAAGCAGATGAAGTGTTCTGAGAAGGCAGATGATAGAGTCCTCCACCTTAAGATGAAGGCTTCCTGAAGGAGGTGGCATGGAGCCTTGAAAGATGGATGGCTGAGATTTTGAGACGAGTCTGAGAATGCTTTCCGTACCACCTTAGGCCTGCTCTCTTGGGCACACCATGTCAGTCTGTTTGCTATGTTTCCTGAATAATGTCTTAAATTCTCAAATTTTAACTTAAAAAGTGAAAGAGTCAGACACTTTCTGTTTATCTTTTAAGGCAAAGCTACCAAAATGGTGGCTATAAGGATCTGATCCACAATCCAGGGTCTGGAGAGCTGGCACTCTTCCCCGACTCCCTTGCAGCTAGGCCTGTGTGTGATCTGGGCTCTGGCAGTTAGGCTCCTGTGTGAGTCTGCAGGAAGAGAGCCATGGCAGGGGGCATCCTTCCATGGGGTGGGCAGTGCAGGGGAGCTGTGGTTCTGGGGCTGCAGTAATGCCTCCACTGCCTGGTTCTGCAACTTCCTGATTGTGGCAGAGACAGCAGCTCCCGGGTGGCTTGTTCTGGGAGACATTTGGGATCTTTGTTCCTGAAAGTCCACTTAAGAGTCTTTTCTTCAGCCCTCTCAACAATTCTAAGAGTTATCTACTCTTTAATGAATCCCCTTTGTGCTTGAGTAGCGGATTCTATTATTTGCAACTAACAATCCTGACCAAAGCAAATTTACCGAAAGTTTCTCTGATTCAAACCTAAAGTCTTAGTTTGCAAACCAACTGCACCATAGGCTAAAAATATACTAAAGCTATCAGCCCAACCTGTAGAGTAGTTGGGAGAAGTCAGTCATACCCCAGGCACTGATGTCCAGCTGAACATGCAAATCTAATCCAATGTCTCCACGTTCATACAGAGCTCCCATCACCCCCCAGACCCCAAACTTTCTCTTTCTCTTAAAATGTATAATCTGGAAACTGTTATAACTAGGAATATAGTATCCTCATGTCCTTCATATTTTTTTGGCAACAACATAAATCACATTTTATTTGAGCATTTAGGATTCTTTTCTTTTAATTGGCTGAGATACATAGAATTTCCATTTTGGTATATAATTAAAATATAATTAAAATGCATTTGGAAACTTAAACTGACACAGACATTCATGTTTATATTATAAAATGCCTTGATACACTTTAACATATGGTAATAATAACTAAACAAATTTGGCACTTACAGGATAACTTCTGTCCCAGAATCATAGAGTTTGGAGTATGTCACAAACACAAAACATACTACAGTTTTACCTAACCACCCAAGTTTTGTAAATAAGTGTAATGCTGGAATTACATGGGCCCCAGTGCAAATTCCATCTCTTCTATTATCCACAGTGAGTGACCATGAGCACCTTACGTACTTATTTTTCCGAGCCTCAGTTCCCTCAGTTTTAAATGAGATTAGTATGTGATTGGTGTGAGATGAGACGACCTGCATATTAAGCACAAGTCATGGATCCCAGTAAGTGCTTGCTTGATAAAGGGTCAATGCTGTGATGATGGTGGCAGTGGTGGCGGTGATGGTGGTGAGGATAATGATGATGCTGAGGATGCGGTGAGTGATGATGGTAGTTATGATGGTGGTAGTTATGATGATGGTAGTATGATGGTGATGGTGAAAATGGTGATGGTGATGTTACTGTAATGGAGATGATGGTGGTGGTGGCGGTGATGGTGGCGAGGATAATGGTGATGATGATGATGAGGATGAGGTGAGTGATGGTGGTAGTTATGATGATGGTAGTATGATGGTGATGATGAAAATGGTGATGTTACTGTAATGGAGGTGATGGTGGTGGTGGTGGTGATGTTGACAACAATGGTGATGACAATGATGGTGGGAATGATGGTGATGGGGCTGGTGGTGAAGATTATGACATTGGTGACGATAATGGTGATGGTAGTAATGATGATGATGTTAATCTAACAGTGATGATGATCGGATGGTACGGATGGTGATAATGGTGATAGTAGTGATAATGACGATGGTGGTGATGATGAGAGTGATGGTGATGCTGGTAGCGCTGGTGGTAATGATGATGATGATAGAACAAAGTATGTTTTGAAATATCAGTGACCAGATGGCAAGTCAAGGATCAAAACCAAGTTCACAGCACTGAGGGTTTCCAGCCTTGTGTGTTAACTCAGAGGCAGGTCTGCAACTTCAAAACTTTTGTTCCCAAGATACACAATGCAAATGGATTCATCCAGGCATAAAATCTTTACCATCAAACATGAGATACTACTGTTCCATCTAATCTACACAGCAGGGGCAAAGTCCTACCTGTACAATTGACTACCTGCAGGATCACAGACAAGCCACTTCACAGCTCTGGGACAGAAAATGTGAGTCAGTTAGTGCTCCCTGCAGACTTCAAGGCTCAGATGAACCACCTGGAGAATTCTGTTAAAATAAAGTAGGTCTGAGGAGGGCCAAGTACTTTGCATCACTAGCAAGTGTCCAGGTGCTGCTTCTGCAGCCTGAGACCACGCTTTGGGAAACAATGTCTTAGAAGATTTCTCAGTTCCTCCACCCCCAGACTAACAAGCTTTGATCAAAACACAAGGGCCCATCTGCTCACCATTCATTCTTTCCTTTTTCCTTCTCTTCAACCCACTCCCCTCTGTCTTTGGGCTGCCCCCTTTTCTACACCACCCATGGGTTTGCGGGTAAGGGGAGGAGTCCCAGAGTTCCTAAATAATCAGAGATCTGTTCTCTATCTACAGCATGAATAGAAAGAGAGAGAGAGTCAGAGAGATCCCAACAAACCCCCTCCAAAATTTTTAAGGTGCAAATCCTATTTCTCCTTAGCATGGAGCCTTCACCCCACCCCAGTCTCCACACAGAAGCCAGGGATAATATCACAAATACTGAGGGCCTCCCACATCCCCACAGATTTGTAACAAAACCATCTCAGCAGGAAAAAGTAATCTGGATTAATGCCTTCTACATCCACCTGCCAGCTAAGAGCATTCTTTTCTAGTCCAGAAATGTTCCTAAACCTTTCCAGGCCACCAATCCCACACCCTTGGCTCCAGAGACCCCCAGACAAGGCCCTGAAGAGGCAGCTGTCCTGGGACCAGCAGGGTGGCCTGAGTTGACCAGCTGGGTTGGCCCCAGAAATCCAGGTGTCAGGACACAGCTCTTCTGGGAACCCTGTCTCTGCTGGAAACAGAGTTATTGCCATGCCTTCCCGTTACAGAGCAGACACTCAGAACAAAACACCTGCCCACAGCTCCCCAGGGTTCTGGCCCAGATGGGAAGTTCTGCCCTCAGTGAGCCTCCAGCTCAGGATGCTTCCCCAGGCCCCCTGAAGCTGGGTCTCTTGCTGCCCACATGGTCAGCGGGGCCTCTGTCCCACAGTGAGTCCCACTGACAGGTCACCCCAGCCCTGCCCCTCCTGGAGACGCTGTGACTGGAGCCTGGGACTGGCACGTTCTAGTCCTTGAGTGGAAGAACTTGACTCTGAAATGTCCTGTGGGCAGCGGGCCCTGGCTGTCAGGTCAGGATTATGGTTCCAACCTCTCACTCCACTGAATAAAGCCCACGTGGGAAATCCTGCCCTGCCATGGGCCAGATTACCTCCCCTGAGGGCTCCTGGCCTCCAGGACCTGCTGGGAACACTGTACAGAGGTCAGAACTCGGCCAGACCCGGGTGCTACAGGGCCAACGCTGGCCAGGAGTGCCAGCCAGAGAGAAGTTTCACTCGGGCTGGCACGAGCACCCTTAAGTGAGCCAGTTTCGACATAATGGCCTGTGTACCCAGCCACTCTGACCCTACCGCCACCTCCAAGGTCATGTCAGGCCTTCCCTACTCTGGGAGAGGTTTCACAAGCCCATCTGTGCTCAGAGTTCCCTTTCTGGACTTCTCATGGTCCCCCAGCTGAGCCGGCTTTGTCCTCTCAGTTGTTATTTGCAGTCATATATTCTATTGTAACGGAGAAGGCAATGGCACCCCACTCCAGTACTCTTGCCTGGAAAATCCTATGGACAGAGGAGCCTGGTGGGCTGCAGTCCATGGGGTAAGACTGAAGTGACTTAGCAGCAGCAGCAGCAGCATTCTATTGCAAAATACACACTGGGCTTCCCAGGTGGAGTTAGGGGTAAAGAATCCACCTGCCAAAGCAGAAGATGCAAGAGATGTGGATTTAATTCCTGGGTCAGGAAGATCCCCTGGTAGGAAATGGCAACCCACTCCAGTATTCTTGCCTGGGAATACTCTACGGGCAGAGGAGCCTGGTGGTCTGCAGTTAATGGGGCCGCAGAGTTGGGCATGGCTGAGCACAAAATAACCAATCACCAAAATCAGTTCAGTTCCGTCACTCAGTCGTGTCTGACTCTTTGCGACCCCATGAATCACAGCAGGCCAGGCCTCCTTGTCCATCACCAACTCCCAGAATTCACTCAGACTCACGTCTATCGAGTCAGTGATGCCATCCAGCCATCTCATCCTCGGTTGTCCCCTTCTCCTCCTGCCCCCAATCTCTCCCAGCATCAGAGTCTTTTCCAATGAGTTAACTCTTCTCATGAGGTGGCCAAAGTACTGGAGTTTCAGCTTTAGCATCATTCCTTCCAAAGAAACCCCAGGGCTGATCTCCTTCAGAATGGACTGGTTGGATCTCCTTGCAGTCCAAG
Source organism: Budorcas taxicolor (assembly GCF_023091745.1). Taxonomy (NCBI): domain Eukaryota; kingdom Metazoa; phylum Chordata; class Mammalia; order Artiodactyla; family Bovidae; genus Budorcas; species Budorcas taxicolor. The sequence goes on along the minus strand of NC_068928.1, from coordinate 28,357,393 downwards.
GGACTCTCAAGAGTTTTCTCCAAAATCACAGTTCAAAAGCATCAATTCTTTGGTGCTCAGCTTTCTTCACAGTCCAACTCTCACATCCATACATGACCACTGGAAAAACCATAGCCTTGACTAGATGGACCTTTGTTGGCAAAGTAATGTCTCTGCTTTTCAATATGCTGTCTAGGTTGGTCATAACTTTTCTTCCAAGGAGTAGCATCTTTTAATTTCATGGCTGCAGTCACCATCTGCAGTGATTCTGGAGCCCAAAAAAAAAAGTCTGACACTGTTTCCACTGTTTCCCCATCTATTTCCCATGAAGTGATGGGACCGGATGCCATGATCTTCGTTTTCTGAATGTTGAGCTTTAAGCCAACTTTTTCACTCTCCTCTTTCACTTTCATCAAGAGGCTTTTTAGCTCCTCTCCACTTTCTGCCATAAGGGTGGTGTCATCTGCATTTCTGAGGTTATTGATATTTTTCCCAACAATCTTGATTCCAGCTTGTGCTTCATCCAGCCCAGCGTTTCCCATGATGTACCCTGCATATAAGTTAAATAAGCAGGGTGACAATACACAGCCTTGACGTACTCCTTTTCCTATTTGGAACCAGTCTGTTGTTCCATGTCCAGTTCTAACTGTTGCTTCCTGACCTGCATATAGGTTTCTCAAGAGGCAGGTCAGGTGCTCTGGTATTCCCATCTCTTTCAGAATTTTCCACAGTTAATTGTGATCCACACAGTCAAAGGCGTTGGCATAGTCACTAAAGCAGAAATAGATGTTTTTCTGGAATTCTCTTGCTTTTTCCATGATCCAGCGGATGTTGGCAATTTGATCTCTGGTTCCTCTGCCTTTTCTAAAACCAGCTTGAACATCAGGAAGTTCATGGTTCACATATTGCTGAAGCCTGGCTTGGAGAATTTTGAGCATTACTTTACTAGCGTGTGAGATGAGTGCAATTCTGCGGTAGTTTGAGCATTCTTTGGCATAATACACACCACATAAAGCTTACCATCTTAACCATCTTTGAGCATGCAGTTCAGTGGCAATAAATACATTCATAATATTGTGCAACCATTACCAATGATCCATCTCTGGAATGTTTCCACCTTCCCAAACCGAAACTCAATACCCATCAAACAATTACCCCCCAAATCCCCCTTTCCCCCCACAGCTCCTGGCAACCACCATTCTACTTTCAGATTTCATGAATCTGATTATTCTAGGTACCTCAAATAAGTGCAACTATACAGTATTTGTCCTCTTAGGTCTAGCTTATTTTACCGACGATAATGTCTTCAATCTTCCTCCAAGCTGTAGCATGTGTTACAAATGTCGTGTTGAATGGGCTTCCCCAGTGGTTCAGTGGTAAAGAATCCACCTGCAATGCAGGAGACTTGGGTTTGATCCCTGGGTCAGGAAGATCCCCTGGAGAAGGAAATGGCAACCCTCTCCAGTATTCTTGCCTGGAAAATCCCATGGACAGAGGAGCCTGGCGGGCTGCAGACCATAGGGTTGCAAAGAGTCAGACACAACTGAGCATACAGGCACTAAGACGGAATAATATCCCATTCTACATGTACAGACACATTTTGTCTATCCATCCATCCACTGATGGACACTGGAGTTGCTCTTCCTTTTGGTCGTTGTAATGTCACTATCTGAGTGACACTATCTGAGCACAGATATCTGAGTCCCTACTTTTAATTCTTTGGGGTACATACCCTCTTCAATTGCTTTTCTTTTTGGCTGTGCCAGGTCTTCACTGTAGTACACAGGATATTCACTGTGCCATGCAAACTCTTAGCTGCGGCATATAGGACCTAGTTCTGTTACCTGGGATCAAACCCAGGTCCCATGCACTGGAAGCATGGAGTCTTAGCCGCTGGACCACCTGGGAAGACCCTCTTGTCAACTACTTTTTAACTTGATATACAGTATCTGTCAAAAGATTACTCAGATAAGTGTACTACTCATGGAATTTTCACAAACTTAAGACTCCATGTAATCAGTACCCAGATAAAGAACTAGAATACCACCCGCCTCCTTAGAACTGCCCCCCCAAGTGCTCCCCCTCCCACAGGCACTACCCTCCACCCAACCAGGGTAACCAATATCCTGACAGCATAATTAGCCTTCCCTGTCTTTTCACTTGGCACAAGAGGAATCACACAGCATGTGTGTGACTTATGCAACACTGTGTTCATAATAGTCTTGCACATATTTGTGAGTTAGTCACACTCACTCTTGTATGGCATTCTACTGTATGATATATCACAATTGATTTTTCTGTTTCATTGTTGATGGGTGTTTATGGCTAGTGTCCAGATTGGGACCATCAGAGATAGTGTTGCTGTGAACATTCTAACACATGTCTCTGGTGAACATATATACACATATCTGACCAGTATATACCTAGGAGTGGAATTGCCAGGTCAGAGGATATATACATATCAGCTTTAGCAGACAAAACCAAACAGTTTTCCAAAATGATTGGTCCAGGTTACACTCCTGCCATCAGAGTGCTTCACCAACACTTGCTAGTCTCTTTTTCATTTTAGCCATTCTGGTGAATATGCAGGGGGAGTGTCTTGTGGCTTTAATTTGCTTTTCCCTGATAACTAATGATGCCAAGCACCTTGTCGTGTATATTATTCCCTCTTACATTTTAGCGACAGGTCACAACCCTCAACAAGAAGACACAGCAGGGCTCTCAACGTCTTACATGGCCGGGTCTCCAAGTCTCCCATCTAGCCAGGGCTCATGATGAAATCCAGGCTTGACCTTTGTTATACAAGATAAGGCTGAGTTCTCTACTCACCTGGCCAGGTCTCTATCATGGGCCCTGGGCTGGATTAGACATGGCCAGCCTGGTCCTCAATCACTGTTTGTTCATAACTGTGTCCCAGGGCCCAGGCCTCTTGCCAAAAGTGCCAGATGTCACTGGGTTGGCACTGGCCGATGCCAAAAGCCAACAAACATAAATGTGCAATTCTTAGGAACAATGCATTCCTCTCTGGAAAGCACACCACAAATATGGGGAATTCTGCAATCAGAACTAAGAGTAAACCATGTCTGGTCTTGCTTAAGAGTCATGCCAACCAACTCCCTGAGCTAGACCTGCTCCATTGGTCCACTCAAATTCAACTTGATTCACTCTAGCAAGTATTACTGAGGCACTACTATGAACCAAGCACTGAGATAGATGACGCTAGGGTCACAGACATGAAGATAATCCCACCCCTCAGACAGTTTACAGGAACATAACTATATCACAAGGCAGAATGTGGTAAGTGTCCTAAGTAAGGTATGCACATAATGCAGGCAGAACATCACTAATTTAATGGAGAGAAAATGTCTGGTTACAGAGAATCAAAGAGACTTCATGGAGAACGAGGAGTTTGAGATGAACTCTGAACAACAGGTAGGGTACCTCAACAGCTGGAAACTGATAGGGAAGGCCCTCTGGATGGGAGAACAGCATGAACTAAAACAAAGAGGTTGGGGTGGTAGAGGTAGGCCAGAGGAAGTATTACTTTGGTAGCAGAATGACAAAGGGGAAAACTCATGAAAGAAAAAATACTGATATGACGAAAAATAACCTTTTTATTTAAAAAACCCACAAATATAATTAAAAGGCAAATATCACACTAGAAAAAGTTGTTTGTGTCATAAGGTAGACCAATGGGGTTGTTTACATGAATTCTAGCAATCCACGAAGTCAGTCATTAAAATGATGATGCAGAGCTACTTTCAGACCAGTTCAGATATTGACACATTGCTGAATAGAAAAAGCAGGCTACTAAGGACTTCCCAGGGGAAGAAAGTGGTTAAGAATCCACCTTCCAATGCAGGGGACTGGGATTCAGTCCTGGCTAGGGAACTAAAATCCCACATGCCTTGGGGGAACTAGGTCCACACACTGGAAACTACAGAGCCCATGTGTCCTGGAGCCAGGGCACTGCAACTAAGACCTGACACAGCCAAAAATAAATTAATAAATATGTTACTAAATGACATGGAGTAAAATGTATGCAAAATTACACACAGCAAGATCTCTTGAAGCACTTTTATCAAAATATTAGTGCTGATTAGTTCCAGGTGGAAAAGGATTACTCAGTAACTTTTTCATATTCATATTTTTCTACATTGTTTAACGTTAAAAAAAAATACAGATTATTTTAAATTCAGAAAAAAGCTATTCAACTCTTAAAAATAGTAATTATTTTGCCTAATACATAGGCTGCTGCTGCTGCTGCTGCTAAGTTGTTTCAGTTGTGTCCAACTCTGTGTGACCCCAGAGACGGCAGCCCACCAGGCTCCCCCATCCCTGGGATTCTCCAGGCAAGAACACTGGAGTGGGTTGCCATTGCCTTCTCCAAATACATAGGCAAAGATATTTAAAAATAATAACTCAAATGACAATAAAAACATGACAACTCAAAACCTACGGGATGCAGTGAAAGCAGTTCTTAAGAGGGAAGTTTATAGCAATACAATCCTACCTCAAGAAACAAGAAAACATCAAATAGACAACCTAACTTTACATCTAAAACAACTGGGAAAAGAAGAACAACAACAAAAAAAAACAAACACCAAAATTAGTAGAAGGAAAGAAATCATAAAGATCCGAGAAGAAATAAATGAAAAAGAAATGAAAGAAACAACAGTAAAGACTAATAGATTAATAAAAGTAAAAGCTGTTTCTTTGAGAAGATAAACAAAATTGACAAGCCTTTAGCCAGACTCATCAAGAAAAAGAGAGAAGAATCAAATCAACAAAATTAGAAATGAAAAAGGAGAGGTTACAACAGACAATGAAGAAACACAAAGGATTATAAGAGACTATTACGAATAACTAAATAGCAATAAAATGGATAACCTGGAAGAAATGGACAGATTCTTAGAAAAGTTCAATCTTCCAAGACTGAACCAGAAAGAAATAGAAATTATGAACAACCCAATTACAAGCCCTGAAATTGAAGCTGTGATCAAAAATCTCCCAAAAAACAAAAGTCCAGGACCCGATGGCTTCACAGGAGAATTCTATCAAACATTTAGAGAAGAGCTAATGCCTATCCTTCTAAAACTCTTTCAAAAAATTGCAAAGGAAAGAACACTTCCAAACTCATTCTACGAGGCCACCATCACCCTGATATCAAAACCAGACAAAGACAACACAAAAAAGAAAACCATAGGCCAATACCACTGATGAACATAGATGCAAAAATCCTCAACAAAATTTTAGCAAGCAGAATTCAGCAACACATCAAAAAGCTCATACACCATGATCAAGTTGGGTTTATCCCAGGAATGCAAGGATTCTTCAATGTATGCAAATTAATCAATGTGAAACACTGTATTAACAAATTCAAAGATAAAAACTATATGATAATTTCAACAGATGCAGAAAAAGCCTTTGACAAAATTCAGCACCCATTTATGATTAAAACTCTTCAAAAAATGGGCATAGAAGGAACCTACCTCAACATAGTAAAGGCCATATATGATAAGCCTACAGCAAACATTATTCTCAATGATGAAAAACTGAAATCATTCCCCCTAAGATTAGGAACAAGACAAGGGTGTCCACTTTCATCATTATTATTCAACATAGCTCTGTAAGGCCTAGCTACAGCAATCAGAGAGGAAAAAGAAATAAAAGGAATCCAGATGAGAAAAGAAGAAGTAAAGCTCTCACTGTTTGCAGATGATATGATACTGTACATAGAAAACCCTAAAGATAGTATCAGAAAATTACTAGAGTTAATCTTAATCAGTGAATTTAGTGAAGTTATAGGATACAAAATCAATACACAGAAATCACTTGCATTTCTATATACTAATAATGAAAAATCAGTGGCTACCCACTCCAGGAATTAAGGAATCAATCCCATTCACCACTGCAACAAAAAGAATTAAATATCTAGGAATAAACTTACCTAAGGAGACAAAAGAACTGTACACAGAAAATTAAAAGACACTAATGAAAGCAATCAAAAATGACATAAACAGATGGAGAGAGATTCCATGTTCCTGGATAGGAAGAATCAATACTGTGAAAATTACTATACTACCAAATGCAATCTACAGATTCAATGCAATCCCTATCAAACTACCAATGGCATTTTTCACAGAACCAGAACAAAAATTTCACAATTCATATGGAAACACAAAAGACCCCAAATAGCCAAAGCAGTCTTGAGAAAGAAGAATGGAACTGGAGGAATCAACCTTCCTGACCTCAGATTATACTACAAAGCTACAGTCATCAAGACAGTATGGTACTGGCACAAAAACAGAAATATAGACCAATGGAACAAGATAGAAAGCCCAGAAATAAACCCATGCACCTATGGGTACCTTATTTTAGACAAAGGAGGCAAGAATATACAAAGGGGCAAAAGACAGCCTCTTCAATAAATGATGCTGGGAAAACTGGACAGCTACATTTAAAAAAATGAAATTAGGACACTTTCTAACACCATACACAAAGATAAACTCAAAATGGATTAATGACCTAAATGTAAGACCAGAAACTATAAAACTCTTAGAGGGAAAACAGAGGCAGAACACTCGATGACAGAAATCAAAGAAAGATCCTCTGTGACGCACCTCCTAGAGTAATGGAAATAAAGACAAAGGTAAACAAGTGGGACCTGATTAAACTTAAAAGCTTTTGCACGGCAAAGGAAACTATAAGCAAGGTGAAAATACAACCCTCAGAATGGGAGAAAATAATAGCAAATGAAACAACCAACAAAGGATTAATTTCCAAATATATAAGCAGCTCATACAACTCGGGTTTCCCTGATATCTCAGTTGTTAAAGAATCTGCTTGCAATGCAGGAGACCCTGGTTTAATCCCTGGGTCGGGAAGATCCACTGGAGAAAGGATAGGCTGGCCACTCCAGTATTCGTGGGCTTCCCTTGTGACATAGCTGGGAAAGAATCTGCCTGCAATGTGGGAGACCTGGATTCAATCCCTGGGCTGGGAAGATCCTCTGGAGAAGGGAAAGGCTACCCACTCCAGTATTCTGGCCTGGAGAATTCCACAGACTGTATAGTCCATGTGGTCACAAAGAGGCAGACACGACTGAGTGACTTTCACTTTTACATACAACTCTATGCCAGAAAAACAAACCACCCAATCAAAAAGTGGGGAAAAGACTTAAACAGACATTTCTCCAAAGAAGACATACACATAGCTAACAAACACATGAAAAGATGCTCAGCATCATTCATTATTAGAGAAATGCAAATCAAAACTACAATGATATACACCTCACACAGGTCAGAAGCCATCATCAAAAAGTCTACAAACAATAAATGCTGGAGAAGGGAACCCTCTTGCACAGTTGGTGGGAATGTAAATTGATACAGCCACTATGGAAGACGGTATGGAGATTTCTTGAGAAACTAGGAATAAAACCACCATATGGCCCAGCAATCCCACTCCTAGGCATATACCTTGAGGAAACCAAAACTGAAAAAGACACATATATCCCGTTGTTCACTGAAACACTATTAACGATAGCTAGAACACGGGAGTAACCTAAATGTCCATCCACAGATGAATGGATAAAGAAGTTGTGGTACACATATACAATGGATTATTACTCAGCCATTAAAAAGAACATATTTGAGTCGGTTCTGATGAGGTGGATCAACCTAGAACCTATTATACAGAGTGAAGTGAGTCAGAAAGAGAAAGATAAATATCATACTCTAACACATATATACGGAATCTAGAAAAATGGTACTGAAGAACTTATTTACAGGGCAGCAATGGAGAAACAGACATAGAGAATAGACTTATGGACATGGGGAGAGGGGAGGAGAGGGTTAGATGTAAGGAAAGAGTAACAGGGAAACTTACATTACCATATGTAAAATAGATAGCCAATGGGAATTTGCTGTATGGTTCAGGAAACTCAAACAGGGATTCTGTATCAATCTAGAGGGGTGGGATGGGGCCAGAGATGGGAGGGAGGTTCAAAAGGGAGGGGATATATGTATACCTATGGCTGATTCATGTTGAGGTTTGACAGACAACAACAAGATTCTGTAAAGAAATTATCCTTCAATAAAAAATAAATTAAAAAAAGAAAACTTCAAAAAATAATAATAACTGCTATGGGTAAGAGATTAAGGCATTCTTGGATATATATATATACACAAGAAGTTATGATATATATATGTGATATATATATTTCAATATTACATAATGAAATATTACTCAGCCATAAAAAATGAAGTAATGCCCTTTGTAGCAACATGGATGGACCCAGAGATTATTATACTAAGTGAAGTAAGCCAGACAGAGAAAGACAATTATCATATGATATCACTTATATGTGAAATCTAAAAAATACATATATACAAATGAACTTATTTACAAAACAAGAAGAGACTCACAGACATAGAGAATAACTTGATGGTTACCAAAGGGAAAGAGGTAGGAAAGGGACAAATCAGGAGATTGAGATTAACCTATATACATTACTATCTAGAAAATATTAATAGATAACCAACAAGGACCTAATATACATACAGCACAAGGAACTATACTCCCTATTTTGTAATAACCTATAAGGGAAAAGAATCTGAAAAAAATCATACATATGTGTTTGTATATGTGTACACATATAACTGAATCATTGTGTTATCCACCTGAAACTAATGTGATCCTGTAAATAAACTATATGTCAAGAAAAAAATTTTAAGATTTTAAGACATCCTCATATATTTCTGCTAGAATTATGATTGGTTTGATCATTTTAGAGAGCAAATTTAAATTTAAAATATTCTTATCCTTTGGCCCAGAAATTTCACCTCTAGGAATTTATTATAAGGAAATTAGGAATTTACACAAGTATACAACTAAGATATCCACTGTAGAATCTTTTCAAAGAAAGGAAGAAAGGGAAAACCTGGTTGTCACAAAGCAAGATTATATGAGACTACTGAAATAAGGCTATGGTTTCTCCTGTGGTCATGTATGGATGTGAGAGCTGGACTGTGAAGAAAGCTGAGGGCCAAAGAATTGATGCTTTTGAACTGTGGTGTTGGAGAAGACTCTTGAGAGTCCCTTGGACTGCAAGGAGGTCCAACCAGTCCATCCTAAAGATCAGTCCTGGGTGTTCATTGGAAGGACTGATGCTAAAGCTGAAACTCCAATACTTTGGCCACCTCAGGCAAAGAGTTGACTCACTGGAAAAGACCCTGATGCTGGGAGGGATTGGGGGCAGGAGGAGAAGGGGACGACAGAGGATGAGATGGCTGGATAGGATCATCAACTCGATGGACCTGAGTTTGAGTGAACTCCGAGAGTTGGTGATGGACAGCGAGGCCTGGCGTGCTGCGATTCATGGGGTCACAAAGAGTTGGACACGACTGAGTGACTGAACTGAACTGAACTGTATTGAATTGAAATGTTACAAAATGTCTATTAACATGGAAAATACTTCTAATGAAGCAATTAAAAAGCCCCAGCTACAAAACAGTATATATAATTCCATTCCACTTAAAGATTCATGTATAAAGGAATAGGAAGAAATACCAGAAAAACATATGCCAAAATGTTATTTGTTTTTCCTCTAGATAATAGGATTTCAGATTCTTTTTTCTGCATTTTCTTAAATTTCTCCAATTGGTACTCATTGCTTTTAGAATAAGAAAGAAATGAGCATTAGCGGTCAACAAAAGCTATCCCGCCAGATGGAAAAGAGAGAGAACTGCTCATCAATCTGAAAACCAACTCCCCCATGACCTCGATCTCCAGCAGCATCTCAGGAACCTCCCTGGTCCACATCCCAGTGATGGATGCTGCTTATTTTCTCCGTGTGCAGGTGTGACTGGAAACACACAGCATCATCTCCTGACCTTCTCCAGCCCAGGTCCTGTGAAGACGTCTTCCTGCCCCAGGGTCCTCACAGATGAGATTCCTGCCTGATGCTTGGGCTCCACCCGAGTCTGTTTGCACCCGCTGCATCAAGTAGGATGCTCTGCAATGATTCTTCTCACATCCTTTAGGACCTACTCCACAGCTTCCCCTGCACCCCTCAGTGTTCAAAGTTCAGCTCACTGTGACTACAACTCTTCAACTGCATAGGTGCCTCCCAGGGTATCCAGCTGCATTGCTGGGGATACTGCATGGCCACATAAGGCTCACCTTGCCCACGCACGATGTTGATGAAACTGAATGAACATAAGGGATAGCTATAGTGGATGCAGGTCACATCCTCATCAGGCCAGGTGGCATCAACTTCACCTTTGGGGATGGGAGTGGGAGGAATCATTTAACTAGCAAACTCAGAAGTGAACAGTGGCAAGTGACAATAAAAAAATGAGTAAAACATCCATTTCACAGCCAAATAAACAAAACAAAATACCTAAGATCTATTCACTTTGCTCAACAGACTTGTTAGACTCTCATTCAGAACTATTTATTCTCAGTTTACATTCAGTGTTGAATAGCTCATCTATTTCCTTTCTTGATGAGGTCAGAGTAAGTCGATTAGGAGCAGAAAATCAATAAAGGAGAGAAGAGGCTCATATTATTACAGAAGTTCACTAGCTATTTTTGGTATAGCAAAAAAGTGGGAAAATCTAGGTACATCGGGGACCATATAAATAAATTATATCACCTGCATTCAATGGCATAATAAAGAATCCATATGTGCTGATTTGGAATTACTGTCACAACATATTAAGTAAAACATGCACTTAACTGTATGAATACTGTGCTTATATTTGTGTTTAAAATACAAAGATATGTATTCATATATCTCCTGGTAAACGCATCAAACCAATCTGCAAGGATACAAAACATTGCCTTTTTTGGAGTGAATAAGCATTTGGTATGAGAGGGAGACACTTTTTACTGCAGTGTTTAAAATTTTTGCTTTTGAATTTTTACTTATGCAGTGCTTGGAATGTTTTCCACACTCATGGATTATGACTTCAATTAAAACAATGGTTTAAAAAAAGAAAGAAGGGGCGAGGGATAACTTTTGGAAGTATACCCAGTGACAGCAGAAATAATTGATAACAGACAGCTTGGGAACAAGGGAAGAGATCCAAGGAAAGTTTCAGTAAGTCAATACAGCAAAAGAAAGAGAAAGAAGGTCAGAGAAAAACAGAAGTTTGGGACTCACAAGTCAGGTAGATATGTAACATCCATGGATCCCAGGTGAGATTACTATTATAGGATGATTTTTAATTGTTACTAACAATGCCTCTCAAACACCAAAAGATTAGGTTGTACTTAGCACAAAGAGGGCAGAGAAATTTGAAACACTGGAGACATTCTCGTTTCTGTCAGAATCAAATGAGGACGTCTGCTGTCCTTTCTATTTAAAGTTGTTTTGGCTAGTGCAGCCAATGCAACAAGACAAGAAAAGAGACCAATGGCACAAATGCTGTAAAGCAAGAGACAAAACACGCCAGAGACAAAAGACGAAAGACGCTCAGCAGTAAAGAAGCCACCTACAATGCAGGAGATGTCGGTTTGATCCCTGGGTTGGGAAGTTCCCCTGGAGGAGGAAATGACAACCCACTCTGGTATTCTTGCCTGGGAAACCCCATGGGCAGAGGAGCCTGGCGGGCTACAGCCCATAGGTGCCATGATGATTCACCCATAAAACCCAGGAAGAGAGACCCTCTGTTCAGTGAGCAGACTAATTACTATATAAACATATGAAAATCAATCTTTTTATATATACCAACAGCCAACAGTTAGAAAACAACTGAAAACTGATACCATTCACCTTTCCTGCAAACAATTCATCATACCCAAGGATACATTTAAGAAACGTGCAGGGATCTACATGAGGAAACTATGTAAAGAGCTGACAGACAAACTGAAGTTCCAGAGCAGACCCAATATTACAAAGATGCCAATTCCCTCAGCATTCGTCTATAAACTTAATGCAATTTCAATCAGAATCACAGAGGAATTTTTTTTCCCAAGTTGACCAAATCATTCTAAAGTTCATTTGGAAATAAAATGCAAGAGCACAGCCAAGAAATTTTGTAATCGCAGGAACCATGCCCTAAAATAATTAAAATATTAAAACAGTGTGGAACTGGCAAAAGAACATAGATTCCTATCATTGGACAGAAAAGTCCAGAAACAGAACCAAGAATATACGAGAATTAACACACGACAAAGGTAGCACACTGAACCAACAGGAAAAGGACAACGTCAGGATAATGTAAAGCTGGATTCTTTAACTCACATTAGACGTCTGATCATTTTAGGAATGGATTCAAGATTTAATCCATTAAAAAATTTTTAAATCCACGTGAAAAATTAAGCTATAGATGTGCTAAAATTAACTAAAATGTAGATGAGTATCTATAACATAGTAGGTTGCTAAGAATGACACCAAAGACAGCAGTTAAAAAGAAAACACTTAGACATATCTCTACAAGGAAATAAAAAGCTATTTTTTAGTATCCACAAGCACCAAAAACCAAACTCAGAGCCAAAGGGCAAACTGGAGTAAAACTGTTTGCAATTGATATAACAAACAATTTACATCTTTGATATACAAAGATTCTTACAAATGAATAAGACAATATTAATCCCCCATGGAAAAAATACACAAAGGCCATGAGTAAGCAATTCCCCAAAGAAGAAACACAAATGGCTAACAGACATAGAAATAAAAAATGTTCAAAGAAATGCATACTTCTTAAACCAAGATGCTGTTTTTCACCATTCGGATTGACAAAGATATTTTTAAACAACGATACTCAGTGTCAGTGAGGGATGGGGAAAACCTCTTCAGTGCTGTTGATGAAAATATGAATAACTAAGCAAAACAAACCTGACAAGCAATTTGCCAATACAAGTAAAAGACTCAAAAGATTAAACAATGTGCACACCCTCTAACCCACCAACTGTGGTTGCAAGAATCTATACCAAAGAAAGAATAAACAAATGTACAAAGCTCTGGCTCCAAGGATGCACTTTCCAGGTGGCTCAGTGGTAAAGAATCCGCCTGTCAATGCAAGAGACTTGGGTTTGATCCCTGGATCAGGAAGATCCCCTGGAGGAGGAAATGGCAACCCATTCCAGTATTTCTGCCTGGGAAACTCCACAGACAGAGGAGCCTGGAGGGCTACAGTCCACTGGATTGCAAAAGAGTCAGACATGACTTAGTGACTAAACAACCACCAGTGTGCATTTCACATACTGTTGGTAACAGGGAAACGGGAAAGGTAGCAGGTAGCTGGCTGGATTCTATGGCATATTCATGTGCTAAAATGCTAAAATCATGAAAATCTGCAGCCAGAGTCAAGATAGCAGTAGGTTTGGAAAAAGCAAGTTATGAAATAGTTTGTGTTTGAATATAAAATCTTATCTTTGGAAACTGAGTGTGTTAATAAATGAAACAGAAGTACAGGTACCACAGTGTACACAGATATGGTAGTGATTTACTTACAAAAGTAGTCCAATTCACAGAGACAGAAAGGAGAGGGGTGGATGCCAGGGGCTGGGGAGGGGAATCGGAAGTGTTAAGGAAGACAGAGTTCCTGCTTGGGGGATGACAAAACTTCTGGAGACAGACAGAGGTGATTGTTGCACAGCAATGTGAATGTCCTCAACACTACTGAAAAGCATACTTTAAAACAAAGAAGATGGTAAATTTTATGTGATGTGTATTTTACAATTCTTTAAAAAAAATTAAAAACGTTTGACGTATAGCTTATGGAAAAAACCCGAATGAACTTTGTGGCCAACCCAATAGTTAAACTTTTAAAGTCTCGGGGAAGCGTTTCCGTGCTTTAGAAAAATCGCTTAGGAAGAACAGCTCACGCTCTGATAATGCCAAATAAAGGAGGAGTTATTATAGAAAGTGAGACATAACCAACACTCCAGAGACCTTTCATTTGGCACCACTGACTCCTCTGCCTGGCATCCAGTGCCTTGCTGGGGCAGGAGTTTTCTCAACCCTCCTCCCTGAAGTCAGCCCTGGCCTGCTAGACTGGGGCTGAGAGGTCCCACTGGAGAGTGGGAACCCCTGCCCCCTTTCCTGCAGCAACCTCAGGATGGGCAACCCTCCCCCAAAGAGGGGCAAGCGCCCCCACCTCCACCCCCGTTGTGGCCCCAAGCCTCCTCCAGGCCCTGCCAGCCTCCCTGCCCCCTTCTCTTGGCTCCCAGTCCATAGCGGCATTTGACTTTCTAATTCTTCTCTCCTCACAACAAAAAGCTAAATGTTCCCCCAGGCACTTGGCCTGGTTTCTGTCCCCGGGCAGAGATGGCCGGAGAAGGCAGGCAGCAAGAAGCCAGTCCCAGCAAGTTCCCGAGAGCAGCTGCCTCGAACACCGTCGGCTTCATAAACCAGCACCAGATCGGCCCATCTTCCTGCTCATCAACAGCCGGAGACATGAAGCGACTTCCTTGCTCAGAGACCCACAGTGAGTCCTGCCCTGCTTGGGGAACTGAGAGAAATCAAGTCAGCCCGGGGGAGCAGCCCCAAGGTTCCCATGAGAAGACGAAGCAGCGCCTAAAGGTGGGAGGAGGCAGGTGTCACCCCTATCCTCTGCTCACAACCCTAGCGGGTCCTGGTGCCCCGGCCTGTCCCTGCTGTGTCCTCAAGTGCCCATCTCCTCGCCGGGCCTCAAAAGGATGGGCGAGCACATGGGCTGCAGGACTTCTCGGCACAGAACAGAGCAGTATTCGTTTTGCTAACTAACTGGTGGCTGTGTCCAGATACTTTGTTAATGTTTAAAAAAAAAAAATCTCTTTGGCCACTCTAACAAGTGCTCACCAGAAACAGCAGGAGACTGGTGGTAGGAGCCAGATCCTAAAAGGGAGATGAAACCCCCCAACTGGAAAAAGACGATCACAGGAGAGTGGCTTGCAGCTGTGCACACAGGCCCCGTCTCCAGTCCCTGTGGTGTTGGAGGTGAGTGGAGGGAAAGGATCCCGGTGTGGCTGAGGCAGGGAGCTGACACAGCAGGGCTTCTCAGAGTGGGGCAATTAACACTTAGGGTCAATCAGCAGTGTGCAACCCACCCAGGAACCGGAAGGAGAAGCATCTGAGAAAGATTTAGACGAAACTTTTATTACAGTGACAAGGAGTTAACCCTCATCAGAACTGGCTGCGGCAATGTGTTCTTCAAGGCATAAAACGTAGAAACCAGACAGGAACCAAAATACGTGTGTTCATTCAATGATAGAGAATGGGGAGTGCAAACCAGGCTCCTCAAGCCTGGTTCTCAGTCCTCTGCAATGGAGAAGAGCCTGTCTCCTGGCCTCGGGCGCCCTGACTCCATGTCCGTCACCACCATTCGGGGGGTGGGTCACCCAGGAGCCAGTCATGGGACTTGTGTAGAAATTAATTGGTAAACCCAACCGTTTAAAATAATTCAGACGCACCACGCGCTGCAGGGTGAACAGGTGTGAGAGAGGGCTTTTGTGACGGCTGGCCACACAGAACCTGGAGAGAGGTTGTTTCTCTGGATTTGAAATCGTTTAAACTCTTGGAAGGACCAGAACAGATTTGCAACCCCAAGGTCCTCCACTCTGCTCCCAGCCAGCTCGGAAACAGTCACCAGGACTCAGCCAAGCTGCCAGCCAGGTCTGAAAACCTAAAAAACCCACAAAAAGGGTTAACCGAAGCAGAAAAAGCCTCCATCTGTGACATTGAATGTGGTCCAGGCTTCCAGGCCCACCCTGAGGTCTCCATCCTTAAATGCGGCACCCCTCCCCGGAGGTTAGAGAGGGGTCCAACCAGGAGTCTGTTCACCCATCTGTTTGGGGGCACCTACCTACATGGTAAATGGGGGTGCTGGGATCTCCAGAGAGCCTCCAAGGACTTCTACAGACAACCCCTTGTTTCTCAAAAGCGAGGCTGAGGCCCAGAGAGTGGAAGGGTTGGCCCAGTATTTCCCAGTAAGCCAGGATTATAGCCAGTCTGGACCCAGAACTCATGACCCCAACTCACTAGGGATCCCTCCAAATCTTCAAGGGTAGGATGATGGGGAGTTTCAAGTGGTAGAACAGGTGGCTTTTGAGGCTGGCCTGCAGATGGACACCCACCTGGGCGCCTGCGGGGCCCCTCGGCTCAGCCTCTGGCTGTCCCCTCTCCCCCTGCCTCCCACTGGGGCTGCCTGTTCAGCATGGACAATGCCAGCCTGATGGAGCTGGGTTCCTGCTCACTCACCCAGTGTGTTGTGCCGTGCTCGACTCCGGATGTGGCAGCCCCAACGCCCCCTCACAGGTTGATACAAAGTAAGAGAAAGCCATGCTGCAACCTCAGAGGAGGGGACAATGGCAGACAGCAAGGGAAAAGGGGCTTCGTGTAGCCTCCTAGTGCATCTGGGGCTGCTACTCCTGCTCTGGGCCAGCAGGTGCGTTCCCTGGGGCAGGATGCCCAAGGAGTGTCCTTATTACCTGGGACCTCGGGGACTCCTCCAGCTGCTTCTGGGCCAGACTCTTCAGCCTTGAGAGGAGTGGATCTGATGGACTGCCCTGTCCCTGGACCAGGTTCAAGGGTCAAGAAACCACGGCATAGGAGCAGCTGTGGAGATCTCGGCTCTAAACCCTCCTATTCCCCATCCTGAAAACTGTCAGCTCTATGGGAAGCATAAGTCTGGCTCAATATGGACCCCTTCCTCAGCCTTCACGAAGAAGTGACATAAAAGGCCAGCACTGTGAAGAAGGTTGAGCGCCAAAGAATTGATGCTTTTGAACTGTGGTGTTGGAGAAGACTCTTGAGGGTCCCTTGGACTGCAAGGAGATCCAACCAGTCCATTCTGAAAGAGATCAGCCCTGGGGTTTCTTTGGAAGGAATGATGCTAAAGCTGAAACTCCAGTACTTTGGCCACCTCATGCGAAGAGTTGACTCATTGGAAAAGACTCTGATGCTGGGAGGGACTGGGGACAGGAGGAGAAGGGGATGACAGAGGATGAGATGGCTGGATGGCATCACTGACTCGACGGACATGAATCTGAGTGAACTCCGGGAGTTGGTGATGGACGGGGAGGCCTGGCGTGCTGCGATTCATGGGGTCGCAGAGTCGGACATGACTGAGCGACTGAACTGAACTGAACTGATGGCTTCCTGCATCAGATGAATCCATTGGAAAGTTTATTGGGCAAACGGGCACCGGCCCAGAGCCCCACACAGAGGGAGGGGGTCACTGCCCCGAGGAAGGAAAGTGATGATGAGGCCTCCCCAGCAAGAGGAAGGACGCCCTGAGGGACTCTGAGAATGACCACCTGCTCAGAGGGTGACCCCCTTTTCCAGCCCCAGGACTCTCTTGTGTGGGAGGTAGGTGACTTCAGACAGCCCCCGCCCCAGTCTCCCCATCCTCCACTTTGGGACCAGGGTGGTCCTTCCACAGCTTTACAAAACCAGCTGTGGCTCCCTCTTGTTTAAAATTCTTCAGTATCTTCCTTCTGATGGCATTAGACAAAGTCCAAACACCAGACACGGCCAAGAAGGTCTTGGGGACCGGACCCTGCCATTCGTCCAGCCCCCTCTCAGCCAGCCACAGAAGAGTTTCTGTGGGCCCTCACTGACCCTAGCTCTCTGTCACCTCTGCACCATGCCAGGAACCCTCTCTCCCTGGAATGCTCCCCACCTGGCCAATGCCCACTCCTCCTCCGACCATAGATGGTAGGATGAGGCCCCAAGGCAGACAGCCTGAGCCTGAAACTGACAAACTTACTGTGATCAAACTGCCTAACTTGCAAGGGCCTCGTTTTCTTCACCTCTTAAGTGAGAATAATAACTTTCAAGCATGATGTTAGGCACAAAATGGGATAACGCATGCAAAGAGCACAGTGCCGGGCACACAGGGGGTACCCAATGAACGCCAGCTACCATGGTGATGGTGATGGACAATGATGGTGATGCTGGTGATGCTGACGGTGATGTGATGATGGTGACAGCAATGGCGATGATCTGTTTCATGATGCTTTCACTTCCTCCAGGAAGTCTCCCCTGATCCTGCCCCACACATCTGGGCCAGGTCCTCTTCTTCCTACTTCCTCAGCGCCTGTTCTAACCCTCCTGTGATACTGACCACCCCCTCCTGGAACTGCTGGTGTGCATGCCCCACTAGAGTGTCACTCCGAGGGCAGGACCCATATGGCGGTCTCCACTGTATCCCCATCACTTAGGGCAGACACTAGCATGAGACAGATGCTCCAGAAATCGTAACCGAATGATTTTAAAGCTTGTTTATGGAGGCACCATGACGACTTATCTCCCTACACCTACTTTCTCTTGCTACATCAAAAAAATACAAATAGCCCTCATGAAAAGAATAAGAAAAAGAGAGATCTTTTAAATGAACACAAATGGGATGCTACCCGGTTTTTATGAAGTGGTTTTAATAAACAGCAGAAATCCATCTTACGTAGGCTCTAGTGAAACTGTTAATCGCTCAGTCGTGTCTGACTTTTTGCAACCCCGTGGACTGTAGCCCACCAGATCCCTCTGTCCATGGAATTCTCCAGGCAAGAATACTGGGGTGGGTTGACATTTCCTTCCCCACTGGAGCTTCCCAATGCAGGGATTGAACCTGGGACTCCTGCACTACAGGCAGATTCTTTATCATGTGAGCCACCAGGGAAGCCCAGGCTGTATTACTAATTAGAAAAAGCCACCTGAAGATTCTTACAAGGAGCCCTGACTTGGATACCCCATTTTTGGTATCAGTGAGACCCAGAAAAGAGAGTGGTTAGAAGACAATTCTTCCCGAGCGGGTACCACTGTCTCCCCACTAGAGTGTGAGTTCCCAAGGACTGAGCTTGTCTGGTTTTTCACTGCTGACTCCCCAGTACCTGGAACAAAGAGTAGGCACTCCACACCCATTTGTTGACTGATTGAATGAACACAGCCAAAACGGCAGCTCTTTTTAAAAAAAATTATTTATTTATCTATTGGGCTGCCTCAGCTCTCATTTGTGGAACGTGGGCTTTGCTGCATCATGTGGGATCTTTAGTTACAGCACACGGACTTAGTTGCTCCGTGGTATGTGGGATCTTAGTTTCCCATCCAGGGATCAAACACACATTCCCTGCATTGCCAGGCGGATTCTTAAGCACTGGACCATCAGGGAAGTACCCAGCAGCTCCCTTTTGAGCACCCAACTATGTGTGAGGGTCACACAGCTCCTCCCTCTCACATGTTTTCACAGCACCCTGGTACAAGCAGCCACCCTGCTCTAAGTATTAGAAGGAAGCATTAGTGTGCAAAGAACAAGACCAAAGCCACAGACGCCCACAGGAATCCTGGGGAGTGAGCTACAGGACATTTAGAAGTCTCCTTCCACCAGAACGTCCCTGGTGGTCCAGTGACTAAGACTGCAAGTTCCCAATGGAAGGGGCCCGAGTTCGATCCCTGGTCAGAGAACTAGATTCCACGTGCTGCAACTGAGAGTTCCCAGGCCTGCCACAAAAGACCCAGCTAAAGACCCAGCACAGCCAGATAAACACGTATTTTTAAAAAAGAAGAAAGTCTCTTCCTACCGACAGTCCGTATCCCGGCAGGAAGAGGATTCAGTGGTCCAGGGATGCTGCTCCCCAGACGGAAATCTCCGGAACTCCCCGCTCCCTCAAGGGCCACCCTGTGATCACATCTTGTGAAAGCAACACTCCGGTGGCTGTTTCCACACTAGAATGATGACAGTTTGGGGTTTGGGCTTCCTCTCCCACCAAATGACGAGACAAAACAGTTTCTTCTCATCCGAATCATCCTGTGCCTTTGTGGGAATGTTCTCTTGCCTCAAGTACACCTCATCTCGTGCAACACAGGTGCTCCCAAAACGCTAACAATTCCATGTTGCTATAAAACCTTATCCTTTCAAAAAATGTGTGCAGTGAGCTTTCCATTTAAAGAAGTGCTGTTAGGAATCTACACATAACAGCAGACTGTCACCACTCTTGTCTGTGCTCCTTAAACCTGGAGTCCATACCCCTTCCCCTGCCTAGGGCTCTTTATCAGCCACTCTGCAGCTCCTCAATGCGCCTCAAAAAGACCACGGCCCAGAAGCCCAAGAAGTATTCCACACATACACGCCACCCCCATCAGAAGCAAGGGCTCTCATCTCCATGGCAGCTGAGATTCTCCATGTGCCAAGGAACAGAAAACTGAACTCAAAAGGCTTAAGAGAATGCTATGGGTCCATGTAACCGAAAGATTGAAGGGTAGAGCGGGTCTCATTCAGGGACCTCATCAAGGATTGTTTTCCTCCATCTGTTCCCTTGACCTTTGTGGTATCAGCACCATCCCTGGGTGGGTTTCTCTCTGGTGGCAAAAAAGGGTGCAGCCATTCTAGGCTTCGCATCCACACACCATACCATCCAAGGTAAGAGAGAGAGCTGGAATCTCTCTCCAGAAAAGGATAGGAGATTCCAGAATCTCCTCCAGAAGAGGATAGGAGAATCAGCAGTACTTTATTTTACAAATGTCTCCAGTCAATGTATTCTCATGCCTCATTGAGCCAAACTGGGCCACTTATATGCTCCTGAACCAATTCCTGTAGTCGGGGAAATTCTGTCTATTGATGGATCACCTCCATAGGAAGAAGGATGGAGTCACCCAGATTGGATTAGACAACTCATGGACAATATCCCCGTGGCCACATGGCTGTACAGGGAGGAGGAGGGATGGACAGGAACTGGGGAGATGGTCAGTGACTGAAGATGACATTAGCTTCCGTGGGCAGCCACATTCCATGGGTGACTCACATAAGCCTTTCATTCTACTGAAATCCTGTCTCCCAGATAATATAAGTATTCATCACAATGTAAGGGTGCCATTCATTTTTTTGGACCTATGGCAAAGACTTTAGATTTCTATCCCAGATTTGTCATCTGATCACGTTGTCTCAGTTGATAGTCATCCAAACTTAATACAGAAAACCACTCCTGACCCATCTGGACGCAGCGCACTCGCCAGCGTAGCTTACACTTTGCACCCTCTGTGCAGCCCTGCAACCACTGTCCAAGGTGAGCACTGCTCATGGTGGTGAAGCTCTCACCGGCCACATGTGCAGGCTTTCGTCCCACTGAGAACAGCCAGAGAAGGGTCCTTGTTTCTATGAAAACTCCACTGGAAAGCCTCAACAAAAGTAAGCCGCTAAATTTTCAAAAGAAGGGCTGTCAACGGAGCTGTGGAGGAGCTATCTGGAAAAGACCCGGGAGAGGTTATAAAAAACAGGAGATGCTGAACCCAGATAACTTCCCAAGCTTCTCTAAGGAATCACTTCACTTTAATGAAACTGAAGATGATGTACCACGGGCAAGGTTCATGCAAGAAAGAACACAGAACCAGCAGACGCATACTCAAAAGAAAATGCCTTGGCCCCGCATCAAAAGCTTGGCAGACGGATGCACATCTACATGTCTGAAGTTAAAATCAAATATTTAAATGTTTATCTGACTTATTTGATTATCCAGCCAACTCTGGCCTTCCCACCCCCACCCCAGCTTCCTGCCATTCATAACTTTACTGGCCTGTCATTCATCTTCTCCCCAAAGGAGTAAAAACGTTGAGAAAGGCAAGCTGAGCCTAGAACTCGGTGCCAGCACGTCTGCTTCCTCACTGACGTGATGGAAGGAGATGCTTTATAACCAAGAGTGTGGGTGTGGAGCCAGTGGGATTTGACGGGATCGGGGCAGGCAGGGAAAGAGACTAGTCGGGGGGAGGGCAGTCACATCTCCAGGTGAGCAGAGCTTGGGTGTTGGCAGTGTGAGAGGAGAGGAATAGGTGCAGAAGGACGTTACAAAAAGATAATCAACAAGACCGGGAGATTGCTTGAGAGGTCATAGACCAAGATGGCGCTCCTGGGCGACTCTCAACAGCATAAACAGAGAAGAGCATAGAGGAAGCACATTTTGGTTTATGGATGAGATCTCATACGTTCCAAGTTTGAGATAGCAATATTGTATGTTTCAAGAAAAACCTTGATTCATGGACCTAACATTCCAGGTTCCTACGTAATATTGTTCTTTACAGCATTGGACTTTACTTCCAATGAAAAAAGCTAGTGGAGGTGATGGAATTTCACTTGAGCTATTTCAGATCCTAAAAGATGATGCTATTAAAGTGCTGCACTCAATTTGACAACCAATTTGGAAAACTCAGCATTGGCCACAGGATTGGAAAAGATCAGTTTTCATTCCAAACCCAAAGAAAGGTAATGCCAAAGAATGTTCAAACTACCACACAGCTGCACTCATCTCACATGTTAGCAAAGTCATGCTCAAAATTCTCCAAGCCAGGATTCAACAGTATGTGAACCATGAACTTCCAGATGTTCAAGCTGGATTTAGAAAAGGCAGAGGAACCAGAGATCAGATTGCCAACATCTGTTGGATCCTCAAAAAAATGAGAGTTCCAGAAAAACATCTACTTCTGCTATATTGACTACACCAAAGGCTTTGATTGTGTGGATCACAACAAACTGTGGAAAATTCTTAAAGAGATGGGAATACCAGACTATCTTGCCTACCTCCTGAGAAATCTGAATGCAGGTCAAGAAGCAACAGTTAGAACTGGACATGGAACAACTGACTGGGGAAAGGCTGCATATTGTCACCCTGCTTATTTAACTTCTATGCAGAGTACATCATGCAAAATGCCAGGCTGGATGAAACACAAGCTGGAATCAAGATTGCTGGGAGAAATATCTATAACTTCAGTTATGCAGATGACACCACTCTTATGGCAGAAAGTGAAGACTAAAGAGTCTCTTGATGTAAGTGAAAGAGGAGAGGGAAAAAGTTGGCTTAAAACTCAACATTCAGAAAACTAAAATCATGGCATCTGGTCCCATCACTTCATGGCAAATAGATGAGGAAACAATGGAAACAGTGACAGGCTTTATTTTTTTTGGCTCCAACATCACTGCAGATGGTGATTGTAGCCATGAAATTAAAAGATGCCTGCTCCTTGGAGGGAAAGCTATGACCAAACTAGGCAGCATATTAAAAAGCAGAGATATTACTTTGCCAACAAAGGTCCATCTAGTCAAGGCTATGATTTTTCCAGTAGTCATGTACGGATATGAGAGTTGGACTATAAAGAAAGCTGAGTGCCAAAGAATTGATGCTTTTGAACTGTGGTGTTGGAGAAGACTTGAGAGTCCCTTGGACCGCAAGGAGATCCATCCTAAAGGAAATCACTTCTGAATATTCACTGGAAGGACTGATGCTGAAGCTGAAACTCCAATACTTTGGCCACCTGACGCGAAGAACTGACTCCTTGGAAAAGACTCTGATGCTGGGAAAGATTGAAGGCCGGAGGAGAAGGGGAAGACAGAGGATGAGATGGTTGGATGGCATCACTGACTCAATGGACATGAGTTTGAGTGGACTCAGAGAGTTGGTGATAAACAGGGAGGCCTTGCTTGCTTCAGTCCATGGGGTCGCGGAGAGTCTGAGCAAGTGAAATGACCTGAAGAGAAACCAGAAGATGGACAAATAATCTGGAACCATTTCTGTCTCAGCTCTATAGATGGGAATCTTTGAGACAAGACAGTTAAGTGGGAGGCAGGGCTTACCTCAGGCTTCTCTGGTGGCTCAGACGGTAAAGAATCTGCTTGCAATGCAAAAGATCTGGGTTTGATTCCTGGGTTGGGAAGATCCCCTGGAGAAGGGAATGGCCACCTACTCCAGTATTCTTGTCTGGAGAATCCCCATGGACAGAGGAGCCTGGTGGGCTATAGTCCATGGAGTCGCAGAGTCAGACACGACTGAGCCACTAACGCAACACAGCAACAGGGCTGACCTCAGGACACACCCATGTTTGGGGGGGTAGGGGTGGGTAGAGAAAGACAGCCCTGAGCAGCTACGTCAGGAGAAACCTGGGTCGTCAGGCCAAGAGTGGGGAGAGGTCACACAGGGCCACTTGGTTTGGATCCAGGAGTCATGGCTGCCTGGGGGAACCACTCTTTCACTGCCCAGAAACAGCCAGAAGGTGTGAGGGAAGGGGAGGGTGTTCACAGAAAAAGACACACTGCTTACCGCTGCCACCATCAACACAGTGGGGAGAAGCCACGCTCCCCAGCCAACCTCACTATGCAGGACGCTCTTCAGAGGCCTTGGAACGAGCCCAGAGATCAGGAAGAAACGACACAGACACTGTAGAGGCAGCCGGAGAGGTGGGGGGTGGCGTAGGTGGAGCCCAGCCCCCCTCCCCCAGGATGACGACCCTGGCGTTCTCCAGCAGGACTCCACCCCTCCTGTGAGGCGGTGAGGGTCTACAGGGGAGGCCCTTCCATCAGGACCTACCTTCCAGCAGCACAAAGGATTCTGGGAGCTGCTTTGCCATTCCAGGCTCTGCTTTTGGGGGGTGCATCTCCTCTTCCAGGGCCAGGGGCTGGCACAGGGGCGGGGGATGCTGGACACTCAAGATGACCACAGAAGCCACAGGGAGCTTCCCTACATGTACGATTTCTTTCCAGCCAGATGTACTGTGCATGTGCGTGTGTGTGTGTGTGTGTGTGTGTGTGTGTGTGTGTGTGTTAGTCGCTCAGTCATGTCCCACTCTTTGCCACCCCATGGACTGTAGCTCTCCAGGCTCCTCTGTCCATGGGGACTCTCAAGGCAAGAATACCGGAGTGGGTTGCCATTCCCTTCTCCAGGGGATCTTCCCAACCCAGGGATCAAACCCCAGTCTCCTGCATTGCAGGCAGATTGTTTGCCGTCTGAGCCACCAAGGAAGCCCTGAATGTACCCCAGACCTCCTGTGTTGGTTGCTATGTACCCCCAAGGAAGGGTTCATGGGAAAACAGGAAGGGAGGCAAGGGCAAGAGAACAAACAGAATACTGAGTGTTGACAAGGAGAGCCTGACCACTGTCTGGGAATGGGCACACAGAGCTGAGTAATGATAATAAAACCTGTTACTGAAAGCATCTTCCCTGGGATGACTTTCACACTCCCCACATGGAGCCCAGGAACCCAAAAGCCTCCACAAATACTGACCACCAGGCAGCCCGTGGCCAGGCGGCTGCAGACTCGTCACATCCTCTCTCCTGTATGGGGGAGGTTTGGATGCGCTAAGATCAGAGAAACGTGTGGTTCACACATCATTCCTTCTGCCTTAAATTTCCACCAATGATCCCTCTGCCATCTTTCCAGTCTTCCTGGATATTTCACTAGCCATTAAGTTCATCTTCCCAAACATTCCCTCCTTTGTCTCTAACAGATCACGCCACGTATTGTGAGTGTATGCTCAGTCTTGCCTGACTCTTCTGACGCAGTGGACTGCAGCCCGCCAGGCTCCTCTACCCATGGAGTTTTCCAGGCAAGAATACTGGAGTAGGTTGCCGTTTCCTCCTCCAGGGGATCTTCCTTGACCCAGGGATCAAACCCACCTCTCCTGCATTGACAGGTCGGTTCTTTACCACTGAGCCACCTGGGAAGCCTACCAGATACATCATCTTTACTATTATCATTATTGCTATTATTAGTCACATGACACCTTAAAAATGAAGTGTGTCATCTCTGGCTGAGCTCATCTGGACTTCTCCTGCCCGGGAGCGAGCTGGGAATTCTCATCTCCATCTTACAGGTGAGACCACTGATGCTCAGAAGGCTGAGGTGACCTACTCACAATGCTACAACGAGCTGATGGTATGGCCTGAATCAGAAGCCGAGTCTTCTGTCTCTCCCAGCCCAGGGCTCCACCTCCAACATCCTGTTGCCTCTGGATGCCCGCCCTGTCACCCCAAATGCATCTGAACTTATGTTCTCCTGGGCCTGCTCCTCAAACAACATGTAGCCCAAACCTTGTCCCCCTTCGTAGCCAAAACCTACATCATCTCTTCCACTTCTGTTCTTTTCTTTTTTAAATTTTTCCATCATTTCCAACAGGAGAGCTGGGGCTGGTTGCCCACATTTTGGAGACAATTTATCTCCAGCTGTTATCAGGTCTTTCCTCTCATCTCTCTCTTTGTTCATTCCAAGATGCCCCAAACAGGGAAGAAAATGATAACACGGCTGATCCTCTGTTCACCCAAATGTCTGGCCAGTACCTGCAGCAGAAGAGAGCAGGGCACATTTCCAGGGAAGACGGGGAGAAGCAGCAGTGTGGCCAGGGTTTCAGCTTAAAAAATGCCACCCCTCTCCCCAGTCTGACTCCTATGCAGAGAGCAAAACACTGAGATCCACACCAGGACTCGGTACTCGAGTACTCAAAATCACCATCAGTCAAGAAAATATGATGGGTCCACACTGGAGCTCCCAGAACAAGTACAGGGGAGCTCCCCCACCTCCTTAGCAGGAAAGCACCTCTGACAATGTGAAGCCAGGACACCTGAGCCCTAGCTCAGGAAAGCCCGGCCCTGGATGGCAGCAGGTGGTTGAAAAAGTCACACAGGAGCTGAAAATAACTGATTGTCAAAATAGCCTAAAAAAAATCACTTGAATCACCAATAATAGCACAAAACACACACTGCTGTGTATTCATCTTCACTCTCATTTATTAGACGTGTCGAAGGATGAGAAACCGTGAACTAGTACAAATGTCTCAGCACTCCCATCACTATACCTGCAAGGAATCCCCAGTGCGTGTGCAAGGGGGGCCATCAGGGGACTCTGCAAACTTCTCGCCAGGGCTGAGTCCACCCCATTTTGGCATGAGGGCCCCTTTCATTCATGGAGGAGGTGGCTCTTGAGAGGATCAAAGCACACAGTGGGGTTAGGCGTCATCCATGGGGTCAGGCTCTCCCATCAACTCCCACGAGCAAGGCCAGCTGAGTGACCCTGGGGATCGTTTCATCCCTTCAACCAGCAGTTTCTAAAAGACCTGCAGGGGCCCCAGGATTTGCTGGCATCACCTTGAGGGTTACTCTGGGGTTGAGGGGTGGCCTAGCCCCTGGGGCCTCTCTAACTTCAACCCAAGGAACTCACCTACCAAGGGCAATGAACCCTAATACCAAGCAGGTAAGACTCTTCTTGTTGTTCAGTTGCTCAGTCGGGTCTGACTGTTTGCAACCTCATGAACTGCAGCACGCCAGGCTTCCCTGTCCTTCACCATCTCCCGGAGTTTGCTCAAACTCATGTCCATTAAGTCAGTGATGCCATCCAACCATCTCATCCTCTGTTGCCCCCTTCCCCTCCTGCCCTCAATGTTTTCCAGCATCAAGGTCTTTCCCAATGAGTCAGCTCGTTGTATCAGGTGGCCAAAGTATCGGAGCTTCAGCTTCAGCATCAGTCTTTCCAATGAATACTCAGTGTTGATTTCCTTTAGGATGGACTGGTTGCATCTTCATGCTGTCCAAGGGACTCTCAAGAGTCTTCTCCAGCACCACAGTTCAAAAGCACCTCTTACAGAGCCTCATTTTTACATGATGGGAAAACTAAGGCACAGAGACAGTAGGTAACTTGACCCAGGTCACAACCATCATTAAGGGATGGGCCTGGGATTTGAATTCAGCCTGTCCGGCTCTGGAGCCCATGTCCTTAATCACTGTGCAACACTGCCCCTCAGGGAGAGCCTTGGTGCACAAACCCACTAGGCCTGACCACAACACAGTGAGGCCTTTTTAACAACCCAGAACATTCTGCAACTACACATTGCTTTGAGTCAGACCCTTGGGTGTTGGGGGTGGCAGGGTGAGGACTGTTCATTTACTCCAATACTTGTCTTGGGGCACTGTCCTTGGGGTTTCTGAATATCCAGGTGGCTTCAACCCGCGGGTCTGGACAACACTTTCACATCCAACCCTGAGCTCTGTGTGTCAAATCTGGTGAGCAGGCTCAGGGATAAAGCTCGGGTGATGTTGTTCTTGGATGAAAGCTATCTGTGGATATACACGCACGAATCTGGCCATGCCCCATGGGGCTGGTAAATGGCACTCCAGGCCAGTGGAAGAAGTGTATCTACTCCCAAGGGGACCACTCCAGTGGACCGGACACGTCTCTGGACCTATCAGCTTGGGTCTGTTCGGTGAAAAACAAAAAAGTCGGCTCCCTCCTTAACAGTCACACCTCTGAGGCCAACGAGTCATGAACTTGGAGTTGTTTTTCCAACTCTGGACATGAATTTCCACTGATGTGCACAGCCGCTCACCCGCTCCACGGCTCACCCTCGTAAGGAATGACACACATTTTCGAGAAGGCCAGCCAGGTGAGGGGTTCAGCCCAAGGCCGCGCGGAGAGACACTCGGCGACCCCTGATGGGAATGAGTCACAGCTCAGAGCTCCAACCCCAGCGAGCTGGCCGAGGCCCATCCCTAGTCCTCCTGAAAAATGCAACTGCTGAACTCACACGCCACCCTCGCCAGCCTCCTTCCTTCCCGCGCTGGTTCAATGTCAATGCCTTGAGTGGCCAATGCCATGAGCGGCCAGCACCACTGCCTTCTCTCCGATGCTCCCTTTGGGGCCTAAGTGGCTGCGCTCTGGCTCTCAGCGCCAGCAGACCAATCTCCCCAAGACTTCACACAACCTTTCCACCAATTCCTGGGCCTCTCGTGCTGGTCACTGTCCCCGGACCGAGAGCCCAGGGTGCTGGGCCCCTGGCAACAAGAATCAGGTGTCTTCTAGGTACTACTTCCAAATGAGTTCCCTCTTCCTTGTTTCCCTTGCAAGACAGCTGAAAAATTGTCAGGGCAGGGAGGGGACCAGCTTAGGAAAATAGCCAGAGTGGGGAGCGGGGGAGCTGAACCCAGTGCACCAAGGAAAACTGAGAACCCCGGTAGGCTGCCACCAGGAGAGAAAGCCACAGCCACAATCACAGCAAACACCGGCTTTCCAAGCATCTACTTAGTGCCCATCCCTGACCATGCTGGACCACTGCTGCCCGTGTTATCGGAAGGCACTTCCAAACCAACAGGTGTAATTCCCAGAATCTCTCTCTAAGAACCGGCCCTGAGAGAGGGCAGACACCGGCCCCTGGAGGGACGAGCATTCCCTGTCGGGGTTAACACGAAGGGGATTCCTGCACTGAGTGCCAGGTCAGATGCTGGATCATCAAGAGCGTCCTTCCACCCCTGAAATGTCACAAGTCTGTGACAATCTAACCCAGGGAGAGACACACACGTGCCCCAGGCCTATCACGGACATTGATGCCTTCCTGGAGAGGGCTGAGAATTTTCCCTCCCAGGCTATTCCGGTGGGAGAGCCGCCCTCGAGTCTGTGCCCTGATCTAATGAACTCCCGGGGCAGGAGGTGACGGAGCAGCCTCACGGGGGGGTGCTGGCTATAAGAGTTCAACGTCTTCCCAGATGACTCACTCTTGGCTTCAGCCTTCCAAGCCACCCCGCACACTCCTTCAGCCTCCCCTGTCCCTGATCCCTGTGCTCAGGACACAGGTGCTGGGGACCCAGGTGGAGACCCGGCTCCTCCAGGCCACCATTTGCGGAGTTGTGCCCCACCCCACCCCCCCGCCCTGCCCCATCACCGCCACCTCCTCCTCCTCACCCGGCCTCCTGAGTGAAGCGCCGCTGCCAGCCTGCTTTCAATATCCGCTCGTCCCTCGCTGGCCTACCAGCCAGACGGTCGCCTCCCCACCCCTTTCTCTTTGAAGAAAAGTGATTTAATTTCATGAGACTTTAGGGTAATCATGTTATGATCTTCAACATTAACCAGAACCAACTCCCTGCTACAGGAGGGTGGGGAAGGAAAGGGGAAGAAAAAAGTAAACAGTCCCACTCGGGATTGCCAGAAATGAGAGGAAAAAGAAAATCACAACAGCTGCTCCGCTGGTTCCCCTGATGAGGACGGGCTTCTGCCAGAAACAGGGCCTCAGTGCCAAGGTTTCTGGAAACAAGGAAGTTGGGCTTGGCAGGGCCTCTATTTCTACAGGTTAATCAGCTCAATTCTGGGGGCGGATTGGGGGAGGGAGGAGAGATTGGTTTTCACTCCTTAACCTTCCTCTCATTCCCACCCCACCCCCTAAGCTCCACTCACTCCACGGCATTCCGCACTGTCCCCTCCCCTGAAGCTACCTGACCTCCTTCCTTGCCCATGCTCAGGCCTCCCTGCCTCCTCGGAGGCCAGTGGGTTTTGGGGACCAGGTCAAGCAGCCACTTGAGGTTTTGCTGCAGGACTTCACCTCCACACTTCCCTGGCCTCTCAAAGCTTTCTGAAGAACAAAAGATGAGATGATTGGGTTGGAAGAAGGCAAGAATAAGTCAGAAAGAGCAGAGTTTAGGAAAAGACAAGGATTAATTCAGGGCCCAACCCCAGAACAGTGCATCTAAGGGTTAGCTGGAACTCGCAAGGAATTCTCATGAACAATGGTCCTTCTTGGCAGTCAGTCCCAGGGTGTGGTGCTAGCTTGAAAAAACAGCAAATAACCCAGGCTCCAGGGCCACTAGGAGGGGGCTGGTGTGAGGTGGGAGAACTGGAAAGCTGGAGTGAGGTACAGACACCCAGGAAGTGACAGCCACACTGGAAGGTGCAACCGCTGGGGCCAAGGGACACAGAGTTTGGCCAGGTAAAGAACAGACAGCTCCAGGTCTGCCCTGGCCTCCCTCCCATCACTCAGGGTTGCCTGTCTACTGAGACCATCACCATACCCCATCACCAAAGTTTCTCCAGGACCCTCAAGGCTCTGGACCCTCCTTGAGGATGCTGAAACAGTAACATCTTCCAGGGGCTGTGGCACAGAGGGATCACATAAGGCATCACTCAGTCAGACCCCAGCATCCATTCAGATTCCAAGCCAGGGCTTAGAGTGTCTTAAGAGTTCTGGAGGGAAACAAGGTCCGGACATGGCTTTGGAGACATATGTTTGCAGTTTAAGTCCTTTTCTAGGGAAAACAATACAAGTGAAATTGGCCCCCATGTGACTGCCACACCACCCGCAAACCTCCCTACCAGGTTGCTGGTTGAAGGGCATGCGTGGGGGGTCTCTCTCCACCCGGGCAAGCAGGTGGGCACATCCTTAGACTCAGGGTGGGGGTCTAAGCGAAGTCCTTTGCTCCCTCGACCCTGTGAGGCATGTCAATCATTCATTTTAATAGGTTTTTGTCTTTGCAAGCATGTTTGAGGGGCTTTGTTTGTTTTTCCACCTCATAGAAAAATTTTAATTTAAGATAAAGGTCAAACAGAGTAGAACAGAGGGATTATGAGGTCTAATTAGTGGGAATGTGAAGAGATATCGTTATATTAGAAAAGTGATCAAAACAGGCTTAGAACAAGCCTTGGACCGCGTCCGGAGCTTAAAGCACTGATTCCAGAGACTGCCCTTCTCAAGCTGGAGAAATGCTCAGGGAAGTCACTCCATCCGAGGGTGTCAGTATTGTCGATCCACGTTATGACAGACTTGGATCTGTGTCCCCAGAGAGGGCAGACTCCTTCGGGCAGCTGACGGAGGTGGAAAAGCACTGGGTTCACGAGCCCTGCAGCCTTCGTGGTTTGTGGCGACTCTCTCCATACGGAAAGTTCCAAGAGGCTGGAGGAGCTGAGGTCTGTGGGGTGTGGGGCAGGCTGGGGACCACAGAAGGGCTCCCGGGGGAAGCTGTGTGGCCGTCACATACAGCAGGAACATTCTGCAAGAGGGCACCCCAGAAGTCTGGGGAAGCCCCGATTGCAGGTCAAGTCCCCACCGAGTGATACACAAAGCACATTGCTCTTCAAAGTGAGCTCCTAATCCCCGGCAGCTTAGATTACTGCTAAACGTGCTGGACGAGGAGGTAAGAGATTTAGGTTCTAATTCCATCTTTTCATCACACTGCACTTTTCCAAAGTTTCAGAGGGTCAGGCTAAAGGGGCCGGGACTGCTCTGTGTTCATTCCCCCGTCTCTAGGACCTCTCTAAATAGTGAAGTGAGTTTAGACAAAACTTCCTTTCTGGAAAAGGGCAGAAACAACCGCAGATGAAACATTCTGAATTGTTTTAACCAGCAGCTTTAAGTAAAATCCACCCAGAAGTCTCATCATCACCATTTTTTTTTGGAGCTTTTTTCCCCTTAATTTTATTTATTTCTTGTTGGCTGCACTGGGTCTTCGTTGCTACATGGGCTTTCTCTAGTTGGCTGCACTGGGTCTTCCTTGCTCCGTGGGCTTTCTCTAGTTGCCCACGGGAGCGGGGACTACTCTCTAGTTGTGGCGCACAGGCTCAGTTGCTCCTTGACATGTGGGATCTTCCTGGACCAGGGCTGGAACCCATGTCCCCTGTATTGGGAAGAAAATAGCTGACCCCTGGGCCACCCAGGGAAGTCCATCCACCAGCATTTATTAAGCACTTGCTGGGAACCAAATACTGTCCCAAGCACTAGCTCACGTACCTCACAGCAGTCAATAGTGGGAGGCATTACTACCACCCCTGAGACAGAAGGAGGACCTGAGACACAGCAAGGCTGTGACATCTGCTCAGCATCACAGGGCTAGTACATGAGAAATGTGGGGCTCAAGCCTAGAGAGTCCACGACAGAAGTCCCAGCTCTAAGTCCAAGAGACCACACCGCCTACAAGAACAGCATTGCCAATGTGCTCTGGCCAAAAAAGCTCTCGACCACGTGTCTGGAAACACAGTCAGACTAGCTCATTCTTTTCTCCCGAAAGGGTGCCCACTCATATCTGGATTACCCACCCATCTCTTCCCAGGAGGATGGTCCATAGGTAGTTCCTTTAGTCCATGACTCGGGATGTTGTCACACTCAGCCAGGGAGGCAAAGGTGGAACATATTAGGTTCACAAACAGGGGTGAAGAAAGTGAAAGTTGCTCAGTCGTGTCCGACTGTTTGCAACCCCATGGACTATACACCATGGAATTCTCCAGACCAGAATACTATAGAGTGGGTAGCCTTTCCCTTCTCCAGGACATCTTCCCAACCCAGGGATCGAACCCAGGTCTCCTGCATTGCAGGCTGATTCTTTACCACCTGAGCCACAAGGGAAGACCAAGAATACTGGAGTGGGTAGCCTATCCCTTCTCCAGCAGATCTTTCCGACCCAGGAATCGAACCGGGGTCTCCTGCATTGCAGGCTGATTCTTTACCAACTGAGCCATTAGGGAAGGCCAACAAACATAAAAACAGGGGAGCAAACTTCAAACATTCTAATATGGGGAGTCAACCCCACCAGCCTTTCTTTCTCAGGAGTAACTGGGAGCCCCAGGCAATAGCTCTGCTCTGATTCTTAAGACATTCTTTTTTTTTTTTTTCCTACATTGTCATTTATTTAAGATCATCTGTAAAGAAAGCCAAAATATTCAACCTCCAGTACCTATCTTAGGCTTATTCTTTTCCTAAAGATATTGACATTTTTACAAACCAGTTCCAGCTTAAGAGTTAATACCTTAATTATTTTGGCTTTTCAATAGTTCATATATTTGTTTCTTTTTTCTGTTAATATGTTGATTAATATTTCACAAAAGTAAAAAGAATCAATGTTTATCTGCTATGAGCAACATATTAAGCCTCATTAAGTCATTTATGTCACTATCCTTAATATGGGTGGGTTACATTCATGTTAGTAGTTAAGAACAGTACTTTTCTTTCATAGTTTTTTTCATTTCATACTGTTAAAAAATTTATTTTTTATTGAAGTATAGTTAATTTACAATGTGTTAGTTTCAAGCATGCAGCAAAGAGATTCAGTTATATATGTGCGTATGTATACATATACACATCTATACATTTTTTTCAGATTCTTTTCCATGATAGACATTCTTTCTTTTGGCTGCACTGAGTCTTCATCACTGTGTGTAGGCTTTCTGTAGTTGCAGCACGCGGGGGCTGCTCTCTAATGGTGGAGTGCGGGCTTCTCATTTTGGTGGCTTCTCTTGTCGCGGAGCACAGGGTCAACAGTCGTGGTAGAGTAAGTGCTCAGTAGAGTGAGTGGGCTCAGTAGTCGCAGCTTACGGGCTCAGCTGCCCCACAGCACGTGGAATCTGCCCGGACCGGGGATTGAACCCACGTCCCCTGCACTGGCAGGTGGATTCTTAACCCACGGACCACTAGGGAAGACCCCCATTGTAGACATTCTTACTTCAAGATGCCTTCTGGGGACTTCCCTGGCGGTCCAGTGGTTAAGATTCCACACTTCCACTGCAGAGGGCACACGGGTTCAACCCCTGATCAGGGAAGTTCCACACACTACACGGCAAAGCCAAAAACTTCTTGAAAGATGCCTTTAGGTTCTCCTGTCCCCAAATCCCTGTTGGTGATGAGAAGCTAGGTCTCTGAGATGCAGACAAGGCAAGACCTCCAACGTGGAAAACGTGAGAACTTTCAGGAAGAATGCCATGTAGAAGATTCAAACTCTTCTCAAAAAGGAAATGACCTCCTTGGCTCCATTATTTTGTTTGTCACAAAGTGAAAGTGATTAATCCATCCTCAAACCAAAACAGTTTATACACAGAGTCTGCTGAGGGCTTTTTAATTATGAAATATGAAAGAAAAAGAATGTTCTTCTTCTGCTCTGGAATAACAACGAGTCAGTAAAGTGGAAATTCAACTGATCTTTCAGGAAGATCAGAAAGAAATGTCCCTAAAACTTAATTTCCACTTTTTTTTTTTAGTTCCCATGACTATAAAGTAGTTGAATACTCCTTTCAAATGTTTTAATAGGAAAATTCCTGGGAGAGGAAGTGAGATCTTGGTGTATAAAAGGTTCAAATTCAACAGTTGAGAAAAGTGTCTCAGCAGCCCGCAATCCCCACAGGATTGTGAAATCCATCAACGTGGAGCTCTCAGTCCTGGGTCTTCAAAACAGTGGCAGAGGCCAGGCTGGGAAGCCTGAGCCTGTTTGTTCATTCGTTTTAACCTGTTTTATTGAAGTACAGGCTTTTCAGGTGGCGTTAGTGGTAAAAGAACCCACCTGCCAATGCAGGAGACATAAGAGGTGTGGGTTCAATCTCTGGGTCGGAAAGATCCCCTGGAAGAGGACATGGCAGCCCACTCCAGTATTCTTGCCTGGAGAATCCCACGAACAGAGGAGCCTGGCAGGCTATGGTCCATAGCGTCGCAGAGTCGGACACGACTGAAGCAACTGAGCACGCATGCACACATATATACATATATATATATCCATTCTTTTTCATATTCTTTTCCATTATTGGTTATCACGGGATATTGACTATAGTTCCCTGTGCTCCACAGTAGAACCTTGTTGTCAGAGGATGTTTCTGAAGAGAGAAAAAGTCAGCGTCGGGCTCTGAAAGGCAGACAAGCTTATTCCTAGAGTCACAGAGGGGTGGGTGTGGGCGCGCGTGCAGGGCAGCCGTCAGGGGAGCCGGGAGTCTGTCTGCATCGCTCCCATGTGACCTGGGAGCCAACCCCTCTCCCTTCCTGCATCTCGGGTCACCTGCTGAGAACCTGAGGTTGACACGCTGCTCTTTACCAAGGGTTTAGAGTGAGAAAGGCCTCAGCTAGGGGATATAATCTGACTCTATTCACACCAAGAGGTACTTCCACAAGCTTAACCAATATGCCTTTATGATGCGTCTCTGGCAAGACACTAAGATTTTGCACTGAGAGACACGATCTGAGCTCCATGGAGGCAGAAGTAAGCATGTTGGTCTGCCCTAGAGGATTCGGCATCTGAGCAGGAGCGTCCAGGGCTGCAGGGAGATGGACTCCACGTTTATCCCCCTCCCCCATCTCATCTTATAGAGGGACTGGCCAGGCAGAGCCACCTGGAAGAACTCCAGATCCAGGATTAAGGGGGTTTGTAGAGCACAAGCTCAGTGGGACACAGGAGGTAACTGAACGAGTTAGAAAGATGGGCATTCCAATTCCATGCAAAGGACTTTGGACTAGATTCTGTAAGAGACAAGGATGAAGAATCAGAGTCATGGAAGAAGGCAACTCAGGTGGCAGTGTACCAGGACACAGCATGAGTGTGAATGAAGGCACACAGCGTGTGGTTCAATGGAATGTGCCTTATGCCACTGACAAACGTCTTTATTTTAATGAAAACCTTAAGAGTCACTGCCATTCCATCTGCAACCCTACCAACACTCCATTTTCCAGACTGCTAACTAACACGATCCATGGATTTGACTCGACCATTCTGAATATGTGCTACTGCATTTCCTCTGTTTGAGCCACAAAGAATGCAACCAACATCAGTGTCAGCTTAGGATGTCTTTAATGTAACGAGTGATCTTTTTAACCAGACAATAACCTAGATCATGGCATTTTACTCATTGTTAAGGTCTAATGAATATATCCACACAAAGGTGTCCATTCTACGCTATTCCTCTCCAGGTGTGTAGTTTTCATCTTTCTCCAGACACAGACAAATGTACATAATCTCAGGCTAACGGCAGATATTCAAGCAGAGATGCTGGGATTAGCAAAATGATAAATGAGGAGTTTGTGCATTTACAGTCAACACTGAATCTTGTAATGATTTTTTTTGAATCAAGCTTTCCTGCCTTTCAAGTGAAAGTGTTAGTCACTCAGTTATGTCTGACTCTTTGTGACCCTATGGACTGTAGCCCACCAGACTCCTCTATCCATGGGATTTCCCAGGCAAGAATACTGGAGTGGGTAGCCATTCCCTTCTCTAGGGGATCTTCCTCACCCAGGGATCAAACCTGGGTCTCCTGCATTGCAGGCAGATTCTTTGCCATCTGAGCCACCAGGGAAGCCCCAGGATACTCTGTGACAGTGAAAGTGTCAGTCACTCAGCCACGTCCAACTCTTTGCGACCGCATGGACTGCAGCCCACCAGGCTCCTCTGTCCATGGAATTCTCCAGGCGAGAATACTAGAGTGGGTTGCCATTTCCCTCTCCAGGGGATCTTCCCAACCCAGGGATTGAACCTGGGGTCTCCCACGTTGCTGACAGACTCTACCAACCGAGTCACCAGGGAAGAATTAGGATACTCTGTATAACATCCAATTAATGATGGAAAAAAAAAAATACAGAAAGCATACTGGAAAGCCCTGGGCAAAGTGATCAAATGGATTTCTCTCAGTCCCATAAGCACTGGGCTATGAGAATTGCTCCTTCAGTCTTGGCTAAAACAGAATCTTTAGTAAACACGCATGCTAACTTCCTTCACAG
Organism: Budorcas taxicolor; assembly: GCF_023091745.1. Classification (NCBI taxonomy): domain Eukaryota; kingdom Metazoa; phylum Chordata; class Mammalia; order Artiodactyla; family Bovidae; genus Budorcas; species Budorcas taxicolor. Next base: position 28,320,464 of record NC_068928.1, on the reverse strand, counting down.
CAAGGTACGGAACCTTTGGATTATGGACTAAATCCCGCCTTGGAGCTCAGACCACGGAGAAACACCATTTTCTGCTTATTATGGCAAAAATATCACAAAGCTTTAAAAGTCACTAATGATACCTATAAAAGGCTACAGGATGCATGGAGATTAGAGTCTTTCCTTTAAAAAAACAAAAAGCATTGATAGTCTTGTCTCTGAAACAGGATTTCTCTGTGGAAATGGAAAAGTACAAGTTCAGAAAGATGTGCTTTCAGATTTTAGACAGGCACGGAATAAATGCTGGAAATGTTTGTAACAACCCCGAATCTTTTTTCTAACATAAAGGCGACATTGGCAAATCTATCAGATTTTACTATGAGTTGACATTGTCACACCTACGGATACACTGAGTGTCAGATATTCTCATCACGTGATCCATAAAATGTAATGCCTGCACATAATTTCATGTGCTATTTTCCTGAGCTTTCTCATGAAAAGCAGGGTGACTTCTTGGGTAGCAGCAATTTACCTTTCATACTTCTGTAAGGAATCAAGGTGCCTGATTGCCTTGAATAACATTCCAGGCTGTCAGAATATTTCAGGGCTATGAATTAGCATTTCAAAACCTTTAGAAACCAGGGGTAGGAGAGCTTTTCCCCTAACTACAGGCTCAGGCTGGCTGGCTGCAAGAAGCCAGTGTTACGTGCACACCTGGAGAAGCTATATTTCTGTAGGAGGATATTGGATGAGGGTCTTAAAAATGTGTCCAAAAGCTCAAGAAATATTCTGCCTCAATAACCATTGAAATTTCCAGGAATGGTCTGAGTTCAAATGTCTCAACACTTTAGGCACAGAAACATTTTCTAGATTGTATCTCCAGTCCCAGAAGGAACATTAAAATTGCTTGTGAGGCTACAGCTCTTAACGTGGAGTTGGGGAGACTTCATATTAAGAAAGTCATCAAAATGTAACAGTGGACTCAAAGATTTTTTTGTTAGCAGGTTGGACATCTGGGACTAAAGATATACTGAGATTTTTCCTCAATCTGAACCTACCTTGTTCTTCCAGGATTATCTGTAGGCAGGAACAACACCTCAGACACCTTCATATTCTACCCAGTGGGGCCTGGACCTGCCACAAGGTAGGCAGGCAATACAATGAATGATGATACAGAGGCCTTACCAGATGCAAAGTGCATTGCTACCTGCTTTACGAACATTACCTAAGTTAAGGCTCACAACAGCCCTGTGAGGTAGGCACTATTGTTACCCTCATTTTTCAGATGGGTAAACTGAGAAGCAGAGAAATTAAGAAATCTGCTCAAAGCCACACAACTAGAAAGTGGAAGAGCCAGGATTAGAACTCAGGCAGTGTGGGCTCTTAAGCCACTACACCATCAGCCTTTCTCATGACCACTTCCCCTGAACTCCTTAAAAATAAACACTTTGGGGTTGGGGTGGGGGTTCCTGAAACCTAGGGTTCCAAAAGCAAAATCAGGTCAAACACGGTAAAATGGAAAACCAGTAAATTAGCTTACAACCGAAAACATCTAGCCTCCTTAGCATCTATTGCCATTTTTTATCCTTTTCTTTAAGCTACTTTTTTTTTTTTTTTTTGAGTGCCTACCATTGGTCAAAGCTATGACAAACCTAGACAGCATATTAAAAGAACATCACTTTGCCAACAGCCCATGTTTTTGTTGTTCAGTCACTAAGTCATGTCTGACTCTTTGCAACCCCATGAACTACAGCACACCAGCCTTCCTTGTCCTTCACTACCTCCCAGAGTCTGCTGAAGCTCATGTTCATTGAGTCAGTGATGCCATCTAACCATCTCAGCCTCTGCCACCTCCTTCTCCTCCTACCCTCAATCTTTCCCAGCATCAGGCTCTTTTCCAGTGAGTCGGCTCTTCGCATCAGGCGGTCAAAGTATTGGAGCTTCGGCGTCAGCATCAGCCCTTCCAGTGAATATTCAGGGTTGATTTACTTTAGGATTGACAGGGTTGATCTTGCTGTCCAAGGGATTCTCAAGAGTCTTCTTCAACACCACAGTTCAAAAGCATCAGTTCTTTGCTGCTCAGTCTTCTTTAGGGTCCAACAATCACATCTATACATGACTCCTGGAAGAACCATAGCTTTGACTAGGCGGACCTTTGTTGGCAAAGTAATGTCTAGCCTCCTTAGCATCTATTGCCATTTTTTATTCTTTTCTTTAAGCTACCTTTTTTTTTTTTTTTTTTTGAGTTACTACCATTAGTCAAAGCTATGAGAAACCTAGATAAGATATTAAAAAGCAGAAACATAACTTTGCCAACAAAGCAGAGACATTACTTTGCCAACAAAGGTCCGCCTAGTCAAAGCTATGGTTCTTCCAGGAGTCATGTATAGATGTGATTGTTGGACCCTAAAGAAGACTGAGCAGCAAAGAACTGATGCTTTTGAACTGTGGTGTTGAAGAAGACTCTTGAGAATCCCTTGGACAGCAAGATCAACCCTGTCAATCCTAAAGTAAATCAACCCTGAATATTCACTGGAAGGGCTGATGCTGACGCCGAAGCTCCAATACTTTGACCGCCTGATGCGAAGAGCCGACTCACTGGAAAAGAGCCTGATGCTGGGAAAGATTGAGGGTAGGAGGAGAAGGAGGTGGCAGAGGCTGAGATGGTTAGATGGCATCACTGACTCAATGAACATGAGCTTCAGCAGACTCTGGGAGGTAGTGAAGGACAAGGAAGGCTGGTGTGCTGTAGTTCATGGGGTTGCAAAGAGTCAGATATGACTTAACGACTGAACAACAAAAACATGGGTGAAAAATGCTATGGGACCCCTAATTCTCATAAAAATCGTGTAAGACAGGCATTAATATACCCATTCTATGGATCAGAAGGAGAAGGCAATGGCACCCCACTCCAGTACTCTTGCCTGGAAAATCCCATGGATGGAGGAGCCTGGTGGGCTACAGTCAATGGGGTCACTAAAAGTCGGACACGACCGAACGACTTCACTTTCACTTTTCACTTTCATGCATTGGAGAAGGAAATGGCAACCCACTCCAGTGTTCTTGCCTGGAGAATCCCAGGGACGGGGGAGCCTGGTGGGCTGCCATCTATGGGGTTGCACAGAGTTGGACACGACTGAAGTGACTTAGCAACAGCAGCAGCAGCATGGATCAGAAAAGTGAGGCTTTTAACACACAACCCTAACTCTTAAGACTTGGCCATCTGGGTTCTTTTAAGGCCAGGACACAGAGTCCAACATGGTTCCATATATTGCATTTAACCTAAAGCAACAAATGACATTCGTGCAGATGATCTGAGCTATTAAGAAAAAGAAAGGTTACGTCTGAAGCACTCTGTTCAAGACGAAAGAGGAATATAAAATGCATTTCAGAAAGACTGTTATTCAAAATGATGAAAATGAAATCAGAAGTGTTGCACTTAAAGCAGCTGTTCATAATTTTCTGGAAAATTTTTCTGCGTGGATCTTCTCAAACCTCATCTTGGAAGGTTGGTCCTGAGCCTGTCCACCTACCTGATGGCTTCATGGAGATGTTTTGTAAACTACGATCAGCAGGTGAACTATAAAAACAAGGAAGGAACAGCAAGCCAAATATTATGGAATGGAAAATACCTGTGAAATCAACGAAGGCAGGGAGATGAAGGAAGATGTGCTGAGAAGAGTGAAAACAGGTCACACACAGAGAGGCAAGCAGGTCACATCACTGCCCTTGGAAAGCAGATCCTATCCTAGCCAGCAAAGCAAAAAGCAAGCAAGACAGTGACAACCCTGGGAAATCACTAGGAAGCAGACTTGAGGGTCAGCAGGGATCTGTGTGCAATCAACACGTCAAATCGAGGATCAAGTGATAAAATTATTTCAGTCAACATAGCCCAGGGCCTGTTATTTACACAGTATATTCAGTGGGTCAAAAAACTGCTGTCCAAGTTGGTCCCAGGTCTCTCTTTACAAACTGCGTCCCCCAGGGCCCTACGGGTCCTCTGGTCCTTCGGGAGGGGGAATGGCAGGGAGAGGGAGCAGGGAAGATGAGAATGGTACCACTCCAGCCCCTTCCCTTCACCAACACCTCCTTCAACCAAAGCAGGTCAACCCTTCCAAGTTTTCCAGTTTCCACATAAAATTTTGTACGAAGAAAGAATTCTGGGGAATTTCCCTGGCCGTCCAGCGGTTAGGACTTTGCTTTCACTGCCTAGGGCCCAGGTTCAAACCCTGATCGGAGAACTAAGATCCCTCAAGCTGTTTGGTGAGGCCAAAATCATGTGGGAAAGGTGGAACCTATCACATCTCAGAGGGTCTTTCCTTGACCAGCCCAGTAGCTGTGGCCACAGTAGCACCCTGTGCGGTTCAAGTTCTCTGGACTTTCTGTCTCGCCAGCTTCTCTATCCTTGGTACTGGTGGTGGTGGTGGTGTAGTCATCAAGCTGGATCCGACTCTTTACAACTCCATAACTGTAGCCCGCCAGGCTCCTCTGTCCATGGGATTTTCCAGGGAAGAACACTGGAGTCAGTTGCCAGTTTCTTCTCCCGACCCAGGGATTGAACCCAGGTGTCCTGGATTCCAAGTCGATTCTTTACCAACTGAGACACCAGGGAAGTCCATCACTGCTACTAAACTGGCCCCCGATCCTAGCAGTTCTTCTTCATAAAACTGACATCTCTTCCACCCTTTGGCCGCTGACCCAGGTCAGTCTGCCCCATCCCCTCGATCTCAACCTTCCTGCTGCCAGCTCTCCCAGCCACCCGTCTACCCTCCACCCTTCTCACCTGCCTGAAGCAAGCTTTCCTGGCGTCACCACTGATCCGAAGGGTCAAAGCACCCTCACTGACCTCAGAGAGGGTCCCAGGGCACTCGGACCAGGCTGATTCCTCACCACCAAGAGGACCATCCAGAGTACTCCCACATCTCAGAGGGCTAAGCATCTTCTTTCTCTCCAGTGCCCCACACCGAAACTGATGAAAGGCCAGTGAAGAGTGTGTCCAAGTTCCACCCTGAGGATCCGTGAGGCGCCCTGAGCCCCTCCCCACTGGCCCGTGTGGGTACCCCGTAGGGCACAGGGTGTGTGACAGAACCAGGAGCTGAGATGTGAAGAGGTTACAGCCTGCATCTGCAGGTGGGATCACCCTGACCTTCACTTTCAGCAAAAGGGTTCCCTCCATCACTGCCGGATAACTGCTCCTACCAAGTTGGGCCTGCAGGCTCTGGCCCTGGAGGCTGCTTCTCACGGGGTTGGTGGTGTTGCTGTTGTTCAGTCGCCAAGTCGTGTCTGACTCTTTGCAACCCCATGGACTGCAGCACGCCAGGTTTCCCTGTCCTTCACTACTTCCCGGAATTTGTTCAAACTCATGTCCTTCGAGTCGATGATGCCATCTAACCATCTCATCCTCTGTCTTCCCCTTCTCCTCCTTCCTTCAATCTTTCCCAGCATCAGGGTCTTTTCCAGTGAGTCAGCTCTTCGCATCAGGTAGTCAAAGTGTTGAAACTTTAGCTTCAGCACCAGTCCTTCCAATGAGTACTCAGGGTTGATTTCCTTTAAGACTGACTAGTTTGATCTCCTTGCTGTCCAAGAGACTCTCAAGAGTCTTCAGCACTGCAGTTCGAAAGCATCGATTCTTCAGCGCTCTGCCTTCTTATGGTCCAGCTCTCACATCCATACATGACTACCAGAAAAACCACAGCCTCTCACAGGGTGTAAATCCTATTTCTGGACTCTGAGCAGAGTGCAGGAAAGCTGAGTTAAGTGCTCTCCTGTTTCAGACTCCATGACCATGTTCACAATGAGTGGGCTCATGGCCTCATTCATCCTCTGGACTGTGCCTCGAGCCAGGAGAATACCCTTCCTTGGCCCCAAGCTGGCCCCAGAATCACATGGCACCCCACATCCCCCCACCCAAGGCTGAGCAACTCCCAGTTCAGAGCCATCAGGTCATCCAGCCCAGGTCCCATCCCTGCTTCTTCTTTGCCCTCATCTCCCAGCCAGACAGGTCACCAGCCTACCTGAAACCCCGAAAGTCCCCCATGGTCCTCAGAATAAAATCCAAGCTTCCAACCATAAAGCCCATCTGATGGCAGCCCTCCTGCCTTCCTCTCTACCCACCAGCCTTTGCTCTGTTCCTCAAGCATGGCAAGCTCCGTCCCTCCTATTCTCTTTTCATTTATCTTTGGTTGCCCTGGGTCTTCGTTGCTGTGCAGGGTTTCTCTAGTTATGGCGAGTGGGGGCTACTCTCTAGTTGCAGTGCTGGGCTTCTCATTGCAGTGGCTTCTCTCGTTGTGGAGCACGGGCTCTAGGGCGTGCAGGCTCGGTAGTTGTGGTGCTTGGGCTTAGCTGCCCTTTGATTTTCCCAGAGCAGGGGTTGAACTTGTGTCCCCTGCACTGGCAGGTGGATTTTTAACCACTGGACCACCAAGGAAGCCTGCATCTTGTTCTCCTGACCTGAAATGCTCCTACATCCAATCTCTGCAAAACTGCCTCCTCTCACTCAGGTCTCAGCTCAAATGCACCGGCTCAGGAGGCCTCCCCTGGCTCCTGCTCTAATGCTGCCCTCCCCCCACACACTCCCTGCCATGTGCTTAGTCACTCAGTCATGTCCGACTCTTTGTGACCCCATGGACTGTAGCCCGCCAGGCTCCTCCGCCCGTGGGAATTCTCCAGGCAAGAATACCAGATCCCCCATCATTTACTCCTTTACTAGCTGCCTCCCCTATAGAACATCCACTCCACAAGAGCAGAAACCCTGTTTGTCCACTGTGGTGTCTGCAGCCTTCAGAACTCTCTGAACATCGTCTGAACTCAGCGACTAAGGCTGAATAAGTGAATGAGTGGATAAGTGAATGAATGGATGAGAAAATGAATAAGTGAATGCATGGCCCGAATGAATGCATGCCAAGAATGAGCGCATGCACAGGTGGCGGGTGGCATGAATGCAGGGAGGCAGACATCCAACCAGGGGTCCTCGGCTCCATACCCTGCCTTTTGCCCGGGGTGGGGGAGGGGGCCCCGACACCCAGCAAACTTGGGCCCAGCCTTGGCTGATCTGCTTGAATACTCACTTAGCCCAACCGAGATGCTGCCAAGAAGACATGTGCACTTGATTCTTCTTTCTCATACCACAGATCAAACTTGCACACTGTCCATTTAAACTCCCATTGTTTGGCCCTCCCCTAAGGAAACTTCAAACCTAAAAATTTCTTTCTCCCCTCATTTTGCCCCTTTGTGGAGAACGAAATGCTCCATTTAGCATTCCTAAAGGGCCATTAGCATCCCAAAGCCCTTGTGTGCGGCCCGGCTGGAGGTGGTTCCCGGCGGAGCGGCTGCGAGCTGCTGCCTGGGGCCCAGCCTGCCACTCCGGGCAGCCTCCCGAATCCCCAGCCTCTTGGCAGAATCTCCCTCCTCCCTCGCCAACTCTGCTGGTCCTCTCATTTCAGATATTCACCACATACCTCCCTTCTCCTTCTCCGACTCTAGTTCCGAAGCATTTTTCCCTCTCCTCCTTTCTTTTGATAAATGCTGCACAGGGGAACTTTTTAATTCCAATAAAAGAATCACCCTCCCGCCCCAACAAGGCAAGATGAATATCCTCATTATAAAACAAACAGGGGAGGGGGTTAATCCTCCCTTCGCCGCCCCCACTTCCTGTGCCCTCCATCCTTGTTCAAAGAGAAAGCCGAAGCCGTGTCCCCACGAGGCAGGTGGGGCAGACCTGGGCGTGAGGCACACACAGCAGTGTCTCGAGACTCGAGAGGGCTGAAGAGGTGGTTCCTCCCCATGTTCACATGTCAGCTTGCCAGAGACGTTGCTCGGTGTGGTACATTGTTCTAGATAATCACCTGCTGTTGAAATTAGCCTGGGAATCAGACAAAATTCCTTCTGGAAAGGGTAACCCAGTTGGCCAGGCTCTTAGGGAGAGAAACTCATGGTCGGTCCTTTAGCTTCCATCAGAGAGGATTCTCCTTTCTCACAGCAGCCTTGCATTTTTCTGTATCCGGTCTAAAACTTCAGGATGCCCACCCCCAATAGGGATCCCTACCAAAGGAACAGGATGACCACTGGTCCCTGGAGACAGCACGGCAGCCTTGAAGACCATGCTGGCCTGTGTGTCCTGGACCTGGTGGGGACCTTGCTGACCTCTGCCTTCATCAGCCCCTAGGGAGGGGAGGCAAGACACTTCTTTCTCATCTGGAAAGTACTAGTGCCATGAGCCATTTGCACAGCTAGTATTTCACTTAGGTGAACCGATTTCCTTAATTTTTGCTGAATGAGGTCAGCATAGGCTGCCTGAGGGGCAAGAGACTGGAGATGATTCTTTTTAAAAAAATACTTTTCATTGATGTATTTATCCACTGTATGTATGTGTGTGTGTGTGTGTATATACATATATATATGTGTGTGTATATCAAGCAGACTTGATCCCCCCAAGGACAGTCCTTTGGCCATTATCTTTGTATCCTCATTATCCTTTATGTATGTATATATATGAGTATATATATACATACACACACATATACAGTAGATAAATACATCAGTGAAAAGTATGTTTTAAATATATATATGTATTTTATACACACACACACATATATATACATACAGTCAAGTTTAAAATATAAAAATATATATTAAATATATATTTTTTAATTGAGCTGCACCAGCTCTGAGCTGTGGCTCACAGAATCTTTTCTCTGTGGTGGCATGCAAACTCTTAGTTGCAGCATATGGAATCTAGTTCCGTGATCAGGGATCAAACCCAGGCCCCCTGCACTGGAAGTGTGGAGTCTTAGCCACTGGACCCCCTGCGAAGTCCCTTCACTGTATACTTAATAAGCACCTACTATGTGCCAGCATCCTGCTGGACCCTGAGGACACAAAGATAATGGCCAAAGGACTGTCTTTGGGGGGATCAAGTCTGCTTCCAGGGGCTACTTCGGAAATTGTGTAATTCTGAAGTGCTGGGGTTAACACCCGAGGAGGACCTACACTGGAAAGGGCGTTGCTCCAGGGCTGCATGTGCTGGAGAGGGAGGGGATGCAGTGACTTTCACAATGACTAATTCATAATGAAGTATCCATCCATTTGGGGGTTTTACAAACAGCTCTTCCAAACTCCACTGAACTATACAGCATGAAATTCTCCAGGCCAGAATACTGCAGTGGGTAGCCTATCCCTTCTCCAGGGGATCTTTCCAACCCAGGAATTGAACCTAGGTCTTCCACATTACAGGCGGATTCTTTACCAGCTGAGCCATAAGGGAAACCCAAGAATACTGGAGTGGGTAGCCTATCCTTTCTCCAAGGGATCTTCCCGACCCAGGTATCGAACCAGGGTCTCCTGCATTGCAAGTGGATTCTTTACCAACTGAGCTACCAGGGAAGCCCCACAGCAGCAACCAGAAGGGTAAATTCCTTTCAACATCCCCCAGACAGTGGAAGAAATGGGGTGGTCTGGGAGAAGGGTCTAAGATACGTTTTGTCTGTGAAACAGCCAGATAATAATTACTTGAGGCTTGGCGGGTTGCAAGGTCTCTGGTGCAACTACTCAAACCCTGCTGTTGTACCGAAAGCAGTCACACACAACCTCTAAACAACAGACATGGCTGTGTTCCAATGAGTATTTACAAAACAGGCAACAGGCAGAACTTGGCCCACAAGCTGTAGTTTGCAAAGACATTGTCTAGTTCAGCACCAAGAAAGAACCCACTCCAGGCCTAGTTCTTCATTAATTTAATAAATCAATGATCCACCTAATAACAACAAACTCACTTGAGTTACAAATTTCCTGAAACCAATGCTACTCCCAAAGCACCAGAGCTAAGACTGGCTAGGGAAAGGTGGAGGAGTAGGAAGAACACCCTGCTCAGGGGAGCACTTCAGTGACAGATGAGGCAGGATCTTGTTTTGATATGTGAGTGATATCACACCCTATATTATGGAGTTCTGTTCCTGGGTGCACACATATATTTATGATTTTAACTGCAGCACTATATTTTAGGGTGTGAACAGACCAGTTTATTTAGCCATTTCCTTACTGTAAGACATGGAGGCTGTGTTCTCTGCCTCTCTTCTCTCTCTCTTTGTGTGTGTATGTAGACATAGACATGGCATAATGGTAAAGAATCTGCCTGCCAATGCAGGAGACACAGGAGGCTGAGGTTCAATCCCTGGGTCCGGAAGATCCCCTGGAGGAGGAAATGGCTACCCACTCCAGCATTCTTGCCTGGAAAATTCCATCGATAGAGGCTGGCAGGCTACAGTCCTTGGGGTCGCAAAGAGTCAGACACGACAGAGCATGCACATACCCATGCTATCCCCCCATACAATAGATATTCTGAGATAAAATTATAGAGATAGATATTAAGATAGACAAATAAATATATACAGTAGATATTTATTGTTGTTCAGTCGCTAAATTGTGTGTCTTTGTGATGAAGACAGTAGAGGCAGTAGATAGACAGATGGATATAGATCTAGATAAATCTGGGACAAATACTTGTTGATACTTTTCTGTGCGCCCTGTGTATTTCTCCAGGGTGGGTATGAAGGGTCAGAATTGCTGGGTCACAGGGAAAACCCACTTAAATGCACTCAGTCCTTCCAACATTCTCTAATGGTGCCTTTAACTGTGGCTCACCTTCTTGTGTCCCTCTGGCCTCGTAGGGGAGGCAAGTGACAGACTACAGAGGGATCCCTATAAAAACAGGGACTGAAGGACTTCCCTGGCAGTCCAGTGGTTAAGACTCCACGCTTCCACTGCAGGGGGCACAGGTCTGATCCCAGGTCAGGCAACTAAGATAACACACGCCACGTAGTGTGGTCAAAAAAAAGGGGGGGCGTACTGAAAAACTATCTAAAGTACATGACCCAATGGGAAGTCAACACGAACTGCTCGGTTTTATTATTTAAAATCATTCAAAAGAAAACCAGGCCAGCACAGCCACCCACATGCTGCAAAGCAGGGAGAGTTGGGCACGGTGGCAGGCGAGAGGGCACCACCTTCGGGCCCGTGGCCGAGTCTCAGCTGTCAGAAGAATAAATGCCAGCAGGGAACCGGCACTGACTTTACTCTAATTAATTTGGACCCGGGGTCAAGGATGGGAGCAGGCTCGGGAGGGGAGCTCTCCTGAAGGTTCTTGGCATTCTCGGAGTGGGGGCAGAGCTACGGGGATGGTCTGGCCTGTCTGTGAGCGCCGAGGACTTGGATTTCTGAATTCAAATGCCAAGCCAGGCCTGGCACCGGCCAGGTTGAGCCCTCCTTTGTGTCTGAAAACCCTTTTTGTTTGAAGTTGGTGTAACTTTAAGCGGCCTGCCAAGGAGAGCCTGTGAGAAAGCTCCCCAGGCCAGACTCCTTTTCCATCTCAACCTCGTCAAACCCCCGCCTTCTCCCGTGATGCAACTTTTCGCGGCTGCCCAGCCCGGGTGCTTAGACGGTTCCCCACCAGGCCAAACACCCCAGCCCAGAGGAACCATCAGCTGATCCTCTCGCTCCGAGAGGGACCTGAGGCTGATTGAGTGGGAGGATAACTCTGAACTGTGGGGGAGGGCTGGCATTTCCTGAACAGCTGATACAAGCAAGGGGCTGTACTTCGCATCTTGTTTACATCCTTTCACTGAACTTTCCAATAATTCCAGGGCACAGAGGTGGATGAATCCCATTTCTCAGATGACAGGTTGAGGCTGAGAGACTCAGGATCTAGATGGAGAGGGTGTTCAGTTCAGGCCTGTCTGATTCCCAAAGCCAGAAATCTTCCTGCTACACCACTGGCTTTCAAACTGGGAATCGTGACACTCTAGGATGGCGGTTTCTTGTTAATTTCATTCTTCAGACAGTAGAGGATCTGTCTACAATGCAGGAGACCTGGGTTCAATCCCTGGGTTGGGAAGATCCCCTGGAGAAGGGAATGGCTACCCATTCCAGTATTCTTGCCTGGAAAATCCCATGGACAGAGGAGCCTGGCGGGCTACAATTTGAAATAATTTCAGACTTAACAAAAAAGTTGCGAAACAGTGCAAAGAAGTCCTGTGTCCCCTTCACCCAGTTTGCCCAAATGTTAATGTCTTCTACCCATCCCATAATGATCAAAACCAGGAAACTGAAATCTTATCTAAAAACATTATTCAAACTTTACCAACTGTCCCACTAATGCCCCTTTCTTAGCCGGGATAGATCTGATCCAGCATCTGATACTGCAGGTAAGCCTCTTGTCTTCTTTTTTCTCCTCCAGGCTGTGACAGTCCCCCAGTCTTTCTTTGTCCTTAATGACTCTGATATTCTTTTTTTGCGGGGGGGGGGGGGGGGGGGGGGGAGTGGCTGCATCAAGTCTTAGTTGGTTCGTGGCATGTAACATCTTATTTTCTACACCTTACCTCCAAGAGATGTGACTTCATTAAGCCAGGAAAATGCTCAGAAACACACATTTTAATAAACATTTTCTTCCCCACACAATTTTTTAAATGAAAATGTCATTCCCATACCATAGAGTTTATCCTTTATAAGTGTACAATTCCATGATTTTTAGTACATTCACAGGGTTATACATCATCACTAATTCTAGAACATTTTCATCACCCCAACAAGAACTCCATACTTATTTAACATTCCCTCTCCACTCACCCCTCCCTTCAATCTCTAGTAACCATAAATCTGCTTCCTAGATGGATCTGCTTATTCTGGACATTTCATGTAAGTAGACTCATACAGTATATGGCCTTCTATGACTGGCTTCCATTTATCATGAAGCTTTTTTTAAAATTTATTTACAAAGTTTTTAAGGTCTACTCATGTATAAGCATACCCAGTACTCTATTCCTTTATATGGCTGAATAATATTCTATTTTTAGGATGAGATGGTTGGATAGCATCACCGACTCAATCGACATGAGTTTGAGCAAGCTCAGGGAGATGGTGAAGAACAGGGAAGCCTGTTGCGCTGCAGTCCACAAGGTTGCAATGAGTCAGACATGACTGAGCGACTGAAGAATACTCTATTCTGTGGATATACCAAACTTTATCCATTCATCTGTTGAGGGATATGTGGGTTGTTCCCACTTTCTGGCTATTATGAATAATGCCATTATGAACATTTGTGTTCAGTGTTTTGTGTGGATATGTATTTTCCTTTCTATTGAATATATACCTAAGAGTGGAATTGCTGGGTCATATGGTAACTCTACAGGCTTCCCAGGCAGCTCAGTAGTAAAGAATCCACCTGCAATGCAGGAAACCAGGGTTCAATCCCTGGATTGGGACGATCCCCTGGAGTAGGGAATGGCTATCCATTCCAGTATTCTTGCCTGGAGGATTCCATGGACAGAGGAGCCTTGCAGGCTACAGTCTATGAGGTCGCAAGGAGTCGGACACGACTGAGCAACTAACTATACTATGCATGGTAACTCTATGTTTAGCATTTTCAGGAACTATTTTCTAAAGCAGTTACATCACTTTACATTCCCAAGAGCAGAGTACCCATGAAAGTTCCAATTTCTCTACATTCTTTTGAACACCTGTTATTATTTTATTGATTGTAGCCAATCCGCCTGCAATGCAGGAGACCCTGGTTCGATTCCTGGATCTGGAAGATCCGCTAGAGAAGGGAAAGGCTATCCATTCCAGTATTCTTGGGCTTCCCTTGTGGCTCAGCTGGTAAAGAATCCACCTGCAATGTGGGAGACCTGGGTTCGAGCCCTGGGTTGGGAAGATCCCCTGGAGAAAGGAAAGGCTACCCACTCCAGTATTCTGGCCTGGAGAATTCCATGGCACTTATAGTCCATGGAGTCGCAAAGAGTCAGACACGACTGAGTGACTTTCACTTTCACTAGCAATCCTAGTAGATGTGAACCAGCACGATTTATATTTCTCCAGTGGCTAATGATGTTGACATCTTTTCACGTACTTATTGGCCATGTGTGTATCTTCTTCGGAGAAATATTTATTTAAATTCTTGGCCTGTTTTTGTCTTTTCGTTGTTGAGTTGTAAGACTTCTTTATATATTCTGAAACTTTTTCAGGTAGTTGATTTGTAAATATTTTCTCCTATTCTGTGGGTTGTCCTTTCTTTTGCTTGAAAATGTCCTCCAAACCACAAGTTTTCAGTTTGATGAAATCCATTGTATCTGTTTGTTTCTTTGGTTCCACAGAAGACTGTGAAGTAGGTCATCTATTTACAGTCTTATGAGACACTCCAAGGGGTTGATCAAGATGCTAGAGGTCATACAGAGTTACCATATGACCCAGTAATTCCACTCCTAGCAATTCCACTTTTTAAATGTATTAGCATAAAGTTGTTCACAGTATTACCTTATTTTTTGTCTCCGTCAGATCTCTAGTTATATATCTTTTTCACTCCTAATGTTATTTATTTGTGCCTTCTCTTTTTCTCCCCCTCCCTCTACCAGTCTTCCAGATATTTGTTTATTTTACTAATCTTCCCAAACAACCAACTTTTGGCTTTGGTCTTCTCTGCTGAGTATTTGTTTTCTGGTTCATTGACTTCTGCTCTTATTTTTTATCTCCTCAGCCCCCACTTTGTTCTGGCTTATTCTGTTCATTTTTTCCCCTAACTCCTTAAATTAGATACTTAGGTCATTAACGTTCAGCCTTTCTCATGGTTCTGGTATCCTGTGAAACACATGCCTCTCTTCAGCATCCCCTCTTTCGTCAATAAATTAATCACCTCTTGGCAAGAGAATGAGGGGGCACAGAGGCCGGCATGGAGCTGAGTAACCTGCCTGTTCCTGTAAGTAAGTAGCCGCCTATGGGAGTGGAGGGGCGGGTCGTATTCCAGAGCCAAACTCAGCCGTCAGGGTCATATTTCATTACAGGAGGTGGCACCCCATGTCAGGGAGTTCTTGTGGCCTCACCAGCTTGTCCTTGCAGACTGACTTCAATTTCAGCACATCTCCTTTGCCAGGCCAAGAGGCAGTGAGGCAGATGCTCCTGTAAAGACAGGAATGAGCCAAAGCAATAAACCCAGCCCCAGCTGTCGGCTCAAACTGCTCCAATCTCAGGAGTCATCCTGTCCTATTCTTTGCTTCTAATCCTTACTCCCAGTTAATTCCCTTCCTGGAGCCACTTAGAAGGGAACCCCAAAACCATCCTCATGGAATGGGAGCACTGGAAGGGACCAGGAAGCATCTGTCAACTCCCTCTTTTCACCACGGAGACCAAGGCCCTGGTGACTTCCATTCACATTCATGCTACGGTGCAGCTCTTCTGAAATTAGCTGCTGCTGCTGCTAAATCGCTTCAGTCATGTCCGACTCTTTGCGACCCTATGGACTGTAGCCTGTCAGGCTCCTCTGTCCATGGGATTATCCAGGCAAGAATCCTGGAGTGGGTTGCCACACACTTCACCAGGGGATCTTCCTGACCCAGAAATCAAATCCTCGTCTCCTGCGGCGCCTGCACTGCAGGCAGATTCTTTACTGCTGAGCCACCAGTGAAGCTCTTCCTGATACCAGTGTAATATAAAATAACCATCTTTGCCCTATTTAATGCAGTCTGCTCTGAACTCTACATTCAAGACACTATTTTGTGACCCCTGCTTTTACTCTGGGTTCAAGCATCATATGGTTTTGCACATCTCTTAATTTTTAAAAGGTTGGAAGACTTTGTCACTTTGTAAACACAAATTAAGAGAGTGATATGTTAGAGTCTACTGTTAACATGGTCTTTTTGTAGGCAAAAATAAAACAAAGATACAGCGTACCTGAAAAACATAATTAATAAAATTGATTTTGATAAATATATTGAACTCTGTAGCCTGAAAACAAGAGCTCTCTTTCAGTTCCCATGGACTAGCAACAGAAGTGACCTTACATACACATATGAGATTATTTAAAAACAAAACAAAAATGTATTTGTTGCAATGAAATGGAATTCCCTGGTGGCTCAGATGGTAAAGCCTCTGTCTACAATGCGGGAGACCCAGGTTCGATCCCTGGGTTGGGAAGATCCCCTGGAGAAGGAAATGGCAATCCACTCCAGGACTATTGCTTGGAAAATCCCATGGATGGAGGAGCCTGGTGGGCTGCAGTCCATAGGGTTGCAAAGAGTCAGACACGACTGAGCGACTTCAATTCAATTCAATTCAATTCAAACAAAACATATACTTTGAGGAGTTAATATCCTAGAAATTAAAACCCAATTCATAAATAACTCCAGAAATGAAAATAATGTCAAAACTACAAAGACACAGTCATTGGAAAAACAGTGACAAGGAGAGCAGTACAAACCACAACCAAGGGTAAATGGTCAAAGCTACTCTAGAAAGGAAAAATCTTTGCCTTATTAAATAGCTGTGCTGCTAAATATGAATAAGGAAAAAAAATAATATTAGTTGAACTGAGCATTCAACTAGAAATGTTAGTAGGACCACAAAAGCCTAAATAAGAAATTAATAAAGATAAAACAGAAATTATAAAATTAGAAAGAATTTAAAAATATCAAAAAATAAGTGGCAGGACTTCCCTGGTGATCCAGTGGTAAAGAATTCGCCTACTAATGCAGGGGACATGGATTCGATTCCTGGTCCAGGAAGATCCCATATGCCACAGAGCAACTAAGCCCGTGGGCCACAACTATTGAAGGAATAGTTGTGCTCTAGAGCCCAGTAACCGCGACTACTGAAGCCCCTTACCGTAGAGCCGGTGCTTCTCAACAAGAGCAGCCACTGCAACGAGAAGTCCACACACTGCAATTAGAGAATAGCCCCTGCTCACCGCAACTGGAGAAAAAAGCCCTCACAGCAACGAAGACCCAGCATAGCCATAAAATAAATTTAATTACTTAATTAATTAAAAAAAAATAAGTGGCAGACTAAAATAGTATGTAAGAGCTCTGACTCTGAGAACAGAGAGATCCTGTTTGAATTACAACTCTGGGCTTTGTAGCTGTGTCTCAGGCAAGTTAAATGCCTGAACTTCTCAACCACCTGTAAATGTGAATAATAGTACTCAACTCACAGAGTTGTTCAGATTCTGAAAAGCAGACAGCACATACGAAATACTTAGCACAGGGCCTGGCACACACTGAGTGTTCAACAGATATTATCAGATGTTATTATCATCACTTTCAAAAATGTCAAACAAACAAACTGAGGCAAAAAGAGAGTGAGAATATTCACTATTAGAAATCAGAACAGTGATACAGCCATATTTTAAAGTTAAAAAATAATTTTTTTAGTGATTGGGAATGGGAAGTGATTACTATACACAACTATGCTTAAAAAATGAAAATCTGGGTAAATCATTATTTTCTTGGAAAATAAATTACTAAATTTGACTCAGAAAGCAGTTGAAAAATTCCTGAATAAACATATAAGCATGGAAGAAATTGAAATGGTTATCAAATAACTCTTCCCAAAATGGCACAGGGCCCAGATGGGCTAATTCTAGCAAATCTTCAAGGAAAAGTTCTTTCTCATGCTACTTAAATTATTCCAGAGCATAGAAAAGAACAGAAACTTCTCACTTAATTTTATAAGGTTAGAACAGCCCTGATACAAAAGACAATAAAAAGAGAAAAAAGTTCAGATAAATTACACATTTGAACAGATACACACACACAAAAAAATCAAACATAAAAACATCACTAAAGAATAATATAACCAAATAAACTTTATTCCAAGAACACTAGAATGGCTCCCATTTAGAAAATCACAAAACCATGATGAGATACTACTTCACCATCACCAGAACGACTATTATAAAAGAGAAAGAACAGAAATATTGATGAGGATGTGGAGACCGTGGAATCTTCATTCGTTACAGGTAAGACTTTGAAATGGAACAGCTGCTCTGGTAAACAGTCTGGCAGCACCTCAAAAAGTTAAATATGAAGTTACCATATGACCCAGCATTTCCACTCTGAGGTACATACCCAAGAGAAATGAAAACACATATTCACGCAAAAACCTGTATATCAGTGTTCATAGGAGCATTACTCCTAGCTGCCAAAAGGTAGAAACAATCCAAATGTCCACTAGCTGAAGGATGAATTTTAAAATGTGACGTATCTAGACAATGAAATATTATTCAGCCATAAAAAGGAATGAAGTGCTGACACATGCTGTAACATGGATGAACCATGAAAACATTATGCTAATTATTTAGCATTAAACATTATGCTAAACATTGAAGTCAGTCAGACACAAAACGCCCCAGGTTATACAATCCTATTTATATAAAATGTACAGAACAAACAAGTCCATAGAGATCAAAAGTAGATTAATGTTTTTCTGGGGCTGGGACAGAAACACAAGCGAAAAGGACTGGGAAGTGACTATTATGGGTATAAGGTTTCTTCTGGTGATGATGAAAATGTTCTTTAATGATGGTTGCACCACTCTAGGTCTTTTCTGGTGGCTCAGCAGTAAAAAATCTGCCTGCAATGCAGGGGCCACAGGATAGATCCCAGGGTCAGAAGATTACCTGGAGGAGGACATGGCAACTCACTCCAGTATCCTTGCCTGGAGAATCCCATGGACAGAGAAGCCTTGCAGGCTACAGTCTACACGGTTGCAAAGAGACAGACAACCCTGAAGTGACTTAGCATGCATGCACACACCACTCTATAAACATACTAAAATCCATTGAGTTGTATGCTTTAAATGGGTGAAGCATATAGTATGAGAATTATATCTCAGTGAAGCTATTAAAATTTTATCAAACCAATTAATATAATTCATTATTTAATATGCTTAAGAAGAAATATTATATGATCACTTCGATTGATATCTAAAGGATTAACATTCTAAAGGAACCACATATCCTTGATTTAAAACAACAGCAAAAAGGAGCAAACCTCCGGTAAGCCAGGAACCAAGGTCATTCCTTTGAGCACAATAAAAAAGATCTATCTGAAACTAGGAACAAATGACATACTTAATAATAAAACTCTAGAAACAATCTCACTCAAATCAAGATCAACATAAAGGTGTCTTACCGTTATTCTATACCGTTGCTTTCAAGTTCTATTCAATGCAGTAAGGCAAGAAAAAACAAAGTCCAAATGCTGAAAAAGAAGAGCTAAAATATTCATGATTTGTGGGTTCTAATTGAATAGAGAAGAGAATTAACTGAAACACTATGAGAATTAATTTTAAAAGAGTTCAGTAAAAAGGCAGGTTGCAAAGTACTAATATAAAAACCAACAACTTTCCTATATGTCAGCAATGTCCAGTTAGAAAATACAATAAGGGTATCCCTGCTGGTCCAGCAGTTAAGAACCCACCTTGCAATGCAGGGGACACTGGTTCCATCTCTAGTCTAGGAAGATCTCACATGGGACAAAGATCTCACAAGAGAAACTGAGCCTGTTCTCTGGAGCCCAGGAGCTGCAACTACTGAGCCCACATAGCAACTACTGAGCCCTAGCACCCTAGAGCCCATTAGTTCAGTTCAGTTCAGTCACTCAGTCGTGTCCGACTCTTTGCGACCCCGTGAATAGAGCCCATATTCTATTCCAAAGAGGAAATGCCAATGGCCAACAGGTACATGAAAAGATGCTCAACAACCTTAATCATCAGGGAAACGCAAATCAAAACCACAATGGGATACCCCTCACACCTGTCAGAATAGTTATTGTCAAAAGGAACGCAAATAACAAATGTTGGTGAGGATGTGGTGAAAAGGGAATGCCAGTGCACTGTTGGTGGGAATGTACATTGGGTCAGTCACTTATGGAGGTGTCTCAAACAAGTAAAGACACGGTTACCCTATGGCCCCAACAATTCTACTCCCAGGTAGATATCCCCCAAAATGAAAACACTAATTCAGAAAGGTACAGGTACCCCAATGTTCACAACAGCATTATTTACAAATGGCCAGATATGGAAGCAAACTAAGTGTTCATAAGCAGAAGAATGAGTAAAGAAGATATATACACACACAATGAAATATTACTCAAAGGAAAGAGTGAAACTTTGCCACCAGCAGCAACATGGATGGACTTGGAAGGCATTATGCTGAAGTGAAATAAGCCAGAAAAAGACAAATACTGTATGAAATATCACTTATATGTGGAACGTAAAAAAAAAACACAACCAACTGGTAAACAACAACAACAAAAGCACACTCAGAGAACAAACTAGTGGTTACCAGCGGGGGCAGAAGGAGGGACAATATAAGAGTGAGGGATTAAGAGGTACAAATGGTTAGGTATAAAATAAGCTACAAGGATATATTACACAACATGGGGAATTTAGCCAATATTTTAATAATAACTATAAAGGGAGTATAACCTTTAAAAACTGTGAATCACTATACTATACAACTGTAACTTATATAATATTGTACAGCAACTATGCTTCAATTAAAAACTTTTTTTTACAAAAGAAAGTTCAAGTCTAGAAGCAGCACTCCACCTCAGGGTCTCTTCTCTATGAGCCTCCTCTAAGCCCCCTCCTTGGGGGTCTGCCCCCTCACTTCCTACCCTACTCCATATACCAGTGAGGTCTGGAGTAGAGTCCCCAGGACTTGCAGGCATTGAAAGCCCAGAGAACTTCAATAACATTCCCAAGGTCACACTGAGAGCCTGGACCCAGGACTTCAACCCAGGCAGTCTGAAGCTGGAGACAGGTTCTCTCAACCATAACCCCTAACACACATCTTGGTATTTCAGACACTATTACACAGAACCCTGTGCTCTCTGATCTTGATTTTAAAACTGAAGTGTTTCTATACAGCTGGAATTATCAGAACTTGCTTTTCACTGAGGGTTGAATTCTGCAGACACCTTCAGTTCAAAACAATGAACAGGGACTTCCATGACAGGGAGTAGAGTGATTGATTAACTGCACTTCCAATGCAGGGGGCATGGGTTCCATCCCTAGTCTGGGAACTCTGATCCTACATGCCACGGAGCGTGGCCAGAAAAATACAATAAGAAAAATAAAACAACAAACAGGTCTCTCATCTTGGTTCCAACAACAAACTGGGGTGAAGAACACAGAGGACATGCAGTCCCGCTCTTCCCTGGCGAGTCTGAGTAGTGCGGATAGATGATCCGCCCCTGAACGTGGCTTAAGTCTCTATGGATTGGAGTGAGAAGCAGTTTCCTTCCTTGTGGCAGCTGGGCAGGCCGAGTACTTTCTCACCATGAGTTCTCCCCGGGTCTGAGCCGAGGAGTGAGACAGGGCTGGGTCTGGGAAGAAAGACTTGGCTGCGATGGATCTGCCCACCTCTGAGGTCTGGCTGCGGGAAGAGGAAACGCGTTGGCCGCAGGACTTGGAGCAGGGGAACCGCTGTCCAACAGCCCTGCCCTGGGGCACCCGACCCAGAGGTACTTTCATGTTTTGGAGGCCAAGCTCTAGATCTGTAAACACAATGTGTTTCCTTTTTCATGCTGGGGTTGAAACTGTTATTGTTCGACACTTTTTCTGCTTCGGCCCAAATGCAAGCAGAGCACTTGCCCTGGGCAGAGTCCTGTCTCTCCATGTCACGCAGACCTTGTTTGGGGTTCTGGGCCTGACTTCTCAGGTGGGAAGAGCCCCAGACCCCCGACCTAGGTTGGGGCATAATTTCCTTCACATTTCAGGGTAGTTCTAGAGTTTTCTCAGTCCAGGGGACCTTGCATGGGAACTTCAGGGCTGACTCTCCTGGGGAGGCCACTCTTCTAAGGGCCCCGCGATCTCTCAAACTGTTGGGGTAGGAGGAAACCAAAATGCTACGACAGAGCAGATGCAGGAAGAAAATGTGAAGTGGACCACAGTGCCATGCCTCCCCAGTACAGGGGCCAAATCCAAAACTCACTTCCTCTCAAGACCTACAGCATCTTCCCTGTGCCCCAAGCATTGAGCAAAACTCCTCACTTGGGGGCCCACCCATGTGTATGGTTCAGTACAAGTGTTTACCACTCACACGCACACCCTCCTTAAAGAGACCACTTCCCACCTGCATGGAGGGCACCATTTCCCCCTCCTTCACATCCCCAGACCCAACAGAGCCACCTGACCACTGACTGCTCCAGAAACGTCCACTTAAGGTTACTTCTTTTTTCAAAAAAAATACTTATTTGGCTGCTCCAGGTCTTTGTTGCAGCACGGGGTATCTTTCTTTCAGTTGCAGCACACAGGATCTAGTTCCCCGACCAGGTATTGAACCCTGGTCCCCTGCACTGGGAGTGCAGATTCCTAGCCACTGGACCATCAAGGAGTCCCCTACAGGCTACTTCTTTGTCTGCAGGCTGGGGAAGCATGGGAAGCTCTTCTGGGACCAAAACTGTCTTGCAGTTTTCATCTCCTAGGCTAATTCTAACTAAACAGTAATGGCTGCCTAGGATATTATACCGAAGGATGTGTTAGTTGCTCAGTCATGTCCAACTCTTTGCAACCCCATGGACAGGAGCCCGCCAGGCTCCTCTGTCCATGGAATTCTCCACGCAGGAATACTGGAATGGGTAGCCATTCTCTTCTCCAGGGAAACTTCCCGATCAAGGGATCATACTTGGGTCTCTGACACTGTAGGCATAATTCTTTACCATCTGAGCCACCAAGGAAGCCAAGAGTCTAATACCCTAAGACCATTTCTGGACTTAGGAAAATGAATACTGTGACTGATTAGTGATATCTGCCCTGGTTTCAGAATTTGGAAAAGATGCATTGCCAAGTACTCACCACAGCCACTCCAAACAGGAAGAGATGAAATCAGAAGTCCCAACAAACATAATGAGGCAGCAGAAAGTGTCCATCTCTTTGGGACAGTCCATCCATGAAATATAATGCAACATATAGGCAGTCAGGAAACTAAAAGAGGTCTACCTCATTTTCTTGTTACCTAAGACTCATTTATTCAAACCCAGCTCCTTCAAAGGTGACTATGGTCCTACAGAGTGTCTAACTTAGGTGTGGAGCCTCTGGAATGTGTGAAAAATTGTACATGATGACTAATACTCTCTCTTATCTGGAGGCAGTAAAGGAGTGGGGAAAATCTAGAAAATCTAGCAATAGCACAGCCAGGAAGGAGCATGAATGGCTCTCAACTAACGCTGGACCCTGCAGAGAGGCTGGTACCTCGCACGCGTTATACAGGCTAGTCCCAAACCGTCCACAGAGACTGAGTTCTAGAGCCTCCTTCCAGGCTGAGTTGGGAGGATTCATTGATTATCAGGTGATATTGTGAACTTTCTGTCCCTCTTAGTGTTACTTTCTGCCTTTCAGGTTCTCACTGAACAAATGTACTTTGACCTCTAAAAAACCACTCATCCTTCCCCTGTTTTTGGCAGCACCATACTGCATGCATGATCTTAAGTTCCCCAACCAGGGATCAAACCCGCGGCCCCTGCAGTGGAAGGGTGTGTGCGTGTGTGAGTGCTCAGTCACTTCAGCTATGTCTAACTCTGCAACCCTATGGACTGTAGCCCTTCAGGCTCCCCTGTCCATGGGATTCTCCAGGCAAGAATACTGGAGCAGGTTGCCATTTCTTCTTCCAGGGGATCTTTCCAACCCAGGGATTGAACTCGTGTCTCCTGCATCTCCTGCACTGGCAGGTAGATTCTCTACCACTAGCACTGCAGTGGAAGTGCAGGGTCTTAACCACTGGACCACCAGGGAAGTCCCCACTCACCCCTTTAAATAACCCAGAGGCCTGGCATACCTACTGAGAAATCTTTCTTCTGGATCGTCTTTATATGCATAAATGCACTGCAAGGGGATTACAGCCTTAGCACCAGCTAACACACTGACCCTAATAGCAAAAGGCTCAGGATCTCTAGGAATGACCCTGACAGAGGCAGAGGCAGTGTACATTTCTCCACTCCTTGGCAGCACTCCTGAACCACTGGTACACCTGTCTCCTTGCTGACATATTCCCTTGTTCCCTGAGGGCCAGTGGATGCATTGGCTAGAAATATCCAACACAAAGGAGGCTTGGAGCAGGTGCGTCAATGCTGGATGAGAAAGGCTCAGACGGAAAGCATCTCACATCTCATCCATCCCATGACCACAGTCCCTTCACTCTGTCAGAGGGCAGAACTGGTACAAAAATAACAAAGTAAAGGGTGAACACACGTTGAATCAAAGACTCCCAGGAGCTGGGGATGGAAAGGAAGTATTATCTCCAGAAGCAAAGAACTGACCAGCTGATGGGTCTCTGCCTTCTGACCTGGGGAAACTCACATTATATAATCATAAAACACTATGTCATTAAATCATTAAATGTTATGTAAATCATGTAACGTTCCAACGCAAAGGAAAATCTAATTCCAAGTTTATAATAGGGCTACATTTTCTGGAATACGAATACAGAAATGCACTCTTGAACTCCCCACGTGGTGCTATACACATCGAACCGAACTGAGACAAGAGACAGACTGGTGGCGAACAGTCCTATGTCCAAGGACTCTCGCGGGCAGTTTCCTTATTCCAGGTGCTGTTCAGAACCATCCCTGGGAGCTGATTACAACAGAATGTGGATTTTATGTGATCAGCCTTTGAGACAAGTGCCACTGGTACCTGCCTGCTCTCTGTGTCTGCAATGGCATCACCGAACAAGCCAAGATGTGCCCTGTCTGAGCTCAGGTTTGTTTGTGCAAAACCTCCGGGCTGGTGGCCAGGACATCTGGTTTGGAAAGGCTTCCGTTTCTCATGGCAATCTGATTCACTGACATAAAGCACATGTAGAGCACCGAGGACGATGCCTGGCACACAGCAGGGGTTTTCAGTCTCTCCTCAGCATGCAACGTGACACACCCTGGGACAGACACTTTAAACTCCCTGGCCACCTAAACCAAAGCTGCATCTTCCGAGGCTGCAGAGACCACAACGGCTGAGGTGTGTCTCTTCAGACCAACAGGCAAAATGCTGTCGGCCACTCTCTAAGTATTAACCTCAAATCTCAAGCATTTCAAAAGCCCACCCCCCGCCCCGAGACCTCCAGTCTCCCTCTAATGAAAGGCACTGCAGAAACTCAAGGTATGATTATCACTTCTGAAAGGAAGGAAAAAAAATACTGGCTCACAAAATACCCGCACCACAGCATCAACAGATAAGACCGTTTTATAATCCAGTTCCCTAGAGAGCCATTTATTTTGGTGAAGCCAGTGTGCATAGCAGACGCCGTAGAAGCCATCAAGATAACAGGAATAACAACCCAGTGGACTTTTGAAGTGTAAACATAAAAGTCTATTAAGAATACAATGTTGGTTTAATCCCAAGACAAAAAATTTACTTAATGAAAAGCACAACTCATCTCCAGGAGGAAATTATCGATACCAGCTGTGAGCAGACAATGAGGGGGTTCCTTCCAGGGAACATCTGAATTGCAACCCACTGCCTTTCCAGTATTTACTCTGGACCTGAAGTCTCAAATACTTTTCTGAGGATCTCATTTTTCTACAGGAGGAGGAGGTCAGGGAGAAGTCTGGGCAGGGCAAAAGGACAGTTTGGCAAAGCCTTGGAAAGAAACAGACGCTCCCCAAAAAGTGTGTCTTGATTCGGCTCTGTCTCACTTCTCTGGGTCAAGGAGTGAGCAGCATCTGGGCCCACCTCAACAGAGACCCTCAGTCCAGCTGCCATGGGGCCCAAAGTGATAAACGATAGCCCTGTGCCACTGACACACGTGCCCTGCACGTACCAGCACCCCGCCAGCGACCAGGATACACCATTAAACTCCTGTCTTTATTTTTAAGACTTTTCTTTTTGATGTGGACCATTTTTAAAGTCTTTATTGAAGTTGTTACTGTCTATGTTTACTGTTTATATTGCTTCTGTTTTTATGATTTTTTTGGTCTTTTGGCTGCAAGGCATGTAGGATCTTAGCTTCCTGAGCAGGGAACAAACCTGCACCCCCGGCATCGGAAGGTGAGGTCTAAACCACTGGACCACTAGGGAAGTCCCTAAACTCCCTTCTTGAACAATACTTCTTAGCCACGTCCTATACTTTTTCCAATATGTCCCAGAGAAGCAACCAGCTACTGAGCACTAGGGAGAAAAGAGAAGCCCTGGTTAAAAAAGGAATTTCTGATTACGAGCTCTGTTCCACCACCTCTGAGAGAGATCACGGGCCCTGAAATCAAAACTCGGCCATGAGCAACACCTGTGCACGCTGACCACCCACACAAAAGTGTTTAAACACTCTGTAGTTACATTTCTAAAAGCTCCCAGCTCCCACGAGGCCTAAAGGCTAACATCAAGGACTTTTTATATACAATTTCATATGCAAGCATTCAAGCATGTATGAACATAGTAAATACGATCTACGGCATCATATGACATACTATCACATAATACAGCACAACTAGGGAACCACCTTTAATTCCAGCAAGAGGCAACAGGTTGTTCCAACTATTGTCCTCTACACACAGACCTCGCTTGATTGTACTGCGCTTTACTGAACTTTGTAGACATCGTGTTTCTTACAGGTTGAAGGGTTGTGGCAACCCAGCCTCAAGCAAGTCTACGGACACTGTAGCATAGACTCACTTCATGCCGCTGGGTCACATTTTGGTAATTCTTAGCAATAGTTCCAACTTTTTATTATTGTCTGTGTTACGGTAATCTATCATCGGTGATCTTTGATGTTACGACTATTAATATTAATATGACTCTCAGAAAGGCTCAGAGGATGGTTAGCATTTTTTAGCAATGAAGTGTTTTTTTAGTTTTATTGAAATATAGTTGATTTATGATGTTGTGTTAACTTCTGCTGTGCATCAATGTTTCAGTCATACATATATAGTAATTTTGCACATTCTTTTCCATTATGGTTCGTCATAAGATATTGAATATAGCTTCCTGAAATGAAGTATTTTTATGAATAACTGAGATATGTACATTGCTATTTTTTAAGACATAATACTATTGCACACTTGATAAACTATAGTATAAACAACTTTTACAGACACTGGGAAACTGAGAAATTCATGTGACTTGCTTTATCGCTGTGGTCTGTAAACAAACCTGCACTATCTGAGTTCTGCCTGTACATGAACTATTCATTCATCCAGCCATCCAGCCATTCATCCATTCTATGGGGAGGCAGCACAGAAGATGCAGTAAAACAAAGCCTAAACTTCAGACGGGAGACCCAGTTCCACCACCTACTAGCTATATGACTTTGGGTAAACCCTTTACCCAAAGGTTATAGTTTCTTCCTCTGTAAAATAAGAACAATAATGGAGCCTAGTATTAGCTTAGTTACAATGATTAAATAACTAAATGTTGGGCAAAAAAAAGCCCTCCAGGGTTAGTCATATAAAGATAATAATTATAATAAACGGTGGTGGTGGTGGTGGTTAGTCACTAAGTCATGCCCAACTCTTTGCAGCCCCGTGGCCTAGCCCGCCAGGTTCCTGTGTCCATGAGACTTTACAGGTAAGAATACTGGAGTGGGTTGCCAGTTCCTTCTTCAGGGGATCTTCCCAACCCAGGGACTGAACCCATGTCTCCTGCAGGTGGAGTCTTTACCACTGAACCACCAGGGAAGCCCATGATAATCACCAGGACTATAAGAATATTCACTTATCTACAGCTATATACCAGACTGAGCAGCAGATCATTTTAGCCTTCTGATTTTGCAAGAGTTTTTATCGGGGCATTAGATTTATCACAGCAACACCTCCCATATAACCTCCCTCTCCTGCCAGGAATGACGGCAGGCCCAGAGCCATTTACAGCCTGAGGACCCCCTCCCAAAGTCATGTTTAAACAATTACAAGCTTTATGGTGCAGGTACCCATGACCATAGGAGGCCAGCCCAGCACAGTGCTCATCTTCCAGAGACGTCTTTTGTGTGGGTTTTGGGTTTCAGCAGGGCAACGTCAAGCCAAAGTGTGAGTCGCAAAACAAGTTTTCATAAGTTCACCCTGTCACAAACCAGGCAGGGGTTCATGCTGACATCCCCACAGTAAGATTAAATAGCATGCTTCATCAGGCACTAAATACTAACACAGCTCCGACGTCAGGGGGACACTGATTAAAACTGATGTCAATAATTTATGGAAACACAATATGGTCTTCAGATGCTCTTTTTTGAAAAAAAAAAAAGGAAGAGGGGGAGGGCCTAGCAACCCAGGTGGTTTAAAACTGTTCATGCATTTTCTCTTGAATGTATACACCCCCCCATGCATGGATGCTTCTTTACACGATGAATATAGATGCACATGTGTATAAGAGCATGTGAACACTGCTGATACATATGGGCGGAAGAAAGTATTTAGTTATTCCACGGAGAGCTGTCGAGGCCGTAACATTATACACAGTCTTGTCTTTCATATTGTTTTGGGTTTTCTTTTCAGGAAGAAATCCAAAATTGCGTTTAAAACAAAATTGGACCTTATAAAAATTCACGTTTACTTCGTAGAGAACTCAACCTTCAAACAACCCTGAAAAGAAAGCTGGACCAAAGAAAAACCTATAGGATATAATATTTTCTTGGCCCTATATAGAACTATTTAGAAAAATAATAATATCGATGTTTTCTTAAAGTTTTAGGATGGGGGGGCGGTGAGACAGTTAACTTAGGGAACAATGTCACTTTATTATGTCGTGTCTCATTATTTTAGAAAGGCAAAGACAGACAGTGATAGTGTTTCATTTTTTTATCAAAACACTTTTGGAGTAGAAAATATACTTCTTTGCCTTAGCTGTAAATAATCTGGGTAGCCTGACTTTCTATGTCAACAGTGTGAAATTCACAAGATAGGATTATTTGTGGGGGGGGGGGAATCTGAGCTGCTGATAGTACAAAAGTTAGTGTTTGAAGGATTTATTAATGCCTTTTCCTAGCACAGTGCCCTGTAGTGTCTCAGAACACCTGTCAAATACTAATTCATTCACGTATCTCCACTTCAGGGCCTTTTCATAAAAAGCTCGACCTTTAATTGTAAATCACTTCTAAATTGTCTTTGCTGGCTTTCTCTTTTGTGAAATGATGGAAAAATCACTAAGACTTCAATTAAGACTTTATGGGAACTTCAACCTGACATTCCCGAGGCTATATCTACAAGGTATCAGAACATCTATTCAAAAAGGAAACTATAAATAACTTTAACATCACTGAATTGGCTTGGCTTTTATGAGATGACTGAATAATTGGCAAGATTTAAAGATACTTTAACTACTGAGAATTAAAATAACTTCGGTGAAACCCAGAAAATATTGTCAGCCGATTATTTGTCATGTAGATTATGTACTTATTAGGCCTAATTAAACTTTTTGAACAAAAAGGCTTACTAATTACGTTAGTTAATATGTTGATTGCTCAATTTGGCTTTAAAAAAAAAACAGTCAATCCAATTTGTGCACAGAGTTAGTGCTTTGGTCAAAAGACAAAATCCTCAACTATGGAGATTATTTCAAGCGCATGGCCATTGTTATAAAATTTCGGGTTACTTCTCCACATACAAAGTGACGGAGAGCTGGAGGTGGGTGGTATCGGAACACCACCACCACAGCTAAGAGGAATCTTCAAGCCAGGAAAACGTTACCATCATAGCCAGCTTATTTGCCTCCATGTATTCACTTGCGTGTTTTCCAATCAGACCCTGCTGGTGACGATGAGAAGTTATCTTTCATATGCACATACAAGCTAACACAGATAGCCAAACCCTGGGAGGCCTTTTAAATGTCAATAAAGGGTTTTCACTCACAAAAGGAAGAAATGAAAAGAGGAAAGGCGAGAAGAAAGAGAAGGGATGGGAAAAACCAACATTTCTGAAGGAATGGAGCAGATTAAAGGCGTTCTATTCTCAAAGACGACTAAGTCGGGGAGTAACCACTGTCTCACCGCCCGAATCCTGAAAAGTCTCTTCCGACCAGCCAGCAGTGGCGTCCCTTACAGGAGCGGGAAGGACAATGAGGTCTGCAGAAGTAGACCCTTGGATGGAGTGCAAAAATGGAGATCTGGCCACGCAACGGGAGAACTGCCCTCTGCAGACCAGGACGCCCGCCTGGGCCTCAGAGCCGATCAAAACATGTTTTCCATTCCGAGAAAGTCTGCATCCACAAGTCATGAGGCACAAACTATTCGACAACAACATGACACAATTAACCAGAACCAGACCTCAAGACGTGTGTTTGTGGGGGCCAGCAAACTTTGTAATGTGCCTCAGAGGCCGAGGCAACTGAAGAAACTCACATGGGCTGTATGGGAGGGGGAGGGAATAACTATTCCACAAAAGATGAATACCCAAGGGCAGATGGCCGAACTGAATGATTTTCCTTAAAATAAAGCGTGGGATTGGTACCTTTACGTCTCATACTGGAAAAGCTGATTATGGTCCAACTACCTACCTTTCCTCTATGTTTTTTCTTCTTCTTCTCCTGAGGAGAAACTGAGAGCTCAGAGTTTCTACTGCAGCAAAGTTGTATGATCCAGAAGCGGAATGCATTTCTTTTTTTTTTTTCAAGCCTCATTTCAGACCCAAGAATATCCACCAGTACAGGGTTTTGTGAGATTTCTCTTTCAGGACCTGAAACCCCATAAAATCAAGAATCTGGGCCCTTAGTTAATTCCCGGGAATTGTTTAATTTCACCTCAACACACACACCCCGCCCCCCACCATGCTAACAACAACAACGAAAATCTGGTACACTTCTTTTTTGGACCGGGGCTGACTTAGTTTAAAATAATTAGTGAACTCTCTTTTGTAATCTGCAGATAGTAATTAATTTAAATCACATCATTCTTTTGCTAGCCCAAACACGCTATCCAAAAGGAAACTATATCTATTTTCAAACCGTAAAAGACAAATGGAGGACGCAGGAGTGATGTTCGTCGTGCACCGAATTAGCACCAAATTGCAAATCCCTTTGCCACCTCCCGAGGGATTTGTGGCCGTGGAGCTGGAACTTCCTGGGAACCGGGCCGGGGTCCCCAACAGCGAGACCAGCTGCTGCCCTGGGGCGGGGTGGGGGGGGTGGATCCCAGAGTCCCGCCAAACTGAGGAGAAGGCAATCAGTGTCTGCCCTTGGATCTGGGATTAGGGGAACTGACTGGTAAATTTTCTGCAAAGCCCACTCCCAGCATCTTATCTTACCGAAGCACACAGGAGGCCAACCCAACTGGCCAGCGTCAAGCGCGCGAGTGGACCGACTCTCCCGGCCCCACCGCCCAGGATTTCCTGGAACGCGCCTCCCACCATCCCCACCACATTCACGCAGCGGGAGATGCTCGCTAGGCCCGGGAGTAGCCGCCCGGGTCCCCGCCCCGTCCGGGTCCCGCCCGCGTCCCCGTGGCGCCCCACTCACCCACGCACTCGTTGGCCTCGCGGGCGGTGGCGCGCTGCCAGGGCCGGTCGTAGTGGAAGGGCTTGCAGCGGTCACACTCCGGGCCGGCCGTGTTGTGCCTGCAGTCGCACACCAGGCTGTCGTCGCGGTCGCGCACGCAACGGGCCGCGTGGCCGTTGCACTTGCAGCGGCCGCCCACCTGCAGGTCGGACACGGCGTAGAAGTACGAGTCGCGCGCCAGCTCCGAGTCGTCCTCGTTCTCGTCGCCGAACGTGTGCAGGCGGCTGAAAGCCACGCGGATGTCGGTGGCCGTAACCCAGTCCTGCAGCACCGGCGAGTTGTCGAAGTCGTGCGCCGAGGGTCGCCCATCCAGCGTGCTGAAAGCGATGAGGCCGCCCGAGAGTGGGCGCATGTCGGTGTGCGAGTCGGTGCACACCGCCTCCTGCTCGTTCTGTTTGGTGATGGGCGCGCGGTGCGGCCGGTTGTACATCTTGCGGCACTGCGTGGAGTAGAACTGAAAGGGCACCCACGTGCGCCCGTAGTCCATGGACTTGTAGATGGCCATGGACTCGGGCCGGGGCGAGCAGAACTGCAGGCTCACGTAGGTCACCTCGAACTTCTTGCCGAGCGACAGCGTGAGCGTGACGTTGTGCGGGAACTGCAGGTAGTTCTCCGACTGCCAGCACGTCAGGTTGTGCGGGTTGTTGAGATCCGTGAGGAAGGCGGGCGGGTGCGCCTTCTTGGGGTCCGACGCGTTGCAGAGGTGGCAGGAGCGCAGCCGCTCCTCGCCGCGCTCGCTCACCACGCAGTAGCGCGCCGGGGGCCGGCCGCAGGTGCTGGACACCCGCACGTCCTTGCCGAAGGCCGCGTTGACAAAGTCCGGGATGCAGCGGCGCGGGTGGCCGTTCTCGTCCGAGCAGGGGTCGGGCTGCGCCGCCTGGCCGGCGAACATACTGAGCCCGGGCCCGCCGCGCACCGCGCCCACCAGGCACGCCACGGCCGCCAGCGCCGCCAGCGCCTCCCACACTGCGCGCATCGTGCTGCGTCCAGCCTGCCCCGGCCCCGCCGCGCCGAGGAGTCGGTCCGCCCGCCGCAGAAAGCGCCTGCGGAGAGAGGGGAGCCGCGCTCAGCCAGCCCGCCCCGCGCCCTCCAACCCCGCGGTGGGGCGGCGATCGGGGACGCGGGCGAACGCCCGGCTTCCCCCGCACCGAACACCCGCCTCGGTGCCCCGCGTCCCGGGGGTAGGCGAATCCGGAGACCCCCAGGCCCCGCACTGCCCGCGCCTCCTCTTCCCCGCCGGCGGCGAGCCGGGGCTGCGGGCAATCGCTCGGTTTCCCCGCCGCCGCCGCCGCCTCCACGCCGCCCGAGGGTCCTGCCCGCGCCCGTCTGCTCGTCAGCCGTCGCCCCGCCCGCACCCCTCAACTCCGGCGCGGGACAACTCGCAGAGCCCCTGAGCTCGCACGGCCCGCGCCCCCTCCTCCCGCAGCCCGGGCTTCCCGCTCAGCTGCCCCAGATCGCACTCCCGGCCGGCGAGTCCGCGTTAGGGACTTTACCTCAGGAGAGGGCAAAAGAGAAAGAAAAGTTTGCCCGGCCCCGGCCGGGGAGCCCGCGCGCCGGACGGCGGAGAGCTTCTCGCTGGTTGCTAGCAGGCGCGTCCTGCCTCAGCGCGGGCTTGCCAGCTCCATGCCCGGCGCGGCCGCCGCTGTCCCAGCCCCGGCCCGGCCCGGCCGCCGCCGCCTCTCCCGGCCGAATGACGACGCGGCCGCCCGGCTCCCGCCGCTGCCGCCGCGGTGCGAGTGCCGCCCAGCCCGCGCCCGGGGCGCACACACTCCCGCTGGCTGGCGCGCACTCACACACGCACGCACGCCCCCGAAGGCTCCGCCGCCGCCGCCGCCGCCGCCACTCGCGCAGGGAGAGGGGGGCGGAGGGGAGCGCGGGGGCGGGGGGCGGGGCCGCCGGGCGGGGCGCCGGCCAATAACGTCGGCGGGCAGCCGCCGGCTCCCGAGCCAAGTTTTCACCCCGGGAAAGAAGAAAGTTAAAGGGAAGCGGCCAGGGACCCGGAGAGAGCGAGGGTACGAACGGGTGGAAAGCCGGGCGCCCGAGAAGGAGAAGCGGAGACAAAGGGAAGCGAGGAGAGCGCCCGGGGAAACCCCGGAGAGGGGGCTGGGCCCGGCGCGCACCCCGCGGAGGGAGGAGGGGCCGGCCGGGGACCGTCCGCTTCGCCCGGCCCCGCGCTGCCCCGGGAGCCCAGCAGGTTTCCGCCGGCCCCACGCCCCTGGGGAGCGCGCAGGCGAGGGAGAGGGGGCGATTTTTCTCCCTCTTGGTCCCGGGCAAACACATCTGTGTTTGTTTTCTTTGCTGAGCTGGGGTCGGGCCTTCCTCAAACCCAGCGTGATGGCCCTGGTGGCACCGCGTCCAGGGCCGTGCCCCGTGGGCAGACAGCCCGGAATCGTGAGGAAGAGGGAGCCTCTGCTGGCTCGCCTCTCCTACCCGCAGCCCCTGGCATCTGGAGGGAAAGAGCGGCTCTGCCGTCCCCTCACAGCTGTCACCCCTCGGTGGGCCAGTCTGTAGAGAAAGCAGCTCCTTTTCTACCTGGGAGTTGTGGTGGGCTGGAGGCTGAAGTGGGACAAAACCAGACAGCACCTGGGCACTGGCCAGCAACCCCCAGGCCTCGGGCTGGAGGTGGCCTAGCCCTCCCCGGATCCACAAGCAGCCTGATAAGGTGCTCACCGGCTCAGTGTGCAAAGGTGCTGTAGCCCATACTATCTGCTGGGAACCCATAACTGCTTTGCAGAGTAGATGTGAAAGTCTGTTTTGCAGATGAGGGAGGAAATAGTTCTCAGGAGGTGAAGAAACTTGAGTAAGATCTCCCAGCCATAGAAACCTGGCTCCTTCCTCTCCTCACATTTGTCAAACGGATCATCCCACCCAATTCTAGTCTAGTGGGACACCCTTGGGGCCACCCAGCTTCTTGCCTCCTTCTCTGCTACCTTCACCGAAGGGCCGAAGACAGTGACGGTATCCTTTGACCCTCTTCCAGCAGCAGCCAAAGCACTTCAGGGGAAAGAAGACACTGGGCTAAGAGTTTTGAACTGAACTGCCTGTTGTTAACTTTTAGATGAGTGAGCTGGTAACAGGCCTGGCTTGAAAACTTGGGATACTGGTTCTGGCCCAACAGCTGGCTTGCTGCATTAGCCCCATTGAGTGTCTTGTTTTGTCTTATTGGTATTTTCATAAACTCTGGGAGTCTAAGAAGGGGCCTCAGGGCTAGTCTGGCCCAGCTCAGTCTGTTTGGAAGACTGCCTACCCCAGCCTCCCTGAGAGATGGCCACCCAAGCCAGCTCTTCTAGGGATGGAAGTTCACTGCAGCCCAAGGAAATAAATCCACTTCATTGCAGCACTGGCTGGATTCATCCTCTGCCCTGGGGTAGAATTTTAACTGTCTTCTTGTGCCGGGTAGCACTCTCTGCACTGTTTGTTTATGCCGCGGCAGAGGGGGATTTCAGGTGACTTACAAGGGTGCTTAAGACAAGGCAAAATAACATAAATTAGAAAGTGAGGTGGAAGAAGGTAAACGTTTCTTTTTTTCTGTTTAACTCCATGGACTGTGAAATCTCAATGGCATCCTGAAAGGCAACGTGGCAGTTTGGAGTTCCAACACCCTTTGGAGTCAGAGTGTGACCTTGGCAACTTTTGCATCTTTCTGTGCCTGGTTTCTTCATTTATAAAAGGGGGACAATAAGCTCTAACTCTTAGGGTTGTGAGCATCAGATGAGTTGACACATACGAATGTTATAGCTTCTAATATGTGTATACAAATATTGTCCTTAGATCATCTCTGTGGGTGTACTTTCATATACATGTATATGTGACTGTACATAAAGCCAGGCACACAAATGGATGTAGACATATTAGTTGGTAGTATGACATTATTAGATCTTCATAGAAATTTTAAGTTGTTTAAAGACATTTAATTACATGGAAAGATATTGGTGACATAAAACGAAAAAAGCAAGTTACAAAACACTATGCCCCCCCAAAAGGTAGGCATGGTATCCTCTCATTTTTATTTTTTTTAAATATGCATAAAAGGACAACACTGATAATTGTGGGTATCTGGATAGTGAGGTTACAGGCGATTTTTGTTTATTTTTGCTTGCCTGTTCTTGATTGTGTATGGTAAAATAAGGAGAACTAAGAGGAGAAAGAAAAACCACAAGGGAAGACAAAGCAGAGATGGGAATCAAGGTAAAGTGGTTCTGGGGCTGCCCTATTCACTTCCTGGGGGTGGGCCACAAATTTGTCCTGAAGCTTTTCCAAAGCGCAAGTGAAAAGAAGACCATGTCAGTCACAAATTCCCAGTGCCTGTGAGAGAAAAACAGACCTATTACTCAAAAGAATTACAACTATTCTTAGTACTAAAATCAGTCAGGAATTTATCCTGGAGGGCCTCCTAAAGAGACCACAGTGTGAGGTAACAAGCAGACACCCTTAAGTATCCCCAAACTTCACGGAGGGTTTCTGTGATGGGCCATCGTGTAAGCTGAGAGCATCACACCAGAACATGAGTCAAGAAGACAGCCTCACAAGGACGGGTCTGAAAAAGGCACGCCGGGCTACCCCACTCCCTTCCAACCCAACATGGTCTCGTTTGGAATATCTTTAAGACCAGATTGGCTAGCGCTCTGAAGCCTTCCTTCTGCTATGTTGTTTCTGTCCCCGAGCTTTTTCTTAAAATATCTATTTATTTGTTTGGCTGTGCTAGGTCTTAGTTGTGGCATGCAGGCTCTAGTTTCCTGACCAGGGATTGAACCTGGGCCCTCTGCAGGGGAAGCGCGGAGTCTTAACCATCGGACTACCGGGGAAGTCCCCCAGTTCTTTCAGTGAGTTCTCACAGGACACTTTGCTGACCACCCACCCTGTAGCCTCTCCTGACGTCCTCTAATTTGTCAGTGTCCCTACAGCAGACTGCCCTTTGAGGAGGC
Organism: Budorcas taxicolor; assembly: GCF_023091745.1. Classification (NCBI taxonomy): domain Eukaryota; kingdom Metazoa; phylum Chordata; class Mammalia; order Artiodactyla; family Bovidae; genus Budorcas; species Budorcas taxicolor. Next base: position 28,284,333 of record NC_068928.1, on the reverse strand, counting down.
AAATGAAAAAAACAGATGTCCAAATGTTGTGAGAGCTTCTCAAAGTGACAGTTATAAATACACACCCAAAAAGGCGTGTCAGGCTCTGAGCAATGGGATTCACAATACAAACTGATGTTCAAAACACCACAGTGAGTTTCTTGGGTGAGAAAACACATTCCCAGGTGTTTGGGCCAGGAATGCACTCGGGGGTAGGGTGGGGGGTGGAGGACACCATTCTTGACACCTAAGCCTTACCTGGGAAGCCTGAGAATCACCCTAGGAAGATGAGAATGTGGAAGTTTCAGGAAACGTAGAAGTGGCCAGAGTGGTGGTGGTTTAGTCACGAAGTCATGTCTGACTCTTTTGTGACCCCACGGACTGTAGCCCACCAGGCTCCTCTGTCCATGGGATTTCCCAGGCAAGAATACTGGAGCGGGTTGCCATCCCCCAGGGGATCTTCCTGACTCGGGGATCAAACCCATGTCTCCTTCATTGTCAGATGGCTTCTTTAATGCTGAGCCACCAAGGAACACCATACCCAGAATAAGAGGAAGAAAAGCAGGAGACTCAGGTGTCCTAGAAACCAGTGGGCAAGTTTCAAGCAAGGAGGAGTGGTGAGCAGTGTCACATGCCTTCAAGGTCAAGATAAGATCTGAAAGAGTCCTTTGGACTGAATGACAAGGAAGTCCTTGGTGACCTTGACTGGTAGTGGCAGAAGAGTGACATGGACACAAGCCAGACGGCCCCAAGTTATGGATTGAATGGGAGGTGAGAAAGTGCAGATAGCCAGTGAAGACAAGTTTCCAGAAGTGTGAAAACAAGTGGCAGGAAAGAGATAGGGTGATTGGAAGGTGACATGGGAGTGAAGGAAGCTTGGGATTTTTTATTGTTGTTTATAAGATAAGGCTATTTGAACTTGCCTAAATGTTGATAGGAAGGAGAAGAAGGAGGTTGAAGACAGATAAAACTAGCCTCGTTAAAGGGGCAAGTCAGGTGGTCTGAAAGTGTCTCTTGTTTCAAAGACATAAGAAGTAACGCCACCTGCTGAGAGCGAGGGAGAAGATTTGGAAAGGCAGGAAGTCTCGATTGGGTCATTAATGAGAAGGGGACAATGCAGGCCGGTTAGAATTCAAAGACCTATTGAGGTTGGTGACCATCCAGGAGAAAGAATGCCACCCAGGAAAGTCATGCCCCAGCAATGCTCAGTGGCCACTGTAGACCTGGAGAAAGCAGAATGACTGGATTAATCCATAGTTGAAGGTTTGTTTGTTTTCCAGGAGGTGGGGTACAGGGACAAAGGGAAGAAGTTGGCTGATGTGATGGACAACAGAGACAAAACTGAAGAGAGAAGGCAGTGAAGACAGGCCACCAACGGCGGAGGAAATAGAAAGGCCAGGATCTATAGCCATGCTGGTGGCTCAGACAGTAAAAAAAATCTGTCTGCAATGCAGGAGACCTGGGTTTAATCCCTGGGCTGGGAAGATCCCGTGGAGAAGGAATTGGCAACTCACTCCAGTATTCTTGCCTGGAGAATTCCATGGACAGAGAAGTTTTGTGGGCTACAGTCCACGGGGTCACAGAGTCAGACAAAACTGAGCAACTAACACGTTCACTTTTCAAGACAGTAGCCAAGGGGCTTTCCTGATGGTCCAGTGGCTAAGACTCCATGTTCCCAAGGCAGGGGGTACAGGTTCGATCTCTGGTCAGGGAACTAGATCCCACAGGCCATAACCAAGAATTCGAATGCTGAAACTAAAAGATCCTGTGTGCCACAGCTAAGACTCGATATAGACAAATAAATATTTTTTTAAAAAAAAAGCAACCAGTAATCACTCATGGCTCATTTCACTCAATTTGAATGAGCTAAAATGCATTAAAATTTAAAGCTCGGTTCCTCTGTTGCCCTGACTTGGAGAGTGAGTATTGATAAAGAACATTTCTATCATCACAGAATGTTCTGTTGGACAGAGCTGGTCTGGAGGCTCAGGAAGATAGATGACATGAGTTGGGAATAACTGAGGAGACCATGGTCTAAAATTGGATGTCTACAGCAAGAATTCCAGAGGTGGAATAGCTCTAGGTGATGACAAGGCCCCCAGAGGATGAGATGGGTTTCTGCTGGGAAGCAGAAAAGGTGAATGGAGATGATGAAGTCGACCAGACAGACTGTCCACCTAGGGATGGAAGATCCTCAGGACTGGCATCAGGGCTCGCTGACCCAAATGCTTCTGTGGAAACTGAGCAGGACCCTGTAGGGCTCCTGGGCATAGGACCCTTTCTGTTCAGCCTCCTGACCTCTGTGTTCCAAAGGGCGGGTTCACCTAGTTGCTAACCAGGGAAGGGAGGGAATGCAGAGACAAGGGGGGAGCAGTCAAGAAACAGCAGAAGCCTTGGGAGAGGATCCTGGTTCCACCTCAAGGGACGCACAGAGTAATAGCTTCGAGCTTTTCTGCAGAACTGAAACCCCCAACAAATGGAAGATGAGGAAGCATTCACTTGAGGAAGCATTCTTCAGAGAAGATTAGGAGATCAGCTGAGGCCAGATGAAAGGAATCCGGTCTGTACACAGCCTGATCGTATTAGCAACCCCACCCTTGAACCATTGCTCACCAAATTCCACTAGGTCAGGACACACAGTTTTTGAAGGGCACAAACCCACTGTGTCCCACTTTGCCTAGCAATGCAATAAAGCTATCCCTTTTTGAAAAGAAAAGTGAAAGTGTTAGTCACTCAGTTGTGTCCAACTCTGTGACTCCATGGACTGCAGCCCTCCAGGCTCCTCTGTCCATGGAATGCTGCAGGCAAGAATACTGGAGAATTTCCTCCTCCAGGGGATCTTCCCAACCCAGGGATCGAACCGAGGTCTCCTGCATTGAAGGCAGACTCTTTACTGACTGAGCCACCAGGGGATCCCTTTTTACTGCACCCAGAACTCTTGTCTCCGAGATCCGATGCAGCACCAGTGCACACAGGCTGAGCTTTTGGCATCAACGTTTTCAAAGAAAGAGAAGAGTGGCCTGGGTAGAGAGGAGTCAGCATGGACGAGATGTGGACGGGGGAACAGCTGTGTGGTTCCGGCCTTATAGGAGCAGGGGGCTGCTGTCAGCTTCACGAAGATCACAGGAACGATGGAGATTGAGGAGAACAAGAGCTCCCCCTGCCTGGGTGCTGGGTGCCTCTGGTGTGGACAAGAAGAGCCCCTCTGAACAGTGTGAGTGGGGCCTGGGGGAGGGCCAGGCTGGAGGGTCAGCATAAAGGTGGGCTGGGAGGAGCAACCAGAGAACAAGGTGAGGATGCAGGGAGGGAACATCCCGTAATGGGACGGGGCGGGGGGGAGGAGGGGGCGGGGGGGGGGGTGCTGCTCAGGCCATTGGTTCACAAGGAAGGAGGACAGGAAAAGGGCTTCGGAGAAACGAGATGACCTGAGGGACCTTCATCTCTTCTAAGCACTCTGTCAATCATGCACTCATAATCCTTGTAAGAATCTTATGAGATTGGGATAGTCCTAGCTCCATCTTACAGAGACTCGGGAAAGTTGCTGAAGCTCATCTTACTGATGAGTAAAAGAGCAGGAATTGGAACTGAAATGGTCTGGATACAGGGTTCAGAGCTTTTAGTCGGCACCTGTGGGCAAGACGGCCTTGGTTGACGTTATCTGACACAAATGGGTCTCAGCTGTGTCTAGACAAGAGATGGGGTCCAGGTGGACCAGAAGTTTGAGCTGTGGCCTGGCTTGACTGTGCTTCTGAGCATGTCTGGTCCAGTTAAGAGAACACACATTAAATGAAGTGGTTTCCAGGACTCCTGACATAGACTGGAAATTACAGCAGTGGGGGATTTTGATGCGGGTACCTGGCTTCCCCAGAAGAGTCAGTGGGGTCTGAATTGATTGTGTTACTTTTGGAAACAGAAAGAACTTGACTCAAACAAAACTTGATTCCAACTCATAACTTCATTGTGTGACCATGAGCAAGTTGCTTCACCCATCAGGTTGGAAACCCATTGGTTTTCTCCCAGCGAAATGGGGACCATCACACTTACCTTATTGAGTGATTAAAAAAGCACCTGTAAAAGGAAAGAAGCTGGCAGACTGAGTATATGAGAGTTGAGGGTGTTTGAGGTTTGTTTGTTTTTAACTATTCATAATTCTCACTGACTATTCATAACACTATTCATAACTACTCACTCACCCTGGAAGAAGTTAGGGGCCTCCTCTCATTTTGCGGCTTTGAGAGCCCAGCTCACCTGGTCAGCCTCGTGGAGACGCTCAAGGGATCCCAGGCCCCTGGACTTGACGCCAGGAGATCTGACTGTTCTGGAAGGAGTGCAGGAGAGCAGGTGGTCTAGAGCGTAGGTTTCCCCGAGCTTTGTCCGGGCCTCAGTGCTGTTGATCAGCTTCTTCAGCTGCCCTCCCCTAGTGCCGGCTTCTTGGCTGAGGATTCCGGAGCTGGGCAAAGAAGCCCATACAAACCCCAAACCCGCCAAATCCCTTAATCTACCGGAGCTCTTTGAAGGGGTGAAAACCGCCTGTGGATAAGGGGAACCAGCAGATGTAATTTATTTTCATTTGCAAAAAAAGCTTTTGTAAGGTCCCACCCTGAACACTATTACAATAAAGAAAATGGGTCACCGTCCAGGGAAGCTTTGTCAAGGGTGGAAGTCTGGCCATGAAGGAAGGAAACAAAGGGTGAACATAAAAGGACGGTTCTCTGGAGAAGGGGGAAATTATGGGAAACCTCTGGACCCAGAGCTGGGGCTCAGCTCACTGAACACCCAGACACAGTCTGAAGGAGGGAATCCCCTCACTTGTAGAGGTGACACCCGAGCGACATCAGGCAGAAGAAGGTGAACTGGAGGATCTTTAGAAGCTGAATGGTTCATGGGACACAGGTTCGGCAGAAGGTGATGTATTGGGGACAAAATCATCTGAAGGACTCTTAAAAGGTGAAGTGAAGTCGCTCAGTCGTGTCCGACTCTTTGTGACCCCAGGGACTGTACCCTACCAGGTTCCTCCATCCATGGGATTTTCCAGGCAAGAATACTGGAGTGGGTTGCTATTTCCTTCTCCAGGAGATCTTCCCGACCCAGGGATTGAACCCGGGTCTCCCACATTGTGGGCAGACGCTTTACCATCTGAGCCACCAGCCAAACTCAGATTATCAAATACACTTGAAAAATACTATTTTAGGACTGTAGTACCAACTCCTTTCTTAAGGTAAGTACTCCACACAGGTGCTATTGGCATTGGGGCCAGACAGTTCTTCACTGGGCAGACCAGCCCTGTGTCTACTACAGGATGTGCAGTGTCCCTGACTCCTGTCCACTAAAAGCTTCTAGGTCCCACACCCCACATACACACGTCACTGTGACAACTGACAAACGGTTCCTCTCATTTATAAGTCCCCCTAGAAGAGCCGCCACTCAAATCCCATCCTGATCTACTTGAAATTAAGCTCAGGATCTTCCTAAGGCCAGAAAGGTAAGAGAACCAGAAATAAAAACAGAATGTATTTGGGTTTAGGATCTTCTTCTGGGTAGTTCTAGTCATCACATCTCAAAATGATGGGGGTAAGTGCTAGAAACACAAATAGAGCAGAAGAAGGGGGCACAGTGCCAGGAGAGGAGGTGGGTTTTGGCCAAGGTACTTGGGGTAGGAGAGGCTCTGAGAGGGAGCCAGTAGAGCCAAGGAAGGAAGGGAGCCGGGCGGATATGCTGGCAGCAGGGGGACAGCGGGAGTGTGCCTCCCAGTGGAAGGAAACGGCAAGGGCAAAGGTCCTGAGGCAGAGCTTGACTTGTGTAAGGAACACGAACAAAGGGCCTGGTGAGCAAGACGGGAGTGCTGGGAGGTGAGCTCAAAGAAGTCGCTATGCAGGCTAGAGAACACATGGCTTTGCAGATTTTGAGAAGGAATCTCAGCACTCAGTAATGAATTCTGGGTACCTCCAAGGCTTTGGAGGCTCTTCCCATGGCTCTTCATATCATAATACTTCCCTGACTAATCCATCAACTTCTCGAGAGAGGAACTGGGTCTTTACTCTTTGAATCCCCAGAGTTTAACAGACTGCCTGGCACAGGATAGGAATGTACTACAAACTCACTGAAATCAATCAAAGCATGACATTATGGACAACTGATGTCACCATCTGAGGTAGGTTGAAACATGCTCTCCACCCCCACCTTCAGAGATATCTATGTGTTAATTCCTGGAACCTGTGAATGCTACTTTATGTGGCAAAAAATGAATCTCAGCAGATGTGATGAAAGTAAAGGATCCTGAGATGGGAAGATCATCCTGGATTATCTGGGTGGGCCCTAATGCCATCACGTGTCCTTATAAGAGGGAGGGAGGGGGAGATCCAACAAAATAGAAAAGGGAAGGCAAAGACAGAGACAGAGATCAGAGTGATGTGGCCACAAGCCAAGGAATATTGGCAGCTACCAGAAGCTGAAAGAGACAAGGAACTGATTCTCCTCCAGAGCCTCTATAGAAAGGACAGCCCTTGGTTTTAGTCCAGTGACACTGATTTCAAATGTCTGGCCTCCAGAATTGCAAGAAAATAAATTGCTGTTGTTTTAAGCCTCCAGATTTGTGGGAATTTGGTACAGTGGCAGTCAGGACTAATACACCACCAAATAGTAGAAATGCCAGGGTTCAGCAGGTCCCTTGGAAATCTTAGAGGCAAGCTTGGGGTAAGTGAAAGGAACAAAAAGAGGGAGCATTAACACTCTGGCTTTGGGATGTTTCCGAAGTCTTCCTTTGTGTCTTCTTCCCATGGGCTGTGTGGCCACGTCCCCCTGTTCCTTACTTCATGCAATGCTGAGTTCAGGGCCCCCCACTTGCCAGGTCCCTCTTTCTGGAGGCCAGGGTCTCAGAATCCTTTACGATTCAGAACACAGTTCAGAAACAAGTTAATAGTCTCCTGGGCCTTTGAGAGAAGCGTCACCATGATATCCAGGGATTTCAGTTTGCACGGAGGCCAGAATACTTCACTTAGCAGTGTTTATGAGGTCAGGCATCTTCTGTTCTTCCAGGGTCACAGAGAATCACAGATCAGGACCCTAGGGGAATAGGTGACTGGGGGACAGTAACAGGTTGAGAAGTGACTGCTGATGGGAGTATCCATTCCAGCCACCACCCAGGGATCAGGGCAGGTCTTGCAACCACTCAGCTTTCCAAGGGCATTACTGTCTGAGAGCCCAGAGGAGCTAGGAAAGTATAGGAGCAGCCCTTAGTGAACATCCATTGAGTCAGGGCTCCCCTTTAACAATGAGGAGACTGAGGCAGGGAGGCTGAGTGAATTGCCCAGAAGCTGATGTTCTGAGAGATGGCTTCAGAATGACTCCTTGGACTGGCTGTGGGTTACCCATTCAACCACACCTAGGGAATACCTGCTATATTCAATTCTGCTAAATTAGGCGGAGAAAAAAATCATGATTCTGGAGGAGCAAATGATTACATAAAAAGTTTCTATGCTTCAAGAAGTAAGCTTCAGTTAACTGCAAAAATCAATTATGTGGAACACCTTATGTTCCCCAAATGTCAGTAAAATGAGGTATTACGGGTCTACACGTCACACAGGGGGAAGACTTGGGGGACCAATTCCAAGAGGTGGTGCGAGATGAAAACAGCCACGGACCATTGACTCCAAATAGATTGAGTAAGTGCGTGGATAATAAGGTATTAAGGGAAGGTAGGAGTTGGGGGGAGGGGGACCTCTCCCTCACTGACGCTACCAACAAGCAGGGGGCACCACTGTGCTAGGCCCAGAACGATGCCAGAAGCTAGTCACAAGGCTGGGTGGACGTGACCTAGCCTAGGGGACCACCTCCTTGTCTCTGGCTGAGCACCCTGCTTATGGGCCTCCCGGGGGTCCCAGGCCCCTGGGACTGGAGGGACCTGGGACCCCCGGGTTTGCCAGGAGCTGCCTGAGTGGGCGGCAGGATAGTATAGGCCTGGATCATGCTCCAGGCATACACACTTCCTGATCTTCACACCTCTGCAACCGTGGGTACCAAGGACTGAATGACTGTGTCCCTCCCCCAAATTCATTTGAAGAGCCAATACCCAGCACAGTAGTATTTGGAGCTGAGGCCTTTGTGAATGACTAACACAATACTAGATCTTGAAGGTGGAGCCCTCATAATAGGATTAGTGCCCTCATAAAGGAGACATGAAACTCATAGAATGTGACATATCCATTATATCTAAATTGTTTAAATTAAATTGTTTTTTAAAAGACACATGAGAAACAAGACCTTTCTCTCTACCATATGAGGACACAGCCGTCTGCAAACCAGGAAGAGAGCCCTCACCAGTTACCGAATCAGCCAGCACTTTTATCTTGGACTTCCCAGCCTCCAGAACCATGAGAAATGAACATCTGTTGCCCCAGTTGCCCAGTCTATGGTGTTCTGTTAGAGCAGCCTGGACTGACAGTGGGCAAGTCATTTTACCTCTCTGAGCATCAACTTCCTCTTCTGAAAAATGCAGATGGTATTATCATTTGTCCCCTTCCTTTCTTCCTTCCTCCCTCCCTTCCTTCCATAGATATCAGGAGTATAAAGTAAAAAAAAAAGGCATGTACGAAAGACCCTGAGATGTCCGAAGTCTGAAGCCCTAAAGAAATATAATTTTAATAACTTCATGTGAAACCAGCTAACCCAGTGCCTCTACCATCACCATGGTTACCACAAGGATGCTACCCTCTTGAGAGGATGACAAACTGCCCCCAGGCAACAGAAACTCATATACAGGACAGTGCCCCTAGCACTGCAGAAAAACTGGACTTTGGTGTTAATAATGTCAATAATCCTTTCCTAATTACCAATTAATAGTCATAATAAGTCAACAAGCATGAATAATAACTATCAATCAAAAGTATCTGATTCAGCTTGGGGTCAAGGTAGATCTGTCAAGAGTGGAGCCTCAGAGCATCAACCACAGTCATAAACACAACCATAATCACAGCCACAGCCGGAATCACAATCACAACCATCATCACAACCACAGTCATAATCACGATTGTGATGGCAGCTCACACTTACAGAATGCTGCACTCACTGCCAGGTCTGGTCTGGGAATGGGTCTGCTGGATTTCAGCCAGGAAGCTTGTTGAGGCAAGGGCAGTGGTGGAGAGGCTGGAAGGGAATTTGTGAGAAGTTTCTCTTCTTGGAGAAGAGAGGCAGGGGGAGGGTAAGGCAGACCATAAGCCCCATGACTGGGGGCAGCATCATTCTTGCTCACTAGTATCTGCCCAACACCCAGCACAGAGCTTGGCACACACTAGACACTCAAAAAAATGTTTACTAGGGACTTCCCTGGAGGTCCAGTGGGTAAGACACCATGCTTCCACTTCAGGGGGCACAGGTTGATCCCTGGTCGGGAAGCTAAGATCCCACATGTCATGTGGGATGGCATGGCCAAAAAATAGAAAAAACAACAACAAAAGCAAACAAATAAAATTTTTTAAAAATGTTTGCTAAATGAACAGCAAGGGGCCTGGCCAGGATGTCCCTAGAAAAGAAGCAGAGGTTTCTTGTCCAGGAGCACATCTGGGCTTGAGGTTAGTGAATCAAATTCTGCTTCCCTGGGTCTTTGATTCCCAGTAACTCTTCACGTACTTGACGACCACTCACGCTGCAGGTCACATTGGTCTTGCTTGGAGAACTAGATAATCCTGGCATCATCAACATCTACTAACCTATGACACAGGCACGTATGTACACACACATGTCTCCAGGCTGCAGAGTGGGAGCCAGCCCTTTTCAGCAGGAGCCAAGGACCCTCCCTGGGCTGGGTGCCCTCACCCCAGATCCAAAGGGCTCAGGAGGCGGCTGCCTTCTGCCTGGGCCCCCTCCACTAGGATCTGATTTTCTCATCATCTGGATAGTCTCAGCAACTCACAGCAAAGGGATGAACCAGCCTGACCTTTCTGGAGGTTTGTTTAAAGCAGAACAATGTTTGTCTTGTCCAAACACTATGAATTACTCCAGAGAATCCTGCCCAGTTTTACAATCCGCAGCTACAAACGGCTTACATAAATAGGGACTCGTCCCCTCCCCGTCCCCCCTCTGTTCCTAACAGCTTCTCCCCACATCCCAACTTCCCTCCACTTTTCCAGGCCTCCCCCTGTGCCCCCTCACCCTTCCTCTCTTCTGAGCCCCAGCCTGGTGAAGGACAGGTGTCCGTGGTTCCAGGCGACGGCTCGCACCTGGGTTATTGCTGGCACGGATCCCGCTGGTGGGCTGCTCTCCCTGGCATGGGCCAGGTTTGCCTGGCTCGCAGGGAGGGGAGGTGGGGGCGCCTTCTGGGCACATTTGTACTGTCTGTGTGGGGCCTGCAGTGCACAGAGTTAGGTCCAGCTGGGAAAGTGTGTTGGGAAGAGGAGGCCCCTAGGTTTGGGGGCAAAACATCCAGTCACCCTGCAACCCACTTGGACCATTCCTTGTCTGACAGGATGCTCAGCACCCCCACAGCTGCTGCTTCATAGGCTGCGCATTCAGGGGATCTGAGGTTTCTTCTTAGAAGTGCACCCCACTCACTGCGGGCCTCCAGTGGTGGTGGGTGACAGTAAATGTCGTTCTGCCTATCTAATACGGGCCACAAAAAGCAAGCAGGGCCCGTGATCCCATCAGGGAAGGGACTGCTGGGGAAAGAGCTCAGTTTGGGCTGGGCTTCCCTAAGTATAGTTTCAGTCCCACATGCATTGAAAGACTTTGGGGAGCATGTTTTAAATGTAGATTTCTGAGGACTTCCCTGGTGGTACAGTGGCTAAAACGCTGCCTTCCCAATGCAGGGCACCAGGGTTTGATTCCTGGGCGGGAAACTAAACCCCATATGCCATAACTAAGAGTTTGCATGTTGCAACTAAAGATCCTACAAGCCACAACTGGGAAAAAAAAAAAAAAAAAAAGTAGATTTCTGGGCCCCTCCCCCAGCCTAGAAAAGCCTGGAGGGTTGAGGGGACGAGATGATGTTCAGGTCTGGGATTCACCTCCCTGCATGAAATCCTCTCCAGGCAAGTCCCCAGATTAACTAGCTGGATGACACCCGCCAGCCAACCACTTTGAGTCTCAGCTTCCCATCTGTACAAAGCCCGGAGACTGTTTGAAAGGCCCCTTCCAGCTCTTAGAATGTGGTTTCAAGGAAAGCTGGCTACCAGAACCCAGAAGCAGCAAGGCTGGATGGAAGCAGCCAGAGAAAAAACCAAGGGAGTCCTTAAACTCCGAGGAGGTGTTGGTGAAGACTCGGGGAGGTGCCGGGGAGGGTGCTGCTGGTTGGGGTGTGAGTGGTGTGTGGACTCCTTCCACCGAAGGCCCCACACTTGGAGCCAAGTGTGACCTCATTTCATCCTTGTTTTGCAGGCAAGGAAACTGAGACTCAGAAGGGAGGACGGACTTCTGCTCGGAAGCTGGTGAGTGGCGGGGATTCCATCACCGACACACCCTGGAACACCCATCTGGCCATTCCAGAAACGCCCCTTCCAGCCAGCTACTTCCCTTGTTACAGCCTCTCCGAGGAGCACGGGTGTGTGTGTGTGTGTGTGTGTGTGTGTGTGTGTGTTTTAATAGCTCAGTTGTGTCAGATTCTGTGACCCCGTTGACTGTACAGCCTCTCCGAGGAGCACGGGTGTGTGTGTGTGTGTGTGTGTGTGTGTGTGTGTTTTAATAGCTCAGTTGTGTCAGATTCTGTGACCCCGTTGACTGTAGCCCGCGAGGCGCCTCTGTCCAGGGAATTCTCCGGGCAAGAATAGGGGAGTGGGCTGCCATTTCCCCCTCCAGGGGATCTTCCCCACCCAGAGATCCAATCCAGGTCTCCTGCATTATAGGCAGATTCCTTACCGTCTGAGCCACCAGGGAAGCCTATTGCACCTTAGGGACAGAGCTCCTTCTCTTCCCCCAATGGGAGGGTGCCACTGGGTGGGAGGGTGCCACTGGGTGGGAGGGTGCCACTGGGCGGGAGGGCCCTGGGCCAAATCTGTCCCACGAAGTGGATGCGCGGTGAGCCTCCACGGCAGGAAAATCAACTGCCCGGAGCTTCACCCTGGAGAGAGTCAAGCCGGTCTTACCCACCCTCAAGCTCCACAGCCGGGCTGGGGGCGCCCTCGGGGCGAGGTCATTCCGGTTAGGGCTGCGGCTGCAGCGCTCGATCCTCCTTCGCCCGAGGACAGGGAGCCCTGCCAAGGAGAGGCACCAGCTCTCAGAGCCCCGCAGACCGTTCGTGCCCAGCACTCGGGGCGACCCGAGGTCAGAAGATAAAGCCGCCGCCACTCTCTCCGCTGCTGCTCCGGGGGTACACCCTGAGCTGGCAGGAGTGGCGAGCCTGAGGCCGCGGAGGGCACGCTGTCACCCTCCCCAGCCCCGCTGCTGGCAAAGACCTGGTGTCGCGGCAACTCGGGATCGAACGTCTGGTGCGGGTCGGGACAGTATCAGCGCGCCCTGCCTCTACGATCTCTGAGTGTGCACTGGGATCGCATTTCCACTTTCGAGATCCAGAATCTTACCGTGCGACCCCGGGCAGCCGCGCGCGGCTCTGGGCCGCGCGCGATGCACTCCCCAGCCCAGCTCCAAAGTCTGCGCCTCGGATTAGCTGCGCCTCCCTTCCAGTTCAGCATTTGATTTTCTAATCAAGCTCTTTGTCCCCTGCGGCCTGAACCCGAGCCCCCTGCTTCCCCGTTTCCCCTCGGGCCCCGCCTGGGTCTCGCTGTCGCCCGACTTTCCCGTCGAAGGCAGTCGAGTGAGTGATTCGGCAGCCGAGGCCGAGGCCGGCGGGTCCGCGGCGCGGACCGGGCTGTATGGAAATGGCCCGAGGAGCCGGCGGGCGCGGCGGCGATTTATTCTGGGAGTGACAGCCCCTTTGAGCGCTCAGCGAATGGCATTTTCTGTCTGTGAAAGCCTTTCTTCCCACCTCTGTTCAGATTAGCCCGGGGGATGAATGCGCCCATTATCCAGCCCGCTGACCATTCTGAAACGCCAAATTAATTACTAAGCACTGAATCAGGCGCCGGGGCCGGGGCACCGGGAGGTGTGAAAATAGCGAGCGACTGGAGCTGGGGAAGGCGAGGGGCGCAGCGCCGAGAGGCCGGGCGGGGTGGCCTGGGGCGCGGGCGCGGGCGCGGCGGGTCTGGGGCGGGCTTGGCCGGCCGCCGAGCGCGACCTGCCGGCGTGACCGGACGCGACCGCGGGGCGAGCGGGCTGCCGGGGCCCCGGGCGGGCGGCAAGGCGCGGAGCCGGGTGGCGGCTCCCGCCGGTTGGGCTAGCCGGGGGCGCGGCCGGAGAGCGCCAAGTGCGCGGGGCGCGGGGCCGAGGCTGGAGCGTGCGCGGGGCGCCGGTGCCTCCCGGGCATCACCGCCCGGGACAGCTGCCCCCAGACGGCCCCTGTCCGCGGGTGCCCCGCCGTCCCCTCCCGGGCGCTCGCCGCTCCAGCTGCCCTCCGAGGCCTTCACACTTGCGCGCCGCCCGGCCACCACGGCCCCCGGCTCGAGCTCGCCGAGAGCGGGGCCGCCCGGAGGCCGCCTCCCCTGGCCCGGATTCCGGCCCTGCGGACCGCACTTACCTCCCGAGGCGCCGGGCGGGAGAGGGAGGCGAGCTCTCGGCGGCTCCCGCTGGAGTGCGCTGGGCGCGGGGAGCGCGCGCCTTTAAGACTCTTCCCCGAGACTCCGCCAGGTGGTGTCAGGCCGGCCGGGCCCTCTCGGCTCGGCACCCCCGCGGCCACCCTGCTCCCCAGCCCGCCCCGGGCGGAACCCGGACGCTCGCTCCCCCCTCGGCGCCCCGCCGAGCCCGCTCCAGGGGAGTGGAGCCCGAAGCTCGGGGGGACAGGGTGGGCGGTGATCTGGGCACACGCGGATGCTCAAGAGGAAGGCATCCATGCTACCCACTCTACTCTAGCTTGGGCAGATGGAGGAATTTCTCTTTGGCCGGATGCTGGGGGTGGGGGAAGAAGAGGCGAGGATCGAGAAGTCTAGTCCCAGGACGTGGGGTACGGGCCTCACTGTCATCACCCCGGGACGCGCCTGAAGTCCGCGCGAAACCGGCCCTCTCGTCCTTGATCCAAGATGGCGAGTGACACGCCTCCCCCAGTCACCGCTGACATGACCGAAGCGTTAGAGAACTGTCGCCACTTAAAACTGGGGCTATAGGAGATTCACACTTCGGAAACAAAAGTTTTAGAGGACCCATGGGAAGGTTGAAGGAACTCCACCTTGGGCAGGCGAGAAGCCGGGTTCGGCCCGGGATGCGCAAAGAGCACCCCTCTCTCCCGATGCCCTCTAGGAGCCCAGCGGGGTGAGCTCAAGAGCCGCCGGCACCTGGGGACCCTCCGCAGAGCTCACCGCCGGCTGCAGGGCACACGTTTGCAGGCATGTTCTAGCTTCAGGCCATTATTAAAATTTTATATGTGTCTTCTCTTTCAAAAATAATTTTTTGACATTTGTTGAGATTTCGAACTGCACTAATAATTAACTCAGTTTTTCTGTCTTCATCGTTCACTGCTATTTCTTTTATATAAACGTCTTCCTCATCTCTGAGTTCCTTATTTTGAGTAATCTCTCACACAACTGAAACTTACTTTTGAGTAACCCTGGGGCGGGGGAAGGGCATGTGGGTGGTGGGCTTTTCGAGTCTGTGTATGTCAACAGATGTCTCTCTGTTAATTTCTACAGACACTAGTCAGATATAGGATCCTATAGGATATAGGCTCCATACTTTATTTACATTTATGACACTGCAAGATAGGGATGTCTTAGCATAAAGCAGGGAGGCAGGTGAAAAGTACTCACTCTGATCTGTGACCCATGATCTAGGGGAATCCATGAAGTGACTCTTTTTGACTATTATTGATCCATCCATCTTCTGATTTTTATAGTCGCAGAAATTTCTCCCAGGTTCTAGGGAATAACATCATTCGAAGTCTTTCATCTTTTGGGGACCATCTGGCTTCAGTGTACTTTGTTAAAAGAAAAAAATATATGGGTTCTGTTACTTCCTCTTTTACTAATTGCCCCCCAGGGCTAGTCCCATCTCTCTTCACATTCAGTGCTTCTCCCATAAGAAGGAACAAATTGGGCTGCCTGACTGCTGTGGTCCTATCTAGCGTCAATGATCTAGGAGCCTAAAATGCAATGACCCAGCCCAGGGAGAGACCACTTCACACCAACTAGGATGCTATAACAGAAAAGACAGGTAATTACAAGTGTGGGTGAGGGTGTGGAGAAATTGGAACCCTCCTGCGTTCCTGGTGCGAATGGAAAAAAAAAAATGGTACAGCCACTAGAAAAGACTGGCAGTTCCTCAAAAGGTTAAACATGCAGTTTTCACAGGATCCAGCAATTCTACTCCTAGGTATATACTCAAGAGAAAGGAAAACATATGTCCACACAAAAACACCTGTACACAAATATTCATAGTAGCACTAATCACAGTAGCCTCAAAGTGGAAATATCCCACATGGCCATCAATCAATGAATTAACAAATAAAATCTGGCATATCCAAATAATACAATATTATTCAGCTATAAAAAGAATGAAGTACTAATACACTCTACGACATGGATGAATCTTGAAGACAGTATGTTAAGTGAAAGAAATGAGTCACCAAATGTCATATATTGTATGGTTCCATTTACTATGAAATGTCTTTAGAATAGGCAAATCCATAAGAGGCAGAAAATAGATTTGTGGTTGACTATTACTTTGCCAACAAAGGTCCATCTAGTCAAGGCTATGGTTTTTCCAGTAGTCATATATGGTTGTGAGAGTTGGACTGTGAAGAAGGCTGAGCGCCAAAGAATTGATGCTTTTGAACTGTGGTGTTGGAGAAGACTCTTGGGAGTCCCTTGGACTGCAAGGAGATCCAACCAGTCCATTCTGAAGGAGATCAGTCCTGAGTGTTCTTTGGAAGGAATGATGCTAAAGCTGAAACATCCAGTACTTTGGCCACCTCATGTGAAGAGCTGACTCATTGGAAAAGACTCTGATCCTGGGAGGGATTGGGGGAAGGAGGAGAAGGGGACGACAGAGGATGAGATGGCTGGATGGCATCACTGACTCGATGGACGTGAGTCTGAGTGAACTCCGGGAGTTGGTGATGGACAGGGAGGCCTGGCGTGCTGTGATTCATGCTGTGAGTCGGACACGACTGAGCGACTGAACTGAACTGAACTGAGGGCTGGGGCTGGAGGTTGAGTGGGGAATGAGTGCTAACAGGAGTGGGCTTTCTTTTAGGGGTGATCAAAACTGATTGTGGTATGTGCATGCTCAGTCGCTCAGTCATGTCCGACTCTCTCTTTGTGACCTGCCAGGCTCCTATGTTCATGGGATCCAACTCCTGCACTGGCAGGCAGATTTTTCACCACTGAGCCATCTGGGAAGCCAAAATATAGAGAGAAATACTACATTCTGTGTACGTGCTCACGCTCAGTCGACTCCATGAACTGTAGCCCTCTGGGCTTCTCTGTCTATGGAATTTTCCAGGCAAGAATACTGGAGCGAGTTGCCATTTCCTACTCCAAGTGATCTTTCCAGGCCAGGGATCGAACCTGCATCTCTTTCGTATCCTGCATTGGCAGGCGGATTCTTTTACCACTGAGCCACCTGGGAATCCCTATTGGGTTACACTTAACTCTGTGAGTATACTAAAAGCATCATATTGTACACTTTAAGTGGATGAATTGTATGGTATGTGAATTGTGTCTCAATACAGATATTATATTAAAAAATATTTACCATGTCTGTGTTCTCACGAAGCCACAGGATAACTGGGGGATTAGCCAGTTCAGGACCCTATGACCTGCCCAAGGAATCAAGCGCCCTCCTCACACTTACATACAAAGGTTTCCATGGCCCATACAAAGGCAAGACTTTTCCGGACCTTGTTGTTCAGTCGCTAAGTCACATCCAATTCTTTTCTGCATCTTACCATATCCTAATACTTAGGTGTTAACTTTTTATTCTTCTTTGTCTCTGTTGGAAATCCTCCAACTGGCTGCGGGTAGCCCTGCAGACTTAGTAAGCTGATTCTCAGAACAGGGTCTCCCAAGAGAGCAGCCACTTTCAAGACTATAGCACAGTTATTAAGAGTAGCAACGATGGAGCCAGACCTCCAGAGTTCAAATCCCAGACCTGTCTCTCACTAGCTACCTGACACGGTCCAGTCACTTACTTTCTCTTTTGCTCAATTTCCCTATGTGCAAAACGAGGATAACAGTGCCTGTTTCATAGAGATTATGTCAAGATTAAATCAGTTAATATACCTAAGATAGCATCTGGTGGACTATCCTAAGTGTTGCTGTGCTGTGCTGGGCAAGTCGCTCAGTCGTGTCGGACTCTGTGCCACCCCATGGACTGCAGCCCACCAGACTCTTCTGCCATGGGATTCTCCAGGCAAGAGTCCTGCAGGGGGTTGCCATACTCTCCTAGAGGATCTTCATAAGTGTTCAGTTCAGTTCAGTCGCTCAGTCGTGTCTGACTGTTTGTGACCCCACGAATCGCAGCACGCCAGGCCTCCCTGTTCATCACCATCTCCTGGAGTTCACTCAGACTCACGTCCATCGAGTCCGTGATGCCATCCAGCCATCTCATCCTCGGTCGTCCCCTTCTCCTCCTTCCCCCAATCCCTCCCAGGATCAGAGTCTTTTCCAATGAGTCAACTCTTCTCATGAGGTGGCCAAAGTACTGGAGTTTCAGCTTTAGCATCATTCCTTCCAAAGAAATCCCAGGGTTGATCTTCAGAATGGACTGGTTGGATCTCCTCGCTGATGGTATTCCTCAGAGATGCAGGTTAAAGCACAGACCTGCCACTTTCCCATGTCCCACTAGGTGGCGCAATGGCACCACTTTGGGTAATGAAAATGGCCCCTGGGGTCCCTTGCACCGTTAACTCTGGACTTTGATAAACCACACAAATAGTGTTAACTTTGCATAAAGAGTGTCACAGTGGTTCCACCTGTGAACTATATGCAGTAATATCACCTACGGTGCGGCAAATGTCTCTCACCGGTGCCACTCACTGGGAAAAAAGTTCTCTCCGATCCAGAGAAATTAGTGTATATGTACAAATAACATGCATGGTCTGAGTAAAATGTTAGCTCCATTACCAGCTCAGGTGCAGCCACCCAACAAAAGTTGTGAGGGCTTTGTGTATGTAACACACATAATTTCTCACTGTATCAATTCAATGTCCTGATGGTAATATTAGGAAGATATCAAGAGTTACAAAGTAAAATAACTGCATTTCAATATGCAAATACTATGAGCAGAATGAGCAAGAGGACCCTGAGAACAATGATCACTGGTAGGTGTCTGTACCTCTGGTGGTTCAAACACCTTGAGTGATGTTGCCCAGGGCAACATCATTTTCCAAAGTGTTACCAGTTTTTGTTCAAGTTGCCTTCTTGGAAAACACTAGCATGTGTTAAGATTGTGAATCAAAACAAAACAAATGCTTTGTGTTCACAGACAAGATAAAATCAGGCTCCAGGCATAGAGGGTTTCTCATCATTATGAACATCCAGCGGGACATTTAAAATTTGTAGAGGAAGTTGTGTTGTAGTGTCCCCTATATGCAGTGCAGACATCCGGCACCTCTGGTTTCTGACTACTAAATAGTAGTGGAATCCCCCAAAAGCGTGGCAGCCAAGACTACTTCACCACAGATTTTCAGCTGAACAATAGCATCTCCACTGAGAGCCCCTGGTCCAGGGTCAAAATGGCTTTGGGCATTTCCAGCAAAGCTGGCACTCAATCCGCTTTGGACTCAACTCGTAAAAAGGCATTGGCTTTTCTCTAGTCTACACAAATACGCTTGTCTGGGACCAGAGCCGGGACTCGAAGGGGGTTCCAGAGAGAGGGAGGCTGGGGTTTCCTCTAAGTGTCTCCTTTCTTTGTCCAGGAAGAGGAGGCCTGAGGAGGCAGGCTGCTCTCGCCTGCCAATCTTGGGCACAACCCAATGGTCTGTTTGAGACTTTTCCTAAAACCCAGCTGGGAAGTAAATCAGCACAGACATAATCCTGATTTTAGCCACAGGGGCCAGGGCCTCTGAGCAAACCCCTGGCTTATGAGAATTTCCTGCTGTACATTTGCTTGGCATGTCAATCTCAAAGCTATTCTTGCTCTGCTTTCTCAGGGATGGGGCCAGCAGGTCCAGGGCTCCTGGGGACAAGGTTTTGACATACTGGCATGTACAGACTTGCTCGCTGGCTCCATTAATTATGTCCACCTCCACCTGCTATGGGGTGTTTTCCGGTCCTTGCATCTGGTCCCTCCTTTCTCTCAACAGTTATGGGACCAGTTCCCTGCTCCCCGCCCCAACTTTCAGCTTGCTTGTCTTGAGAAGCAGGTATGACATGACCCCTCCCAACACACACACACATACCCCCACTGGTATTCCTGGAATTCAGCTGGTTTAGCAAAGCAAGACTAGATCTCTCCTGAGCAGGGCAGCTGCGTCTTTCTGTACACATTCCATCACTGCTGCCAATTGATGTCTCGGGGCCAGCTGGTCATCTACGACCCAGGTTTTAACGCCTCAAGAATTCCCTCCCAGACTCTCTGGTCTAAAAAGGGCAGCTGAAGGGCCCAGGAGCCTTCCTGTCATCAGACAAAAGGGTCAGAAGCCTGCGACTCTGTGCATTTCTGTTCTGCCGACAGTCCAGATGGTTCCTCACTGAGGCATCCATGCACCTGCCTCTGTAGGCCTACGCAGTGTATCCAGTGACCAGACATTCAGGGACGGCCCCTGGTACGCCACGTGCTCTGGGTGCACTGGGGACCTGGCAGACACAGTTCCTGTTCTCCTAGGATGGACAGCTTATGGGAACAAGAGAGTCACTCAGTAAACAATAATACAAACAGACATGTGATTGCAGCTAAGATGAGCAGTACAAGGAATACAGAAGCAAAGAAGAATCTACAAAGGCTGTGGTGGAACAGTGGACTAGAGCATCACAGAGGAGGCAACATTATGTTGAAACCTGAGAAGACTGGTCTAGTGGTTAAGAATCCACCTGCCAGTGCAGAGGACTGGGGTTCAATCCCTGGTCCGGGATGATCCCACAGGCCGCAGGGCAACTAAGCCTGTACACCTCCACTACTGAGCCTGCGCACCCTAGAGGCCCTGCTCCTCAACGAGAGGAGCCACCGCCGTGAGAAGCTCCTGCTCCCGCAACTAGAGAAAGCCTGTGGGCAGCAACGAAGACCCAGCGTGGCCAAAAGTAAATGAAAAAAATAAGAAAGAAACCCGAGGGAATGAGAAGGTGAAGACAGTGGGGAAGAGCCTTTCCAGTGGTGGGAACAGCTTGGAGTGGTCAGAAAATCATAACAATAGCCAACATCTATGGATCATTCACCATGTGCCCAGCCTGTTCTGTCAGCCTCATTTCACAAAGGAGGACAGAGAGGCACAGAGAGGTTAAGTAATTATCCTAAAGTCCCCCAGCTACAAAGTGGCAGAGCCAGCTTTTGGACTCAGGTCAACCTAACACAGGAGACGGTATCCTTTTTTTTTTTTCTTTAAAATGTTCATTCCTTTGGCTGAATTAGGTCATAGTTTCAGCATGCAAAATCTTAGATCTTCCTTTCTTTAGGTGCAGCATGTGGGATCTATTTCCCTGACCAGGGATTAAACCTGGGTCCCCTGCATTGGGAGCACAGAGTCTTAGCCACTGGACCACCAGGGAAGTCCCCCTATGGGTTCTTTTAGGTCCCGCTGACCTGGAGTCAGGACTATCATTACAGCCAAGGACCTAGACCTGGGTAACCTTGAATAGCCCCCACTGTGTCGGCAAAGCCCTCCAAGTGCTGGTTGGCAGGTGGTTCACGACCAGGAAGCCTCCGTGTCTGTCACAGACAATTACACCAAGAATTATACCTCCACTGTCAACACAGCGTGCCTTTGAGGGTTTGCAGGTGGGTGGGAAGCGAGCAGAAGATGGTGTGAAGCTGAGAGGTCTGAGGCTGGCCCACGAAAAGGCCAGGAGACAGTCGGGGGTAGTTTACTCTGCCTGAGCTAGACGCATAAACGCCTCTTTCTAAAATACCAGCACCCCCTAGTGGGAGTAAGTCTCCATTCACACGAGCCTTTTTAACTGGGAGTTGCATTTAGAAGGAAGAACACACATCTCACTCACACCAATAATGGATATATGTAATACACCACAGGGATGCCAATGAACAGGACCTGTGATATTATCACCAATACATTAACAGGCCTTTTTATATCACATTACAGTTGTTGCAGATAACCTGAAATATCATTTCCATTTATCACGACTTTGAAATTATGCCCGTCTTCTCTCTTCCCCTGGAGCATGTTATTTAGCACATTAATAAAGAAGCACGTATGTTAGCAGATTTCCAATTTGTTTTTATTTGTATTAAACCTGTAATACATGTAATTATTTTCTTTTGAGTCTTATGTTTTTTATTTTATGCATTGAAAGCACTATCCTGAAATGGGGTCCATAGGCTTCACTGGGCTGCAAAAGGGGTCCATTTTTTTTTTCGCAGATTATATTCCATCATAGGTTATTACAAGATATTGGTTACCTTGTAATTCCCTGTGCTGTACATTATATCCTATAGCTTATCTATACCTGATTCTTTTTGTGAATCCCGATGTTTTTATTCCAAATTTATTGCTCTTAGCAACATCGCACAACTCATTAACTACTCTTTCAAAACCAGCATTATTGAGCTAACGTTCACATGCTAGACAACTCACCTATGTATACAGCGAAATGTTTTTCTGTATATTCAGAGTGGGGCAACCATGACTAAAATAGACATTTTCATCACTCCCATCAGCAATCACTCCCCATTTTTCCTTCTCAGCATCCAATCAAATAATTAGACATCTCACCCTTAAGTAACCCACCAGTTTACTATTTTCTGTCTCTGAATTTGCCTGTTCTGACCCTTTTTCATATAAATAGGATTACACAACACAGGGTCCTCTGTAAATGGTTTCTTTCACTTAGAATAAAGTTTTCAAGGTTCATCTATGTTGTCGCTTGTGCCTGATTTCAAAAAGGATGCTAGGGATTTCCCTGTTGGTCCAGTGGCTAAGACGCAGCACTCTCAATGCAAGGGGTCCAGGTTCGATCCCTGGTCAGGGGACTATATCCCTGGTCAGGAAACGTGCTGCAACCAAGACCTGGCAGAGCCAAGTAAGTAAATAAAATAATAAAGAGGATCCCTCAATAATTTCTTATTAAAACTATTTGTGTATTATAGGTATTTGATAGAGATTCTATTTCAGGTTAAGGAAGTTCTACTCCTAGTTTTCTGAGAGGTTTTTTTATTTGTTCATAAATTTGAGAATTTTACCAAATGAATGCCTTCTCAGCATCCAATCAGATAATTGCACAATATTTCTCCTTTTACACTGCTTATATGATGGAGGACACCACAGAATTTCTAGTGTCAAATTACCCTTGCATTCTTAAGATATACCCAAGTGGTCGTAATACTTATTTTCACTTTCTTAATACTTCTGCATCTAGAGTCACAAACAAGATTGGCCTGTAGTTTTCCTTCTTTCTACTATCTTTATCAAGTTTGGATATCAGGGTCATGGTGGCCTCATAAAATGACTTGCGGACTCTTTTTTTCCTTCTTTTTCAGTCATCTGAAACAGTTAGTACATGATTGGAATGAACTGTTCCTTGGACGTTTGCTAGAATTCATCTGTAAAATGGCCTGCGTTTGGGATCGCCTTTGTGAAAAGATTTGAAATTACTGCGTCACCGTTTTAATAAGTTTTGGAATCATAGGCATTGTATTTCTTCTTGAGTTAGTTTTATTGTTATTTTTTCTGGGAAAAAAACTTCCCATTTCATCTAAGTTTTAAAATGCATTCACATGAAGTTACTGGACAATTGTATTATAATTTTCATAACGTTCACTGTATCTATAGCTACATCTCCTTTTACATTCCTATTATTATTTGCTTGTGCTATTTCTCATCTATCTTGCCAGATATATGTTTGCCTTTCCAAAGAACTGTCTTTTGGTTTATTTGGTTCTCTCTGATTTGTATTGGAATTTGGCTTTTATTTATAAAAGCCCTTTTGCGGGGCAGGGTGGGAACTTATTTTGTTATTCTTTGTCTAACTTCTTAGAAACTCAGCTAATTAATTTCAGCCTTTCTTGTTTTCAGATTAGCGTTTAAGAGGCCATACCTTTCCTTCTATTTGCCACTTTTATTGTATCTCACAAGTTTTGAAATGTAATATTACCATTATTCAGTTCTAAATATTAAAAAAAACTTTCCATTGTGATTTTTTTTTCCTGACCAAGAGTCGATTCAGAAACATCAAGGTTTATGGTAATTTTAAACTGTCTATTTGTTGACATCTAATTTAATGGCAGTGCGGTCTGGGAAAGTGGTCTGCATGACATCAGTTCTTTGAAATTTGTGAAGACTTGCTTTGTGGTCTCACAAGTGATGACTTTGGTCATGGCTGCCTGTGCGTGCTTGAGAAGAATGTGATTTTTAAATTATTGAGTGCAAGGTTCTGTGTTCATCAGATCCAGCTTGGTTTTGATCAAATCTTCTACAGTTATTACGTTTTATCTTTTGAAGTAGTAATAACTCAGGGAGGCTTGTTGAAATCGCTTACAATGACGGTGCCTTTCTCAATTTCTCCATGTCCTCCAGTTCATTACTGCTTTATACATATTTTAGATTTTTAAGATTAGTTTTGTACAGGTTTATATATATTTTTTACCTGTTGGTAAATGAAACCACCAGAATGTATCACTCTAATAATGCCTACTTCAATCTGAATTTAAGACAACTAACCACCTTTATTTTAGTTACGATTTGTTTGTTTTTTTTCTTTTTTTTTTCCATCCTTTTACTTTCAACTTTGGTGTCTTAATACCTCAGATATTATTACAGGCTACAAGTAACTGGATTTCATTTTCTCTAATCCAACAATCTCTATTAATAATCACATTATTTCACTTACCTTCATTATGATTATTGGTATCTTTTGGCTTGTTTCTACCACTTTATCTTGGTTTCTATTTGTCTCACTTTTGCTGTTTTTGTCCCCCTTCCTTGCTGTTTCTTGTTTGTTTTTTGTAGTGTGTGTCAGTTTTATTTTTTATATGCTTGTTCATCTGGGAGATTTCACTTCATTGGTTTTTAGTCTGGCTTTGTATTTAAATTGTTTGCTGTTAGACTTTATCCAGTATTTCTGCATTATTAAAAAAGGGAGGAACAATTTCCTTTATCAGTACTGTCTGCCACTTGTATGTATGTACACACATACACTTTCCCTCTCTTTTTCTCTCATATACAAAAATTTTTGTAAGCCTGGTTCCCAGAAATGTAATCTCTAGCTCAAAAGGTTATGCACTATTTTGAAATTATTCAACTTTTAATAGCATTATATAAAAATATTTCGTGAAAGTGTCCTTGAAATATTAATTGCTCACAATATTTTACTATTGTAAAATTAACCATATTTGAAAATGAATTCTCTATTTTTAAACACTAGTTTTGCTTATAATTTATCACTGCTTATACTTATAAGCAAACTGATGACTAATATTCTTGGGCATATTTAATTACTGAATTAATTCAGAATCACTGCATACTCTTTAGAGTACATGTACTTTGACAACCTCATGAACTGTAGCCCACCAGGCTCCTCTGTTTATGGAATTTTCCAGGCAAGAATACTGGAGTAGGTAGCCATTCCCTTCTCCAGGGGATCTTCCCGACCCAGGGAATGAACCTGGATCTGCATTGCTGGCAGATACTTTAACGTCTGAAACACCAGGGAAGCCCATATGTTTCCATACACAATACCAAACATATACTTACAGTCAGAGTTTATGAGAATTTGGGGTCTCCAAATGTTTGAAAATTCTGGGTAATATAATTTCTCTTATCTTTGCCTGGCAGTCAGATAGACGTTTATATCTCACTGTTTAAATTTACATTTTTTCCTTATAAACATTTCTCACATGCTTATGGCTACTTGTATATCTTTGGGGAACTGTCTAATCTGCTAAGACCACTTTTATTTGGGATATGTATTTTTTTATGTAAAAAAATATATTTTACATTAAGGATGGCATGCTTAATACTCATTGCAAACATTTTGCCTTCACATACCATTTCCCTTCTCATTTAATGTTTATGTGATTTTTCATGGACAGAAGTTATTTTACTTTTCTATACACAAATGAGCCTTTTCCTTCATAATTTCTGATTTTGGCCTCACAATTTAAAAGGCCAGCTACAATTCCAATGTTATATACACATTTCCTTTTTTGCTTCTGCACTTCCCTTATTTTCACTTGGACGTATGGATCTAAAATTAGTCAGAAGTGGGGGTGGGATATAAGATTTGAGGTAGAAACCACACTTGTCTTTTGTCTCCTAATGGCTGTCCTAGCCTATTTGTTGGATGATTGAGCCCATCTTCTGTATCATATATTAAATTCCTTCAGATACTTGTGTTTGTTTCTGACTGATCAGCTTAGCCTCACTGATCTTTTTATAAGCTGCAAGCAACTGGATCTCATTTTCTCCAATCCAACCGTCTCTATTAGTGGCCACATTGTTTTTCCTTACATTCGTTATGAGTGTTGGTATCTTTTGGCTTGTTTCTACCATTTTAGCTTGGTTTCTGTTTGTCTCATTTTTTCTGTTTCTTTTTTCCTCCTTCTTGCTGTTTTTGTTTTTTGTAGTGTGTGTTATTTATTTATTTATTTATTGCCTGCTTATCAGTCAGGGAGATCTCATTTTATTGGTTTTTAGTCTGGCTTTGTATTTACATTGTTTGCTGCTATATTTCATCCAATATTTCTGCATTATTAAAAAGAAAGGGACTACTTCCTTTATCAGTACAATCTGCCATTTTTATCTGGAAGACTATGTATGTATGTATACTCTCTCTCATATACTAAACAAGAATTTTTGTGAAAACTCTAATCAATATTTTGTGACAACCTTTTATGAGAAAAGAATCTGAAAAAGAATGGATATATGAATATGTCTAACTGAATCACTTTGCTGTACACCTGAAAGTAATATTATAAATCAACTATATCCAATAAAATTCAAATTAAAAAAATAATTTTTATGAGACAAAGTCCCAGAAATGTAATGTTTTCAACCTGTGGTACATGGAACATTTTCATACGTCAGATGGAAACTTCTACCTCATGACTAAACTTTTTTTTAATGGCTAAACTTTTGAGGGAGTTTCTTGGCTATTCTTGCACAATTATTTTTCATGATGAAATGTGAAGTCATTTTGCCAGTCTCCTTCTCCTCTTCCTACCAGAAGCTTCCTTTGGCTTTTGATTGAAACTATATCACATTTACATACTCCACTGGTAAGAATGAATATTTTTTATAATATCATTTTTCAATCCCAGAACATAAATGTTTTCCTATTAATCAAGGCTTCCTTTGTATCCCATAATAAAGTTTATCATTTAAAAAAATAACAGCTTTTGTTCACTTGAAAGTATCACAACATTGTTAATTGGCTATACCTCAATACAAAATAAAAAGTTTAAAAAAACAGAGATGATCAAAAAATAAAAAATAACCACTTTATTGAGACATGGTTTGCATTCACCATTTTAAAGTGAATGGCTTTTAGTACAATCACCATTGTAGTCAATTTTTTTTAGAATTTAAAAGATATTTATTTATTTATTTAGGCTGTGCCAGGTCTTAGTTGCAGCATGTGGGATCTAGTTCCCTGACCAGGGATTGAACCTCTGGACTCCCACATTCAGACTGTGGAGTCTTAGCCACTGCACCACCAGGGAACTCCCTGCAGTCAATTTTTAAACATTTTTTCCCCCACCACAACAGAGAAATCCCACGCCCATTAGCATCCACTCCCCATTTTCCTCCAATATCCCAGTGCTAGGCAAGCACCAATTTGCTTTGTCTGTATGGATTTGCTTATTCTGAACATTTCACATAAAAGGAATTATACAGTATGAAGACTTTGTAACTAGTTTCTTCCACCTAGCACGATGTTTTCAAGGTTCATTCATTCTGTAACATGTCAGTCCCTCATTTCTCTTTATGGTCAAATAATATTACATGGTGTGAATATACAACATGTTATTTATCCATTCATCAGTTGATAAGACATTTGTGTTGTTTCTACCTCTTGGCTAATAAATAATGCTGCTATAGATATTTGTATGTAAGTTTTTGTGTGCACATGTTTTAACTCCTCTTTGGTATACACCCAAGAGTAGAACTGTTGGATCATATGATAACTTGGACAAAGAAGCCTGGCAGGCTACAGTCCATAGAGTTGCAAAAGGTTGGACACAACTGAAGCAACTTAGCACAGAGAGCACACATGGTAACTCTATTTACCTTTTGAGGAATTGACAAACTGTTTTCCAAAGCATCAGCACCATTTTACATTCCCATCAGCAGTGTATGTATGTATGTTTTTGTCAGTCCCTCTGTCGTGTGTCCGGCTCTTTGCGACCCCATGGACTGCAGCACACCAGGCTTCCCTGTCCTTCACCATCTCCCAGAGTTTGATCAAACTCCTGTCCATTGAGTTGGTGATGCCATCCAACCATCTCATCCTGGGTCGTCCCTTTCTCCTCTTACTTTCAATCTTTCCCAGCATCAGAGTCTTTTCCAGTGAGTCAGCTCTTCACATCAGGTGGCCAAAGTATTGGAGCTTCAGCTTCAACATCAGTCCTTCCAATGACTATTCAGGACTGATTTCCTTTAGGATTGACTGGTTTGATCTCCTTGCTATCCAAGGGAATCTCAAATGTCTTCTCTAACACCACAGTTCGAAAGCATCAATTCTTTGGCACTCAGCCTTCTTTATGGTCCAACTCTCAGATCCAATCATGTACGTACAAGGTCTCCAAATTCTCCACATTCCTGTTGACACTTGTTATAATCTTTTTATTCAATGGGTGTGGTGTTTCCACTGTGGTTTTGATTTGCCTTTCTCTGATAACTAATGATGTTGAGCATTTTTTTGTATGCTTGTCAGTCATTTATAGATGTTTGAAGAAATACCTGATCATATCTTTTGCCCATCTTTCAACTGGCTTTTTAAATTATTCATTTATAGTAATTCTTTATATATTCTAAAGACTCTATCATATTTATATGATTTGCAAAAATTTTCTCCCATTCTGTGGGTTGTCTTTTATTTCTTGATGGGGTCCTTGAAGCACAAAAGTTTTAAATTTTGATGATGTTTGCCTTATCTGTTTTTTCCTTTGGTTGTTTGCCCTTTTGATGTTAGATCTTAAAAACCATTGCCAGGTCCAAGGTCATGAAGATTTACACCTATATTTTCTCCTAAGAGTTTTATAGCTTTAACTCTTATATTTAGGTTTTCGATTCCTGTTTGAGTTAATCTTCATGTGTAATGGGAAGTAGGGATTCAGTTTCTTTCCTCTTTTTGGGATATGGCTATCCAATTGTCTTAGCATCATTTCTGAAAATAATTCTTTCCCTCTTTGAATTGTTTTAGCATCTGCATCAAAAAGAGGGCATGCACGTGTGCTCAGTTGCTAAGTCACACCTGCGACCCCATGGACTGCAGCCAGCCAGGTTCCTCTGTCCGTGGGATTTCCCAGGCAAGAATATTGGGTTAGGTTGCCACTTCCTTCTCCGGGGGATCTTCTGACAGAAGGATCGAAACCATGTCTCCTGCATCACCACTGAGGCCCCAAGAAGGGTGTTGCCTCACCATTGGGGAATCGAATCCTGGTCTCCTGTGTAACAGGCAGGGATACTCACCACTATATTAACAAGAATCAGTTGATTGTAAATGTGAGTTTATTTCTGGATTCTCAACTTTATTCCATTGATCTATAAATCCATATATAGCTCTGTGGGAAGTTTTGAAATCAGGGAGCTTGAATCCTCCAACTTTGTTCTTCTTTTTCACGGTAGTTTTAGCTATTCTGGGTCCCTTGAATTTCCTTTTCTTAGGCTTTTTTTGTTGCCAGGAGGAATGAACTCTCTTTTCTATTTCGTCACTGCTCTGTATAGAAAACTATTGAAAGTCATATGTTTATTTTTGTGTCCAGCTACTTTACTATGCTTGCACATAAGTTCTAAATATTCCCCAATCCATTAGACATGTGTTCTTAGCTAGACAGTCATATCTTTTGCAAATAATAAGCTTGTCTCTTCCTTCCCAAATTCACATCTCATTATTTTTCTTCTCATTGTTTTTCCTTGAATTTCACACTCTTCACAGTGTGACATCCTTGTTTGGCTCCTTGTTTTCAGAGCGTTGTCTTTGTTATCAAGGATTATATTATCCATTCCAGGTCCTCACTGAGGTATCACATTGTCTGTTGCATCGAAATAAATACATTTATCATCTTGACAAAGTCTTTTTATTCCCAGTCACTAAGAGTTTTCATCAGGGTTCATATTATTAGGATAATTACGTGGTTTTTCTCCTGTGTCCTATTCATATGATGAACAATATTAATAAACTCTTAACATTCACACCCCCTCCCCCAGCCCCTTGCATAAACTGTATCTCTTGAGTCAGTGGGAACAAATTAGCTCACATTAACAGGAATAACTGAGGTCTCATGGTGCAGCTCCCACCTGTATAATATAGAACAGATGTCACAAACTGAATGTTGGCAGGTCACGTCTGGTTTGGCTTGCAGGGGGTTGGGGGGGGTAAAATACTGTATTGAATTAGTTTCCAGCATTTAAAAATAAGGAGATTTTGGACTAAGAGCTGCAATTTTTGGTTTCTCTTTACAAATGATAAAATCTGACCATGTGAGTCCTATATTCTCACAGGGTGACAGTGAGATAAATTTGCCTCCTGGGTGAGGGGGCTACTGTAGAAGATTCCTCATTTACATCTTTTTCACATCCTGTTGTCTCCATACCATATTGTTCCCAGACATCAAGGTTGAGGATCAGTTGCCAGACTTTATATTTGTGTAGTTATTTTTCTTATAATGGAATTAGGTGAAAGTGTGTAATCATGTCCCTAGCAAATGCAAAAAAACAAAAGAGACCAACAGGAATATGAGCTTCAGGAGAAATGGAAGCACACATAATTCTCAGGGGAAGTGAAGAATATTCCTATAATGCTCAATACACAAACGGTGCCTGTTGAAAAGATACAATGTGAGATGACACTAGCTAAGAAACTAGTAAGAAGAATATGAAAAAGATGTGTAGGGGAAAGAAAAAGGAGGGGGTGGGGTCTGACATGTCCATTGGGCTTATTTCAGGAGGCACAGAGCACCCACAATGCTATCATGAAATGTCATACTCTACCTAGCAAACCAACACCATCTCGCTAGTTTTGTCCTTGAATCTGAGCTGTTTAGCTCTTGACCCTGCTCTAGTCCTGCGTGGCTGTAGTTCGAAGTCCTGGCCAATAGCTGTCAAGTGCTGATCAGATCTCCTGGTTGTTCTGCCCTCTTGGGATGGGGAGACACAGTCAGAGCTGAGGGGGAGAGTGGAGATGGTTAACAGGCAAGCTGGATCCACTTCTTTTTTCAATTTATTTGACTGTACCCGGTCTTAGCTGTGACATGAGAATTCTTAGTTGTGGAATGCAGGATATAGTTCCCTGACCAGGGATCCAACCCAGGCACCCTGTATTGGGTGTGAGGAGTCTTAACCACTGGACCACTACAGAAGTCCCCCTGATGTGGGATGGGACCAAGTGGGCTTCATGAGATGCCCAGCTCCCTGATAGTGAACCCTAGTGGGCAATTCCGTTTCAGCTTTCCTCCACCTCCAGTTTCAGGGACATCAAGGATATGGAAAAAGTCAAAGATCCCATAACTTCTCCTGTAGCTTTCAAAGCGCTCTCAGGATCCACCATGTCAACCCCGCTCATGCTGTCATTCTTGCTACTAACTTCCCACTTCCAGAGCCCTTCCACCCCTTCCTCCCAACTTCGTCACCTCTGGGCTGCCTCCCTCTCCCCCCGCCTTTTTTTTTTTAAATTTTGTGGTGGAAAAAGTAAGGACTGGGGAGACCAGAGTCCTTGTTTACCCTTCTCAAGATGAAAGACCTCCAGGATGTCTTCTCACAGACTTTGTGGCTCTGGTTCCTTGTTTGTAAAACGGTGGGGGGTGGTGCTCTGGGTGGTCCATGCAAGAGTAGAAGTGCCGGATGGTTCTGAGAGCCTTCCCATCTCGCATAGAGGCTGGGACCAGTTCTCTGTGCTCATTCACGAGTACTTTCTGTTTCTGTGTTTTTGGGGAAGTTGCTTTTTCTTGGTATTGAGTGAGTCAGGAGAAGAAAAATCATTGGCAGTCCCACCTCTCAAAGCCTCAGGTAGGGCTGTGGCTTCTGACAACACTAACGGCTGATCTTGCGGCCGATTTCGAATGCCTCTAACAGATATTGTAACACAAGTCCCATTCAAGAGTGAAAATGGAAATTCCAGCCTCGCCCTTTGTGACCTCTGAAATAAACTGCTATTCTTTCCTGGCCAGAGCTGTTAGCACAACACAGCAGCCAACCTTCTCATTCCTAATTTGTAACGAGGAAACGGAGGCATGGGGAAGAGCAGTGATTTCCGGGATCCCTAAGAGTTCTTCCAGCTCCGGGTAAAAAAACACATCTGCCCGCGTGGCCTGTGGGGAGAACGGGCGGGGGAGAGCGCCAGAAGAGGGCCTGGACCCTGGAGACGACCCCTCCCCGCCTTCAGGAGAAATGGCTGCAGTCACAGCCACTGTTGATGGAAGGTGAGGAAGTCAGACCAGAGGCTGGGGCAGCCGGGCCGAAAGTCTGGATGGGCTGGTATTTCTGGAAAGATTTCTGCCCAAGGACCAAGGGCGAGGGTCGCGGGGCTCGTGTGCACAGCAGGGGTGCAGGCATTTTAAAGGTTAAGAGCACCCGTAGAAAATAGAAGTAGGAGGAGGAAGTGGGGCGCTAGGGCGCAGTGCGAGAAGGAAGCAACTCGTCGGAGCTTCCCCTTTCTCCTCCTTCCCCGAAGCCCCCACCCCAGGCCCCTCGCCCGCTCCGCCCACCCATCCAGCCCTGCCAAGCCGCGCTTCCGCTCCCCCTGGTCCAGCCTCACCTTATTCCTGGGGGCGGTGTAGGGGGAGGGACGCCGGCACTGGCGTCCCTCCGGCCTTGGCCAGCCCACAGCCAGGACCTGTTCCTTCCGATGGCAGAGGAGCTCAGAGCTGGGCGTCCTCATACACGCGACGGGCTCGGGAATCCGAGGATGCTTGAGGTCAGGCTGGCGCCAGGCCGACGCCGCCCGGCCACCAGGTGGCGCGAGAGTCCAGCCGGGCTGTCTGCCCCGCCCCGCCCCGGCATGGCCCCGCCCCCAGTCCGCCGTCCGAGCGGAGCCCCGATCGATGCTGGGACTCGCCGCGCGGGTCCCCAGCTCCGGCGCGGTGGTCGCGACGGTACCCGGAGTCGCAGGGAGTCGCCTCTGGAGAGGGACTCGGCGCCCAGCGGGGACTGCAGGTGTGTGGCCGGGGCGCGGGGACGCGGAGTGCACGCGTAGGGGCTTGAGGCAGAGCCAGAGCTGCCCGCGGACACTTGGAGACAGGTGCGCCCTGAGAGCAGAGGTTGCAGCCAGTGCGCTGGACAGATCCTGCCGTCTTCTGCCTCTGAGAATAGGGCCCACTGCCGGGGACACGACCCGCACATACGCGTGCCCAGTAATCTCACAGACAGAAGGGTATGCCGGCGACTGTCCATCCTTACCTAAGTGGCCACTGCTGGAGGCGTCTGTGCGGTCCGACTGTGACCGCAGCCTCCTACTGCCTCTTTCGAGGCTGCCCATGTCTTCGGGTCAAGGAGTTTGCTCTCCCGTCTGGGAGCACTCTCTTTCTCTGGGAGCCTTGCGGGGTCCTTAGCCACCAGGACCTCCAGCGAGCGTGGGCCCCCAGACAGTGGCTGCTTTTCTCCAGAAGCTCACTCTTGGCGTTGTCAGCTTATCCTGTTTACACCCCTCAGTATCCCTGCGTGACTCTGTGTGCGCGTGTGGATGGGTGTGCGCGTGCGCGTGCGCGCTGGCCCATCCCAGGCCTCGGGTAAATAAAGTTCTTTAGGTCAGTAGGAGGAAGGAGATTATTCAGAAGGAAAAGGAAGGCGAGATGAAAGCAGCAGGATGTGGTATCAAGTAAGTTACAAGCCTCTTGCACAGAGGAGGAGTGGGTTTGGGCGAAATGAGGGCCGGAACTGGGCCAGGTCTATGTGCGCCTGGGTCCATCTTTCCGTCCCTGCAGTGGTCACTCTGCCTTCTCCTCCACACCTTCCCTCCTCCTGGCCCGGGACTGCCCAGAAGGGCACTGGTTCCCAGAACTTGTTAAAACACACTTTCTCCAGGCACCCCTTATAGTACAGCTTTCCAAGGGTGGGGTCTGGAATCTGTATTTTTCTAAAATTTGTCTAAGATCTGTTAAGTGATGCTGGTGCCATTCCTTGGGAACCCTGGATGCTGTGGAAAGGAGGCCGGGGTTCCAGCTGTGCCCAGCTGTGTGACCCTGAGCCTCATGAGCATCACACTGTCCTCTCCCAGCATGCTTTCCCATCTGCAAAATGGGCCCTAACATGCAACCTCAGGGAGCAAATCCAATGGGAAAAGTGTGAGCAGGGCGACTGCACAGGGAGCTGCCCTGGGTGTTTGCAGAACAAGGGAGTGGGTGTCTCGGGCTTACCTGCTTCCTCAGTGGGGAGACTGCGGTGTGGCTCCAGGAAGACAGTTTTGAATGGTCTACTCTCTCTTCCTGCTCAGAAGACCCTCCCCTGCTTCTTGGAGAATAACTAGCCAGGATGGTTATTCTGGGGACAGCGCAGAGTCTTTGTGTGCCAAGCCTCATGGTTTTTTTGTTTGTTGTTTTTAAATTTTGTTTTCAAGGGCTCTTTGTTGCTACGTGGACTCCTGTTTTCTAGTTGTGGGGCAGCTCCGTTGCCCGGGGACCTGTGGGATCTTAGTTCCCCGACCGGGGATTGAATGAACATCCCCTGCATTGAGAGGGGGATTCTTAACCTCTGGACCTCCAGGGAAGGCCCCTCATCAGGGTTTTAAGGCCCTTGCCAATCTCTTAGGTGCGGGACGAACTGTCTTCTCTTTACAAGCTGTAGTGGACAGAGAAAGACCTCTGTCTCTTTGCCTGTCTCTCCCCAGAATGAGCCCCTCCTTTTTTTTCTTTCAAGAAGAATCAAGCGGAAGCTAACCGGGTGACCAGTGTGTTTGGGGTTATTGCAGGGGTCATAATGTGGAGGAGGAGGCTGGCTGTTGGAGGCTGCTTCATGGCCCCAGGTTAGTCATTGATCACCGGCCTTCCAGCAGAGATGCGGAAAAAGGAGAGGCAGTCGCCTTTGCCTGGGCAGCCCAGCGTTAGAGGCTCCAGCTTGGGTTCAGAGGAACACTCAAAGAGCGCTGACTTGGTCTTTGTTCAGAGAGCCTCACCCCCAAAGGACTGAGCTGGCCAGATTTCTGCGGCACCTCTGTGAACTAGAAGACTTGTTTGCCTCAGCTGTGGGTGGACTGAAAGCCTGGATCAGCTTTTTAAGCGAGGAAGTATCTAGAGGGGCAAGATGGAGTGACTGTCATCAGCTCAAGGAAGAGGTTTGAGGTTCTGGCATAGATGGGGTAGGGGGTGAACAAAGGAAAGACTGTGTCTGACTTCTGCCCAGAGGCAAGCTGAGACAGCACAGCAAACATATATTCCTTATTAGAGTATTCCGTTGATGTGAAGATGTACACATTTTCACAACTCTGAAATCATCTTACCATCCATGGCATCTTATCATTATAATAGGCAGCAATATTTCTTTCTTTCTTACTGGCACACAAAATAATGGTGGTGTAGTCACAAAGTCATTGTCCACCTCTTGTAGCCCGCCGGGCTTCTCTGTCCATAGGATTTTCCCAGGCAAGAATATTGGAGTGGGTTGTCATTTCCTTGTCCAGGGGATCTTCATGACCCAGGGATCAAACCTGTATCTCCTGCATTTCAGGAGGATTCTTGACCACTGAGTGACTAAGGAAGCCCAAAATAATGGTACATCTTACAATTGATGGCATCTTTTTTGATTCTGTTAAATATGATGTGTATTTTACAAATATGGGGGGTGCTTTTGATGTACAGGGGTACGCACCGAACTACATCATTCTCATAAGTGAAATTGCACGTATCACTTTTTCCACCAGCTCTACCTTTTAAACACCAAAACTTCTCATGGTATCCAGTTTTTAAAAGAAATCCTTATAAAATGTGTTGCTTACCTTTATAAATCTAGCACATGGTGTGTGATTTAATAATTTCTTGAAAATAGTAAACGGTTCTACCTGTCATTTTGTGCATACCTTGGGTCTGCTCAGGACAAAATTTTTGTCATCTTTCTTATTGTCCTTTCCCCCTTTAGCTATCATTTCATGGTCCTTGGCAGTGGGCTAAGTATTTCTCCATTTCCTTTTCATCTTCACTGCCATACTGAGGTTGCTACAACTGTTATCCACATTTCATGCAGGAAGAAACTAAGGACCAGGATGATACTGCTAGGAAGCGCCAGGGCTGGGTGGATGACCAGAGTTGACCCAGCCCAAGGGGTATTCTGCCTGTGCCTGTGGGTGTGGAGGGCATGGCTTGTGGGGCTGACTTTGGGAGCCTGAATGTGGCCGTCTACAGGTCTTTTCTGTTTGCTTCCAGGCTAGTGACTGGAAGGTTCTGGATGGTTGGGTTAACAGCCAAGTGGCTTCCAGATAAGTGAGGTATAGCTGTAGCAAAGTGCACGAGATTGGAGGATAGGGCCGGTGAATGGGAAGAAGTGGATGGCCAGTGGCACCAAGCAGACATTGGGTCCTTCTTGAGTCTACCACATCTAGCACTTGGGGTGCATGGCTTTGAGCTTTAGGGTTTGTCCTTAGTGGGAGACGCCTGCCTCCAGCTTTCCCCAACTCCCAATCCAGCTTCTCTCATGTTGACATGGGGATATAAGACAACAAAGCTGAACAGGTCACTTTCCAGCTGTAAATCCTCCCAAGCTGCCCTGGCCCTCTTGGGAAGGTACCCTTTAGCATGCCCAGCAAGGCTTCCGCCACCCAGCTTAGGTCACCCTGCCTTCTTCATCTCCTGAAGCTTGGGCAGACCTCAGTACCTTTGCACGTGCTGCTCCTTCCCGCCACATTGTCCTTCCTGTCCACTGCCTACCTGGCAGACCATGAATTCATCCTTGGATGCCCAGTTCCAACCTCATCATCTTTGAAGGCTTCCCTAAGCCCCTTCTCACTCCACAGCACTGGCCACGCCATCCTTCCGTCCTCCCCATGCCTTCCGTGTCCTCCCGGAGCGCTGGCCCCTCTGTCCTGCAGAGTCTGACCAGTGACATGGTGGCTGGCTCACCAGGGCCTTCTGATGCTCAGCACAGCTGTTCAGCTGTCACCATCAAACTCCCCAGGATTTCTTAGAAATCCACGAACAGCAATAGTGCGGGCTGCCAAGGGGGCTGCCAAGTGCAGGGTGTTGTGGGGGGCAGAGGGTGGGGTCCGGAAGGAGTGGTGTGCTTTTCATTTTCATGTCCTCAAGAGTCTTGCTGCTGTTGTTGTTGACCTAGGCAAATGAGTCTGTGTGGTTTCCTTGCGGGGGGCAGGGCTGGGGTGTGACGGCTGAAGGCAGCTTCTGCCTCCTGTGGAGTCGGGGGGCTGTGTTTCTGCCTGATTCCCCTATTCCCAGCCCTTTGACCCTGGGTTGAATCCACCTACATCAAAAGTGTCAGTTTCCCCATCTCCCTAGAAGCGGCATAGATGCTTTCTACAGCACCTTCCTCAT
Organism: Budorcas taxicolor; assembly: GCF_023091745.1. NCBI lineage: Eukaryota > Metazoa > Chordata > Mammalia > Artiodactyla > Bovidae > Budorcas > Budorcas taxicolor. Next base: position 28,247,586 of record NC_068928.1, on the reverse strand, counting down.
CTCCAACAGTCCATTCCTTGGCTCAGCACCTCTGCACGGAGCACCTTCCGTGTGCCAGGTATGTGCTGGGGCTCTGAGGACCATGAGGGAGACAGATAACATTCCTGGAAATTTTTCATTTTGGCTGCATTGGGTCTTCATTGCAGGCTTTTCTCTGGTTGCGGCACTTGGGCTTAGTTACCCTGTGGAATATGGGATCTTAGCTCCCTAACCAGGGATAAAACCTACATCCCCTACATGGGAAGGCAGATTCTTAACCACTGGACCACCAGGGAAGTCCCCCTCCCCTGGTGGAAATTAGTCTAGTGGGCAGGACACTAGATACCTATCGTGTGAGTTCCATCATGAGAATGATGAGGTCCCGGGCGAGTATGGAAAGGGAACCCCATATAGTTTGAGGATTAAGGAGAGGCTTCCCTGAAGAAGTCACATTCGAGTTGAGAATTGAGAGATACAATATAGAAGAAAATACCAGTGGTAATAAAAATGATCCCCAACACTGAGCAGACGTGTGCTAAGCCCTCTCTGGGTGCACCCTCTCAGGAATTCCTTTCAGTATTTCTGTGGGGTGTGGGGACCTCCTCGCCTGCAAAAACCAATGAGGCAACTCTGGCATAAACCAGAGACCCATCCCCTGTGCCCCATCTCCCCCCTCCTTGCCTCTCCCCCTCCTCCAAGGTCACATGAAGGTCATAAACACTATTAGGGGGCGCCTCCTTTTTCCTTTGCACTGATCATCACCGAGTATGTTCCTTTGCTGCTGAGGGGCTCCTTGCAGAAGTCCCTTGCATTTGCTCTCACATTGGCCATCCATAGCGAAAGGAGCCTCCATCCACAGAAAACCACCGTGTCACCCGTTGGCCTTTCCTTCCGTCCCTCTCGGAGTTGCTGTCCTTACAACCCAGATTTTGTGTATTTCCCAAGAAGTCATCCTCTCAGCACCCACATCCTTCTTCCTTCCAAGTTTTCTTCCCAGGACCCCAAGGTCTCTGTGGACGTACCTCTGGCTTTTGGGTCTGAGCGTTTGTTCCTGAGTGACTTGGTGGTTTTAACTCTCATCAGGCAAATCTCCCCACAGCCACTTCCATGCAGCCTGGCTGAGGCCACCCTCCTCCTCAGTGCATTTTCTGGGTGAGATTACATCTACACCTGCTGCTCTTATGGGAGACTTTCGAACTCAGTCTCGATAATGGGCCTCTTTGAGAAGCTGATAAAGCCATAGATTATCCCCTCCATCTCCCCACAAAAGGCACACATGTGCACGCACATGCGTGCTCTTTCAAAGTTTTACAGAAAACCTCTGGGTCTTCTCAGACCTCTGCTGTCCACCAGGGAACCCAGGTGAGTAACCTCTGATCTGGAAAACAGAACTTTCTATACACTGATTTCTTTGGCTCCATGCAGGAGTCAGCTGTTGTCACAGTGATGGATCTCTCCCTGGGGAGATCTCAGGGCTCGGCGTGGGGACCACTCACAAGCCGTGCGCACGCTTCCTGGGTTTATTATCGAGTCTTGAATTCAATCCATTTCCAAAATGATTGAAGAACATTACTTTAGCTAGTTGTTGTTTAGTCACTAAGTCGTGTCCAACTCTGTGACCCCATGGACTGTAGCCCGTCAGCCTCCTTTGTCCGTGGGATTTCCTAGGCAAGAATAACTAGACTAGATCTTTCCAACACAGGGATCGAACCCATGTCCCCTGCATTGGCAGGTAGGTTCTTTACTGCTGAGCCACCAGGGAAGCCCTTACTTTGGCTAGTGGTGTCCTTAAAAGAAGCCCTCTGCTCTGGTTCCCCTACCCCCAGCCAAGGAGCTAGACTTAAGGCGAGAAATGAGACCAAAGAAGGTGCGTGTTGGTGGCAATTCTCATGAATAGAAATGATCCAGGAAGCAGAGAGGCAGCCATTGCTGGTGTTTTTGCTGCAAATATTCTCACGGCCTCCCTTGTTCTCAGGGACTGGCGTGAGTGTGGGCCTTTATTTCTCTGATGTGGTTGTAGTTCTTTAGAGCTGATGCCTTGAAGTCAAGTGCCACGTGTGAAGGAAGTTTTCTTCAATTGCTCATTTCTAAGGATTTGTTAAAGCACAGATGGAAGTTAGGTTTGTCAGTTACAACTGGAAGCATCCACTAGGAAAGCCTTGTATTCTTTCACCTTGAGGTAGGTTTGCGTGATGTGTTATATCAGTAACTTCCTTCTCTTCAGCCCTGCTTGCCCTTCTGGAGTAAACTCTGCTTAGGCAAGGAGTTTTGTTCTCTCAGAACAGTGCTAGGTTTGATTTGCTGCGATACCTTTGAGAATTCTTGCATCCGTGCTCACAGATAAGGTCGGCCCATATTCTCCTCTTTTGTACTGCTGTTGTCATGTTTTGATGTGCTGGTTATGCAAAGTGATTTTGGAGGCATTTCATCTCCTCCTGGGGCTTCTCTGGTGGCTCGGTGGTAAAGAACCCGCTTGCCAAGGCAGATGAGGGTTCAATCCCTGGGTTGGGAAGATCCCCTGGAGGAGGACATGGCAACCCACTCCAGTATTCTTGCCTGGATAATCCCATGGACAGAGGAGCCTGGCAGGCTACAGTCCACAGGGCCTGAGAGTTGGACACAACTGAGTGAGTGAGCATGAGAATCTTCTCCCGCACTCTGGGGACAGCTGGCAGCGCAGGGCATGATCTGTGTCTCGGAAGTTGGAAGAACAGCTTGGTCTTAGGTCTCCCACTACTGGATTCTTGGTTTCCCATTTCCCAAGCCTTCCTCTCCTCTTCTCTCTTCCTTAGTCCTCCCAGGTACACACCTAGCACCTCAGTGCTCCCAAGCTGGAACCTCAGAGTCATCTTTGATTCTTGAGCCTTCAACAGTTCTCCAGTGATTCCCATGAGTCTCTCCTTTTCCTGCCCTTCAGCTAAGGGAAGGCTTATTTCCACTCTTAGATGCTTCCATCCATCTGGAGAGCAGTGCAAGGCCAGGTGCCGTGTTTAGTGGGGATGCTGATAAACCATCTCATACCCAGAGAAAGGTAACCAAAGTAGTGATGGCACAATACCGCATGTTTACAGAAGGAGAATTGTTTTTCTATATGAAGAGGACATAAAGGTCATATCCATGCAGGAGACATGGGATCAATCCCTGAGTCAGGAAGAACCTCTGGAGAAGGAAATGGCAACCCATATTCTTGCCTGAAAAATCCCATGGACAGAAGAGCCTGGCAGGCTGCAGTCCGTGGGGTCACAAAGAGTTGGACACAACTGAGCGACTAACACTACTTCGGGACTAAGCATAATTCTTTGGAAAAGGTGAAGACCTGCCCTGTAGAGGTCGTTCTCCTAGGAGGAAACGGACCCATGAAGGGAATTGTGAGGAAATAGATCTCAGCTCACCACAGGGAAGATCTTAGAGAAGTTCAGAGCAGAATAACAATGGAATGGGCAGACTTGTGGTAGTGAGTTCCCCATTGGGAGAACCATTCAAGGAAAACACGTGCCAGATGTAGAAACAAAAGCTGTGAGAATAGAGACACATCATTTCATTTCTAAGCATCTCTAACTCTCCAAATCTTGGTGACTGTGTCTTACTGGCTGTAGGGAAGTTGGTTGTTCTGATAACATAATTTGAATTTAAGAAATTCAGTGGCTTTGAATAAACGAATCCCAAAGCTGGGCAGTTCCCTCACAAATCCTGCAGCCCGTCTTCACAGCCCATCCTCCCAGAGCAGGAGCTCGGTGGTGGTTAGAAAACCAGAGCCATGGTAAGACCCTGGAGCCACAGCTGGACGTGGGGGTGCTTGCCCATCTCCTGTGCTTGAGAATGGACTTTTTTTGGGTGGGGGGCAGGGGAGAGTCTCTTGTTCTTGGCTCCTTCTGAACCAATCTGATAAAATGGACTACTTCAGAGACACCTTCCTCTGTGGCTGTCCCAGAGAAACTCTCAGCGCCAATCTGATCCACCTCCAGGTCACGCGGGGAATTAATGGTCTTTTGTTCTTGGGGTTTTTGAGCCAACGTTTAATGGGCCTTTGCATTTCACATTCACTTCTGTACTGACATCTTGAGAGTTTCATTTTGAGAAAACCCAAAACTCAGAGCTCTCCTTTGCCTGTTGTTGTGCTTAAGTGAACACAGTGGGGTTGTGGTGTGATGTTCAGCCTACTGAATGGGAGTAGGAGCTGAGATCTCTAGTCCTAGCTGTCCCCCACTCAGCTGCTCATCTCCCTAAGCCTGTTCCCTCTTGGCTCAAGGGGCTCTATATTCTGACATCCTATGAGTTTTACAAAGTCTTCTCTCCAAGTGTAGACTGATAGGAGCTGCTCTGATGGGCTGAGCAGAGAGGGGACCTGCTCCTTCCCTCATGGTACCCATGTTACAGCAGGGCTCACAGAGGCTAAAGTCCTTCTGACCACAGTGGTGCCCTGCCTCCCTCCACCCAGGCTTCTCTACTGGAAGTCTTCCTCTGAAGTCACTGGTGGCCTTGTAATGGCAGATTCCAGTGGCTTTCTGCTAGTTTGCATCTCTTTGCAGTTTCTGTAGCATTTGATGCCCAGCACCCCTTCCTAGAGAGCTTCCCAGGTGGCTCAGTGGTAAAGAATCCATCTGCCAGTGCAGGAGATGCAGGAGATGCAGTTTCAATCTCTGGATCAGGAAGATCCTCTGGAGAAGGAAACGGCAACCCACTCCAGTGTTCCTGCCTGGGAAATCCCATGGACAGAGGGGACTGGAGGGCTACAGTCCATGGGGTCGCAGAGTCAGACACAACTGAGCGACTGAGCACAGGCACACACCCTGACCCAGAGCCTCTTCCTCACCATAGGCACTTCCTGGCAATCCTGTGCATGCTCCTCTTCTTGCTGTCCCAGGTCATGCTTAGCTCCCTCACCCAGACCCTCATCTCCAAGTCCACGCTGGTCGACTTTACCATTTCAATAACAACACAACTCCAGAGCCCAGCTCTTCGTCCACGACGCAGGCTCCCTCTCCAGACTTCCCCATTTGGGGATCTCTAGTGAAACCAGACTCCTGGTCTGGAGTGGAGACATTGCAGTCACCTCTGAGTGCTCCCTCCCTCTTCCTGTCCCCCACTCTCCAGCCAGCTTTGATGGCGCTTCCTTTGGTTCTCGCTTCTTTTCACTTCCCCATAGTCCTCCCTATCACCCAACTCAGCTTTCGTCACCAGCATCCTAGGCCTGCTTATGGGCCTTCTGGACCCTGCTCTCTTCCTTGCTTCCCCCAGGAGATTTTTCTAATGAAACTCTTTTTTTTGTCACCAGGCTCAGAAGCCTTTGGTGCCACCTGCCTCCTAGGGAAAGTCCAGGGTCTTATGTTTGGAGTTTCAAAGCCGAGTCTTGCTCTTCGAAACTTCTCCGTGAATCCACACTCTCTCCTCCAGCTGGATGGCCTGACTCAGTTTCCTCCCCAAGACCTGATGGGTATTCTTATTTCTCCCTTCTCCTCCCAGTGAGGAAAACTTCCCATCTTGTACAGCGCCAACTTCCTGCTGAGGAGCCAGCATCTGGCGATGCTCAGTTCATGTTTGGTGAACGAATGTTTGCCTGGTGGAGCACTCAGCACACAGGAAGTCTGGGTCAGCCCCGGTGGCTGATGATCAGGCATCTGAGTCCTTTGTGGGATTCAGTCAGTCTCTGAGAATGCATTCTCAGGCATCTCCCTGGATTCTGTAGATCCCACCTGAGGTAAGGGTATACTTTTGGTTTTCCCTGGTGGCTCACACTATAAAGAATCTGCCTGCAATGCAGGAGACTGGGGTTGGAAAAATCCCTTGGAGAAGAGAATGGCAACCCACTCTGGTATTCTTGCCTGGAGAATTCCATGGACAGAGGAACCTGGCGGCCTGCAGTACATGGATTCACAAAGAGTCAGACATGACTGAGTAACAGTTTTCGCTTTCAAAGGGGCAAAGTCCTAGGTCTTTGCACTCCAGTATGGGCAAGACAGGCTGGTGGAGGAGATGGGTGGGGAGGTGGGGTTCAGATGCTTTAAGCCCCTGGTAAACTCCAACTGCTAAGCCCCTGATCCTTGGGAAACTGTTCCACCCTCCCAAGTTATTTCAGATTCAAGACAGCAGCTGGGCACCCCTGGTAAGCCCAAACAAGCCACTCCCAGCTGGTGACCCCGCCTTAGAGGAGCCTGGGGAAGTGTCTGTTTGCAACATGGGTGTTTACAGGCAGAGGGGCTTCCTGTCCCGCCTACCAGGCTGACTGTGGGGCAATCAGGAGCTGTGTCTTCAGGGGCATTGGGGCAAAGAAATGCTTGGAGGATTTCTTGGGATTCTTCAGACATCCCAAGGTGGGGTATCTGGCCATGCTGACCCTCGAGGAAGCCAAGGACAACATGGAACGAGCTCAGGTTTTTGAACCGGGAGAAAATTAAATGTGACTGATAATTAATTTGCACATCGCCCTTTACAACTTCTAAAGCATTGTTCATAAATACAGCCCAGCTAGTCTAACCTGGAACCCTTTAGAGGGAAAAGAAATTCCCTTAGTCACGCCCAAGCAGGGCAAACAAGGAGAAGGTTCTCTTTTTCTTTACTGCTTTAGAGAGGAAAGGCGGCTTTCTGGGACTTCTCTGGTGATCCAATGGTTAAGAATCTGCCTGTCAATGCAGGGGACACAGGTTGGATCCCTGGTCCAGGAAGATTCCACATGCCGTGGAGCAACTAAGCCTGTGCGCCACAACTACTGAGCCTGTGCACCCAGAGCCTGTGCTCTGCAAGAAGAGAAGTCACTGCAATGAAGAGTAGCCCCTGTTCTCCGCAACTAGAGAAAGACCCTGCCCAGAAACCAAGACCCAGCACAGCCAAAAAATAAATATTTTTTTAAAAAAGAAGAAGGCTTTCTGGGGGAAGGAGAGAGTAGTGGAAAGAACTGCCCAGGAGAGAGAAAAGCTTCCAGTTGTGCTTCCGAGTTCATTCAACATGGCAAGTACGCCCCTCTCCTCACCCACCAGAGAAATGGGCCGAGGGGGCTGAAGCTGCCCCCTCCCCCCACCAGCCTGGAACCACCGCCATGGCACCCACAAGAACAGGGGCTTATGTCCAGGGCCCCCGTCTCTGGGTTCCGACATAAGTGCCCGGAAAGGTCTGGGAACGTTCCTCGTGCTCTCTCGGGCCTGTGGACAGGGGGGACCCCGTGTCCTCTCTTTAGTGAGCAGGCGATCCAAAGATGGTGTTCACCCCATCACGTGACTTCTGATGCCCTGAGTCTGTTTTCTCTGGTGACTGCTTTCTCCGAACCCAGTAGAGAGAAGATGCAAAGCAGAAGCTGCACCCCAGCAGGGCAGAGGTGCTAGGGACGCCCGCGCCGTCAACACCTCGGCCTGCGCATCACGGTGCGATAACACTGGTCTGTGTAGGGAGGTTTTACGGTAAAGCGTGAAGAAGAAAAAACAACCGCGCACAGCCCTCTAAGAATCTGATACTCAAACCTCCTACTTGAAAGTGGCAGAGGTCAGCCTGAGGCGGGTAGCTGAGAACGGAGGTGAGAGGTCGTGTTGAGCGAGGATAAGCTTTGTGTGGCATCAAGAAAAAAAAACATTTCTGAACGAATCAGGCTGCGGAGCTCAGGTCCAAGGCATGGGAGGTAAAGTGTGGGGGTCGAGAGAGGAGGTCGTTCTAGGAGGCACCCGAGTGGGCTAGAAAAACAAGATGGCGCGGCCCTGCGGGAACTGACAGAAAGAAGCCCTCAATACTGGGCCGAGTACTGGGTGCAATGGAGACAGAAGGAGATGCCACCAATTTCCCATTCCCTTTAGGGGCTGTCATGGTCCTGGGTCCTCCCTGAGATGGATGTAGCGGCTGAGAATGCCCCTTCTTGCACCAAGCCTCAACTCTACTGGTTTCCCTTCAAGGCTCCTGTGGAGGGAATGTGGAAGAATTGGGTTGGCCCCATGGTTGAGTCCAGGGCGCAGTCCTCTCAGAGAGTCCGGTTTTCCTCCTCCCCCAATGAGATTACTTCTCATTGACTGCTTGCTCCTAAGACCTGTTCAGTAGTTGGAGGTGGGAACGTTATTATTATTGTTAATTAAAGGCTTAGCTTTTTAGAGCAAGTTTAAGGTTACAACAAAACTGAGAGGAAGGTACAGCTCTGTCATATTGCCCCCTGACCCGCACGTCATCAACATGACTCACCAGACGGGCACATATTTTTTTACACCAAGGATGAATGTACATTAAAAAAAATTTTTATTGGGTTGGCCAAAAGATTCATTTGGGTTTTTTCATAACAATTATGGGATATTGGAACATTATGGAATATACTCGAGGCATTATGGAATATACTCAATATTCTATATTGGAGTATAGGTTTTTTCTTTTTTTTTCCCATCCTGTCATTTTGGATTATAGTTGATTAACGATGATGTGTTAGTTACAGGTATACAGCAAAGTGATTTAGTAATACCCATACAAGTATCCATTCTTTTTCAAATTGTTTTCCCATTCAGGTTATTACAGAATGTAGAGCCAAGCTCCCCATGCTATACAGTAGATCTTGGTTGGCTATCTGTTTTAAATATAGTAGTGTGTACATATCAATCTCAAGCTCCCATCCCCACTCCCAGCCTTTCCCCCATCCCAGCCATTATAGACACACCTATATTGACACATCATAATCACCCAAAGTCCATAGTTTACCTTTGGTTTCACTCTTGATATTTTTACAGTCTATGAATTTTATGAATGTAATGACATATATCTATTATTAGAATATTATACAGAGTATTACATGCGTGCATGTGCACTCAGTCATGTGTGACTGTGACCCCAAGGACTGTAGCCCACCAGGCTCCTCTGTTCATGGGATTTCCCAGGCAAGAATACTGGAACAGGTTGCCATTTTCTTTTCCAGAGGATCTTCCCAACCCTGAGATCGAACCCGTATCTCTTGCATCTCCTGCATGCTAGCAGGTAGGTTCTTTACCAGCTGAGCAACCAGGGACACCCCATACAGAGTATTGTCAATGCCCTAAAATTTCTCTGTGCTTTGTCTAGCCTTCTCCCTTCCCACTCCCCGGAAATCACTGATCTTTGTATTATCTCCATGGTTTTGTTTGGAGGACATAATTTTTCACTGAACTGTTTGATCTTGTCTAGGGAGGAAGAGTTTTGTAACACCTATACTTTATTTTCAGGATACCTTCTTATCATCAGTAAGAGATTATCTCTAATCATTTACCAAAACAGTACCCTCTCAACTTGAGTTGCTTCAGTACTAGCTAGTTAAGCCAATTTGCTCTGAAGAATGTCTGACCTTTAAATAACTCAATTACTGCTGCTCCCCCTGGAGTGGGATACACAGAGGTGGGCACACTATATGGGAAATAGGTGCTGTTTCTCAGGAGGATGACTTCAGCTTTTATGATGTAACCCTTTATAAGGGAATTTTGGGTACATCGTGTGGTCTCTATTTAAGGTCAGACCTTACAACATGGCCTACAAATTTGGGGAAAATCCCACCAGCTGTATCTAAATGACACAGTAATGGACAAACAAATACAGTTGTGCTGCTTAGATAATTTGGTGGTGACTGAACTATTAGTTAGTATATTGGTTTCTTTGTTGTTTCAGAGAGATGTAAAATGATAGTGGCTTAAACATGATAGAGCTTTATTTCTCCTTCATGTAAAAGTCTGAGCATAAGTGGTCCAGTCTTTACACAACAACTTCATAAATCACCTACATTCCTTCTATCTTGTTGCTTTGTCTTCATCAACATGTAGCTTTCATCTCATGGTGCATGATGGCTGCTCTAGCAATTGCCATTGCGTTTGCATTCCAGCTAGCAAAAGGAAGAAAGAGGAAGAAGAAGGAGGCACGCCTATCCGTTTTAAAAGCATGATTTGGAAATTGTACTTATTAACATCTACTTATATTCTATTGGCCAGAATGTAGTCAAATGGCCACAGTTAGCTACAAGAGAATCTGGGAAATATAATCTAAATTTTCTAAAAATGACAGTACTATAGAAGAAGGGAGAATGGATATGGAAAGACAGTTATGAGTCTTATCCACATTTGAACTTTACTAGTTTGAGATCTTTCTGAATCTTCAATGTTATATAAAAGTTCTTTATCCCTTCCATTGTACAAAAGCCTACCTTCTAAGCCTTATTGAAAACCATTCATAAGAAAATGGCATACTGTTCTAAAAGATGGAATCTACACAAATATCTGTCTACAGATGGAGTAAACAAAATGAGATCTGTACATACAATGGAATAGTACTTAGCCTCAAAAAGGAATGAAATTCTGATGTATGTTATAATATGGATGAACCTTGAGGACTTTATGCTAAGTGAAAGAAACCCATCAGAAAAAGACAATATTGTCTGGTTCAACCTCTGTGAAGTTTGTAGTGTAGTCAAACTGATGGAGACAGAAAGTAGAATGGTGATTATCAGGGGCTGAGAAAGAGTGGAATGGGGAACTAGTGTTCAGTGGGAAAGCATTTCAGTTTGGGAAGATGAAGAAGTTCTGGAGGTGATGGTGCCGATGGTCTCACAGTAATGTGAATGCACTACGTACCATTCAGCTGTATAGTTTAAATGGTTAAAATGGTAACTTTTATGTTGTTTATATTTAACACAGTTTTTACCATGACATGCCGTGAGGGGTCCCCAACTCCGAGATCTAATGCTTGATGATCTGAGGTGGAGCTGATGTAATCATAATAGAAATAAAGCACACAATAAATGTAACGCACTTGAATCATCCTGAAACCATCCCCCCTCCCCACACTCCTGGTCCATGGAAAAATTGTCCCTGGAGCCAAAAAGGCTGGGGACCACTGCTATAAAGGGCCAAAAGCAGAGTTCCCTGGCATTTTAGAAGAGGTGACCCCCACAGATGAAGACTCTTGGCTCTCATAGGTGAGGTTCTTAAGCTAGAGGTGAGTCCATTTATTTTGTGTTTATTGTGCTCACTTTTTTTTTTTTTTACACCGTCATTAGCCTATAGCAGGACTTGCTAAAATTCAGAAAAGCTATTTTTGTGCATTTTCTTGAGTCACCCCCTTAGTGAATCCATTCTTGCTCCTGGTAGTCCCTGGATCCTTCCCTGAATGTTGTTCACAAACTACCTCTTAATAACATATAGAGAATGATGTCATGGGGGCTGGCAGACTCCGAGACTGTAGTTTCCAAGATTTCTACTTTTGTCAAGTTCTCCAAAACTGGGACAGCCTTTTCTTGCGTCTCTCCTGTCTTTCTCTATCTCATCCTGTCCTTCTCTCGTACATCTTTCATTTTCTCTGATCCTTCAAAGAGGATCAGTAGCAGTTCCCTTTCACAACCTCAAGTTTCTTTATGACTCTGAGAGGTATTTATACTCATCTGCCATCCTCAACTCATTTTAAGCAGTGGCCTTTGTCTTTAGAGCCCTTTGTGTCAGCAGACCCGTCTCCTCTCAGACTCCCCTTTATCCCCTTGCTGGTATGATTATCTAAATTCCAAGGTCAGTGAGATATTCGCCCATTGAAAATTTGGCCATAGTTCCACGTGGCACTGGACTAAACGCTTAAGCACTTGGCCTGACATTTAAGGCCATTCGCAGTCTGCCACCCAGCCTGGGCATCTTTATCTCCCCATACTGGTGTTATCTTTTACTCTCCAGTAGTTCTGAATGCCTGGGCATTCCCTGAAGGAACCAAGCTGTTTATACTTCTTGATTCCGTCCATTTCTCCACCCCGTGCCTGAATCCCAAGACAGCTTCTTCCTGTAGACTTATCTCGGAAGTTACCTTCTTTTTAAATTTTCTTTTTTTTTTAATTTTGATTTTTTGGCCATGCTGTGCGGCATGCAGGATCTTAGCTCCCCAACCGGGGATTGAACCTGAGCCCCCCTGCAGTGGAAACTTGGAGTCTTAACCACTGGGAATTACCTTCTTGGAGAAGCTTTGCTAATTAACGTTGTCTCTCCTCCACCGTACCTGTCTCTTATAAACCTACACAGAGATGCCCTACCCTCCAAGGGTCTACTTGGAGGTTATTTTGAATGGTGCCTCTCTGAACTTTCTGGTGTGTATCTTCTGAGCATGTACCCGGGAAGAGGGGTGGAATTGCCATATTATGTGGCAGGTGCAGGTCATGCCGTGGTGGGTAGTGCTTTCCATTTGGAAAGTGGCTGGACCAGTTCACACCCCACCTGCAGTCGTGAGGCGTCAGGTGCTTCACGTCCTGAAGCGTGCGCCCATCTTGTTTGTTTCAGCCATTCAGGTGGGTCTGGTGGTATCACATCATGGTCTAAATTTGCATTTCTCTGGTGTCTGATGAAATTGAGCATCTTGGCATGTTTACTAACCACTTGGAGATCCTCTTTGGGGAAAGGGTCTATTCAAGTCTTTTGCCCATTTTTCTGTCAAATTATCCTGTCTTTTTTAATAATTTTTTTTCCTTGATGATGGTCCTACCGTGTTGCCTGGTGACCTTAGGACCTCATCTTCTCCTCTGATTGTGAACTCCTTGAGATTTCTGGAACCCCTCCCCCCTCTCAGTGCCTAGTAAGACCCTCAAATAATAGACCCTTAATACATGCTTGCTGTTGACTGAACAAGCATCTTTGATCCATCCTTTCTGGTAGGATAACTATTCTCCTTGAGAAAAAGGATGGAGGAACTAGCCATGGAGCAGTTCTGTTTTCTCTCCAGCATCTAACTATGCCCCAATCTGTCCTGAATGGCCAGGCTAATCTCTTTGGATTTAGGTTCAGAACATAAGTCTCTAGGCCCTTCTTGATGTCGTCTGTCTTCTTCTCCAGCCTCCCTTTTGTGACATGCTCACTCTCGATCTTCAGTGTTCCATCTTACTTGGGGACCTCACTTCCCTGTTTTATGCACGCTCCAAGAGGTCATGCTGGCCCCTGACATCCCCCTCTTCGCTTTCATGAGACTCTGTGACTTGCCTCCAATTTAATTTTCAGAATTTTCTTTCCCTGCTAAGCCATTCTCTTGGGTTCCTGGCCTCTTAGGAGCCTGCTTCCTTAAAGTCTAAGGAAGGGTCTGACTGTCTGGCATTTTCTGCTAGGATTAGTCCACACTTTGAGACGATGTGGTCATTTCCCCTGTGTTTCCCCCTCGCTTCTATTTTATAAACCTCCCGTTATTCTTGGTCAGAATTAAAGACACAAGACACACTAGTATTTTTCCTCATTGCTTCCTTGCCCTTCCAAGAGATGAGATGATCAGAGGAGAAAGGCTTTCTCAGATGGCCTGGTTTTAACCCAAGGAAGCTTCCGACTTCTGTCCAGGTGATGCCCTTGGCCATCCTCGGCCTTGTGGTGGCCCAGTTCTGTGATTCATACAAGGAAAGCAACATCCTTGTCTCAGTCAGGCCAGATGTGTGTGATCCCACATGCTTCTCTCTTGTATTACCTTTCTTCAAACCTCTTGGTCATTCACTTACTCATTTGTTATTCATTCATAGACTCAGCAAATATGTGCCGAGCACTCCTCCTAGTCCTTATGGAGTGACATTCTAATGGGGCTGGAGGAGAGAAATAGACAGTAAGCCCGTTATGGTTTATTATTTATATACTAAGTAACATGAATAGTGTGTCAGGTGGTGATAAGAGAGGTGAAAAAGTGAAGCACCAGGTGCCAGAGGTGGGGTTTACCAGAAGTCCAAATTAAGACCGTACCATAAAGCCCAGGAGGAGTGAGAATTAGCCAAGCAGACATCTGGGAGCAGAGCACTCCAGACAGAGGGAAGAGCAGGTGTCAAGATCCTGAGGCTGGTGTGTGCCTGGCAAGTTGCCCTGGTCATTCTGGTCCACAGAATGTGGCCGCCTCCATGCTGGCGTCAGCAAGATCTGTATCTGAAAGAGCAATGTATCAGTGGTGTTTGTATATACCATAGCATCCAGCAAAGCATTGGGTTGACAAAAAAGTTTGTTTGGGTTTTCTGTAAGATATGATGGAAAAACTCGAATGAACTTTTTGGTCAGCCCAATATCCTGTGGTCATCTGCACTCCATAAGAGGAGTTTATATTGAGTAAGTGAATTTAGGTTGAACACCACTATGGGCCCTTGCACCTCTGAATTGTTGTGATTGTCTGAGCTGCCTGGCAGATGGCACCCGTGTCTGAGTAGCGTTCTTTCTAGTTGTTTCAGCTGTGCTCTTCGGACCACATAGTCCAATGCCTTCTTGTCATGTGGCCTGGTCTCTGCCTGGGTGTGGGGTCTATGCCATATGTTCCAGATACTATTGCTTGTAATGGGCAAACATGCTCAGTCACTGAGTCATGTCCAAGTCTTTTGTGACCCCATGCCCACATGCCCACCAGGCTCCTCTGTCCATGGGATTTCCCAGGCAAGAATACTAGAGTGGGTTGCCATTTCCTCCTCCAGGAGATCTTTCCAACCCAGGGATAGAACCCAAGTCTCCTGCATTGCAGGCAGATTCTTTACTGCTGAGCCACTGGGGAGGCCCTATTGCTTGTAACAAACTACCCCAAAATGTGGTGGTAGAAGATGTTAACCATTAAAAAAAAATAATTATTTATGTCTGCCCTGGGTCTTTGTTGCTGCACATGGGCTTTCTCTAGTTGCCATGTGTGGGCTTCTCATTGCAGTGGCTTTTCTTGTGGAGCACAGGCTCTAGAGTGAATGGCTTCATTAACTGTGGTATACAGGCGTAGCCTGTGGCATGTGGATCTTACCAGACCAACAATCGAACTGGTGTCCCCTGCATTGCAAGGCGGATTCTTAGCCACTGGACCACCAGGGAAGCCTGAGGCTAACCATTTTAATATGCTCATGGATTCTATGGACCAGGAGTTTGGGCTGGGCATATTGGGGATGGCTTGTCTGTGTTCAGTGATGTCTGAGGCTTCAGCTGGTAAGAGCTGAACAGCTGGGGATTGGCATCGCAAGTCAGAAGTGCCTGTAAGTGGCCTCCCCAGGTGGCTTGGGCTTCCTCACAAAGTGGCGACCTCCAAATGGGTAAGTCAGATTTCTTACCCCGTGGCTCGGAGCTCCAGGTGCAAGTCTTGCAGGAAATGAGGCAGTAGCTGCATCAGCTTCATTGCTTCCCTTCACCTCCACTGTCATCTATGAGTTGAAGCAGCCACAAGCCCGTCCAGGTTTGGTTTCTTTATTTTTTAATATGTATTTATTTGGCTGTGCTGGATCTTAGTTTCGGCACACAACGGTTTCAGGATCTTTAGTTGCAGCATGTGAACTCTTAGTTGCGGCGTGTGGGATCTAGTTCCCTGTCCAGGGAGCAAACCCAAGCCACCTGCATTGGGAGCACAGAGTATTAGCCACTGGACCACCAAGGAAGAGGGCTTCCCAGATGGCGCTAGTGGTAAAGAACCCACCTGCCAATGCAGGAGACATAAAAGACGTGGTTCAGTCCCTGGGTCAGGAAGATCCCTTGTAGGAGGGCATGGCAACTGACTCCAGTATTCTTGCCTGGAGAATCCAATGGACAGAGGAACCTGGCAGGCTATGGTCCATAGGGTCACAAAGAGTCAGACACTGAAGTGACTCAGCATGCATGCACACTGCAGGGAAGTCCCCCACCCAGGTTTAAGGGGAGGGAATTAGATTCCATCTCTGGTTTGAAGAAGTGTCAGGGCTGCGTTGTAGAAGAAGCCATGGGATGGGAGGTGCCATGGCCGTCTTTGGGAAATAAGCCTTACAATTTGTCTTCTATTTCCCTCGGGAGGAATTCTCATTTTATGTTGTCACCGGGCTCTGGTGGACTTTCAGATGTCTACTTTGTACCCTGTACAAAGCATTAGCTCCCAGGGTAAGAAGGTTGCTAGGACCAGCAGCACCCCCTCCTCCCAATGCTTGGCCACTGGATGAAGGTGGTTCCCCAAGATGCAGGGCTGGTGGGCAGTCAGGCACGGAGCAGGTGCTCTGCAAGTATAAACACGCCCCTGGGGCATAGCAGATGGCATTGTGTAACATCATTCTTTTGCTCAGTGTGATAATGGTCTCAGGTCAGAGAATGTCCTTGTCCTTAAGGGAGGCATGGTAAAATATTAGATTGAACCACATACATGTTTCAATGCTCTTTGCTGAAATCATCCCACCCTCGCCTTCTCCCACAGAGTCCAAAAGTCTGTTCTTTATATCTGTGTCTCTTTTGCTGTCTCACCTATAGGGTCATCATTACCATCTTTGTAAATTCCATATATATGTGTTCATATACCATATTGGTGTTTTTCTTTTTGACTTACTTCACTCTGTATAATAGGCTCCAGTTTCATCCACCTCATTAGAACTGATTCAAATGTGTTCTTTTTAATAGCTCAGGAATATTCTATTGTGTATATGGACCACAACTGTCTTATCCATTCGTCTGCCAATGGACAGTAGATTGAGCCATATGATCATGTTGATATCTGTTCCTATTTAATATGGCTCAATCTAATGTTGAGGAGTGACTTGTCATGATGTTACAACCTGCACCTTGCTTTTGTTTTTTCCTAAGATTTATTTATTTTTGATTGTGCTGAGTCTTAGTTGCTGCATGTCGGTGTTCTCTAACTGCAGAGACCCGGGGCTACTCATTGTGGTACATGGGCTTCTCATTGCAGCGGCTTCTCTTTTTGCAGATCACAGGCTTTAGGGCGTGTGGGCTTCAGTAGTTGTGGCACATGGGCTTAGTTGCTCCACGGCCCAGGGATGGAACCAGTGTCCCTTGCATTGGCAAGAGAATTCTTAACACCACTGGACCACCAGGGAAGCCCTGAAACTTACTTTCAGATAGTTTATATGTGTGAATGTTGTCGACCTGAGGATCAGGTCTACCCACTGGGGTAGCAGCCAAGTAGGAATAAAGCCTGAGGGCAGATGCAGGCTGGCTCACTTCTGTTTCCCTCCCTCCATCCACAGCTCCTACCCAGCCCTGCCTGTGGGGGAGTGAGGGAGAGGAGGTTTGCTGGGGGGGCTCAGTGGGGCCTCTGCAGGGTGGGGGAGAAATGGTGGCCTGGGGTTCTTGGATTGTCTGCTCCCGAGAGTCCCCACATGCTCCTGACCGGACTTAGGAATTCAGATGAGCATGGCACAGCCCATCCACGTGCATCCTCCGCAAGGGTCCTCTCAGCCCCTCGGACCTTCTGCTTCCCTGTCTCCCAGGCAGCATCCCGCCTCTGAGCATCCTCTAGCTGCAGATCTCTGGGGCGGCTCTGCCACATCCTGTGCCCGGGACCGCTCTCGAAGCACAGGCCAGATGTGCAAATTCTGCGGCTGTGCCCAGGGCCGAGTGTAGCACAGCTCGCTTTTCTTGGAAGTCACTGGTGATTTGTTAGAAAAACAGGAAATATTGGGGCTGCCGGTGTACATTTTGACTTTTTTGTTTTTGTTTTCGAGCCGCCTTCATCCGTCCCAGTCTCAGGACATTTTAAGGGTATTTCTGCTCCACCCAGCCTTTCAAGCCTCCCCCTTGACCTTCCTCCTCCCTGCCCCAGTCCAGTGTATCCTCTTCTCCCCCCTCTTGCCTTCTGCCACCTCCCCCACCCCCAATCACTGTTGCAGGGAGGAGGCAGGTCTAGGGAACCACGGACACAGGTGCCACATATTGGTGATGTTGTAACTTCAGGCACGTGCTTCTGGGCAGTCTGGTTTCCCTGCACCTGCCCTTCTGCTCCTACCCCGTCCCCCAGCTTTATCATGGTGGTTATACAGAAAGCAGAGTAGGCTCTGCCCACGGGGACCTGCTGGAGCAGCTGTCCTGCTGACACTGGGGGGCGATGTGGCTGGGACAGGAAGTCCTTCATCCCCCATGGGTCAGACTGGGGCTGGAGGGGTCCTCAGAAGTCACTTTATCTATGGAGACACAGAGGCTGGGAGGGACCTTTCCAGGGCCCCCAGGTTGGATGCCTTGATTAAACAGGAATAACGGGGAGGGGATGAGGAGGCCTGGATCCACCTCTTCCCCAGGTCATCCCTTCCCTGACTGTGTCTCAGAAATGCAGGGGCAGGGACTGTGGTCATTTTGTACATTGTGCTTGCATGCTAAGTTGCTTCAGTTGTGTCTGACTCTTTTTGACCCCATGGACTATAGCTGGCCAGGGTCCTCTGTCCATGGGATTCTCCAGGCAAGAATACTAGAGTAGGTTGCCATGATCTTCTCCAGAGGATCTTCCCGACCCAGGGATTGAACTGGTGTCTCTTATGTCTCCTGCATTGGCAGGCGGGTTCTTTACCACTAGTGCCACCTGGGAAGCCCAGTTTGTACATTGAGAGATGGTTAAAGCACCAGAAAGTGCTGCTGCTTCCCAGTGTCCCTTGTTGAGTTTTTTTCCGGGCCTCATCTTGGCAGAGGTGGGCTCTGAGCATGCCTGGTTCTTGGTTTAGAGGTGTACTTGAGCCTTCTTGCTATCCGTTCCTCACCCCATAAGGTACCATGTTGGAGAGGCCTGTCTCCTATTTTATGGTTGAAGAAACTGAGGCCCAGAAAGGTTATGTAACTTGACCACTGTCCTCCCTTCTGCAGGCAGCCCCTCGAGGCAAAACCTCTCTGCCCTGGGAGGGCCCCTCCGCACCATTGCTGGACTTTGCCCTGGGTTCTCACCTTTGCACCACGCCTGCAGTGGGGCCTCCCCTTCTCTGGGGGCTGCCCTTCTGAAGTCATATGAGAAGTGTGATATGAGAGATGAGAAACTCCCCAAACCTCTCAGGGGTGTTGTTTGAAAAGGCATTAAACTGTCTAGAGAGAGATAAGAATGGTAAAACAGAGACTAAGATGGGAACCAGTCTGGGAAACTGAAAGACTATTTAGGGAGCTTCCCAGAAGAGAAGCAGTTTTGAGGAATTCTGGAGCTCAGGAAGGACAGTGGACGGGAACGTGACCCTTCTTCACACAGGGACTCCTCAACATCCAGGGGCTACAGCTGACTCCGTGGGGGAAGGAGGGGGTCCTTCCCTTCCCTTCCCTCCTCTCTTGCCCACATTCCCATTCACCCTGGTCCCATAGCTGCTGGGGAGCAGAGACTCTTATCCAGGGGTCTGTGAATTGGGATGAGAAAGATGAGACATCCTTATTGTCACCCGCCTCTAACTGAAGTGATGTTTCCTGCCGTGATGAATGTAGGCAGCAAACTAGAGTCATATTAGTAGCTCCCGTGACTTGGTCACCAGTAGAAACTCAGATGTTTTCGTATCGCTTTGCAGTTCTTATAGGTACCAAAAACATCGTTTATGCCTTTTACTACTTCAAAGTGATACTAATGATTTGACCCACTGCTGGATCTTGTTATTTAACATGCAATGAGGAGAACAAATATAACCCTGTCTGATTACTAAAAGGCTGATTACTGAAAACAATTGATAATTATATTTCCATGCAGTTCATTTTCTTTGCAGTCCCATGTATTTTATTTCATGTGTTTAAAACATTATTGTGAAGGGGGATGTCTATAGCCCTCTGCAAATTGCCGAATGGCTCTAGGATGTAGCAGTTAAGGAGTTCCACTATCAGAGCATTTAGGTAAAAAATTCTAGGTGCTAGGGCTTCCCTGGGCATCCAGTGGTTAAGACCTCACCTTTCAGTGCAGGAGCTGTGCATTTGATCCCTGGGCGGGGAGCTAAGATCCTTTATGCCTGGTGGACTGAAGAAAAACAAAACCCACAAAAAAGTAAAACAGAAGCAATATTGTAATAAATTCAATAAAAGACTTTAAAAATAGTCCGCATCAAAAAAATCATAAAAAAAAAAAATTCTAGGTGCTACCTGACAGCTAAGGAGGGCTTTGGTGTTCTGCAGATGTGATTTGGCATCCTTGCTGTAGACCCTGAGAAAGTCACTTTATCTCTGAGTCATAGTTTCCTTATTGTAAATGGAGGTAGAAAAAAATACCTTGAAGGACTGTTTTACTTGCAAATGCCAGGCAGGCAGTGGGAAGCATGATGGGTAGTAGCTGGGGACAGTGACAGTGGCTGATTCAAGCCCACAAGACTCAAGCAGGATTCTCTTTTATTACAGAGGAAATTCCAAGCTAAGTTCACTTCTTATTATCTCTCATACAGAAGGGAAAACTGTACACCTGGCTAACGCCTCTCATCTTTTTCTTTTGCTCTGGACTGGGAGCAGGTAGTCCCCAGGTATCCAATATGAATCTTGGTCCCTAAATTGAAGTATTTAAGAAATAAGCATGGTACATCCCTGCAATGAAATATTTTTCAGTCATGAAAAGAAATAAGTACTCTTACATGCTACAACATAGATGCACCTAGAAAACATGCTGAGTAAGTGAAAAAAGTCAGATGCCAAAGAGCACATATTGGGGACTTCCCTGGTGTCCAGTGGTTAAGATTCTGTGTTTCCAATGCAGGGGGCACAGGTTCTATCCTTGGTTGGGGAACTGGAATCCCAGATGCTACATGGCACGGTCAAAAACAAAAAGGACCACATACTGTATGATTACATTTCTATGAAATGTCTAGAATTCCAAAATAAGGAAGTTCATAGAAACAGAGAGTGGATGAGTGGCTGCCAGATGATGGGGGGGGGAGCAGAGAAAGGGGAGTGATTGCTAATAGATAGGCGGCTTCTTTCTGCGATGTTGAAAATTTTCTAGATTTAGATCGTGTTGATGGGTATACCACATGGTGAATATACTGAAAACCACTGAAGTGTGCCCTTTAAAATGATGAATTTAATGTTATGTAAATTATATACTGTGACTCAGTGGAATTTATTCCTGGTATACAGGCTGGTTCACCGTGTGAAAATCAGTTCATGTAATCCATTACATCAATAGGGTAAAGAAGAAAAATCATTTGATTATCAATAGATACAGAATCGGAGAAGGCAGTGGCACCCCACTCCAGTACTCTTGGCTGGAAAACCCCATGGATGGAGGAGACTGGTAGGCTGCAGTCCATGGGGTCACTAAGAGTCGGACGCAACTGAGCGACTTCACTTTCACTTTTCACTTGCATGCATTGGAGAAGGAAATGGCAACCCACTCCAGTACTCTTGCCTGGAGAATCCCAGGGACGGGGGAGCCTGGTGGGCTGCTGTCTATGGGGTCGCACAGAGTCGGACACGACTGAGGTGACTTAGCAGCAGCAGCAGATACAGAAAAAGTACTCAACAAAATCTAACATCCATTCACGATCAGTTCTCTTGGCAAGCTAGGAATAGAGGGGAATCATCCTCAACTAGGTAAAGAATATTTACAAAAAGTCTACATTTAACATCATACTTAAATGTGAAATGTTAGTTCTCTCCCTAATATTAGGAATGAGATAAGGCTCTCGCTTCTTACTCTTTCTATTCACATTGTACCAAAAGTCATAGCTAATGCAGTAAGACAAAAACGGAAATAAAAGCTACGCAGAATGGGAAGAAAGTAATAAAACTGTCTTTGTTTACATGTGACATGATTGTCTATGCAGAAAATCCCAAAGAATTAACAAACTCTTGGAACTAATAAGCTACTGTGGGAAAGTTACAGGATACAAGATTTATCTAAAGAAATCTATTGTTTTCCTATGTGCCAGCAATGAGCTATTAGAATTTGAAACTAAAAACAGAACGCTGTTTACATTTAGCACCAAAAATTTGGCACAAGATCTACATGAGGAAAACTGCAAAAGTCTGATGAATGAACTTAAAGGGAGATCTAAATAAATGGAAAGATAATCCATGTTCATGGATAGGCAGATTCAATATGCCAGTTCTTCCCAACTTAATCTATAGATTTAATGCCATCCCCATCAAAATTCGAAAAATTTACTGATTCTAAAGTTTATATGGAAAGGTAGTGTAAAACAAACAAACAAATCAGCGTATACAGGTGAAAGAACAGGCAGACAGATCAATGAAACCGAAGAGAGAGCCTAAAATATAACAACTGATTTCTGACAAAGGAACAAAGGCAATTCAATGGAGAAAGGATAGTTTTAAAACAAATGGTGCTGGAACAATTGGACATCCACATACGAAAAAAGAAAAATAATCTGTATATGTACCTTGTTGTTGTATAGTTGCTCAGTCATGTCTGATTCCTGCAACCCCATGGACTGCAGCCCACCAGGCTCATCTGTCCATGGGATTTTCCAGGCAAGAATACTGGAGTGGGTTGCTAGTTCCTTCTCCAGGGGATCTTCCTGACCCGAGGATTGAACTGCTATCTCCTGGTTTGGCAGGCCAATTCTTTACCACTGAGCCACTGGGGAAGCCCATATACATACTTAAACCTTTCAAAAAAATTAACTCAAAATGGATCATAAACCTAAAAGCAAAATGCAAAACTATAAAACTCCTAGATGATAACAAGAGAAAACCTAGATTACCTTGGCAATGAGTTTTTAGATATAATACCAAAAGCATGATACATACAAGAAAAATTTGATGAGCTGGACTTCTTGAAAATTAAAAACTTCTGCTGTGTGAAAGAGACTGTTAAGAGAATGAAGAGACTAGCCACAGACCTGGAGAAAGTGTTTGCAAAACATTTATCTGATAAAGGACTTACATCTAAAATATACAAAGAATTCTTAAAACTCAATAATAAGAAAATAAACAGCCCAATTGAAAAGTAGGCAAAAGATCTCAACTGCTCACAAGAAGATAAACAGACGCCAAATAAGCATATAAAAAAATGCTCAACATCGTATATCATTGGGGCTTCCAAGGTGACTCAGACAGTAAAGAAACTGCCTGGAATGCAGGACACCTGGGTTCCATCCCTTGGAGAAGGGAATGACTACCCACGCCAGTATTCTTGCCTAGAGAATCCCATGGACAGAGGAGCCTGGTGGGCTATAGTCCATGGGATCGCAAAGAATCGGAGATAAGTGAGCGACTAACACTTTCACTTTTTCGTGTATCATTAGGGGATTGGAAGTTAAAACAACAAGGAGATACAAGTACATACCTGTTAGAATGGCTTTAAAAAAAAACTGATACTACTAAATGCTGGTAAGGGTGTGGAACAATAGGATCTCTGAATCATTTCTGGTAGGAATGCAGAATGGCACAGCTACTTTGAAAGACAGTTTGGCAGTTTCTTAGAAAGCAAACTAAGTCTTGCCATCATGCTTCTAGATATTTACTCAAATGAGTTGAAAACTTACGTCCACACACAAACTTGCACGTAAATGTTTATAACAGTTTTATTCTGATTGCCAAAAATTGACAAGGTGTCCTTTGGTGGGTGAACAAAGGTGGTGGGTAGACAAACCAGGGAACATTCATAGAATGGAATATCCTTTTAGTAATAGAAAGAAATGAAAGAAAATGCAAAGAAATAGAAAGAAATGAGCCATGAAGACATGGAGAAAACTCAGATGCATGTTGCTATGTAAAAGAAGCCAGTCTGAAAAGTCTATATAATGTAAAAGGCCAACTGCATGACATTCTGGAAAAGGCAAAACTCTAGAGACAGTAAAAAGATCAGTGGTTGCCAGCGGGTGGAGGTGGGGAAGGATGAGAACTGGGGATTTCTAGGGCAATGAAACTATTCTGTGTGATACTATAATGGTGGATACACGACCTTTTGTGTTTGGCAAAATCGTAGAATGTGCAACACCAAGAGTGAACCCTAATGTAACCTGTGGACTTTAGTTATTATACTACTGTTGGATTAATACAGGTTCATCAGTTGTAACAAATATAGTGTACTAATGGGAGATATTAATAATAGGGGAAACCCTGGGGAGAGGTGGAGCAGGGCGACAGGGGGATATATGTGAAGTCTCTACTTTCTGTTCAATTTTCCTGTAAACCTCAAACTTCTCTAAGAAAGTTAAAATTTATAGAAAGAAAAAAACACATTAAAAATTTTTTATTGGAATATAGTTGCTTTACAATGTTGGGTTACTTTCTGCTGTACAAATCAGCTATAGGTGTACATATCAGTTCAGTTCACCCGGTCGTGTCCAACTCTTTGCGACCTCATGGACTGCAGCACATCAGTCTTCCCTGTCCATCACCAGCTCCTGGAGCTTGCTCAGACTCACGTCCATCAAGTCAGTGATGCCATCCAACCAGCTCATCCTCTGTCGTCCCCTTCTCCTGCCTTCAGTCTTTCCCAGCATCAGGGTCTTTTCCAATGAATCAGTTCTTCGCATCAGGTGGCCAGAGTATTGGAGCTTCAGCCTCAGCATCAGTTCTTCCAATGAATATTCAGGACTGATTTCCTTTAGGATGGACTGGTTGGATCTCCAGGTGTACATATATCCCCTCTGTTTTTTTGCCATTTCTTGATCTTCAACTGAAACCCAGCTCTGAGCCCCATTCCTCCTGCCAGGAACTGTCCAGTAGCTCGGAGTTTTTATGCTTTCCTGCTGCAAACCTTCCCCAAGGGGGTTACTTTATTAGCATGGGACAGAGCCCAGGGAGGGAACCATGTCCAGAAAGGAAGATATCAATAGCGGCGTAATATCAAACACAACCCTGTGTTAGTAACCTGTGGCCTTAGGAACAGCTCTTGGAAAGCTTGGGTTCTGACCTGAATCTCTCCCTTTAGCCTCTGTTATAGGAAATACTGGAGGAAGCAGGTTTCCTAGGCAACCTGCCCCGCATCGTGGGTGGCCAGTATGACTCAATCCACACCACCCTCCCAGGACTGACTCACTGAGAAGTTACAAGAGGTGTGATTTCCCCTCCAGGCCTGAGGAATATCCCGGGTGTCTCGGGCGTCTCGTAGGGTGACAGCCTCAGGGTTACATATTTGGGGTGGGGCCTTGGGTGTCTTGCACTCTTACCCAACTATCCCTGGAGACTCCGCCTTGGTCTTGCACCAGGAGCTGGGGTTAGAACCTTGTGCATGAAGGACGGGCCACTGTCGGAGTAAGCGCAGACCTTGGGGAAGCAGAGGCGGAAGGGATGGGCACCCAAACCAGCCTGAAGTCTAGAGGCAACTGAGCTTGTAAAAGGGAGACAGAAGAATGTCTATTAAGAGCCACATTGTAATGGAAGAGTCTGAACAAGAATAGACGCATATGTATGTTTAACTGAGTCACTTTGCTGTGCACCTGCTGCTAACATAACATTGTAAATCGACTAGACTTCAGTTAAAAAAAGAAAGGAATCTCAGGTTTGGGGGAAGGTACAGTAAAAAAAAAAAGCCACATCAAAAGCAGGGAAGATGGTGGAAATGTTTTGAGTGAAGGGAGCAGAGGCAGGAAGAAGTCTGTAAGGGAGAATGAAGGTGGGGGTGTGAGACTGGTGAAGGGCCCAGACCCCTCAGGGGCTTGTAAGCAGGGTTGGGGGTTGAACTTTGTCCTAAGGCAACGGAAAACCGTTCGAAAGCTTAAGCAGCAGGGAGGGAATGATAGTCAGATATGCTTTGTCTGAGAAGACACTTCTGCATAGAACATCTCTGCTCTGATTCTGTGAGTTTAAGAAGAAAATGCATGGGGGAAGGGTGTGTTACATAGGCATGTAAATGTATCAACCAGACTGGAAGGATAATAGGCGATCCTGAGCAGAGAAAGTGTATCTTTGAAAAGGAAAAGTGGGGTGCAGGTGCTGTAGCCACGCATTCTGGGAAACAAACTCACTCAGAAGGACATTGCAGATAGTGGAGTGCAGTTTATTACACCAGCGGCCCCAAGGCAGAGTCTCCTCTTAGCCAAGGACCCCGAGCAGTTTGTGTGAAAACCTTACATACCCTAAGTGTATAAGGTTCCCTGAAACTAGGCCGAACAAAGGAAAAAGAAAGATACGATCAAAGTTAACCCATGATCACATGCCTTAAGCCTAGGTAGTTAACAGGGGACAATTATCAACAGACCTGTGGTCATACCCCAATAAGCATAATAGAATTTATGATTCTATTCGATCACACAGATAATTAGGGTATTCTTTTAGCTACGGAGACCCCTCTTGCAGGAAGAGCTACGGGCTCTTCCTTCCTGGGGCCTGGTTTTCCAGTTGGTATGTCGTTTCCATAGATACTGGACATATAGCTCAAAGTCCACAGTCCGGCCCAAGATGGAGTCCTGCTTTCAAAATAGGGCCTGTGCTGTTTCCTCCTTCACAGGTAGCTGGTCAGGCTAAGAAAGCTTTCAAGATTTATTCTAGACACATATATAGTGAGTCTTAAAATATTTTTATTGAGGTGCTTTTTAAAAAATGTTATTTATTTATTTATTTGGTTGTGCTGGCACACGGGAGCTTTGATCTCTGTTTCGGCATGTGAGATCTTTAGTTGCAGCATGCGAACTCTTCTTTGCAGCATGTGGGATCTAGTTCCCTGATCAGGGCTGGAACCCAGGGCCCCTGCATTGCGAGCTTGGAGTCTTAAGCCACTGGACTGTGCAGGAAGGCAGACCCCTTCCAGGGCCCGAAACTGGGCTCTTGTCTAACACTCAGAAATGAATTGTCCGAGGAGACACGTGTGCTGACAAAGCAAGAGATTTTACTGGGAAAGGGCACCCGGGTGGAGAGCAGTAGGGTGAGGGAACCCAGGAGACCTGCTCTGCCGTGTGGCTCACAGTCTCGGGTTTTATGGTGATGAGATTAGTTTCTGAGTGGTCTTTGGCCAATCATTTTAATTCAGCGTCTTTCCTGGTGGCGCACGCATCGCTCAGCCAAGACGGATGCTAGTGAGAGGGATTCTGGGAAGTGGACGGACACGCAGTGTCTCCTTTAGACCTTTCCCGTACTCCTCCAGTTGGTGGTGGCTTATTAGTTCCATATTCCTTATCAGGATCTCCTGTCATAAAACAACTCATGCAAATGGTTACTATGGTGCCTGGCCAGGGTGGGCAGTCTCAATCAGTGTGCTTCCCCTAACAGGACCACCAGAGAAGTCCCTGGGGTTTGGTTTACCATATAGTGAAATGTACAAGTTTTATTGTACAGTTTCATGGGTTACAGAAGATACATACACCCATGTAACCTGTACTCCTATCAAGATACAGAATATTTCCATCATCCCAGAAAGTTTTCTCATGCCTATTCCTGGTCATCTCTTCTTATTAAGCCTTCTAGGGACAACTACTATTTTGATTTATTTCATTACAGATTAGTTTTGCCTGTTCTAAAACTTAAATGGAACCATAGAATATCTGTTTTGTGTGTGTCCAGATTATTTGCACAACACATTTTTGTTATTCATCCATGTTACACACATTCTTAATTTGCTCTTTTTAATTCCTTTCATCACCAAGTAGTAATGGATTATAGAAATATATCAAATAATTGGCTTATACATTCTCTTATTGGTGGATCTGGTTGTTTTCAGTTTGAGGCTACTATGATTTATCTATATTTTTTAGATAAGGAGTTTTTATTTAATTATTTAGTACTCATTCATTCATTCATTTGGCTGTGTTGAGTCTTAGTTGCATCATGTGGAATCTTTTGTTGCGAAGCACAAATTCTCTTCCTTGTGGTGCCCAGGTTCAGTAGTTGTGGTGCACAGGCTTGGTTGCTCCATGGCGTGTGGGCTTTTCCTGGACCGGGGATTGAACCCATGTCTCCTGCATTGGCAGGCAGATTCTTTACCACTGAGCCACCAGGGAAGCCCAGAAATCCACTGTCTTTTGAATTGTTTTTCTTCTCAGAGAAGATGTTGTTTCTCTCTTGCTGCTTTTAAGATTTTTCTTTTCTCTTTAGTTTTTCGAAGTTTGATTGTGTTGGGTCTTGGTGCGTGTTTCTTGGCTCTATTTTGTTTGGGATTCACACAGTTTTTGAATCTGTTGTTTTATGTATTTTGCCAAATTTGCCAAGTTTTCAGCCATTATTTCTTGGCATACTTTTTCAGCTCTGTCCTCTACCACTGGGACTCAGGTGATAAGAATGTTAGAGCTGTTTGTATAGCCACATTTCCTTAAGGCTCTGTCCATTTTTCATTTGATTTTCTCTCTATTGTTCAGATCGGATAATGTTATTGCTCTGTATTCATCGGTTCTTTCCTTTGTCCCCTCCATTCTGATGTTGAACTCATCCACTAAGCTTTTACTATTTCAGTTATTATATATTTTCAGTTTCATTTGGTACTTAATTTTCCTCTTAAATTTCTTTGCTGAGACTTTTCTAGTTTTCATGTGTTTATATCATTCATGGAAGCATTTTAAATGATGATTGCTTTAAAATCTTTTTCAGATATTTTTAATGTCTGTCATTTTGGGATTGGCATCTACTGATTGCCTTTTCTTATTCATTTTAGGATCTTCCTTATTCTTGATGTGACTAGTTACTTTCTATCACAATCTGGACATTTGGGGTATTTTGTTATAAGAGTTATAAGGTGCTGGATCTTATTTAAACATCTGCTGTGTTGATTTTCTCTCCAACATGTTCCTGAAAGGGAAAGTGAGGCAGGGCCGAGGGCGGCGGGAGTGGGTGGGGGTGAAGGAACCACCTTTTACTGCCAGGTGAAGGTATAAATCCAGGTTCCATACTTAGCTTCCATTGACATTGAGGCGGTGCGTCCATATTACCACTGGCTGCGGCTGCTGCTGCTGCTGCTGCTGCTAAGTTGCTTCAGTCATGTCTAACTCTATGCGACCCCATAGATGGCAGCCCACCATGCTCCTCTGTCCACAAGATTCTCTAGGCAAGAATACTGGAGTGGGTTGCCATTTCCTTCTCCACTGGGTGGAGTGGGAGTTCTGGCTTCACAAATAGGCCTCCACTGATACCTGCCTTGCTGGGAGGGGCAAGGGTGCATCATAACTCCACTGATACCAAATGGGCTTCCCAGGTGGCACTCGTGGTAAAGAACTTACCCACCAATGCAGGAGACCTAAGAGACATGGGTTCAGTCCCTGGATTGGGAGGATCCCCTGGAGAAGGGCATGGCAAAGCCACTCCAGTATTCTTCCCTGGAGAGTCAGAGGAGCCTGACAGGCTACAGTCCATGGGGTCGCAAAATCGGACACAATTGACGTGACTGAGCACAGTGATACCTGGGGTGGAGGAAATGACCTCACTCCCACTGCGTAGTAGTGAACAGACAGCTACAATAGACAGCTAGAATACAGTGAATAGAGAGTCAAGTAGACAGCTCTTACTGTCTGGTGGGGCTGGAAATCCAGGCTTCCCAGTGGCCTCCACTGAGAAATGAAGGTGGAGGGGGCTTATTACTACCAGTGTGGATACAAGACCTGGCTCCCTACTTGGCTTTCTCAGGCACCACCTGTGGTTGGGGAGGGGTTGGGGTACCTCATGACAGTCTGGCCAAAACTAACAAGTCATACTCTGGTAGCTCAGTCGGTAAAGAATCCGCCTGCTAATGCAGGAGACCTGGGTTCGATCCCTGGGTTGGAAAGATCCCCTGGAAAAGGAAATGGCAACCCACTCCAGTCTTCTTGCCTGAAAAGTCCTTTGTACAGAGAAGCCTGGCGGGCTCAGTCCATGAGGTCGCGAGTTGGACACAACTTAGCAACAAAACCACCACCACCATTCATGAATGGGAGAGAGAGAGAGAAAGAAGGAGAGAGATTTTTCATATCTAATTGGGCGCAAGTTGAAAGAGCATAAAAAGGAGGCTGAAGAAGATGGGCATGCTGGTGACTGAGAGCAGTCACCTACTGGTGATTAATGGAGAGAAGATTGGTGGTAAGTGGTCTTCATTCTGAGAGGGAAGAAAAGATGTTCAAGGGATGAGATAATGAATTAGACAGTCTGTCTCAAATTTATTCCAATGGCAGAGCATCTGGAGGTCTCAGTGTTCCATAAAATCTTCTCTGCCCAAAACTATGAAATATTCGTGTCTGTTTTACAAACTGGAAGTGGTTTTGCAGAAAGTGAGCAGCTATAATGAATGCAGTTTGTCACAACCACAATCTTTTTCCACATCCAAAAAAAAAATCAGAAATCTGCCAGTATATGTGTAATTGGCCTTTCTGGAGTTTCTACGTTTGCATTCATTTGCTGTTTTATTACTCCATGAGCATTTGCTGGCAAACAAGAAAGGCTCTGAATTTGAAAGGCAGCAGGATTAAACAGGGGCTTCCCACGTGGCACTAGTGGTAAAGAACCCACCTGCATTAGCAGGAGATGTAATGAGATGTGGGTTTGATCCCTGGGTTGGGAAGAGGGCGTGGCAACCCACTTCAGTGTTTTTGTGTGGAGAATCCCATGGACAGAGAAGCCTGGTGGGCTACAGTCAATAGGGTCACAAAGAGTCGGACATAAACTGAAGCAACTTAGCATGCACGCAGGATTAAACAGTCTCCAAGGCCAGGTGCCCATGGTTTAGCCCAGGAATCCATAGAATTTGGTTGCTGCCTGGTCTATGCCTTGGTACATTCTTATAGTCTGTCTTTGCTTCCCCCATTTTGGCAGTAATTTCTGTTTGCCCATCTCCAGCTTCTTTATGTATACAGAGAAGCTAAATTGCCTAGATCACGCCAAGAAAAGACAAGCCTCACTTACCAGGGAGAGAAAGCTCTGTGCCTCAGTCTCCTCATCTGTAAAATGGGAAAATGGGGGAAAGAGCATATCTACCTCATACGGATTCAGTGAATTAATTTATTGAAAGCACCTAGACAGTGCCTGACACATAGTATGTCCTCAGTTAGCATTAGCTGCTGTTATAAATATAAATATTACATACAAAGGCAATATAATGCATCTTACTGTCTTTCAGTATTTTTCCAGATGATTACTTGGGTAGGAGGGAGTCAGATAGACCTGGGTTCAAATTCTGCCTAAACTGCTTGCAGTTGTATGATCTTGGGAAGGTCATTTAGCTACCAGGGACTACATTTGCCTCCTCCTTGTATGTTCAGAGTTTTATGAGGTTATTCAGAGTAAATGAGCTCAAGGCTTCAAGCCCTAAGCACAGGAGTCAGTGCTGTAACCTGTTAGCATCTTTCTTCTTCTCTCCTCCATTCATCCCATCTCTTCTTGGTCTGAACCACAACTTGGTCTTCTTGGGAATCCTTGTGCCCTTTCCTTGGTAAAGAAGAGTGTGAGCGAAGGTGGGAAGTAGGCAAAGACTTATCTCGCCCTCTTGGCCCGTTTTGGCACACTTCCCCTACATCCGCCCCCTGCCCCCCCATACCACCACCACCTACCTTTTCACACATCCTGCTCTCCTGGCCCTAGAGCCATTCTGCTGCCCAGTGTCCACCGTCACTGCCGTCACAGACCCATCTATTGGCTAAATGTCCCTCCAAGACTCTTACGTTCTTGAAAAATAAGTGAGGACAGAGGAAGTGAGCCACCACCCTAACCCAGGGAGAATGAATCACTGACGATGAGGATTTAGGCAATTTTTGTGCGAGATGGCTTCCAGGGAAGCCTCAGATGATAACACCGAGGTGAAACCATGTACCCAGCCCTTTGGGTGTCTAGAACACAGTAGAGATAACTTCCTGCGAACACGGTGTAGGCGATGGCGCGGGCTTTGGAGTACGGCCAAGGTGGGCTGTGCTTACAGCTCAGGCTATAAGAATGATGACCACGGGAATTTGTCCAAGTAAATGGCTCACCCTCCCTGAACTGCAGGAATTGTACATAACTGTGAGTATGCCGTGGGGTGACTGTGATCATTAAACTAGACTGTCATGGGGAAGTACCAAGCCTGGGACCTGACGTGGAACAGCCGCTCGGTGGTAGGCAGCCTGTCCTCTTTCCTTCTCTCCTGTTCTCTAGGCTGAAACTGATAGACAATTGACGTTCCTATCTAATATCACAAAGATGTCGGTTAATTTATCTAATATCACAAAAATATCAATTAATTCTTCTTTTATTTCTCACTCTTTTTAAAATTGCAGTAAAATACTTATGCCATTAACTCTACCACTGTAACTATTTTTAAGTGTATGGTTTCATAGTGTTTTTTCACATTGCTGTGCAACTGACCTTCAGAACTCTTTTCATCTTGTAAAACTAAAACTCTATACCCATTAAATAACCCCCGCCCCTTTCCCTGAACACCTGGAAACCACCATTGAACTTTCTGTCTCTACAAATTTGACTACTCTAGAGACTCATAGAAGTGGAACCATACAGTGTTTGTTTTTTTTGTGACTGGCTTGTTTCACTTGGCGTGATGTCCTCAAGACTCATCCGTGATGGAGCACGTGACAGAGCTTCCTTCCTTTTTAAGGCTGAATACTATCCCATTGTATGTGCGGACCATGTCTGATATCCATTCCTCTGTCCGTGGACACACGGATGGCTTCTACGTTTCCTATTGTGAATACTGCTTCAGTGGACATGGGGTACAATAATATGTTCTGGTCTCTGTTTTCAGTTCTTTGGGGTATATGCTAAGACGTGGAATTGCTGGATCATGTGGTAATTCTATTTTCAATTTTGTGAGGACTCAGCATGCCGTTTTCTATAGTGGCCGCCCCATTTTACTTTCCCACCAGCAGTGCACAAGGGTTCCAATTGCTCCACATCCTCACTCACACTTATTTTTGTTTTTCATAATGACCATGCTAATGGGTGTGCAGTGGTACCTCATTGTGGTTTTGATGTGGATTTCCCTAATGATTAGGGATGTTGAGCATCTTTTCATGTGCTTATTGGCCAATTGTGTATCTTTGGAGAAATGTTTATTCAAGACCTTTGACCATTTTTAATTGGGTTTTTTGTTGTGTTGAGTTGCAGGACTTTGTATATTTTGGATATCACCTCCTTGTTAGACATATGATTTGCAAATATCCTCTCCCTCTCTGTAGGCTGCCTTTCTACTCTGTTGATTTTTTCCTTTGATGCAAGAGTTTTAAATTTTAATGTAGTCAAGTTTATCTATTTTTCCCTTTCCTGTGCTTTGGTGTCTTTTCCAAGAACTTATTGACAAAGCTAATGTGATGAAGTGTTCCTCCTGTTTTCTTCTGAGTTTTGTAGTTTAAACCCTGTACGTTTCATTCTCTGATTCATTTTGAATTAATTCTTTATGATACTGAATTTTCCTGTCTACCGAAAGGTTATGCATTTCTGTTTATTTGCCTTCCTTTGTGTTCCTCAAAAGTTTTACTTCACTGAATACCTGTAGATTTTAAAAGCTTATTTCCTCTTATTTTATTCTTTTCGTTGCTGTGTATGTGGGTCTCTTTCCAACACCATTTTTGTTTTTTGTGTGTCTGAATGATATTAACTTCTACTTTAATTTGTATCCAGCCACCTTATCTGATTCTCTTATTTGTGGTAGCCATTTTTCATTTCATTATTTTGGCTTTTTATAAATAATTTGAGGGTGAAAAAGTATAAATTATGCCAGTTCTATAATTGGCAAAGCTGTAATTCATAGTAAGCCTCCATGAATGACACATGACACATACAGCCTCAGAAAGTTCTTCACCCACTTCCTGGAGTTACTCGAAATACCCTGGCTGAGCAACAGATGAATTAAAATAAAGAGCTCGTAAATAGGGATGGCATGGTTCAAAACAAAACAGCAAGCAGTGAAATAAACCGAACTTAAAGCCACTGTTCAGGGAAAAAAACTGTAATTATTGTAGTTATTATGTTTACTATAAATTTAAAAAATAATTATTTCAGGAATTGTGATGTGTGAAAATTTTTAACACAAATCTGCATCCCTATTTTAAGAGAAAACAGTATTACAACATTCAGATTAAGAGAGGAGCTAAAATCACAATATTCAAAAATAATTTTTAAAAGTTTATAGGAATTCTAGATCCTTGTTAAGAAATTTAAAAATCTGCCTAAGATGAACGAAACCATCAGAAAATCTAAATTTGCAAAATTGACCCATGAAGTAGTTGAATATCTACACAGCCCCAAAACTCTGGAATAAATTTGAAAAAGAATTCTAAAATTAACCTTGAGGAGAGGAGCAGAGGCCACTCACTGCCGCACAATAGTGTCTGATTCTCACTCAATCCGGAGGGTTGCCTGACTGTCCTGAGGTTCTGGACTCAAATTCTAGTTATAGATTCACCACTTTCTTTAAAACATTTATTGATGAATAGTTGATTTACAATGTATTAATTTCTGCTGAACAGCAAAATGATTCAGTTATATATATACACTATATGTATATACATTCTTTTTTATATTGCTTTCCATTATGGCTTATCACAGAATATTGAATATAGTTCCCTGTGCTCTACAGTAGGAGCTTCTTGTTTATCTAGTCTCTATATAATAGTTTGCATCACTGATCCCAAACTCCAATCCATCCCTCCCCTACTCCACTTTCCTTCGGCAACCACAAATCTATTGTCTATTTCTGTGAGTCTGTCTCTGTTTCATTGACAAGTTCATATGTGTCATAGTTTACAGTCCACACATAAGTGAGATGCCATATGGCATTTATTTGTCTCTCTCTTTCTGACTTCTTTCACTTGGTATGATAATCTATAGTTCCATCCATGTTACTGAAAGTGGCATGATTTCATTCTTTTTTATGACTGAGCAGTATCCCGTTGTATATATGAACCACATCTTCTTTATCCATTCATCTGTAGATGGACATTCAGGTTGCTTCCATGTCTTGGCTATTGTGAACAGCTCTGCTATGAACATAGGGGGTGTGTGCATCCTTTCCAGTGATAGTTTGGTCTGGATATATGCCCATGAGAGGGATTGCTGGATCCTACGAGATTTGCCACTCTCTAACCTGAGCAAGTCCTTCATGGCTCAGAGCCCCCATTTTCTTGTCTGTAGAATGGGAGAGTTGCACTAGATGGTCTGTAAGGTGCCTTTCTAGTCTCATGGTCTAGTGTGTGATGCATGTGTGTGGTGGGGATGAGTATGAGTGTGTTTGTAAAATAGGAAATGTTGCTGTACATCAGAGTCATCCAGGGAGTGTTTTCTTAGCCTGATCTCAAAGCCACCTGGAGTTGAAATGTGTATACTGAGAAAGCACCCTGATAGCTAATTGATCACATTTATTGAATATTTATTATGTACCAGGCACTGTTATAAATATTTTTCATTTATTAACCCATTATGCACAACCTTGAGCTCTCCCAGACACTAACAACATTGTCCTTTTAGGGGACACCAAATTGATGATAGAAACAAATGCATCAACATTTCATGGTAACATTTGGTCATAGTGTTATCAAGATATTCCAGAATATATTAATCTTGTTGTTGTTCAATCACTAAGTAGTGTCTGACTCATTATGACCCCACAGACTACAGCACGCCAGGCTCCTTTGTTCTCCACTATCTCCCAGAGTTTGCTCAAATTCACACTCACTGAGTCGGTGATGCTATCTAACTATCTCATCCTCTGCCACCCCCCTTTCCTCCTGCCCTCAGTCTTTCCCAACATCAGGGTCTTTCCCATGAATTAGCTCTTCACATCAGATGGCCAAAGTATTGGAGCTTCAGCTTCAGCATTGTATTAACTATTAAATACTAATTTTTCCTAATTGCCATCAAAATGAAAATACGGTTTAAGCATTCTTGCAGAAAGGCCTCAGAGACCCTCTAAAACCCCTAGAGATTCTCAACTCCAGTTTAGGAACATGAGGTTAGGGGATTTTGAGGCAGCCAGTTCTGCACTAGTCCACCCACAAATAATTAGGACCTGTGACTGTTCATTAAATCTAATCAAGTTCATGAAGGGCAGTGAAGCTTTGGATACCCACTTGGAAAGATATACAAAGGTTATGTAAAGCCTATGTAACTATTGAAAAGTATTGTATAGACCCAGGTATACCCTTCACCAGGGCTTCCCAGATGGCTCAGTGGTAAAGAATCTTGCTGCCAAGGAGATGTGGGTTTGATCCCTGGGTCAAGAAGGTCCCCTGGAGAAGGAAATGGCAACCCACTCCAGTATTCTTGCCTAGGAAATCTCATGGACAGAGTAGCCTGGCGGGCTACAGTCCATGGGGTCATAAAGAGTCGGACACAATTTATCAAATAAACAACAACAGCAATAACATACTCTTCACCAAGTTTCCCTTAATGTTAGCAGTTTATGTGACGTGGTGCAATTATCCAAACCAGGAAATGGTAATGATCCAAATCCTTGAATTCTAGTCAGTGTCCCCTAACATCCCCTTTCAGTTCCAGAATCGAGTCCAGGATCCCACATCACATTTAGCTTTTGCATCTCCTTAGTCTCCTCCAGTCTGTGACAGTTACTAAGTCCTGCCTTATATTTTATGACCTTGACTCTTTGGTGAATTATTTTATAGAATTTGTCTGCATTCGGTTCTTTTGTTTTGTTTGTTTGTTTTGGCCACACTGTGAGGCATGTGAGATCTTACTGCCCCGATCAGGGCTCGAACCTGTGCCCCCTTGCCTTGGAAGTGCAGACCCTTAGCCACTGGACCGCCAGGGAAGTCCCTACGTTTGGTTTTGAATGGTTACTCATGATTTGGTTTGTGTGGTTGGGAATTTTTGGCAAGAATCCCACAGAAGTGATGCTGTGTCTCTCTTAGTGACTCGAATCAGGATATGGGAAGATACGTGATGTTGAGGTGTGTTATTATTGGTGATATTAAATTTAGTCCTGAAGTTAAAGCAGGGCTGGATTTCTCCTCTGTGACAGTATTTTTTCTCGTAATTGATCAGTTTATTGGGGAAAATACTCAAAAGACTCTGTACATATCTTGTTTTCGCTGAGATTGTCACTCACAGGTTTTAGCATCTGTTGGTGGATCTTGCCTGTAATAGAACTGTGGTGTTGGTCTAACAGTCATTTTGTATTTCTCTCATTCCTGTCACATTTATTAACTGGAATTCTTTTTTTGTGAAGAAAACCTGTACTTTCTCTCTTCTCTTTATTGATTTTTTTTTTTACTTTATACTTTATGACATTAGTGTAGACTCATGGGTATTTATTTCATCCTGTGAATTATTATCCAACACTTTGATTATTTAGTTGTTCAGACTATTCTGGCTTTGACCATTGGAAGCTCCTTTAAGTTGGCTCCTATGCCTTTTAACATTCCCCATCAGTGGCTCAGTGGTAAAGAATCTGCCTGCCAATGCAGGAGCCACAGGAGATGCAAGTTCGATCCCTGGGTCAGGAAGATCCCTTGGAGGGGGAAATGGCAACCCACTCCAGTATTCTTGCCTAGAGAATCTCGTGGAGAGAGGAGCCTGGTGGGCTGCAGTCCATGGGGTCACAAAGAGTCAGACACGACTGAGCATGCACACATCTTTTTCTAAATATTGGCTTATTTTCTGGTTCTACAAGATGTACCAAGCCTCCAGATTTATCTTCTATATTTCCTGCCTCAATCCTAAAATCAGCTGTTTGTCTAAGAAGCCTTGGTTCCTTTGATTGGAAAATGATATTTAGAAACCAAGGTCTGGGTGCTGGAGGTGCTTATCATTACTGGGAAGTCATTGTTTCTAGGCTTTCTCAACAGACAGAGCTAGAAAATATAGGTACACATATTAATTCATAGTCCACACAAATGGTTTTTTCACTTCTATTTGTATCCATCTGTTGTTGTTGCTCCAATACTTTGGCCACCTGATGTGAAGAGCCAACTCATTGGAAAAGATCCAGATGCTGGGAAAGATTGAGGGCAGGAGGAGAAAGGGATGACAGAGGACGAGATGGTTGGATGGCATCACTGACTCAATGGACATGAGTTTGAGCAAGCTCTGGGAGATGGTGAAGGACAGAGAAGCTCGGCATGCTGCAGTCCATGGGGTCACAAAGAGTCAGACACGACTGAGCAACTGAACAGATACGTGTCTACCTGAGTAGACGTTAAAACCCATGAGTTGATAGTGATTTCTCCAATTCCAGTCCTACACCAGAAGGTGGTTCATTCTAGACTTACCCCTTTCCTTATCTGTAACTTCTTTCTCTAACACTAAGAAACTGGCTCTCGTTATCTGTGATCTGTTTGCTAATTTGTTCGGTCCTAGTGTACAGGTGCTAGTGGTAAAGAATCCACCTGCAATGCAGGAATGCAAGAGACACAGGTTTGATCCCTGGATCGGGCATATCCCCTGGAGAAGGAAACAGCAACCCACCCCCGTATTGTTGCTTGGGAAATTCCATGGACAAAGCAGTGGGCTTCAGTAGTAGAAGGTGGGCTACAGTCCGTGGGGTCGTACGTCAAACGTGACTGAACATACACACACCCAACATACACATGAAGGAGTTTCAGGATTTATAACCCACATCTCTGTAAGAAGCAAGTTTAGTAACCAGAACGCAGTATTCATATATGGTTCTTTTTGTCTTTAGCCTTACAGTATGCAGTGGAAGTACTGTTTTCCAGTTACTGAGGTTAGTTTCTATATTCCCCATTCCTTACAGTGTGGTTCTACTAATCATTTACTAGTACAGTTAAGATAATTTGTTGTTTGGTTCCTACTTTTCCCCCCCGCGCCTCCCCAGATCCTGGTTGATTTATTTCATTAAAAAAAATTGTTTTAATTTATTTATGTATTTGGCTGCACAGAGTCTTAGTTGCAGCATGTGGGATCTAGTTCCCTGACCATGGGTCAGACCTGGGCCCCCTGCGCTGGGAGCACAGAGTCTTAGCCACTGGACCAGCAGGGAAGTCCTCTATTTATTTCATTTGGGATATGTAAAATATTGCGATGGTTCCAAGAGTTGAAGCCATATATGAAGGTGTCCTCAGAGAAGAGCTACTCCTCCGTACTCCCCATCCCATTCCCTTGCCCCTTCCATCTCACCCCAGTCTCCTTGGTTTCTGGTATATCCTTCCTGTATTGGAAGTGAAATTTTTACAAATTAGTTCGAAGAAGAGATTCTGCCTTACAAAGAGACATAAGGAGGAGACTGATGACACAGAAGGGAGATGAAGCCTCAGAGGACCGTAGGAATGGGGAGAGGGAGGGGTGGCCCAGGACCAAAGCAGTGGGGTCAGCTCAGCACCACAGGCCTTGGTGTTTCTCATATGTCCACCTATGGGGCTAAGTCTTCAAAACACAGGCCTGGAATATTCCAGAACACAAAGGAAGCAGTGTGGAGTGTTGCCAGAGCCTGGAGGCCCATACTTCCCTCTCTAGGAAATGTAGACTCCACAATTCTGCCGTTTTCCACTAAATCCCTCAAGAAAAGAACCTTTCTTCCTGGCCGCATGTGGGGCGGGCTGCATCAGGAAACCAGGCCGACCCTGCCCATGAGGGGAGGTGCCTCCTGTCTTGCATCGTGGGGTCATGGCATCATGAGAAGAGGTGGTCTCCTTCTGCCCTCCAGCGCCCGCTCCCCACACCCTTGAGCCATCAGGCCTCACTGGCCTCACTGTCCTGCTCAGGTCCACAGTGAGGACTCATCCTTACTGGCTCAGAAGAGGAACTCGGAGGTGGAGGCAGGCCCTGTTGTTGAGTGTTTCAACACTACCCCATTGAGGGTAAAAGAGGGGGGCAATTCCCATTCCTGGCAGCAGCTGGAATTTCACAACTTGACCTCCTGGTAGTAAGGCGGCAAGGCTGGGGTCTGGGGGGTTGGGAGGGGGATGCCAGGGGAAGCCAGGCCTTGCCCACCAAGCCTTTGAGAAAAGTCATCATCCTAGGGAGGGAGAGGTACCCCCTCTTCCCCTTTCATCTCCACCCGAAAGCCACTGGAGTTCTGCTGACAAGTCACCAAAGGCGGCTGATGACTGACTCATCACAGAAGTAAGCATGCCAGAGGGCTGGGCTGCGAACCGCAGTGTGCTGGGCTAACCCCCCAGGGCTGCCAGGATCCCCTGCCAGGCTCCCATCCCTCCCATCCCTCGGCTCCCAGGACCCAGCACCTCAAGGAGGTCCTGCCTCTGTGAAGAGCTGGGTCAAGCTCGAGATGGCCTCAGGGTACCAGGGAGACTGCTCAGTGCCCCGAGGATAAGGTCTTGATTGTCTCCGAACGAGCAGCCGAAGACACGGAGGCCTGGAGATGGGAAAGTCGCTCGGGGCCCAGAGACGGGGAGAAGCCTGGCCCTGTGGCACTGGACGGGGTGGTGGGGAGCAGCCTTCGGCGTCCGTGCATCCACTGTCAGCAGCCCAGGACACTGCTCTGAGGATGGGGCGGCGGCAGACATGATGTCGGCTGAGGATGTGCATTTGCGTCCTGCCTCTGCGTCAGATATGCTGGTACACCGGAGGGCACTCATTCCTGCCTCCTGACACAGCCAGATTGTCTGTTGCAGCAGGAATTGGACGGAGGGATTTTTAAACTTAGTTCACCGGGATGGCTCAGTGATAAAGAATCCACCTGCCAATGCAGGAGACACAGGTTTGATCCCAGATAGGGAAGATCCCCTGGAGGAGGAAATGGCAACCCACTCCAGTATTTTTGCCTGGAGAATCCCATAGACAGAGGAGCCTGGCAGGCGACAGTCCATGGGGTCACAAAGAGTCAGACATGACTGAGTGAAGGGAACGGGAACACAGCAGGTTCTGCCTTCACTCTGAGCTTGGGAACACCTGGTCCCCTTGAGCCATCGTGGTCATCACTTGGTCCAGCCGAGGTTGTTGCTTCTGGGGGCCCTGGTCCTCTTCCTGGGGGAGGCAGGCCTGCAGTGGGCAGCTAATATAGACACGTGTGGTGGGAATGGAGGTCTCCTAAAGCAAGATCATGTTAGTTAGCTGAGTACACTCGCTGCGGTAGTTAACAAAAAATTTTATTTTTCTCCCAGCAGCTGTATCTGACTGGGCCAAGGAGCAGTCAGAGCCAGACTGTCTGGGTTGCCACCCCTAGCTGTGTGACCTTAGGGAAGTTGTTTAACCTCTCTGTGCTACAGAGTGCCCACGCTCCCTCTGGCTTCCCCCCAAAGTGTCCAGTCTTCAGCCTCTTACTGCTATGTTTCCCTCACCAGGCTGGAGGCCCGCCAAGTGAAGAATCCGCAAAATAGCTCCAGTCCAGCTTTTCATCCTAGTATCCTAGATTGAACCCGCGTCTCTTGCGTCTCCCGCATTGGCAGGTGAATTCTTTACCCCTAGAGCGGGGCCACTCTTAGTGCCTGGGGATTAGTAAATCCCTGGAGGAAAGAACGCACGCGCACTGCTTCCCGGGAGGCCCACCCCCATGCCATCCCAGGGACATCACTGAAGTGAGGTGATGCTGAGCCGCTCACAAAGGGCTTCTGTTTCCCTTGGTGTCTTGTTCCTTCCCAGCTAGGGAAGTGGGAGGGTTTGCCTGCTGGGCTTCTGTGAGCTGACCACAGGGTCCAGGCCAGGATGTCCTGCGTCTTTGCATGTCATTTGCATGGCTCAGCTCTGAGCGTTGTGCTTCTGCTTGTGGTTTCCGGGTCTATCCCCTGCTCCACAGAGCTGGACAACTGCTTCCTCGGCTTCCCTCTGTGACCTGGCCTGACTGGCCAATTGTGGAGTCAGCCTGGACAGGGTGAATGCAGGGAAATTCCCTAGGAAAGAGGGATCACGGAAAAGACTGTAGCAGGAAAGCTTTCCTGTCTTGAAAGCTTGCTCAGTGCATCCACCCTGGTACTGAATTTCCCCAACAGCCCTGGAGGCTTAATACCTTGTCATACCCATTTTACAGCTAAGTAAACAGAAATACAGAGAAGTGAAAGACATTGCCTAGTGCATGACTAGCAAATACTAGAGTGGAGATTTGAGTCCAAGTCTGTTGATGCCAAACACCAGGCTTATTCCTTGACAAGGTGACCTGTCACAGCTTCCCTGGGGGCCCAGGAGCCCATGCTTCAACGTGAAGCTGGCCCTGCTGCAGGCTTTCAGAATGTGGCCCTTGGCACCATTGCCCATCTGTTGCTAAAACCCCTTCTTAGATCTCCTCAGCAGCCCTCCAGCCTGAGCTCAGTACCCCTGTCCCTCGTCAGCAGGAAAGAGGAAGTGGTTCTCTGAAAGACTAAGCCAAGGAAGGTCTTTGAATAACTGGTAACTTTGCTAAGCCTCAGAGAAAGCAAAGGAAAACAGCCCAAGTGGAGGTGAGGGCAGGAATGGACTGGGTGCCTAGGGCCTGGGCACCTGAGCAGAGGGTATGGTGTGGTGGGCGTGGGGCGCCTGTGAAGGCGGAAGGCCCCTGACACACTGAGGGGGATCTCAGCGATGTGGTCATCAGGAACAGGCTCCCTGCCTGCCCGTCCCTGGAGGCTGGGGGACTCAAGCCTGGAAATTCAGAAGAAAGTCCCCCAAGTGATGCTGGTTTCTCCTTTGAGGTCCTCCTGCCCAGCAATGGGGCCGGCCATGTCCTGGGCACTCCCCGGGCTCTTGGAGACACTCACCCCTGCCTGTGGTGCCCACACATCTCCACTCCCCTCCTCCCCCGACCCCTCACTTCCCTAGCCTGTGCTGTCGGGTGGCCTGAGTGCCCTGTCTTGCCTCTCTGAGCAGCACGGCCAGGGGCGGTCCAGCCCCGGAGGCAGCCGACTGACGGCACAGGGCTGGGAGTGCCCGCTGTCTCCACTGGCTGCCCTGCTTGGCCATGTGCTCCTTGAGCCTGAGGGTCTCCAGACTGACCAGCGTCTGTCCCCCACGCAGGCGATGACTCAGGATGCAGCAAGGGGCCACGACATGCACAGAGGACCGCATCCAGCACGCCCTGGAGCGCTGCTTGCATGGGCTCAGCCTCAGCCGCCGCTCCACCTCCTGGTCAGGTAGGTTCCCAGGGAGCAGGGGAGGAGGCGCATTGAGGGGTTGCAGGGAACGCTGGGCCAGGCCCGGGCCGGCAGATTCCGGTTCCAACCCTGTCTGTCTGACTCGGACCTCACGTAGGCAGGTGCTCGGCCGTAGGGCACCTGACGGAGAGTTGCCCTAGGTCAGGGGGCTGCCGTTTCTCCTCTCCCCCATGGTGTCTTCTTCATCCTCTTCGGGTGCTGGAAGCCTACCTCCCTAAGGTCTGCTTAGACACTCAGCTGCTGATTTCAAAAGAGCAGCTAAGACTCCATGAACAGCCCTCCCCAGAATTCTCCCATTTTACCTGATTTCTAGTTCTCTCCAGAGTCTCATCCTTCTCTTGCCCATAAAACAATGAAGAATCTTGGCAGACCTTCAGAAAGTAGGAGTTCTCTATGTCACGTGATCCCCAGGACAGAGAAACGGGGGTATCTATAGACTAGGGCAGTTGTGTCTCCAAGGCTGGTGCCTAACTCTAATATCTCCTTATGCTCTTAAAGATTTTCCCTATCTCACTTGCCTCCCTAACTACCCTATGAGATAGACATCCGTGTACCTTGAATACACCTGGTTCCTTCCTACCTCAGGATCTTTGCACTTGCTGCCTGGTATTTTTCCCTCAGAACTCTGCAGATCTGGCTCCTTCTCATTCAAGTCTCAGCTCACACGTCACCTTCTCAGGGAAGCTTTCCTTGGCCTTTGGAGTTCAGCAGATCTGACTTACAGCTGACTCTCATGGGCTGTAGGAACTTGTACAAGTCCCTTAGCCTCTCAGGGCTCAACTTCCTTGCCTGTAAAATGAGAATAATAATAGCAGGAACCACCTTCCCAAGGAGAGGATGGGAGACTCAATGGAGGTGATGTATGAAAAGCCTGCCAACTTATAGGTACAGTTTTTGTTGTTCAGTTGCTCAGTTGTGTCCTGCTCTTCGCAACCCCATGGACTGCAGCACACCAGGCTTTCCTGTCTTTCACTATCTCCTGGAGCTTGCTGAAACTCATGTCTAGTGAGTCAGTCATGCTATCTAACCATCTCATCCTCTGCTGACCCCCTTCTCCTCTTGCCTTCAGTCTTTCCCAGCATCAGGATCTTTTCCAGTGAGTTGGCTCTTTGCATCAGGTGGCCAAAGTATTGGAGCATCAGCATCAGTCCTTCCAATGAATATTCAGGATTGATCTCCTTTAGGACTGACTGGTTTGATCTCCTTGTTGTCTAAGGGACTCTCAAGAGTCTTCTCCAGCACCACAATTCAAAAGCATCAATTCTTTGGTGCTCAGCCTTCTTTATGTCCAACTCTCCCATCCGTACATGACTAAAGGTACACAGTAGGTGCTCAATAAATGGCAGTTTTCTTCCTTCTGGCCTCGCACCCAGGTTTTAAGGAGACTAAGTTTACAGAATTGAGGGGCCATTGTTAAGTTAAAGAATGCAAAGATGTCCAACTTTGGCAAAAGTTACCAAAACCTGTGACCATAGGAATGCAGCGTCAGGGCCTTCAGAACTTTGGAGGGAGCTCAGACACAAGAGGGAGCCACTTGGGCCTGCATTGCTCTTTTCCCCCTGTCTCACACACACATACACAGGCCTCCATGACCGCCTCTTTAACTTGGGGGTTTACCCTTACTGACTGCAGGGAAGCAGATTGACAAACTAAGAAAAGTCTGGGGAAGTTACAGGGTGACAAAGTGCTAATTGTCACTTTTAAAACAGAAATGAATGGTGCTTCCCCTTCCCAGGCTCCACCACCTGGTAGTCCCGGGAGGTCCCATGGCTGTCACAGACTCAGCCTCGTGCCCTGGGATGGAGCTTGTGGGGCACCTGTCCTTGTTCCTCCAACTGTCTCTGCTCCTGTCCCCCTTCCCTGCATCTCAGAGGTTGTGGGCAGGCTGATCCTCTCTGGAGGGACAAGGAGCAGAGTGGTGGCCTGTTCCTTGGCCTCTAAGGGGGATCCCAGCCCCTCTGTGTCACTTGAACCTCCTGTCTCCTGGAAGAAGCTTACTATT
The DNA here is from genome assembly GCF_023091745.1 of Budorcas taxicolor. Taxonomy (NCBI): domain Eukaryota; kingdom Metazoa; phylum Chordata; class Mammalia; order Artiodactyla; family Bovidae; genus Budorcas; species Budorcas taxicolor. The sequence continues at coordinate 28,203,214 of NC_068928.1, read as the reverse complement.
ATCTAGATGGGGCCTGATAGGGTCCAGTGTGTTGGTCTAGAATTTTCTGAGACTCTCCCATCAGAAGGTAATGCCCCAGTGCAGCCCCAGGAATGCCCAATTCTCTCCAACCCTGAGCTGACACATAGCCTCTTCTCCCTTTCCAGCTGGGTTGTGTCTGAACTGCTGGAGCCTGCAGGAGCTGGTGAGCAGGGACCCGGGCCACTTCCTTATCCTCCTGGAGCAGATCCTGCAGAAGACCCGAGAGGTGAGGGCTCGGCTTGGCTTTGAAGGGTGGCACTGGGTCGGCCTTGTAGAGTCGAGAAATAGGTCCCCACAGGGCTTCCCTGGTAGCTCAGTGGTAAAGAACCCGCCTGCCAAAGCAGGAGACATAAGAGATGTGGGTTCAGTGGCTGGGTCAGGAAGATCCCCTGGAGGAGGGAGTGGCAGCCCACACCAGTATTCTGGCCTGGAGAATCCAGTGGACAGAGGAGTCTGGCAGGCTACAGTCCACAGGGTCGCACAGAGTCGGACACGACTGAAGCGACTTAGAATGCACGTTCTGAAGGTCAGTTCAAGGGTGCCTGGACTACCAGGGGGCTTGGAGGCACTGGAAGCCTGAGTTCTCTGCTTCAGCGGTACTTGTGGATCTAAGTCCTCAGGAGAGGGACATCGTACTTTCACTATGAACGCGTGCTGTGTGAGCCAGGGGCCCAAGTTGACGCTGCTTCTTAAGACAGACAGTGCTTTTATGTCACAGGTGGCGCTAGTGGTAAAGAACTTGCCTGCCAGTGTAGGAGACACAAGAGACTCCAGTTCAGTCCCTGGGTTGGGAAGATCTCCTGGAGAAGGAAATGGCAACCCACTCCAGTACTCTTGCCTGGAGAATTCTATGGACAGCGGAGCCTGGCAGGCTACAGTCTGGGTCACAAAGAGTTGGACATGACTGAAGTGACTTAGCCCACCCGCTCCTTATAAATCAAAGGATTGACTACAAAGGAGAGAGGAATCTCTGCCAAATTCCTTTCCTCGAAAAGTCCCATGAGAACAAAAACACAGAAGTGAAAACTGATCTGATTGGAGAAGTAAACCGAGACCTCCTCTAACTGTTCAATGTGCATGCGTGCTCAGTTGCTCGCTCAATTGTGTCCAACTCTGTGCAACCCCATGGACTGCAGCCTGCCAGGCTCCTCCTATCCATGGGGATTCTCCAGGCAAGAACACTGGAGTGGGTTGCATTTCTTCCTCCAGGGGATCTTCCCAACCCAGGGATTGAACCCACGTCTCCTACATTGCAGGTGGATTCTTTACCACTGAGCCACCAGGGAAGCCCAACAGTTCAATAAATAGGCTTTTATGACTTAAAGAAGAGTAGGTTTAAAGCTGGTTTGGGCTAGACTTCCAGAGCAATCACAAGTCCCTACGGAGACTTGCTTTTTTGTAAGAGTTTCTTTTTTAAGTTTTCATTTCTTTCTTCTTTTAAGAAAGAAGAAAGAAATACATGACTACGTTAAAAAACACATGTCTTTCTCAGCTGGTTTTTTACCTGTAAGAAGAAAGTTTTGGTTCATCAAGACACCCACGGCCAGTTCTGCCACCACCATTTACCTGATGCTTTCCCTGGCCACAAGCAGACCAGCTTAGAATGGCTAAACCACCTCGAGGCTGCTTATCTTATGAACCAAAAAATAAAGGAACAACCACTGTGTAGCAATAGGGGACAATTTTGTATTGGGCTGACCAAAAAGTTCATGTGGGTTTTTACAGAAAATCCCAAGTGAACTTTTTAACTAACCCAATAGAAGGGGCCAGCTGAGCAGCAGATGTGCTGGACACATAGTCTCTTCAGGGTAAAAGAGAAGGAGAATTCTAAATTTCATCCTGCTGACATCACCAGCCACAGCAGAGGTGGTGTGCCTTTCTCTGCCTCTTCAACCCCCATGAATGCCACAATGACTGGGGAGACCACTAGCATTTTAACCAAAGAATTCCAAATCATGTGTATATATGTGTGTTTATGATGGAGTGGGTGAGCTCTATCAAAGAGATGACTCATAAAAGAAGAAACAGAACTTGTAAACAATATGGAAAATGTTGCCTCAGTTATAATAAAATAAATGCAAATGAAAGCCATAGCGACACAGCTTTTGCCTAGCAAATTTGCAAAAACTTTGAAATAACCCTTGCAGGGAAAGGCATGGTGAAACTGGTACTTTCATACATACAAGGTATTATAAATGGCAAAATTCTTTGGGAAAGCAGTTTGGCAATATATTTCCAAGATCATAAATATGGTTATAGTCTTTGAACCATTGATTCTACTTCTTGAACTCTGTCATAGATAGATAATCCAAATTATAAGAGTGTGCACAGAAGTTTTCATTGCATGAGTACTTAGAACAGCAATACATAATTTCAAGTGTATAAAACAAAGCTAATAAATTATGGAGCTCTACCAGAAGGAGTATTATACAGCTAATAAAAATGATGAATAGTACCCAAGAGAAGAAACAAAATTTAATACATTATAAAATTTCAGGGAGTTCCCTGGTGGCCCACTCGTTAGAACTCAGTGCTTTCACTGTTCTTGCCTGGGTTCATTCCCTGGCTGGGGAACTAAGATTCTGCAAGTTGCAGGATGTGGCCAAAGAACATGGAAAAAAATTATTTTCAACTTTTTTAATCCAGAAAGGAAAAAGTTAATGTTTGTAATTTATGTACATTAAAAAAAAAATCCATTAAATTGGGACTTCCCCGGTTAGGACTTTGCCTTCCAATTCGGGGGATGCGGGTTTGATCCCTCATCGGTGAGCTAAGATCCCACATGCCTTGTGACCAAAAAAACAAAACATAAAAAAGGAACCAGAAGAAATAATATTATAACAAATTCAATAAAGACTTTTTAAAAACTCCACAAAATTAAAAGATCAACAACAAACTGGAAAACATATATACAACACAAATAATAGATAACTGTGTAACCAGGAGGGGGATAAAGGTGGTCTTAGAGATGATGTAGAAAGACAGAAATCCATTTATCATACTGTATGTAAAAGACATGAAGTGTAAAAATACATACCCAATGATTACAACTTTGCAAAGGAAAATACATAGAGAAACGTGGTGTAGGGAGCGGTAAGTTGAAATATTAGCCGTGGCTAAAGGGGATATTGAGGGATTTTTTTTAACTTTTATTTTCTGAAAGTTTGTCCTGTGATTACTTTTCACTTAATGGGTTGTGCACCCCATGAGTGAGCCCCTGCCCATCCTGTCCTCCACACAGGTCCAAGAGAAGGGCACCTATGACCTCCTGGCCCCTCTGGCCCTGCTGTTCTACTCCACTCTCCTCTGTGTAAGTTCCCGGATGGGCCAGCCTTGGGGGCTGCGGGGGAGGGAAGGGAAGAACAGCCTCCTGTGGGGGGAGCGGCGGGCAGAGCCCTCACAGCTCTGAGGATAAAGGTACAGCGAGAGAAGCTGTCCACCGATGACACTGCAGATGGGTGTTACCCCTCTGATGGCTTCAGATGACCATTTGAGAGACCTCCAGTGACTCCCCATGGACACCATCGTGTCGGGACTATCTGGGGACCCACGGAAGGGATGCAGTCACAGCCTGGTCCCAGTCACAGACAGGTTCTGCTAAGAGATGTGGTGTCCACCTCCTTTTGTACCCCCAGTGGTCAGTTCCCCCAGTGCGGTCACCCCCTGTTCACCAGACCAGTGGCACCAGATGACTCCATGTACATTGAGTCAGTCCACTTCAAAGAATAAACATTTGCCTCTCATGAGGATATTTAAATAAAGACGATTTAGCCCTGAAGACCATTCCGTAGCAGCAGTGGCCCCATTTACGATGACCTCCAAGGGGACAGCTTTTCAGAATTTGGTAAATTGTTTCGTTTGGTGAAAGCCAGGCCCCTGTCGTAGAGACATCCTTGGGCACCATCTCACCTGGCCGTCTGTAACTCACTTCTTGTGGGTAACTTTCAATTCTGCCCGCCTTCTCCCTGGGACACACTGCTGCCAGGAAAGGTGTGCCCTTTGTGGAACATTCCAGAAAGAAGCCAGGTCTGCCCTGGAACATCAGTGAACTTTTTCTCACCCGGACTTCTCTGCCTGCCGCTCCCTCTCCACCCCAGACGCCACACTTCCCGCCAGACTCAGACCTCCTTCTGAAAGCATCCAGAACCTACCACCGATTCCTGACCTGGCCCGTTCCTTACTGCAGCATCTGCCAGGAACTGCTCACCTTCATCGATGCTGAACTGAAGGCCCCAGGTGAGTATGGAGGTGGCCAGCACGTGGGGCAGGGACCCTATAGGTCCGGAGATTCCCTGCCCTTCTGAAACTGGGCTAGGACCCTCCTCACCTCGTGTCCCTCAGCTTATCTCTGTCCATGGCCCGCCTCACAACCTTGGAGTCCCTCTTCATACAGCACTCGTGCTCCACGTCTACATCAACACCAGAAGACTGAAAGCTATGAACACCAGCAGGAACTCCAGGAGGAGTTCTCAGGGGGAGCTGAGCAGAGGTTCAGGTCAAGGAGACCCCATCTCATGGCTTGTGCCTCTGCTCCGGTTTGCCAAGGGATTGGTCTCTGAGGTTGCCCAGCTCAGACAGAGAAGCCGCCACAGTGTTGACAAGAGGCCCTTGTTTGTTCTCTTTACCCCAGAGCAGATAGGGGGATATATGTGTGATGGACTAGGTTCTGGCCAGGGAAGGTGGCTGGTGCCAGGAATGAACAGGCAGATGGACACCATGACAGTGTGGGTGAGTGGTACTCAGGGTCCTTGAGAAACTGCAGGTGCCATAACACAGGGGTCCCCAACCTCCAGGATTTAATGCCTGATGACCTGAGGTGGAGCTGATGTAATAATAATAGAAATAGAGCACACAGTAAGTGTAATATGCTTGAACTGTCCTGAAACCATCCCCCCGCAATCTGTGGAAAACTTGTCTTCCATGAGACCGGTCCCTGGTGCCAAAAAATGGTTGGAAAGGGAAAGTGTTAGTCCCTCAGTCGTGTCCAACTCTATACGACCCCATGGACTGTAGCCTGCCAGGCTCCTCTGTCCAGGGCATTCTCCAGGCAAGAATACTGGAATGGGTTGCCATTCCTTTCTCCAGGGGATCATCCCAACCCAGGGATTGAACCGAGGTCTCCTGCATTTCAGGCAGATTCTCTACCATCTGAGCCACCAGGGAAGTTCAAAAAGAGTTTGGACTTTCACCAACATGGAAACAAGGTCTAACAAAGCTATTGTAAGAGCAAGAAAAATGTAATCAAGTACAATTTACTGACAGGTGGCCCCTCATTTGAGTAATTCCTCATATCAGTGGCTCAAAGGAGTAGTCACTTAAACATCCTAGTAGATGCCTCTGAAACATTTGATAAAATTCAGTATCTATTCTGAATAAAAATATCTTGGTTTAAAAAAAAAATTCAATATCCATATTCCTGATATTCAAAGCCCCTCCAATATGTGGAAACTATTAATATATGGAAGGGTCCTTCATAAGGTAACAACCCATAGTGAAATACTAGAAGCATTTCTGTTATTAACAACTTTCCTCTTTGTGCTTATAAGATTTTGCCTATGCAAAAAGACAAAAGTAAGGAATATTTCCTCTTCCAGAGAAGATAAAATTTTAATTCCGCAGAGTTCAAACAATTGGTTATCTGTCAAGACTGTGAGAATCACCCAAAGCAATGTCAAACTAATAATCAGGGAGCTAAGAGCTTTTTCATATAATAGCATCAACTCGTAAGAAAACATAATGGGGAAAAATAATTTACAATAGCAACTAAAAATATAAAATAAATAAAGAAATGTGAATAACCTACACAGAGACAGCACACTTTACTGAAGGATGAAGAATTTAAGAGACTTTGTTGGATTGAATCAATATTGTAATAATATCCAGTATTATGGAAATAAATGTAACCGTGATAAAAAATACCAATATCTTTAAAATTTTGACAAAATAAAGTCTATTGAACAGAATAAATGCTCTACAGTGGCATTTATTATGTATTTATTTCTGTATTCTTAGGGAAAAGTAAGAAAGGAATATTTCCCTACTAGGTCTTTAAAAGTACTATAAGGCTATGGCTATTAAAATAGTACAGTTGTTGTTATAAGAATAGATAAATTAATGGGATGAAATAGAATGTCTTAGAACAGATTAAGTGTATAAAAATGTATTATATGACAAAGAAGCATCCACAAGTCAGTAATGAAAAAATTTGTCATTTAATAAATGGTATTAGGATAATTGACGGACTGAGAATTGGACAGGTTAAAATTCTATCTCAAAAAGCATTGAGTGCTAGTGCAAGCATAAAAATATCTTTCAGATGGATTAAATGTTTAAGTGTGGAAATCAAGACCATGAAAGGAATGAAAGAAAAATAGGTTATATGAGCCTGGAGTGGAGAACAGATGGCAAATGTGTCCCCCCACCCAAGGCACAAATAATAAAGGGCTAACAGATTTGAGAGCATGAAATGAAAGCTTCTCTATGGCAGAACCCACCATAAATGGAAAGTAAATAACCAACTAAGAAAAATATTGGCAACGAACAATATATCAAGCCCATGAAGAGTTCTTTTGTCAACTGAAAAAATAAGCAAACACACCAATGGAAGTATCGATACAAGGATATGATTCAAGCACATCCAGAAAGAACCAATAACAGCTGAGCTACACCCCTCCAGAATATTTACCCTCACTAGTAGTAAAGAAAATCCAGAGCTAAATAGTGAAGACACCTTTTTCCCCTATCAAATTGGTAAACCTAAATATAGGACAAAAATACCAGTGTTGCTCAGGAAGTGGGACGGGAGGGTGTCCTCTAAAGCATTAAAAGTAATTATCTTTTCACCCAGAAATTCCGTTCCTAGAAGTTTATAACCTGATGAATAATTATGGATGTTGCAAAGGTCTAGCTACACAGGTGTTCATTGCTGCATTCTTTTTAATAATCTGCCAATTCCAAAAAACCTAAATATCGTACATATTAATAGTTGAATATATTGTACCAGAGTCATTTGGTGGAATCCTACTCGGTCATTTAAAATGAGATCATAGGGCTTCCCTGATGGCTCAGTGGTTAAGAATCCACCTGCCAATGCAGGAAACGGGTTTGACCCCTGATCTGGAAAGATCCCGTTCTGTGGAACAACTAAACCTGTGCGGCACAACCACTGAGCCTGTGCTCTAGAGCCAGGGAACTGCAACTGCTGAACAGCCTATGCTCTGCAACAAGAGAAGCCTCCACAATGAGAAGCTAACGCAGCACAACTTGAGAGTAGCTCCTGCTTGCTGCAACTAGAGAAAGCCAGAGTAGCAACAAAGACCCAGCATAGCCAAAAATAAGTAACTAAGTAAAATGATATCATAGAAATAAGGTTACTGAGATGAAAAGACGTTTAGTAACTTGTTGAGTAAAAAAGCAGGCCCCCAAATACTATGTGTGTTGTAATCCTATTTTTTGTTTTATTCTTTTGAATCTGTATATGCCCCAGGCTCTGTTTAGTACCTAGAGTATCTAAGTGTCTGATCATGGGCATTAAATACACACAGAACAGATGTGCTGAATCTTATTCCCTAGTAATAAATGGACCCTAGAAAGCTCCAGACTGAAGCTTTATATGAAAAGTGCTTTGGAGAAATTTATGACTTCCCTTCCCAATTGATCATCTCATTTGTCTGCCCCCAACCAATGAGGTTGGGCTTGATTCCACCACAGAGCTTCCCTCGTGGCTCAGACAGTAAAGCGTTTGCGTGCAATGCAGACAGACCTGGATTCGATCCCTGGGTGGGGAAGATCCCCTGGAGAAGGAAATGGCAACCCACTCCAGTATTCTTGCCTGGAAAATCCCATGGACGTAGGAGCCTGGCAGGTTACAGCCCATTGGGTCACAGAGTTGGACAGACTAAGCGACTTCACTCACAGCCAATCAGGGGCTTCCTAGGTGGTGTCAGCGGTAAAGAACCCGCCTGCTAATGCAGGAGATGTAAGAGAAGCGGGGTTCCATCCCTCTTTTGGGATTATCCCCTGGAGGAGGGCATGGAAACCCATTCCAGTATTCATGTCTGAAGAATCCCATGGACAGAAGAGCCTAGAGCCTGTCAGGCTATAGTCCATAGGATCACAAAGAGTCTGACACCACTGAAGCAACTTAGCACATAACACAATCAGCTTATCCATCTGCCCAACCAATCAGCTAATCTATCTTCCTCCAACCTATCAGCTGATCTGTCTGCCCAACCGATCAGCTGCCGTTACAGTCACTAAGGGCCTGGATAGGTACAGGCTATGTGTCCTTCAGTCAAAAGCTCCGCACTACATGAGCCTCACTTCCTGACAGAGGCTCACATGGAAGAATCAAGAAATCAGGGAGGCTCTCAAGAGAATGGTTGGACAAAGGCAGGTGCTGAGGCACATGATAAACAGACAAGTAGGCCAACTTCGCTTTCCAAGGCACCCTAAATGAACAAACCAATTTAATCTCTTTCATTCCCTTCCTCCTCACTATCCCCCCAAACAAACAGATCTAGATTGCTTCTGGGCTTCTTGGTGGTGACCAGAATTCCTTTAATGAGAAGGCAAAGCTTTTCTTCTTTTCTGTAACAGGACAGAAAGGATTTAAAATGCAAATGTCCTGGCAGGACCTTCAGTCTCTGCCTAAGATCTAAATGACATTCTTTTTGATATGGGTCCGGGGGAGGGCTGTCACCTGCGTGCAGGGAGACCGCTTCCCAATTTCAAGTGGAACCAGCTGGCTGCCCTCTTGCCGCCCGCACGCTATGCCTTGAGATGTTTTTGTGGGCAACTGAGCAGGAACTCAGCTCCCAGCAGCCCCCAGCAAACAGATGTGAAGCTGAGAGGCGGGCTGTGGGGAGGCCCAGACACTGGGACCCGGGGTTCTATTGGGGAGAGGAGAGCCAAGCAGAGCAGCAGCTGGAGATGGAAATGGAGTGAGAGTCTTTGAACTCAGAGCAGTGAGGGCTCGTGGAACCCTAGCCACTCACTGCTGAGGGTCTTCCCCTGGATCTTGCCCCTGGGAGCATATGAGGGCTCAGGTATGCTGGGGACCAAGCAAGTGCTGGAGGGGGATGCTCAGGCCAGGCTGCCCATGCCAGCAACGCCTCCTCTTCCAGGGGAAGCAGAACCGAAATAGGAAACCGTTTGCTCTTGCCAGACAATCCTTTTCAAACAGTTAAAAAGCCTCAAACTCAAACAGATGCATAGTGAGCCTGTGTCAAAGACACATTCCAACTCTTACTGAGGGAACTAGCCAGGAAGGTGGGAGAGGCGGTTTAAAGGAGGGTGTCAGAAACTGAAATTAATTTCTCATCTAAGCCACGAGAAGATGGTAGAATTAGATACAAAATTAGTCAACATCATATAGGAGAATGAAACATCATACAGTGGGGAGAAAACCCTTTGACGTTATCTTTTTTAAAAAATGTTTCATTGGAAGATAATTGCTTTACCATATTGTGCCGGCTTCTGCCATACATCATCATGAATCAGCCATAGGGATACATGTGTCCCCTCCCCCTTGAACCGCCCTCCCACCTCCCATTCCATCCCACGCCTCTAGGTCGTCTGTCACAGAGCACTGGATTGAGCGCCCTGTGTCACACAGCAAATTCCCACTGGCTATCTATTTTACATATAGTATATATTTCCATGTAATGTATATATTTCCATGCTACTCTCTCCATTTGTCCTTCCCTTTTCTTCCCACACCGTTGCCACAAGTCTGTTCTCTGTGTCTGCATCTCCACTGATGCCCTGCAAATAGGTTAATCAGTGCTGTCTTTCTAGATTCCATTCAGTTCAGTTCAGTCGCTCAGTCGTGTCTGACTCTGCGACCCCATGAACCGCAGCACACCAGGCCTCCCTGTCCATCACCAACTCCTAGAGTCCACCCATGTCTCTTGAGTCAGTGATGCCGTCTAACCATCTCATCCTCTGTCCCCTTCTCCTGCCCTCAATCTTTCCCAGCATCAGGGTCTTTTCCAATGAATCAGTTCCAATGAGTCAGGTGGCCAAAGTATTGGAGTTTCAGCTTCAACATCAGTCCTTCCAATGAACACCCAGGACTGATCTCCTTTAAGATGGACTAGTTGGATCTCCTAGATTCCATACACACACGTTAATATATAATATTTGTCTTTCTCTTTCTGACTTACTTCACTCTGTACAACAAGCTCTAGGTTCATCCACCTCATTAGGACTGACTCAAATGTATTCTTTTATATAGCTGAATAATATTCCATTGTGTTTATGTACCACAATTCCTGTATCAATTCATCTGTTGATGGACATCTAGGTTGCTTCCATGACATTATCTTTTATAGTGAACAAAAAGCACTCATCTCACATCCACAAGTAAGCCTCTAATTTCATAGAACCTGACCCCTCATTAATATTAATAGCAAGTAGTAAATTCAACCACATTAGCTTCTTCTCCTTAACCCTTAGGTGGCCTAGTTAGAAAGTGCTATGCTGTACTATGCTAACTCACTTCAGTCGTGTCTGACTCCGCCGCCCTATGGACTGTAACCCACCAGGCACCTCTGTCCACAGGATTCTCCAGGCAAGAATCCCGGAGTGAGTTGCCCCAGCCTCCTCCAGGGGATCTTCCTGACCCAGGGAGTGAACCAGAGTCTCCTGTGGCTCTCACACTGTAGGCGGATTCTTTACCGCTGAGCCACCGGGGAGGTCCAGTTAGGAAGTGCTTTGGTGTAATTTGGTGAAGGCAGGTGGGTAATAGTTTTGCCTCACTGCTGAGTAGCTCCACCCCCAGTAACCCAGCTGAGGGAGGCAGTAGGGGGAAGGGGAGACCAGGCACTGAGCTCTGTGCGGGAGGCTGAGGCTGCATCACTTGGTGGTTACCAGTACTTGGCACGAGACCATCTTGGGGTTCCTACAACTCTGGAGCTGTGGGGCCTTTGGCAAGACATTTCACATCATAGGAGCCTCAATTTCCTCATCTGTAAAATGGGAGGATAGTCGTGTCTCCCTCTCAGCAGTCTGCGAGGATAATGCTGGCCTATTTTGATTTCCCATTGCTGGCGCAGGAGGGTTCAGAGTGGTTTTATCTTAGTAGGTGGATCCTGGCAAGGTCACAGGGAGAAGATGACAGGGACTTGGTGAGCTGGGCCCTCCACCCATGCAGCCTTGTGGAGTCAGTTGCCATGGAGATGAGTGAAACAGTTTATCCCACTTTGATGTGGCTGGGTGGCAGAGGAAGTGGGCAGGTTATCAAGCCTGCGGACCTCCCCCTTCTTCCTGACTCCACCCCCGCCATAGGGTCGCCCACTGCCTCCATCTGGGTGGCAGGAAACCTCACGTCAGTACTTCCGGGTCCCACCCACCACAGCCCGCTTGGATTCAGCCCGCATGTTTGTTGAGTATTTACTCTGTGCCTGCCTGGCTGTGCAGAACACAGCACTTGCCTGCTGAGAGTTGGTCTGTCATCCTGATGGGTGACAGTGGGCATCATATGTGTGAGTCACGCCTCAGTTTTCAAAGCACCCAGACCTCCATGATTGTATCACCCAGCCCACAGCCCTGCAGAGTATGAGGGAAAAGCAGCATTGCTCCTGTTTTGTGCATGAGACGACTAGGACTCAGAAAAGTTTGATGATTCTTGCTTTAGCTATTAAGTCAAATGTGAGAGCAGGAACATGGGCTTTTGGATAACAAAGAACTCTGCTCTGTCACTTATTAGCTGATGACGTTGGACAGGTTACAGAAGCTCTCTGAGCCTCCTGATCAAAAGTAGGACTGTGTTCATAGCAGCTGTGTTGACAGTAGCCAAGACACGGAAGCAACCTAAGTGCCCGTCAACAGATGAACAGATAAAGGAGTGTGTGTGTGTGTGTGTGTGTGTGTGTGTGTGTGTGAGAGAGAGAGAGAGCCATGGCTGCTGTCCAGGGAACCCCAGAAGGAAGGAAAGCATAAGAGGAAGCCAGTAGCCAGGAGTGTTCGTGTCAGGGTACGATGTGGGTCAGGAGGAGGAAGCCAGGATCATCTCCTGGGACAGCCGTGTGGCTAAGGCTGAGCCTCCCCTGCCTCGTGTCAGCCCTGGGGACTCTGCCTCACGATGACCAGGCGCCATGTCGTGTCCTCAGCATGGACGTTCCATAAGAATGTCATTAACGTGGTGCCAGTTCCTGCTTGGTGACACCAGCAGTGATTGTCACTCAGCCTCTGTCTTCTTTGTCAGCTGTCCTATGCAGAATGGCCATTTCCAGTTATCACTTTAGAAAAGGGAAAGGGGTGGTGGAGGGATAATTTAGGAGTTTGGGATTAACAGTTACACACCACTATATATAAAACAGATAAACAGCAAGGACCTACTGTGTAGCACAGGGAACCATATTCAATACCTTGTAATAACCTATAATAGAAAAAACCTGAAAAATATATATATATAAAACTGAATCACTTTGCTGTACACATAAAACTAACTTAGTGTTGTAAATCAACACTGCTGCTAAGTCGCTTCAGTCATGTCTGATTCTGTGCGACCCCATAGACAGCAGCGCACCAGGCTCCTCCGTCCCTGGGATTCTCCAGGCAAGAACACCGGAGTGGGCTGCCATTTCCTTCTCCAATGCATGAAAGTGAAAAGTGAAAGTGAAGTCGCTCAGTCATGTCCGACTCTTCGCGACCCCACGGACTGCAGCCTACCAGGCTCCTCCACCCATGGGATTTTCCATGCAAGAGTGCTGGAGTGGGGTGCCATTGCCTTCTCCAAAAATCAACTATACTTCAATCAAAAATTAATAAATTTTAAAAAATAAAAAGAAGGGAAGCTCAGTTGGGTAAACAAAGCTCAGTTATGAGGGCACTCCTGTGCCTGGACAAGGCATTTGCACTTCACCATGGCTGCCCACCATCAGCTCCCACTCACCAGGACACATCCCTTGCCCATATCGGGGGACCTTTTTGATTTCCTACATGTTAAGACCAGACACAGAACCACCTAGGTAAGTTTTTTTGTTCAGCCCTGAGCCAGTCTTGGTCTAAGTAAGACCGTTTCGGAAAGTTGTTCGTGTCTGCTGAGTTGTCCAGGGAAGACGGGTAAAGGTCAAAGAGGAGAGAAGCACCCATTGCCATGAGGCTCCCCAATAAGTGGAGGTTCGTTATCAAGAGAAGCCAAGGAAGGGGGATTTGATGGGTGTCTTTGGGGGAGGGGTAGAGAGTTTCAGCTGATGCTGTTGGAATCTGGGCTCTTCAGCACTTGCCAATCACTCTGGAAACAGGACCCACTAACAGAACATCATCAGCCAACAGCAGCTCTCAGCTAATGATGCCATAATTCCCAAATGTGATTGTTTGTTGTTTACTCACTAAGTCGTGTCCGACTTTTTGCAACCCCATGGACTGTAACCCGCCAGGCTTCACTGTCCATGGGATTTGCCAGGCAAGAATACTGGAGGGCGTTGCCATTTCCTTCTTCAGGGGATCTTCCTGACTCAGGGATTGAACCCATGTCTCCTTCTTTGGCAGGCACTGGCAGGCGGATTCTTTACCTCTGAGCCACCAGGAAAGCCCCTAAGATGAGCAGGTGGAGAAACAGGATGTTAGAGGATGGTCCTTGTCCTGTAGACTAAAGAGAACAGCAGGCTTCAAGGATAAAGTGGCCCACAGATCCTCCTGGACGGTGGCCCCAGCCTGGCCTGAGTCTACGGGGGCAGAACAGGGCGGCGGGGCTGTGGCATGACAGATCAATGGGGTGTGGGTTGTCTGTTAAGAACACTACATGGTATTTAAAATAGAAGTGTGGACAGATCAAGAGAAGACTTTGATGTCTGTGTGTTTTGGAGTCTGGGAGATTGGAGGGCAGGGAAACATGGGATGGCCAGGGACATTGTTGGGGTTGAAGGGGCAAAGAGGGGACTTTTCTCTGTCATGTCTGTAGGAGGCCACTAGGTGGCGTCCTGAGTCCTGATAGTCATCACCTCTGTTTCAGGGACTTCCCTGTGGAAGTAGATATAACATTAATATCTAAACATGTGACAATTACATAAAAGATACATCAAACAAAAGGCACCGAAATCAAAGAAATCAGATCTCAAGTTAGAATAGCACAAATTGGAAATGTTTGACCACTTACAAAACAAAAGTCACAGCCCTCTGCTTACAGCCGTCTCTAACCCCAGTCGTGGCTTTGACTCCCCCAGGAGGCTGCCTTCTGCTCCAAACTCTCACCCAGTCCACGCCCAGCAGGGTCCCTGTGAGGCTGTCCAAACCCTAATGAGGGGGACTGCCTGCCCCCACCCTCCGCCACCAAATCCCAGCCCCCTCGGTGAGAAGAACCAGGTGTCGTGGAGTCTCCTCACCGTGGTTGACACGGCACCGAGTACCTACTTTCCAGCTACAGAACTAAGCTTCAGGGGAAAAGGGAAACCTTGGCTTGTTTCTTCTCAGCATCTTTGAATCAGGGAGATGGAGAGATGGATGATGCCATGAAGGAAGGCTAGGATGGGATCCGTGGTGCAGACTCAGCCGCAGAGGAGGACAGCGCCAGGCAGGACCGCGGAATACTGAGGGTCCCCCGAGGCAGGGCCGGGATGCTGAGGGAAGGCGGGGGTGGGGGGGTGGGGGTGGGGGCTGCTGGGGCCACGGCTCAGCTGCAGGAGGACGCCGGGACCTGGAGAGCTGGCAGAATCGGTGCCAGGTGGGCAGCGGGAGGCCACTTCAGGGTCCCTAGTCTCCTCCCTGGGTGCCCTGCCCCTCAGTCCCTAAGGAGTGAAGCTTTGCGGGTTGGGTGGGGCCACGGAGGGGGCTGGGAGTCAGACTGTTAGAGGCCCTGGAGGCCAGGGGTCTAATCTTCCCCGTGTTCTGACCTTCATCCGGGAACTCCCAGTGCCAGCACCTCCAAGGAGCAGGGCCATGACTGATGAAGGAACAGGTAAATTCATGAACTGCTCTTTTGGGTTTTTTGGCCACAGGAATCTCCTACCAGCGACTGGTGAGGGCCGAGCAGGGCCTGTCCACTAGGAGTCACCGCAGCTCCACTGTGTGAGTGCTATTGGGGAGGAAGGAATGGCAGGGCGAGGGGCAGGGGCGGGGGGTGGGGGGGGTGATGTTTAGCGCACTGGCTCATTTTTCTGCGCTAAGGGTCTTTCATCAGATTCCTAAATGGGTCTGAGATTTTAAAACAAAAATAATTACCTGCTTTGGTTATGCTGAACAAGCACACATTACCTTTCTTTACCCCTACTTTTCAGATGAGGAAGCCAAAGGTCAGAGAGGGCAAGTAACTTCCCCAAGGTCACACAGCTAGTAAAAGTCTGAGCCAGGATTTGAGCCTCAGTCTTACTCAAAAGCCCAGGCTCTTTGTATAATGTCTTTCTGCCTGTCAGTAAAACGGCATTTTCCAAACTTTCCTGACCAAGACCTATAATTTAAAAATGTATTTTATATGAAAACCTGATACACACACATAGAGCTGAGACAAGTTTTAGGAAAGAAAAGTCACCTTCTCCCAAGCATGTTCTAGTTCAATTTCATTTCAAAGGCAGTTCTGGTTAGGACTTCCTGAGCTGATTTCATTACCCACGGCCTGCAGCTGGAAAAGCGTTTGAGAGGAAACCTCTATTCTGAGGGCCCTCCAGCAAGCCTCCAAGCATATGGGTGCCTGGAGACCCCAGCCTCCACTGGCTCAGAAATTCCAGTCACCCCAGCCCCTTCCTATCCTCAGTCCCAGGGGTTCACAGCACATTCACTGAGCACATATCATTTGAGTTCCTTCTTGGTAAAAACAAACAGAAAAGCAAGTGGTAGATTTTAAGAGAGAGAGAAAGGGCAGAAAAAATGTCTGGTAAAGAAAGGTTGGTTAATAAGCAAGCAGAATTCCGCCAGGAGGGCTGAGGCAGGTGGATGATGGACAGTCACCAACAGCTTCAAGGCACTTCCTGAACCCCAGGTAGTGCTGCAGGAGTCCCTCCATCATCCAGTCCTCCTGTTAAGTAAGCCTGTGAGAGAGGTATGCTTTAGATCCAGGAACTGAGGCGCTGAGAGAGGTTCGTAGAAAGAGCTCACAGCCAAGTCATTCTCACTGTGGTTAACAAGCCTGCAGAGGAGGTGCAAGCGGTGAGGCCTTGGGGTGGCTGGCCCGGTCATGTGTAGAGTGGTGCTTAATGCATGTCCATGAGGGCATGATCCAGCAGTCAGTAAAGGAGGATGACTCAGTGGGGGACTACTTACTTGAGCCTGATCCCTTTTTCTTACAAATAGAGAAATCAAAATGAGTTTCTCCCTAAACTCTCGGGAATCTGACACAGCCCCATCCCGTCCCTGAGTTCTGACCCCCAGGCCAGCTCTGGGACAGTCGTCCACAGACACTGGCAGAAGGGCCACCTGCCTGGTGCTTCCTTGTGCTGTGTTTAAACACTGCAGGACTTGTGAGGGAACAAGCGTGAGCAGTTCACACTAACAGCCTTCACAGGAGTACCGCTGCTATGGCCGGTGTGTGTTCAGTCCTTCCGTCGTGTCCGACTCTTTGTGATACTGTGGACTGTAGCCTGCCAGGCTCCTCTACCTACTGGATTTTTCCACGCAAGAATACTGGAGTGGAGTACTTTAGAGAACATGCAGTGATTGGGGGTTGTCGTGGCTGAAGTTCAAACAGTCATGTGTTAACTGAGTGATTGATCCTTGAGGTTCATGATTCTCTTAATATTTGAGTATGTTCAAAATGTCCATAATGCAGACATTTAAACACTGGCATCAGGAGGGAACCCAGGGGCCGATCTCACCTCCTGAGATGGACCACATTCTGCCGGTGGGATGTGTATCTTTCTCAATATACCTACTTTCTGAGTGCTTTCACTCAAAAAAAAAAAAAAATAAGAGTCCAGGGGAAGGAAGGTGGGGGTTGGTGACTGGATGCATGCTCTCTCCACCAGCCCAGTGCTGGCCTTCATGATGGCTTTGGTGGTCCAGTTTCTGAGACTCCGAGCTCCCAGTGCAGGGGCCCAGGTTCAATCCCTAGTTCTCTAGTCAAGGAGCTAGATCCCACATGGAGCCAAATAAATAATTTAAAAAAAAAAAAAAAAGAGAGGGCACCCTCTGCCAGAAGAGGAGTCAGATGCAGCCCTGACTTGCTCCCCTTCCTCCTAGCAGAAGCCACCTCACACCCGACCCTTGACTTGAGGAGCACACGGGCTGAAATTTCAGGCCACATCTCACAGCATGTGGTTGCCTTGCTGCCCCCTCCCCAAAATGATCACCTGGCCTCCAATCACCTCCCCTAAAATACAATCCTTTATTGTGTCATTTTGTACCTGTTCAGATGTCTTGTAGGAAAATTTTTTATTAAAAAAAAAAAAAGAAGGTAGAATTTATCTGTGGAAACGAAGTTCAGTTTTTAAAAGGTCTTTGTAAAGACCAGCTGAAAACTGGTCAAAAGTAGGTGGTAAGGTTTCCCGTTGGAACTGGGACCCCCAAGGCACCGGCTCTCCCCTGGCCTCAGGTCCCGCCTGGGCTGTGAGAAGGCCTGGGTGTCAGAGGGGCCGACCCCAGCCCGAGTGGGCTCTGTGGCGTCCCCACCCCTGTTCCCCAGTGCCCATGGCTGGTCCTCTGTCCCCAGCACTGTGCTCTTGCTGAACCCATTGGAGGTGCAGGCCGAGTTCCTCGCCGTGGCCAACCAGCTGAGCACGCCCGGGCCCTCACCGCACAGCACCTACACCACCCTGCTCCTGCACGCCTTCCAGGCCACCTTTGGGCCCCACTGCGACCTGCCGGGTTTGCACTGCAGGCTGCAGGTATGTGCCTGGGGCCCTGGGCTCAGCAGCGCCCCCTCCCGGCAGAGGTTCTCTCTACAAAGGCAGAGTCTGCCCTGGGCTTAGCAGCGCCCCCTCCCGGCAGAAGTTCTCACTACTCCCTTTTGGAGCCCGCCAGAGTACACTGGCCCCCCTCACCTTGAGTGAGGTCGCTGGAGCACTGACCTCGTTGAGAGGTCTCTGTTCTGCTGGTTCCTAACCTGGATGGGTGGAACCAGGACCGAGGGACTGAACGCAGCCTCCGAGGGTGGCGTGAGCTGGGTGGCACAGGCATGAGCTTTACACTGAACCTGGCACCCTGGTGTCTAGGCTGAGCTCTGGGACCTGCCGGCTGTGCGGCTCCCCCTCTCTGAGCACTGACATTCTGCCCCCTCCTGCCCCAGCTCTGCAAGGCTCTGGGCCTTTCTTTCTGACCATTTCTGGAGAAAGGGGGCTGAAGCGGGGCCTAGCTCGGTGGTCAGTAGTGGGTGGAGGCAGGCAACGAGGCCAGGGAGAGACAGGTCACTGGGAGTTTGAGAAGTTGGGCAGCCAGGCCAAGGTTCACGGGCAAGCCTGCCTACCCCCCTCCCCTACCCTGGCTTTCAGTCCAAGACCCTGGCCGAGCTTGAGGACATCTTCACGGAGACGGCAGAGGCCCAGGAACTGGCATCTGGCATCGGGGATGCTGCCGAGGCCCGCCAGTGGCTCAGGACCAAGCTGCAGGCAGTGGGAGAGAAAGCTGGCTTCCCTGGTGTCCTAGGTGAGGCTCTGGGGATAAGGCCCCATCCCCCCGTGGCTCCATAGCTGCCCAGGCAAGCAGCCCAGCTGGGCCTGCTCCGTATAATCACTCAGAGACCCAGATTCTCCAACACCTCCTGCTCTGCCATCCTGAGGGCATGGTTCCCCTCTGTAGGGTTAGGGTTTGGCTGCAGATTGCCACAGGGGTGGTGGTGGGAGGAGGAAAAGGGAGGACTGATCGAGGGCACCGGGCTGCATTTGAAGACAACACAGAAGCTGCACATACCCCTCTGAGCCCCCTTTGTCACATGGCCCACCTTGTCCCACCTTGTCTCTGGGGAAAGTCTGTTACAGAGGAAGGGACTCCTGGTGAGCTGGTGCCCTCGTTCTCCTGTTTGAACCAAAGGTTCAGAGCCTAAGACTTGGCCACAGTCCCACAGCTCACAGAAGGGCGTGGCTTCTACCCGGTGGGCTTGAGAAAAGCCCCCTGACTGCAGGTCAGGCATCTCAGCTTCCAACTCAGACTCAGCCCACCCGGCTGTTGGTCCCTCTCCCCACTCTGGTCTCTCCTCCAAGACGAAGAGGGGTCTGGGCTGGCCTGTCTCAAGGTGCCGGCCCAGCCCTCACCTCCTGGCCCTCCCTCCCTGGCTCCTCCAGACACCGCCAAACCCGGCAAGCTGCGCACCATCCCCATGCCCGTGGCCAGGTGCTACACCTACAGCTGGAACCAGGACAGCTTCGGTGAGCAGCCCGCTGGGCTCCCCCCTGGTGCCCACCCCCCAAACTTCCAGAGCTGTCTTCCTCTGCAGTGGGCCTCCCAGCTGAGCAGGCTCTGAGCAGAGCAGAGGGCAGGCTCTGAGTCCGGGGCTGGCTCCCTGCCTTCTTCCCCCCAGCGTCGTTCTGTCTGAGTTGGTCACCCTTCCCAGGGTTGTGCAGGAGGGGTCCCAGGGCCTGATGCCCAGACGGTGTACCCCGTTACTCCCGGCAGACATCCTGCAGGAAATCCTGCTGAAGGAACAAGAGCTGCTCCAACCGGGCATCCTAGGGGACGACGAGGATGAGGACGGGGAGGAGGAGGATGAGGATGAGGACGAGGAGGAGGAGGACTTGGACAGCGACAGGCACTGTGCCGAGAGGGACTCTCTGCTCTCCACCAGCTCCGCAGCCTCCCGCGACTCCACCCTGTCCCTTGCCTCGTCCCAGGCCTCAGGACCCACCCTCCACCGCCAGCTGCTGACCTCCTTCGTGTCGGGCCTGTCGGACGGCATGGACAGTGGCTATGTGGAGGATAGTGAGGAGAGCTCCTTCGAGAGGCCCAAAAGGCCTGGCAGCCAAGAACGCCGGGGCCACCGCAGGTCCGGACAGAAGTTCAACAGGATCTATAAACTCTTCAAGAGCACCAGCCAGCTCGTGCTTCGGAGGGACTCCCGGACCCTGGAGGGCTGCCCGGACAGCACCCTGCCCCTGCGGCGGGCCGGCAGCCTCTGCAGCCCCGTCAGCCCCCTGGACGGCCCGAGGCCCGCCTCCCGGGCCCAGCGCTCACGCTCCCTGCCACAGGCAAAGCTCAGCCCCCCGCTGCCCGGCTGGCTCCTGGCCCCCGCCTCCCGCCACCAGCGCCGCCGCCCCTTCCTGAGCGGGGACGAGGACCCCAAGGCCTCCACGTTGCGAGTCGTGGTCTTCGGCTCCGATCGGATCTCGGGGAAGGTGGCCCGAGCATACAGCAAACTGCGGTGAGAGCTGGAGCTGGGCCTCCATCTGCCCTGGGCCTCCATCTGCCCTGGGCTAAAGAGGGGTGGTGCTGGTGGCATCTGGGCTCGAGGACTGGGGTCCCCCAAGGGCCCAGGGTCTCCCTTCTCACTATCTTCTTCTCCACAGGCGGCTGGAGAGCAACCGTCCGCTCCTCACACGGTTCTTCAAGCTCCAATTCTTCTACGTGCCCGTGAAGCGGAGCCAAGGAACTGGTGGCTGCACCAGCCCAGCTTCTCCATGCCAGACGTCCTCCCTCCCCGCAGACTCCCCGAGGCACCCCAGCCCTGCAGTACGTCCCCAGCCCCAGGCCCAGCAGGGTGGCAAAGCAAGGAGACATGAGCAGGTCCCAGATCCCTGGAGGGGGCTGGTCGGAAGTCAGGAGCAGCAGCTACCCCTGTTTATGAGGCACATCCTCCTGGGTGGGCCTGGCTCCCAGGTGTGCTCCCTGCCCTGCATGTGGTGATGGGGTGGGAGGGGCATGGACTGAGGGTTGTTAGACCTCTCCAAGGGCAAGGGAGAAGCTTGGGATGGGACAGCGGGTGCCGTGCAGGGCCACAGCGAGGGTGGCAGGGCAGGGCCAGGGTGCCAGGTATGACTGTCGTCCCTCTCCAGGAGCTGGGCGCAGCCCCCTGGGGCGAGAGCACCAACGACATCTCCCACTACCTCGGCATGCTCGACCCCTGGTATGAGCGCAACGTGCTGGGCCTCATGCACCTGCCCCCCGAAGTCCTGTGCCAGGTGAGCTGCCCCTTTCCGGGGTGCAGAGGCTGGGGGGCCCCTGGCTGCAGTCACCCAGTCTTGCTTTGAAGGCCCTAGTTTAGGGGGTCCAGCTGGAGGCCTCCCTGGAGGGCCAGGGCTCCCTCGTGATCGAGCAGGGAGGCTGGGTGGAAGCAGGGCTGAGCTGAACCTGGGGCTCCAAGGCCCAGGGAGGGGGTCTCGATCCTGGGAGGGAGGGAGGGGCGCCAGAAGGATCCAGGCGTCTTAGGCCTCAGCCCCCACTCCTCAACCCCCAGCTTCGACCAGCTTGGAGGCTGGAGAGGAGGGACGGAGGCAGGCCGTGGGTCCTCCCCAGCTCTTCCATTTCCTCCCCGCATCTCACCACCCCCGTCCCTGGCCCTGCCTGCCTCTGGATCTGTCTCCTTTGTGTGTCGTCCTCTCATCCTCCCCCTTCTCTCTCCATCTCGGGGCTCCCCCCCACCCCCAGCAGTCTCTGAAGGCGGAGTCCCGGCCCCTGGAGGGCTCCCCTGCCCAGCTGCCCATCCTGGCCGACATGCTGCTCTATTACTGCCGCTTCGCTGCCCGCCCGGTGCTGCTACAGGTCTATCAGACCGAGGTAAAGCCTGTCCTGCCACTCCAGACTGGCTGCAGGGTCCCCCTCCGCCCACCCCCGGCAGCCCTGTGCGGGGGGCGCCTGGGAGTCCCTCTGGGAGGTCCACGCTGATGCCCGCCCTCCTGCCCACTCCAGCTGACCTTCATCACCGGGGAGAAGATGACAGAGATCTTCATCCACTCCCTGGAGCTGGGTCACTCTGCTGCCACGCGTGCCATCAAGGCTTCAGGTGGGTCCTACCTGAGCCCCTGTGGAGGTGGGCCAAGATCCAGGGGGCCCCTGGGGAGGAGGGGTCACAGGGTAGTGGGGCAGGAGGGACAAGAAAGGGGTGGGGAGGCAGGGCCCCGGGTCTGTGAGGGCCTGGAAGGGAGAGGAGCAGAGAGTCTGTTTGTGTGCACAGGTCCTGGCAGCAAGCGGCTGGGCATTGACGGTGACCGGGAGGCCGTCCCGCTAACACTACAGATTATCTACAGCAAGGTGAGCGTGCTGCTGGCCTGCCCCTCGGGTCTGCTCCCCATGCCACCTCCCCAGAGCCAGCCTCCTATGTACTGGGCCCAGTCTATAAGCTGGACGGCCATGGCAGGCTGCCAGGGCCCTCCAGGATGCTAAGAGAATGGGGAAGGAGAGGCAGTGGACCTTGCCCTCTCCCTCTGCCTCCAAAGCTGCCCTCCCCCGGGGCAGTCCCCCTCGTCAGTGTGCTTGGGCACCCGGATTCTGGGCTGGGGGTGAGGATGGAGCAGAGTTCAACCCGGTCATCAGGCTGGCCCGTGGACCAAACCAGTGACCTGGCAGCTCCTCCTGGGCTCCACAAGGTCTTTATAGGGGTCGCGGGGCTCTTGGTGAAGAAGCTGGCTGACGGGTGAAGGAGAGAGAGCTGCCTGGGTGTGCCGGTGGCAGGCGGTACCCTGTGGCTGGCGGGTCTGGAGCTGAAGGCACCAGGCACCGGGGGCCTGGGGCTCAGACAGTGTGGCTCTGCTCCCTTCCCAGGGGGCCATCAGCGGACGCAGTCGCTGGAGCAACATGGAGAAGGTCTGCACCTCTGTCAACCTCAGCAAGGCCTGCCGGCAGCAGGAGGAGTTAGGTGAGGGGGTGGGGGTGGGGGCGCAGGTAGGGGGACCGGGAGGTGGGGTGGGGCAGGGGCAGGGTAGGGATGAGGACAGGGAGGTGGAGGACCGGGAAGTGGAGGTGGGGGACAGGGAGGTGGAGGTGGGGGCAGGCGGTGAGGGAAGGGACAGGGACACGGGTGGTCCTGAGCCTGGCCTGAGCCGCCCCTGCCCTTCAGACTCTAGCACAGAGGCCCTGACGCTGAACCTGACAGAAGTGGTGAAAAGGCAGAACCCTAAATCTAAGAAGGGCTTCAACCAGGTAAGGGCGCCCCCTCCTCTCCGCCACCCCCTCAGGAGACTTACCGAGCACGTGTGTGTATGCATGTGTGTGTCTGTGTATGCATGTGTGTGTCTGTGTGTGTCTGTGTCTGTGTCTGTGCGTATGGGGGTGGCGTGTCCAAGGGCTGTGCTGGGCCGTGTGGGTGAGAGGAGAGGCTGGTAAGGGGTGTGCGCACGTGTGGGGGCTCTGGGAGGAGGAGGTACCCTTGCACCTGCAGAAAGGCTCTGTGGGCTTTCCCGAGTGGGCTCTGTGTCAGCGTGGACTCTGTGTCAGGGAACCGAGGCTCTCATGATGCAGGCAGTGGGGTTTTCCTCCCAGAACAAATGCTCCTTTTAGACTCAGGAAAGGGCAGAGGCTGGGAGGGAGTCAGGGCCTGATGGAGGCCGTGGGCCCATCCTCTGTGTGCCCCCACCCCTTGGACCCAGGTGGGTGGTTCCAAGGGGAGAGGTTGCCGAGGGCTGGCAGCTCCAAAGGAGAGGAGGGGGTGGACAGGGCTCCAGGTGACCTGGGCCCTCTTTGCAGATTACCACGTCGCAGGTCAAAGTGGACAAGGTGCAGATCATCGGCTCTAACAGCTGCCCCTTTGCTGTGTGCCTGGACCAGGACGAGCGGAAGATCCTGCAGAGTGTGGTCAGGTAGGAAAGTGGGGGCCCCTGGCCCTGCTTCAGCACCCCTACCCCCGACCCTGAGGCCTGGAAGGAGCTGGAAGGGTGGGACCCTGCCCTGACACCCACCCTGCCCCACAGGTGCGAGGTCTCGCCCTGCTACAAGCCTGAGAAGAGCAACCTCTGCCCCCAGCCCCAGAAGCCCTCCCACCCACCGGCGCAGGGGCAGACCACGCCTGACCTCTGCTCCCTGCTCTGTCTGCCCATCATGACCTTCAGCGGAGCTCTGCCCTAGCCGTGCGGCACCAGCCTGGACAGGAAGCCCGGGGGCAGCCTTCTCGAGGCTGCCTTTTCCTGGGAGGGCCTGGCTCCTGGTGGACAGCTGAATGGCCCTGTGCTGGGTCAGGGTCCCCGCTGTGGGCTCTGCAGCAGACAGGGGGTTAATGGTGCCTCAGAGCTCTGTTTGGGAAAAAAAATAACAACCAGGCATTAGGGGGAGGGACTTGTCCTTACAGCCCCTCAGATTCCTCAGGTAGAGAGGAGAGGGATGAGTGAGCCGATCTCTGGAGGCCCTGCCCTCTAGATGGTCTAGGATCCTCTCTAGAAGGAAGATCCGAGGCTCTGGTGCTCTGGGGGGTGGAGGGATTAGGGCTCCCTCTCGACCCTTGGCCAGGCCCTCCCCTTACTTTGTCAGAGACTTGTGGAGTGGGGGGGCCTTTGAGTCTGGAGTTGGGTCCCCCTACCTGGGGTTCAGGTAGTAGAAACATGGGTGTTATTTTTCTGACCCCATTGCCGCCCCCTATCCCCTTCTCCATCTATCTTTCTCTCTCACATGCACACTTTCTCTCTCTCAAATTCCCTGGGTCTTCTAAAGAACAGCACCAACACCTGTTTACTGTCAGGACTCAGAGCAGACTCCTTCTGGAGCCCCTTCCTGGATCGAGATTCCTGGAGGAGACAGGACAAGCCTAGATTCGGTGGCAGCTCAGTGACCTTCTGGCTAAATGGCCAGAAGGAAGTGAATTAGCGTCTTCAAGCCTCTTTTGTTGAGGGGGGTGATGGGGCCTCCTTGAAGGGTTGAGGCAAGACTGCAGAGCACCTGGCCCAGCACCTCTCTCAGGTGCCCAGGAAAGCTCAGTGGCCTCACACCCTGAGCACCGAGTCCCCGGTCTGGTGGTGGAGGGGAGGGCAGGCTCTTCATTGCCTCTTCCGATTTGCTGCTGAGGCAGGACCCGGATGAGAGGGGAAGGGACGCTCAGCCGTACCCTCTGAAGGAGGAATTGCCTTGGTCTGGGTACGGAGAGAGTCCACAGCTGCCCTAGCCTTCACCTCTGCCTCTCCCAGGCTGGCCCGCCTGACCCCACCTCCCAACTCAGTCCATCACGTGTGGAATCTTCCAGCCCCAGGGTCCACAGGCACCGTTGGGCCTGGGCAAGTTCCCAGAGGAGCAGAGCGTGGAGAACTGATCTCAAGGAGCTCAGAGGCTGATTGGGGGCAAATGGCTGATAGAACACGAGAGCCAAAAATTAGTAACTGCCATGTGACACTGGTTTGAGAATCTGGACGCTGATGTGTGGGCTGGGGTGGTCGGGTGGAAGCCTGGGCTGGGGTCGGGGTTCGGAGTGGGAGAGGTGGGGAAGTAACCATGGACGCAGACAGTTATATCTGTACAGAACCCCTCCCACTCCTGATTCATTTGTGCCAAAGGCTCTGGGCTCATAGGAGCCCATGAAGCCCCAGCCCAGCGTACTCAGGACCTGAGAGAAGTGGACAGAGCGGCTTCATCTTCCCCCACCCCCGTATTACCATCCCTCCCCTGTCCAGGCCCCAGACAGTGGTGGGCAATACACCTTCAATGTTTTTTGTCTTATGAGTCCGTTGTCCTATGACGTGATTGACAGATATCCAAGAATAAATGAGTGGAATTTAATATTATTGTCAAATAAAATTTGATTTCTCTTGGATTTGATGATCTACAGTTATTTCCCTGCTAGTTTCAGTTCATGTAAGTCATTTCACACAGAATGGAAATAAGGTTCGTTGAGGATTGTTTTGTTTATCTTTTTGTAATTTTCCTCTCTATAAAAAATACATTTTATACCCAAGTCTTCCTTCCGTATAGCCCTCACTGTGCTGCTGAGCAGAAGGGAAGTGAGCTTTGTGCTGGACCTCTCGGATTCATTTGAGAATTTTGATAAAATGGAGAAATTTCTCAAAATTACAGTTTGCCAATCTGACAATGGAAATGGATATCCCAAATGGGGTAATATAATTTTTATAATGGAAAACACTACTTAATTAGACTGGCAGCCAATTATCTTTTTACTGTCTCCCTAGTTGCAAATTTTCCAGAATACCATATCGTTGAGACCATACGGTATCACCGACTCAATGGGCATGAGTTTGAGCAAACTCCAGGAGATGATACTGAAGGACAAGGAAGCCTGGCATGCTGCAGTCCCTTGGATCAAAAAGTCAGACATGACTTAGCAACTGAACAACCTATAGTACATCAGTTCAGTTCAGTTCAGTCGCTCAGTCGTGTCCGACTCCTTACGACCCCATGAATCGCAGCACGCCAGGCCTCCCTGTCCATCACCAACTCCCGGAGTTCACTCAGACTCAAGTCCGTGATGCCATCCAGCCATCTCATCCTCTGTCGTCCCCTTCTCCTCCTGCCACCAATCCCTCCCAGCATCAGAGTCTTTTCCAATGAGTCAACTCTTCGCAAGAGGTGGCCAAAATACTGGAGTTTCAGCTTCAGCATCATCCCTTCCAAAGAAATCCCAGGGCTGATCTCCTTCAGAATGGACTGGTTGGATCTCCTTGCAGTCCAAGGGACTCTCAAGAGTCTTCTCCAACACCACAGTTCAAAAGCATCAATTCTTCGGCGCTCAGCCTTCTTCACAGTCCAACTCTCACATCCATACATGACCACAGGAAAAACCATAGCCTTGACTAGATGGACCTTAGTCAGCAAAGTAATGTCTCTGCTTTTGAATATGCTATCTAGGTTGGTCATAACTCTTCTTCCAAGGAGTAAGCATCTTTTAATTTCATGGCTGCAATCACCATCTGCAGTGATTTTGGAGCCCCCCCCAAATAAAGTCTGACACTGTTTCCACTGTTTCCCCATCTATTTCCCATGAAGTGATGGGACCAGCTCCCATGATCTTCGTTTTCTGAATGTTGAGCTTTAAGCCAACTTTTTCACTCTCCTCTTTCATTTTCATCAAGAGGCTTTTTAGTTCCTCTTCACTTTCTTCCATAAGGGTGGTGTCATCTGCATACCTGAGGTTATTGATATTTCTCCCAACAATCTTGATTCCAGCTTGTGCTTCTTCCAGCCCAGCGTTTCTCATGATGTACTCTTCATATAAGTTAAATAAGCAGGGTGGCAATATACAGCCTTGACGTACTCCTTTTCCTATTTGGAACCAGTCTGTTGTTCCATGTCCAGTTCTAACTGTTGCTTCCTGACCTGCATACAGATTTCTCAAGAGGCAGGTCAGGTGGTCTGGTATTCCCATCTCTTTCAGAATTGTCCACAGTTTATTGTGATCCACACAGTCAAAGGCTTTGGCATAGTCAATAAAGCAGAAATAGATGTTTTTCTGGAACTCTCTTGCTTTTTCCATGATCCAGCGGATGTTAGCAATTTGATCTCTGGTTCCTCTGCCTTTTCTAAAACCAGCTTGAACATCAGGAATTTCACGGTTCACATATTGCTGAAGCCTGGCTTGGAGAATATTGAGCATTACTACACTAGCATGTGAGATGAGTGCAATTGTGCAATAGTTTGAGCATTCTTTGGCATTGCCTTTCTTTGGGATTGGAATGAAAACTGACCTTTTCCAGTCCTGTGGCCACTGCTGAGTTTTCCAAATTTGCTGGCATATTGAGTGCAGCACTTTCATAGCATCATCTTTCAGGATTTGAAACAGCTCAACTTTACATACTTTTTCATATTGGTTCCTTTCACTTAGCAATATGCATTGAGGATTCCTCCATGTCTTCGTAGCTCATTTGTTTTTGTTGCTGAATAGTATTTCAATTTATTGAGGTACCAGGGTTTATTTATGCATTCATATAATAAAGAACATCTTGGTTGATGCACATTTGGGACATTTATGAATCAAGCTGCCATAAACATACGGTGCTGGTTTTTGTTCAGACATACACACGTTTTCCACTCATTTGGATAAATACCAAGGAACATAGTTGCTTGATCATATGGTGCAAATACAGTATAGTTAGGCTTTTCTATTTTTTCGGTCTCACCAGCAATGCATGAGAGTTCCTGTACCTGCACACCCTTATTAGCATTTGGTGTTGTCGGTGCTTTGAATTTGATCCATTCTAATGGGTGTATAGTGATATCTCCTTGGTGGTTTTCTTTCGCAGTTCCCTAAAGACTGATGTTGAGCATCTTTTCATGTGTTTATTTGCCATATGTCTATTTTCTTTCTTTTAATGTTTAAAATAGACTTTATTTTTAGAGCAGCTTTAAGATCAAAGCAAAATTAAGCAGAGGATTTGGAAAGTTCCCACATATCCCACCTCCTTCCACTATCAACTAGTACATTTGTTACAACTGATGAGCCTACATGGGTCCATTATTATTGCTCAAAGTCTGTTGTTTACATTAGGGCTCGCTGTTGGCATTGTATAATACATTCTATGGATTTGGAAAAATATATCCACCATCATAATATCACACAAAGTAGTGTCACTGCCCTGAAAATCTCTGTGTTCCCCGGTTCACCCGTTCTTCCCCTACCCCCTGCCAACCACTAATCTTTTTACCATCTCCATAGTTTTTCCTTTTCCAGAATGTTATGTAGTTGGAATTGTATCGTCTGTGGCTTTTTTTGCATTGGCTTTGTCTCTTTTCTTTGCTGAGGTATCTGTTCAGATCTTTTGCCCTAGTTTTAATTGGGTTGTTTGTTTTCTTATTGTTGAATGTTAAAAAGAGTTTTTGGAGCACAAATTTTGGATACCAGTCCTTTATCAGATATGTGTTTTGCAAATATTTTCTTCCAATCTGTGGCTTATGTTTTCATTCTCTTAACACTGCCTTTTGCAGAGCAGATGATCTTAATTTTAATGAAGTCCAATTTATCCACTCGTTCTGCCCTGGTGGCTTGGAACTTCCTTTGGGGCCCAGGACACAGTGGTCTCAGGCCTCTTCCTGTGGTCCCTGACATCCATCGTGCCTCTTCCAGAGGAATGGCTCTCCCACAACCCCTGGGGCAGGGAACGCTTAGCGCCCCTCAGTCTGCTCAAAGGAAAGACATCAGAGAGATTTCCAGGTCCTACAGCTTCTCCCCGCAGGAGATGCACGTGGACATGGACTGCTTGGCACCTGCCCTGGGACTTCAGACTTCCCTTCCCCCAGCTGCCACACCCATCACACCCTCTAGCACTGGGATGTCAGCCGCTGCCCTGGGAGCAGGGCTCCTGGGTTTTCTTGGGGAAGAAACTACTCTTTTTGTCCAATCTCGAAATCCTTCTATTTGATCCCCTAGCCCTACCAGTACAATCATGGTAAAGGAAGCCAGCTCTGCTGGGAAAGAGTGCTCTCCCTGGAGCAAAGACAGGCAGGTGGCAAGCCGTCCCCATCTGCAGCAGGCACACCTGTGTCCTGGTCAGATCCCAGCCCCAGGATCTCAGTCTGCTTGGGCTCCTAACAAAATACCATAGAGTGAGTGATTTAAACAACAGATGTTTACTTCTCAAGAGACGTGTGTTCGATCCCTGGGTCAGCAAGATTCCCTGGAGAAGGGGATGGCAACCCATTCCAGTATTCTTGCTGGACGGTTCCGTGGACAGAGGAGCCTGGTGGACTATAGTCCATGGGGTCGCCAAGAGTTGGACACAACTGAGCACACGAGCTTTCTTTTGTGCTGTGCTGTGCTAAGTCACTTAAGTCTTGTCTGACTCTTTGCAACCCCCTGGACTGTAGCCCACCAGGCTCCTCTGTCCATGGGATTCTTCAGGCAAGAATACTGGAGTGGGTGGCCATGCGCTCCTCCAGGGGATCTTCCCAACCCAGGGATCGAACCTGCGTCTCATGTCTGCTGCATTAGCAGGTGGATTCTTTACCACTAGTGCCACCTGGGAAACCCTACCTTTCTTTTACTTCTCATAATTCTGGGGGCTGGGAAGTCCAGGGTCAGGGTGCTGACAGATTTAGTGTCTGGTGAGAGCTCTCTTCTCGGGTTACAGATAGCTGTCTTTCACTACATCTTCACGGGTAGAGGAAGCACTGGTGTCTCTTCTTAGGACACTAATCCCATCATGGTAGCTCCACCCTCATGACCTCATCTAAACCTACTCGCCTCCCAAAGGTCCCATCTCCTAACACCATTGCATTGGGGTTCAACATGTGAGTCTGGGGACGACACAAGACATTCAGGCCACACTACTTGGCCATTCTGAACGTGTGGTCCCTAGAGGGTCAGCTGTGGTTACAGCAGCCACACATGTGTGCCCCTTTCTGCACAGGGTGAGGGGGAAGAGACGGCCCATTCAGGGAATCTCAGACATTTAGAGTGGAAGGTGGAGCCTTGGAGTTGCTACAGCCTGACCAGGGCATCTCCCCTGAACATCAAGGTAGTAAAAACTGACATATTAGCAAATGCTGTGTATGGGCCCAGCATGGTCCACACACTTTAAATGTTTACATCATCTCACACCCACCCGCCAACTTCACCACTGTTAACACCCAGGATGCCTGGACTCCTTAATCAGTAGAGCTTGATGAGAGGCCAGATGAGGAATTTAGGTAGGTCTTTATTGGGACTCTGCTGCAGCACAAGGGATTGAATACAAGCAGCAAGTGTCCTGGCTCGCTCCCTGAGAGGGGGTGAGCTGGCCCCTCAAATAGGGTGAGGGTGGGTTGAGCCGGAGGGGCAGCTTAGGTGGTCTGCCCACCCCTGGGTGGTGCTGTGTGCAGCAGTCTTGCTCATGCACTGGACCTTGCTTTTGCTCCTGGAAGCTCAGAAATTGCAGTTGGGTTTTGACCTTTCTGTATCTTGTACATAATTGGCCCCAACTGCTGCAGTTAATATGCCTGCAGTTAATTCTAGTCCCTTATAGTTCTTCTGTCTTCTGTTGCTCCAAGATATTTGTCCAGGTGCAAGCACTGCAGCAAAGGGTCCCAGGTCCCAGCCTGTCTCACCGTGAGGTAGGTACTATTGTGCCCCCATTTTACAGATGAGGAAACTGAGGCAGAGAAACTAAGGAACTTGTCCAAGGTCACAGAGACTGTGAAAAGGGGAAGCCAGGGCTCAGCACCACCCCAGAGTCCCTGCCCTTACTGCTACTCCGATAACTCACTCAGGTGAGCTGTAGGAAAACTGAGGCCCAGAAAAGTAAAGTTCCCACGAATCTGAGAGGGATGGCTTCATCATAAGGGAATTCCAGAGGAGCCCAGCCACCCTCTTCTCTCCCTGGGGACCGGCTGGGATTGGGGTGCACTGAAGTGGAAGTAGGGGTGGAGGTGGACAGGAAATGGTTGGCCACTACTGGGGTGGGAGCGGGGGGAGGGGGCAGAATCAGGAAGGAAGCCCTCAGTGAATGAATGTCGCTCAATCCCCCAAAGCTGGTACTGGCCCAAGGGGATCCCCTGGGGCTTCTGGAGAGAGGAAAGGAGGGGCAGCAAAGCAGCCTTACCCCCCCACCCCCCACCCCAAGGAAGGGACCTCTCATCTGAGGGGCCAGAGGCCCTCTCTGAGCAAAACTGTAACTGCAGGGCTCTAAGGCCAGAACCAGGACTGTCTGCAGAAGAAGTCAGAGAGGGCTGGCAAGGGCTGTGCAAACACATTCTCCAGTCGCTGGGTCACAGATGAATACTGAGACCCAGAGAGGAGGGGTCGACAAGCAGAAGCAGCTAGGACCAGAGCGTGGGGGCCAGGATGCGCTGTGTATGTGCGTGTGCCTACACGTGTGTGCACGCACACAGGTGCACGGGCCAGACGCCTCGCACAGGTAACAGAGGACTGGACTCAGCTTTCTTCCTGGTGTCCTCGTCCATTCTCCGCCTTCTCAGTGCGAATTTTACACAGACAAGCACCTCCTCCACACCCTGAGGAGCTTGCAGACCTGTCCTGGAGGACATGCCTAATAGGAAGGTAAAGGGGGTTGGGGTGCTATGAAGGACAGGCGACCTGAGAACAGGCAGAGTAAGGGGACCCCAGGCCCTGCCCTCCAGGGAAGCCCCAAGTTCTCTCTGCCCTTGACCCGGTCTCAGAGGAACCTGAGGGTCCCCAGGAGTTTGGAAGGGGAGCAGGTGTGAAGGGAGGCCTGGGCAAAGTTTTCCTCACCAGCTTGAAAGATGGCTTGTACCAGAGAGAATGGACTGGGTTTCTATCTATCCTGTCTCTCTCTCTTTTTTTAAATAGCCAAACCTAGATTTTTAAAATTATTTATTTATTTTTGGCTGTGCTGGGTCTTTGTTGCTACACTAGCTTTTCCCTAGTTGCAGAGAACAGGAAGTCATCTGTAGTTGCGGTGCGCAGGCTGCACCTTGCGGTGGTGTCTCGTTGCGGAGCATGGGCTCTGGGCTCACGGCCTCAGTAGCTGTGGCTCCCAAGCTCCAGCGCACAGGCTCAGTAGCTGCTCCAAGGCATGTGGGATCCTCCCAGACCAGGGACCGAACCCGGGTCTCCTGTGTTGGCACGTGTGCGTGTTGTTGCTTCAGTCAGGTCCGGCTCTGCAACCCCGTGGATTGTAACCTGCCAGGACCCCCGTCCATGGGATCTCCAGGCAAGAATACTGGAATGGGTTGCCATGCCCTCATCTAGGGGATCTTCCCCACCCAGGGATGGAACCCGCATCTCCTCTTATGTGTCTTCTACGTTAGCAGGCAGATTCTTTACCACGAGCCACCAGGGAAGCCCTGTATTTTTCCGGTCTTGATCCATTTAAATGTGTTACCAGTCCAGAAAATATGGACATTTAAGAAAAGAATGTGGTTGGTCCTTAGATACTAATAATGATTTCTAGGAAACAAAGCAAGCCGAAAAACAATTTGTATAAATCACTTCAAGCTATGGAAACTGGTGATCACTAAATGGAGAGGGAAAAGAAGCTGGGAAGGAGGAAGAGAAAGCTCATTTTTTAATTCTATAATATATGTGTATATATATAATATGTAGTTTATATATTAAATATAAATAATAAATTTATTTTATTTATATATTTACAATTTATATATTTAATATAAAATTATATATATTTAATTTACTCTAATTAAATAGTTATAATTTAAATATGAATGTATGTGTATGCTGCAGTATAATGTTTGTTTTTACAATGAAAACATATTTGTGAATTGTTTGAACAATTTTTTAAACACTAAAATTTTTTTTTAAGTTAATGGTGTTTAACATAAAAATTCCGGGATTTCTCCCAAAGTCCAGTGTTTAAGACTCTGTAGTTTCAATGTCAGGGACGCGGGCTTAATCTCTGATGAGAGAACTAAGATCCCACATGATGCATGGCCAAAAATAAATAAAATAAAAATTCCTTCTCTTCCCACATAAGAATGCCTGAAAGGATAAGTCACTAGATTAAAAAAAAAGATAAAAGCATAAATCTGCTTCCTACAATTGTCACCCTATTAGCCCTAAGTCTGGGTTCTCACACACCCCACAAAACAACACTGTTGGAAGTGAAGTCTGGAGAATTCCTGATACGTGCACTGTTCCTCCTTTTACACACCTACACCAGACGGTTCAAGTTACTAACAAGTTACTAACAGATGCCTCTGCTGCTGCTGGTCCAGGAATCACGCCTGTGAAACCCTGGTTTAGAGCCTAACGTTCTGCTGCCCCTGCTTCCCTGGGCCACCGGCGTGAGCGCCGGAGGGAATTCACTAGAAGCAGAGATGCCCACCAGGAGAGCAGCCTTGCCAATGCCTCAGTCTCCCTTGAGTAGAGTCGAGAGCCAGGAGCACAGGACAGGCTTCAGGCTGGCTCAGCCTGCGGTCCTCTCTGTGGGCCCTCAGTGAACTCCCTGGACTAGATGTTTCCTGGTTCAAGTCCCACCACTTGCCAGTTACGTGAGCCTGTTTCTAAAAAGTTTTGTTTTCCACAATAACATCTCTTTATTTTATGTGTTTACTTTGGCCACTGTGCAGCATGCAGGATCTTGGCTCCCTGTTGCCTGACTGGGGATTGAACCAGTGTCCCCTGCACTGGGAACATGAAGTCTTAGCCACTGGGCCACCAGGGAAATCCCTGCATGAGCCTTTAAAGTGAAGTTTGCCATAATTGTCCTAACTCATAAAGTGATTGCATATTTCTATAACAGCTATCTTGTGGTTTATTACTTCTCTCAGCTTTCTAAGAACAGGTCCTACCAACCAGAGAACCATTTGATTTTGGGGTTGTTGTTCATGAGTTCGGGGTATAAAAACTGGGAGCCAAGGATTAGAATGGAGTTGAGGTGCTCTGAAGGCACTTCAAGAGGACTTTGAGGTGTTTGTGAAAAACTCTGGGTGGAAGGAGCCAGGAGTTAGTGAGCTGGGATCACTTGGGGAGAAAAGAGAGGACGAAAAGAACTCTACTGGCTCCATAGCATGGCCTGGAAGAGGGCATCTGGACAAAAGAAATACCCACTGAAGTGTTTTTTTTAAGTTTAGATTTTTTTTTTTTTTTGGCTTGTTTGTTTTTAATTTGGCTGTGCCAAGTCTTAGTTGTGGCATGTGGGAGCTAGTTCCCTGACCAGGGATCAAACCTGGGCCCCCTGTGCTGGGAGCATGGCGTCGTAGCACTGGACCACCAGGGAAGTCTCTCATGGAAGATTTTTAGATAGCTTGTTAAGAGATGATTAATATCGACTTCTTTTCTGTCCTCCCAATGTAATCTTCAGGAAAATCTACATTGCCTTTTAGGATTTTCTGTGAGTGAATTCCTTAGAAAACTCAATGAGATGATGGATTCTGCATCAGCTACTGAATGATCCCAGAGACAGTTCCCACAGAAGGTGGGGCTGGAGGAACACACAGATGGCCCTGGGTTTCCTGTCCCCAAAGCAAATGTTAACAATTCTTACTGGACTCCCATACCGTGGTGTTCCAGAGTGTTCTGATCCCAGCACTCATCTACCTGCCGCCATAGTTACAAGAGGATTTTAATTTGTTTAAAAATTAAAAGTTTCATTTGCTCTGTCATAGACAGGAAAATAGGTCAATATTTTTCTGAATAGAGGGGCTTGGAAAGAGGAATGAGGATGGAACAGACGTGGTGGATTCTCTGCAGGAAAGCTAAGTAACTTGGCAGCCCCAAGTGAGTTAGTGAGCAGACTTCCAACACCCAGGAATGCAGAGGGATACAGGAGCCTGGGCGAAGCCATCATGGCTGTGGCTGGAGGAGCCACAGACAGTGAGCCTCGGCTTCTGTATCTTGGGCACCCACCACCCAGAGCATCTTTGCTGCCCTTAGCTCACCGATGATCCAGAAGCCAGAGCAATAAGTGCAGGGAACCCTAGCTCTCTGGATTCTGATGCTGATCGATCATGTGGTCTGTGCATGGGTTGGAAAAGAATTTCCAGACATGAGGCAGAAGGAGAGAATAGAGTTTATTAGAATGGGAGATGCTGTCAAAACAGCGGGATGGCTCCTTTCGCAGGCCAGTAGCCAATTTTATAGCCTCAAGAGAAAGAAAATTCCTACTGAAAGGGTGGCGTTAGGTGAGGGTGCTGTGCGCGTCCCTGAGTGCCGACTCTTTGTGGCCCCATGGACGGTACCCCGCCAGACTCCTCTGTCCATGGGATTGTCCAGGCAAGAATACTGGAGTGGGTTGCCATTTCCTCCTGCAGGGGATCTTCCTGACCCAGGGACAGAACTCGCGTCTCCACGTCTCGTCTCCTGCATTACAGGTGGATTCTTTACCACTAAGCCACCAGATTGGTCAGGAAGCTATAGGATAGATATTTTACCTGTGAAGTCAGGAAATTGGCTGGTTTAGATCAGGAGGCTTGTGGCAACAGTTGCTATGAGGCTTGGTTAATTGTGGAGATTTTTGTCCTGTGACCTTGGTATAAGGCTCCACAGTTTTGCTGGGGGCTGTTCCTGGGAGACTGGTGCAGACGGGGAAGTTGGCAACAGATGGCCTGAAAAGCCCAGATTAAACAAACCCTAGAGTGACAGGGAGCCACTAGGATCAACCAGAGAGGCAGTGCCACCTGCCTTGCTGATGGTACATATGGTGAGCTGGGGGCATCTAGGGGTCTCAATCCTTCATCCTTGCACCTCCTTTTCACTCTCTCTTTGTCCCTGGCTGGCCCTCGGCTGCATACCCTCACAATAAGGTTGCAAGGGACATCCCTCTTGGTCCAGTGGTTAAGAATCCGACTTCCACTGCAGGGGGCACAGGGTCCATCTTTGGTTGGGCAATTAAGATTTCCACATGCCACATGGCATGGCCAAAATAAATAAATGACAATAAATTCAAAATGAGAGCGCCTCAGCTCATCCTTGCAGGGGACAGCTCCGGGGCTGTCCATGGTCACCAAGCAGCCCCTTTGGTGGCCACCACACCCAGGGTAGTTGCAGACACAGCAGCCCATGATAAGAGGAGAAGAGCAGCCACAGGAGGCTGACATCAGCTTGTGATTTCCGATCAGTTAGGCCAGAGCTGATAATGAGAAGGTGCTGCCTGCGATGGCCACACTGCCAGCTGCTGCTGAGTGCTGAACCTGCGAGGGCTCCGTTCTTGGCCCTTTATCTTGTCCTGAACTTTTTCACTTCGCTCATTCATTCCCTCCTTCATTCCTTCATCCATTTATCCATTTGTTTTATTTACTGAGCTCAACTGTCTCTCCACATTCTCTTATCTTGTGATGGATAGAATAATGAATAAGACCTAGCTGCTTCTTTCTCAGAACTTACTGGGGGAGGGCAGAGGGATGAGGCAGACATGTGACCTAAGAATACAAAGATGCTTGATAAAATTGGGAGTCCACTCACATGAGTGGGACCGAAAAGAGGTGGCTATAAGGGAGTTCCCTGGTGGTCCAGTGGCTAAGACTCTTTGCTCTCAATGCAGGGAGTCCAGGTTTGATCCTTGGTCAGTGAACTAGATTCTGCAGCCAAGTAAAAAATACTTTTTTAAAAAGAAATAACTATAAAAGGGAAGCTGAGCTATAGAGCAAATGGTTTAAATTTCTGGTCTTTTTTTGTTTGTTTTTCAAATGGCCTCTTCTCCAAAATGAAGAGATGGAACCAACCCACTCAGCCCTTTCAGAGAAGGGTCAATGACTTCTCCTTTGGTTGCAAAGGAGAAACCCACGTACCAGAAACCAAATGCGAACAGTCTGAACGGAAAAGGAAGGGGCCATTTATCAGATGACATAGTTGAACAATTAAGAGAAGATCTAGGCCTTAGGGTTCCAGGCACAGCTGAAACGAGGCATTCATGCAGTCAGCAATCTGCCTCTCTCCAGAGCCATTTAGCCATTAGGCCAAATCTGATGATAGCACAGAATCTCTGAGTTTTTTTCCAAAGGTCTAGAAATGTGTTGGAGAGGCCCCTAAATATTGCTTGGCTTCCAAATGTGAGAAGAAAGAATACGACAAACTAGCGAGCGCATTGCCTTGGAGGCGATCTGTTCCCCAGCACTGCTCTCTCCTAATCACCAAGGTCAGCAGATACTTTTTCCTGCTCTGCATCCATGTCCTCTCTGCAGGCTTGGACACTGTAGACTGTCATGTCCTTGACACTGTCCTCGCTCCCGCTTCCACAGCACTCCACTTCTCCTCCTTCCTCCCTGACCTGTTTTTCCCGCTTCTGTTCTGAAGGAAGGATGGTTAGGAGTGAGGCAGGAGAAGGGTTGGGAAGATAATCCCACTGCCCACATGAAGGCCTGGAGGTGGGAGATGGCCTGGATCTTTAAGGAACTACAGTCATTCAGGACTTCTGGAGGTGTCAGAGCAAGAGGACAAAGCCCGAGGTTGGGGATCAAGGAAGGACCAGATCATTCCTTGCAAATCACGTGAAGGAATATCGCTGTTCTCTTGAAAGTAATAGGGTGCTATTGGGGGTTGTAACAAAGGTGTAACAGGATCAGATTCATGTTTCACTCTAAGAAAGAGACCTTTGGCTGTGAGGTGGAGGCAGGTAGACAGCAAGGGGTCGTAATAATTTAGGAGAAAGACTATAATGATCTCATGACTGCCCTGGGGATGGGAAAAAGAGGGACAATTAATGAGGCAGTGATAAGACTTGGTGCCATTGAGTGACACCCAGGTTTCTGGTTCTGAGATGAGCAGCAGAGAAGTGGGTTTTGAGGGTGAAATGATGAACTGGGTTTGTACCAACTAAGCTGGAGAAGCTTGGGGGCATTTAGCCAGAGTGTCTGCAGTGGGAGGTGCTTGGTGTGTCTGGAGCTCCAGAAAGAATCCTCAGCTCCCTGCATCCAGCCAGCACCAGAGGGGGGCCCCGGGAGATGCCACCTCCCACCTGATCAGAATAAAGAATGTCAGTGGAACTTCCCTGGGAGTCCAGTGATTAAGACTCCACACTTCCGCTGCAGGAGGTGCGGGTTCGATCTGTGGTCAGGGAACTAAGATACGGCATGCCTTACAGCACGGCCAAAAAAAAAAAAGTTCCAGTGGCTGTGGCTGACCACAGACACTTCTCTAGAAAGAGACCTCACAGCAGGATGTGCTCTGGGAGGAGCTTCGAGGGCCATGGGGAAGGGGAAGGAAGAGGAGGGGACAGAGCCAGGCCTTGTGACACTGGGCTTTTCTCTGCAGGGCTAGAGCTGCAGACACCCATCGTCCGGGACTGGTGGCCTCCCTGGGCAAGACTGTGGGCCGCTGAGTTGCTGCTGAGTCAAGGTAGGTGCTGGCTGGAGGCAGGGTCTCCAGGAAGGGATCTGGGAGGAGCAGATGGAGGGTCCCGGAGGAGGGATGTTGGAAGGGGAGCCCATGAGGGGCCGAGACATCCCTAGCCCTTATGAACACATGCCCAGCATTTCTGAGACAGGTCACCCAGGTATGGTGGCTACTAGGACCGCTCTGCCAGGTTAAGATTACTCAACCCATTTTCGCAAGAAAAAAGGATGCAAGACCCTGTGAGAAGACCTCTCCTTTCTTCTCCAGATCCAGTAAATGCCCATAATGAAGAACTAATTATTCCTCCCTGGTGCTGCAGAGTACATTCATTAGCCTGTTGGATTCCTACAGGCGATTGGAGGAAGGCTGGATATGTGTTAATACTGCCCATTTATTGATCGGGAGACAGAGGCTTAGAGGGATGGAGCAACTTGCCAAAGATTGTAGAGTGGGGACGCAAGATGCAGGACTCCGAGAGAATCTTCTGGGCCCCCATCTGTGTCCCTCCTGGGACATCATCTGTCCCTGTCTGTCCCAGGTCTTGGCTACTCTCTGCACACACACACACACACACACACACACACACACACACGAAGAGGCCCAGCTGGCATGGGGTTGAGACCCAACTGTGCATGACCAACACAGACAGTAACAGGTGCCGGGGCCCCTGGCAGAGTGAGGTGTGGGCTCAAGTGGAGAAAGTCCCCCAGGGGTGGGGTCAGGGAAGGTTCTGCTCAAAATGTCAACTGGGCCTTGAGGCAGACAGAGGGCTGGTGTGCAGAGATGGGGCTGCAGGCATCTCGCTGAGGGGGACAAACTGCAAACACAGAGGAGGAAGGTGGTGTGATGGCAGGAAAGAACAGCTAGAGGTTTGGTTTGGCTGCTAATGCATGCATTTGTGGAGGACCAACCAGCAGGGGCCTGTCCTGTTTATTTATCTGTAAACAAGTGTCTTTTGAATATCATTATTTTGAGTCCTCACAGAAACCCTATGAGTCAGGTGCTATTATTAAGTCTTATTTAAAGATAGAGAAACTGAGGCACAAAGGCTCTAAGCAACATGTTGCCATAGCAACAAAGAGATTTGGTACCCAGCAGTCTAGCGCCCAATGCTACCTGCCCCAACACTGTGTGGCTCCCCTCTGTTACCTCCTCGGCTCCCAGGGTGGGCATGAATGCCAGGCTGACTGGTGGCCACCTGGTCCTCAGGCCTTCCTGGTCTGCATCCAGGCCCTGTCACCTTCCTCCTAGGCTCCCTGCCCCCAGGAACAATACTCTCCTGCCTCCTAGACTGGCTCTCTCACATCCAGGTGTTTCCTTTGCAGTCAGGGGCAGACACAACAAAGGAAGGAGGCCTGCCCAGTCCTCGGGGACAGCTGGGAAATAAAGCCCTGAGGGATCTGGAAAGCCCAGCAGGGCCTCGTGGGATGAGAGTTGACGGGGTCCCCTCGGAACCCCAAGCTCTGCCATTCTACCCCCGCTAATCACATGTTTTAAATCAAAGAACTGGGTGTGTCGCCTGGCAAGTCTGTGTCTATGGAGAGAAAAAAATCCAAGCCCTGGAGATGGCATCTGCCAGATACCCTGGGGGTGGGAGGGAGCGTGGGTGGGAGGAGAGGGAAGTGGCTCCAGGGTGGGATGGTCCCCTCTCTGTGCTAGAGCAGCAGGCAGAGGACAGGAAGGGGCAGAAGTGCGTTCCTGGGAAGTTCCATGCCTTTCTTCCCAGGGGGTGGTATAGGTGGGCTGGGTGGTGGCTTTTTCTGGCTAAATAGTCTGGCCCAGGAGCCAGCAGCAGGGGTGGGAGGCCAGGGTAAGCAGGGCATCAGCTGTAAACTTCATGGCGAAACAGTGACCCAGAGCCTGGCCATCTCAGACCCTCTCAGTCCTGCTGCCTGCAGCCCTTCCTCTGGCCAAGAAGTCTTTCCCACAATCTCCTGCACAGAATGAATGAGCAACAGCTGCTGCCGATAGGGCCCCATCGGCTTCTTGCTGCTGTGTGTCATGGAGCAAACTCTGGTTCTGTGGCTGGTCCTGTGGCCTGTGTTACCCCCCGAGGCAGTGAACAACTGTGCATTTGCACCCTCCCTGAGGACTGTTTGTTGCTAGTGTTCTGTGTTTAAGGAGGAATGTCTCTGAATCCCGATTCATTCAGGCACCCGTTCATTCTTTGTCTCTGGTCCCATCCCTCTGACAAGAGCTGTAAGGGTCTAAGATTTACCCTACTGATAACTAACAAGTTGAGGCTTCCCGGGTGGCTCAACGGTAAGGAATCCACCTGCCAATGCAGGAGAAATGGGTTCAATCCCTGGGTCAGGAAGTTTCCCTGGAGAAGGAAATGGCAACCCACTCCAGTACTCTTGCCAGGAAATCCTGTGGACAGAGAAGCCTGGTGGTCTACAGTCCAAGGGGCTGTAAAGAGTTGGACACGACTTAGGGACTAAACAACAGCAACCGCTAACAAGTTAGTCTGCTGGTTTTATGGTCGCTGGCAGAAAACACGAGACTCCAGAGTCACAGATCTTTATCACTGGCAGTGAAACAAGCAGCATGAGCGTCCTGCCCTCAAATCCCCTGGGAGAGCGAAGAGGTGCCCCCAAGAGGGTGCTGTGCATCACAGCTGAGGAGCCCGGAGCTTTGAAACCCTTAGTGTCCAAGGGGTTGAGGGGGTGGGCTGCCAGCAAACCTGCCACTTCTGCCCTGGAAGGAAACATTGTCTCTATTCCACTGGTGGCAAAGAAATCTGTTCTTGGCCCTGGGGAGGGCAGGCTCTCTGTTCCAAGGTTGTCTGTGATACAGATCTTATAGAAGTGGTCTGGAACGAACGCTCACGAGGTGGGCACAAACCCACGGAGGATTGCCTGCCAGGGTTCTCCTACTGACTGCTCCCCGGCTGCATTGTCCCCTGAAATGCCTCCAGCACCCCCTCCTCAGTGCTTGGCTGGCCATTCCCTTCGTTTGGAACGTGTTTTCTGCAGACTTTGCCCGGATTGCTCCCTTCCTCCTGCAGGCTTCTACTCAGAGGTCACCTCCTTGGGGAGACCTTTTCATACTGCACCCCAATCACTGGAACCTCATGATCCTATTCTCAGCCATATTTCTTTAGCACCTCTCAGCTGTATAATTAATACACAACTTAATGATGGCATTTTTGTCTGCACCACCCCCCCACCCACACACACATAGGGCTTCCCCTGTGGTTCAGCTGGTAAAGAATCCTCCTGCAGTGCAGGAAACCCGGGTTCAAATCTTCGGTCGGGCAGATCCTCTGGAGAAGGAGATGGCAGCCCACTCCAGTATTCTTGCCTAGAGAATCCCATAGAAAAAACAGCCTGGTAGGTTCCCAATCCATGGAGTTGCAAGAGGCATGGGGACATGACTTAGCAACTAAACCACCCCACCACCCCCCGCAACAAACCCACAGGTAGTACAAGTTTTATGCGAGCAGGTGTTTGTCTGCTTTTAACTTACTACCACATCTCCAGGACCTGGAGTAGCATCTGACACTTAGGAGAGGCTCAAAAAATACTTATTGTCTGAATGAATGAATCCATCCACGTATCTGATCTTCAGAGGAAGACCTGGTTCCCCTCACTTGAATCTGCAGGACAGATAAGGCTCTGTCATATAGAGCAAGTGAGATGAGGCGCGAGTAGCTCAGGCTGGGAGCTGGGGTTGGGGAGTGAGAGGCCACGGTGCTGTGACCTTGGGGATGCTCCCAGGTTGTTGGAATTTTCCCTTCGGCCACTTCCCATGCTCTTGGTACCCACTGCTGGGAATCTTCCGGATTGGTGGCCAAGGCTGGTTGGTGTGTTTCTATCCCACGGTGTCATATTCTTACTGTGACCAGGAGAACAGGGAGAGGGCAGGGGCTTGCGAGCTGAGCTTGGATGTGCCATTTGCTTGGTCAGCAATGC
Source organism: Budorcas taxicolor (assembly GCF_023091745.1). Lineage (NCBI taxonomy): Eukaryota > Metazoa > Chordata > Mammalia > Artiodactyla > Bovidae > Budorcas > Budorcas taxicolor. Next base: position 28,160,869 of record NC_068928.1, on the reverse strand, counting down.
ATAAAAAGAGCCACAGTCCAAGACGGAGCCCGGCCCAGTCCCTCCCACAGAGGGTGAGCACAGTGTCCTGACCACTCCATCCGGGCCCCCCTTCCCACGGGAAGGCTGTCTCTTTACCAGGATTCTGAGCATCAGCCTCATCTCTGTGACCTGTGCCGTCTGTCGTGCCAACTGTGCCAAACAGACTGGCTTCCGCTCCCTCACCTAAGAATGGTTTGGAGTCAGGGACCCTGTGTTGTCTTCACATGAGTGCCTGACAGTCACGATACAGTGAGTCAGGGGCTACGGAGGAGTAGAGAGGTGTACCATAAACGTTTATTGAATGACTCACATGGCACCTTGGGGCAACTCCAACTCCCAGCTCACGTCAGGCACGTCTGTAATGAACTCTTCTCTCTTAGAACTGGGGCCTAGGTGGAAGTGGACAGTCCCCAGCTTACGATGGTTGGACTTAAGGTTTTTCGACCTTACACTGGTGGAAAGGCAAGGTGCATTGAGTTCAAACAGTGCTTCAGTTTTTGATCTTTTCCTGAGCTAGCATACGGGGTATGATCCTCTCTCGTGCTGCTGGCAGGGCAGTTCCTAGCCAGCCGCACGATCGCAGGGGTCAACAACTAGCGCACTCACAACCGTTCTGCATCCAGACAAGTATTCCGTTTCTCAGTACTTCACTAGCAGATAGGCTTTGTGTTAGATGTTTTGCCCAACTGTAGGCTCATGGAAGAGTTCTGCGCATGTTTAAGGTGGGCGGGGCCAAGCTGTGTGTCCTGTAAGGGTAGATGTGTTCAATGCACTCAACATAAGATATTTTCAACCTACGATGGGTTTGTGTGTGTTAGTTGCTCAGTCGTGTCTGACCCTTTGCGACCCCATGGACTGAAGCTCCCCAGGCTCCTCTGTCCATGGGATTTTTCAGGCGAGAATACTGGAGTGGGGTGCCTTTCCCTTCTCCAGGGGATTGTCCTGGCCTAGGAATCAAACCTGGGTCTCCTGCATGGCAGGCAGAGTCTTTAACATCTGCGCCACCAGGGAAGCTCCAACGATTAGCTTATTGGGATGTAACCCTATTGCACGGCTCTGCTCATTGCAGCTAGAGAAATGCCCCTGCACAGCAACAAAGACCCAAAATGAACAGACATATAGATGCATAATTTAAAAAGATGAGGCATGGAGAAAGGTGATGGGGATAAGAAAAAGTGAGGTAATCATTCTTCACTAGTACAGCTGAGCTATAGGCTCCTTCATGGGATGCATGCTTAGAAATGATGAAATTAGCACAGGCCACTTACTATTTATTAATGACTCACTGATAACTGCCCTCGGTCTCTGTGAAATAAATGTGTTCTCATGCTTGTTGCGAGGTAATAAATGTGTTCTCATGCTTGTTATGCGGTCAGTGCGCCAATTGTGGACTGAGAATGTGACAAGTAGGGTCACACTGCGGTCAGTAAGAAGTCACAGACAGGTAGACCCCCAGCTCCTAAGGGTAAAAAACCGTGTCTCATTTACTTATCTCTAAACACTAGGGCCTTTCACAATTTCCACCATGTGAATAGTGTTCCATAGGTGCCCTTTGGTTTACTCAGCGATCTCAGCCCCTCGGATTACTGCCAGGAGCTAGGGAGGAGCATCCTTGGGCCTTGGAGCAGCCCAAATAGATGTTCTAAGCCCACTGCTGAAACAGCATTCACACCAGAGAAAAGAAGCCTTTCAGTGTGGGACGGAGGCTTCCTTTAGCTGCCAACAGCCCCTGGACTCTTCACCGTGTTACAGCCTAGTGCATGCAATCAGCTCCCATGACATTCACCCAGAACACCTCAGAGGCATGTCCAGGTGCCTGAAAGGGCAAGCTTTATTTCCTAAGAAGTTCACATCACCCTGAACTGAAGCAAATGCAATGTTGATGCGTTCCAAGAAATGACCTGGGTTCTGCATATTTCCTGTCTGATGCAGACTTGACCCCGAGGGCTCTGCCCCACACGGGTGTGGTCAGCAGCCCAAAGGACAGGAAATAGATTACACAGGTCCTCTCAGAGGAACAAGGGGGTGGCGCAGAGAATCCCCAGGTCCCACACAAATATATATGGACGCTGGATAAATGTTTGAGTGAGCGAGGGAATGAAGAATCAATAAGCAGGCTTTGTGACAGTGACTGTTGAAGCTTCTTAGAATTTTACTTTCAAGAAAAAAATCAGCCCAGGGCTTCTCTGGTGGTACAGTGGATAAGAATCCACCTGCCAGTGCAGGGGACACAGTTTCGATCCCTGGTAGGGGAAGATTCCACACGCCACAGGGCAGCTAAGCCTGTGAACCACAACTATTGAGCCGATGTGCGGCAACTGCTGAAGCCCGCAAGCCCTAGAACTCATGCTACACAAGAGAGGCCGCCTCAGTGAGAAGCCCGAGCACCACAACCAAGAGTAGTCACTGCTTGCCGCAGCTAGAGAAAGCCTGAGTGTCAGCAAAGACACAGCACAACCAAATAAATACATAAATGTTAAAAATCCACCCAGATCATCCACAGCTTTACAAGTAGAGCTGATTTACAATGTCATGTAAGTTTCAGGTGTGCAGCGTAGCAATTCAGTTTATGTGTGTGTGTGTATATATGTATATGAATAAATATATAGTGCTTCCCTGGTGGCTCAGATGGTCAAGAATCCGCCTGCCATGCAGGAGAACTGGACTCAATCCCTGGGTCCTGAAAAGATCCGCTGGGGAAGGGAATGGCTACCCACTCTAGTATTCTTGCCTAGAGAATCCAATGGACAGAGGACTCTGGTGGGCTACAGTCCATGGGGTCGCAAAGAGTCAGACATGACTAAGCGACTAACACTTTCACTTTCATGAATAAATATATGCATATATTTATTATTTTTCAGATTATTTTCCCTTATATGTTATTATATAGTTATAATAATATATATTATAATACATATACATTACAGTGCATATGTATAGTATAATAATAAAATATAATATTGAATTCGGTTCCCTGTGCTATACAGCAGGTCTTTTTTGGTTATCTTTTTTTCAAATTTTTATTTATTTATTCATTTTTTGTTGTGCTGGGTCTTCATTGCTGCATGAGGGTTTTCTCTAGTTGTGGTGAGCGGGGGCTACTCTTCACTGTGGTGTATGGGCTTCTCATTGCAGTTGCTTCTCTTGTGGCACACAGGCTTAGTTGCCCCATGACATGTGGATTCTTCCCAGACCAGGAATCAAACTCATGTCCCCTGCATTGGCAGGCAGATTCCCAACCACTAGACCACCAGGGAATTCCCCCAATTTCCATTCTTTCCAGCTGAATATGACAGAACAAATTTCTCATGTCCTCCCCAATAGTTGGTGTTACTCTTTTTTCTAATCTCTGCCAATGGTTTGTCACATTTTTGCATTCATTTTGATGATTATCATTCAGTTCAGTTCAGTCGCTAATGTCCGACTCTTTGCAACCCCATGGACTGCAGCACGCCAGGCTTCCCTGTCCATCACCAACTCCCAGAGCTTACTCAAACTCATGTCCATAGAGTCGATGATGCCATCAAACCATCTCATCCTCTGTCGTCCCCTTCTCCTCCTGCTTTCAATCTTTCCCAGCATCACGGTCTTTTCTTAGGAGTCAATTCTTCGCATCAGGTGGCCAAAGTATTGGAGTTTCAGCTTCAGCATCAGTCCTTCCAATGAATATTCAGGATTGACTTCCTTTAGGATGGACTGGTTAGATCTCCTTGCAGTCCAAGGGACTCAAGAGTCTTCTCCAACACCACAGTTCAAAAGCATTATCTCTTCAGTGCTCAGCTTTCTTTATAGTCCAACTCTCACATCGCTGATTATCATTAGACTAAAATTATTCAGAGTATATTATAATTTTAATACTTTGAATTAAACTGTTTGATATTTATTTTATAATTTTACATCTGTTTTTATAAGTGAGCCAGATCTATTTTTTCTTCTGTTGTGGTAAAATTATACATATCATGAAATTTACCTGTTTTAACTACCTTAAAGTGTACAGTTCCATGGTATTAAGTACATTTACAATATTGTACAATCATGACTACTATCTATTTTCAGAAGCTTTTCATCATCCCAAATAGAAACTCTGTGCCCATTAAACAGTGACTCCCCATTCCTACCTCCCCCCAGCCCGTGGTCACCTCCATTATATTTTGTCTTTGTGAATTTGCCTATTTAGATGCGTCATGTAAGTGGAATCATATAATATTTGTCCTTGTGTGTCTGACTTATTTCATTTAGCATGATGTTTCATGCTACGTTGCAGCAGGTATCAGAATTTCATTCCTTTTTAAGGCTGCATGATTTTCTGCATACACCACATTTTGTGTGAACACTTGGGACTCTTTCCACCTTTTGGCAATTTTTAAATAATGGTGCTATGAACATTGGTGTACAAATGCCTGTTAGTCCTTATTTGCAATTCTTTTGGGTGTTTACCCAGGAGTGGAATTCCTGGTAAGCCATACAGGGAATCTCTGCTTAACTTTCTGAGGAATCACCTTACTGTTTTCCGTAGCAGGTGCTCAGTTTTACTTCCCAGCCAGCCATGAACCCAAGTTCTCATTTCTCCACACCCTTGCCAACTGTTGTATTTATTTTTAAAATAGCTATTTTAAAATAGCTATCCTGGTGGATGCAAAGTGTTTCCTCTATTTTTGTAAACTATCCTCATTAGATTTTCATATCAAGGGTAGGCTGCCTTCTTCAGAGAATCTTTTCTTCTTTCTCTATGCTTCGGAACAGTTTTTGCTTTACTCTGCGTATTTGAGATAACTTATCAGAGGAGCCATCTGAGCCAGATGTCACTTTCTTTGAGGGCTTTCTCTGTTTCCTCACTGGTTACCAATATAAGCAATTTCTCTGAGTCTTCTAGAACCTTTTGAGTTATTTTTATTTTCCGAGAAAACTGTGATTTTGAGGATTCAGGGCTTTCTTTGTATAGATCAATGTCCTATGTGATGTTTATCATTCCTAATATTGTCTCTTTTTTCTCTCTTGATTAGCTGTCCCGTGTGTGTAGTTTTTTTTTTTTTTTTTCTTCTTCTAAGAACAAGCTCTTGGATCCTTTCAGAGTTCCTCTGCTTCTCACTTGGGGAGTGTATTGCTCTGGGAAGCTAACTCTGGGAGTCCCTCCCTCTGGGGTCCCAGTGGGGCAGCTTGTGGTCATGATAGAGGGCTTGAGCTCTCGAGCTAGATGGTCTGAGTTCAAGTGCTCATTACTAAGTACCTGACCTTGAATCAATATTTAACCTCTGTGCTTCAATTCCCCATTTGTAGAATGGGGAGAAAAGAGTACCTACCTGACTCATTGGAAAAGACCCTGACGCTGGGAAAGATTGAGGGCAGAAGGAGAAGGGGGTGACAGAGGATGAGGATGGTTGGATGGCATCACCGACTCAATGGACATGAGTTTGAGCAAACTGTAGGAGCTAGTGAAAGGACAGGGAAGCCGTGTATGCCATCATGGTCCATGGGGTCGCAAAGAGCTGGACACGGCTTGGCCACTGAACAGCAACAGCATAAGGTTAATATTAAAGAGTGAATGCTTTGGACTTCCCTGGAGGTTTAGTGGTTAAGACTCTGCACTTCCACTGCTGGGGTGGCTGGGTGGGGCATGGGTTTGACCCCTGGTCAGGGAACTAAGGTCTCACAGGCCAAACAGTGTGACCAAAAACAAACAAAACACTGAGAGTGAAGAGTTGACAGTTTTTAAATTTTTAGAAGAGTGGCTGGCACATAGCAAGCATCATAGAAGCACTTCTTAAATAAATCTAGACTCCCCTTCCATGTGGGAGAAGCCTCGGTCCCCTGGTCTCCTCTCCATTCCACACACAGACTTTCTGCACTTTCTCACCACTTACACTGTCTCTTATTTTGCAGAACTGCCTCTTTGCAGAAAAACAACCAATTTACTTTCCATTCTGCTGCCTGAGACAACCACATCCTCCTCTTACACATACCCCAGGCTCCCATGGAGAGCTCAGGTCAGTATGGCTCGGGGGAGAGGGGTCTGCAGGGTAGGGGAGGCCCCTCTTGAAGGTGAGAATGCCCCAAGGGCTGGCAAGGCCACCCTCCACCCAGCCCAGCTGGGAGATCCCCACTCAGCTGCCCAAATGTGACAACATTGTTGAGAGATGGACATCCATGTGCTTGTATGAGTCCCAGCTGCTAGCAGATCACTCAGCTGGACTTTGGGAGTAATGACAGTGAAAGCCAATATGTATTGCCAAATACTTGCATTTATTTAACAAAAATCTCCATGGCACTTACAATATATCAAGTAGTGGAAAAAGCACCCGACAAATATTAATTTGTTGAGTCTTCACAAAGACCCCGTAAGACAGATAGCATTATTGCCTTCATTTTACAGAACAGGAAAGTGAGAGAGGACACATAGATAGTATGTGGTCCAAACAGGATTTGAGACAGTGGCATCACTGACTCAATGAACGTGAGTTTGAGCAAACTCTGGGAGATAGTAAAGGACAGGGAAGCCTTGCGTGCTGCAGTCCATGGAGTTGCAAGGAGTCGGACATGACTTAGCAACTGAACAACAACAGCAATCAGGATTTGAACCCAGCAATCTAGCTCCGGTGTCCAGGCTGTGAATGACTTCACTGTGGGCTGCCTCATGCAAACATCAGAAGGATTCTGTGAAATAGGGATATCAGTACAATTGTCCTCATTTTACTGAAAGAGAAACAGGCTCAGAGAGGTTAGGTAATTTGCTGAAAGCTACCCAGCTGGTTGGTGGCAGAGCTAGGATTGGAACCTAGGCCTGGCTAATTCCAAGACCCAGACTCTTCTCCCTGCACCATCCTGGGATAACAAGCAGAGATGACCCTACCTCCAAGATGTATATCAACTAATGTTCTTCCAGCAAGTAAGAAACCACTCCTCCCCCCACCAGGCATAGACTCTACTGTCATTGAAGATCCCTGTCTCTGGGAATGGTAAGGGACACCCCGAGGCAGGCACAGCTACCAGCTTGTTTTCATTCCCAAGACAAGCATCCCTTTCCACACCCTGCTTACCCTCCGAGAGCTTTACCCAATCAGAAGACGCTTCAAATAATGACTCCCCCAATGAGAAGAGCTTCAACCAGTGAATCACCCAATGAGAAGAAGCTTCAATCAGGGAATCCCCCAATGAGAAGAAACTTCAACCAGTGAATCGCCCAATGAGAAGAAGCCTCACCAGTGATTCTTGGTCTCTCAGTATTCCTGGCTGTCTTTAACCAGCTGGGGTTTGGGCTGGGAGGACAGGGGTAGCGGAACACTGTGAAAGTCTCCTAAATATTTCAAAATCAACTTACTTTGCACTCACTTGAATTACAGTTAAGGCCCACCATGCTGTGTTTTAAGAAGAGAGTGAGTGAGTGAGTGAAGTCGCTCAGTCATGTCCGACTCTTTGCGACCCCACAGACTGGAGCCTATCAGGCTCCTCTGTCCATGGGACTTTCCAGGCAAGAGTGCTGGAGTGGACTGCCATTGCCTTCTCCAGGGGATCTTCCCTACCCAGGGATCGAACCTTGCCTCCCACATTGCAGGCAGCCGCTTTACCTTCTGAGCCACCAGGGAAGCCCTTGAGAAGAGAGGTGTACCGGTAAACTTTCTTTGGATACAAGCAATAGAAACCCATATGGTTCATTTAATTTTCAAAAATATAGCGGAGCATGGAAGGAACAACTGAAGCACCAGGCAGCAGAAAAGACAAGGAACAGAGTGGATCTGCCAGCAGAACAGGAAAAGGGAGGTTTTCTTCAGTCCAGTCCATCATCCACACAAGGGTCACCCAGAGGGCAAGGAGAGCCTGTTGGCCAGCTTGGTTCTGTGCCACTCCAGGGCCAGTCTCACTGAGATTACAGTGAGTAAAGAAGGCTACTGGGCAGGCAGGACCACCAGCATCCACTCTCAAAGATGCGACAGATGGCCCCCACCCTCCCAAAGTTCAGTGGGTGAGAGAAACATCCTCCAATCAGGATGCTTGTCTGGGAGCGCGAAAGAGGAGCTTTCTCATCATGACTAGGACAGAGTTGTCCTGGCTGACTTCCCAAATTACAGTTGTTTTTTTATATTGCTCCAGCTTTCTACAGTCCTCAGAGTCCTCTCATCCTAGGGTCAAGAAGAGGGGCTCCAGAAAATGAAGATGTTTATTTTGAGGGCAAAAGAGCAGTGTTTCAAGGGCACCAACGGTATTGCTGTTTTGTCATTCCTGCAAACAGGGGCAAGATTGCAAACCTTTTTAGAACCATCTGAGCCTTTATTCCACATGCAGGGAAGGCGGAGGTCAGGCACAGGATGGAAGAGGAGCAAGAACTGTATTACTCCCGTCAATGGCGCATCTGGGTGCTGGGCATATAAATGTCAGTGAACAACTGAGAGGCTTCCCTGTGGTCCAGTGGTTAAGACTCCATGCTTCCCCTTCAGGGGGCGCAGCTTTGATCCCTGACCATCCTGACCCTGGGAGCTTCATTCTGTGTTGCATCATGTGGGATCCTTCCTTGCAGCCCGCAAGCTCTGGATCTTGTGTGCTTAGTTGTCCCACAGCATGTGGGTTCTTAGTTCCCTGACCAGGGATCAAACCCAGCTCCCTTGCATTGCAAGGCAGATTCTTAATCGCTGAACTAGCAGGGAAGTCACGACCTTCATTCTTAATTCAGGGATGATTGTCCTCTGTGAACTCTGAGCATCTTGTCATTTTACTCCTTCCCTTACAGAACAGATATCAGATCTCCAAACTAAGACAGTGATTCTCATTAGAATTAGGTTAATTCTGTAATCCTGTACATTCGAGTCTCCTGGGGAGCTATTTTTAAAAATTGATTATTAGTCCCCACCGTCAGATATCTGATTTTTTTGGTTTGGAGTGGGCTGTGCATTGGCAGTTTTGAAAGCTCTCCAGGTAGTTCTAATGTACAGCCAAGGTTGGGAACTAGGGGAAAAGACAACATCCAAGAGTAGGTTGGGGAGAGATTTGATTGTCTAGGATCGCAGGGCAACAGAGAGCTGGCACTGCCAAGTCCTAGGTCAGCTTTGAATGGCCGGAAATTGAGGAGCAGACCCCAGACTAGGGGGTCCCTTTGCGGTCAGGACCCTGTCAGCTTTTCTTCTCCTTTCCTTCCTCCCTATTGTCTCTTTAGCTGTGATAACATCTACGCTGGTTGGAGAGCTGGGAACCAGTGTGTATGCGTGTGTGTGGTTTGTCTCTCCACCTTCTTTTCTTTTTTCTTTTTTTAATTTTTCGGCCATACTGCATGGTACTTGGGATCTTAGTTCCCCAACCAAGGGTCGAACCCAAAGGTCGACCAAGGGTCAAGCCCCCTGCAGTGGAAGCATGGATTCTTAACCACTGCACCACCAGGGAGATCCTATGGGAAGTTTTTTTCAGGCAACTTCATCAGGGGTGTTTATTTGTGCATTCAAGCCCCAGGCACACATAAGTAGACACATGCCCACGGTTTCACCGGGGTACACCCTCTTCTCTTTCCCCAGTGAAGAGGTGAATGGTTGCACATAAGATGACAGCTTTAAAGGAAGAGCAATTGGCAAACAGAAAGCTCTGCTCCAGCAGCTCTGTGACGTTGCAAAAATCACCTCTCCTCTTTGAGCCTCATTTCCTCATCTGTGAAATGGGAAGAGAGTCAGCTCCAGGGCCCCTCTGGGTCTGACCTTCTGTGGCTGGACAGGTGACAGAGGTAAGGGTCAGGTCTGTCCCTCTAGATTGCGCAAAACAGGGAAAACAGTATTTATTCTGCCAAACTCACAGGCCTCTGCCCAGAACCCAATGAACTCAACACACCAGAGAACACTTTGTATGTCCCTGAGTCAGAGAACAGTAGCTGCTATAACAAATGACCCCAGTGTCCGTGGATCAACACAACAAATGCTTATTTCTCACTCAGGTGGCTCCTGAATACAGGCTACAGTCTTTCAGGGACTGAGATTTCTTTCCTCTTAGGGACCATCATCATTTCTTCCAAGCTCATGGAGGACAGGGCAGAGGGTTTTATGGCCACACCTGAAAATGCCACATACCACTTCCACTGCATGCCATTGGCCAGAACTCAGTCACATGGCCCCCATGAGCCACCACAAGGGAGTCTGGGAAATGTAGTCTTCTCATCTAACCATGACAAAAATCAAAGTGGTTTAACATGTACCATTGTCTTGCTACACCCACACAAGACTTTCTACGTGTCTGCTCTCAAGTGCTATTTAAATGTTAGGGATGAGTAGTAATCTGGATACCTGATGGTTATATCCTGCTCCTGAGTGGAGGGGACGATAAGGAATGTTGTTTATTTAGTGGCTGTCCTGGATCAAGAATGATGTCAGGGGGAGTCCCGTGGTGGTCTGGTGGTTAAGACTCTGTGCTTCCAATGCAGAGATTCAGGGGACATGGGTTCAATCTCTGATTGGGGGACTAAGATCCCATATACTGTGTGGTAAGGCCAAAAAAAGAGAAAGAAGAATGACAACTCTGAGATATTTGAGGCATGAGAAATACTTTCGTGGGCTTAATCAAATCCAGTCCAGCTTCCAGCTCTAGTTTTCCGAGGTCAGGACAGATTCCTGTGTCATTCACTGGGGGCACCACCCCCAGCTCTTTGGTATCCTGTGAGAAGCCCAGAGGTCACAAAGTCTGGATGATGGAAACATCTGTAGGTCTTCAGTCCACGGTGCCTGCAGCGCCCAGAACAGTCTGGTCAGGCTTGTGTGGTCCATGAGACAAGGGGCTCCTCTGGGGACATTCCTGCACCCTGGCCAAAGTAGCCCAGGAGACCACACCAGTGGCACTCAGGTGCACAGAGTCTGGTGCTTAGCTCTCCCCATCTGAGATCTCTGCCACCACCCATCAGCTTTGTCCCAGCCAGCCCTGGTTCTCCTCCTTCCTGGGGTCCCCACAACCCTTGTGTCCTCACAGTCTTGGAGAATCTGACCTCCTGCCCTCAAATTGCCACTTTCTCTCTCTCTTTTTTTAAATTGGAGAATGATTGCTTTACAGTATTGTGTTACTTTCTTCTGTACAGCATGAATCAGATGTAAGTATACATAACATCCCCCTTGCTCTTAAGTCTCCCCCGCACCGCCCCCCCATCCCACCCCTCTAGGTCATCACAGAGTACCAAGTTGAGCTCCCTGCGTTATACAGTAGATTCTCACTAGCTCTCTGTTTTGAAACACGGTAGTGTATAATTCAAAAAGACACAGGTACCCCAGTGTTCATGGCAGCACTATTTACAATAGCCAGGACAGGGAAGCAACCTAGATATCCATCAACAGATGAATGGATACAGCAGTTGTGGCACATATAGACAGTAGAATATTACTCAGCCATTAAAAGGAATGAAATTGGGTTATTTGTAGTGATGTGGATGAACCTAGTAGAGTCTGTCATATGGAGTAAAGTAAGTCAGAAAGAGAAAAACAAGTATCATATAATAACACATATATATGGAATCTAGAAGAATGGTACTGATGAACCTGTTGGCAGGGCTGGACTAGAGACACAAATGTAGAGAGTGGACTTGTGGGCACAGCGGGGGAAGGAGAGGATGGGTCGCATTGAGAGAGTAGCATTGACATCTACATGCCAGTCTTCTTTTTAACAAAAAGCAGCAGCCTTCAACCCATCCCTCTGAGACAATCCAGCGTGATTGTCTCAATCAGACAGCCAGGGGTCTCAAGGTCAAGGGGCCGAGGAAAGGATGTAAGTAAGAGAAACAAGGAGAGTGACCTCTCTGAAGCCCTGGAGGAGCCATGCCCTGTCTCAGGAGGGCAGCTGCTCCCCAGCCCCTGTCACTGGCACCTGGGAGAAGAATGCATGCCCAGTGTTGACAGACTTTCCAGAGATGCCAGGAATTCGAGCTTTTATGCAAAATCTCCTCATTTGTGAATGTTGGAAGCTAGTTCAATTTTTTTTTCCCCAAAGACACTCTGCAAGCCCAAACAAGACATGTCTGCAAACCAGATGTGGACCAAAGCCTGAGTTTGTTCCGGCTGCCCAGACTTTCGAAAGCAGGGTTTATTTAGGGGTTTTCTCCCCGGGCTATTGGCAGAGTTTGTTTTTTGTTTTTTTTTAACTTCTCTATTTTTCTCTGAAACATAAAAACATAACTCCCTGTGCAAAACAGCAGGGGAACCTAAGGCTCCAAAGACAAAGGTTTGGCTACCCTTTTAATAAGTGAGGAAAACACAGTTATTAATATCACAGTTTTTCTTGTGTGGTCCATGTTGGGGTGGCAGGGAAAAGGAAAACGAGATAGAACGTAGCATATTTTTTAAATAACACACCCTGTGCTCAGTTGCTTCAGTCATGTCTGACTCTTTGGGACCCGCCCCCCCCCCCCCCCCCCCCCCCCGCCGCCACATTGGCCCCAACCCACGGACTGTAGCCCACCAGGCTCCTTGGAATTTCCCAGGCAAGAACACTGGCGTGGATTGCCACTATCTTCTCCAGCGGATTGTCCCGACCCAGGGATCAAGCCGTGGTCTCTTGCATTGCAGGCAGATTCTTTACCACTGAGCCACTGTGGGAAGCTTAAACTCATCCTGCGTTAACTCATTCATCTTCATGCCAGGTGAAACTAGGTAGATGGAAGGACGGCTCGGGACAAGCCTTCTTGCCAGGCAAAATAATTTCCTTGCCAGTTTGGGGAGATGCTGCACTGCCCAGCAGAGTGGCCGGGTGGGCTAATGTGGACTGGAACACCTGCCCACTTCCTGCTTGGAGCCCAAAGGAGACTCAGACCTGGACCTGCCCCGGGCCGGGGGGTGAGTGAGAGGCCGGAGGAAAGTGAGAGTATCAGAGATGCTGGGTGACCCCAGACTTGCAAGGGTCCACGCAAGAGTCATGGAAAAGTGGGTCCATGACTGTGACAGCATGGGGTGCCTTGACCTAAACAAACTCTGACTCCTGGGCTGCAACCTGCTGGGTTGCAGATTTGTCCTCTCTATCTACCCTGGTCGCTCAGATGGCAAAGAGCCCACCATCAATGCGGGAGACCTGAGTTTGATCCCTCAGTCGGGAAGATCCCCTGAAGCAGGGCATGGCGATCCACTCCAGTATGCTTGCCTGGAGAATTCCACAGACAGAGGAGCCTGGTGGGCTACATACAGTCCATGAGGTCTCCAAGAGTCAGACACAACTGAGCACCTAACACTTTCACATTCTCACCTTCGTCCTGCTGCTGCTGCTGCTGCTGCTGCTGCTGCTAAGTTGTTTCAGTCGTGTCTGACTCTGTGCGACCCCATAGATGACAGCCCACCAGGCTCCCCCATCCCTGGGATTCTCCAGGCAAGAACACTGGAGTGGGTTGCCATTTCCTTCTCCAATGCATGAAAGTGAAAAGTGAAAGTGAAGTCGCTCAGTCATGTCCAACTCTTTGCGACCCCATGGACTGCAGCACACCAGGCTCCTCCGTCCATGGGAGTTTCCAGGCAAGAGCCCTGGAGTGGGTCTCCACTGCCTTCTCCACACCTTCATCCTACCTACTTTCAAAGGAACCCGAGAAGAATTAAAATATATGTTTGTAAAGCAGGAGCACCCCAAAAGGAGCAAAGGAAAGAAATCGCCATCTCTTGAGATGAGCAGATTTTTGAGGCAGGGCCTCCATGTGGCTGTAAGTTTCCTGACAGCTCAGGCAAAAGCGGAACCTTTTGGGGTGTGTGGTTTGTACTGACAACCAAGAGACTGCACCCCTGTCTGTAGAGACAGCCCCTCGGTTGGAGCTGATTTTAAAGGGGAATTGATGGCACAGGGAGTGTCTGCCATACTTCCTGTGTTGGTCCTGATCCTCCAAAAAGCAGACGGAGGAGACAAGATTGGACATGCAAGGCTTCATGTGGGGGAACACCTGTGGGATAGAAAACGGACAGGGACCCGGTGAGGGCTGGAGGAGCGCGCGCTCCGACTGTGGGGCAAGCCCAACACTGAAAGAAGGAGAAAGGAAGGAAGCGCTGGGTGGAAATGTGCTAGACTGACCACGGGCTGAGGAACCCCTGAACCAGAGTCAACCGTCCACAAAGGTTCCTGAGGACGAGCTGGCTTTAGAATCCCTGCTGCTGTGCGTATTGGCTGGAAAGTGATGGATTTCACACCCCGACAGCCCCAAGCTCCTGGATCCCTTAAACTCCTTGTAGTGGGAGATGAGTTAGGTGCATTTTCACAGCTACCACGCTTTCCAAATGTCAGTTACCATCTCCAGAGTTTTGCCATGTCAGCACACTGCTGTTAAAGGAAAAAAAAAAAATTATCTTGACGTCTGTTAAAATCCTAACGGGGGCTTCCCTAGTGGCTCAGTGGTAAAGAATCCACCTGCCAGTGCAGGAGACTGGGGTTCAATTTCTGGTCCGGGAAGATCCCACGTGCCGAGGAGCAACCATGCCTGAGTGTCACAACTACTGAGCCTGTGCTCTGGAGCCCTTGAGTCCGCGTCTCGTGAGCCTGCATGCTGCAAGTACTGAAGCCGCACACCCTAGAGGCCGTGCTCTGCAACCAGAGCTGTGCCCCCTGGTCGCCACAACTGGAGAAAAGCCCACAGCAACAAGGAAGGCCCAGCACAGCCAAAAATAAATAAATAAGTAAAATTATATATGTATTTTAAAAAACCCTAAGGAAGACTTTATTCAAGATGATTGCAGTAGAGGAGGGGCCTGGGGCTCAGCTCTAAACAAGGCACAGAGGTAAGGGGATTTGCAGTCGACAAAGAGAGGGAGAGGTCGGTGGCGGAAAACCACTACGAAAGGACCTCAGGGCTGGGGGATTCTCGCTAGACCATCCTAACAGGACTCTTGCTGGAGGCAGGTTGAGGAGTTACCCATCAAAGGTGGGGAAGAGAGAACTGGATCATCGAGCCGGGGCTTCTCAAATGACTGGCAGCAGGATTCGTTCTAAAACTGGGCTGGGAGGCCAGGGACAGGACAGGGGCTGTGCTGAGAGCCTAGTGGAGAACAAGGCTTCGAGGATCCCGAGTTTGGTCAGGGAGAGAGTCTTTGTCACCTCCTGCCATTTAGCTCATGTATTTCTTTAAGCTGACTTTAAATGTTAGCTTCTTCACACTAGTTGAGGAACTAGTTACATATTTTTTCTCTATATTAAAATCAGTGCAGAATTACTCAGATTTGGGGATCACCTGTATACCACTGAAAAGTGTCTCATGGGACTTCCCTGGCAGTCCAGTGGTTAGGGCCCTGTGCTTCCACTGCAGGGGACAGGGTTTGATCCCTGGTAAGGGAACTAAGATCCCTCATGCCTCATGGTGCCACCAAAAAGAAACAAATGGGATTGTCCCACATATCTCTGGCAGTATATATACCTCGCCCTGAGATACTCTGGTTGTACAAAGAATACAAACATGCTGATCAAAAGGCTGTTTTCCAGCCCTGGCCAGGATGCAGGCTGCCAGCTCTAAGTTGATTGCTTCTGGGCTCCTTCTGAGGCTTGAAGAAGAGGCTGAAGACATTCTCAGGGAAAGAGGAGGTTGAGGGGAGGGTAAGGCTGGGGCAGCTGAGCCTCAGAGCTCCCAGCCTGAAAGCCTCCCCGCCTCCACCCTCCCCGCCCCCCACCCCAGATGTGGAGCTCGATCTCCAGCGGAGCGTGCAGGCTGTGCTCCGAGAGCTCAGCGCCAAGGCCCCCGCCCTGCAGAGCAACCGAGGTAAGAACCAGCAGTCCTCTGTGCACTGTTGGCTCCCCACTACCCCGTCACCGCCCCAGCCAGCTCTGCCCATGTGTTCTCAGGAAAGTGCCCCGACCCGGAGCTCACAGGATGAGGGAGGCTTCCAGCCAAGCCCCCATCCTGCTGGAAGTCCTTGGGGCCTGAAAGACCCAGATGCCTTCTCTGCCCGCTGGCTCGCCCTCCCAGAGACCATGGCAGAGCCCATCGGGGGTCTGCCATCCTCTTTCTTAACCACATTCTCCAACTCCCCTTGCAAATAAGATTCCCCTGGCACTGCAGGCCCCAAGGACTCCCCGGCACATGGCTGAGCTCCAGAAGCCATGTGCACACACCTGTCCCCACTAGCATCCCACCTCTGTCCTTTCTGCCCTGGGAATTCACCGCCCACTGGGGTGAAGATCAGAGCTCCCCCATGTGTGAGAAGCCTACCCATGGGCTCGGAGCCTGGCACCCAAGGCAGTGGGGGGCAGGGTCAGACCTGGGGCTCTGGGGCTCCAAGTCTCAGGGTCCTGCTCAGCACTGTGCCCACCCTCTCCTGGCCCAGGCATGTGGAGGTGGTCCCTGCACAAGAAGGTTGAGCGGGATCCTGGGAAGAGCCCGGTGCTGGTCCGCATCCTGCTCAGAGAGCTGGAGAAGGTGGGTTCTCACTCAGAGAGTTGGGGAAGGTGGGTTCTCGCTCAGAGAAGGTGGGTGGGTTCTCACTCGGAGACCTGAAGAAGGCAGGTTTTTGGGCTTCCAGGAGGGGATGAGAGGAAGAAGGGCCATGTCTGCCCATCAGCCCCACGTTCCCCGCACTCTGGTCTTTGGGTTTCTACCATATTTCTCCCTCTCCTGTACTTTCCTATGACCAATAGTATCTGCACATTGATTCCCATTGTTTGACCTAAGTTAACATCTTTCAGAAAGAATCTCTAGAACACCACCATAAATGGAAAACCCATGTCACTCGACAGAAACAAAAAGCTCCTACAAACATAAATGTATGACTGCTAAGAATGGTCAAAGTTACAATCATCCTTCTCACCACCCAGTGCTCTACAGCTGGGAAAGCTGCACTCCAGGGGCCTCCAGGCTGGGGACTCACCTGTCCTTTGCTGCCAGCTGCTGCCCCTCCCCCATGGAGGTCCCTGTTCCCCTCCCCCAATACCTGGGCTCCCGCACCCGTGCGCCCCCTCCATCCCTACTGCTCTTCTTCTGCCAAGGCAGGCTCTGGCCCCTTTTCCACACCCCTTGGCCTGGTGGGACACTGCCTTCCACCCCATCTCCCACTGGGATGAAGCAAGGCCCCCCCAGCCTCTGGCGCCCTCCATGCCCTGTGCTCTCTCCTGTCTTCCAGGCAGAAAGTGAGGACGCCCGCCACATCATCATTCCCTTGCTGCACACTCTAATGTACGTGCTCACTAAGGTGAGCAGGGCTGAGGGTCTGGGTGGTCGTGGTGACCCTGCAAGTGACTGGGCTGGACACCCAGGAGACACCGGGTCTCTGCCTGGGAAGCCTGGAAGAACTACCGCCTGCCCCTATCTGGCTTCCTCCCTTAGCCCTGTCCTTGCCCTAAGACATGAAGAGATGAAACTGGGGAGGTGGGGGTCAGGGGGTAACCCCAACAGAGCAGAAGGGTTGGGAGGAGAGTTGATTTGCTGGAGGAACAGGATGGGGATGAATTTCCATCTTGATAAATGTGAATGGAGTGTTTTGCATGCGTGCATACTAGGTCGCTTCAGTCGTGTCTGACTCTTTGCAACCCTATGGACTGTAGCCCCCAGGCTCCTCTGTCCATGGGATTCTCCAGGCAAGGATACCTGCGTGGATTGTCATGCCCTCCTCCAGGGGATCTTCCCAACCCAAGGACTGAACCCATGTCTTTTACATCTCCTGCACTGGCAGGTGGATTCTTTGTCACTAGTGCCACTTGGGAAACCTGAATGGGATGTCAACAGGGGAGGAGTCTTAGAGGTGATGGGAGAAGAAGCTAAAGGTGTAGACTTGGGAGGGAAGGGTGAGCCCAGGTCTCTGGCTCTTCTCCCGTCCCATCAGCCCACCCCAGCCAGGGCCCTTTGTGACCCAGGGCTCTGGGCACCCTGACCCCTCCCTCTCACCCAGGCCACGGGCATCACAGAGGAGCTCCACCGGAGAACATACGCCTTTTGCATGAGGTTGCTGACCCTGCCTGCCCCCTACTGCACGATCGCCCTGGACTGTGCCATCAGGCTGAAAACGGAGACGGCCGTCCCAGGTGAGCACTCCCAGCTCCACCTGAGGTCTCGCCTTCCTCTCAGGATTCCAGGCAGCTCGAAAGCTCCAGCAGCTTCTGGGAAAGTGGGGAACAGGGGCCAGAGACTCAGGGACTGGTTGGCTGAAGCAATTGCTCTGCAGGGACGCTGTACCAGAGGCTGGTCATTGCCGAGCAGAACCTGACAAGCGAGCTGTACCCCTACCAGGAGAGGTGAGTGGCCCCAGCCAGCGTGCTGCTGCCGGGAGGATGAGCCAGGAGGCTGGACGGAGAGGAGCCCCAGCAGAGCTTCTCATTTGTCCAGCCATGGGGGATGTCCTCCAGTGGGGAAGGGACGTCGTCCTCCAGGGGGAATGGGATGTGTCCTTCCCTGGAAGTCCCGGAGAGCAGTCAGGTCTTTCTTCTTGGCCTGGATTCAGAGCTCCCCCATTTTCACCTGCAGAACGTGGGTGTGAGCCCTGGGCCATGCTGCGGTTCTGTGGCTCCGCCTCCAGCCTGCCCTTGGCTGTGATGTAGCATCAGGCAGCCGGGGGTGGCTCCAGGATTTAAGTAGTTCAGGCCACAGTCACACCATGAGGTCTGGGCTGTGAGTGTAGCCCCTTTTGATAAGATTGAGGACACATCCTTGCTCGTGCTGGAGAGAGGAGCTGATGGGGTTGGGGGTGGGGCAGGGGGTGCAGAGCCTCCTTCCCGCAGGTACCTCTGCTGACCTGGTACTGAAAGGGGCAGCCTGGGGCTCAGTGTTCATGGACGTGCAGGGAGTGGAAGGGACCCAGAGGACGTGGCATCAGAGAGCCTGGGTGACAGTTGGGTACGGAGGAGAGGGTGGGAGAATTGAGTATGGAGGAAAGGGTGGGTGAGGCTGGCTTTCCGGTATGATGAAGGCGATGAGAGATGGGGCTCACTTAAGGATTGGAGATCCAGTTTCAGTGAGAAGGATATACGGTCCCTCCTGGAGGATTGCGGGGTCACTGGGGCACAACGCTGAGGCGGAGAGCGACATTTCAGTTGGAGTTTCCCTAAACAGGAGACTAGAGGTCCCCAGAGGGACCAGGTGCCCCCCCCAAAGGACTGTGCCTGCTGTTCCTTGCCACAGTCCCCACCGCTCCCTAGTGTTATCCACCCCTCCCCCCACAGACTTTTGAACTTGAAGCTCTGTTTTTGGAGGAAGTAAATAACTTGGGGGGAGTCTGCAAGGCTCTGAGGGTGCCCCTCCAGTGGCCCTCCTCCCCAGGGTCATCCTCATCAGCCCCCGGCCCCCCACCTCTGCCCTCAGAGTGTTCCTCTTCGTGGATCCTGAGCTGGTGTCTCCCTCCGTGTGCAGTGCCCTGCTGCTGGAGATCGAGGCGGCCCAGGGGCAGCAGACGCCGGAGGCCTGCATGCGCCACGTGATCTCCCACGCCCTGCAGGCGGCGCTGGGGGCGGCCTGCCACGCAGGCGCGCTGCAAAGGAAGCTGCTGGTAAGGTCACTGCCCTGCTCACCCACATCCGTTCTCCTCTGTCCATACCACCTTTCACCCCTTAAGCCAAACATAAATACACATTCATTAAGGAAAATTGGGGAGAAAAACGCAGATGAGCCGAGAAAAAAATAAAAATCACTCGCACCCCTCTATTCAGTCATGTTAGCAATTAACATTCGGTATATTTCATGAATAATACTGATGGTGGCCATCACAAAAACCACTGTTTTTGTTTTCAAAAAATATTTATTTATTTATTTGGCTGCATTGGATCTCAGCTGCAGCACACAGGATCTTTTAGTTGGGGCATGTGGGATCTAGTTCCCTGACCAGGGATGGAACCCAGGCTCCCTGCTCTGGGAGCAAAAGAGTCTTAGCCACTGGCCCACCAAGGGAATCCCAGAACCAGTTTTTTGAACGTCTCTTGGGTTCCAGGTACCATGTTAGACATTTTACATGTATCACCTTAAAATACCACTGCACTGTGAAATGGGTGTACTTATCAAAACAAAGGCACAGAGAAGCCGATCACCTACCTGTGGTGACACAGATAAGAAGTGGCTATGCCTGGATGTGAACCCAGGTCTATCTGACTTCAAGCCTGTGTTTAGTTTCCATCCAGCCCCACCCCTCCCCCATCCTTTTTAACACTGAAATATGCCATATGGAAATATTTTCCTTGGAAAGCTATGCTTCTAACAGGGCAGAGAATTCTCTCTTGTGAACATGCTGTCATTCCTTTAACTCGCTTAACTAGTCCCTTGTTCCTCTTGTGGGCATTTAGTTTGTTTCCTAGCTTTCCTTTCTGACTCTGCATCTGGTTAAGAATCCGCCTGCAATGCAGGAGACCTCAGTTCGATTCCTGGGTCGGGAAGATCCCCTGAAGGAGAGACAGGCTACCCACTCCAGTATTCTTGGGCTTCCCTTGTGGCTCAGTTGGTAAAGAATCCACCTGCAATGGGGGAGACCAGGGTTCAATCCCTGGGTTGGGAAGATCCCCTGGAGAAGGGAAAGGCTACCCACTCCAGTATTCTGTCCTGGAGACTTCCATGGAGTCGCAAAGAGTCAGACACAACTGAGCCACTTTACTTTCACTTTTCACTAGCTTTTCTCTCTGACTCAGCCTCAGCCCCTATCCACAGCCAAGACCACAGCAGATAGAGGTTCTCTGGCTGGGGTGGCCCCAGGTGCTGGATTTCTTGGGCAGGGGAGGATGCCAGAAGGGCCAATTGGAGTCTGCACGGGGTGGTGCAAGGTGCCAGCCCTGGGGAAGGTGGGTTGACGGGTGGCTCTGTGGTGCAGTGCTGCCGCTGCAGGAGGAGCTGGCTCCAGAAGAGAGGTTGCCTCTTCTGGAGGGGTCCACGATCCTCTGCTTGTCCTGCCCCAGGAAGTGGGTGTCTGTTCTTTCTTTGCCCGTCAAAACACACTGGAGGCATTACTCTTCCTCCTCTTGTATTCCATTCTCTGTATCCTGAGCCCTACATCTTGGATCCTTCCTTTGATGTGTGTCTTTTGTGTACCACTGTTCAGTTCAGTCACTCAGTCGTGTCTGACTCTTTGCAAACTCATGGCCTGCAGCACACCAGGCCTCCCTGTCCATCACCAACTCCCGGAGCTTGCTCAAACTCATGTCCTTCGAGTCGGTGATGCCATCCAATCATCTCATCCTCTGTTGTCCCCTTTTCCTCCTGCCTTCAGTCTTTCCCAGTATCAGAGTCTGTTCCAAGGAGTCAGCTCTTCACATCAGGTGGCCAAAGTATTGGAGTTTCAGCTTCAACATCAGTCCTTCCAATGAATAATCAGTGTTGATTGCTTCCGGATTGACTGCTTTGATCTCCTTGCCATCCAAGAGACTCTCATGAGTCTTCTCCAATACCATATTTCAAAAGTATCCATTCTTCAGCACTCAGCTTTCTTTATGGTTCAACTCTCACATCCATACATGATTACTGGAAAAAACCATAGCTTTGACTAGACAGACCTTTGTTGGTAAAGTAATGTCTGTACTTTTTAGTATGCTGTCTCGGTTGGTCATAGCTTTTCTTCCAAGGAGCAAGTGTCTTTTAATATAGTAGCTGCAGTCACCATCTGCAGTGATTTTGGAGCCCCCCAAGAAATAAAGTCTGTCACTGTTTCCACTGTTTCCCCATCTTTTTTCCATGAAGTAATGGGACAAGATGCCATGATCTTAGTTTTCTGAATGTTGAGTTTTAAGCCAAATTTTTCACTCTCCTCTTTCATTTTCATCAAGACTCTCTTTAGTTCTTCTTCACATTCTGCCATAAGGGTGGTATCATCTGCATATCTGAGGTTATTTATATTTCTCCTGGCAAACTTGATTCCAGCTTGCGCTTTATCCAGCTTGGCATTTCTCATGATGTATTCTGTATATAAGTTAAATAAGCAGGGTGACAATATACAGCCTTGACGTACTCCTTTCCCAATTTGGAACCAGTCTGTTGTTCCATGTCCGGTTCTAACTGTTGCTTCTTGACCTGCATACAGATTTCTCAAGAGGCAGGTCAGGTGGTCTGGTATTCCCATCTCTTTAAGAATTTTCCACAGTTTGTTGTGATCCACACAGTCAAAGGCTTTAGCATAGTCAATGAAAGAGAAGTAGATGTTTTTTCTGGAATTCTCTTTCTTTTTCTATGATCCAGCAGATGTTGGCAATTTGATCTCTGGTTCCTCTGCCTTTTCTAAATCCAGCTTGAACATCTGGAAGTTCTCGGTTTGCATACTGTTGAAACCTGGCTTGGAGAATTTTGAGCATTACTACACTAGCATGTGAGATGAGTTCATTTGAACATTCTTTGGCATTGCTTTTCTTTGGGATTGGAATGAAAACTGACCTTTGCCAGTCCTGTGGCCACTGCTGAGTTTTCCAAATTTGCTGGCATATTGAGTGCAGCACTTTCACAGCATCACCTTTTAAGATTTGAAATAAACCTTAAACTGTGTCAGTTGTTTTCTGTCATACCTTTTCTCTAAAAGCACCATCCACACCATTCCTTTGTGCTTGCCCACCTGCTTGGACCTGCTGAGGGTTCTTGACTCACTCCTACCACCTCACCATCCTGGACGTCTCTCTTTCCATAACAGTCCTTTTGGGGGTTCACTGCACACAGCCACATGATGGAGGAATGCCCCCCAACTTGTACCTAAGCCCCAGATTTATTTATTTAGCTGTCTGGATTTTAGTTGTGGCATATGGGATCTACTTCCCTGGCCAGAGACTGAACCCAGAACCCCTGCTTTGGGAGCAGGGAATCTTAGCCACGAGACCACCGGGAAAGTCTCCCCAGGCTGGTTTTAGCACAGACACCTAAGGCCCCTCCTGTGGGCTGCTGTCCTCTCTCCCTGCACTCGGCTGTGGCTCCTGGGGAGAGAGGAGGGGAACTCTGACCAGCCTTCCTGACCAGAGCTCGCGGGCTGACCCGGCGCCCCCGTGCGGCCACCTGCGGCTCTGCAGATGGTTTCTGGCCACCAAACAGGCTGTGGTCAAGTCGCCATTTTGACACAACAATGTCAGCTACGTCAGTGTTGCAGGAAGCGGGATCCCTTCCAGGGTCCAAGAGTGGACTCTTGTCCAACGCTGGGAAATGAGTAGTCCAAGGAGACACACATGCTTACCAAGCAAGAGACTATTGGGAAGGCGCCAGGTGGAGAGCAGTAGCGTAAGGGAACCCAGGAGGACTGCTCTGCCATGTGGCTCGCAGTCTCAGGTTTTGTGGTGAGGGGTTAGTTTTGGGATTGCCTCTGGCCAGTCAGCTTGCTTGGCCCATGATCTGACTCGGGCCCTTCCTGGTGGCACACGCATCTCTCAGCCAAGATGGACCCCAGTGCAAAGGATTCTGGGAGGCTGGTTGTCTCCACCCTGTTGTGGCCTCTCCCGAATTCTCCCGGTTAGTTTTACTGGAACCTCTTGCTATGAGACCACTTAGGCAAGCACTTCTTATCCTGCCTGGCCAAGGTGGGTTGTGTCAGCCAATGGTTCCCTAACATAAGAACATTGGCTTTTGTTTCTCAGTGGTACAGGCAGTAGAGCATCTCAGGCCTCACTCCATCCCTGAATCAGATGCGCCTGGAGTTCAGCGGATAATTGGCTTAGCAGTGAAGCTGGGCAGAGTTTGAGGGCATCAGGATGGGGAAGGATTGGGAGGTGCCTGGTCAAGAATGGAGTGGGGTTCAGAGCTGGAATTAAAGGTGCCTGCACCATTTTGCTACAGAAAAAAAAATGCTGAAAATGAAAGCTGTATTTTTTTAAGCACAGTCAGCCTGTTATGCCGTCTCCCTCACTTTATCTGAGTGTCCATTTTAGGGAATAGAGAGTGGGGGGAGGGGCCAAAGAAGTATCAGGAGAGACAGAGGAACTGCACCATCTGTCTGAAGTTAGAGACCCTGAGAAGCTTGGAGTTAAGGGGTCCTCAAGGACCCCCGGCACCCCCCGCCCATTCTGGGTGCACCCAGACAGAGGCCTGGCCTGGGGTGGCCCACTCCCTGAGACCCCAGCCTCCTTACCTGGAATTCTGCTCCTGGGGAAGCTGTAGGGATCCCATGTCCAGTCATACCTGCCGGCTGGAGGACAAGTGGGGCCTGAGAGAGGTGGCCCAGTCAACCACGGTCTGGAGGCTAGGCCATATCTGGCCAGCAGACCACATCCTGTCTGCGGAGGGCCTGGTCCAGCCCTCAGGTAGGGAGTGGGGGAAGTAGACTGGCCTCGCCGCATGTCCACAGAATCAGCTGACAAGGCCTCGAGGCCTGAAGGTCAGCTCGGGACGACAGTGCCGTGTTCTGCCTGCTGGAGATGGGTGTCCAGGTGGGGCTGCCCCACAGCAGGCATCCACAAGACTCGATCCTTCACTTCCTTTAAGCCTTTACTCAGAAGTCACTGTTCACTGAGGCTCCTCTGGTCACACTATCTAAAACTTCAGCCCCTCCCCCAAATTTCACATCCACTGCCTGTTTTATTCTCTTTTCATTACTGTTATTTATGATACTGTACATTTCACTAATCTTGTTCATTATTTCCCCACCCCCACTCATGCACACATACAAAGAGATGCACTATAATATAAGCTGGGCTTCCCACGTGGCTCAGATGGTAAAGAATAAGCCTGCAATGCAGGAGACTCAGGTTCGATCCCTGGGTTGAGAGGATCCCCTAGAAAAGGAAATGGCAGCCCACTCCAGTCTTGCCTGGAAAATTCCATAGACAGAGGAGCCTGGCTGGCTACACAGTCCATGGGGTAACAAAGAGTTGGACACAACTGAGAGACTAACACTTTTGCTATAAGCTTTCACTTTCAATATAAGCTACATGGAGATAGGGATTTTTAAATTATTTGTTTGGCTGTACTGGGTCTTAGCTGCCACAGATGGGATCTAGTTCTCTGACCAGGGATTTTGAGAGCTGTTTTGAGAGCTTGGAGTCTTAGCCACTGGACCACCAGGCAAGTCCCCAAGACAGGAATTTTTATCTGTTTTGTTTACTGCTGTACCCTGGAACTTAGAACAGTGCCTGGCACCTAGGAGGTACTTGGTAAATATTTAATTAATTCACTTATAATCAATTTGTAAGATGAAGCAACAAGATGAGATGGTCCCCAGGGTCCCTTCCAGCTCTGATTCCTTGTCCCTGTCATCACTTGTGTTCATTCAGTTGATCATTCAGCAGGTATTTACTGGAAGCCTCAATAGTCAGAATGACCCTCTCTCCCTGAGCCCAGGAAGTTAAGCCTTTGCTCAGCAGACCCCTAGCACAGAAGAGAGAGCAAGTCCTGCAGCGCCCACCTGTGTCACTTCTTTGGGTCCCGGATTCTCAGTGATGAGCTGGGATTAGTTGGGGAGTAGGGAGTAGGACACAGCCCGAGAATGGTGACCCAGGGTGGTTGTCAGGTCAGGGTGGCAGGACTGTACCCTGGAGACGGAGCCTGCAGTGCTGGAGAGCGTGGTGCCGCTCTTTCAAAGAGGGAGGAACTCTTTCAAAACCTATTTCTATTAAGGGGAAAGGCTCTGGTGCTTTACCCTTAGCCTCTTTTTTTTTTTCTTTTAAAGAATTTTTTTTGATGTGGGCCATTTTAAAAGTATTTAATTTGTTACACTATTGCTTCAGCTTTATGTTCTGATTTTCTCACCCCGAGGCATGTGAAATCATAGCTCCCCAACCAGAGATGGAACCCACACCGCCTGCTTTGGAAGGTGAAGCCCTAACCACTGGACTGCCAGGGAAGTCCTCCCCTTCACCTCCTTAGCACTCGCTAATCTACCTTTTTCAAAAGAGAAAGCAAGCTGCCAGCTCTAAAGCCTTGGCAGCCCATAGTACCTGGCTAGAATTTAATAACAGAACTTTGTGATCATTCCCTGGTGGCTCAGATGGTAAAGAGTTGGCTTGCAATGCAGGAGAGCCGGGTTCGACCCCTGGGCCAGGAAGAGCCCCTGGAGAAGGGCATGGCAGCCCGCTCCATGATTCTTGCCTGAAGAATCCCATGGACAGAGGAGCCCTGCGGGCTACAGTCCATAGGGTCGCAAAGAGTCAGACAAGACAGAGTTCTTAACACTTGTGATCATTATATTCAGCTAACTTATTTTCTGTTTATGAGAGGTGACTGTAGCATTTTTACTTAGAGCAGCAATATAAAGTTTCCTTTCGATATAATTTTGAACCAAAGAAAAAGTGCACCGATTCAAAGAAAAGTAATGATTATAGGTGGTATGTCCAAGCAGTATAGGAGTGACAGATGTTTAGGAAATATGCAGCAAGTAATGTGTTGAGCACCTACTGTGCCGGCAGATGGAATAGGGGTTGGGGAGCTGTAAAGGAAACAGACAAAACTGCCGCCTTCCTGGAGGTTACATCCTAGTGACGACAGAACAGTGATCCAGAATGCTTGGTGACATTCCGAGGAGGGTGGGCGTCAGTGTCATCCCTGGCCCCCTGGGTTCCCAGTCGCCAGCCATCCCCCCACAACAGGAAGTGAGGGGCCGAGGGGACCCCCTCACCAGCTGCAGAGAGCATCAGGCAACAGCGAGTCCCTGGATGTGGGGAGCAGAAGCTATCCTGGGGAAGTTCCTGCCGGTGTCCGGGGCAGAGGAGAGGTGCCACCGGGCCGTGGGTGCACCTCCGGACTGGGCGGAGCAGGGGCGGGAGGTGCTGGGCCAAGGCTCAACCTCTGATGCTCCTTCTCGGCAGGCCAGCTCCCGCCCCGCCCTGGAGGGCTATTTCCACGCCGTGGTGACAGCAGTGGAGCAGATGGCCAGAGAGCCCAGCCCTAGCCGAGAGGGCCACCTGGAGAGGCTGGAGGAGATTTACTGCTCGCTGCTGGGGCCGCCGGCGGCCGCCAGGGGGCGCTGCGGCGGTAAGAGGCAGGCGCGGTGAGCTGCGGTTCGGGCACCTGCAGGGGGCGCCAAAGAGCAACTCTAAACCAGCCGGGAGCGGGCCAGTGTGGCTGAAGCAAGGGTGGGACACACAGCACCTCCCAGGAGCCCAGGGCCTGAGGATGCTCAAGAACTTGAAGGTCCTGGGTTAATATGAAGGCGGGTAATTTGGTCATGATAACAGCTGACACCTACTGGGCACTTCCCTACACCCCAGTTGCTGTTCGCAGCAGTTTACATGGTGGTTTAGACTCTTTTATGCCGTGTCCGACTCCAGCGACCCCCATGGACTCTAGAATACTGGAGTGGATTGCCATTTCCTTCTCCAGAGGATCTTCCCCACCTAGGGACTGAACCTGGGTCTCCTGCGTTGCAGGCAGATTCTTTACCGACTTAGCTACAAGGGAAGCCCTTGAAACAGTTTGCATAGATTAAATCAGTTAATCCTCACAGTAAACTGCTTATGAAATAGAAAGCATTATCCCCATTTTACAGATGAGAAAACTGAGTTAGAAAGAGGCTATAAATCTTGCCCAAGGTCACCCACCTCCTAAGTAGCTGAACTGAGATTCAAGCATAGGCTGTCTGGTTCTTAGGTGTGTGGTGTTAGCTGCTCAGTCATGTCTGACTCTTTGCAACTCCCTGGACTGTGGCCCACCAGGCTCCTCTGTCTGTGAAATTTTCCAGGCAGGAATACTGAAGTGGGTAGTCATTCCCTTCTCCAGGGGATCTTCATGACCCAGGGATCAAACCCAGGTCCCCTGCATTACAGGGGAATTTTTTCACCATTTGAGCCACCAGGGAAGCCCGTCAGTATATTATAATAACCAATGTGCTTCCCGTGCAGAGGTCACAGGTTCAGTTCCTGTTCAGGGTACGAAAACCCCACATACCTCTCGGTGCAGCAAAAAAAATAAGTATTCTGTAGTGCTTCTGATTACCACATGGAAATACCTATTCATGAAGCTCCCCATCCACCCAACCCTACCCCCAGTCCCAAAGCTGGGCCAAACCCTGGAGCAAACCTGGCTTTGCTCTTCTTAGGTACCACCTGCTAACTCAGTGGTAACTCTGCATTGGCAGGACAAGACCTGTCTGGACTGTCCCCACCATCTCTGCCATATCCAGACACCTGCTTCCCACCCAGACTTGCCCAGCACATCTTACTGACCAGCCAGCACCCCCGTTGATCCCTTGCTTCTAGGGGGCTGCATGAGACAGTGGTTATGGGCGCCACATCATGGATAAAAGCATGGACTCTGAAGCCAGATTGCCTGGATTTAAATTCTGGCTCTGCCCCTTCCTGTCTGACCTCAAGCCAGTTACTTAACCTCTCTGTGCCACTGACTCCCCCTCTGTAGTGAAGATACTATTCCCTGTGACCTTGGGTCACTGGTAGCACCTGGTGAGACAATAAGCGAGGTGAGAACAGTAGTAAGTGTTCCGTGACCATGGGTTGCTCTCCCCTGAGGAAGCTGCAGCCTTATCCTGGAGGGAGCCGTGCTCTGGGGAAGTTAAACCCTAAGGCTGCCCATTAGGTGTGCCCAGTGTGCAGCCAGTAAGGTCTGGGGAGGGAATGACTCCCAGGGCTGGAGTGTCAGGAAGCTTCTGGATGGAGGAGTGGGGATCAGCTGGCCCTGGTCTCATCCCTGGATGCAGGCTTCCCTCTGCACTTAGTACTTGGCCGTGAGTCTGTAAAATCCCCTACAGGAGCAAACGTTAATGGAGCATCTATTGCACCCAAGCTCCTAGAGAAAACCCTGAGAAATCCAGAGGCCTCTCCCCGTGGTCTGCTTGTGGACAGTGGGAAGGGCAGCGTGGTGGCAGCGGGGCTGGGGGTGGGACCGCAGTGGGAGGGGCCAACAGCGGGAGAAAAGGTTGGGAAGGATAAAGTGGACTCGCTTGAGAAGGGTCCTACGGTTCCAGCTAGGAAGTTTGCAGGAAGCAGGAGCCACTACGCGTGCTTGGGTTGCGAGGGGACCAGGGTGTTAGCTCCGATGAGCTGATGGAGGCAGAGAGGCAGGGGAGCTCAGCAAGGCCAGACATGGGAGGTAGAGGGTCTCTGCCATTTCCTCTGGGCACCCTGACAGGGGCTGGGGGCGGGGGTGGGGCAGAGAAGACTCCCACAACCCTCTCCTCCGTGGTCTCCACAGCCTGCTCCTTCCTTCAGGTGACCCCCTCCAGGACCGGGCGCTGAGTGTCCCTCTGCCCAGCCCCCGCATCACCTTCCACCTGTGGACTGACGAGGAGCAGCTCTGTAAGCGCCTTGGACCTCCATGGGGAGCGGGCTGGAAATCATGGGGGATATGCGTGTGTGTCTGTCTGTGCATCTGTGTGTTTATGTGTATGTCTCTCAGTGTGTGCACTGGTGTCTTGGTGTGTCTGTGTGTGCACTGTGTGTGTGTCTGTCCCTGTGTATATCTGTCATGTGTCTGTGTGCATGTTTATGCCTATGTGTGCCTGTGTGTATCTTTGTGTGTCTGTGTGCCTCTGTGTATGTGTCTGTGTTATCTCTGAGTGTCTGCTTGTGCATCTGTTGTGTGTGCCTGTGTGCATCTTTGTATGTCTGTTTGCGTGTGTGTGTCTGTGTTGTCTCCATGTGTCTATGTATCTGTTGTGTGTGTGTGCGTGTGTGTGCTCCTTGCCCCTTGAGTTGTCTGCAGCATCCAAAAGCATTTCTCTGTGTCAGAGCAGCCCTGTGCATTAGCCTCTGGTCACGTGTGTCCAGAAAGTGCGACACACCATGTTGATGCCAATAGACAGTGCATGCCCTAAGAAGGAGGCAGGCGCCAGAGAAGCTGTGGTTCCCGGAGCAGGAGGGGGCCCACACTTCCCCTCCATGCTGGTGTCGGTCCCCTTCCCCCCCAGGCCCTGCTCTTCTCGAGGGAGGGGGAAGTCAGAGGGGTAGGCTGCAGTGGTCAGTGCCAGGCTGGTGAACCAAGTTCCAGGTCCACACACCCTTTCACGTGCTGGGTCACCCTAGATGGGCTCAGTGCCCTCGGACCCTCAGTTTCCTCACGAGCAACAAAATGAAAGGCAATTGGAAAAGCCCAGAGGCCTCTCCAGGAGCCGATGCCCTGTTGTCTGTGTTCCAGGGGAAGCTGCCAGGGAGTGGGAGCATGGGAGGGTGCTCGTGAGCCCACAGGGAAGAGGGCTTCAGAGTCCAGAGACAGTGCGTTAGCTGATGTCTTTGCAGCAGGACTTCTCAGAGCCTTTTAAGCTGATGTCTTTGCGACAGGACTTCTCAGAGACCTTTAAGCTGATGTCTTTGCTCTCGAGCCTTTAAGATGTTTACTTGTGGTATGAGTGTGTGGGGTTCTCAGTCTCTGTTTGCCACATAACCTCTGTTCCTTCTCGAAGCATCTCATGGGGCTTCTGTTCAGCTAACAAGTGTGTGGCAAACATGGAACCACCAGCCTCGTGGGTGAGGCCCAGCCAGCCTGGTGTCCCCTCTCCACCCTGACAGTCCCCTTGGTCTCATGTCCCAGGGAAGGAACTGGTGCTCTTCCTGCGCCCGCTAACCCAGCTGCGCCTCAGTGCAGACTTGGAGGCCTTGGATCTTCAGGGCCTCCTGCCAGACTGGGAGTTGGCCCGGGCATCCATGCTGTCCACCGACAGCGGCATCGAGCGGGACCTTCCTCTGGGGGCCGACGAGCTGCTGACACCTGGCAGCCCCGAGGCAGAGCGAGCCGGGCTGCAGCGCAAGGGGGGCATCAAGAAGCGGGTGTGGCCCGCGGACATCATGATGCCCAGCAGCTGGGATGGGCCCCCGGGGCTGCACCGGAGGACTGGCAGGCCCAGCGGGGATGGGGAGCTGCTGCCCGGCATCTCCCGGCTGCACACAGCACGGGTACTGGTGCTGGGGGATGACAGGATGCTGGGGCGCCTGGCCCGGGCCTACTGCAACCTCAGGTAGGGCCCCAGAGGGCGGCTGGGTAAGGTCGGGACACAGGTGGGCCTGGCCTGGGCTGATGAAGAATGGAGAGATGGGCTGGAGCAGGCCGAGACCAGGGTGGAATGGGGGGTGGTGGTACACTGTGTTCCCCCCAAACCCCACACCCAGCCACCATGGAACACCATGCTCCCTTCTTTACTGCACCCATTCTACAGATGAGAAGGCAGAGGCTCAGAGTGAGCAGGTCAATTGGCCAGAGTCAAAAAGATATTAAGTAACAGAGCCAGGAGGTGGAACCAAGTCTGTGGGAAGCCCAAACCCCTGCTCATGCCTGCGCTCTGCTCCCCCTGCCAGGAAGCGAGAGACCCAGAGGTTCTGCCTCACCCCCCGACTCAGCCTGCAGCTGTACTACATCCCCCTGCTGGCGCCTGAGGTGCTGGACTGGGTGGGGGCGGTTGGGAGAGGGGGGAACCTAGGGGAAGGGGTGCAGGGCAGGGTTGGGGGGTGAGCGCTGGGGAAGTGTTCGAGGGTATCAGGAGGAGGAACTGGGGTCAGTCTTCCTTAGGATGCGGAGCTGGGCAAGACCTGGAGGGCTTCAATCACAGAAGCCACAGACATGGGCCCTAGGGGTGGCGGAGATGCCTTTTTACTGTGGCAGCCTGCCCATGACCCCACGACACCATGGCTGATTTCCTTTTGCTTGTCTGATGGAATCAGTGGCAAGCTGATGCTCAAACAGGAGGGCCTCTCTTACACACACACATACACACACACACACACACACACACACACACACACACACACCCCTACCCCTTCCTAGGGGGAGATGAAGCTGCACTGGCAGTATTTCATTTCTATCGCCCACTCTACTTCTGACATGGGATCCTTAAATTCAAGGCACTGCTTGTCTCTCCCCTTTAAGGCTGATGACCGTTTTTCAGTGTCCCTGGCAGGCATCCTCGGGAAGGGGGTTCCAGCGTCACCTCAAGTATGAGACCCGTCTTCACGTGGTGCAGAAATCTAGGGCCCAAGAGCTTGAATAATTTGACCCATTCCCAAAGCTAGTTTGTCTAGGACCAGTATGTGGGGACCCACCCCCCACCGAGCAGGAAGAAAGTGCCAGAGAGGGCCTGACCCGTCCGCCCTGTCCCCTTGTTCACAGACGTCTGCAGCATCCAGGCGTTCGGAGCTGGGAGAGTTGGCCGCTTTCCTGGGCCGCGCGGACCCGTGGTACGAGAGCATCATCAACACCCTGTGCCCCACCATCCACAAGCTGGCAGAGATGGTAGGGGGTGAGGGGTAGTGATGGGAGGTGGGGGGCGTTTTCTTGAATTTTGACCTCAAGAGTCAGCCGCAAGGGGCCCCACAAGGGAAAAAAGGCAGAAGAGGGGCCCTAGGGAGCTAGTGGCTATAATTTACTCTGTACCAGGCACCTTCCTGTCTGGACAGTCCCGCTGTGTGGAGAGGACAAGGGAAACATTTTTTATTCTTTATTAAAGAGTGTGGGCCAATGATATGCTTCTCATTGGAAACTTGTGAGTTTCCTGGGCCACTTTGCAACGGTTGCAACAGTTAACGTTCCTGAGCACGGCTCCATGCCAGACACTGTTCTAAGCACTCCCACCTGCAGCCCTACCAGCTGGGTACGCGTGTTTGTCTACTTGCTATAGTCACCACATCCCCATTTTACAGATCAAGCAGCTGAGGCACAAAGAGATTAGGTCTCTTGTCCAGAATAACAGAATGAGTCCCACTTGGAATAAGGCAGCTTCATTCCAAAGTATGTTCTCTGAGCCACAAGCCATCGTGCTGTCCCCAGGCCCAGGCGGTGGTAAGGACAGGCAAGGAAGGGGCTCGTCTTTCACTGATTTGAAAGGCCTTCTGCTGTCATATGTGCTGCAGACATTCTTTTCCCACTTTTTTCATTTCAGTCTTATCAGAAGTGGGGTTTGTTTTGACCTACAGAATTTCAAATATGTTTTTCCTTTATGGTTTCTGCCTTTGCAGCCATGCTTTGAAAGACCTTCTCCATTCCAAGATTAAATTCACTGATAATTTACTCTAACACTTTTAGCATCTAATTTTTTACATTTAGATAACCTGTCTACAATTAACTTCAGTATGTAATTTTATTTTTTCCAAGTGTTTAGATTATTGTTGTAAAGCTATTTACTGGGTATACTATCAGCTTGAAATGCCACTTTTATCATTTATTAAAATTCTTACATATGCTGGAGTTTATTCTTTCTCAGTGATCTATTCATTTCTGTATAAATTTGCACATTTATATTTTAATATCTGGCATGATACATTTACTTCATTACTCTTCTTTTGCAAAACTTTTCAAACTATGTTTATTTATCTTTCCATATAAGTTTTAGAATTCCATTGTTGAGTTTGTTTGTTTTGGATTTTTCTTTTCTTTTCTTTTGCCATACTGCAAGGCATTGGGATCTTAGTTCCCCAATCAGGAATTGAACCCATGCCCCCAGCAGTGGAAGCACAGAGTCCTAGTCACTAGATAGCCAGGGAATGCCTGTCAAGTTTTATTTTTAATCTCGTTGAGATTTTGATTGAATTTTGGAGAATGACCTTCTTTAGCACATTAAGTTACCTTCTGGGGGTGTGGTATAACTCTTCACTTCTTAAAGTCTTTATTTCCCTCAGGATCAGTGTTCAGTCTTCATTTGTATTATTTTTTTTTAGATTCCACATATAAGTAATATCCCATGAAATTTGTCCTTCTCTGTCTGGCATACTTCCTTTAGTATGATAATCTGTAGGTCCATCCATGTTGCTGAATGTGGCATCATTTCATTCTTTTCTGTGGCTGATATTCCACTGTATATATGTGGCACAGTTTCTTGATCCATTCATCTGTTGATGGACATTTAGGTTGCTTCCATGTCTTAACTATTGTAAATAGTGCTGTTATGAACACTGGGGTGCTGGATGGACCCTTTTGATTAGGGGTAGAAATCAGCCAGCAGGAAAGGCTTGGACAATGCTGAAGAAACAGCGAGGTTAGTGCAAGGCAAGGGGCACGAGGGGGTTTTGGAGTTTCTCTGTAAAGAAAGTGGCAGCTCCCGCAGCAGTGTGGAGGGAGCTGGCTGAAGACAGTCTCCCTGCCTCCCTCACAGCCTCTCTCCCTGGACACATCCCAGACCGTAGACCCCTTCATCCTAGATGCCATCACCTACTATGTTCGCATGGGCACCCAGCCTGTCTATTTCCAGATCTACACGGTCAAGGTAAGCTTCCCACCTGGGGCCCCCAATGAGACCATGGCAGCCTGTTGGACTCCAGGACCCCACAACCTAAATACCCTGGCTCCGGGGAACCAGGGGACCAGGATGCAAGTCATAAACTCATCCAGACATTCTTTTTTTTCCCCTTTATTTATTTATTTTATTTCCTTGGCCATATCAGGTCTTCCTTGCTGTACACAGGATCTTTCGTTGTGGTTCACAGACCCTCTAAGTTTTGGCCCATGGGCTTAGTTGCTCCTCGGCATGTGGGATCTTAGTTCCCCAATCAGGGATCGAACCCATGTCCTCTGCATTGCAAGGTGGGTTCTTAACCACTGGACCGCCAGAGAAGTCCCCCATCCAGACATTCTTGGTTGTTGACTTTATCTTCTTCCTCTCCGGATAAGTAAGATAATCATTAACTTCTAACACCTCAAGTTCAAGCAGAAGCAGACTTCACGCAGAAGGACTCTTTGTCCTTACATCCTCCCCATCATCCTTGCCAACCTCACCTCTTGCAGCAACTGCCCTCACCTCTGCTCTGTTCACCCCATTACACGATCAAGTGCTTCTCCTGGGTGCTCCTGAGATGCTCCGGGCCACGCTCTGGCACCTCCCTTTGTCATGTACCTGCAGACACCAGTGTGCCACCCCACCAAGACTCTGAGTCCCCTGAGATGAGACTATACTTTGTTCATCTTGAGCCTCCTGCTAGCAGCACAGTAAACTCTGTGTGTGTGTGTGTGTGTGTGTGTGTGTGTGTGTGTGTATCAGAGGATGGGTCAGTGTGGGACTGGCTGTGTGCAGTGGGTATAGAGTTAGAGACAGTGTGAGGTAGTGAGAAGTTCATGGTTCGCCTCCTGGTCCCTCTGCATGATGGCTGTATGATCACAGCTCCCTTCACCTCCCTCACATTGATTCTCCCCACCTTTTTTTTTTTTAATATTTATTTTAATTTATTGACTGCATTGGCTTGTGGCACACGGGCTCTCCTCTTGCACCTCCAGAGCATGCAGGCTTAGTTACTATGAGGCATGTGGTATCTTAGTTCCCTGACCAGGAATTGAACTCATGTCCCCTGCACTGCAAGGTGGACTCTTAACCCCTGGACCACCAGGGAAGTCCCCCTTCCCACCTTTTGAAAAAATGACTTTATGTACTCATTTATAGGCTGTGCTGGGTCTCTCAGCTGTGCTGGCTTTTCCTGAGCTGCAGTGATCTCGAGCGTCAGTTTGCAGGCACCTCACCGCGGTGGCTTCCCTTTTGCAGAGCACCGGCTCTTGGGCGCATGGGCTCAATAGTGATGGCTCGAGGGCTCCAGAGCTCAGGCTCGGTAGCTGTGGCACACAGGCTTAGTGGCTCTGTGGCATGTGGGATCTTCCCAGACCAGGGATCGAACCCATGTCTTCGGCATTGGCAGGGAAATTCTTTACCACTGAGCCACCAGGGAAGCCCCATTTCCCCCATTTATAAAATGGGGAAAGTAATCTTCATCACAGGGTTTTTGTGAGCACTCAAATGAGTAGAAAAATATATTAAACAATTGATGGGGGAAGATGACGGCAAGGCGGTTGGCACATGGAAGATTCTAGGACAGTGGTGGGAAGTTCAAAATCCCACATCCCAGGACTTCCCTGCTGGTCCAGTGGCTAAGACTCCACTCAGGGGGCCTGAGTTCGATCCCTGGTCAGTGAACTAGATCCCACATGCTGCAACTAAGACCCAGTGCAGCCAAATAAGTAATAAATAAGTAAATATTTTAAAAACATTCTGGGCTGTGGGGGTTACTGGGAGCTGCCCCTGGCAGGGACAACATCCCCCAGCCTCCCTGCCCCCCGCAACCTCCCTCCAGATCTTCTCTGGTGACCTGAGCCAAGACCCTGCCGAGGACATTTTCCTTACCGAGCTCAAGGTCAAGATCCAAGACTCCAAGTTCCCCAAAGGTGAGCATCTGTCTCCCCTTTCCCAAAGCTCAGCTGACTCAGCTTCCTCAAGGGCCACTTCCAGAAAGTCCTGCCACTTCTCACGGCCCCATCCCACCCCTTCCTTCCCACCTCTGCTGAATACCAGAGTGCCCTGTCCCCTGCAGGCTCACCCAGCCCTAAGGGCAGCCTGGTCCCCCCTGAGATGCAGCCTTTCTGCTCTGGAACAGATGCAGCTTCACCTGGGCCTTGATGAGGGAGGGATAGGGCCTCCCACCTTCATTCAGCCTCTTCTCTTCCCACAGATAGTTTTTCACCCCGGAGGAGAGGCATGGCTGAGGGTCCAGGGGCTGAGCTCTCCATCTGCTACCAGAAGGTCAGTGGGCGTGGCGCTGTCAGGAGGTGGCCAGAGGTACCACTGGAGGGAGGCAGGTGTCAGGAACATGGTGGGGGAGAGCGGGGAGCAGACAGAGGGACCTTCTGACCTTCCTTTGACACAGCCCCCAGTTTCCCGACCTCCAGAGCGTTTTGCAGGGATGGGTGGGTTATGACTGGCCTTACATATGGACAAGGAGGCCGTCTGATGTAAGGAACAGGGCGCTGTCCCTTTGTTCAAAAATACCCTCCTCCCTAGCTGACCAGATGCATTGGAGTACAGTCCTCAGTCTAGAGGGAGGAACGTGCCCCCAGGATTGAGTGCTCTGAGCCTTCGTCCTCTGGTTCCTTACTGGACGTTAGCTTAACTGCTGCTCAGGGCAGTGGCAGGAAGCAGAAAAGGAGGGGTGGGGAGACAAGCAGACTGTTGATGTGGGGATGTGCGCCCTGTCCTGAGGACCCCTTCTGTCCCTGCGTCCCCCTCCCCAGGCCCTGCTCAGCCACCGGAACCAGGAGGTCACCGTCTCCCTGCGGGCCACTGGGCTGGTCCTGAAGACCCTTCCAGCCAGTGACACTGAAGGTGAGGAGCTGGGCAATCAGGGAAGCTGGGGCGGGAGGAGGAGAGAGGGTGGAGGGCCAGAGATGGAGGGAGCAGGGGAAGGCAGCCTCCTTCCCTGTCCCTGGGAGAGCAGGAAGATGGTCCAGCTCCCACTCATGCCGGGCCCAGGGCTGGGCACCAGGCTGCCTGGCGAGGCCCAGCCCGGCCCTCAGGTGGGTCATCATCAAGCCGCCCAGGGTGACGCTCCCCTGCATGAGCGAGTATGGGAAGGGGTTAAAGCGGGAAGGGGCGGTGGTCACGGTGGGTTCGTGTCCTTCTTAGGACATGGCATCTCCAGCTGCCCTCCTTCCCTGGAGGCCCATTCACAGCCCTGCATCTCACCCTTCCCAGTTTCAGGGCCCATCTACTGCACCCCCACTGCTGCGCCCGACACAGACCACACGTGCCTGAGAGTTAGTGTGACAGAGATTGTGAAGACCTCCAACTTGGCGGGAAGGTCCTTCTCTGTAAGTCCTGGGGAGGACGGGAACCGGGGATATTCACACAGGGCAGGGTGAATCAGAGAAGAGAGCCTGGGGAGGGTGTGCAGAGAAGAGGGAGTGAACCCCGAGCCTTTGTGAGCCCCTGCTGTTGGAACCAGTCTTCCTGTTGGGAAGAATCTGATTTCCAGTCTGTTTGAAATATTGAGCACCCACTGGCCCTCTTCCAGGGCCCTGGACCTCAGAACCGCACACAGATAACTACAAAATGCACCCGAGTCCTGTATCCCCTGCTCACAGCAGCCAAAACAGCAATGGCCCAGCCTTTGTGTTTGTTTGTTTTTGGCTGCACTGGGTCTTCATTGCTGTGCTTGGGCTTTCTCTAGTTGCAGTGAGCAGGGGCTATTCTTCCTTGTGGTGCTTGGGCTTCTCGCTGTAGCGGCTTCTCTTGTCACAGAGCACAGGCTCTAGGGCACGTGGGCTCAGTAACTGTGACCCACGGGCTTTGTTGCTCCGTGGCATGTGAAATCTCCCGGACCAGGGATCAAACCTGTGTCCCCTGCATTGGCTGAGGGATTCTTAGCGACTGTAGCATCTGAGAAGTCCCAGCAATGGCCCCAGCCTTTGACCAAATAAAACCAGCCCATGGCCCTGCCACTGCCCTTTGCCCTTTGCTCTTATTGATACTCATAGAGATACAGACATAGGACCTGCCCATTTTCTCCCTATCTGATGGCCACTCTAGTGGATGTCACTGCCCTAGTCAGTTGGACTTGGAGTGCATGATTACACCTGAACCATGTTGTCAGAAAGCCTGGACTCCCCCCTCACCCAGGCAGATGCTCCCTTTAGGTCAAGCTGCCTAGGAGGTCTGATGCCCAAGTGTCTTGAGTACTTCTGTGACATCCTGCATCCCTGCAGGTCAGGATATCTTATCACTTCCCACCTCATCCTAGCCCTGGGCATTACTCGACCCTTTCCTCTGGACTCTTTTTCCTAAATCAGCTCCTTAAATAGACAGTGTTCTCCACGTTGGTCCATGACCCACTTCTTTTCTTAGCTCCTGGGCTATCAAAGCTACGTCTGTGGCTTTAGTCCAAGTTGTTCAGGGCACCCACATCTTTATCTCCTGCTCTGACATTCACCTCTGAGTGTTTGACCCCTAAGTTAGCATGAGCTGGGTGTCCCACAACACCCCAAACTCAAGATATTCAAAACTAAAGCCAGAGCTTTCCAGTAGTGGAGTTCTCTAGAGCCAGACTGCCTAGACTCAGATCTTAGGGCTCTCATTTACCAGCTATGTGACTCTAGGGAAGTGTCTCCAGTTTTCTGTGCCTCAGTCTCACTGTCTAGAAAATGGGGATAATAATGGTAGCTACTTTATCCGGTTGTTGTGAGGATTGAATGATGGTGACATGTAAAGGTTCTAGGAGAGCATTTGTCCAAGGCAGAGCTATATATGTGGTACGGTATTATTTAGTCGCTCAGTCGTGTCGGACTCATTGCAGTCCCATGGACTCTGGCCTGCCAGGCTCCTCTGACCATGGGATTTCCCAGGCAAGAATACTTGAGTGGGTTGCCATTTCCTTCTCCAGGGGATCTTCTCGACCCAGGGATCAAACCAGTCTCTCTTACATCTCCTGCATTGGCAGGTGGATTCTTTACCACTGAGCCATCTGGGAGGTCCCATATATGTGTTAGCAGCTGTTGTTATTTCATGCCCTCCTCCGCTGTGTCCATCTCCTGTCCAGTGAGGCCATCCTTAACCAGTCACCTTTCCCAGAAACCTGGGAGTCAGCTCAGATGCCTTCTCTTCCTTACTTCCCTTTGTTTGCTGGTGTTCCCTCTCAAATGCTCTCATGCCCCTCCCTTCTTCTCCATCCTCCTTTTGGTCCAGCAAGGTTGACCAGCTGTCCCAGTTTGCTGGGACTGGAGAGTTTCCTAGGATTTGAGGCTCTTGGTGCTAAAATTAGCAAAAATTCTAGGCAAATTTGTCATTCTTAGGCCAGATTTTTCATCCACCTCCTTCTGGACAAACTCAACAGCCCCCCATTGTCACACCAGTGCTCCTGCACTCCACCCTCCACACTTCTGCCCGTGTGATCTTTCTAAAACAGACACATCACTCTGTGCTTAAAACCCCTTGATCATCTTCCTCTCTGCAGGCAGAAGGGTGGAAGAACTTCAGTGTTGCATAGCTTGGTTCCTCTTCCTCTCCATTTGCAACCCCAGCCAGCCCTGCACGCCCTTGACACTGGGTTATCTGTGATACCAAACCTAACCTGGGTCCTCTCGCCCAGGTGCAGTAAAGCCAGTCTCCTGACACTGGGTTGTGGTGAAGAGCAGTGTAGCTTTTGTTGCAGGTGCCAAACAAGGAGTCCAGGGCAGCTGATGCTCAAAACCACTGACCTCCCCAAGGAGTTTCAGCAAAGCACTTTTAAAAGCCAGATGAGGGAGGCGCATCCTAGGGTATGTGATCAGCTGGTATACAATTCTATGATTGGTTGATGGCAAGGGAACGGAGTGATGTCATAGGCATTAACACCATCAGTCATTAGGTGACAGTGGGTCTGGGGGCTACGTGCTCATGATTATGTAATTAATAATTATCATGTAGTTAATTTCTTCCATTGGTGGTGGTTTTAGCATCTGTAATAAAACAACTCAGGAAATGTGCATCAGACACTGTGATCTAGGTACTTCAGAGAGGAGCTGAAGCAGAGGATATGGGGGAGGGTCCTGTTCCCGGGAAGGCCCCATAGCACCCTGCTCAGTTACATTTGGAAGTGTGCTGGCCATCCTTCCTCTGTGCCTCACTTGGCCTGAAACCCTGTTCCTCCTTTTCTCTTCCCTGTCCTCCTTTAATAACCTCTTTCTCTTTCAAGATTAAACTAAGGTGTCATCTCCCCCAGGAGGCCCTTCCCTGCACATCCTCCACCCCTCTCCCCAGAGAGCTACGTCCCCATGTCTGTGCCCACTGCCACCCTCCCCCCACCAAACCCTGGGGACATGGCCATGGCAGCATTTGCAAAACTATCAGTGATGTGATCTCAAGGCCTCTGTAGGGCTCAGGCCCTTCTCCACCCTCCCATCATTCAGTGTGGGAACGGCTCACAGCAGGAGCTCTCTAGATGTCTCCTGATCCAGCCTCCACCTCTGCAGGATCTCACCCCTAACTAGAGCTCCCTTTTTCTGGGGCAGCCTCTGCCCCGGAGGAGCCCTCTACAGGCTGAGAGCTCTGTACTGAGCTGAGATCTCCAGAGAGGATGCTCTGTGTTTGAGCTTCGAGCTCCAGGGTGGACCTATTTCCTTTTCATGTATTTCCTCTTTCAAAGTCAGTTCCTTACAACGGTTTCTATCTTGAATGACCTCTTTAAATAACCTGGTTGTGGGACTTTTGAAAATGTAAACACCCCAGTGAGTTCCCTTTCATCTACAAGGTAGTTGCTAATAGTAACATATTTTTGCTCTCAATAGGTGAGAAAGAAAAAGCACAGAGAGATTAAGAATCATGTCCAAGGTCACACAACTAAGAAGTGGCAGAGCCAGGATAGGAACTCAGGTGCTCTGGGTGTGGAGTCTCTGACTCTCTTCCTGGGAGATTCTTGCACGCCCTGCCCAGAGACTTCTGGCAGCCAACCCTCCCAGTCCACAAAAGTCCGGCAGAAATGCCCGGATGAGCTTGACCTCCCCAGGTTTAGTCTCTGTTTGCATGCATACATGCCCAGTCATGTCTGACTCTTTGCAACCCTATGGACTGTAGCCCCCCAGGCTCCTCTCTCCTTGGGATTTTCCAGGCAAGAATACTGGAGTGGGTTGCCATTTCCTCCTCCAGGGGATCTTCCCGACCCCAGGATTGAACTTGCATCTCCATCATCTCCTGCACTGGCAGGCAGATTCTTACCACTAGGCCACCTGGGAAGCCCTTCGGTGCTATTGTGAAAGTGAAGGTTGCTCCGTCGTGTCCGACTCTTTGTGACCCCATGGACTATACAGTCCTTGGAGTTCTCCAGGCCAGAATACTGGAGTGGGTAGCCTTTGCCCTTCTCCAGGGGATCTTCCCAACCCAGGAATCGAACCAGGGTCTCCTGCATTGCAGGTAGATTCTTTACCAACTGAGCTATCAGGGAAGCAGTTCCCTGCAATTTGACAGCAGGAGGACGGATCAGCCCTGCCTACAGTGGTGACCTTACGAAAAATGCCCAGGCCTTGGTTGGACTCCAGACCGCTCAGATCAGAATCTCTAATTTTATGTTTGGGAAAGGCGGTTCTGTGCTTGAAAGAGGTGGAGACTAAGGCTCTAGAAACTAGTGTTCCGTGGTGGTGGATCACCCAAAGCTGCTGTCCACATGTGGAAGTGGCCAGTGACCAGAAAGGCCCTCAGAGCCCCGTATGGAACCCAAGATGCTCCACCTTCTCTGAGAGGGGGAGGGGCCTCTCAGGAGCAGCAACCCCCTGCCCCACCTCCGTGCTCCCCAGGTCACAGGTTGGAGGGCTGCCTCAGGGCTGTTTTCCTTTGGTCCTGGGTGCATTTTCGAAGAAGCCACAGGGCTTTGGGTTTCGATGGCAGGGTTTCCTCCACCCCTACCCGGGTTTCCCAAGCAGAGGATGGATCCCTCCTGCCTGTCACTGGTCCCCTGGAACAAACTGATACAGGCCTGGTCTCACTCACAGGGGAAAGTTGCCACTTTCTAGACCTTCTGTCTCTGCCCCAGGGAAATGATCTTGTATGCAGTCCAACTAATAACTGGGGTCAGGGCTTATAAAAACCTGGAAGTATCCCCCAATTCCACACATAACACGCCTGTCATATAGGAGGTGCTCAGGTCACTGGAGCACCTGGAGGGTCCAGCCGCAGCATCCCAAGTTGTTTTTTAAATTAAGGACAACAGGTTGGAAAAAAGAACTGCACAAATGATGGGCAAGTCAAGGGCCAGGGCAGCCTAGAAGCACTTCCTGCAGGGCTGTCACTGCTCAAGAGTCACTTGTAGAAAGAGAGGCGGGGGCCCCCATGAACAGGGCAGGAGGTATTGGCTGGGCCATCTGTTACCAAGGTGATGCTCCCTGAGCTGTTTCTGTTGCAGGTGGTGACAAACACCTTCCGGACAACCAACATCCAGATCCAGAGCCAGGACCAGAGGCTGCTGACCCTGTCACTGGACAAGGACAGCTGCCGCACGTACAGGGATGTGGTCAGGTGAGGCTGGGCTCCATGGCAGCCAGCCCCTCCCCCTCCTGCCTCGAGCCCTGAACACCTTGAAGGGGGTTTGGATCCTGTGCCAGGCAGCTGTCCCGGATGGGTATGGACTCAGGTGATGACTTAAATCCAGGCAAAAGAGCACTTGAGTGGCTGAAGGTGGGCAGCAGCTGAGATTACACTGTTCCAAATCTGTTCTACAGACACTCAGCCTGCAGCCCTTGACCCATCCCTGAGGCTGGCACTGCGCCCCACTCCCCTACAAATACACACACACATACACAGGCTGCGCCTTCTGAGGCAGCTATGCTGCAGTTAATGTGACACTTACTGGGGTCACCTGGGAGGTGTATTTGGATCAGGCAGGCACACAGAGTGACCCATCTGGGCACGTCCTCTGCCTGTGTTCACCCCAGCATGCTCTTTCTCATTTTGACTCTTCCTCAGCTCTCATCGGCCCCTCCCCCTTATCTATACCAGACAATAAAGGGTATATTTTAAAGGTATATTGTCTATACCTTTAAAATGCCCAGACAGATCTGACCCCTGAGATGGGTCTCCTGAGCTGGCCTCTCTCTGCCCATAGGTTTGAGGTTGCTCCCTGTCCAGAGCCGTGTTCCAGGACCCAGCAATCCAAGGTGCTGGGGCTCAGCTCCCACCAGCAGGAGATGGAAAGGAACAAAGCCAAGGCTAAGCCTCTTCTGATACCCATCAACACGTTCTCTGGCATCGTCCAGTGAACCCAAAGGGGAGTCCGAGAGTGGCGGGCTTGAGAGAAAGGATACACCACCCGTCCCTGCCCCAGTGGCTAGAACAAGGTTCCCTGGGGCGGCTTCCAGCCACATCTAGAAGCCGGCAAGTGCAACGGAGCCCAGGACAGGGGTGATAGAGCAGCCCCCACACAAAGGCCCAAGGAGGCCGTGACCAGGCTGTGCACACAGAACCCAGCTCCTCAAGCCTGCGTCCACTCCTGCATGAATTTCCAGTTCCTGCCTCTCCCACTATCTTCTCCCACTCAGGCTGAAACCAAGATGAGAGCTGCGGTCCGGGCCAGGGCCCAGCAGCCTGGGGAAAATAGGAAGCAAGCAGCGGCAGCCACAACCCTCCCTTCCCGCCCAGGCTGTTCCCTTCAGCCTTGCCACCACTCCCAGGCGGGCGTCTCTCCCAGGTGAGACGACATGTTAGATTCAGTAAATGCACACTAAAGTCTCTCTGCTTTCATCTGATATCCTGCAATACTTGTATGTTATTTCATTTAAATTTTTTCTTTTGGGCCACCCTGCATGACTGGCTTCCCTGGTGGCTCAGACGGTAAAGCGTCTGCCTGCAATGCAGGAGACCCGGGTTCGATTCCTGGATTGGGAAGATCCCCTGGAGAAGGAAATGGCAATCCACTCCAGCACTCTTGCCTGGAAAATTCCACGGACTGAGGAGCCTGGTAGGCTACAGTTCATGGGGTAGCAAAGAGTCAGACACGACTGAGCAACTTCACTTTCACCCTGCATGACACGTGGGATCTTAGTTCGCCGAGCAGGAATTGAACCTGCACCCCCTGTAGTGGAAGCACAATCTTAACCACTGGACCACCAGGGAATTCTCAATATGTGTATTTTAACAGACAGCAGAGGCACGACTTAGTCTAACCTGATGAGTCCGTTTAGCTAGGTGAGAGCTTGGTGAAACGTTCACTGGTGTGTTCTGTCCACCTGCCCAGCTCCCTCCTCATTCACGTTCACTGAGGGCCTCCTGACCAGCGCTATTGCCAAAGTGGAGGTGGGAATGCAAGTTCGTTTCAGAGGAGCCAGAGATTAAAGGCATCAGATTTCTTGGCTTTGAGTTCAACAGCGTATGTCTAGATGTTAGGTTCATA
The DNA here is from genome assembly GCF_023091745.1 of Budorcas taxicolor. Classification (NCBI taxonomy): domain Eukaryota; kingdom Metazoa; phylum Chordata; class Mammalia; order Artiodactyla; family Bovidae; genus Budorcas; species Budorcas taxicolor. The sequence goes on along the minus strand of NC_068928.1, from coordinate 28,116,553 downwards.
CCTATCACCTGGGCATGGTGACTCTGGGATGGAAGAGTCTCTTCTAAGTTTGGGACCGAAGAGTAGAGAAGTAGGCACTTCTCTTGTGGCCTTAGTGCCCCAGGAGTGGGGGGCAAGTCTGAGCACATTCTCAAAGCCTAAGGAGATGGTGTAAGAGGGGCTGCCTGGGGTGGTCAGGCAGATGGGCCCAAGAGTAGCCTTAAAGAGAGCCTCTGTGCCTCTGTGGGCATGGGGAGCCGGTAAGGTTTCTCCCAGATAGCTGAATGCAGACAAGCCCAAGGGGTCTCACTGTGAAAGGGAAGAGGTGCAGCCGTGAGGTGGCAGCAGGGACCCTAGGATATGGACTGCGGATATCTTGATGGACACCACGTGGCAAAGGCTCTGCTGCTCATTGGCTGCTGCTGCTGCTGCTGCTAAGTCGCTTCAGTCGTGTCCGACTCTGTGCGACCCCAGAGACGGCAGCCCACCAGGCTCCCCCATCCCTGGGATTCTCCAGGCAAGAACACTGGAGTGGGTTGCCATTTCCTTCTCCAATGCATGAAAGTGAAAAGTGAAAGCGAAGTCGCTCAGTCGTGTCCGACTCCTAGCAACCCCATGGACTGCAGCCTACCAGGCTTCTCCATCCATGGGATTTTCCAGGCAAGAGTACTGGAGTGGGGTGCCATTGCCTTCTCCGGCTGCTCATTGGCAGTCGACCCTAAACAGCTAACATGGAGAGGTCAGTGTGTGCAGTCCTCCACTGAAGCTCTCCCGTGAGGAGCCCAGGGAAGAGGGGGGAACTAGGAACAGCCCTGAATGTGACTAAGGTGACTTTAAACTGGAAATGACTGGCATCACTGAACATGGCTAGATTTTTTTTTTCTGTCATTGGGGTGATGTTAATTGATTCATACCAATTTGCGCAACAAGTACTAGATTCTTGAACTAAATGTTTGCAGGATTTACTCAGAGTTAGGGAGGGCTCTGAGCCTTCCCTCAACAATTTCCCCACCAGTTTACAAAGAAAGCACGTCGTAGACCAAATTCTGCTGCACATTCAGGTATGCATTGGCAAGTAGCCCCCTCATCCTCACCCCCAGCCAAATTAGGTGCTCTGAACAAATCTTGCTTGAAAAGTTCACGGAACAGCTCTTGTTGAACACTGGGCCATCCCGGAGTAAAGGCTGCTATTCCAAAGGGTTTGGGCTGCTGGAATCTCTGGATTCTAATACTCTGTTCACCAAGGGAGGAAATGCCTCAAAAAAAATTATAAACAATCCATGTGACATGTGAAATTTTGCCAATATCTTTCGGGATAATTAATAAATCCACTTCCATTGATGTAAAATTGTTCACGTGCTAGTATTACTGCCTCTGGAGTGACTTTTGGATGAAATGTTAGCTAGCCACCCCTGGAGTGTGTATCCCCAAATGGACAACAAAGCACTCTTAGGGATAATTTAAAACCATCCAGGGACTTCCCTGGTGGCCCAGTGGTAAAGACTCTGTGCTTCCAATGCAGGGGGCACAGTTGGATCCCTGGTTGGGGAACTGAGATCACACATGTGGCCCCAAATAAAAACCAATCCAGGACATACATAATGTTGGTGGGGTGGGGGTGTGCTGGAGGGCTGCCTGGAGGAGCTGCCACCTCAAGTCCGCCTTCAGCTGTCAGTCCCTCTCAGGGGATGTCTCCACTGGAGGAAATTGTGTTGCCTAAAGTCATGCCTCTTCCAGGGGCAGCTCACATCCAATCAGACTGTTCTAGGCCCTGGGGACAAAAATAGCACTTTGATTCTGATGGGAGAGAGACAGTCAACAAGATAAACCCCTGAAATAGAAGCCAGTAGTGTGTCTGACAGGGACACTGCTGTGGAGGAAAATAAGCAGGAAGGTGACCAAGTGAGCCTGGGGAAGGGGCAGGACTTGTCAGGGAGGCTGGCAGGGACGGTTCCTGAGGGGAAACCGGATGGTCCTTCATCAGGGGGCCAGTGAGTAAACACCTGAAGGGCATGAAGTGCGGGCGGGGTGTCATATCAGGAATTCCATTCTCGCTCGCCAAGTTTTCCTTGCCTCTAGAAGTTCAGGGAGGTAACTCAGCCTCGCGGGCGACGTGGGGCCCTGAGGGGCGGCCTGGAGCGCACCCCGCAGGCCCCAGCCCTCAAGCCTCCCGCACCTGCGCACGCCCCGCAGGTGCGCCCCGCAGGTGCGCAGCCCCCGCCCCCGAGGTGCGGCGTCCTCCGGGCGGGGCCACTTCCGGGCCGGTGGCCGGACGTGGGGGCGGGGGCGGCCGTTGACCCGGTGACCGCGGCGCCGCCGGAGGCTGGAGGCGCCCTGCGGCTCGCTCCCCCGCCTCCCTCCGGGGGACAGGACGCGGCGGCCGCCGCCCGCCCGGGTCTGAGGGAGCCGGGCAGCCATGAGCGCCAACGCCCAGTGGGACATCAGCAGGGCGCTGAGGGTGGCCAGGCTCTTCCACCTGGTGTGTGGAGTCCGGGATGCCTGCGTGACCCCGTTCCTGACCCTCTACCTGCGGCAGCTGGGCCTGGCCGCGCCCTGGGTGGGCATCCTCATGGGAACCAAGCACCTCATCGCTGCCTTCTGGGCTCCCTTCTGTGCCTTCCTGGCCAGAAGCCACCAGAAGCGGAGGGTGCTCATGACCGCCTCGCTTCTGGGCTCGGCGGGGGCCAGCCTGTTTATGGTCCTGGTGCCACCCCTGGACAGAGACCCAGGGCACCGCCGGTGTAACGGAAGCCACAGCTTGACTGCCGAGGGCCCACCACCGGGGGTCGCACTAACTGTGACTGTCACCTTGACCTCAGAGCCAGCCTCCAACTCCCCAGCGGGGGTGCTCAGCCTCCCAGGGGCGAGGAGTTCTGGGGTCGCTGGAACCCGTGGCTTCGGAGAAGGGCCTGGGGAAAGTGGCCAAGAACCTTTCAGTTATCCACCTGGCTCCTCCATGGGCTCCACCCAAGGAACCAGGAACAGATCTGGAGTTCTCCTCCATCCTGACACTCCAGGAGTGACAGGTTCTCCCCGAGAAGGTGCTTTTAGAGTGGTCAGTCCGCCACTCCCTCTGTCTGCTGGGGGCACGGCCCTGGCAAGTCCAGCCAACCAGTCGGCAGCCGAGGGGGACAGCAGGGCCCTCGGCCTCTCCTTGGAAGGGCAGCAGTGGACTTTCATCCTCTCGCTGGGCTCCACGGTGCTCTGGGAGCTGCTGACATCCCCTCTGGAGCAGGTGGCTGACGACAGCCTCTACGAATACCTGGATTTTGTGGACGCCACTGACCGCTACAGAAGCCTATGGGTGTGGAGGCTGCTGGGCACATCAGTCGGCGTGTGCAGCATTGCGGCCTTGGTGGGGCCGCTGGACTGCTTCCTGGCGACCAGTGGCCCGCGGGGCGTGGTGCACTTCTACGGCTACTCCCTGGTCAGCGCCCTGGCTTTACTGGTGAGCATCGCCTTTCCCGTCCCCGTCTGCCGGCGGCAGGAGCCCAGCTACAGGACGGTCAAAGCCCTGTCCCTCGTGGTCGGCGACCCCCACCTCACCGTCCTGGCCCTCACCATCTTCTTGACAGGAGGCGCCACCAGTGCAGTGCAGAACTTCCTGTTCTGGCAGATGAAAGACCACGGGAGCAGCGAGCTGACCATGGGTTTCTCGGTGGCCCTGGGCTTGCTGGGGGAAATTATGCTTCATCCTTTCAAAGCTCCGTTGCTTAGGAAGCTGTCCAGGGTAGGCACGCTGGGGCTGGGGCTGGGCTGCCTGGCGGGGCAGCTGCTGTATTACTCATTTCTCTGGAGCTGGTGGTCCGTCCTGCCCGCTCAGATCTTGAGCGCCCTCAGCCACGGGGCTCTGTGGTGGGCAGTCAGTACCTCCATAGAGCACCTGGCCACTCCTGGAACAGAGAGACCCCTGAGCACCGTGTTCCGAGGCCACGTCTGTGGGAGCGGGGCCAGCCTGGGAAGCTTTGTGGGGGGCTTCGTGGTGATGCGCTTCAGCCTGCCTGTGCTCTACCAGGCCTGCTGCGTCCTCCTGTTGCTCTGGCTGGCCTTGTTCCTGTCCATCCAGCCCAGACTGCCCCAGGAGCGGAAAATCAACTACTCCAAGCTGCTGGCTGTGGAGGCCAGTGACACAAGCGACTCTGAGCCGGGGACTGAACGGGACTGGCTAGTGAAGGCCATGAGGGAGGAACACTCTGACTGGAGGGGCTGAGAGACAGAGCCAGGATGCACACTGATCTGGGAAGGAGCCGGAGGGGTGAACAAGACTCAGTCTGCCGAGGGCAAAGCCCACGAGTCCCGCAGGGCTTCAGGAAGCCCTGCAAGAGAGAAGCGTGTCTGTGCCGAAGCTCCACGGGGTCATCTCACTGCATGATTTTCTTTACTTTTGTAGTAAAAGGAGATTCAACTTTTGGCCATTCAATCTTTTGAAAATAATGGTGTGAGAATACATTTGCTATAATACAAAAAATGTTCCTGCTGTAGTCACTCTTGTGGTGATGGGGTTTGGAAGAGCTTTGCATGGTTTGTTGTTGATTTCAGCCATGGCTGAAGTGCTCAGATGAAGCTGATGGGGCCGGGAAGGCAATGGGACCTGCAGGATTCAGTTGGCAGAGGGGGCCTCGACTTTGGTGAGTCACGTGCATTCCTGTGGATCCTAAGGCATGAGCCCTATCCTATAGGGCAGGTCAGGATGATAATGAAACCAAAACTCTTCTCTTTGCCTATCTCTCTGCATTGATATACAAGTGTCATACTCACACCCAGATACTTAAGTCTCCAACAAGAGAAAGTGATGGGAAGTGTAATGTGTATTGGATGGGTGTGGAGGTGAATAGGTTTTCATTCTTACTCTCCAGTGTGTGTGTCACCAGGAGTAGGATACTAGACTCGTCTCCCATACTTCAGTCAGAGCAAAAGTCATTTCACGTCCTCTGGACTCAATTTTGCAGGCTCCGCCACGTAAGAGCACGTGAAGATTTTTTTGTATCTGCTTTGATGAGGGAGCAGCAGCCTCCTTATGGCCAGGATGGCCTATGCTGCCTCCAGAGCCAGGGTGCTACAGGTGGTCCACATGCTACCTGTGCCGTTAGGCCACCCACCACAGCCTTATGACTCAGTCAGAATCATTCACTGCATCTTTTAAGAATTTTACTTGACTGCATCAGGTCTTAGTGTTGGCACGCAGGATCTTCAGTGTTCATTAGGACATGTGGAATCTTTTAGTTGCAGCGTGTGGGATCTAGTTCCACGACCAGGGATCAAACCCAGGCCCCCTGCATTGGGAGTGCTGTCATCTTACACTGGATCACCCGGGAAGTTCCTAGAATGTACCCTCTTATGTCCGATTCCTTGTGCTCAGCATAATTGCAATGGCTTCTGACACCAGCTACCTGGAGTCACACCGCAGGTTAAGAAGCACACAACTGCCCTCAATTCAGACACCAGCCACAAATTTGGGGGTCCCCAGGATCACCCTCACTTCTGACCAACTGGCTACAAATTTAGGGTCCCTACTTTCCTCCTCAGGTTCAATAATTCACTAGAATGCCTCCCAGAACCTAGGAAAGCACTGCATGAAAGATTACAGTTTCATTGTAGACAAAAGATGCAATTCAGAACAGCCAAGAGAAGAGACTCATAGGGTGAGGTTCAGAGAGTCCCAAAGGTGAAGTGGCCAAGTCCTCTCCCCACGGAGTCAGGACCCCTCACCTCTGAGCACACCGATCTCCACCGGGGAGACTCTAGCATCTGTGGTTTTTCCCAAGACTCCATTATAGCTGCATGGTTCATTGAGTCAGTTAGCCACTGTCCACTTCCCAGAAGTCAGGCTGATGTCACAGGACTCAAAACCCCAAACTTCTCTTCCAGCATGTGGTTGGTCTATCAGGCATGGCAGCCTTCTGAGTCATCTATTAGCATTAGGGTCCCTCATTAGTCACTCCATTAACATAAGTCAGAGGTCCATCCTGAGTCATCTTATTAGCATAAACCAGGGTCTATCTTTAGTTACTTCATTAACATAAACCAGGGGCCCTCCCAGAGTCACCTCATTACCATAAAAACAGGTGTGGTCCAAGAGACCCACCAAGAATACCAAGGACACTCATACCTTAGGAAATTTCAAAAATTTAGAGGCTGTCTTCCAGAAACCAGGGATAAAGGCCAGCCGGCAGGCCCAACAGAAAACACTGATACCCAGACAAGTTACGCTGAATGTCAAGCGAGAAGTTCAAATAGAATTGCAGGAAGAGCAGGGTAGGCATGATGGTTGAGTGCCGGGAGAAAAACTGATGGAGATGCTCAAATAGGCTTGCATATTGAAGGAATGATCAAGTCACAAAGACTTACACCCAAGACGTACGACTTTTACTCTAGTAACAAGCCGTTGGATCAGTTCAGCTTCATACCATTAAAAGTAAATGAAATTCTTAGCGGGCAGCCTCGTGGCTATCAGAGATACAGAATTCTAGCACATGTTTGTTCGAGCTCAGAGGAAAGTAAAAATTGGAGGAGCCATTAACCTTTCTGCCCAGGCTGACTTAAACCATCATTTCCCAGGTGAGTTTTGCAGAACACTTGATTCTAGCGGGATGGGAGGTGGTGGGGGGGGCGGGTAGGGACATTAAAAAAGAATTCTGGGATAAACAATTTAAGAAATGATGTAAATAATTAAGAAATAATTTAAGAAATGATGTAAATATCTTAGAAACTGAAAATACATATGAGCATTTAAAGACTCTGGAAAGCCCCATAGCCAACAAATTTGTTTAGCTTTGTCTGCCCTATAATTCCCCTGACATAACACGTATCAACCTTCTTCCAGGTTTGCAAGTCACTACCTTGCAGAACTAGTGTTCCCTAGAGGGTACTTTGGAAAACACCAGTGTTGGTAGTTTTCTGTGTGACCTTTTCTTTCCCCAACAATTTTGTTGATTTTGGGGTGTGCTGGGTCTTCGTTGCTGCGTGGACCCTTCTCTAGTTTCAGCAAGCAGGGACTACTCTCTAGTTGTTGTGCTCGGGCTTTTCATTGCAGTGGCTTCTCTTGCTGCAGAGCACAGCCTCTAGGGTGCGTGGGCTTCAATAGTTGCAGCCCCCGGGCTCTAGAGCACAGGCTTAATAGTTGTGGCACGTAGGCTTAGCTGCTCCCAGGCATGAGGGATCTTCCCAGACTAGGGATTGAACCTGTTTCCCCTGCGTTGGCAGGCAGATTCTTTACCACTGAACCACCAAGGAAGCCCTGTGTGACCTTTTGGACTCAGGGAGAAATCTGGGCCCCAACCCCAGAGTGGCAGAAATCTGGGATATCCATGCTAAGACAAAGCCATCTCATTAAGTCAGAGCATCCACTCATTTTACAGATGAAGCAACTAAGGCTCAGAAGGTTAAAATTCAAAACCAGACTTCCAGCCTCCAGAACTATGAGAAAACATCTATGGTTTAAACCACCCAGCCCATGGTGTTTTATTATGGCAGCCGGAGAAAACTAATACAGTATGCAAAGGAGTGTCAGAGATGGAATCAATAATATAGCTCTTGGTTATTGATTAATAATAAAGTGGAGGTCAGAGAAGAAGGAGGTACCAAGGATCATAGATGACTTTGCAATTCTGAACCCATGTGATGAGGGAAAAGGTCTGTAGAAGTGGCAGAGTCCAGAGTGATAGAAAACCAGCGCCTAAATCATAAAAATGGAAGACAATATAGCAAAAACACTCCTAGGCCTACCAGCTGCCTTCTACAATGGATGACTGTCACTGAGCCCAGAGATACGGCTGTTTAGTGATACTTGTGATGTGAGGCAGAGCAGAAGGCATTCACAATACCCAGAGGCTTTTCCAGAGCTATGTTCAGGAAACCTGACTCTCTTTTCAGCTCTGTTTGGGAAATAGCTTGGAGACATGAGTTTGGACTGGACTGAAGTTCGTCTGGATCCTGGCAGTCTGTGGTCTGTGATGGGAGGGTGATGTGGTGAGATGGCTTCTGCTACAGAAGCAAAGCTTAAGATATGACCCCTCGGGCAGGTCTCATCTTCCGAGTCTGAAAAACAAGATCTTGGTCTCTATGATCTTTTAAGTTGTGCCATCTGATGACATGATCCCTTCTTTTGAGCCAACGTCACATTGCCTTGTCCTTTCTCACCCGGCAGAGCTGCATGGTGTCCTGGAACCCAAAGGATGCGGGCTCTGAATGTTTATTTTCATTTCTGAGTCTGGCACTGAGCCCCTGGTCTGCTGTGCAGCTTGGCCACATGAAGCCCCAAGCCCCATCCCTAGATGACCCCCCTGCCCTCAGAGCCAGGGTCCCAGGGCATGAACCCAAAGGCAGTCTCTGGGGGCTAGAATTGCATGCCTGTGGGTAGGGGATCCAGGGCAGGGGTTCGGGGGCATCTAAGACAGAAGGGGGAGGCCCAAGCAGGTACCTTCAGTGCAGGAAACTTCATCCTTGGTTTGTTCAGTCAAACCATCCTTGGTTTGTTCAGTTTGTTCATGACTTTGTTCAAAGTCATGTCCAACTGTTTGCAACCCAGCATGCCAAGCTTCCCTGTCCCTCACCATCTCCCAGAGTTTGCCCAAGTTCATGTCCATTGATGCCATCCAACCATCCTCTGTCATCTCCATAGCCTCCTATCCTCAATCCTTCCCAGCATCAGGGTTTTTTCCACTGAGTTGGTGCCAGGTAGTCAAAGTGTTGGAGCTTCAGCTTCAGCATCAGTCCTTCCAATGAGTGTTCAGGGTTAATTTCCTTTACAACTGACTGGTTTGATCCTCCTTGCTGTCCAAGGGACTCTCAAGAGTCTTCTCCAGCACCACAGTTTGAAAGCATCAGTTCTTGGCCCTCTGCCTTCTTTATGGTCCAGCTCTCACATCTGTACATGACTATTGGAAAGACCATAGTCTTGTCTATACTAATGTCATCTAAATTCCAGCTTTGCACGTCAACCATCATAGGCTGCAGTCCCGGACTGCTGTGTCACCTCTGCCCTGTGCGAGGGGCGAGGGCATCCTCTCAGGCCAGAGAGGCCATTTTCTAGCTCCACATGGAGTATGTGCAAGAGGGGTAGGCTGAGGGCCATAAGCGGAGGGCTGCTGACTCAAACCAAGACGGGAAGTGAGGGGAAGCGGGTCAGCTCACAGTTCAGAAGTATTCCACCAGGGGGCACCAAACACACGGGGAAATGCCCCAACTGGCTTCCTTGGGCAAACCCAGTCCCAGCTCTTCCCAAAGCTCCAATTCAGGGTGAGGCCGGCTTCCTGAGGACCCTGTAGCTCCTGGAGCTGGAAAGACAGATAAAAAAACCCCGAGCATCAGGTGCTACTGATGCTGTCACTGATGCTGAGCTGGCTCTGAGTGAGAGACAGGACACCTCCAGAAGACGGGGTAAGAAACACAGGTACCAGCAGCGCTGCCAGCCCAGAGCAGCCCCTCGGTTATCTCTTCCTGAGACAGGCTACCCTTCTGTTGCTTCAGTCTTGATCAGGGTGGGTGACAGTCATGTTAAGTGTGACAGAAACAGGGCAAGCGGCTGCATGGCCCACTTGAAGATCCAAGGGTTCGTATCCAGAATATAAAAAGAACTAGAACGTAACAAAATCAAGCAACCTGATTAGAAACATAGGCAAAGGACTCAAACAGACATTTAGCCTTAGAGTGTATACAAATGGCTAACAAACACATGAAAAGATGCTCTATTTCAATAACCATTTTGTAGTTGTTCAGTCGCCCAGTCGTGTCCAACTCTTTGCAACCCCATGGACGGCAGCACGCCAGACCTCTGTGTCCCTCACTGTCTCCCAGAGTTTGCCCAGGTTCATGTCCATTGCATCTGTGTTGCCATCCAACCATCTCATCCTCTGTCGCCCTCTTCTCCATCTCCAACAGCCATTAGGGAAGTGCAAACTGAAACCATGGTGAGCCACCACTTCACACGCATTAGGATGGCTGCTATTAAAAAACAAAAAAAAATGAAAAAACCCAGACAGTAGCAAGCGTTGACAAACATGTGGAGAAACTGAAACCCTTGTGCGCTGTTGCAGGAAACAAAAAATGCTGCCTTTTTCTGAATATAGGTCCGGTGGAGAAGCCTGACGTAGCTGTCCCGGCACCTGCACAGAACGACTGCCTCACCTTTTTCTCATTTCCAATCACCTTTCCCCATGCTCCCCGTGCCTCAAACCACCCTGCTTCTTCATGCTGTAAATACCCCAAGGCCCTGGCCTTCCAGGAGGTGGATCTGAGGTAAGTTCTCCCATCTCCTGGCTTGTCTGCCTCTTGAATAGACCCTTTCTCTGCAGCAAACCTCAGCATCCCAGGCTCACTGTACACTGGGCAGATGAACCTGGCTTGGTGACAACATGAGGTCCTTCCCACAGTCAGAATCTTACAGACAGAAAGTAGACGGTTGTTACCAGGGCTAGGGTCCAGGGGGACCGGGAAGTGTTGTTTCATGGGCATAGTGTTTTATTTTTCCAAGATGAAGGAGGATGGAGGTTGGTTGCACAACTAATTGAATGGATTTATTTCTCCTGAACTGTACACTTACACAAGTTTAAGGTGGTCAATTTTATGTTTTACCACAATTTTTTTTTAAGTGAAAGAAGCAGGTCTAAAGGAGGAAGAATCTGTCTCCTCTTGAGTTTGGCTCTGGGAGTTGAGGTTTCTGAGATGAACAGTAGGTTCTCAATTCTGCTCCTGTCGCACTAAGAGAGCTTGAGGTTGCCCTGGGGTAGCAGGGCCGCTGCCTCCTTCCTTCAGCAAAGCAGCTGCTCCTTTGCTCTCCAGCTACTAAAAGACTTAGCAAGGCAATTGCTCTGCTGGTCCAGTGGTTAAGGCCTTGTGCTTTCACTTCAGAGGCTGGGGGTTTGATTACCTGATAGGGGAAATTGCGGATGCTCATGAAGGGGCCAAAAAAAAGACTTGGCAAGGCCTAAGCAATTGTAGGGCCCTGAGGGTTGTTCTCCACCCTGCCAGGAATTTGAAATGTTTGGGAAATGGAAGGATTTCGGGGAACTCACAAGCTGGTGATGCTCATCTCCAGGCTGTGAGCCAGGATCAAGAATCATACCTTGCATTTTCAAAAGTGAATTCCTCCTGAGACTTTCAAGCTGTGGTCTATGACCTTCATTCCAACTACAATTTTAGCCAAGGTTAAATCGGAGCATTTGGAGCTCTCAGTTCATATTTCCACAATATCCTTTCACCGGTGTTTTATCTGGTGTCATTTTTTTCTCTTCTTTTTTAAAATTTTTTGTTTAAAATTGCAGTATAGCTGATTTATGATGTTGTTAGTTTCAGGTGTATAGCAAAGCGATTCAGTTGTATGTACACATCTTGTTTTTTCAGATTCTTTTCCCATAGAGGTTATTGTGTGTGCTCAGTTGCTCAGTCATGCTGACTCTGTGACCCCGTGGACTGTAGCCCGCCAGGCTCCTCTGTCCATGGGATTTCCCAGGCAAGAATACTGAAGTGGGTTGCCATTCCCTTCTCCAGGGGATCTTCCTGACCCAGGGACCAAATCCAGGTCTCCTGTGTTGCAGGCAGATTCTTTACCATCTGAACCACCAGGGAAGCCCCATATATATAGCAGTGTATATATGTTAATCCCAACCTCCTAATTTATGCCCCACCCCCCACCACTGTTTCCTTTGGTAACCATAAATTTGTTTACCAAGGCTGTGAGTTTGATTTGTAAAAAGCTCATTTGTATCATTTTTTAAGGATTCTACATATAAGTTATGTAATATGTATCTTTCTCCATCTGATTTAGTATGATAATCTCTAGGTCCTTCCATGTGGCTGCAAATGGCATTATTTCATTCTTTTTATGGCTGAGCAATATTCCATTGTATATATATATACACCACAACTTCTTTATCCTTTCATCTTTTGATAGACATTTAGGTTGCTTCCATGTCTTGGCTACTGTAAATAGTCCTGCTGTGAACATTGAGGGGGCGTGTATTTTTTTGAATTACGGTATTCTGTGGATATATGTCCAGGAGTAAGATTGCTGGAACTTATAGCAGCTTTACTTTTAGTTTTTCAATGAACCTCCATACTGTTCTCCACAGGCGAAGCACCAACTTGCAGCCTTAAGGTAACAAGCATGGGCAAAAAATTCCCACACTCAGCTGAACACAGTGCTTTTTTGCTTAGTTACTCTTTTCTAAAGTTTGTATTTAATGTTTCTTAAGGACATGTGTTTGCTTTTGTTAATTTTGTCCACTGTTTTGCTCTCTTTTCATTTCTCCCATTATTTTTATTGCCTTCCTCCTTCTTTCTGTGGGTTCACTATGTTGCTGTCTTTTTTTTTTTTTCCCTTTAACTTCTCGAGTTACACACTAACACCTTTTATTCCCAGTGTTTGTTGCTTTCCAATAAACATAGTCAAGGTTTTAATTTCCCTTATGTGCTGCTTTAGTACAAATTTGGACATTGTAATTCAGCACAAACCTTAGCATTGTAATTCAGTTTTAAGTATTTCATAATTTCCCTTGTCATTTCCTCTTTAGCCCAAAAGTAATTTTAATTTTTTCCTAGGAATATGAGATTTTTAAGATTTCCTTTTATTCAGTCCTAACTGTATTTCATTATGGTTGGAAAATATAACCAGTGTCATTCTTTGTAATTTGTGGAGATTTTCTTTGTTGGGTCAGTATAAAGAGTTATGTGTGTACATATATTTTAGTTTAAGATTATTAACTGTGTTAATCAAATATTCTGTCTTGCTTATCTTTGATCTGCTTGATGTATCCTATTCTGAAAGAGTTGTGATACCAGCTCCAAATGTAACTGTTGATACATTCATTTCCCTCATTTTTTCATTTCATTTATTTATTTAAGTATAGTTGATGTATTAATATATAAGTTTTGGATGTGTAACATATATAGCGATTCACATTTTTAAGGTGAGACTCCGTTTGTAGTTATTATAAAGTATTGGCTATATTGCACATGTTGTACATTATATCCCTGTAGCTTACTTTATACAGAATAGTTTGCATGTCTTAATTCCCGGCTCCTATTTTTCCCCTCCCCATTTTCCCCATTTCAGTTGTTTTGTGCTTTATGTATTTTGAGGGCACACTGCTGGGTGTGTATATGTTTATGATGTTATTTCTTCTTCTTTTTCCGGTCATGCTGCACAGCTTGTGGGACCTCAGTTCCCTGACCAGGACCTGAGCCCGGATCACAGCAGTGAAAGCCCAGAATCCTAACCACTAGGCCACTGGGGAATTCCCTGTTGTTTCTCCTTAATTTATTATTTTCCTTATTAGCATATAGTATCTCTATTTTCCCTTTGTTAATTTTTACCTTAAATTCATTTTTTTTCTTCTGATATTAAAATTGCTACTGTGGAATTCTTTCTTATGTGCCAAAACTTTTTTTCCAATTTTGCTTTAACAGTCTCTTATTTTAAAAACATATTATTACATGTTGATTTTAGAGTCAGTCAGAGAGTCTCTGTATTTTGATTTGTGAATTTAATTTATCCTCATTTATATTTATTAATGTTGTGTTAGGGCTTCCATCTACTGTCTCATTTTGTGTTTTCTGTTTACTATATTTTCTTTCTACTCCTTTCCATCTTTGGAATGGTTCACAATGCCCTTTCTTCAGTGAGAAAGTTTGGATTTTCTACTTTCCATTGGCAAATCAAATTATTCTGTAGAAAATAATGCATCTCATTTATATGCTTCTCATGGTTAATCCTAGCTTATTATGATCCTTACTTATGTTTATTCTTGCCCCAGTCAACTTCTTTTTAACATTTTATTTATTTATTGCTGAGCTGGGTCTTCGTTGCTTTGCTTGAGCTTTCTCTAGTTGCAGGGAGCTGACTTCTCGTTGCAGCTGGCTTCTCTTGTTGTGGAGCATGGGCTGTGGCTTAGTTACTCCATAGCATGTGGAATCTTCCAAGACCAGGGATCAAACCGATATCCCCCGCATCAGCAGGTGGATTCTTATCCACTGCACCACCAGGGAAGTCTCCCTGTCAACTTCTTAACAAATCTATGAGTTTCCTTAAAAAGGACAAGTTCTCTAGCATAATTTCAGCTCTCTCCAGTGTTTCCTCCCTCTGTCGGTTCCTCATGGCCCTTCCCCAGCCGCACTTCCAGTGTACAGCTTTATTTCTGAATTAGCTGTTTTTTTATTTATTTAATATATATAATAATTTATTTATATAACTTGCATATATCATTGCATCTTCCTCGATTCAATTCATTTCCCATATTCCTGAGGCACTTTTTTTTTTTTAATGCTTTCTAGGAAGATCAACTTCTGGAATAGTGAAATGTGGTTCTTGGTGAACCACTCTCCCACAAAAACATCAAAAATACTGACAATACAACTAAAACCAACCATTTTAGAACTCTAGGGATGTACCAACACCACTGACTGAACTGAAAATTATCTATCCAAGAGAAACTCCTGAACCTCAACAAGACAGTGGTGTCTGTGGCCTTTTAAAACGGGGCTATTCCTGTCCTCTCTCCCTCCTCACCTTGATGGCCCAGTAGCCTTGAAGTGTTAGCAGTCTCAAAGTTGGTGAATAAAACCGATTTCTTCTGGAGCTCTGTTAAAGCCACATTCCTAGAGCACAGTCAGTGTGTGCCTGCTAGGTGCTAAGTCACTTCAGTCGTGTCTGACTCTTCGCGACCCTGTGGACTGTAGCCCGTCAGGCTCCATGGGCTTCTCCAGTCAAGAATACTGGAGTGGGTTGCCATGCCCTCCTCCAGGGAATCTTCCAGACCCAGGGACTGAACCCATGTCTCATGTCTCCTGCATTGGCAGGCGGGTTCTTTACCACTAGCGCCGCCTGGGAAGCCCCAGAACACAGTTAGTATTTTGTCCAAATTTAGAAGCTACCTGAAAGATCTCCATCCCCAAGGTGTTACGGCGATTTGATGTAACTCACAGCTCGTAGGGTGGAGTGGGGGCACTGGGAGTGGTATTTCTAGGTCATCACCCAAAACAACAGTGATCTGCTAGTCATTTCTTAGCTGCCTAGGGTTGTGATTTCGGTTGGAACAAACAAAAGGCTGGCCAACAACAACAACCGTTTTAAAGTAAGCCCCGGAGAACTAGAAAACCACAGGGAACTTTGCAAAGCTCCACCATGTCCCTAGGGATCTAGAAGGCTGTGCACATGTACATGGTTAGGAAAGACCTTTGGGAGAAGGCTGCAGACACTCGCCTCTGACTGACCTTCCAGCCTCGTGTCCTCAGGAAGTGAAAGCTAAGTCTGTTTAGTAAAGTTTGAATGTGTGTCTTCAGACATAGACTGTCCTCGTCAGAGGGTAAAAGATGTATAAGCAAGGCATTTAGGAAATCTTTAGAGTTTAGTGACTTACCACTAAATTATACTGAACCCAGGACTGAAGCCTAGGAAACCGGACTTTGAAATAAGTTAAAAAGGCGGGAGATGGGGATAAGTGGGTAAAAGAACTCAAGGGCTACACACTTCAGAGAATATGTGTGTGTGAGTTGCTCAGTCATGTCTGACTCTGTGACCTCATGGACTGTGGCCCACCAGGCTCCTCTGTCCATGAGATTTCCCAGGCAGGAATACTGGGGTGGGTAGTCTTTCCCTTCTCCAGGGGATCTTCCTGACCCAGGGATCGAACCTGCATCTCCCTGTGGCTCCTGCATTGCAGTCAGATTCTTTACTGCTGAGCCCCCGGGGAAGCCCTGATCCAAAGAAAGGAGTGAATTAAAATGAATAAAGCCTCAGAGATCTATAGGGTATCACTGAGCATACCAGCATACACAGAAAAGAAGTCCCAGAGGAGAAGAGCAAAATAAAGAATACTTTTAAAAAATTACGGCTAAACTCTTCCCAAAGTTTAAGAGTTTTTTTTTTTTAACTTTTTATTTTGTGTTGGGGTATAGCCGGTTAACGATGTTGTGATAGCTTCAAGTGAACAGCAAAAGGACTCAGCTATACATATACAAGTATCCATTCTCCCCCAAAGCCCCCTTCCTTCCAGACTGCCACATAACATTGAGCAGAGTCCCCTGTGCTCTACACTAGGTCCTTCTTGGTTATCCATAAAATCTTCCCAAATTTGAGGAAAAGAATGTTTCATTGTACTGTGTCTAGGTGTGGGTGTTCTGTTGTTGTTGTTGCTTTTCCCTCTTAGAGACAAGATTTTTTTTTCAATCTGAGGTCTCTTCTGCACATTTATTCAGTATCTGGGATTTTAGTTCCCCAACCAGGGATTCAGGAAATCAGTCCTGAATATTCAATGCAAGGACTGATGCTGAAGCTGAAACTCCAATATTTTGGCCACCTAATGCGAAGAACTGACTCATTAGAAAAGACCCTGATGCTGGGAAAGATTGAGGGCAGGAGGAGAAGGGGACGACAGAGGATGAGATGGTTGGATGGCATCACCGACTCGATGGACACGAGTTGGAGCAAGCTCCGGGAGTCTGAAGGACAGGGAAGCCTGGCGTGCTGCAGTCCATGGGGTCGCAAAGAGTCAGACATGACTGAGCAACTGAATTGAACTGAACTGAACCAGGGATTGAACCCATGTGCCCTACGTTGGGAGGATGGAGTCTTAATCACCGGACTGCCAGGGAAGTCCCTCCTCTGGACATTCTTGGTCATTTTTCTTCAAATATTTCACCCCTTCCCATTTTCTTCTTCTTAAGAAGTGCCCGTTATTCCTTTGGCTTTTCTGCTTTTTTGACCTCAGTCCCCTATGTATTCGCTCTCACGGTTAATCTCTGTCTGATGCCTTCTGAGAGAGCTGCTGCAAGTGGTCTTCCTCGCTAGTTGTCCTTTGTCTGCATCCATCTGCTCTTCGGTGCCTCCATCGAGTGTTTCACTCAGTTTTCAAATGCAGTCTCTTGTAAGAATTCGTTCGTCTGTTATGCTGGCCTCTAGCTTCGTGTTTCCAGTATCTTCCCTCCTCTCTCTGAGAATGTTAGTTATATTTACTTATTCTAAAATGACTTTGTTTACTTATTTACTTTTGGCTGCCCTGGCTCTTTGTCACTGCATGGGCTTGTCCCTAGCAACAGGCTACTCTCTAGCTGCAGTGCGCGGGCTTCTCCTCGCGGTGGCTTCTCTTGTTGCGGAGCACGGGCTTGAGGGCACGCTGGCTACCATAGCTGTGGCACACGGTCTGAGTTGCCCCCCAGCATGTGGGAGCTTCCTAGCCCAGGGATCGAACCCATGTCTCCTGCACTGGCAGGTGGATTCTTTACCATTGAGCCACCAGGGAATCCCCATTTGTTATATTTATTTAAAATGCTTATTCCTTTGATCCATTAGTTCTGTCTCCTTTGATACAGGTTCTTCTGTCCATTCCCTTTCTTTTGTAACAGTTACCCTCCTCGGACCTCTCAGTATCTCTCCCTCCTGAACTCATGTGTCCTTGGAACCGCCAATGACCTTGGCTGGCAGTGTGTCCTTGGGCAGTCAGAGAGTCTGTCTGAAAGCAACCACTCCACTTTCCCTCTCCCGACCAGGCAATACTCTTTCTCAGTGAATCTTCCAGAACCTCCTACCCAGACACTTTCTTTTCTAGGGGCTGCCTCCCTCTGGGAATTCCCCATCTGCTGGGAGAGGGAACATTCAAGTGTGTCTAGCCTGGATGCCCCTGTATCTGCTCCAGTGCTGCCTCGCTATTCCAGGCTAGCATTACATTGACATGGGCTCATGCTATTTTCTTGCCATGCTGGGAAAGTAGAGCGCACAGTGATTTTTCCCCAGAGCAATGTGAAGGAGAGAAATGGCATGGTCCAAGCCCTGTTTCATGGTATCTGGCTCTCTTCTGCTCTAGACTACTGTTGTTGTTGTTTAATCGCTCAGTCGTGTGGTACCCTGTGACTCCATGGACTTTTGCCCACCAGGCTCCTCTGTCCATGGGATTTCTCAGGCAGAATACTGGAGTGGGTTGCCATTTCCTTCTCCTGGGGATCTTCCCAACCCAGGGATCAAACCCATGTCTTCTGCACTGGCAGACAGATTCTTTACCACTGAGCCACCAGGGAAGTCCAGACTATGATTAGAGAGAGAGAGAGAGAGAGAGAGAGAGAGAGAGAGAGAGAGAGATCCAACTTCTTTCAGTTTTCCTAGGGTTTTCTTATTAGTTTTTGTGTTCGGTTCAGGTGTCCATCGACTTCCCTCCCACCACTGCAGCATCTCAGGACAGGACCAAAGATTAGCCCCTGGGGTGCAATCTCATGCAAACCTGAGGTCAGCTTCATTTGGTGTTGCTGAAGATGAAGCTTAATCTCCAAGTCTCCATTCTTTTCTTCTCTGTAATGAGAAGTTTGGAATAGATGATCTCAGGTTGTCCTCACTCTAAAATTCTGTGATTCCATGTGGTACACGCAGAGGCGGCAGGTAAGAGACATTGAGATATTTTAAGACCACTCAGTTTCCAAGGAGATAAAGAGACATTTTTTTGGAGGGGGGACACCCAACAAGAGAGAGTTATTAACAAAAATGAATGTCAAGTTAGAGGGTGGAATGTCAATCAAGTTTCAAGGAACGAGAAGAGATTGTTGGCAGAGAAAGAGATGTCACAAGAGAAAGAGAAAAACCACTGATTGGAAAGAGGCTCGGAGAAGAAATCAGCAAGTGTTGAGGATGACAAATGCGATTAACCCATCATGGGAGTAGATGCCATCTTTTCTTTCTAATTTCTTATTAAACATTTCTGACTTACCAACATACTATGCAGAATAATATAATGAAGTCTTGTGTCCCTGGTGCCCAATCTAAAACATTACTCATGACCAATATATAGTAACCTTGTCTCCACCATCACCAGAGGTAGTCGGCATTACCCTGTTCACGGTTTAGCATTCTCAGCAGTTCTTTATGCTTTTCCTGCATATATATGTACTCAAGGGCAATATTTCATCTTCACAGAAATCAGGTTTCATGCTTAAAGACGAAAGTGTGGGGACCTCCCTGGTGGCCCAGTGGTTAAGACTGCCTTTCAATGCAGGGGTTGCAAGTTCAGTTGCTGTTCGGGAAGCTAAGATCCCACATGACTTGCGGCCAGAAAAACCAAAGCATAAAACAGAAGCAGTATTGGAACGAATTTAATAAAGACTTTAAAAATGGTTCACATCAAAAAAGTCTTAAAAAAAAAAAAGACAGACATATGACAGTACTGAAATACTTATTTGAGGTAAAAAAAAAAAAAAATGTGTCAGAGCTGGAGTCTCAGGCAAGGAGAATAATGGAATAGTTGGAATAACTTGGATCAGAGCACAGGAAGCTTCTTCCTGCTCATCAGATTTTCCCAAGGTGATGACATAGTGACTGGCAGGAGTTCCCACAGATAGGCAGCATCAGTCAGCTTCCTGATGGAGAGAGCCACCACTCCTAGAACATCAAGGTCAGGAGGAAAGGGACGGTTTCTGCTGCTGCCCAGCAGAGCTGTTAGTCTGGACCACTGGGAGTTCACGTCTCAGAAACACCAGTGTTAAGAAATCAGACATCAGAACACAGCAGGGAGTCATTTGCAATGTCCAGGACAAGTCCCACAGCAGGCTGAGGTTTGGGGCCAGGCACCAAGGTCAGAGCTGGCCCATGACCAGTCACTGAGATGAACACCACCGGGGTTCTGCATTATGCTTTTCCTGTAAGAGGCCCTTGAAAGTGCTTCTGAAGGGGCATGTCACCCTCAGGCTCAGTACACTGCCAACACGGAATAACAGAATCATTCCGTGCAAAGATGGCTGGGGTCAGGGGGGCCACCGGCCTTGCACGATCCTACTAGTGACAACCCACCTGGGCCATCTGTAGACAATCCAGCCTTGGATTAGCCCTAAACCCCCGCCACTGCAAAGAGATTAAAAATGCACTCCATCGACACAAAGTGTAATTTGCATCGACACTAAATATAATTTGGGTGGGGGGGGGGTGGGTAGTGAGAGGATTTTTGTAAATACACTTTTGAAATTTTGGTCTATGAATAACTCATTTAATTCGTGATTTGCTTTGATTTTCTTCCCAAACTCTGTGCATAATTGGAAATTCTTGAGAAATGAGGAAATCAAATCCACAGATTACTTTCAAATGTGTGAAATGCTGTATGAAGGCTAAAATTAACAATTCATGGAGTTGGAATACTCTGTTTGTATGCATTTAATTAAAACATTTATTCTTCATTTTGTGGTTTCCTTTCTGTATTCTAGAGCCAATAATCATTTCCAGGCTTCAGACATAGTTGTAAGCTCTTGAAAAGCTCCTAGGCCCTGGGCCCACAGGGTCTGGAGGATAAACAACCCTGTTGGGGAGATTTTATGGGAGGTGCCTGGGTCTGTGGGCACTAGTTGGCTCCTTTGTCCCAGTTCCCTCCCTCTCCCTACTTATGGTCACTTATGGTGTTAATGGGGCCAGCGTTCTGAAGACAGCATCCCCAGACAGAGTCACCGGAGGCTTATTTCCTATTTTCTCATTCAACCACTCTAAGATAGGGAACCTTGTTTTGTTCACTGCTGTGTCCCCAGCATGCAATAGTGTCAGGCACATCACAGGGATCCAAGAATTATATATATATATATATATATATATATATAAAATTTATTTGTATTTCTGGCTGTGCCGGGTCTTTGTTGCTGTGTGGGTTTTCTCTAGTTGCAGCAAGTGGGAGATACTCTCTAGTTGCCGTTCACAGGCTTCTCATTGCAGTGGTTTCTCTTGTTGCGGAGCACTGGCTCTAGGGCACACTGGGCACACAGACCTTAGCAGCTGTGGCACGTGGGCTCCAGAGCACAAGCTCCATAGTTGTGGCTCACGGGCTCAGCTGCTCCACGGCATCAACGTCACTATTTGTTGAATTCATGCTTATTACTGGGAAACAGGATTGGATGGTGAATCAATAGGGCTCCAGCTGTATCAATATTGTTTGAATGATGGATAATGAGAATATATTCACTCATTACTCTTCTAATTCAAAAATAACATAATTTCACAATGGGATATCACTTTACACCCATCAGGATGGCTCCTTTCAGAGAAAGTCAGAAAGAACAGGTGTTGGTAAGGATGTAGAGAAGTTGAAACCCTTGTGCATCGCCAGTGGGGATGTTATGTGGTACAGCCGATATGAAAAACAGTACAACGGTTCCTCAGAAAACTGAAAATAGAGCTACTATATCAGCCCGCAATCACTCTACCAGGTATATACTCCAAGGAAAAGAAATTAGTATGGCAAAGAGACGTCTGTGTGGCTATGCTAATCACAGCACTAGCAACAGTAGTCAAGATGTGGAAGCAACCTAAGTGTCCATGAGCCAATGAGTGGATGCAAAACTGTGGTGTGTATATGGACAATGGAATATTATTTAGCCTTCACAAAGGAAGGAGACCCTGCCATTCACAACGACATGGATGAACTGTGAGGACATTATGCCATGTGAAGCAAGCGAAACACAGAAACAGAAACTGCATGATTTCACTGATATGTTGAACCTAAAAAAGCTGAGTACAGAGGAAGAGAGAGTGGAATGGTGGTGGGACCAGCGGTGGGAGTCTTGGAGAAGATGTTGGTCCAAGGGTACAAAGTTACGTGGGGTGAAAAAGACTAGAGATCTAGCATCCAGCATGGTGCCTATGGTTCACAATACTGTACTAAATGCTGCAAATTTGCCAACAGAGTAGATTGCAGGTCCAGACACAAACAAATGGTACCTGTGTGAGGCATCGATGTTAAGTTGCGGTTGACTATGGTTATCATTTCACTAGGTTGATATATATCAACTCTTCAGGTTATTCTCCTTAAATATATAAAATTCTTATTTTAAAAGTAAATCTGTATATATTTTTCTTTTTTTCCAAATACTTAGCTAGTTCTCCCAGCACTACGTGTTGAGTAATCCACACTTTCTCCACTGGCTGAATGCCACATGAGCATACAGTGCATACTTACATAAGCTTGGATCTATTTCTGGGCTTGCTATTCTGACTCATTGTGTCAAGGGGTATGGGTTCAACAAAAAGGGGTTCTATGGGTTCAACAGACCTCTAGATGTGTGTTTCAACCTGTTTTGTTTGGGGCCAGAGTGCAAAAAGAGGTGTTTTTTAAGTCTGTGAATTTAATTTTTTAACTAATCTTATTTTTGTCTGTCCTTGGTCTTCGTTGCCGCGTGGGCTTTGCTCTGGTTGTTCCAGCGGGGGGCCACTCCTCCTCGCAGTACGCCAGCTTCCACTGCAGTGGCCTCTCCTGTTGCAGAGCACGGGCTCTAGGCACCCGGCTTCAGGAGTTACAGCACACAGGCTCAGCAGCTGTGGCGCCTGGGCTTAGTTGCTCCTTGGCAGGTGGAAACTTCTTGGACCAGAGCTCCAACCTGAGTCCCCTGCGTTGGCAGGCAGATTCTTATCCACTGCACCACGCGAAAAGTCCAAGCCTGTGACTTTTAATATCTCTAGGGATTCCATAGAATCCAGTGTCTTCGGTCTAAGACATTCCAGCCCTGTCAGACCAAATTACTTGCCCAAGCTCTTAGGTCATTGAGTTTTTTCTGCCTGGAGTGACGTTAGCAACATACTGTTTTCATAGTTTTATAACACATTTTAGCGTGCCACAGTGAACATTCTCTTGTTAGTCTTCCCTTTCAATATTCCTATACGTGCTCTAATTCTCCAAATAAGACATTATTTTGTCAGCTTCTGGGAGAAAAAAAAGTCTGGGGCTTTGATTGCAATCACATCAAATTCCTAACTCCGTTTGGATGGAATTTACCTCTTTACAATATTGAGTCATCATTCAGAAATGCTATAAGTCTCCACTCAATTCTTTGTTTATATCCCTCAGTAAAAATTTAAAAATTTTCTTTTTAAAGATCCTGCATATTTCTGGCTAAGTTTATTTATTTCTAAGAATTTCTTTTGCTGCTGCCAATACGAATGGATATCTTTTTCTATCATTTTTTTTTCAAGATTACAAAAGTAACGTGGTCATTGTATGAAAAAATAAACAATATAGAAATGTAAATAACCATCACCACACTCCCAGAAATATGGTGCTCTCCTCCTAGGACTGTACTTACCACACACACCCCCAAACACATGCACGCATGTACACAAGCATGCACACACACAAGCAGACTAGGTCACACTGTGCATTCTGTTCTGCATCTTGCTTTTGTCTCACAACAATTTGTCACAGAAATCTATTCATGTTCATGCATGTAAGTCAAGCCCAATCTCCTTTTAAATTGCATAAATTACATTCAGTTCTTATCATTTTTCATTAAGTAACCATTTTCTTGGATTTTCACAGTACATGATCATAGCATCTGCCATTATTTAGAAAAGAAAAAAAAAGGAAGAAAACTTAATTTTTTGGTCTTTTGGCAGTAGCCAGAGCATTCAAAACAATGGTGAATGATTGCAGTGACGGAAGAAAATCTGTCCTGCCTCTAACTTCAACAAGAATGTCTTCATTTTAAAAATAATTCTGTGTACTTATTTGCTGTGGGATGTTCTGAGTCTTGTTGCTGCACGGGCTCTTCTCTAGTTTTGGTGAGCAGGGGCTGCTGTCTGCTTGTCATGTGCTGGCTTGTCCTGTTGCAGAGCGCGGGCTCTAGGCTGCCCGAGCTTCAGTAGTTATGGCTCCTGTGCTCTAGAGCGCAAGCTCAGTAGTTGCGATACACAGGCTTAGTTGCTCTGAAGCACGCGGGATCTTCCTGGACCAGGGATCAAACCTGTGTCTCCTGCATTGGCAGGTGGATTCTTTACCACTGAGCCACCAAGGGAAGCCCCAGCAAGAATGTGTTTAATGCAAATTTTAATGTTATCTGTTGGGTTCAGATATATTTTATCAAGTAGATACAGTGTCTTTGTACACTAATAATTTGGAATTTTAAAAATCAGGATGGATGTTGAATTTTTCAGTGCCATCTTGGCATATATCCCAACGATCATGTTTTTTTCTCCCGAGGCATATTGATAGAATTAACTTTATTCATAGACTTCCTAATATTAAACCATTTTTGTATTTGTGGTCCTGGTGAATTGCTCGTTTAACTCCATATAATGTTTTTAATTTGGGGTTTTAATTGAAGTATAGTTGATGTACAGTGTTGTATTAGTTTCAAGGGCAGGTATTGTCATTCTTGAGACTGTGACTGGCCTGTTTTTCTTTTTTGTTTACAATTAGTTTATAAAGCTCTTTCTGCTTACTTCCAACCATTCTTTTAATTCTCAAAAGAAATACAGCACAAACTGGTTTGATGCCCCTGGGACCACAGTTAAACCACATTACTAGCCCCTTGCAACATAACCAGCCACGTGACTGGTTCCCACCAGAGGTCAGTGAATGGACATGATGATGAGTTTGTTAAGAGCAGAAGGGCCTTTGCTTTGCTTTCTCTCTTTCCCTTCCACAGTGACCTTGGAGATCATGGAGCTGCAAGATGGAAGGGGCTTAGACCCTTCACTGCTTAAGAGAGAATCTCCCAAAAGATCCACCCAAGAAGAATCCACACTGGACCTTGGTAAGCTATTGAGACTTGAGGATGTTTATTACAGCAACTAACATCAATATCATCATAC
Organism: Budorcas taxicolor; assembly: GCF_023091745.1. Classification (NCBI taxonomy): domain Eukaryota; kingdom Metazoa; phylum Chordata; class Mammalia; order Artiodactyla; family Bovidae; genus Budorcas; species Budorcas taxicolor. Next base: position 28,092,042 of record NC_068928.1, on the reverse strand, counting down.
AGTTGACAATGCAAGAAGTTTCCATAGCATCCATTTTAAAACATTTTTAATATAGTTTATTTGCATGAGTCCACTTATATGGAATATAAGACACACAGAGAATGGAGTATAACACACAGAGAGAATGGAATATAACAGAAATAAAGTGGTTCCTCACACCCAGTACTCTATGAATACCTATTAATAGCACTATACTGCTCTATATGGCAGGATAATATTAATATTTTTGAGATTTTAACCTAGATATGTTTTCCTCCAGATATTTTCCCCCTCTCCCTTTTCAAAAAGATCATTGTCTCAGAAGGAGGATGGAACAGAACAGAAAACAGAAAATATTATGCCTAGATTGGTTTCCAACCACCTAAATCCATCAGCTTTTCCTAGATGCCTCAGAGGCAAATATCAAGATGGAAAAGTGGGGAGTGAGGGGGTGGTAAGAAAGCTGGGCTCACCCAGGGAAGGAAGAAGAGGGGAGGTCAGAGAAAGTACAGATTTCTATGAACCCCAGACAGCACTGCATCTTCACCCACACCTCGGGGAAAGGTGGCAAGACCCCAGGAAGGGATGGTGGTGGGTGACGGCGGGATGAAGATTCTCACAACTTCTGAGCAAGGTACAGAAGCAGCAGAAGGAGCTACACAGGCATGTTCATGGCAGGATATGATGCGTTAGCTGCTGCCCATATGCACCGGTTTGGCCCTGGACCGCCGGATTTGTAGATGCAACCCAGGATGTTGTCAATATACCACGGCAAGCAGGTGATTCGAGAAACAGAGAGCCTCCTCCTCAAGGACTGGCATTACATACCCTCGAGGGGGAAAAGGAGGGAAACCCCCGATTGACTGTGCCAGACTCTAGGGGTTAAGGAGAGAAACATACTCCCTCGAAGCACTTAAAATCCTTACTGGTGCCCTTGTTACCCAGCTGGCTCTGTTTCTTGGGGTAGTTCCCGGTGGAGAACCATCTCCGGTGGAGGGGCTTAGGCGGGAGTGGGATGGTTGAAGGAGTGGGTGTGTTCTGCGTGGGGTAGGGGCTGTCATTGCTGGCTCAGGAGGGGAGGCTGGGGGGGTGAGAATAGGAGAGGGCGGAGTGGGCGGCGCTCCCCACCACGTCTCCTCCTCCTCCTCCCCCCAGGCCAGGATTGAGGGCGGGCTCGGGTGGCAGCAGGGGGCGCCAGAGGACCGTCAATGCCACGGAGTGGACTCGCCGCCCCGCTCGAGACCCCGGTCCCAGCCGAGCTCCGCCTCCCAGACGTGTAGGGCCGGCGACCGGCGAGGGTTGGGGAAGCAGAGGGAACTGGGCGAAGCTCGGGAGCCTGTGGCCGGCAGCGGCGGGCTCGAGGTCACAGCTGTTACCTTTGGGCAGGGACCCCAGGGTGTCTGCCTCACACACACGGTCTCAGATTTAGACGGGGACCTAGGGGCAAATGAGCTGATGCACCATCCCGTGATGGGATCAAGGAAGGCAGGCTTCATGAAGCAGACGTGTACACTATCTGACATTTATGTCAACATTTATGTGACATTTATGTCGCATTTTGGCATTTCTTCATATTTTGCCAACCTCAAGACAGGACATTGGTATCTTACCCTTCAAAGGGGCCTCCTCCAAGACTTCCTCCATCTTTCCAGGGGGCAGCCTCTGTAGTCCCCAGACTTCTTGCCCATCTCCCTCCTCCCCTGGCTGACCCTCCAGCCCCCACCCACCCCTCAACACACACACCCCTGCACGTTCTTCCCCCATCTTTCAGGCCTCCTCCATGCCCTATGCTTCTCTGTCCACCCCCATCCCTGCCTAAACTCAGTACCTCCCTTCAGTTCTTAACCATCTGTCTCAGCCCCAGCCCCGCCTCTCTCTCTCTCTCTCTCTCTCTCTCTCTCTCTCTCTCACACACACACACACACACACACACACACACACACACACACAGAGGCCCCAGGGGCAAGGCTGCCCTGCATAAAGTCACCTCTAACAAACCCCCACCCTCATCAGCCATGGATGCCTAGCCCTTGCGTCCCGGCCCTGAACACCAGCATCAAATCAGGCCTAACTTCTTCCCAGAGCTCCTGGGGGAGTAAATGCAGGGGCAGAGAGTCAGACCCCAGCAAGTGGGGTCAGTGGGGACAGGGGTCAGAGGGCAAAGCCTGAGTTCTGCCTGTGGTTCACAGAACCCGGAGACCTGTTGCTAGGTAACCAGGTCTCCCAGCCCCTTCCGAGCACATCCTGAACTGCACATCGGCAGCCTCCAGCCATCTTCCCTGAGTCTCTCAGACACCCGCCCTCTGTGGGATCCTCAAGAGCAGGAGGAGGGGAGAAGCAAGCCCAGTCACCACCCCTGAGCTGCACTACCCCCGTTTCACTGTGAAGACTCGGCCGCTGGGCCACTAGCTCACCACCGCCATGAGTCTGGGCATCATGGAGGAGGAGGACCTGGCCGAGTACTTCCGGCTGCAGTATGGGGAGCGGCTGCTGCAGCTGCTACAGTGAGTGTCGGAGGGCCCGCCTGTCCCCAGCACCCCAAACCACCCAGGCACCGATCACACCCATTCCCTGGCCCCAGCACAGCCCTCTCTCTCTCAGCACACCAGCCCTTTCGCTCAGATGAGTGCTTTCCCTCCCCACGAGTGCCTGTCTCCACGGGTTCCTCCCAGTCCCTGCCTGCCCCTGGGGCTCAGCGTCTGCTGTTCTTCTTGCCTGTGTCTTGGGTAGGAAGTTCCCCAGTATTGAGAACCAGTCGGACTCTCCATCCGTTCGGCTACTGGAGAAGAAGAAGGAGGCCAAGATTATGCACCATGCCATGGAGCAGAAGAAGGAGGTGGGCAGCTCAGGGTGAGGGATGGGAAGGGCCCACCCCTTCCCAGGGAGAGCCTGAGGACAGCCCTCCATTTTGTGGGCGGTGGTGGCTAGAGTCAGGCAACCTGGTGATGGTCCAGTGTTTCCTCTGCAGAGCACAGGAGAGATCTGAGACTCAGGGAACCAGAGTCCTGGGATGTTCTGCGCTGAACCAGACATGGGGTGGGAACTGGGCACCTGGGACAGGGGATGCTGGAGACTTCCTCGGTTCCCACTCAGGGGCCCTCCCGCCCTCCCTGCTGCCCCCCACCCCTAGACGTTTCAGCGCAGAATGGAAACCCTGAACCTGCGCTGGGAGGAACTGGGCATCAAGGAGGCCCAGCTGAAAGCCCACATACAGAAGTTTGAGCAGTTCATCCAGGTACCAAGGGGCGTGGCCTGCTGCAGCCTGGGTACCGCACTCTGCAGTTGTCCCTCCTCCCCCAACCCCGCACCTCCCACCTTCTCCTGGATTCTGTTGACTCCTCACCCTGGGTGGGAGGTCTCCTGGGTGCTCACCAATGCCTGGAGCTTCCCCCTTTGTGACCCCCGCCTCTTGCCCCGTTTGTCATTTTCTGCCTGTTAGTCTCCACTCCTCTAGGTTGCTATTTCCCATTTCCTTGCCTGTTGTTGGTATGGACAGTTTATCCAGTGACTGAGCGAATGGGGAATGACGAATGAATGAACGTGCCACACTCAGGGCCAGATGCCTGGCGTTACAGAGGTGAATCGTGCCCCCAGTTCACCCGACCCCTCCAGGCACTGGAGTTGAAGAATCAGGCACTGGAGTCCACTCTGAGACAATCACAGAAATCCCTTCAACCAGCCTCACATAACCCTAAGACATGCTTCTCCTTACACCTTGCCCCCATTCTGGCAGCCCGGCCACCCCCGTCCATTCTCAGGGTGGACAGAAGCTTCGTGGGGGCCTCACCAGCCTGGGCCCCAGGGAGGGCAGGGCCCATGCCTGACTGGCATCACCTCCCCGCCCCCAGGAGAACGACCAGAAACGGATCCGGGCCCTAAAGAAGGCCAATAAAGAGCGAGAACTAAAGAGGCAGCGCATGCGCGAGCTGGCCAAGGCCAAGCAGGAGATGGCGGTCCTGCGACTGGAGCACCAGCGGCTGAGCGCCAAGCTGCAGGAGTACTCCATCTTCAACAAGTACCTGGAGAAGGTGGTGGAGAACTCCGAGGTGTGTGGAGGGCTGGGGGGCGGGCGTCTGCAGCCCTACCGCCTCGTCCCCAGGGGCCTGGGCCGGGGACCCTCTGCTCTGGGGAGAGGTCTCCAGCCGAGGAGGGCAGCTGCCAGAGGGCCCTGGTGAGACTGGACTCATTTCTCAAGGGCGGGGGCCTGGTTGTGCATCTCTGTGTGCGTGACGTCTGTGGGCCTGCCTCCGTGTGGGTCCCAGGTTAGGGGTTTTGCTTAGAAGCACCAGCAACCAGCTCTGCCTGCCTCTGTGTGATGTGGTCCACACTCTCCCTGCTTCCCCTCCTCTCTGGTGTTTTTGGTTCACGTTGAGAGTACATGGGGAGAGGGAGGAAAAGAGACTGGAACACACCAGCCTCGTGCAGAGCTGGGCACTTAGCATATGCTGGGCCCTGGGCTGCGTGCTGCAAGTGGACCTTAGCTCAGTCTGCTCGCTAGGCCCCAGAGAAAAGCCATCACCTCACCCTGTTATGAGGAGGAATTGGAGGCTCAGAGAGGTGCTTGTAGGTGGCAGAGCCTTTGTTTCTAACTACCCCTCTGTAGGCCACTGACCACGGCTTTTTTGTCAAGGTGCCTTGTTGCCAGAGCTAAGGGAACTGCCCAGCTCTCTGCCCACCCACGCTTCCTGCGGCATTTGACACTGTTGATGCTCCTTTCTGAAATATTCCTGTGCCCTTTCCTGTGGGGCTCCTCCCTCTTCTTCCTACCTTCTGGTCCTTCCTCCTCAGGCTCCTCTTCCTTAAGTTCCTTGGGTCTTTGTCCCAGACCCTCCATTTTTCTCCCTGAGCAATTCCCTGGGCCTCTGATATATGTCACCCATGTCGACAGCCATCCACCTGTGTCCCCCACGCCCACGTGTGACAGCAGCAGGGCCCCTCACCAGGATGGAACAAGGTATGAGGTGTGCCTTCTGGGGTGTGAGTCCGAGTCCATATCCTCTAGGGGGGTTCAGGGATACAAAGCACACACATCTTTTTTAAAAGTCCTGGAAATTTCTATATAGAACCACTAACCTAGTTTATTTATGTGTGAGCCCCAACTCTGTGTTATTTCCTGCATTCTAAGGTATGAGAAATTGTTCATTTAACAGTTGGTTTTTCTGGGGGTCAGGGGGAGTGAGGCAAGACTACTACATTAAAGCAGTAGATAGATTACAAGACATGACTCGGATTTAGAGCTGGTAAACTGTGTCTTAGGACCAAGGAGACTGGTAGGGATCTTGCTGGCCCATATTGCCCTCCTAAGCTCAGGCCCCTACATCTAATTCAGAGTCCATAACTGCTTCGTGGCATCCCCAGGCCAGCCTGCTGCTGGTGGCTCCGTTGCTGCTGAATGGCATGACCACCCACCCACAGCCTCATCAGAACCCAGACCTCACCCTTGACTCCTCCTCTCTCAATCCCTGCAGCCATCAATCAGCAGATCTGGTCTATTCTCCTAAGTATTTCTGGAATCCAGCCCCTGCCCCTTCCTCATTCAGACCACTGGATGTACTTCTTAGGAGTTCAGCTCTGTGTTATTCCTGTCCAGCATTCTGCAGCCAGTGTAATCAAAAATCTTTCTTTTTCTTTCTTTCTTCTTTTATTTCTTTCAAAATATTTAAAGCATACTGAAAAGTATACAACATATATAAAAAATACCCAAGTATTCACCACAGCTCTATCAAATTGGAATTATTTTCTCCTATTTGTTCCCCCGTCTTCATTTTTTTTTTTTTTTTGGCTACACCATACAGGTTGCAGGATCTTAGCTCCCCAACCAGGGATCAAACCCAGGCCCCGACAGTGAAAGCACCAAGTCCTAACCACTGGACCACCAGGGAATTCCCATCAAGCTTGTTATTATTTTTGGCAACAGAATACATTATCCAGAAGCTATGAATAGTATGTACATGTCCTTTTATGGCTTCTTTTTTCCAATCAATGATTTTTTAAAAAAAATTTTTGTACCATGGGAAATTTCAAACATACAAAAGTAAAGAAAATAGTCTACTGAATGCCCATTCAGTTCAGTTCAGTTCAGTCACTCAGTCGTGTCCAACTCTTGGTGACCCCACGAATCGCAGCACGCCAGGCCTCCCTGTCCATCACCAACTCCCGGGGTTCACTCAGACTCATGTGCATGGAGTCGGTGATGCCATCCAGCCATCATCCTCTGTTGTCCCCTTCTCCTCCTGCCCCCAATCCCTCCCAGCATCAGGGTCTTTTCCAATGAGTCAGCTCTTTGCATGAGGTGGCCAAAGTATTGGAGTTACAGCTTCAGCGTCAGTCCTTCCAATGAACACCCAGGACCGATCTCCTCATCACCTAATTGCAACAACTATCAACTTACTGTCAGATCCCCATCTCTGCTATTTTGAAGCAGATGATATTTTTTTAACCCATAAGTGTTTCAGTACATCACTCTAGAGCTCTTTGTAACATACCCACAACACCCAGATCAGTGTGTCTGTGCTTGCTCAGTTGCTTAGTTGTGTCCAACTCTGCAATCCCATGAACCCATATCCAGCTGACGTCAAAATTTCCTGATATTGTACACATACTTTTTGTACAGCTGGTTTGTTCCAATCAGGGTCTAAACAAGGTCCCCACTCCGGGTTTGGTTGGTGTGTTTATCAGGTGTTCTAGACATCATTATTACGCTGATCAAAAGAAGCCAGACATTCTGTATGATCCCATCGAAATTTTTCAGTTCAGTTCAGTCGTTCAGTCGTGTCTGACTCTTCGCGACCTCACGGACCACAGCATGCCAGGCCTCCCTGTCCATCACCAACTCTCGGAGTTTACTCAAACTCATCTCCATTGAGTCGGTGATTGATATGTGTAAAAACAGGTAAAATGAATCTTTGGGGATAGAAATCACAATTCTGGTTTTCTTGGTAGTGGTGGGGGCAGATACTGACTGAAAGGGGGCCAAAGACCCTTCTAAGGTGCTCAGAATGTTCTGAGCTCCCTTCTTCAGTTATTAACTAGAATACTATGAACACCATCAAGAAAAGGACTTTATAGAGACTTCCCTTGGCAGTCCAGTGGTTAAGATGCTGCGCTTCCATTGAAGGGGGCACAGGGAATCCCTGGTTAGGGAATTAAGATCCCACATGCTGTGCCGCATGGCCAAAATGTAGGAAGAAGAAAAAGGACTTCAGAAAGAGAATCTTCCCTTCATCAACTATTTGGTGACTATATTGGCGATAAAGCAAAAGCTTGTTAAATGCTTGACTCTTTGAGTCTTCAGGATAATGAGTTGGTTCTCCAGCATCCACCACAAGTGCCCTGTAATGTTGTTAGTATTATTGCAAACTCATGGGTTTTTAACATATTTGATATGTTTCAGTCCTTTGCACTTATTCTTACTGATGTTCAAAGGGTCCCATCATTGGATAATGAGAGCCTCTTCAAATTGGTATCCGAGTGCTTTTGAAATTGGTGTTAAGTTTAGGAGAGGTACTCCTGGTTGCTCTGATGTAGCCCACTTTTTAAATTATTTTTAATTGAAGGATAAATGTTTTACAGTATTGGTTTGATTTCTGCCCTACATCAATGTGAATTAGCTATAGGTGTACATGTGGCCCCTCCCTTTTACCTCCCTCCCACCTTCCTAGCCAATTCTTTTTAACTGTTATATATTGTTGCACCTCCTAGAAATGCAGACTGGAAGTTATCTCTCTGCTCACTCCTCCAATGGGTGCAATCCACACTCCTCAGTGTTTACTGAGCATTTTTTTTTTTAACTTCTCCAGGTTGATCTCTCTCCCCCCATCTTGAACTTGAGCCATTCCTACTAAACTCTCTTGCTCATCCTGAATATGCCACACACACCTCATCAGCTTTATCCAGGCTGTTCTGTCTACCTGTACGGCCTTCCTCGCCTGCCTTTGCCCGGCCATCTTCTCTTCATACCTCTGGTCTCATTTTTTAACCATCCTTTCCCTGAAGACGCCTCTTCTGGCAGTCCCTATCTCCTCTAACCCTGAGTTAAGTGGCTCTTGCCCACAGAGGAAGTGTTTGGGGGAAAGGAGAGTTCCCGGAACACCAGTCTGTTGCTGGAAATGTCATGAGATGGAGAGAGCACTCAGGGAGTGTCCCCTGGGTGGCTGGAAGGCACGTGTTGATAAATCCCCCAGACATGAGTTGGCATCCTGAAGCTGGTGCTCACAGCGCCTTGAAGAGAGGGAAGGTCGCAGGGCTTTTGTTCTGCTTAGTTAGGGTAAGAGCCACGTTGTGTGTCGGGGGAGGGTGGCTGAACCTGGCCGGCCCCCGCTCCTCTGGTACCCACCCTCTCCAGCCCCCACCAGAGGGAGGCCTCAGCCATTGCTGAACAAATATGAGACCACCATGTGGAAGATACTACCTAACACTCTCCCGCGGCCCCATCCCCCAGTCACCGATAAGGCTTATCACTCTGTGTCGTAACTGACTGTTTACTTGTCTGTGTGTCCTACCGCGCCACCGCATGTGGTAAGGCTTCCTAAAAGCAGTGTCTGGCTGTATTATCTCCTGGTCTGTCCCTAGCGTTTAGCACACTTCCTGGCTACTAAGTGGTTCGTGGTGCATTCTTGCTGAATAGGCTCATGATTGCCATCCGAGACAGCGCAAAGTCTACCCTGCCCCCGCCCAGCAATGCTCAACCCTAGAATCATATGCGGACCCTTCAGACCGGTTTATTCATCCGGGTCTCTGAGGGTGGAGCCTGGCACGTGGCGTCGTTGAAGCTCCCAGGTGATTGCAATAAAGTGCAGCCAAGCCAGAGAGCCTGCCGGGCCAGGTGCACATGCTCCCGACAGGACACCGGGGTCCACGACCCACGCCACGTGACCCACGGCCCGTACCAACTCGGGGCGGGGGTGGGCGCAGCGGAGACTCCGAGGGCTTTACAGCCTCTGGCCCTTGACTTAGCCCAGGGCCTCCCTGCCAGGCAGAGGCGCAGAGGGTGGGAGCTGGGGGCACAGAGTGGGGTCGGCGCCCCCCCGGGCGGAGGTGCACTGACCTGAGCCACCAACCCCCCCCCCCCAACTACCCCTCCTGCGCCGCCCCCCCTCCCCCGGCCCTCGTGCAGTTTGAGGAGATCCACGAGGTGATCGCGCGCTACAAGACACTGGTGAGCATGCACCACGACCTCATGCAGTCGGCACAGGAAGGCCAGGAGAAGATTGAGCGTGCCAAGGCGCGGCTGGCACGCTACAAAGAGGAAAAGGACGACGAGATCCTGCAGCACAACAACGAGCTGGCGCGTCTGCAGATGCGCTTCGACCGTGCCCGCAGTGACGTCATCATCTGGGTGAGTGCCGGGCAGGCGGGGGACACAGACAGACACACAGACACACCCCTCAGCACTCACCGGTAAGGGACACACACACCAGCACACACACCCCTCAGCACTCACCGGTAAGGGACACACACCAGGACACACACACAAACACGGGTAAGGGATGCACACAACACATACACACCCACCCTTAGCACTCACACCCCGCCCTCATTCCCCTCCCCAGGAATCTCGCTGGGCGCACATTCAGAACACCGCTGCCAAGAAGACCCTTTTGCTTGGCACCATTAAGATGGCAACGCTGAACCTCTTCCAGATCGTGAGCAAACAGCTGAAGGAGGCGACCTTCGTGTCTCTGGAGGACACGCACAAACAGCTGGACATGGTACGAGGAGCCCAAGTGCCTGGCAGGCAGGCTGGAAGTAGCCATGATGGTTCTCCGTGAGTTGAGGGGAGGCGTGAAGGCTAAAAGCAGTGGTTCTCAAGTTTTCAGAGTTGCCTGGGGACTCGAGCTTGTTGCTGGACCCAGCCCCACAGTGTTGGACTCGGGAGATCTGAGATGAGAAACCATGAATTTTCATTTTCCGCAAGTTTCCGGGTGATCGTGCTGGTCTGGGTTCCACATTTAGAGAACCGCTGCATTAGTGCTAAGGTTCTGTTGGCCCCATCAACAGGTCAGTAGAGGAACCCATTACTGAATTCATTAGCTGCTGCACAACAGTCTTACAAAGTTCTCATGAGATGCTGAAGGCCTGTGACGGGCCCATCCTTGGGGAAAAGAGAACATCTGCAGGGGCGGGAATCAGCAAGGGGCTGACAGTATGTCTTGTTAGTACCATTCTGCGATTTTTCTCTTTGAAGTAATTGAAAGGAAACTGAAAAGGAGTTAACGTTCTCACTGTGTATGATACAAAGCTGTCTGATGCTACGTCTGCATGCCCCCTGGAATAATCTCACTTCTGACCAAAGGAAAGCCGCATCCCTTAACTCGGGAAACTCAGCACCATGCTTCTTGTGACATGCGGAGAACCATGACTAATTATTTATCCTTTTGGCATATCCTTTTAGCCTTTAGCTCTGCTGTGAAACAGTGGAAAGTAGGCTCCTAAAGGCTGGAATTTCTGTTTGCTTTGTTCTCTGTTGTATCCCCAACCTCTAGAACTATTCCAGGCAGATAGTAGGCACTCAGTAAGTATTCAGTGAATGAATATGAAACACAAGCCAATGAAAGCACTTGACTGAGAAGTGCTTCGTCTGTTTGTTTTGTTTGTTTGTTTTTAAAGAGAAAAGATGGGAATTCCCTGGGGGTCCAGTTGTTAGGAATCTGCACTTCCACTGCAGGGGACCCATGTTCTGTTCCTGAACAGGGAACTAAGATCCTGCAAGCCTCACAGCACAGCCGGAAAAAAAAAAAAAAAAAAAAACCCCAGCAACCTGAAATTCATGAAATGTAAAGAATTTCACCCACTGACCAGCAGAATTTCCTTAAACCAAAGAATCAGCCTGCATCGTAAGGCATGTTAGAACTGAATTATTCATATTAACAGTCCAAAGACTGTAAAGGGAGTTTGTAAGAAAGTTTGTTGTGAAACAGCGATCCTCAAGCTTTTTTTGGTAGCAGGTTACCTTTACACTCGTAAAATTTGTTGAAGACCCCCAAAGAGCTTTTGTTTATATGGGTTATATCAGTTGATATTTACCTTATGAGAAACTCAAGCAGAAAAACTAAAACTATTTAATTCATTTAAAATGACAGTAAGAAACATGTTAACACAAATAGCATATTTAATAAGTAGATTTATTCATTTATTTATGGCTGCCTTGGGTCTTAGTTGCGGCATGTGGAATCTTTCATCTTGGCGTGAGGGCTGCAGAGTGCCTGGGCTCTGTAGTTGAGGCACGCAGGTTTGGTTGCCCCACTTTGCATGAGGGATCTTCGTTCCCTGATCAGGGATCAAATTCACATTCCCTGCACTGGAATGTGGATTCTTAATCACTGGACCACCAGGAAAGTCCCATAAATAGCATTTTTAATGAAAAATACATTTTCAAAAAGTATTTTGTGGGATGGGTGGCATTTCAACACTTAGCAAATCCCTAAAATGCTGCTTCCTGGAGGACAGGTATTCTCACACCTGCTTCTGTATCCAGTCTGTCATGATAGCCTCTGTGATGGGAACATCCCACTTGGGTAAAAGTCCACGTAGACTCACCAGAGAAAAGACAAGTAGCAGAAGTAACAAAAGACAGGTAACACCTTAGCGTTATTGTAGAAAGAGTTTTGGCCTTGCAGGCCCCTCTTCCTTGCTGTAGGGTCTCAGGACTCAAGGCGTCCTCATTCCCCTCCCCTTTAGCTGTTGTAAAGAGAGATGGGGCAGGAGGTGGTGATCTCCAGCCCATGGCCCCTGCCTAAGCACCCCCTGTTCGGACAGTAGCTTACAGTCCATCCACTCCACATTCTGAGCTTTCAGGCTCCCTCGAACATTTGTTGTCCTTCCTGCAACCCCCCACCCCGGGCATGCTGCATGGCCTTTGGGATCTTAATATCGCAACCAAGGATCAAACCTGGGATCAAACCTGGGCTCAAACCTGGGCCCCAGGCAGTGAAAGCACCAAGTCCTAAGCTCTGGACCACCAGGGAATTCTGTTCTCAACCTTGACTTGCCTCCACAGGAATTCCTCATATGCCCAAATGTTATTTTTAAATATCCCACTTGATTTCTTAGGATATGAGCCTACTGACACATATACGTGATTAAGTAGCCTGAAAAATGGAAAACAAAGACCTAGGAAAATATTGTAATAAGTTGAAACTTTATATAAGGTAAATATATAAATAGTATTATAAATCATACATGTTACATTTATAGTAAATATAAGTTAAAATCTAAGGTCAAGGCAAGAGAGAGATGTATGGACTCTCTCGGTTCTTGCCTTATAAAGGACAGTAGTTCGACAGGAACACAAGTTGGCTCTGAGATGCCTCGTAACCAGAGGAAAAGCAACACACCGTTCTTGAACCAAAATAAGAAAACATAAGGTTTCCTTGGAGAGAGAGATCCTTTCCCAGCACCTAACCTCTAGCTGAAAATTTTCACAGAGGCTCCAGAGACACTCAGTGAATTATGTTCTCAGTGGCATCCCTAAATGGATGCTCGTGTGGGCTTCAGAAGGGAGTCACTCATCTAGGACTGGGAGCAGGGTACCACTCAGGGAAAGTGATTCTGCAGAAGGCCACGACAATTTGCATTCCACTCACTGTCTGTGCAAGGTCCAGCGTTATTATCTCTGAGTAAAATCCAAACTGTGCTTGGCAGATCGTAGAATCCCAAGGTGATTTTCCTCCAGAAAAATAAATGGACTCTCGGGACTAAAAAGGGGCTTCCTCGGTGGCGCTAGTGGTAAAGAACCCGCCTGCCAAAGGTTCGATCCCTGGGTCAGTAAGATTCCCCTGGAGGAGGGAGGGCATGGCAACCCACTCAGGTACTCTTGCCTGGAGAATCCCATGGACAGAGGAGCCTAATGGGTTACAGTCCGTGGGTTCACAAAGAGTCGGATACAACTGAAGCAACTTAGCACAGGATGTGGACTAAAAAAATTTAGAAAACAAAGTTAAATGAAGTTCGCTGGTCTTAAAATGCAGAACTTCACAGTGCCTTTGCTGTGGCTCTGTCCTGAGACTCCAAGCTGATCAGATTTCTACAATTTGCTTGCCCACAGAATCCGTTTTGGGGATGTGATGACTTACTATAAGAACATAGTTTGGGAAATACTGCACTTGGCATCTCTGTAACCTCCGGAAAGTTTCTCTAATTCTTTGTTTCCTCTTTTGCAAAATAGGAATTATGTTGGTAATCGTAATAGTGTTAGCAACTCGCAGGTTGTTGAGAGTTTTGGGCAGTCTGTGCAGCCCTGTCTTTTGGAACACTCTTGAAAAGGAGAAACTGTCGGACTGAGACCTAAGGGGCCATCCAGGCCAACCTTTTCTCCCTCTTTCCTTTTTAAAGATAAAGAAATCAAGTCCCAGGATGATGAAGTGATTTTCTCAGAGTTGTGTCAGGACCCCAGGTCATCTTTTTTGTTTTTTAAGTTGAAGTGTAGTTGATTTCTAGTGTTGAGTTATAATAGTTTCAGGTGTACAGCAAAGTGACCGTTGTGTATGTGTGTGTATATATGAATGGATAAATACATATAGCCATATTCTTTTTTTCAAATTCTTTTCAATTATAATAGTTTAAGATATTGAATATAGTTCCCTGAGCTATGTATCAATAGTAAGTCCTTGTTTCTCTGTTTAATATATGGTAATGTGCATCAGTTAATCCATACTCCCTATCCCTCCCCCCTTCCCCTTTGGTAACCATAAGTTGGTTTTATATGTCTGTGAGTCTGTTTGTGTTTTGTAAAGAAGTTCATTTGTACTATTTTTAGATTCCACATAGAAGCGATAATCATATATGTCTTTGACTTACTTCACTTAGTACAATGATTTCTAGGTCCATCCATGTTGCTACAAATGGAATTATTTCATTCTTTTTTATGGCTGAGTAATAGTTCAGTGTGTGTGTGTGTATCCATATATATATATACATATACTGTATTTTCTTTATCTATTCATCTATTGATGCAGAACCACAGGTCTTCTAACTTATGAGGCTGTGCTCTTTCCACTGTATCATACTGATTGCATGTTCCTTTTTTAATGTTGTTTTTAAATTTTATTTATTTATTTATTTTTAATTAGAGGATAATTGCTTTACAATGTTGTGTTGGTTTCTGCCATATATCACCATAAATCAGCCATAGGTATAAACATGTCCCTCCCTCTTGAACCTCACTCCTATCTCCATGATTGCATGTTCTTTACAACTAAAGTTAGTGAATAGAATTGAAATTTCCCTTGATGACGCAGGATTAACATAATGAGCCTCTGTTCTGGGTTTCAAGTAAATTAACCTGCTTGAAGGCTATTAACTAGTGGAGAGGCGTCTGCCCGACCCTGGCTGACTCCTTTCTGCTGATGCTTCTATCCCCAGAGTCCTCTCTGGAGCCTCCCCCTGTCCCCCTGTGAGACGGTCAGCCTGAACTTCATCCTCTCACTGCGTCTGCCTCTAGGGGTTCCCACCTCCATCCCTCTTCATTACCTCTAGTCTGCTAAGCCTGATTCTCCATGTCAACTAGAATAATATCAAATGAGGGAAAGTGACCTCAGTCACAGGAAATGGTGACTCCTTACAAGCAGGCTATGCCCAGATGTTTCGGGATGGGTGGCCTGTCACCAGCTTGGGATTGACTGCAGTCCTTTGGCCTCTCTAGATCCAGCAGTTTATCCAGGACCTGTCAGACATCTGGGCAGAGGTGAAGAAGAAGGAGCTACAGCAAATCCGGGTTTGAAGAGCAGCCATGGTTCCAGAACGTTCCAAGACAGAGAAGGGAGGGAGGAAGTTGCTGGTGACCTTGTCATCCAGTCAGCCCAGTCCAGCTCCCTGGAACATACCCCCCACCCACCTTCATGCCTTTCTGCTGGTGAAATCCCTGTTTTTCACATCAGGCCTCAGCCCATCCCATCCCTGAAGACATTAAATGTTATAAGAATTTTGTTCCTAAGTTCTCTCTCTTTTTGGTGGTTTATTCATGGGGAAGAAGGTACACTGAGGGAAGAACCCCCCAAAGCACTCCCTCTGAAAGCTGGTCAGTTAGGCTGCTCAGGTTTGATGTCTCCTAGGCTTTGCTATTTACGCAGGAAGGGGCCACATGGCAACATACAGTGGAGTGAGGACATAGGCCCTTTTCCTCTGCTACCTCAATTTTTTTTCTTAAGTTGGTGTTTCCAGTTGGAGTGCAGAAACTCACTAAAAACCTGAAGGCAGCTTTCCGGGTCAGAGCAGCAAAGGGATGAGTTAGGAACTCTTTCCTCCCTGACCTCAGAAGGAAGCCCTGCCCTCCCCCTGTCCCCACTGGACCCCAAGACCTGCAGTATGGTATCAGCCACGCTGATGTAGGAGTAGCAGGCAGGCCTCCAGGTGATGGCATCTTGGCATCTTAGGCTGGAAGGATGGCTTCAAACCAGCAAAACTGAACTGGGTGGAGGTGAATGGGAAGCCTCGTGGCATGTGCGCTCAGTCGTGTCCTACTCTTTGTGACCCCATGGACTGCAGCCCACCAGACTCTTCTGTCCGTGGGTTTCTCCAGGCAAGAATGCTGGAGCGGGTTGCCATGCCCTCCTCCAGGGGATTTTCCTGACTCAGGGATCGAACCCACATCTGCTGCATTGTAGGCAGATTCTTTGCTCACTGAGCCACCTGGGAAGCCCGTGAAGCCTTGTTCAGTTCAGTTCAGTCACTCAGTCGTGTCCGACTCTTTGCGACCCCATGAATCGCAGCACTCCATGCCTCCCTGTCTATCACCAACTCCCAGAGTTCACTCAGACTCACGTCCATCGAGTCCGTGATGCCATCCAGCCATCTCATCCTCTGTCGTCCCCTTCTCCTCCTGCCCCCAATCCCTCCCAGCATCAGAGTCTTTTCCAATGAGTCAACTCTTCGCAAGAGGTGGCCAAAGTACTGGAGTTTCAGCTTTAGCATCATTCCTTCCAAAGAAATCCCAGGGCTGATCTCCTTCAGAATGGACTGGTTGGATCTCCTTGCAGTCCAAGGGACTCTCAAGAGTCTTCTCCAACACCACAGTTCAAAAGCATCAATTCTTCGGCGCTCAGCCTTCTTCACAGTCCAACTCTCACATCCGTACATGACCACAGGAAAAACCATAGCCTTGACTAGATGGACCTTAGTTGGCAAAGTAATGTCTCTGCTTTTGAATATACTATCTAGGTTGGTCATAACTATTCTTCCAAGGAGTAAGCGTCTTTTAATGTCATGGCTGCAATCACCATCTGCAGTGATTTTGGAGCCCCCCAAAATAAAGTCTGACACTGTTTCCACTGTTCCCATCTGTTTCCCATGAAGTGATGGCACCAGCTGCCATGATCTTTGTTTTCTGAATGTTGAGCTTTAAGCCAACTTTTTCACTCTCCTCTTTCACTTTCATCAAGAGGCTTTTTAGCTCCTCTTCACTTTCTGTCATAAGGGTGGTGTCATCTGCATATCTGAGGTTATTGATATTTCTCCCGGCAATCTTGATTCCAGCTTGTGTTTCTTCCAGTCCAGCGTTTCTCATGAGTTACTCTCCATATAAGTTAAATAAGCAGGGTGACAATATACAGCCTTGACGTACTCCTTTTCCTATTTGGAACCAGTCTGTTGTTCCATGTCCAGTCTAACTGCTACTTCCTGACCTGCATACAGATTTCTCAAGAGGCAGGTCAGGTGGTCTGGTATTCCCATCTCTTTCAGAATTTTCCACAGTTTCTTGTGATCCACAACAGTCAAAGGCTTTGGCATAGTCAATAAAGCAGAAATAGATGTTTTTCTGGAACTCTCTTGCTTTTTCCATGATCCAGTGGATGTTGGCAATTTGATCTCTGGTTCCTCTGCCTTTTCTAAAACCAGCGGGAACATCAGGAAGTTCACGGTTCACATATTGCTGAAGCCTGGCTTGGAGAATTTTGAGCATTACTTTACTAGCCTGTGAGATGAGTGCAATAATGTGGTAGTTTGAGCATTCTTTTGCATTGCCTTTCTTTGGGATTGGAATGAAAACTGACCTTTTCCAGTCCTGTGGCCACTGCTGAGTTTTCCAAATGTGCTGGCATATTGAGTGCAGCACTTTCATAGCATCATCTTTCAGGATTTGAAACAGCTCAACTGGAATTCCATCACCTCCACTAGCTTTGTTCATAGTGATGCTTTCTAAGGCCCACCTGACTTCACATTCCAGGATGTCTGGCTCTAGATTAGTGATCACACCATCATGATTATCTGGGTTGTGAAGATCTTTTTGTACAGTTCTTCTGTGTATTCTTGCCACCTCTTCTTAATGTCTTCTGCTTCTGTTAGGTCCAGACCATTTCTGTCCTTTATTGAGCCTATCTTTGCATGAAATGTCCCCTTGGTATCTCTAAGTTTCTTGAAGAGATCTCTAGTCTTTCCCATTCTGTTCTTTTCTTCTATTTCTTTGCATTGATCGCTGAAGAAGGCTTTCTATCTCTTCTTGCTATTCTCTGGAACTCTGCATTCAGATGCTTATATCTTTCCTTTTCTCCTTTGCTTTTCACCTCTCTTCTTTTCACAGCTATTTGTAAGGCCTCCCCAGACAGCCATTTTGCTTTTTTGCATTTCTTTTCCATGGGGATCTTGATCCCTGTCTCCTGTACAATGTCACGAACCTCATTCCATAGTTCATCAGGCACTCTATCTATCAGATCTAGGCCCTTAAATCTATTTCTCACTTCCTCTGTATAATCATAAGGGATTTGATTTAGGTCATACCTGAATGGTCTAGCGGTTTTCCCTACTTTCGTCAATTTGAGTCTGAATTTGGTAATAAGGAGTTCATGATCTGAGCCACAGTCAGCTCCTGGTCTTGTTTTTGTTGACTGTATAGAGCTTCTCCATCTTTGGCTGCTGCTGCTGCTGCTGCTGCTGCTGCTGCTGCTAAGTTGCTTCAGTCGTGTCCGACTCTGTGCGACCCCATAGACAGAAGCCCACCAGGCTCCCCCGTCCCTGGGATTCTCCAGGCAAGAACACTGGAGTGGGTTGCCATTTCCTTCTCCAATGCATGAAAGTGAAAAGTGAAAGTGAAGTCGCTCAGTCGTGTCCGACTCTCAGCGACCCCATGGACTGCAGCCTACCAGGCTCCTCCATCCATGGGATTTTCCAGGCAAGAGTACTAGAGTGGGGTGCCATTGCCTTCTCCGCTTTGGCTGCAAAGAATATAATCAATCTGATTTCGGTGTTGACCATCTGGTGATGTCCATGTGTAGAGTCTTCTCTTGTGTTGTTGGAAGCCTTGTATTTATGGTCAAAAACTCAGCGGCACTGTTCTCAGTCATTAAGAGCAAAAGTCAGGTCAGAGACTGGACTGAGAAAGCAGCATTCATTGAGCATATATTTCAGGTATTTCATCCTGGTGAAAACCATGGGACACTATCAGCCCTATCAGCCCTGAATTACCAAATGGGACACTTGCCCATGGACAGTGGCTCCAGATGACAGGATCGGGAGTCACGTTGGGCCTGCCTGTCCCCAGCTGGTCTCCCTCCTGGCCAGGTTGCCTCCCAGGAGGCAGAGGCAGTGCTGTTTTCCCTCTGGGGGACCTGAGGAGGCAGCTGCAACATGGCTCCTCCCTGTGATTGAAGATGCCCCACAGGAGAGACCTCAGTCTCCAGGGGAGTCTTCAGAAATGCCCCTATCTCCGGATCCTGCTGGGGGCAGTGGTCACCTCTCACCTCTGTGTTCACCACCTGACAGCAGCATCAACATCCCCTAGGAGTTTGCTAGAAAGACACACTCTCAGGCCCCATGCCAGACCAGAGCATCAGAAACTTGGGTGGGGCGAAGCCCTCTGTGTCTTATTAATAACAAGGTCTCCAGGTACAAGCTCCAAGTTTGAGAACCACCGCTTCAGCATGAGCCAAACACTTTCAAGGACCTGGGGTCCCACCATGTGAAGTCATGCCCATCAGTAATCCTACCTGTAGAGTCCATGCACAGTCAGAGGAGCAGACCCAGCAGGAGGGGGATGCAGACAGACGGACAGCAGCGGCTTTGTCCCAAGGGTCTGACCTCAGGCAGGGTGGGCGCTGATTCAGTGGTCTCTGCAAACATGCTGTCTTCCTGGCTGATGCTGGACCTTGAAGCCCCAGGACAGGGAGTAGTTGGGAAGGAAACACAGACGTGAAGTGGAGGAGACGGAGAGTGAGCTGGAACCCAGGGCCACAAGCTGGGCTCACAAGGGTTGACAGAAACCCACAGTAGTTCATGGCCTCCAAGCCTGGAGGGGTGGGCGTCTGCAGAGGCCTGGCCTAGATTACAGAGCTGAGCACCCACACTTGGCCCAGGAGCTGGAGACACAGCAGGAGAGTTCAGGGAGGGAGGGGCAGCTGTGCTTCGGGTGAGGGGAGTGGGCGGAGCAGGAAGCTTGTGGGAGCTTCCGCGTGGCTGGTGCTCCCCTCCACCCTCCAGGCCTCCCACCGGAGCCTCTGTGACTTGCTCTCCCACCTCAGAAAACACCCAAAAACAGAGGTCTGGGGAATACGGCCAACTGGCCCTGTCCCCGAGCCTCCCCATGACCATCATCTGCTTCACAGGGGAGGGATGGGAAGGGGAGGGGAGCTGGCTGGCCCCCGCCAAAGGGACTTCTCTCTGGAAAGGGAGTGTAACAAGGGCTCCTGTCCTGGCAGGGCAGAAAGCCAAGCTCCGATAGCAGGTGTTGGCAGCAAAGTCAGGTTGTACTTGCAGGGGACCAAACAAGGAGAATGGGCAGCTCTTACTCAGAAAACCCGAAGACCCTGATGGCTTTCAGGCAACAGAGTTTAAAGACAGTGTAGGGAAGAGGGTCATAGGTACCTCACCAGCTCGTGGACTTCCTGCTAACTGTGGTGGTGAAGTCATGTGATGTTTTGGGCATCTCCCATCATTGACCTCTGGGTTCCAGCCAGTCTGGGGTCTGGTGCTCACAGTCAGCCTGTAGTCACCATCCTCCACCTGCTGGGAGTCTTAGCTTCTGCAGAACAACTCGAAGAGATGGGTGATGTCGCTATCCGAGTCCCTTCAGGAGGACCCCGCGTCCTGTGACTGTTCTGATTGCGAACTGCTTGATCCTGCTCTTTGCAGCTTGGGGAAGGTTCACGCGACTAGTGCTTTTTTTCCTACAAAGAAGAAACGGAACATTGAGGGGCTTTTGTACTGGGAAGGCCCCAAAGGGTCCTGTTTGGTTTCAGTCCCCCCCACCTTTCCTCTGATCCTCCTCAGTCCTGAGGAGAATAGGGATGGGACAGGAAAGGGAATACAGTTTTGGATAGAGAGGTTAATCACAAACTCGTCAGGGGACTCGGTTTTAGGGGGCCTGGGTTTCAGGAGGGCAGAGGTCTTCTCCAGACTCAGGATGGATGAGTTCTGGGGGTGGTGCTCAGAGTGGGAGGGGTAGAACCTCTCACTGGACAGAGGTGTCAGGGCCCCCAGAAACAGGGTTGTGGGCAAAGCATATGGCCCTCATCTTTGAGCCTCCTGGGCTGTGTTCTGGGAGGCAGGAAAGGGTGCTGGACAGACAGTTACTCCAACCCCTCATACCACTACCCCCCACCATCTTCTGCCATGTCTGTGAGTTGGTGATTGAGAGGTTCAGCCTGTAAGGGCTGCACACACTTTCTGGGAGGCTGCGGGGGCGGGGAGTGCCCTCAGCCCTGCCTCAGGCCCTTGCCAGAGAGGCAGAGGGCCCCTCCCTCATCCCTTCCGCTCTCCTTCCTGGGTCCTCCATCTTAGAGTGTCAAGTTTCCTGCTTGACTGAAATGAGAAATCGTGAAGAGTCACACTTAGAATTACTGTGATCACACACAAGCTTATCGTAACCCACACGGGTTTATGCATGTGTGTGTAATTCACTCTGAGACCACTTGCATTTTTCAGGTTTCAAAAGGGGCCCAGCCCTGGGGCAGAAGAAATTCTGTGGGTCTAGGCAGATTTCTTGATTGCAAGCAAAGCCACAGATCCACGGACTCCTTCCCAAACCCACAGAAAGGGGTGGAGCCAATCCAGAAGGCCAGCGATTCTCCTGAGCCTGAGTGAGAGGGCTTCCCCTTGGAGGGGGCGCCAAGTAGTGGTCACAGACAGAACCTCACTCCTCTCCAGCCCCTCAACATGCCCACCCTGGGCCCTGAAGCCACAGAAAGAAGCCCAAGATCACCCCTCAAAAGAGATTTGGGTTCCCAGATGCAGGAGCTAGTGTTCCAAGAAAAAGAAAAAAAAAAGATGGAGTTAAGATGATTGGCGTTTTCCCAGCAAGAAAAGACACCAGCCTGTTAAAGCAGAGATAACTGATTGGTTCCAGAAATGAATGGTTCTCATCAACAAAGGCAGGAAGTAGGGTTCCGGGTGTTTTATGGATAAAGGGAGGCAAGCAAAGGGAAGACTCTCAATGCTGTTAGCTCTTCCTGATTGGGGCTGGGGGCGGAGGTGGGGGTAGGAATAAGGCTTTGAGGCATGAAAGAGTCCAGGTAGAAAGACATCCCCATGTGTGTTACACATGCCACATCACACACACAACCCCCACATGGCAATCAATGTCCCAAAGCTGTTGGTGATGGATGGGCTTAGAACAGAGTTGAAAGCTTTTGAAGTGATGTCAGTTTCTTTGGAGTAGCTAGAGAGTTCGTGCTTCTGTGGGATTAACTATTGGTCCTCAGGATCAGATCCCTCCCTCACACCCCTTTTCCAGATCCCAAGCTGGGATCCTACATCATACATCCAAGGCATTCAGGCAGCTTTTGGCGGGCTTGGATCTTCCTGTCATTTCAAGTCATCTCAGGGGTCATTCCTGGGCACCTGAGCCAGTGCCTCTGGTCTGGGACTTTTAATGCAGCAATACCTACTGAAAGGGTCCACAGCACGGTGTGGAGAACACACAGCGTCCCTCAAGACCCCAGGCAATCCCTTCCCCAGAGAGATGAGCCCCCACTGAGAGCCATGGACCTCATCTCTGTTTCCTCACCTGCAACATCCCGACATTCCCCCTAGCTTCATCTCTTTGAAACTTTTTGAAATGGAGAAGGCTCCCACTGCAGGCCACAGGATTGGGGATGGTAAGAGCCTGGCTCAGAAGCATCCAGAACAGGATGGTTCCACCTTCTGGGGGTCCAAAATAACCATTTTAGGAGTTTTATTAGGAAAGGAGCTGAATCTAGAAACATCCAGCAGAAGGAAAGTCAGCTGCATCATGGTGTGAAACTGATTTTATCAGTTTTCCATCCTGTGTGACAGATTCCCACAAACTCAGAGACTTAAGGCAACACCCACTGTGTATCTCACAACCGCAGATCAGAAGTCCCTGTGGATTCAATGGCTTCTCCACTCACAGCTGAAATCAACATATTGGTCAGGCTGGGCACTTGTCTGGAGGGTGTAGGAAACAAGCTACTTCCCAGCTCATCCAGCTTGTCAGCAGGACTCCTTGCAGCTGTGGCTCTAAGGTCTCCTTTCCTTACCTGCTGCCAGCCTGGGCCACTCTCCGCTCCTCAAGGCTGCCTGCATCCCTTGTCATGTGCCATGTCTGCCATCTTCAAAGCCAGCGATGGAGTCATTGTCACTCCTTGAATCCCTCCGACTTTCTCTTCCAGTATCATCCTGAGAAAACTTTCATGTGATAAGATTAGGCTCTTTTGCCCTTTTGCCATATAAGGAGAAAACTACAAGGGCATCAAGGCCATGCAGGCCATTTTGAAACTGTACCTACCACACTGATCAGGGAAAGATGTGGAGGTGTGTATGTATAGCTGAGTTCCTTCCCTGTTCACCTGAAACTATAGCTGCATTGTTAATCGGATATACCCCAATACAAAATAAAAAGTTCAAAAGGAAACAAAGATTGGGAGGGACTTCCCTGGTGGTCCAGTGGTTAAAAATCTGCCTTCCAATGTGAGGTATGTGGGTTTGATCCCTGGTCAGGGAACTAAGACCTTGCATGCCTCAGGACAACTAAGCCTGTGTGTCACAACTCAGCCCACACACCACAACTTGAGAGAAGCCTGCGCACTGCAACTAAGACCTGACACAGCCAAAAATAAATTTTGGCAAAGATGTGGAGGGACTTCCCTGGTGGTCCAGTGGTTGGGACTTTGCCCTTCCAATACAGAGGTGCAAAGGATGTGGGTTCAATCCCTGGTTGGGGAACCTAAGGCCCCATGTGCCATGTGGCGTGGCAAAAAAATAAAATAATATTTTAATAATAATATTAATAGTAGATATTTAACAGTAGTAAAATAATATAGCATCTTATAAGAAGGATGGGATGGAATGTCTAGCATGGCAACCATTGCTAATACTATAGTGCATATTTGAAAGCTGCTAAGAGTATATTAATAGATCTTAAAAGTTCTCATCACAAGAGAAAAAAATGTAAGTGCGTGGTGATGGATGTTAACTAGACATATTGTGATTATTTTTGCACCGTAAGCAAATACCAAATCATTATGTGGTACACCTGAAACTATTACAATATTGTATGTCAATTATGTGCTGTGCTAAGTTGCTTCAGTCCTGCCCGACTCTTGGCAACCCAGTGGACCATAGCCTAGGGTCTCCTCTGTCCATGGGATTCTCCAGGCAAGAGTCCTGGAGTGGGTGGCCGTGCCCTCCTCCAGGGCATCTTCCCAACCCAGGGATCGAATTCATGTCTCTTATGTCTCTTGCATTGGCGGGTGGGTTCTTTACCACTAGCACCAACAGGGAAGCCCGTATGCCAGTTATACCTCAATTTAAAAAGATGTCAAGATGGCTTGCAGAGAAGGCAATGGCACCCCACTCCAGTACTCTTGCCTGGAAAATCCCATGGACAGAGGAGCCTGGTCGGCTGCAGTCCATGGGGTTGCGAAGAGTCAGACATGACTGAGCGACTTCCCTTTCACTTTTCACTTTCATGCATTGGAGAGGGAAATGGCAGCCCACTCCGGCGTTCTTGGCTGGAGAATCTCAGGGACAGCAGAGCCTGGTGGGCTGCTGTCTATGGGGTCACACAGAGTCGGACACAACTGAAATGACTTAGCAGCAGCAGCAAGACAGCTTGAAAAGGAAGAGGAAGTGGGGGGAGAAGGTTAAGGAGGGTTGAGGATGGTCCAAGGCCAAGATGAGACGGGGGTAGAAAGAAGCCTTCCAGCTGTGCTCCTGACCTAACATTTACTGGTGATAGTTTCATCAGGACGGGGTTCTCCTGGGGCTAATAACCGTCTCGGGAGGCAATAAATGGGGTTTAGTCAGTCTGGGAGTATCCTGATGTTTTATGAAACTTTTATATATAAGCACATATGGATTTTTCATGAGCCAGGGGGTAGGGTGGGGCAGGAGAAAGTCCATGCCTTTCAGTAGATTCTCAAAAGAATCTTAACCCAATGATGTTAGGAACTCCTGCTTTCTTTTCTTTTCTTTTCTTTTTTTTTTTAAGTTAACAGCCTTGAGAGAGTGGAATGAATTGAGAGAGCAGCATTGAAACATATATTTCACCATATGTAAAACAGACAGCCAGTATGAATTTGCTGAATGATGCAGGGAACTGTGACATCCTCGAGGGATGGGGTAGGGTGGGAGCAGGAGGGGGGTCCAGGAGGGAGGGGGCATCTGTGCTCCTGTGGCAGGTTCCTGTTGATGGGTGGCAGAAACCAGCACAGCACTGTAGAGCAATTATCCTCCCATTAAAAAATCAGCAACTGTATTGAGCTATAACTCATATACCATACAAGTCACTCATTTAAAATGTCCAGTTTGGTGGATTTGAGTATACTGACAGAGTTGAGCGATTAGTACAGTCAACTTGAGAATATTTTCATCACTCCCCTCAAAATCATACCCATTAGTAGTCATTCCTCTTTCCTTCCAAACCCCCAACCACTAATAGACTTTCTGTCTCTCTGTGTTTCCTGTTCCAGACATTTCTCGTAAGTGGAACCGTACAAAGCGTTGTCTTTTGTGTTCAGCTTCGTCCACTTGGCGTGTCTTCAACGTTCATCCATGTTGTAGCATGTATCAGGTACATCATTGCTTTTTTTTTTTTCTTACAAATGAATAATATTCTGTCGTATGGATTTACCACATTTTATGTAACCAGTCATCAGTGGATGGACATTTGAGTCATTTCTGATTTTAGGATATTATGAATAAGGCTGCTGTGAACATTTCTGTACAAGTTTTTCTGCAGACACAGGTGTTCGTTTCTCTTGGCTGTATACATTTGAGTGGAACTGTTGGTTCTGTTTAACGTTTTGAGGAACTGCTAAACTGCCTGGAACTACTGCATTTTGAGATATTCTGGGAGGACTTTCATTTCAGGGATTAATAGCAAATTAGTAAAAAGGGAATGGCCAGATGGAAAGCCAGGGTTTGATGAAACAATGACTTGGGACAGTTCAAGACTAATGAATACAACACCCAGATACAGACTCGAGGGAAGGAGGCTGAACCGTGAATTAGAGACAAGGGAGCCGTCCCAGCCCTACTGGTAGTTCACTTACAGGCCCCACGTATGCCATCGCCCCTGCTGCCCTCCCTCCCCATCCACATTCTCACACCTGGGCGTCAGCACCCTTCTGTCAATCAACAAATAGTGGTGTTACTGCGTACCTCCTGTGTGCCAGGCACAGGGAGGAGCAGAGGGGACAGATTAGCAAACAATTGATCTGGTTCCTGCTTCTTGGAGCTTATAGTCTTTTGGGTAAGAGATATTAAACCAATATTTATAAATAGTTAGATAAATAATTATCACTCCACAGCTGGAGTGCTGTGTGTGTTGGGTGTGCTGGATGTTGAGATCTGATGGGAAATGGAGGCAGGGAACCAACCAGGCCTTTTTGAGGAAGCTGTGTAATATTTAGGAAGAGACTTGTAGGATGAATAGGTATTTTTTTTTAGCCAGATAGTGGTGAGGAGGAAGAGGAGAGAGGAGAGCAAGGCTGTCCTAACACAAAATGGGGGGGCCTCTGGGTCTGGACGGCTGGATCAGAAGGCCATTGTCACTGGAACAGAGAAGATGAGGACAGGAGTTGGGCTAGAGCATGGGCGGCCTTTGGGTGGGCCTTTCCAAGGATCTCTTGTTTGTTTGTTTAATTTTGTTCATTCATTTTGGCTGTGCTGGGTCTTCGTTACTGCTCAGGCTTTTTTCTACTTGCGGCGAGTGGGGGCTGCTCTCTAGCTGCAGTGCGCAGGCTTCTCGTGGTGGTTTCTCTCGTGGAGCACAGGCTCTACGGCAGGTGGGCTTCAGCAGTTGCAGCACGTGGCTCCGTAATTGTGGCCCACAGGCTTAGTTGCCCCTCCACATGTCTGATCTTCCTGGACTAGGAATCAAACCCGCATCTCTTGCATTGGCAAGGGGGTCTCTTTACCACTGAGTCTCCAGGGAAGCCCAGGATCTTATGTTTTATTCTAAGGAAACTAAAGAGCACCAGAGGATTGTAGTAAGAAAGTAAAGAATAAGAGGCCAAAGGTTGGGGTCTGACAAGAAATGTATTTGGTTTTGATTTTATAGTCACAAACTTACAAAGCCAATTTGGCCTAGAATCTAGGATCTGAGGGATGAGATTTGGGGGAACAGAAAAGGAGCAGATCTTTAAACCTGAAAAACAGAACTCACAGACCCTCTCTGTCCTGTGCTGGGAAGGCAGGGCTCTGAGTGCTGCTGGTGAAGTCTGGGCTTAATCAGGTGGGCTCAGGACCCCCAGCGCAGAGCTCCTTCTGTGGGGGCCGTCCCACTGTTGGATGCAAGGCAAGGTGCCTGATCTGGGGTGATGGCATGCAGCTGCCTTAGCAGAAGCCAGACCTGCCGCGCTGTCAGCAGACTACATGCCATGTCAGCGTTGAGCCAGGGAGGAACATGGCAACATTCACCCTTGGAAGAGATGGCTTTGGCTCCTGCGTGGAGAATGGATTAACCAGGGTGCTAGAGAGCAGGGAGGCTAGAGTACATGCAGGGAGACCACCTTGCTCAAGGATGTATTTTTTTAAAGTAAAATTATGACTGCCGTATGGACATGAACTTGAGCCACCTCCAGGAGACAGCGAAGGACAGGGAAACCTGGCGTTCTGTAGGTCATGGGGCCACAGAGACTTGGACATGACTTAGCGAGTGAACAACAGACAAAGTGAGGATGAGCCTGTCCTCCTGGTGGTCCAGTGGCTAAGACTCAACACTCCCAAAGCAGGGGGCCTGGGTTCAATCCCTGGTCTGGAAACTAGATCCCACCATGTTGCAACTAACAGTTATAAAGTTTCAACTTAAGATCATGCGCGCCACAACTAAAGTTTCCGTGTGCCTCAACTAAGACCTGGCACAGCCAAAATAAAAGCGTTCAGAAGGAATTCCCTGGAAGTCTGGTAACTTCCAGGACTCCATGCTTCCACTGCCAGGGGTCCAGGCTGGTTGGAGAACTAAGATAGTGCCAGATGCTGGGCAAGGCCAAGAACAAAAAAAAATAAAGATTTAAATAAACTCGGACTTCTCTGATGGTACAGTGGATAAGATAGAAATCTGCCTGCCAATGCTGGGCACACAGGTTTGATCCCCCTGGTTCAGGAAGATTCCCTATGCTGTGGAGCAACTAAGCCGTGCGCCACAACTGTTGAAGCCTGAGTGCCTAGAGCCGGAGCTCCCCAACAAGAGAAGTCACAGCAATGAGAAGGCCACACACTGCAACACAGAGTAGCCCCTGTTCGCGGCAACTAGAGAAAGCCTACAGGCTGCAGCAGAGACCTGGCACAACCAAAAATAAAATATAAGTAAATATATACATAAAAGAGGCTCTGATAAACAACAGCAACAAAAATACATAATGAACTAATCGTTCCTGGCCTGTCATGTTGAAAGCTTACCATGCACCAGTCATAGTGCCAAACCCTTTAAACCCAGTGTCTCATTTTATCCTCTCAACAATCCTACAAGGCACATATCACCATAAATCTTATTTTCTAGACAACGATGATTCAGAGGTTTCACTGACTTTTAAAATTAATAATTTGATTTATTGGAATTCACAAACCCTGGTTCTTCCTTAAGCTTCAGCTTACAAATCTTACTCTATTTGTGTTCAATGTATTTTCACAATCACTTTTACAAAGATTTGAAATGTTTGATTCCAGTTACGAAGTTAAACTCTCTTAAACATTTTAAATTGCATTTAAACATTTATTGTGTTCAGTTTCCTTTTATGGACTTCAGCGGTCTGGCTTAACAGACAGAACCTTTCCAAGTATTTAAATTTAAATTATTCTTCCAATAAATTCAACTTATAAATATGGTGAACTTTGAGTTCTCTTAAATGTTCCCATACTATAAGTTCAAGGAGTTCTCAGTTTAAAATTGTAAATCTGAATCAATTCCATTCTTACTGAGTTTTCATTGGAATTTCAAGATTTTTACTCTAAATAGGCCAAGTGCTGTTGAGTTTTGAATCCATGAATATCAAATGTGCACAGATTCTTTTACATAAAAACATTAATACCATTATTTGGCTTCCTTAAAGTTCTATACTTTTACATCTATAAAGATGCCCATTCACCAAGGGAACTCAATAATGTTAATTTCACATGGTTTGGGGGGTTGCCTTCTTGACTCTTCTGAAATCTCAGAACATCTTCTCTGCCTTGTCATTGCTGTGTCCCTGACCCCATCATTCACAGGAGGCGCCACCTGGCCTAGGACACCTAGATTTAAGTGATATGTTACCCACCTGCCAGGAAAGTCTACTGCCTGATTTGATTTTGCATCTTTGGCTTTTATGGTTTGTCAGGCCATTTCCTATCTAAAGCATAAGAGGTTCAAACCAGATGGAATCCTGCATTCCTTCATGTTCTGTTATCTCTTTGGACCGTGCAAATCTTGTGCTGTGCTAAGTCGCTTTAGTCATGTCCAACTCTTTGCAACCCCATGGACTATAACCCACCAGCTCCTCTGTCCATGGGGTTCTCCAGGCAAGAATACTGGCGTGGATGGCCATGCTCTCCTCCAGGCGAGCTTCCCAACCCAGCAATCAAATCCACGTCCCTCACGTCTCCTGCATCGGCAGATGGGTTCTTTACCACTTGCACCAGCTGGGAAGCCAAAATCTTAAGATTTGGGATATAAATCTTAAGAGATATTAAACTGATACCTGATTGAATTATGGCTTAAGAATCTGCTATTTTCCAGCTGAAAGTGGAACTCCAGGTTTCCGTCAACAATGGGAATGAATTCAAAAGGTCATCAGTTCCTTCCCAGGTCTGCGACATCATACCCTGTACTTCCAAACCTGCGAGAGCAGCTGGCGATCAGGGCAGGAAATAGGGAGGCTTCCTTCAGGAGCCCTATGTGGGTTCTCTCCTGCCATAAAGTTAAAGTTCACACGGATGGCAGCAGAAGACAGCAGCAGCAGCACTGCAGCTAGGCACACTCCTCTGGCAGAAGCCCTGAGGTGCCTGAGTCCTTCTGTGCTCCTCTCTCTATAAATTACAGTAAGCCTGGGTAGGCTACTAAGGCAGGCGGCATTCTTCCCATTCCTCATTCGTTCGTTGAACAATTTATTGCTCTTATATTATGGGCAAGGTTTCTATAAGGGAGACCACCAGTCAGAGCTCAGGGCTTAACAGAATTTACGGTGTGGGAAGTGCGGTGGGGCTCAGGGGAGGTAATATCCCTCAGGTAGAAGGCCATCACAGAAGGTTTATGACAGAGAGGGCATTTGACATTCATCCGTGTTTACTGGGTAACCACTGTATGCCAGGCACCATTGTGGGAGGGGTTTGTGGATGAGCAAGGAAAAAGTCTGTCTAGTCAAAGCTACGGTTTTTCCAGTAGTCATGTATGGAAGTGAGAGTTGGACCATAAACAAGGCTGAGTGCCAAAAAATTGATGCTTTCGAATTGTGGTCCTGGAGGAGACTGTTGAGAGTCTCTTGGATGGCAAGGAGATCAAACCAGTTAATGCTAAAGGAAATCAATCCTGAATATTCATTGAAAGGACTGATGCTAAAGATGAAGCTCCAATACTTTGGCCACCTGATGCAAAGAGCCAACTCATTGGAAAAGACCCTGATGCTGGGAAAGATTGATGGTAGGCGGAGAAGGGGATGACAGAGGATGAGATGGTTGGATGGCATCATTGACCCAAAGGACATGAGTTTGAGCAAATTCTGGGAGACAGTGAAGGACAGGGAAGCCAAAGAGTCAGCCACAACTTAGCAACTGAACAACAAAGAAAAAAGTAAACAAGGTAATTTCAGGTTGTGGGGAACTGTCATTTGTTGAGTGCTTACACCGTGCTGACACTAAGTGCTTTATACAGATTGACTTGTTTAATTTTCCCAACCCTTCGGTGAGGCAGGAAGCCACCAATATCCCTGTTTGATGAGGAGACTGATTTCTCTATGGCTACATAGTGATCCATCCCCAAGTGCAGTAGCTTCAGACAGCTGTTGTCTTTCTGGATCCCGGGCCTGAGGGCCAAGAGTCCAG
The DNA here is from genome assembly GCF_023091745.1 of Budorcas taxicolor. Lineage (NCBI taxonomy): Eukaryota > Metazoa > Chordata > Mammalia > Artiodactyla > Bovidae > Budorcas > Budorcas taxicolor. The sequence continues at coordinate 28,061,658 of NC_068928.1, read as the reverse complement.
GCAGGGATCAGCAGGGGCTGCTCGCTCCTCTCTGCCCCACGGTGTTATTAGCCAGGCTCGTGCTGTGGCTGGAGGACCCAGATGGCCTTGTCCCATGAGTGGGGCCTCGGATTGGCCGTTAGCTGGGGCGCTCCAGTTGTCCTGTATGTGATTCCTCTGTCCGGCAGGGCGGCCGGGACTTCTTTACTCTTCTTCCCAGAGTGCAAACACAGGAGCTGCAAGTGACATTGCATCACGCCCGCCAGATTCGGTTTGTTCACAGATGTCACAGAGCCAGCCCAGGTTCAAGTGGAAAGGAACTGACGTGGGTGGAGTGGCGGAGTCACGTTGCAAAGGCCGTGCAGGATGGAGAACTCGCCGTGGCTGTCTTTGGAAAGAATCTGACACCGACGCGGGGTTTAAATAACTTGCTGAGGGTCATTGATCTAACAGGCTGTGAGGGTTCAGGAGGGTAAAGGTCAGACGGGAGAATGTGGAGGACATTTCAGATAAAATGGGCAAAAGAATAAAAGGAGGGTGGGGTCCAGGTCTTTGGACCTTCATCCATTCGAGCACAGTAGGAACATCCGTGGTGAATATCAGAGAAGTTGGGGCTCTGGGGCTTCTCCTGTGGGGCGTGCTGGCATCAGCAACGGTTGGGTTGTCAATCAGATGAATTATCTATTGAGGAGATGATTGACTTGAGCCAAACGAAAGAGCCCACCCTGGTGGGGGACCCAGCCTCTTCCCAGGGCCAGGAGCCCACTCACGGGAAGTGAAGCCTGGAGTCAGATGGGTCTGGTGTGGATGGGGAAACGGAGGCCTGAATTGCCATCTCCGTACACACCCTGAGTGTCTTTTTCTTTTATTTTTTCCAAGACTTTTTTTTTTTTTTTTTGCTGTGGACCATTTTTTTAAAACTCCTTATTGAATTTGTTACAATATTGCTTGTTGTATGTTGTAGGTTTTTGGCCATAATGCATGTGGGATCTTAGTTCCTGGAGTAGGGATGGAACCTGCACCCCCTGCCTTGAAAGGTGAAATGTTAACCACTGGACCACCAGGGAAGTCCTGCTTTGAGGGTCTTTCTAAGTAATACCTTTTAAAAAGAAAAGCAGTAAGGTTAGAGAGAAGAGGGAATGTAATATGCAGTTCTTTCAAAGCTCTTAGTTTGAAAAGACACTGCGGTATTTATTTTTTTAAAGAGCCTGGTTGATCTCATTCTCAGCGGCTCTGGCTGAAAAGGGGGAGGGGGCCGCCCCCTCTGTGCTAGCTGCTCCCTGGGATTTGTGTCTTTTCTTCTGACACACTTCATGCAGGGAGAACTCATTTTGGCTTCCTCAAAAATTGGACGCTAAATTTAGAACTGGCCTCAAAACTTCTGATCTTTGAGCTCAACTTGTCTGGCTGGGCCGGGCCTGCCACCACCACCTCTTATCACCCTCAATGTTGTTCCTGTTTGGTTCTCCAGTTGTCCTAGAAACGTGAATTGGTATGATCGGTCATGGGCAGGAGATGGAAGCCAGAGCCCACCAGCCTGCCCTGGTGGGACCCTGACTCTGCTCTTCTCTCGTAAACAATGTTCTCTCAGAGCAGAGAATGCTTCCCCCTTATTTTCCAAGAGCCGGGCCCCTTGGGCCCACTCCAAATTCCTCTGGTCTCCCTTCCATCTGTTGCAAGTTCCTTCCCGGCCTTCTCATCCCTGGAACCACCAGAAAGGGGAGGAAGCAGACCTTTGTCTGTGCCTGGGCCCAGCTGCTTGTCATCTGGACTCACGACTATTAACCCCTGACCTTCAGCCATCATCCCTCCCCTCACATCCTTCATAAATCCACGTTGGGAGAAGGAGCTGAGGGCTGAGGGACCTCCCAGTCCCCACCACATGGCTCTTCATTCGCCGAGTTCTATCCAAGGAGATGTCATCTCCCATGGAGCCCAGCAGCTGGTCCTGAGCAAGGCCCCTCGCTTCTGTGTGACCTTGGACAAGTCACTTGGTTTCCTCGCCAAGCCTGTTTTCCCATCTACAAAATGAAGAGCGGAATGAGTGGGCCTCTAACCTTGGTGAAGTGTTAGTTGCTCAGTCGTTTCTGACTCTTTGTGACCCCATGGTCTGCCCGTGGGATTCTCCAGGCAAGAATACTGGAGTGGGTTGCCATTCCCTTCTCCAGGGGAATCTTCCCGATCCAGGGATTGAACCCAGGTCTCCTGCATTGCAGGCAGATTCTTTACCATCTGAACTACCAGGAAAGCCCTTAGTTGTGACTCAGTTTAAAGCATGCCATGCCTCTGTAAGCATGACAGATTCCTACCAGAGAAAGGGTCCTTTTAGCATTAAAGAGAAGAGTGTCACACAAGGTCACCCACAGTATCCCACAGAGCATCCGTATGGAAGGCACTCAAGAATTACAGCATCTCTCGCTAAAGCCCAGACCTGACCCCCCACAACTCAACTCAGAACGATGTTGCAGGAGGCCACTGCCAGCCAGATCTCCTTTGTGACAGTTCAGAAGGTCCACAGCAATCTGAAGAGAAAAGCAGAATTCTCTAGAGCAGTGTCTCTTGAACTGCTTTCCGCAGACCACTGGGATCCCACGTGGGTCTGGGCTTTGGGTCTGTGATGCAATGTCTGGGGAAAGCTGGGTTTCTGAGAGCCTTGAACTCAGAGCCATCACTGCGGACATTCTGCTTATCCTTGAGGACAGCTTCTGTTTTGCCCTTTTTACTATTTCCACTTCACAGATGAGAAGAGGGGGCTCAGAGAGGTTAAGTGATTTGCCCAGAGTCCTGCAGCTTGGATAGTTGGGGCCTGAGTCCATAGCTCTGCTCCTAACACGAGGCTGTATTTTCATCCCATGTTATGGACCCTGAGGGGCCCCTCTTGTCTGAGCTGAAGCCCCTCAGAGGAATCAGAGTGAAGGGCAGCTTTCTGTGGCAGGAGAGGGGAGAGTGAGGGGGTGTGTTGTGGGTATACGTCCGGTATAGGGACTCGTAGCTGTTTCCTGGGGACAGTCCACTGGGGGTAAGGGGTGGGGAGTCGCAGAAGTCTGCGCTGCTCCTCACAACTGTGACTGCCTCTGGAGTAAGGCAGGCGAAGGAGAGTTGTGCCCTTCACAAGGAGTCATGGGGACTTGTGGCCATTCAGACCTGCTGGTTTTAGAAACATTATTTCCTTTTATTTTTCTATAATGTGATTTTGGGCTGTGCTGGGTCTTTGTGACGTGCGTGGGCTCTCTCTAGCTGTGGCGGGTGGGATCTACTCTCCAGTTGTGGCGGGTGGGCCCTCTCCAGTTGTGGCGGGCGGGCCCTCTCCAGTTGTGGCGGGTGGTCCCTCTCCAGTTGTGGCAGGTGGGCCCTCTCCAGTTGTGGTGAGTGGACTCTATCCAGTTGTGGTGGGCTCTCTCCAGTTGTGGTGAGTGGGCTGTCTCTAGTTGTGGCGGGTGGGCTCTCTCTAGTTGTGGCGGGTGGGCTCTACTCTCTCCGGTTGTGGTGGGTGGGATCTACTTTCCAGTTGCAGTGTGTGGCTTCTCATTGTGATGGCGTCTCTTTTTGTGAAGCACGCACCCTAGAGCTCGGGGTTCAGTAGTTGTGGCACATGGGCTTAGTTGCTCTGTGGCCAGGAGCAACTTCCAGACCAGGGATCAGATAGGTGTCCCCTACATTGCAAGGCAGATTCTTAACCACTGGACCACCAGGGAAGCCCTTGAAGTATGCCTTGTTGCATGCCGATTAGAACTGCACAGCTCCCTCGCCCTCATGGCTGATTTCACAGGGGCAGCAGCTGCCCCTAGGTGGGCCACCTGCTGCCAGGGGGTTCTGAGAAGTTGAGTTAGTTACTAGTTACCCATTCTTTCTTTCCTTTCTCTAACGAGCACTTACTGAGCACACTGCTGTGTGTGGGAGACACAGTGGTGAACAAGTTCTGTGTTCCTGCCCTCCATGGGAGACAGACCTTATGCATAAATAAAGTTCCCGAGGGGCCTAGTTACAACTGGAAGTGAGATCTCCAAAGGGAAGGAATGTCGTTCTGTGACAGTAGGTATCAAGGGAGGGTGACCTAGTTCAGGGAGGTGTATGTGGCCGTGGAGGGGCACCACTCACAGGTCTCTTCAAGACACCCTCTTCTGAGGAAGGTAGTTGGCTGACAACCCCCAGCTGCTGCACCTTCAGGTGTTCACACCAAGGCTACTCCCTCCCCAGGCAGCTCACAGCGGGGACACCACAGCTGGGCCATCGCTGCCAACCCAGCCCCACGCTCCTGCAGTGTCCAGAGCTCCTCCTTCCCTCTCCCCTTTCACGGGTCACACCTGAACCGTCTCACCACCTGCTCCTGCTCCCTTCTTCCCCTTCATGCCATTCTGGCATCTGCTTCTGGTTAAAAAAGAGTAACCCAATTGAGTACATTTTAAAGACTTTGTTGGCTTTACTGACTGATTCACAGATCGGGCAGTATCCAGTCCAGCAGATAGAAAAGAACTCTGAGGAGCTGTACAAAATAAGAGACTTTAATGCGCAGAGAGGAACAACAGGAACAAGGAAGTCAGACTCGGCACAAAAGTGGGTTGGTTATTGCAAGATCATTTTCCTGGCGGGGTGTGGGGCGGGGGGGTTGTCTGACAGGCAGGTTATCTAACTAATGTCTCTATGGTGATGCTAGACTGGCTGTTTTAACGGATCATTCCTGGGAGAGCTGAAACTGCAAGTATCAGTTTGGTGACATGGGGCATAAGCAACTCCATTTTGGGCCTGTTGCCTTGATTTTAATACAGGGAACATTAGAAATTAAATATTTTGAGCTGAATGATCAATGAAAATATAATCTATCAAAATTTGTAATATACAGCTACAGGGGTACTTAATGGAAAACATTTAGCTTGTTAGAAAAGAAGAAAGATATAAAATCAACGATCTTAAGATTCTACTTTAAAAACTAGAATAAGAAGAACCAGGTAAACCCAAAGTAAGGAGAAGGAAAGAAATATTAAGAGCAAATATTTGTGGCATAGAAAACAGACAAACAGAAAATCAACAAAGCCAAAAGTCAGTTCATTGAAAATATAAGCAAAATTGGTAAAGTCCTAGTTAGATTGATCAAGGAGAGAAAGGAAGAAAATAGATTATAAATATAAAGAATAAAAAAAGACGATATCACCACAGAACCTTCAGATATGAAAAAATAAGAAAAATAATAAATAATGAAACAAAAGAATAATAAGAAAGTATTATAAACTTCATGCCAAACAGTTTGACAACACAGATGAAATGGACAAACTGCTTGACAGATTACAGTTGACCAAAATGGACACACAATGAAACTGAAAAGCCAAAGAATTTTATCTGTTAAAGAATTTGAATTCATTATCAAAACTCTTCCCAAGGAAATGTCAAGCCCACATAGTTTCACTGGTGAATTCTATGAAATGTTTAAGGAAGAAATAATACCAAACTCACATTTTCAGAAAATAGAGCAGGAAGCAATTCATTTTATGAGGTCAGCAGTACCCTGATACCAAAACAACAAAGACATTGTAAGTAGATTGAATCCAGATCTCAGCACCGTAATTAATAAGATTTATTTCTTACTAGGCCACAAATCCAAAATGGGTCATCAGGAAGACTGTGCTTGTCACAGGCACTCAGGGACCTGGCTGATGAAACTTCTGTCTCAACAGAAACTTCCACTACGAGTAAGGCCGAGAAAGGAGACGCAGAGAATTGCATACTGATTCTTAAAGGTCCTGCCCTGAAGTGACATGTGTCATGGCTCGCGTCCCTGGCCATGTCCCGAAGGGATGGGGGGGGGGGGGTGTCCTAACATGTTTTTGGGGGAGAGGAAAGTGGACAATGATCATCTCAGGAGTCACAGATGCATATGTAGTAACAGTTCAGTTCAGTTGCTCAGTTGTGTCCGACTCTGCGACCCCATGGACCGCCCGTCCATCACCAACTCTCAGAGTTTATTCAAACTCATGTCCATTGAGTTGGTGATGCCATCCAACCATCTCATCCTCTGTTGTCCTCTTTTCCTCCCGCCTTCAATCTTTCCCAGCATCAGGGTCTTTTCAAATGAGTCAGTTCTTCCCATCAGATGGCCAAAGTATTGGAGTTTCAGTTTCAGCATCAGTCCTTCCAATGAATATTCAGGACTGATCTCCTTTAGGATGACTGGATGGGTCTCCTTGCTGTCCAAGGGACTCTCAAGAGTCTTCTCCAACACCACCATTCAAAAGCCACTGAGAGAGCACAGAGTGGATTGGAGGGCCCTGGGATGTGGCTGTTGCAAATGCCACCAGCTTGAGAGAAGGGGAGAGCCTGCCTGGGAGGCTGAGATGGAGCAACCAGAGAGAGAGGAGAAACCAGCTGAGTCCCTGAAGGGACCGGAGAATGGTGTCTCATGTGACTGACGGATTGCGTAAAAGGAGGATTCAGGCAACTAGGATGTCACTGGTACCCAGGCGAGGTGATGTCAATGGAGTGATGGTGGTAGAAGCCAGAATGGAAAATAAGAACTGAGAGTGCAGTGAAGGAAAGCAGAGTGTGGACACTTTTTTAAGAAGTCAGTGGTGAAGGAAGGAAGGCAGTCAGTGGAGGATGTGTTAAGAGAGGATTTGTTTGTTATTTTAGTGGGAGAGCCCAGAGGATTCTTAAATTGTTGATGGGAACAATCTAGTTTGGGGAAAGTGGGGAAATAGGTAAGAGAAGGGAGTCAGGGACAATAAGGTTCCTGGAAGGTGGGACTCAAAAGTCAGTGGTGAAAGGCTGTGAGGTGTGAGTGGTTGAAAGGCTGAGCTGATGTGAGTGGAACCAGGCAGCAGGAAAGCCAGAGGGAGAGAAAAGCAAGCAGAGCAAGCACACAGCGAGTTGGAGAGGGGGCGGGAAAAGCCTGCAGCAGACTCTTGATGATCCTTTTACTTTTTCTTTTCTTTAAATTGAATTGCAGTTGATTTACAATGTTGTATTAATTTCCGATGTACAGCAAAGTGATTCAGTTATACACACACACATATATACATGTGCATATATATATATTTTTAAATCAGATTCTCTTCCCGTATAGGTTATTGCAAAATATGGTTCCTTGTGCCATACAATAGGTCCCTGTTGGTTATCTGTTTTATACGTAGTAGTGTGTATATGTTAATCCCAAACGCCTAAATTATACCTTCTCCCAATTTCTTTTTTGGTAACTGTAACTTTGTTTTCTATGTCTGTGGGTCTATTTCTGTTTCATAAATAGCCTCATTTGTATCCTTTTTTAAATTTTAATTTATTTATTCTCGGCTGTGCTGGGTCTTCGTTGCTGTGAAGTCTTTCCTCTAGTTGTGGTGAGCGGGGGCTACTCTCCAGCTGCAGGGCAAGGGCTTCTCACTGGGGTGGCTTCTCCTGTTGCTGAGCACAGGCTCGAGGCGTGTGGTCCTCAGTAGTTGCAGCTCCTGGATTCCACAGCACAGGCTCAATAGTTGTGGCGTACAGGCTTCGTTGCTCCAAGGCTGTATCGTTCTTTTCAGATTCCACATATAAGCAATGTCATGTGATACTTTTCTTTCTGTCTGACTTAACTTCACTTAGTATGATAATCTTTAGGTCCATACATATTGCTGCAAATGGCATTATTTCATTCTTTTTTATGACTGAGTAGTATTCCATGGTATGTATGTACTGCTGCTGCTGCTGCTGCTGCGTCACTTCAGTCGTGTCCGACTCTCTGTGACCCCATAGGTGGCAGCCCACCAGGCTCCCCTGTCCCTGGGATTCTCCAGGCAAGAACACTGGAGGGGGTTGCCATTTCCTTCAATACATGAAAGTGAAAAGTGAAAGTGATGTCGCTCAGTCCTGTCCAACTCTTAGCGACCCCATGGACTGCAGCCCACCAGGCTCCTCTGTCCATGGGATTTTCCAGGCAAGAGTACTACATCTTCTTTATTCATCTGTTGATAGAGCTGGTCCTTTTTCTTGAAAAGATTTCATTCATTCAATAAATATTTATGGAGCAACCTGCCATGTGCCAAGCTGAGTTCTGAGCACAGTCAACAGAAGCCATCCTCAGCCTCAGAATCTATCCCAGTGGCAATAGCCTCTTTGGCCGGGAAGGTGCTCACCATTTGGACCAATTTCTTGAATAACAGCAGATAGATGCAACAGACATGGGGGGGTCAAAGGAAAACAGATTTCCCATAATAGGAAGGGGCTTGGATAAGGCTTGTCCTCTGGAAAGTCTTAGGGACTTTGGAGAAGGGAGGTGTTTGTGTTTCCAGGTATGTCTTTGCAGCAGCTTGATGCAGAGAACCCCTCTGAATATGTTGGATGTGGTTGGGGTCGACTTGACTCTCTACGTGTGTGAAGCAAAAGAGCCAGACCACCTGAGTGGCATCCTTCTAGGAAGCTTGCCCATTCTGGTTCTTTGTTGCTTTTTATCCTTTTGTTATATAAATTAGGGCTTCCCAGGTGGCGCCAGTGGTAAAGAATCAGCCTGCCAATTCGGGAGACAGAAGAGACTTGAGTTTGATCCCTGGGTTGGGAAGACTCCCCTGGAGAAGGAAATGGCAGCCCACTCCGGTATTCTTGCCGAGGAAATCCCATGTACAGAGGTGCCTGGTGAGCTGCAGTCCATGGAGTCACAGAGTTGGACACAATTAAGCATGTGTGTGCACCTGCATACGAAAATGGAGAAAACAGTGCAGTGAACCTCCATGGCCCATCCTTCTCACCACCACTGACGTTTCCTCCTCCAAACACCTCTGACTTGTCCATGCCTCCCACTTGGCAATTAGTCACGTACTTTCTCATGATATCTTAGTTTCTGTTCCTGCTGAAACCAGCACTATTTCCGGGCTTTTCTGTTATGTGAACCAATACATTTCTTTCTAGACTTCATTTTAAAAATTTATTTACTTATTTATTTTTGGGTGCACTGGACCTTCTTTGCAGCACACAGGCTTTCTGTAGTTGCAGCGAGCGGGGGTTACTCTTTAGTTGTGGTGCTCAGGCTTCTCATTGCAGTGGCTTCTCTTACTGCAGAGCACGGGCTTTAGGTGTGCAGGCTTCAATAGCTGCAGCTTGAGAGCCTAGTTCCACGGCACGTGGGATCTTCCTGGACCAGGGATTGAACCCATGTCCCCTGCATAGGCTGGCAGATTCTTAACCACTGGACCATCAAGGAAGTCCTCCAGACTAAAAAAAAATGTGATTTTTTTTTCTTTTGAAAAGAATCTTGTCTAATCTAGAGACCCAACCTTATTTCCCCAGTTCTGTGGGCCCATGTCTCTTTCAAGGGCATCCAATGCTGTATTAGTTATCCATAGCTATATAACAAATGACTCCACATTTAGTAATATGGCCCAATCTCTAAGAAGGCCCCTAAAGATCCCTGCCTCCTGGTATTTGTGCCCCGTGCCCTCTCCTCCCATATTCTATCAAGGTTACTCTAATAGACCAGCAGAGTGTAACAGAAGTGATGACGTGTGACTGCCCGTCTAGGTCATAAAAGACGTTGAACTTGGCACTTGCTTCCATGGAGAGCATCCCACTGCATTGTGATGTCTGAGCGGGCACGCAGGATGGTCCCTGGCCTAGTCCTGGGGAGTCATTGAGGGCTTCCTGGTGGAAGCAGTGGCGAACTGCATCCTAAAACCTCATCTGCCCTCTGACTGCTCAGTGGACACAGGCCCCTGAAGGCACATTCAAGGATGACCTCATCCATTCAGGACAGGCTCCCACGCCGCCTCCCAGGACCTCCAGGGACACATCTGGTCCATGTGTGCATGCTGGAGGGAAGAAAGCCAGACAGGGCCCCCAGACCCGATTTCCTGGCTGGGCCACACAGGAGCACTCTCTCAGGGACTTTCTGCGGGTCCTGTATGCCAGTGCCCCAGGCTCTGTGTCAGTGCAGCGAAAGGGGAGCCACAGTGCCCACCGTCCAGGAGTAGCGGGTGGTGGAGGTGGGAGTCCGAGAGGAGCTGCTGACCTCGTAGACACACAGGGACGCTGTGTCTCAGGTGCTACCAGCCGGTCCTTGGGGGCCCCCACCCCCTCTGCTGACTGCCCTCGTCATCCTGGCCTGTGCCCTCCCCGGGGAGCCTGGGGCAGACCCCCACGCCCCTCCCCTCCACCAGCAGCTCCTCTTGTCCCACCCACGTGTTTCCCAGCCCACGAATTTCCCACTCCCAGGAGCCCCTTCCTGGCAGAGTGCCTTGGGCCAGGCCTGTCTGCTCCCCCGGCTTCCAGTCTGTCCTTCATTGTTCTTTGTCTCTTCCCTTTTGCTAAATGTCCTTGCTTACCTGACCTGGCTCTGGGTGGGCATGAGCATGGGTGTGTGTGTGTGAGAGAGACAGAGAGAGAGAGCATGTTCACAACTGGATATTGGGTAGAAGCCACACATGGCACAGGGGAATGTACATAAGCTGGGGGTCCCAGGCTCAGATGGGGAGGAGTGGGGAGTCAGGCAGAAGTCTAGATTCCTTAGCACCTCCTGGAAAAGCCCCTGCCCCCACTGCCCTGGCCCCTGCCCACCTCTTAGCCTCAGAGCTCACCACTCCCCATGGACTCACCCAGCCCCTGCCGTCTCTCTCTCCTCGGCCTAGGGTTTCTGTTCCCAATCCCCGTGCACTATTGGGCACACTACTGCTTGTCCTTTAAGGCTCTGCTCAAGTGTCCCCTCCTCCCAGGAGCCTCCAAGAGCCCCTGGGTCTGGGCTGGATGCACCTACAGCTATGCCCACTGCCTCTTTCCTTCCCAGGGCAGCTCCTGGAAGCCAGGACCTTGACTGTGCTGGTCACCTTCCCCTAGCATCCCGCCTCCTACCAGGCTCCGTGTGGGAAGTCCCTGCAGAGGGATGAATGAGAATGCTAACTATGTATCTCGAACCTTGGCCCCGGAGAGCCAGAGCCAGAGCGAGAGAGAGAGGTTTTCACCCAGCTAAGCAATCTAGACTGAACTTTTCTTCTGGTGGCTTAAGTGATGTTCAAGGGAATTGTAGGGGTGCTGGCGAGTGTGGGTTCATTTTATCCTTGGAATTGAGGGTGCCCCTCTGCCCTGCTACCCACATACACACCGGTACCACACCAGACTGCTTTTATCACTCAACTTCTAATCTGTCTGGTTTAAGACCAGGATCAAACTCCTTAAGTCATCATCCTCCCCACCCCGAAACAAACTTTGAAGTCAGTCTGCGCCTTAGTGGGGGTGGAAGGCTAGGGGGCCCCGCCCCGCCTCAAGCCAATCACGGAGCCCCTTCGGTTTCCGGAGCAAGGGTGGAGGGCGGGAGGCAGGGAGCGGGGCTGGAAGGGGTTTCGAGCCCCGCGGGCTGCATGTTCCGGGGGCTGACGCAACGGGAGAATTTGGCTTCTTTTTATCACATATATCATTTTGCCATATATGGTCAGCGAGAGCTACTGGCAGCGAGGCTCGGACCCAGATGGTGGGCTCCCAGAGTGAAGTGAGCTACATACCAGCCCAGAACAAACAGACCATCGCTCACCCGCCGGACAGGTGGGTGGGCCAAGAGAGGGGTTATATATAGTTCTGCTCACATTCCTTCACTAATGCGTGTTGGCCCCCAAATGCGCAAACAATCTCCATTTCTGGCTCTTTTTTTTTTTTTTTTACTGAATCTGCTAATTGGTATTCTTCTATAACCAAGGGAACGACAAAAATGCCAGGAGGAATGTGGGGGAAGAGAGCTGCAGGGGCCGTTTCCCGTCCTTCATCCTCTGACCCTCCCCTTCTCCCTCCCTTCCCCCAGAGTGCCTCCTTTATTGACTCACCTCGTTTCTCCCCTTGCCAGAGTCCCCTCCTTGCCTGCACCCCTCCAGCCCAGGTGAAGCTGGCCAGGTGCAGATGAGCCCCGGAGGCTGTCTGGGATTCAGAGAAGCGTGGAGTCACCGCAGACATGGCGCCCCAGCTCCCAGGACCTGCCTTTTGCCAGATGCTGGAGGTTCGCTCTCCCCAGCTGGCCTGACCCAAGCAGGAAACGCTGCCCCCCGCCCTCCCAGGGACCCCGAATGGCAGCACAGGACGCCAACCCCTAAGAGTCTGCTAGACGCACATAAATACTGGTGATCCCCCAAAGCTGCTGCCTGGACCTCACTTTATACCTTCAGCCTGAGGCAGATTGCCAAGGTTTAGGGGAATTCCCTGGTGGTCCAGTGTTTTGGACTCCACGCTCTCACTGCTGAAGCCCATGTTCAATCCCTGATCAGGGAACTAAAATCCCACAAGCTGCTGCAGTGCAGCAAAAAAAAAAAAAAGGTTTATACCTCCAGCCCAGAGCTTCAGAATCACAGGTCAGAGGCAGTACTGTCACCCATGGGTGGAGGCTCAGTCCTAAAGCAAAGACGGAGAGAAGTTAGACCGGGGATGCAGGCTTGAGGGTGTTCATAGAAGCAGCTGCACCTCTGACGTCACAGGTGAGGAGGGCAGGCGGCCAGTCTCTCTTGCACAGTGTCCATCAGCATCCTTAGGGAGTACACCCCACGGGAAATGCGGTTTTGGTGATTCCATCTTCTAATTCACTCCAAATAACAGGGTCTGGTTCTTCCAGCAGTGCAGCCCTGGTGCCTCCAGCACAGGTCGGGAGCTCAACCCTGTTACACACGAGAAACAAGCTACTGGAGTCTGGGCCGGGAACCTTCTGACTTAATGGTCTGGGGTAGGTCTTGAGCGAGTGATGTGTTACCTATCTCTTCTCCTTGGCTTCCCTGGTGATCTGATGTGTGCACAGCTGCAAACAGGCTCGCTCTTCCTGGGGCATCTGACCTGAGGCCCCCAGCTCCTGTTCCCCCCACCTAGGGCAGCCTCGGGTCCCCCAGGCAAAGCCCCTGTCCAGGGAGCTGAGTGGTCCAGCTGGCCAGTGAGGATGAGCCTGGGCCTGAATGTCAGAAGCTGACTCCCGCATGGCTCTGCCCTAAATTACCAGAGCTCCCTACTCAATGCTCTGAATTCCTTAAAAATCCCAGTTCCTTCTGCCACAAGATCAGGAGGTAGAGAAGTTCTAGAAGGACCAGTAAGATGCTGCTGAGAGCCAACTGATGCAGAGAGCCAACTCAGTGGGAAAGGCTCCTGATTGAAGGCAGGAGGAGAAGGGGGCAACAGAGGATGAGATGGTTGGATGGCATCACCAACTCAATGGACATGACTTTGAGCAAACTCAGGGAGATAGTTAAGGACAGGGAAGCCCGGTGTGCTGCAATCCATAGGGTTGCAAAGAGTCAGACATAACTGAGTGACTGAACAACAGCAATGCTATTAACTAATTACTGTGTACCCACAACATGCTGGGTGCTAAAGACAGGGTCCTACTACTCTGCCCATTTTTTCTTTAAATATTTCTGTATGTATTTGGCTTCACCAGGTCTTCGTTGTGGCATGTGAACTCTTAGTTGTGACATGTGGGGTCTAGTTCCCTGACCAGGGATCAAACCTGAGCCCCCTTCATTGGGAGTGTGACGTCTTAGCCACTGGACTGCCAGGGAAGCCCCCAACCCAGTTTTAAGATGAGAGAATTGAGGCTCAGAGGCCGAATCACCTGGCCAAGGTCCCACCACCACTAACGTGTGGGAGAGCCGGAACATGACTCCAGAGCCTGCAGGCCTAAGCACCGCTGCTGGTTTACACACCCAGTGGGTATGGAGGGACTGGCCACTGGCTGTCTGTTCCAGAATGTCAAGGCTAAACCTGGTAAGACGACCCTGCAGAGACACTTCAGGTCGTGCAGAGAAATGCCCCTGGCCAGCTCCCTGATTCTGGCACAAGCAACATGATACTTCTCCTGCCCTCCGTAGTGGCTGCCAAGGGGTGGGGATTCAAAGCCGGCCTCTTCATTGACTAAAAGCATAAAATAGCAGTTGGCCCAAAGATGTGGTGACATCAGTCAGCTGAGAGAGAACAGCACCCCCTCTCAGCCCATCAGGAAGGAAAGAAAAAACAAAACAGGGGGAGAGTGACTGAGTGAACAGTGAGCCTGTCTGCAGAAGCGTCTAGGTTCTGGTGTCCTCCATTCCCCCTCCACCTTCCATCTTTTTTGAGCAGAATCAGAAGGAAGAGGGATTTGAGTTCAAAGGAAGTTTCAAGATGAGGTTAGTGTCATGATGGGTAAAGGCAGAAGCAGCCTGAATCGGGAAACTGGGCTGTGGTGACTGAAATTGGCAAGTCTAGGAAAGGCCAAGAGGTCAAGCAAGAGAGGTCAGAGCAGTGGGTTTGCCCTTGTGTGGTCTTGGTCAACATAAGGGAAGTTGGACTTGAGACCCTCGAGTTCGAGAGGTGGCTGACTGCCTCGGAGGTTCTTTGCCTGCTACCGGTGGGACTTTGGTCAAGGTGTTTGAACCCTGTGAGGGAAGTTAGAGCGAGGGTAGTGGTGCCATCAGAATCCTTTCCCTCTCATGGTTTTTATTAAAGACACACACATGTAACTCTTAAGGTAAAAGGCAAGAAAACCAAGTTTGAAGAATAACTTTATATGACGAAATAAAGAGAAATCTGTTTCCAGGTGCTTCTCAAACTAAGGCTGGACTCCACGGTTCTGGCTCTTCTTCTCAGATGGTTTCGGTGAGAAAACCTGGCCTTTTTGTTTCTCTTGCTTGATTGGGTGCCGCACACTCCATCCCCTGAGAGGTGTTTGGGGCTCAGCAATGCAGCTGTATCCAGGGCTCTTCCTGCCTCAGGGCTACATAGGCCAGGTTTGAAGGTGGGAGAGGGAAGCCGCCCCCCTGAAGCTCTGATGAAACTTCCTGCTCCAGCGCCGATGATAGAAATTGTGGAGTGTCAGAGCATCCCTCTGGATCTAGTTTTGCACTTTGCTGCGAGGCGGAAGCTACAGGTAAGGGAACCTTGAGCAGAGCTGGGATAACGCTTCTTGTTCCAATCAGGTACATCCAGAGAAAATCAGTCACCAAAGGGAGATGCTCAGGATTCCCAGGGGTGGCAGTGGTAAAGAATCCTCCTATCAATGCAAGAGAACCTGGGTTCTATTCCTGGTGGGGAAGATCCCCTGGAGGAGGAGATGGCGACCCACTCCAGTCTTCTTGACTGAAGAATCCCATGGACAGAGGGCCCTGGTGAGCTACAGTCCATGGGGTCACAGAGTCAGACACGACTGAGCAGGCACACGCAAAAGGGAGCTGCTGACGGCCCAGGTGAGGCTGGGTCAGGAAAACTAGACTTGGGAGGGGCCCCGATCTTCGAATCCTCATGGATGGTGTCATTCTTTCAAAGTGTTTGTCTTATCGAAATCTCATACACACACCAAGGGAGAGCAAATAGAACAAAGAACCCCCTCGTACCCGTCGCCCCGTCCCAACAGTTGGCAACACTCTGCCATTCTTGCTTCATCATTCCCTCCATTTTTTTTCTGGAACGTTTAAAAGCAAATTTCAGATATATTATGTCACCCCCAAATACATCAGTATTTTTATCTCTAACAGATAAGGACTTTGTTCTTTTTTTTAACACAACCATCATAACAGTATTACATCCAACAAAACTAAGAATAACTCCTTAATATAAAATAATCTGTGTTTCATTTTCTTTAATTGTCTCAGAAATGCCTCTTTTTAGTTTGTTCACATTGGGGATCCAAACAAGGTCGATACATTGCATTTGGATGACATGTTTCGAGTCTTTTTGTTGATAACACTTTCCACTCTCTGGCTGAGTTTTTCGTGTCATTTATTTGTCAAAGAAACTGGGTCATTTGTCCTTTAGAATTAGTCACATTGGCTGACAGAATTCTCTTCGGATGGTTTAACTGTTCTTTAAGGAGAAAGTCATATGTTAAGATTCAAGACCTGGGTATTCTCAACCCTGGCTGCACATCAGTATCACCTGGGGAGATCTTAAATGGTTCAGAATTCCTGGCCCCACCCCTGGTGATTTTAATTCAGTGGAATCTAGGATGGAGCCCAGGAGTTTATTTTTGTTTTAAGCTGCTTGAGTAACTCTGCTGTGCACCCCCTAGTTGAGAACCACTGACTTTGGTAGCTGGTCTTTTCTCAAAAGGGTTACTGATTGTCCACGAGGAGGGGAGAGAGGAGGAAGATGAGTTGTTGACAAATACTTATTGAGCCCTAAACCCTTAAATTGGAGTGGCATTGAAAGAGAAAGAAAAGAGGTTCCACTTTTGTTAAAAGTGGTTTTTTTAAAAGTGGTTTAAAAATATAGGCCAAGAGTGCTTCCCTGGCAGTCCAGTGGTTATGACTCCACGCCTCCCCTGCAGAGGGCAAGGGTTTGATCCCTGGTTGGGGAACTAAGATATATAACATACTTACTGTAGACTAAAAAGATAATATAAACAAAGTCAAAAGCAACAGGTTAGGAGAAATAATGGTCGTGTGTTTAACGATTTTTTTTTTCCCCAAAATAAGCTGACTCATTTGAAAAGCCCCTGATGCTGGGAAAGATTGAGGGCAGGAGGAGAAGGGGACGACAGAGGATGAGATGGCTGGATGGCATCACCGACCCAATGGACATGGGTTTGGGTAGACTCCAGCAGTTGATGGACAGGGAGGCCTGGTGTGCTGTGGTACATGGGGTCTCAAAGAGTCGGACGCGACTGAACTGACTGAATAGGGAAACATAAGTAACTGTGTATTGATGTGGTAAGTTCTCTAAGACATACATTTGCAAAGTAAAAATAGAACCAAAACCCCCACAAAACCTTGCAATTCAGTATGTGGAATTTAATCCCATTTCTGTAAAAAATAAAAGTACCAAATTATACAGAGGTACCTGTATATGTAGAAATGAAAAGGTCTAGAAGATAATATGGGGCTTTCCTGGTGGCTCAGTCGGTCAAGAATCTGCCTGCAATTCAGGAGACCCGGCTTTGATCCCTTGGTCAGGAAGATGTGCTAGAGAAGGGAATGGCAGCCCACTCCAGTATTCTTGCCCGGAGAATCCCATGGACAGAGGAGCCTGGTGGACTACAGTCCATGGGGTCACAACTACTTCTAGGTAGCAGATTAAGATTTGAGGGAGAGTCAGGGAATTTTTGCATTTTCTGTATGGTTTGAATTTTTTACAGTGAGAATGTTTTTTTCTAAATGCCTCACATATTAAAAGGAACAAAATAACTGTTACAGAATGTAGAAAATGGAAAGCTTCCCAATTCAATTTATAGAACTAGCATAACCCTGATATTAAAGCCTGACTGTGTTAGCACAAATCAGGAGGACTAGAGATCAATGTCACTTATGAATATGGATGGAAAATTCCTACGTGGAACATTAGCAAATGGAATCCAGCAGTATATATTAAAAAAAAACATGACTCAGCAGGGTTTATTCCAGAATCACAAGGATGGATGAATATCAGGAAATCTATAACACAGTTTATCAAGACAATCAGTACTGCCCTTGGACCTGGGCAACAGGGCCACCTACCTTGGCCCACCTCCAGCCCGGCTTCTCCCAAAGGATGAAGGGATGCCTCTGGGCCAAGAAGGCTTGTCCTGTCTTCCTCCTCACCATTAAACCACACTAGACAGTATATTCAAAAGCAGAGAAAAGCAGAGGACTCTAAAACCGCTGCTCAAATAGCCTCAAGTCCTTTTCCAGGGCCTACACTGGCCTCTCCCCGCCGCCCCTCCCCGCTGGTTCTGGCCCCTCAGGGGTGGTGGGCTGCAGCCTGGGTAGGGGTTGGTGAGACTGTCTAAGCTTTCACATTCTAGTGTGAACATTCCAAGGAGTGTGAGTATTCTAAATTCAGACCTGGCCTGCCAGGTTGTTTTGAAGGTAAATGTCAAGGTAGGAAACAAGAACATATTTTATTTAACAATTTGATGTTTTGGTTTGCAGTTTCTAAATATTTAGAAGTATAACAGGCCAGGCCTCCATCTGTACTCCTGGCCCAGGCTCCACAGTTGTTACGGGCAGCCCAACAATAATAGAACCTGGAAGAATAAAGCATGATACCCAAAATAGAAAAGATTGTGGAAAGGTGACTTAGGAGGAAGAGGCAGAGTCATGGGAAGATGGAAATGGAGACATTCTGAAACTCAACCTCTTGGTCCTTAATATGTGCCTTCCTCTGCTAGGTGGTATAAGGAGTGAAGAGGAGACCCGAGAACCATAGGAGAATATGGTTCATTCTGACTCCTAGAACCATAAGAGAAGAGTACGTGGTTTTAAGCCACTATTTTTTTTTAAAAAAAGAAAACACATTTTTTCAACCAAGACCCAATTTTCTAAATACTATCATCAGCATTTCATACCAGTAAATGGGGTCTTATTTACTAACAGCTTAACAAAAATATACAAGAAGCTATTATTATGGTATGAAAGGGTATTTCCAAAATGATTAATTCCTGGAAAATATGGAAATGAAATGTATTCCCTAAACAGACATAATTGAGGCAAGGGGGAGGGGGACATTCATATTGTCGAAACTTTGAGGCAGGGTGAGAGAGGGGACTATAATTTAAAAGTTGGGAACAATTTTCTGTCACTAAAGATGGAGTTCTATATTTATCTTTAAGGCCAACTGATTTTTGTTGTTGTTCGAGTTGTTTGGGTTTTTTCCAGCCACAGCAAGTGGGATCTTAGTTCCCCAACCAGGGATCGAAACCACGTCCCCTGCATTGAAAGTGTGGAATCTTAACCACGGGACCACCAGGGAATTCCCTAAGGCCAGCTGTTTTTTTATTGTTGTTTATTTTGGCAAAGTACACTAGAATTATATCTAAATTATTGCACAATAACTTTATCGCACAGATTAAAGCTGGTATCCATCGATTGTTCTTAAACTGTGAAGTCAACACAACCTGAATATTTGCGTTAACTGTAACCATTTCTTCATGCCAGTTTTAGTGTCCGCTGTATCAGTGTATAAGAATATGCCAAGACTCTGGCTTTTTCTGTGGAGAGATGGGTTTTGTGGTTCTTTCATTATTTTTTGGCTACGCTGGGTCTTTGTTGCAGCTCGCAAGCGTTCTCTAGTTGCAGCGTGTGGGGGCTTCTCTAGAGTTGCAGTGCGTGGGTTTCTCTTGTTGCAGAGCTCCGGCGCGTGCAGACTTCCGTGCACAGGCTTAGTTGCCTCCATGGTGCGTGTGACCTTAGTTCTCTCACCAGGGATGGAGACCGAGTCCCCTGCCACACCCCTGCCGACGTTTGTTATTTGTAGACTTTGTAATCATGCAGACCAATAATCTTACAGAATGTCTTTCAGTTGAGGTTTGTCTGATGTTTTCTCAGTTATGTTCCGGTTATGAATCATGGGCGACATATCATAGAAGTGATATATATTTTCACTGCAGTCTATCAGGTGGCACACGATTTTGATTTGTCCCCTTACTGATGACATTAACTTTGATCACTTTTTTTAAGGTAGCGTCTCACAAAATTCTCTCCTGTAAAGTTCTCTTTTCCCCTTTGTCATGAATGAGGACTTTATACTTTGAGACTATGTAAATGCCCTGGGCTGTCTCAAACTTTTAATGTATTCATTTTTTAATTTATAGACTCATAGTTTCCTATTTTATTACTGCTTCCCTTTCTGTGCTTTACTTTTTTTGAAACTGTGTGAGTGGATATTAAAAACTAATTTTTAAAACTATTTTAAAAACTTAATTTTTATAAAGAAAGAACCTGAAGTCTAAAACCTCCACTGATCACGAACCTTGACTGAAATTCATCATTATCCCTTGACCAAGCTCAGGGCATGTACCACCAAAGGTGTCTGGGGTGTGTGCGATGGGGACAGAGGGCGTGATAGCAACCCCAGTGGAACTCAGAACTGAGTAGGGAGAGAGCTTCCCCCAACATGGAAGATGGAGAAGCAGGGAGAATGGAAACTAGACAGCAAGGACAATTGTTCAGTCACTAAGTTGTGTCTGATTCTTTGCAACCCCGTGGACTGCAGCACTCCAGACTCCCCGTCCTTTACCATCTCCTTGGCTTGACCAGAGCACACCTCCGCAGACAGACATATTCTGCAGAGTTTGCTCAGATTCATGTCCATTGAGTCAGTGATGCTGTCTAACCATCTCATCCTCTGCCGCCTCCTTCTCTTTCTGCCCTCAATCTTTCTCCGCATCAGGGTCTTTTCCAGTGAATCAGCTCTTTGCATCAGGTGGCCAAAGTATTGGAGCTTCAGCTTTAGCAAAGACAATAGTGGATGTAAAAACAACAAAACTCAGAAAAAAGACTGACTAGAGGGCCTTGGAGTCTTGAGTTGGGAAATAGGGGCTGTTGGAGAATGGGAATGGGTACCAACAAGTGAAGGAACAAGGGCCAAGGCCAGAGGGTGATCACAAGGGAATGAGGCCCCTGCTCCCTGGCATGGCGAGTTGGAAGCCAGGCTACTTTCTGTGAACTTGGGACCCAAGTGGGGAAAACTGGTGGCACCTGAGTAGGGGGTGGGGGGTATTCAGGGCAGAGAATCCGCTCCTAGAAAGGCCTGATGGCATCTCCAAAAACAGAATGTGTCTTGGTAGGAGGCTTTATATGAAAGGATTTGTCCCAGGAATTTGCTAGTTGTTCTTCCCAGAGGCCGACTTGAGCCCAGCATTTGAACTTTGGCGGTGATACCAGGATGGAGAAGGTTGTCGGCAGTCACTGAACTCTTGGTAGACTGTCTTTCGACACAGGAAGGATCCGCCACGTTACATGAATCATGCTTAAAGCCATCATTCTGTGCCTCTCAGCCAGACTTTTCTCTCTCCACCTCTCAGCCACAAATCCATGGAGTCTGCTTATCACTCCTGTGTTCACAGGATATTTTAGGAAACTGTTCCTATGTTGGCAGCTGTCCTTGGCTTGACCAGAGCACACCTCCGCAGACAGACATATTCTGCAGATTTCTAACAAAGCAAATATGTTGATTCTGGCATAGGTTGGGCCCAATGTATCAGACTAGATCGCTTGGCTGACTAGGAAAAAATATCTAGGGAAAACACACTTTATGATTTTAATTGTTATTATAGGTGCTGTCGAAAAATAAATCTGTGACCTGCCATATATTTCAGTGAAAGAGCTCACATCTGGTTCCGATTAGCTCTGGAGTCTGTTGGCTGACTTAGCACGGGAGCCTTTTCTGGAAGTCAACTCTGTGTCTCAGGGATTTTTGTTTTCACCCAGAGAGACACAGTGGAGACCTTGTTCCAGCACAAAGGCATTAACTGTTAGCGTGACCCCTCACACACACGGCAACGCTCACCAAAGCCCTCAGAGTGCTGTCCTGGAGAGCTGAGATGACGAGGCTGAGGCTGAGGGCGGATGGATGGAGAGAGAGCTCCAGGCGAGCTCGACAGACCAGGCTTTAGGTGTAGCCGTCTTCACCTCCATTCACAGGGAGGACCGATAGAAGCGCTGATGAAGGTAGTGTCAACCCTCACTCTTGTTCTGAGAAAGAGGAAAGAATCATAATAATAAATGCTACATATGCTGTGTTCACTGTTATGATGAACGAGATGGTAAAATCTGTAACAGACATCCTGGGATAGTTCACTTTCTCCTCTCAAGATATAAGAGCTATGATCAGCATACATCTCACTCTCTCTATGGGCACGATGGCAGAATGATTGGTAAAATGGGTGGCATGAAGCCAACACAGCCAATAGCTGCACTTGGTCCATAGAAGTCAAGGTGTCCACTGAGCAATGTCAAGGATGAGATGCCTTTGACCTGAACCCATGTGATTTTTTGTGTGTGTGTGTGCCACATGGCATGCGGGATCTTAGTCCCCTGTCCAGGGATTGAAACCCCTCCACCCCTTCAGCAGTGGAAGCTTGGAGTCTTAACTACTGGATGGCCAGGAAATTCCATGAACCCTGGTGATTTTAAAATCTGCTGGCAGTAGCAGATTGTGGCTCACGGGGTGTCACAACTCCTCCAGCATCCTTCTCCGTGGATAGGAAGAACAAGATAGCTTCCACCTCTGATTCCTCCCTCTCCACTCAACGTGTGTCCATGGATGATAGGGGTCACATGGGAAAATACAGTGTCCTGCCCTATTCCTGGGACATAAGTGCATCTCACCTGGGGTGACCTCCCCTCACTCTCCATCCACATGGTCCTCTCCCCACCAGTCATACCCTACACACACCAAGAACTCTTGGCCTCACTACATGTGCACTGCCTCTCAGAGGAAACAGACCAGTTGTTACCAGTTATAGCCATGAATGGAGAGAGGTAATGATAGCCTTGAACAAACCTGACTTAATGGGAGGAGAGTTTCTTTCCCCAGTGCATACCTGTATCCGCATAATAGACTTTATTCTTCAAAAAGCCTTTGCTGAGTTGCCCCATGTAAGTAAGTTTCCACGAATAATTGGATGACTGGTCGCTTTTGTCACAAGGAGAGAGCTACCGTAAATGCAGGAATAAGTGGATGCTTCTCTGCATGGAAATGTATTAAGTACTCATCTTCTGTATAGCCAGTAACTACTAAGCAGTTGCTCTAAGCACATTTGGTGGTTCCGCTGGTGAAGAATCTGCCTGCAATGCAGGAGACCTGGGTTCAATCTCTGGGTTGGGAAGATCCCCTGCAGAAGGGAAAGGCTACCCACTCCAGTATTCTGGCATAGAAAACTCCATGGACTGTATAGTCCGTGGGGTTGCAAAGAGTTGGACGCAACTGAGTGACTTTCACATACATACTAAGCACATGCCAAGTGTTAACACACGTAATTCTCACCATGGCCTTCTAAAGGAGTTACCATAACAATATCTATTGTACAGGCAAGGAAACAGTTATGGGGAGGTTTTGTTGTTGTTGTTGTTTGCTTGTTTGGAGTTTTTTTGGCTGCTCTGGGTCTTTGTTGTGGTACACAGGCTTAGTTGACCTGTAGCATGTAAGAACTCAGTTCCCAGAGTAGGGATTGAACCCGTGTCCCCTGCATTGGAAGGTGGATTCTTAATTCACCAAACCACCAGGGAGGTCCCAGGTTAAGGGTCTTGACTGAGGCAATTCAGCTAGTGCTAGAAAAATCATTGGTTAGGTTATAATAATTCATTTCAATTTTATAGTAAATCTCATTATAATGTTGGTGAATGACACAAAACACTTAAGGGTATTGAAAATCCAGCGAGACTAAATTGCAGAAAGATCCTGTTAGTTTTAACTCTGTCTGCCGTCAGTCTCCTGACAGTTCTGACCCTGCGTCATCCTGCTACAATGTCCCATTCTTTCCAAACCCCAGTCACCACCCTTACTCAACCCTTTCCTCTGTTTGCCTTGAACTTTATACTGGCCTCTTAACTAGTCTCCTGGCTTTTTGCTGCTTCCCAGCTCCAGTGCAGTTATTGCTCACTGCCAGATTAAACCAACACAGTACACCTCTGTCTCAGCCCCAGCCTGCTCCAAGCCCATCCAGTCTTCCATGGCACGTCATGACCAACTCTGCCAATGTTACTTGAGTTATGCTCTCTGACTCAAGACATGTCTGCTCAGCCTTAAGCCAAAGTACTGTGCTAGGTTGTAGGAATTCAGAGTTGAAAGGTGATAGTCCCTGTCCTCAAATTGTTTTCCATGGTGAGAAGACAGACTTGTAAACAAATGCAAAATCATAAGTTAGTTGTTCCAAGGTAGGAGTGTACAAAGTACAGAAGGAGAAGAAGTACCTCCATCCGCCCCGGGGGCATCCCCAGATGCCTGTGAGTTGAGAGAGCAAACCAAAGTCCCGAGGGGACCAGAGGAGTGAGATCCAGGAGGAGGGCCCAGGGCACAGGCATGCTGTGGAAGGGCAAGCAGCTGAGGCCAGTGGTGACAGAGTTCGATGGGAAGTTGAGAAAACGGGACCAGATAAAGGCCGTTCATGAGCTGAGTTACTGTATAGATATAAATTCAACTCCAAACTGAAAAATCATTTTACAGGAAAAAATAAGTGTGAGAATTGCCAGGATTTTTTAAAAAAGAATAATGAGGAAAGAAAAAAACTATTACTGTACTAAGTATTGAAATATAAGATCACAGCGGTAGGAACTGTGTGGTCCTGGTGGGGATTAGAAAGATAAGGAATATAATAGGCAGTACAGAAATGGATCCAGGTATATATTACTAGACTTATAAACATATTTTTTTAATTTTATTTTTTGGCCAACCTTGCAACATGTGGGAATCTTAGTTTCCTGACCAAGGATCAAACCCAAACCCCCTGCATTGGAAGCATGGAGTGTTAACTACTGGACCACCAGGGAAGTCCCCGGACTTGTAAATATTTTAAATGTGACATGTCAAATTGAGATAAAAAGACAATGGATTATCCAAAATATGTTTCTGGAACAACTACCTGAACTATCTTGGAAAAAATGTTGGGTTCCCTACCTTTCCCCATCATTCACTAAATTATAGACCAGTGCTCTCCAATAGAATTTTCTTTGATGATGGACATATCCTATATCTGTACTGTTCAACATGACAGCCACTGGCCACATGTTACTGAGCACTTGAAATAGGGCTATTGCATTGAGAAACTGAATTTTTTATGTTAATTGAAATATAAATAGCTATTTGTGACTGGTGACTGCCATATTGAAGAGCACTGTTCTAGAGGGACTAAAGGTAGAATATAGGAAAGAAAATAATAAAATGCTAGAATAAAATATATTTAAGCAAATATATAATTTTGGCGGTAAATAATGTCTTCATTGTCATATCAAAAGCAGAAATCAGAAAAGATGGCTTTCATTACATAAAAAATGTTAACCTTTGGAATACATGGAAACAATACAATAAAAGACAAATTTAGACATTTATATTTTTATAGGAAATGACTTATAAGTTAATGCATAAGTTGTAAGTTAATACTGTAATATAATTAAAAACAAGCCTTAGAAAAAGAAACAACACGAATAGGAAAAACCACAAAAGAAGATGTCCAATAAATATGAAAAAAACGTCAGCCTCACTTGTAATCACAGATTGACCAGTCAGGACAACCATGAGACAGTTTGTCAATCTGACAATGCCTTAAAATAATCTCGCTATAAGAACTTCCCTGGCAGTCCAGTGGTTAAGACTCCTTGCTTCCACTTCGGGGGGCACCACTTCCATCCCTGATCAGGGAACTAAGATCCAGCATGCTGGCCAAAAACAAAAAAGTTGCTGTAAGCATTGTTGCAGAGAGGGTAGCAAAATCGGCATGTTTCTACATTGTGTGAGGAGGTGTAATTGATGCAACCTTCTGGAAAGCAGTTTAGCAAAACAGATCAAATTACACATTCTTGGGTCAAATTTCAGGTATTCTTATATCCCCGATTTTTATTTTACCTGAAAACCCACCCCGCAACCCACCCCCCCACCATATCCATTATTATTATTTTTTTGTTTGTGTGTGGGGTAAATTTTTATTTAACTGAATCAGTGATTTCTAGATGGCCATTATTTGCTCTATGATGGCTGCAGTCCGGGTCCCATATCCTGTGGCATCCTTTAGGGCAAAGGAGAACCGGTCTCGCCAGAGCTCAGGAAATGACCGTCACTGCGATTCACTGAGCGTTCAGCTCTGTGTAGTGCACTTGACCTGCAGCCTCTCACCAGTACCTGATGACATAGATGCCTAGATACGATCATACACATTTTACAGACGGGGAAATAGTCCCAGAGTGGTTCAGTGTCACACTGCCAGAAAGCCAGGGTTTGAAGTTGGGTCTGTGACTCCAAGCCATGCTCTTGTGGCTGGCAAGGACTGTGGGACCACATGGACATTGAGGCCCTGTTGGGGTGAGGCCGAGGTGGGTAAGACCCCTGCACACTGGCCCTCTAGACGGGAGTGGCGACTTCACCAGCAAAGCCAGATGTGTTCCCCAACATCCCCGGTGATCTCTCCATCTCTTAGTTACCCTCCTCCTGGGACCTGAAATAAGAAAATCGGTGTCTGTGGGTGGGGAGGAGCTGGGTTTTAACTCGTTTTGAAAAGACTCTAACTTGTGGAGGCTGGGACAGGGTAGAGCTCTCAGAAAAGGAATTTGGGGAATGGAGTGTCCTCTGACTTTTCCATCTGCTCTGACAAGGCCCTGCCAGTGATGCCGGAATGCTGTGTGTGTGCCCAGCCTGGTTGAGGCTCATCCATCTCCTGCAACCGATGGGGCGGGGGCCTCAGGTTCTACAACAGAGGTGGTGGGGTTGGGGGTAGGGTCGACTGGGGTGGGGCGGTGGGGAGTGGGGGCTCCCAGGGAGGGAGAGCTTGGCAGCTGCTAGCTCTCTCTCACAGCATAGCTCAAGCCTGAGATAGTGGTGTGCTCACACGGAAGTGGGTTGAGGGAGCAGAGCCAAACCCCATTTGGTCTCCATGCCTGGAGAATTCCACGGACAGAGGAGCCTGGTGGGCTGCAGTCCATGGGGTTGCAGAGTCGGACACAACTGAGCTACTGACGCAGAGCACACACAGCTCAGAAAGCGACTTGGGTCAAGGCTGCGGGCGGAGTTGGGTCTGTCACAGGGAGCTGGTGGCTGGGACCATCTTCTGGTGGTTGGACCTCCCCAAAAGAAGCAGAGAAGGGTGGTCTCCACTGGGCAGGAAAGGATGAAAAGTCAGGTTTGCACGGATGATCCATTTTGATTTAAAAACAAACCAAGGGACATCTTTCCTGGAGGATTTTGCTTTTGTGTCTGTTTTTAAATGGTTAGAAATGTATTTGTGTGAACTTGGACAATTTGTTGAGTCTCAGCTGCAGTATCTGTGAAACACGGACCTAGACCTGCGGATGTTCTGTTAAGGTCCCTTTTAGTGTGAAGGTCAAGATACTCAAGACATTCCTGAGTTCTGCCCCGGACCTACTGAGTTAGAATCTCCCAGGGAGGGAGCCTGGACATCTCTGTTTTATTTTATATTTATTTGTCTTTTTAATAGATGAGGATACTGAAGCATACTTTTTTTTAGATTTATTTAGATATAGTTAACATACCACACTGTATAAGTTTAAAGTGTACAGCATAATGACTTGATATACATATACACTGTGAAGTGATTACCACAGTGAAGTCAGTTACCATCTATCCCCATGTGTAATTACAAAAATTTTCTCCTTTTGATGAAAACTTCCAGGATCTATTCTCTTAGCAGCTTTTGACTATACCAATACAGTATTTTTAAATATAATGTTACATAGTACATCCCCAGGACTTCTGTATCTTATAACTGGAAGTTTGTACCTTCATCCCATTCCCGCACCCCTACTCCCTGCCTCTGGCAATCTTAAATCTGGTTTTGTTTTCTATGAGTTTGTTTACCTGTGTTTTTGATTCCATATACAGGTGGGATCATACCTGGCTTTCTCTGTCTGACTTATTTCATTTGAGTCTGTGTTTTAGTGGTACCTAGGTGAGTCTTCAAGGGCTTTCCTTGTGGCTTAGCTGGTAAAGAATTCTGCAATCTAGGAGACCTGGGTTTGATCCCTGGGCTCGGAAGATCCCCTGGAGAAGGGAAAGGCTTCCCACTCCAGTATTCTGGCCTGGAGAATTCCATGGACAGTACAGTCCATGGGGTTGCAAAGAGTCGGACACAACTTTGCGACTTTCACTTACTCACCCAGACGAGTCTTCAGGGGCTTCCCAGGTGGCACAAGTGGTAAAGAATCTGCCTGCCAATGCAGGAGACATGGGTTCGATCCCTAGGTTGGGAAGATTCCCTGGAGAAGAAAGTGACAGCCCACTCCAGTACTCTTGCCTAGGAAATCCTGTGGACAGAGGAGCCTGGCGGACTGCAGTCTCTGGAGTCACAAAAAGTCAGACATGACTGGGCGACTGAGCATGCACGCAGGCAGGTAGTCTTATATCAGTAAAAATCAGGAATTGCTTTAGGGGCTGGGACACCTCTAAACGCTCCCACCTCTATTTTTGAGAAAGGAACAGAGAAGGGAGATGGAAGCTGGGACCCTGTGGGGTCACTAGGTACTCTGTGATGTCAGGAATCAGAGCCTGAATCCCTGAGTCCTTCTGCCCCCCTTGATATCCCCACCTGCTATCCAGGAACCCTGGGGCTCTGAATTTGTAAGGAATGTGCTCATACACTGGCACCAAGGAGGGACAGCAGGACATCAGCACAGGGTTGGAGGACCCATTCCTGACCATGGAACTGGATTTGGGGGGCAGGGCATGGGTCTGTTTTCGCTCTGCCACTGGTCTTGGCAGAGTAGCTCTGTGAGGCCTTGAGCCAGGGCTTGACTTTTCTGGGCCCCAGTTTCTTCATCAGTGCACCAGAGATGATTAATAAGCTCATTGATTGTCCAATAGTTAATAAATCTTACTGAGCTCTCGCTGTCAGGCACTATCTTTAGACTGCTGGTTGCATCCAGTGAGGAATTGATAGAAGTGCTTTGAGAGGCACGAAGCTCTTTATCAGCATTTCCCGAGGGTGCACCAAGGATGTGGGCTATTAATAGCGCTCCAGGAAAATAAAAAGGGTCTGTATTCAGTTGAGGAAACGCTTGACTAAATCAAATTAAACTGTCTTTGATTTAGGACTTCTCTGAGTCTTTTATTGAATGTGCACTGACTTGCCGGGGCTGAGGCTGTCTGTGAGTGGGGTTGGAAGTGGCAGAATTCAGACCTTAGTGATAGCTCTCATTAGTGGAGCATCTTGTGTGTGCGTGTGTGTGTGTGTGTGTGTGTGTGTGTTGGTGGGGAAATATGCATACGACAAAATTTACCACGCAGTAGCGGGAAGTCGGTTCACACTGCTGTGCAACCGTCCATCCTAGAACCTTGCCATCTGCTCTCAAATAACTCTGCACCTATTAACCAGTAACTCCCCATTCCCCCCAGCCCCCACCAGCCCGCAGCAACCACCACTTTCCTTTCTGTCTCTATGAATTTGACGCTCTAGAGACCTTGTATAAATGCTGGCACACAATATTTGTCCTTTTGTGACTGTCTTAGTCCTTTTGTGCCTGACTTGGCGGATGTTCCCCAAGGTTCATCCATGTTGTAGCAGGTGTCAGAATCTCTGTCCTTTTCTTAAAAAAAAAATAATTTGTTTGTTTATTTGGCTGTGCCTCACAGGATCTTCACTGTGGCATGTGGGATCTAGTTCCCTGCCCAGGGGTCAAACCTGGGCCCCTTGCGTTCAGAGCTCAGAGTCTTAAGCCACAGGGCCACCAGGGAAGTGCCAATGTCCCTTTCAAGTTGAATAATATCCCGTTGTGTGTATTAACTGCCTTTTGTTTTTCCATTCATACATCTGTGGATGCTGGGGTTGTTTGCAGCATTTGGCTGTCCTGAACGGTGACGCTGTGAACAGGACTGTGCAAATATCTCTTTGAGTCCTGCTTTCAATTTTGAGGGGTAGATACCCAGATGTGGAACTGCCAGAGTATCTCTTGGGCTAGTGTTCTCTGGAACACACTTTGGGAACATTGCTCTTTATAGCTCTGAGGGAGCTGTTAAGTGAGAAAATTCCCTAATTTTTCAGGGATATTCCTGCCGTGGATGATGCAATGGGAAAACCTCCGGAGTTAGGAGTTCGAACTTACATTCCTCCCTGAGGACCTCCGTGGCTCTTAGTTTCTACAGCGGTTAACTGAGTATGATCAACTGGACAAGCTCTTGAAATCTCACATTCTCTGACCTGACTCGGTCCGCCTGCCATGTGATCTGAGACCGGGATGGAGGCAGAAGCGGGTTGGGGTTGGGGGAGCAATCTGGAAGAGAGAGCCTGCGTCGAGGGACAGTGTCAGGTCTTTGTCCTTCAATTAAAATTAAAAAAAAATTTTTTTAACCTATTTCCTTTTGTAGGGGGCAAAGATGTTTAGCTCTTCCCTCACCTTGCTTCAGGGTCTCTGTCTCCGACTTGCCCTTTAGTCTCTGGAGCTGGTGACCTTCCTCTGCTCTTTCTCCCTCCTCCTCCATCAGCCAAACTGCTCCAGGGGAAGAGAGGGCTGCCTGTGTTTCTCCTCACTTTCCTATGGGAAGAGCAGTTTTCCTTTTCTCCTCCCATTAGAAACACAAAAGAGAAGGGTCACGAGCTTCAGAAGCCTCCTTGTCCCACGAGAGAGGAGTGATTTTCCACTTTCTTTTTCAAAGGCAGAGTCTTTCCTCTCCCATTAGGAATCTCTGGCTGCTCCTTGAATTTTAAATATAATAACCAGGTTTATACATTAAGCAAGCTTTGCCTGGTTCCCTTAGCAACAGCCCTAACTTTTATAGCTCATCCTAAAGGAACTTGCACATTTCATGATAATAACACCTCACTGATCCGGAAGGGAAGAAATCTTAACCTTTTGGAATGATGAATATCTAAAATTAATCCACAAAGCAAAATAAACCCCCTACCCCCACCCCGAGTCCCTGGAATAACCTTCACAAAGTCCCACACTAGAGACAAGAGCTCTATTTGTAAGAATAAGAGACTATAGACCCGGAAATTCTATTCACTCTTTTTTAGCACATCCTCCTCAACAGCGAGTCAAGACCGGGGAGGGAGCCGCTGCAGACAGACTGTGTTAGCAACAGTGTTAAACCATCTGGCAGCCCGAGGACAAAGGAGACAGAAAACTAAAAAAAGCAGACATAGAACTGTGCTGTGACATTTTTGACAGATTCCAATCAAAACACCTAAAGTCAACAAAGTACTGACTTTCGGAAAGATAAGCTTCAGTTATCTGGAAAACTCATTGGGTTTTTTTTTAAGAATTTGGTGCCAGCAGAGCTACGTAATTGAATCATCACTGTATTTTTGAACCAAAAAAAAAAAAAAAAAACCAACCTAGCAAGGCATTCAAAGTGTTTTTTAATCTATCTGTTGAATGAGTCACTTGTGGTATGTATGGAGCTGGGGGAGCTGGTGAGGTCTTGGCTAAGACTGGACTCCTAGATTCTATGAAAGTTTGGTGGTTCTATGGAGGAAAACCCAACCTTTAAAATATGCAAGCTGTCCTCTTGTTTAAATCGAGGCTGGGATTTTGGCCTTGATTTAGGGGAAAACTTTTAATAGGCCTTCAGTGCTATAAAGGCAAAGTAGCTGAGTTACTCTGTTCTGGATGCAGAGGTTCGCTTCTCTGTTGTTAGTTGCTTAGTCATGTCTGACTCTTTTGAGACCCCATGGGCTGTAGCCCATCAGGCTCCTCTGTTCCTGGATTTCCCAGGCAAGAATACTGAAGTGGGTTGCCATTTCCTCCTCCAGGGAATCTTCCCCGCCCAGGGATCAAACCCACCTCTCCTGCGTTGCAGGCAGATTCTTTACTGTCTGAGCCACGAGGGGAGCCCTTCACTTCTCTGTGTGATAATGTTAATGCATGTCTTCCCGTGGGCAGAGCCACCTCACAGATGTTTCCAGAATGACTGTTTCTTCTGGGAAGGTGTGTGATGTGTCTTGTCCAGGACTGGGAGCTGTTATCAGAACATCCAGGAAAGTGGCCTGAAGCCTTATCTTCAATGATGGCTGACTGAGGCCCCTAAAGGCAGCTAGATGGCCTGTCCAGGCCTCAGGCAACCTGAACTCTCCCACAGATATCCTTCCAGGCCGGGTTATTCTAGAACAGCCACTCAACCTAAGACCTTAGGAAATGTCCTGACTCCAGAATATTGTTCTGATGCCTTTTGGGGGCCAAAGGGCAAGAGCACATTCTTCTGGGAGTGGGTAGGGTTTCCCTTGCCAGGAATGGTTGTTCTCCTGATCAGTCATCCTGGGACCTAAAATCGGGACTTGGAAGGAGCTCTCAACTCTCCAGGAGAAAACTGCTTTTATTGCTTTGAGCCTCAAGGAAGGAAAACCTGGACTCCCGGACTCCCTGGAAAGGAGGGTTTATTCAGGATACCCACACTGTGGGAGGTGACACGTCAAGGGTGATTGAAAGGCATCAGAAGGGGGTGGGATCTCCAGATAAGATGCTGGACGCCAGAAAAAAAAAAGCTGGATGCTCACTTAAATTTGCATTTCAGATAGACAACAAATAATATTTTAGCATAAATATGTTCTGACTGTTGCATGGTTCCTAATATTGCCCAAAACGTAGTGACACTAAAAAATTGTTTGTCTGAAATACAATTTAAATTGGGCAACCTAGATTTTTATTTGATAAATTGACAACTCTAAGAAGGGAACCTCTGTGAAGACCCTCCATGCTATCTTCTCTGTTTCCTCCAAGTTTCCTGTATTAAATATGAAATAAGTCAGGCTCAATGTTGCTAGGAGCACTTGAAGAAGGGGTCTGTGCCCTGCTGGGGTGAGCCATACTGGCCCAGAGGGCTCCCCAAGGCCAAAGGAGTCAGGCTGTAGGTGGAGGAGGGGTTCCTTGGGGAGAGAAGAGTGGGGGAGTCACTCAGGATCTCAGGGCTGATGGTGAAAGTGGAGTCAGGACAGATGTCTCGTGGGCATTTCATCTGGAGTTCTAGAAAACTTGCAGAGGATCCTGGTAAAAGTGTGTGGTCAAGGTGGCTGGGGCCCTGGCTATGATGATTGTGACAGAGTGACCTCATAAGCTGGTGACGTGTGGGATACTCGGGTTACAAATTCAATTTTCAGCCTCAGAGTTGAAGACTGTGATGTTATGATTCATAATATAAAATGTGTATTTGGTCTTTGACCCCATTTCTGGCACGGAGCTCCGAAAACCCTTGGAATTGCCTGGAAATAGCTTGATATGGTGTCTTTTGTTAGGTTAGTGAGGAGACTCTTGGAAAACACCTATGGCTGGGGCGGGTTGCTGGGAGAACCAACCGTGTGATTACAGAGTTAGACCATTCAGTCCCCCTCCACCTTCCCCCACCCCCGACCTCCGGAGAAGGGTTGTTGTTGTTTAGTTGCTAAGTCATATCCGACTCTTTGTGACCCCATGGCCTGAAGCCCGCTAGACTCCTCTGCCCGTGGAATTTTCCAGGCAAGAATACTGGAGTGGTTTGCCATTTCATTCTCCAGAGGGACTGGTGAATCCATCACCAGTAGCTGGTGATTTAATCAATTGAACTTCTGCAGTGAAGCCTCCAAAAACCCCCAAAGGAGGGGCTTTTGGGTTGGTGAATGCGTGGAGGGCCGGGGACACTGATGCTGGATGGGGCGCAGAAGCTCCACCCCCTTCCCACACACCTTGCCTTCTGCATCCTTTCCATCTGGCTGTTCCTGAGTTGTGTCAACTGAAAAAAAGGAAAAAGTACAGCCTAAAAGCTGAGAAGTATGTTTTACTCGGCAGACTTTCTGAGAACTTAAGCCAGGGAGGCAGTCTGTCAGATAGCTGTGAGGGACTGCTCCGGAGAGGCAAGGTGTGGGGTGCCAAGATATAGAGGAGTTTTTGCAGCAAAACCCCAAATAGTTGGAACATCAAAAGATGTCTGTTAATTAAAGAAAAGCAGACACCAAGTTAACGCTTTCGGCGCTTTTCTATGCATGGGATGACGCAGGAGCCTGGGCTCCTAGAAATCAGTCCTGTGATAGGCACCTGAACTAGCCAGGGTCAGCACTCTTACAGGGGCATTTCTGTGCACCGTGTCCTCTGATAACCTGTGATTGCACCAGTATTAACATTCAACTTTTTCTGCTGTCTCTGTTTGCTCTGAGGCCCCCACGTTGAGAACAGAGGATGTGAGCTGCCCACATATTCTCCAGAAAGGCTCCAGACCATCTGTGCAGAACTCACTAAAGTCATGCCCCCAAACCTAGCAGGGGACTTTCCGAGCATCAGCCACTGAAGTCTGCACAGGGGGAGCAGGGGTGTCCACAACGAATTGGACAGGTTTCCCCAGAATCATCAGGATGGGGCACGAAGGTGAGAATGGGGTGCCCTTTCCTTTCTCAAGTCCAGGTGGCCTGGCCTGTATCCCCCCTGGAGTGGCCTCACCCTGGAACCTGCCACACCTGGAAAATGAAGTCAGAGCCGCTCGAGGCGGATGCTTGGGATCGGGCCGTCCTCGGGTTTTGTTTCAGGACATGGGTGAGTGGCCTTTCCCACGGGCCCTGTGTACCTGTGGAAGGAGGCCAGGCTTCAGTCCTCTGGAAGAGGAACTCCGTGATGAACCTAAAAAGAATAATGCTGGGTGAGAGCGGCCCAATCGAAAAAAAAGAGCACATGTGGTATGATGCCATTTACATAAAATTCTAGAAAGTGAAGTGAAGTGAAAGTTGCTCAGTCATGTCCGACTCTTTGCGACCCCATCGGCTATACAGTCCATGGCATTCTCCAGGCCAGAATACTGGAGTGGGTAGCCTTTCCCTTCTGGAGGGAAAGGCAAGTTTATCTCTAGTGCCAGAAAGCAGATGAATGATGCCCGGGGGGTGGGGGAGGGACAGGAGAGAGGATCACTGAAGGCCCAGAGGAAACTTTTGGGAATGATGGACTGTTCATTATCTTGATTCTTGGTTCAGTGAGCCTCTTCTAAAATCAAAACTTATCAGCAGTACACTTTGTGTAAGAAAATATAGGTTATTGTAAACCAACTATATCTCAGTAAAGCCATATTCCATGTAAGTGGATCTTCTGCCCTCAGCAGAAAGAGGTTGGATGCAGAAACTGGTCTTAAGTGATCAGCCAGGTAGTATATTACCTTGGTCAGAAGGTGGCACTGGGGGAGATTGGAGTTTTGGTAAAAGATTTGATCTGTTTTTAAATCTCTTATGATGAAATTGTTTGTTAATTCCTGAAAGAGAACAGTGTGGAACAAGGTTGCTTCCTGCTTTGCATTCTGATGATTCTAGCTCACTAGGTAACCAGTTATGTTTGATTGTACATCTGTCTACCTGATCTCTTCCACCTGCTGCTGCTGCTTCTGCTAAGCAGCTTCAGTCGTGTCTGACTCTGTGTGACCCCAGAGACGGCAGCCCACCAGGCTCCCCCATCCCTGGGATTCTCCAGGCAAGAACACTGGAGTGGGTTGCCATTTCCTTCTCCAATGCATGAAAGTGAAAAGTGAAAGAAGTTGCTCAGTCGTGTCCGACTCTTAGGGATCCCATGGACTGCAGCCCACCAGACTCCTCCACCCATGGGATTCTCCAGGCAAGAGTACTGGAGTGGGGTGCCATTGCCTTCTCCGGTCTCTTCCACCTACTGGGTATCAAATGATCTGCTGCTTATTCTTAATTGCCTTTCTGGAAAATGAAGAAAAACATCACCCATAGTGATGCTGTGTGACAGCAGAGACAGAGGTTGGAGTGATGGGTCTATAAGCCAAGAAGTGCCAATGATGATTGCAGCCACCAGAAGCTAGGAAGAAGCAAGGAAACACCTTCCCTAGAGCCTTCAGAGGGAGCCAGACTGTGCTACCTGGATGTCAGACGTGTAGCCTCCAGAAGTGGAGAGAAGAAACTTCCGTCAGTTTAAGCCACCCCATTTGCAGTGATTTATTATGACAGCCCTAGACACCAACATAGATGGGTAGGACTTTGAAATGCAGGACAGGACTTTGTATAGACAGAGTCACTATATGTGAATATAACAACTGTGGAAAGCTTAAGAGGGCCTCGTGGAATAATCAGTAATTTGATTGGCTAGGGCCAAGGAGGTAGCGGAGAAGAGGGAGCCAAATACAGTAGGAGATGATGGGAATACAGGCCGGCACCTTGAGTGCCTGGCTAAGGAGTCTGGCCCTTGTCTTGGATGGCATGCGATGCCATTAGCATTTTTTATCAGACCTTGAACTATGCAGAGAACAGATTGGTGGTTGGGAGAGGGGGAGGAAAGAAAAAAAAAAAAGGCAATGTTGGGCATAGTTCGATGGATTTACCACCAAACTGTGCTTTCCATAGTTGATGAGCACACAATATTTGCTGAATGAATTGAGTGAATTAGCTAATCAATTTTTGGTTTTAAAATAACAACAACCAAAAAACAAAACAAAATAAAAAACCCTTTATTGTCTACTTTCTATTAAACATGGGGAGTGGGATTGAATGATGCAAAAGTAACATTAGAAAGCTTTTTTTTTTTTTTTTAAAGAACAGGGTCTCATTTACCTTGGCACCCTTAGTGCATAGAATAGGTAACACATGTTATTCAGGACTTTAGCTGTAAGCAACAGACAGTTTTGCTTAAGCAACCAGGGAATTCATTGGCTCACAAAACAGGACAGAAATGAGAAAGCATATTAGTTTCCAAGGGCTACTGTGATATTGTGATTTATAATAAGAAGTATATATTTGGTCTCCATCCCAGTTCCTGGCACAGAGCTCCTAAAACCCTTGGAATTTTCTAAGTGATGAGAGCCATCAAGGGTGTCTTGTTACGTTAATGAGGTGACTTTTGGAAAACCCCTAAGTCATCTGAGGATGAGGCTAGTTGCTGGGGGAACCAACTGTGTGACTAGAAGGTTGGAACTTACAGTCCCACTCTTGGTCTCCAAGGAGGGGAGAGGGCTGGAGATTGCATTCAAGGATCACAGTGACTGGTGATGTAATCACTTGTGCTTGCGTCGTGAAGCCACCATAAAATCCCAGCTTTTGGGTTGGTGATCATGCGAAGGTTCTGTTAGTGTGGTTGCTTAGAGAGGGCATGGGAGCTCTGAGCCTTTTTCCCTCTTGCCCTCTGCGTCTCTTGCATCTGGTTGTTCCTGAGTTGTGTCCTTTTGTAATAAACCAGTGATCCACTGAGTAAAATGTTGAGTTCTGTGAGCCTTTGTAGCCAATGAATCCAACTTGAGGAGGGAGACATTGGAACCTCTGGCCTATAGCCAGTTGGTTAGAAGCTCAGGTGACAGTCTGGACTTGAAATTGGTATCAGAAGTCGGGGTGAGGACAGTCTTAGAGGATTGAGCCGTTAGTCTATGGAATCTGATGCTTTCTCCAGGTAGACATTGTCAGAACTGAGTTGTGGGACACCCAGCTGGGCTCATAGGGTGGCTTGGTGTGGGGGAACCCTCACCCATCTGGGGTCAGAAGTATCATGAAGTCTTCCCTGGTGGCTCAGTAGTAAACAATCTGCCTGCTGATATGGGAGATGTGGGTTCGATCCCTGGTCCGGATGGAGCCCACATGCTGAAGGGCAGCTAAGCCTGTGCGTCGCCACTAATGAGCTTGTGCACTAGAGCCCAGAACCACAACCACTGAGCCCACACACAGCAACTACTGAAGCCTGAGTGCCTGGAGCCCACGCTCCACAACAAGAGAAGCCACCACAATGAGAAGCCAGAACACTGCAGCTAGCGAGTAGCCCCTGCTCGCTGCAGCTACAGAGGAGGCCCAAGCAGCAATGAAGACCCGGCACAGCCAAAAATGAATAAGGAAAGTTATGTATTAAATATAGAAGGATCATGAAGCTTGGCAGAATTATGAGAGTAAAGGAGAAATACAAGAATAGCATAACTTTCCTTCCCATCTGCCCTAAGAAATCACCACAAAGTGAGTGGCATAAAACAAGAGAGACATTCCCTCTCCATGCTGGAGGTTAGAAGTCTGAAATCAAGTTATCAGCCAGGTAGTTCCTTCTGGAAGCTTTCTCCTTCTCTGGAGTCTCCAGGGGAGATCTTTCCCATGCTTTTCTCAACTTCGGGTGTTGCCAGCAGTCCTTAACTTGGAGGCACATCTCTCCCATCTCTGCTCCATCATCATATGCCACCCTCCCTATGTGTATGTCTCTGTGTCTCTTATCTTCTTCTTAAAAGGCTCCCACCTTCTTATACAGACACCTTTACAACCTCTTCTGAACTTGATTGTATCTGCAAAGACCCTGTGTCCAAATACAGTCACGTTCACAGATGCCATGGGTTGGGACTTCAACATTTCATTTTGGAGGACACCATTCAACCCACAGCAGAGCTAGCTTCCAGTACAGCTGGCCTCAGGAGCCCAAGCTGTATCATCAGGGCTCTGTCTTCCTGTTGCTCAGATTGCCTTTTCTGTCTGATGGACGATAGGCCAAGGATATAAATACGTAATGGTGGTACAGGTAGGGTTGGGCAGGGAAGTGGCATTAAACAGCTCTTATATTTTATGCACATGGATGCTAAGGGGGATAGTGAGCCAGGAAAGAGGACATTAGTAAGAAAGGGCAAATCAGAGACAAATAAAAGGTGGTTTGGATAAAGAGCAGAGATGGGGGAGGGGCAGAGCTATCATGGGCCCTGGATACTGTGTTTGGATACCTGGATGGCATAGGTCTATTTATTTACTTATTTGCCACACCACACAGCTTGCAGGATCTTAGTTCCCTGACCAAGATTCAAACCCATTTCCCTGGCAATGGAGGCAGAGAGTTCTAACACTGGACTGCCAGGAACTTTGCCTTTTTATGTAGTCGGGCTTATCTTCAAAAAAAGATACTTATTTGGCTGTGTCGGGTCTTAGTTGCAGCACACAGGATCTTCTCTTAGGGCTCCCTAGTTGCGGCGAGTGGACCTGGTGAATCCAAGACCCCATACCCTGCAGCATGGGGGATCTTAGTTCCCTGACCAGGGATTGTTGGATTTTTAGCCACTGGACCACCAGGGAATTCCTGGCACAGTTCTTTTTAAAGGGGCCAGTAAAGAGCAGGTACCTAACACTAAGCTTGAGGAAAAGCAGTGTTTATCTGTAGAGCTCAGTCTCTCCTCCCAGGATGGGTGGGGTGGAATCTGTGGTGTTTCCTATCCAACCTCCATTCCACACTCCTGGTTAACAGCCCATCTTTTCCCATTAGGACAAGTCCCTCCACCACCAGCTCCAGCTGTAGCTTCCTTGTTGTTGTTTAGTCACAGGGTCGTATCCAACTCTTTGCGGCCCCATGGACTGTAGCCTGCCAGGCTCCTCTGTCCATGGGATTTCCCCAGGCAAGGATACTGGAGCAGGTTGCCATTTTCTTCTCCAGGGAATCTTCCGGACCCAGGAATCAAACCTGCATCTCCTGCATCGGCAGGCAGATTCTTTACCACTGAGCCACCTGGGAAGCCCAAGGGTCCCCTGAAAACTCAGGACTAGACGCTCAGGAAAGGCTGTTCCTTCACTAGAGTCAGAGTGACTGGCTCAGGGAAAGGCCTCCTGTATGTCTAGTGAGTCCTCATTCCTAGACTTTTTCTGGAACTATTGGGAAAAAAGAGGCACCCTTTTTGACTGGGGTGGGGGGGGGGCGGGTGGTGGGGGTGGCACTAAACTGGTAGAGTGTAAGCGAAAAGCTGCCAGAGACCATCTGTGCTACCACCTGGCAGAGCCTGCCTCTGAAAGAAACCAAGACAGAAGAAAACAGAACTGAGAAGCAGAGAGAGGCCTGAAGGCCCGGCAGCCTGGTTCCAGCAAAGCTGTCTGACCCATTCACCCTGCTTATCCTCCTGTCAGCCCAGCAAATAATTATTAAGGACCTATCAAGACCTGGGTTCTTTGCTAGTTTTGGTAATAAGTAAATAAGATATGAACCCCGCCTCCCAAGATTCCAAGGTCTATTAGGAAGTTAGAGATATGGTGTTGTTTTTGTTTTGTTTTGTTTTGTTTTTCCATGCAGCATGGCATGTGGAACTTCTCTGTTCAGGGATAAAACCCATGTCCCCTGCTTTGCAGGCATGGAGTCTTAACCCTGGACCACCCTATAAATCCTAAAAACACAGTTTTAAAGTATAATGTTAACAAGGCAGAAAAGGGTACATTTTATGAGAATCTTAGATCAAATGATGTGGAAATTCAGGAGAGAGGGTTTATTTCCATGAGGGAAATTGACATTCTCAGATGTCTTTAGAAGGCAAGCAGTATGTGGACATATGCAGATAAGATGAAGGGCATTCCAGGAGGGGGAACTTTATGAACAAAATCAAAATTATAGGGTGTCAAAGGAGTGAACCAAAGATTAAACTTGGCTGGAACATAGGAGAAAATAGAAGAACTTGGAAAGTTGAGTTCAAAGAGTGATCTTAGCAACTTCCCTCATGGTCCAGGGGCTAGGACTCTGTGCCCCCAGTGCAAGGGGCCCATGTCCCATCTGCAGCCAGGGAACTAGATCCCACGTGCCACAACTAAGAGTTTGCATTCCACAAGTAAAATTTCTGCATGTTGCAACTAAACGTCCCACATGTCACAAAGATCAAAGATCCCATGAGCTGCAACTAACACCCAGCACAGTCACATAAAATGTGTATATATATATATATATATATATATATATATATATATACATTTTTTTTTTCCGATCTTGGAAGGCCAGATGGACCAGGTTACAGAGATCGGGCTGTATTCTCTTGAAAATACTTTTTTTTTTTCCCCCTAAACAAGACTCCCACAACTTTTTCAAGAAAATAAACTGAGCAGTGGAGAAGGCAATGGCACCCCACTCCAGTGTTCTTGCCTGGAGAATCCCAGGGACGGGGGAGCCTGGTGGGCTGCCATCTATGGGGTTACACAGAGTCGGACACGACTGAAGTGACTTAGCAGCAGCAGCAGCAGCAAACTGAGCAGTGTAGAGCATGGTTGGAATGGCAGGGGGCTAAATGTAGGAGTCAGTTCTCCAGGTAAGAAGTTATAAGGTCCCATGCAGGGTAGTATTTGGTAATTTATTGCTGCATTAACAAATCACCCCAAAACTTAATGGCTTCAAATGACAACAATTTTATTACCTCTTCATCATGGAGGTTGAGAACTTGGACTCAGCTGCAGTTATGTGGATCAGCTGCAGGTTCAGCTGAATGATTCTTCTGTTCAACAAAACACCCAACTAGAGTTACTCAGCAGTGTTCAGCTCATAGGTTGAGATGGTCTGGAGGGTCCAAGAGAGCATCACTCTTGTGTCCAGCTCCTTGGCTGGAAAGCTGGTCTCGGTCCTTTCTCTCTCTGCATGTCGTCTCTCAGGACCTGCCCAGCTGCCCAGGGCTGGAAGTGTGAGAGTTTGGAGAGACAGGAAGTAGAACTTGCTCGTCTCTCAAATTTTGGGCCTGGAGAGTGGCACTCCCACTTCTGCCATATTCAGTAGGTTCAAATAGTCACAGAATCTACCCAGCGTCAAGAGTTGGGGACATACAGTCCACATCTCAATGGGAACATTGTCAAGAAATGGTGACTCTCTTTAACAGAGGATTATAGATCAGAGCTAAATTATAGAGGGAGAAGCCACAGGACTGGGCATCAGCTTAGGTTGATTCACTCCTGACTTATTTATTGAGTATCTGCTATGTGTCAGGCAGTGTTACAGACAGGACATGGCAGTGAACAAAACAGAAAGATCTCTGCCCCCTTGGAGCTCATATGCTAGGTGTTTGGAAAGTGAGAGATGGTTTCTAATGTCAGGACCTGGCAGCATGGGGGTGCCATGATAAGACAGAGGGAGCCCAGGAGGCCAGTTTGAATTAGAGTTTGATAATATAACTGAAAAACTAAAAGGTCAATTCTCCCTGCACTTTTAGCTGTAGTCAGAAGTGCAGTAACAGCCCTCTGACTCCAGGCTGTAGAGGAAATCCAGGATTTTGCTTCTAACCACAGGCAGCGCCTACGAGATTACAAAGAGAAAGACCCTTCAACAACCTCGGAGATTTCCTTCCTTCCTTAGGCAGGAAAACCCTTGGAATCGTGCAAATCCACTGCCAATTATCCTCTGGTAACAAGAAGGGCTGTAATGTTGGAATTCACACCCTGACCCACTCAGCTGACTTCCTGCATGAGTATTTGCTGGAGAACTTTCTCCACTGTCCCATATTTTAAAGAAACAGATATTTTTGGCTTCAGGAAATTATTTAGGGGGGGGGCGGGCCTTTGCAAACTCAGATTTTAGAGTAGACTCAAATGCCCATGATATGTTGAGTTGAAAAAAAAATCAAATTGAATATAATAATATGTGTATTTGGAGGAAAACTATTTTATTGATGCACAGTGAAAAGACTCAGAAGGATATGGTATTCTTCAGAACAGGTGAGGGGTGTGCCCCCGTGACAAATGGCTACAAATCTCAGTGTCTGCCACGATAATGGTTTACTTGTCATGTACACAGGGTGTCATGGGCAGGTTATAGCTCTGTTGTCTTCACTCTGGGGTTGAACTTCATGGAACATGGTGACAGGCAAGAGAACCATGTTCTGGCTCTTAAAGAGTCTCTGAACTTTGGTCCAGTGAGTCCCATGACTAACCCTGAGCACCCAGAGTTGGGGGAATATATCCCCCCCTTAGAGTAGCCTAGTGACAGTGTCTGAGCAGTAACACGAAACCTTAACCACAGAACTTACCTGGTGCTCCAGT
Organism: Budorcas taxicolor; assembly: GCF_023091745.1. Classification (NCBI taxonomy): domain Eukaryota; kingdom Metazoa; phylum Chordata; class Mammalia; order Artiodactyla; family Bovidae; genus Budorcas; species Budorcas taxicolor. The sequence goes on along the minus strand of NC_068928.1, from coordinate 28,019,714 downwards.
GGCTAAGACTCCACATTCCCCATGCAGGGGGCCCGGGTTCAATCCCGGGTCAGGGAACTAGATCCCACAAGCAACAACTAAGAACTCGCGGACCACAACCGAAGATCCCATGTGCCGCTAAGACCCAGTGCAGTCAAATAAATAAAATACATTTTAAAAAAAAGAATCTACTGAACCATTTGTAGTGATTACTGCTGAGATCAAGGGTTAAGCGTTAAGGAGATTTTACCTCTCACCTTCTATGCTCCTTTATTAATATTTTTCAAGAAAGCATGCACTATTTTTATAATTAAAAACAATCTTTCAATCTTATTTACTTTTAACTTTATATTATGGAAAATTCAAAACTAAGCCAAAGAGAGAATAGTTTGAGGATCATCCCCACCACGACCTGTCACCCAGCTACCAATAGTTCTTCACTCATAGACAGTCTTGTTTCAATGATAATGTTACCCACTCCTTCTTCTAGATTATTTTGAATAACTCCCAGCATCATTTTGTTTTAAATATGTTGGCATGTACCTCTAGATAGGGAATCTTTTTAAAAAGATAGCTGCAGTATCATTATCACAACAAAAAAATTAACGCTGATTACTTTGTATTACCAAATATCTAATGAATATTCAAATCCCCCCATTGTTTTACATATATATATTTTTTTTACTTTTTCTTCTATTTTTGGCTGCACTGCGTTTTCGTTGCTGTTCAGGCTTTCTCCAGTTGTAGTGAGCAGGGGCTACTTTCTAGTTGCAGTACATGGGCTTCTCATTGCAATGGCTTCTCTTGCTGCAGAGCATGGGCTCTAGGAAGTGCGGGCTCAGTAGTTGTGGCTCACAGGCTTAGTTGCCCCATGGCATGTGGGATCTTCCTGGACCAGGGGTCAAACTCATGACCCCTGCATTGGCAGGCGGGCTCTTTATCACTGTGCCACCTAGGAAGCCCCAGTAATCACAGTACTTCTATAAAGAGAAAAGCTTTTCCCTCATCAGTTCTTTGGTTATCCTGAAGATACAGTTTATATAGGGAAGGCAAGATAAATGCTTGATTCCTTTAAACATGTATTTACTTGTTCGTGGGATTCCCTTGTAGCTCAGTTGGTAGAGAATCTGCCTGCAATGCAGGAGACCCAGGTTCGATTCCTGGATTGGGAAGATCCCCATTGGGGAAGGAAATGGCAATCCGCTCCAATATTCTTGCCTGGGAAATCCCATAGACAGAGGAACCTGGTGGTCCAAAAGAGTGGTGATCTATGGGGTCCAAAAGAGTGGGACGTGACTGAGTGACTAAGCACATTACATACTTGTTTTTAAAATCATGAGATTGTTCCCTTGCTTTCTTCAGAGGTAGCCCATGAATTCGATTTTTTGTTTTAATCATTATGAACTCTTGTGTTATTTAACATGTTTCAATTCATCGCCATTGTTATATCATTTTGATACTCAAGCAGTGCCTCCCATCTTTGACCAGAGGGAGCCTCATCAAGTTTGCTCCTGTGTGTCCTTTTGTCACAACTTAGTAGTTTTTGATATTTTGTTTCCTTGCTTTCTGTTACGATAAGATAATTCAGGCTCATTTCATATTTCCTGTCTGGGACCTGAACTCTGCCACTTCCCCAAGGAAGATGGCATTTGTAGACCACAGTAGGGGTGCTCGTTGCTCTAGGGGTGCCCATTGTTTCTAGGCCTTTTCCTTGGGCAGAGCTAGGAAACACTTTTTTTTTTTTTTTTAATGTTTATTTCTTTAATTTCGGCTGTGCTGGGTCTTCGTTGCTGCATGTGGGCTACTCTTTGCTGTGGTGCACAGGCTTCTCATTGCGGTGGCTCCTCTTGTTGTGGAGCACGGGCTCTAGGGCGCATGGGCTCAGTAGTTGCAGATGGCAGGCTCGAGAGCACAGGCTCAGTATTTGTGACACACGGCCTTTGTTGTTCCGAGGCATGTAGGATCTTCTCAGACTATGGATAGAACCCATGTCTCCTGCATTGGCAGGCGGGTTCTTCACCACTTGCACCACCTGGGAAGCCCCAGGACCCTGGATCTTGCTCCAGAATCCATGTTGTAGAGGGCTCCGCATATCACACACACAAACAATACACTTACAAAGGACCCATGGGTGCCTTGGACACTGGTCCACCAGTACTTAGCACTGGTACACTGTGATGCAGGGCCCTGAACACCCTCTGTCATAACTAACACCATTCAGGCGCCAGGGAAATACTTCTTGTCTCTTGCCCTCTGGCCTTGAGACAACGATGACTGTGTCCAGTGCCATGAATGTGTGCGGGTCATGCTGTTGCCAACACTGGAGATGTTTGTCTGTGTCAACTTTGGACACAGCTTTGAAGGATAGGGAGGATTTGAGCGTGGAAAGCATTCAGGTTAGAGCAAAGACAAATAAACTGCCTCATCAAATTCTTCCTCCCTACGTACATGCGATAGACTCTTACGTAATGAAGTATGGTTCCCTGGTCACATGGTATGTGCCTGTTGCTTGCCAAGAGTGTGTTGTAAAACTTTTGAGTTTGGGCCAATCTGATAGGTTGGAAATTATATCTGTGACCTTTCATTTTTATTGTCCTTGTTTTGAGTGAGTTTGAGCATTTTTCCATACGATTAAGGACTGTTTTCATTTCTTTTTCTGTGAATTATCTATTCATAGCTTTAGCTGGTTTCCCTGTGGTGTTACTGGTTATTTTCTTCTCCATTTTTAGAAGCTCCTAACATACCAGGGATGTGTATCTTTTGTCTGTGAACAACCACAATCTTTCTCTGTAGTAGACTCTGGATTAGATTTGGCAGTGTGGTGGGGTGTTCAACGAGATATAAAGCATCATCTATGCCCCCAGAGGAGCTTGAAAGTGATAGTGAAGTCGCTCAGTCATGTCTGATTCTTTGCGACCCCATGGACTGCACAGTCCATGGAATTCTCCAGGCCAGAATACTGGAGGGGGTAGCCTTTCCCTTCTCCAGGGGATCTTCCCAACCCAGGGATCGAACCCAAGTCACCCACACTGCAGGCAGATTCTTTACCAGCTGAGCCACAGGGAAGCCCTAAGAAGAATAAATAACAACAATGGATATAAGTAATTTTATGGAACAGTAAGAAAAGAGCACTTTCAAAGGAATACAGAGTTCATCATCAGAGGTAAGGGCCCTAGAAGTCCAGAGATAGGGAATAATCAGGCAGTGGTGCCCAAAAGACTTTATTAAAGTGTAGTTGGATCTAAGCTGGGTCTTGTGGAACAGACTGGAGACAGATGAGAGAAACCTGGAAGGTGAAAATCCAACTCCTAGCGTGGAGAGAGACTTGAAAGCCAGGCTGAGGCGTATGGTCTTCTTGGGGAAGTGGTTGGAGGAGGACAATGGTGTGTGCCCAGAGGTCAAATGAGAGGACATGGGCATTCCTCAGAGACCAGAGGAAAGTAAATCAGCAACTTCCAGACTTACCCACAACCACAAGATAGAGTGAGTCATATGCCCTTCTCCACATACCCCAACACAGTTAGGAAGATGGAGGGAGACGGAGGGAGAGAGAAAGGAGGACATGCAGCAGGAACTGGGGAAGCAGGTGGTCTGAGAGACCGAGCATTGCCTAAAAGGACTATTTAAATAATCAGATCAGGGGACTGCCCCTGGTGGTCTAGGGTCCCGCACTTCCAATACAGGGGCAGTGAGTTCGATCCCCAGTTGGGAACTAAGATCTCACATGACACAATGGCATGGCCAAATTAATAATAATAAAAAGATCAGGTAGAGATTTGAATTGGATGAGCCATTTAGTTCATTCCATCCCTATCACATGTGAGTGGAGGGGGCAGGAGGCTCGGAAAGAAGTCCCACTTCGTTATAGCCAGGCTTTTACATTTTTCCATACATCTCACTTGTTGACCTACTTGCTCTATATAGTAATACTTATTTCACAGGCGTGTTGGAAGGATGACTCAAGATGACACATGTAAGGCACCTGGCACAGTGTCTGGAAGACAATCAGTGCTAAACAGTTGTTTGCTATTATTATTGGGTGATCATAAAATAGTTGCTGAGGGAGTAGGGGATAACTCAATCAAGGACAAGTGATGACCAACTGGCCGCAGTCCCAGGCAGTAATGACAGATGCCGTGAGGGTCAGGAGAGCCTGGTGCCCTGTGTTCTCCCGATCAACACTGTGAGCATCCCCTGCCCAGACCCACACTTCTCCCAGCAGGAACTGGCGCTGGTCTGGCGCACAGATTCCTTGGCTCTGTTTCTTTGACAGTTATAACTGAGGAATTCAGCTTATTTTGGGTGAAATCCCTGGAAGTCCAAGTTCAGATCTCAGTCTGGGCAAGGCAGCCACATTTTCCAATGAGTAACTCCTTCCGATATAACTCCTGGCAGACGACGCTATCAGTCTCTGAGGGAACGTGCCGTCATGCGTGGTAAATAGTAAGACCACTGTGTGGGGCTTGACTCATCTGTCAGAGAAGGGGTATTTTGAAACCTTGACCTCATTTGCAAACATGTGTTTGCACATACCTTTCGTCAGATGCAAATTTTCCGTTCCCAATTTAGCTCTTCCAGATTTCCCCCGAAATGAAAGATGTGGCCATGAGGAGAGAAAACCTTTGACTAGGTCTCGACTCCAGGTATGTTCCGGGGAGCTCTCTTGTCTACAGGCCAACTTCCTGTTGACTCAGCAGCCAGGAGGAGGGAGACCAAGGAGCAAAGGACCAGAATAACAGCTGCCATCTTCTAAGCGGTCACCTGTGTGCCAGGCACCATGCTTATCACTCTGTGTGCAGCAGCTCCAGAACTCAGGTCATGACTGCTACAAGGAGGGAGGAGAGGGAGACCCGGAGAGCTTCAGTGACTTGTCCAAGGTCAAGTCACCACTGAGCCGGGATTTGGACTCAGGCTGTGTCTCCAAAGCATCTCTGTATGATCATTCTGCTGCATATTCCCTGCCGATACCCATGTTATCTAGATAGTACCTTCTTTAGCTTGAGCCTGAAGCCTCTGGCCCTTCATCCGGGGACATGGAAAGAGTTTTAGGTGTTTTCACAGGCTGACAAGTAGAGAGGGTAGCTTGCTGTCTCCATGACTTGTGAATGGGTGCTTTGGGGGAGGAAGGGCACACCTTTACTTAAATCTTCCTTAGGTTTCTAGCTCTGTCTCCCTATTACCTTATTTATTTATTTAGCTGGCCTTAGTTGCAGTGCACAGATCTTCAGTCTTCACTGTGGGATCTTTAGTTTCAGCATTCAGAACCTTTTAGTTGCAGCACGTGAATTCTCAGTTGCATGTGGCATGTGGGATCTAGTTCCCTGACCAGGGATCGAAGCCGGGCCCCCTGCCTTGGGAGCATGGAGTCTTAGCCACTGGACCACCAGGGAAGTCCCTGTTATCTTGATGCCCCGGGCCATTCCCTCCCTACTTCTGTCCAAGCTGAGAATCAGCCTGTCTCCATGAGCTCTTTCCCACTCCTCCCCAACCTGTCCCCCTTGCCCCACTAAACACACTAGCATCTTCTGAATTCCACAACCCTTCTTGAGATGCTCTGTGTTCTTTTCTGCTGCACACAGTAGGTGCACCACAAAATGGCCACAGCTGACAACGATGACACACACAAAGTCCTGGATGGAGTGTGGGCAGGTGACGGAGGGCTGAGTCCTGGCTCTGCACTGATTGGCTCTGTGCTACTGGGCAAGTTCCCGACTCCATATGTCATCTGTGAAACGGTGACCGGGTGGCTTCTACAGCCTGTTCATGTGGCCATGAAGAGAGAGAAACCAGACCAGTGCCAGTTCCTGCTGGGAAAAGTGTGGGTCTGGGCAGAGGATGCTCACCATGTTGAGCAGGAGAACGCAGGGCACCGGGCACTTCTGATCCTCGAGGTCTAGATTCTGTGATTCCCACACTCCACCTGAAGGGCATCTGCAGGCTCTGGAGCTCCTCTGAGGAAGTGAGCTTCCTGGGTGGTCCTCTGTTTCCTGCCAGCTGACTTTCATATACCTGGTGTGGAGAATGGTGTTATTATCAGTGGGCTCACACCCATCAGTGCTTTCAATAGAAGGAAATTGGGAAATCTCCTCTCATAAGAACATCTAAAGGCAGAGAAGGAACCACCCTTTCCGAATGTGCAAAAAACGCTGCACGACTGTGAAACTTGAGTCTAAAATTGAAGAGAATGAGGGCCTTTGCTCGAGCTGCTCAGTGGTGTTTCTCACACTGAAGAGCTTCAACAGGGCTCCCCTCCTGGGAGGACTTGTCCAGGTGGATTTGTGGAGAAAGGGCTGTCCAGTGGAAAATAGCATAAGCAAAAGGGAGAAGATGGCCAGACAAAAAAAAAAAGGCAGATGGAGAAGGCCCAGGAGAGGTGATTATTAGGAGAAACAGCTGTGATGGGGCAGGCAAGATGAATTTAAGAAGGTTGGTTGAGATCAGATTATGCAGGATTGTGAAAATCAAAGCCAAATAATTTTTTTATTTTTCTCCAGGATCTCATTTCCTTTCCTTAGAATCTAGCCCTTTCAGTAGAAATCATCAACAAAAATAATATTTGAATTTTATGTTGTGGAGAATTTCAAAGATATGCGAGGCTAATAATGAACGGAATGAATACACATCTAGAGAAAATAATGGAACACTATAAACATCCTCTGAAAGGCTGTGTATAAGTCTTGTCAAAAGGATAACGATACTGCTAATAAATAGCATGATAATAATAAAGAGTAATGGGCTTCCCAGATGGCTCAGTGGGTAAAGAATCCACCGGTAATGCGGGAGACTCAGGTTCAAGGCCTGGGTTGGGAAGATCCCCTGGAGGAGGGCATGGCAACACCCTCCAGTATTCTTGCCTGGAGAATCTCATGGACAGAGGAGCCTGGTGGGTTACAGTCCATAGGGTTGCAAAGAGCTGGACATAACTGAAGCAACTGCACTCACACATGACAAAGAGTTAACACTACTGAGGGGTAATTTGTGCCAAGACCTTTACCAGTGTTACCTCACTGTATCTAAGCCTTGTAGCTACCTTACTAAGTAGGTATTGTTTCTCCTGTTTTGCACAAGAGTAAAGAAAAGACTCTGATGCTGGGAGGGATTGTGGGCAGGAGGAGAAGGGGACGACAGAGGATGAGATGGCTGAATGGCATCACTGACTCGATGGACGTGAGTCTGAGTGAACTCCGGGAGTTGGTGATGGACAGGGAGGCCTGGCGTGCTGCGATTCATGGGGTCACAAAGAGTTGAACACGACTGTGAAGAAAGCTGAGCACCGAAGAACTGATGCTTTTGAACTGTGGTGTTGGAGAAGACTCTTGAGAATCCCTTGGACTGCAAGGAGATCCAACCAATCCATTCTGAAGGAGATCAGCCCTGGGATTTCTTTGGAAGGAATGATGCTAAAGCTGAAACTCCAGTACTTTGGCCACCTCATGCGAAGAGTTGACTCATTGGAAAAGATTCTGATGCTGGGAGGGATTGGGGGCAGGAGGAGAAGGGGATGACCGAGGATGAGATGGCTGGATGGCATCACTGACTCTATGGACGTGAGTCTGAGTGAACTCTGGGAGTCGGTGATGGACAGGGAAGCCTGGCGTGCTGCGATTCATGGGGTCGCAAAGAGTCAGACACGACTGAGTGACTGAACTGAACTGAACTGAAATCAAGGCTTAGAGAGATTAAGGACATACCCAGTATCAGGCAGGATTTTTTTTTTTTTTTTGCTGCTCCTCGAGGCTAGTGGGTTCTTAGTTCCCCAACCAGGGATTGAACCAGATTCTCCTGGAGTGGAAATGTAGAGTCTTAACCACTGGCCCACTATGGAAGTCCCAGGTCCTGTGATTTGGATTTTTAAAACAACCTCCAATGAGAGGCCCACATGCTTTTTTTACCCCTAAGAATCACATCCATTTTTAGCAAATCCAGGGCAATTTCTTGATTTTTCTCTTCACCTGGTAAGTAGGAGCAATGCAAACCAGGCCTGGCTGCTTAAGGCAGAGGTGGCAATAATTCTGTCATATAATAGCAATCAGGCTTGATTTCTTATTTATTTACTCATGATGGTGCTGGCTCTTCATTGCTTCTGGGGCTTTTCTCTAGTTGTGGCAAGCAGGGGCTACTCACTAGTTGTGGTGGGCAGGCTTCTCATTGCAGGGGCTTCTCATTGCGGTGGCTTCTCTTGTTGCAGAGCATAGGGCTCTAGGGCTCACAGGCTTCAGCAGCTGCGGTCACATGGGCTCAGCAGTTGCAGCTCCAGGGCTCTAGAGCACAGGCTCAATAGTTGTGGCGCATGGGCTTAGTTACTCTGCAGCTTCCTGTTCAGGAAGCTGAACCAGGGACCGAACCCATGTCTCTTGCATTAGCAGGCAGATTCTTTACCAGTGAGCCACCAGGGAAGCCCCGAGGCTTGGTTTCAAACTGGGATTCTCTGTACCAACATGTAACTCCCTCACCTTCCCACCAGGGACCACAGATATTCTTGAGACCAATGACCCTGTTTTCATCTCTAACCACTCACCAGACTTCAGACTTCTCCAGCTGTTTGCAAACACTCCAGTAACCTGTTCCTCTTTCCATTGAGACAACCTGGATCCTTTAAGAAATTTGCCTATTGTTTGTGATTTGCCAACGTTCACACCAGCAGTCGTTAGCACTTCGCTGTCTCTTCCCTTTCTTTTTTGCTTCCTTGTGTCTTTCCTGCTGCCCTCTCTTTTCCTCTTCCCTCTCTTTTCATTTGTCCCTTAAATATTACTGATGGCAATTACACTGGCAGCTTGGAAATCCCCAGATGTGTATAGCGTTCCAGTGTCAGCTTCCAGGAACCTTCAGGATCACTTCTCACCTTTTCTGCAGCAGGTATTCTGTACTTTAGTCAAATGCTGTTACTTTCCACTGTGTCCTTGTATCACTTTTCCTTGTCCGTGCTTCAGTTCCTTGCATCCTTGCCCTTGCAGTCAGTCCACTATCCTCTACTGCTGCTATCCTGATTGGGATTCAAGTGAAGTGAAGTGAAAGTCGCCCAGTTGTGTCCAACTCTTTGCAACCCCATGGACTTATACAGTCCATGGAATTCTCCAGGCCAGAATACTGGAGTGGGTAGCCTTTCCCTTTTCCAGGCGATCTTCCCAACCCAGGGATTGAACCCAGGTCTCCCTCATTGCAGGCAGATTCTTTTCCAGCAGAGCCAGCTGAGCCACCAGAGAAGCCCTGGGAAGGTGATTGGGATTCAGGCTCAGCTCAAATGACATCTGGAAAGCTGGAAAGGATCTCCCCATTCATCCCTCCATCTTTCTATTCAATAGGCGTTTACTAAGCATCTGCTCCATATTAGTCACTGAGCTAGTTACTGGGATACAGCTGAAAACATTGACCTTGGCTGCAAGTTCACAGTCTATCCCTGTAGGGTCCTCTATAGAAGCCACCAGACACATGTAGCTCTCCAGCACTTAAATGTAGTGTTAATCGCTCAGTTGTGTCTGACTCTTTTGCAACCCCATGGACTGTAGCCCTCCAGGCTTCTCTGTCCATGGGATTCTCCAGGCAAGATACTGAAGTAGGTTGCCATTTTCTTGTGGCCAGCCTGAAATGAGATGTGCTGTATGTCCGCAAGAGACATCAGATTTTAAACACTTAGCACAAGAAAAAGAATGTGAAATATCCTATTAGCGATTTCTTAATCGACATGTTGAAATGTAATATTCTTTTTGTATTGGGTTAATATGTTATTATAACTAATCAGTTATTTTGCTTTACCTTTAAAATGTAGCCCCTAGAAAGTTTAAACTTATATATGTGGCTTGCACTGGTGGCTTCCGTTCTACTTGTGCTGGACAGCAGTGGTTTCGAAGGGGGATACAGGGATAGAGATGAAAACATACAAGAAGGTTTATATAGGTGCTTTTATAAGTGTGTGTACAGGAAGCAGTGAGGGCTTGTTTTTAATTCAGGGGGCCATGAGAAAATGGAGGAAGGGAATGAGTTTATAATGTGCTAGTCACTTGAAGCTCAGTCGCTAAAGAATCTGCCTGCATTGCAGAAGACCTGGGTTCGATCTTTGGGTCAGGAAGGAAATGGAGGAGGAAATGGCAACCCACTCCAGGATTCTTGCCTGGAAAATCCCATGGGCAGAGGAGCCTGGTGGGCCACAGTCCATGGGGTCGCAAGAGTCGGACAGGATTGAATGACTAAACCACCACCAGGCACTTGAAGATATCCTCACACACGTTAAAGCACTTTTATATCTTCATGTGTTGTTTTGGCACTTGAAATATCTCCCTTAACCTTTGCAAGAGCAATCACCGCAATCTGACCACATCTTTGCGGGCTGCTTCGACCAAGTCACCATCATCTCTCGCTGGACTGTTTGTGGCAGCAGCCTCTTAACTGCCCCTGCCCCGCCCCCCACTTTGATCCATTCTCTGTGTTATAACCAAAGGAATCCTGGAAGAAACACAAGCTTGGTCATTTTACTCGTCAGATGAAACCTCTCCCATAGTTCGCCACTGTCCTCCGGATAAAATCTAAATTCCATTTCCTGGTCTACACCTCCCATCTGGCCCCTGCCTACCTCCTCAGCCCTGTATTTCACACTCCTTCACCCTTGTTTGCTTTGCTGTAGCACTGCTCTGCTGTGAGCTTTTTTTCTGAGCTTGGAAAGCCCTGTACTGTCTCTTCTCTGTGCTGTTTTTCTCTGAAAGCATTATTCTCCTCTGTTGGTCTGGTTAGTGCCGCCTTCTTCAGATTATAATTTCAAAATTACTGTCTCTAAGAAGACCTTCTGGAACTTCCCTGATGCCCACCCCTGCCACCATTCTGGGTTAAGTGACCCTCTTATGTGTCGCTAGATCTCACTATACTTGATGTAGTACTTAATTCTATATTGCATTCTTGCAAACTTTTTGGATCAGAGTGTTCTATGAGAGTCTACTAAAAACTGTACATCTTCTCCCTGAGGGGGTGGTGGTGGGGAGAACGCAATACATTTTGCATGTAATTTTAGACATTTTATAAAACCCTTAAAACTCTTTAGGTTTCCATGCACTTCAGATTAAAAACCCCTGCTGTTTTACAATCATTTGCCAGTTTGCTTTTATTTCCAGCTGAACTGTGTCCCCTTCAGGATAGGGACCCTGCCTGTTGATATGGACGTCTCCATAGCAATGGGCATCACCCCCAGACACAAAAAGCATTTATTACAGGTATGACTTGTTCCAAGACATTAGGATGCAAGGACTATCATGCCTTTGTTTTTCTAAAATCAAATGTGAGTTAGCCCTATCCTGTGTGGTTGGTGAGATGTCTTAAATTAGTCATTTTCAGCCGACTCTTCTGTCCCCCCCCAAAACTCCAGCACTTAAGGGGCCCAAGAAAATTCTGGAAAGTTCCTTCTTTCTCAACTCATTAGAGATTTTTGTTTGTTTGTTTTTAATTATTCCTCCTTCTGTTTCAAGATGCCATAGTTGAGCGCCCATCCTTATCAGTCAGGAATTGTTGCCCTGAGTGGGCTGTGAGGTGGTCAGTGGAGTAACCTCTGCCTGGAAGTCCTATGTCTTCCAGGAAGCATGTTGAAAGGGAACCCCTTCTCATGGATGCCACAAATCTCCTATGCCTTCGCCTCTTGCAGGGGAACAGCTCTTTAACTCAAAAACACCACCTTTCCTCTTACCTCTCTGGAATGATAGGAGCTAAAAACGCATAGACACCTAAAAAGACCAAGCAAAGAATGTCAGTGAATAAGGCAGGTCGGCTTTAAGAGACTAGAGGGAGTGGTGGCTACTGAGGCATGCTCTGGAACACAGGCTTTGTTTAAAAATGAGCAGCAACTCAGGCACCAGCCAATGGGTGCTGAATTTCCAGATCTTCCATGTTTTCAAGGGAAGCCAGAAATCTGAATTTTCACGAGATAACTCTTTTTTTTTCTTAAAACATTACCTGTTAAGGTATATTTTTCAAATCATATAATTTACAGTATAAAATTCAGTGTGTGTGCATGCTCAGTCATGTCCAACTCTTTGCAACCCCCTGGACTGTAGCCCACCGGGCTCCTCTGTCCATGGAATTTTCCGGGCAGGAGTACTGGCATGGGTCGCCATTTCCTTTTCCAGGAGATCTTCCCGACCCGGGGACAGAACCTGTGTCTCCTTTGTCTCCTGCATTGGCGGGTGGATTCTTTACCACTGAGCCACTTGGGAATCCTATAAAATAGACTTTTTGGTAAATTTATCCAGTTGTGTAACCATCACCATAAATCAATTTTATAACACTTTCATCGTCACAATAAGATCCCACATGTATATTTACTGTTAATCCCTGTACTGTCCTCCCTTCTCCTCACCGCAGCCCTCACCCCGGGCAGCTAATGTTCTACTTTTTGTCTCTAGAGCTTTGCCTTCGGGGGACATTTCATATAAATGGAATAATACAGTATGTGGTTTCCCTGTCTGACTTCTTTCACTGAACATGTTTTCAAGGTTCATCCCTGTTGCTGCATGAATCTGTAGTTTATTTCTTTTTATTGCTGAACAGTATTCCATAGTGTGGGTGTACAACATTTTGTCAACCCATTTACCAGTGGATGGACTTTCCTTTTGTTTTCGCTATCATGAATAATGCTGCTATGGACATTTATATACAAATTTTTGTGTCTGTATATATTTACTTTTGTTTTTGGTTTTTCTGGTAGATATCTAAGGTTAGAATTGTGAGTTATATGGTACGTTTCTGGGGTTTTTGGTTTTTGTCTTTGTTATTTACTTTTGGCTGCACTGCTGCCTGCAGGCTTTCTCTAGTTGCAGTGCACAGGCTTCTCATAGTGGTGGTTTCTAGTGCTGCAGAGCGTGGACTCTAGGGTGGATGGGCTTCAGTACTTGTAGTGCACAGACTTAGTTGCCCCCCAGCATGTGGAATCTTCCTGGACCAGGGATCGAACCTGTATCCCCTGCATTGGCCGGTGGATTCTTTACCACTGGACCACCAAGGAAGTCCAGTACATTCATGTTTAACTTAAAAGAAATTGGCAAACTGTTTTCCAGAGTAGCTACACCATTTTACATTCCTGCCAGAAATCGCTGAGAGTTCCTGTTTCTCTGCATCCTCACCAACATTTGTTATTGTCTGCCTTTTTGATTACAGTCATTTCAGTGGGTGTGAAGTGTATCTCACTGTGGTTTTGATTTGCATTTCCCAAATGGCTAATGATGTTGGATAGCTCTTGATTAAGTGTTGGAATTCACTCAGATTTATTTTAAAAATGCTTCATGTCAGCCTTGTACAGATGGAACAAAACAGCTTAGAACAAACCAGGTTCATGGGCTGGAACTGTCATCAGTGAATGAGTTTGGACTTATGGCTTGGACTCTGCGAAACAATGGCCTGTGACCTTTTTCTTTTGGAGGTAAAAGCAGCCTAGACTGCCAGCAAAAATTATTATGGAGAGAGGACAAAGATTTCTTACTCTTTTGTAATGAACTTGTAGACTAGGGGGGAAAAAAGACCATTTTCATCGATATGTTCATACACCATGCTTTTTTCCCCAGTAAATCAACCTGTTACATATGAATTGAATGAGTCCTTTAGGTATATATTTGTACCCTCTTTTGAGAGATGAGATTAAGGAATTCGTAAAAGATTAAAACTCTGGTGGGGATTCCCAGGTGGCTCAGTGGCAAAGAATCTGCCTGCCAAGCAGAAGATGTGGGTTCCATTCCTGGGTTGGGAAGGTACCATGGGGAAGGAATTGACAACCCACTCCAGTATGCTTGCCTGGAGAATCCCAAGGACAGAGGAGCCTTGTGGGCTATGGTCCACGGGGTCACAAAGAGCTGGACACAGCTGAGCGACTAAACAACAACCAGTGGCAGAGATGGATTTAAAGCCAGGTCTATGTGGTCCTAAATCCTGTGTTTTCCTGTTCAAAACAGCAACAGATTCTGGGATGGAGCTACGCGGGGTAAGACTGGAGTCTGAAGAGCCTGGCTGGCTAGCTGATCGAGGTGGAGGGGAACACAGTGTGGGAGCAAGGGAGAGGAAGGAATCGAAGTGGTTTCAAGGTTGGTTGTATTAAAAAACAAAGGGAAGTTGGGAAGAAAAAGAATTTGGGTGAGATGAAGTGGATGTGGGAACAAGATAAGTTTTGGACTTACTGCTTTTGCAGTTGTCCTCCAATCCAGGTAGGGACACCTAGCAGACAGTTGAAAATGTAAAGCCCCAAGGCTGGAGAGATGCCATGGCTAGAGATACTTTCGTGTGCACGAATGTGTGCTAAGTCATGTCTGACTCTTTGTGACTCTGTGGACTGTAGCCTGCCAGGCTCCTCTGTCCATGGAATTCTCCAGGCAAGAATACTGGAGTGGGCTGCCATCTCTTATGCTGGGGGATCTTCCTGTCCCAGAGATCAAACCTGAGTTTCCTACATTGGCAGGCTGATTCTTTACTGAAGTGCTACCTGGGAAACCCAGAGACACATTAGGGGACAGTGTTTTTGTTTTTGGCTGAGCCATGTAACTTATAGGATCTTAGTTACCTGACTAGGGTTCATACCTGAGCTCTGGCAGTGAACACTCCCAAGTCCTAACCACTGGACTGCCAGGGAATTTCTGGAAACAATCTTTTTATTATTGATTTCTCATTGAGACTGACATCTTTGTGATGTTCAATTCTGTTGAGCTGAGCTTCCTGGCCTCCTCTTCTGATGGTCCACTGACTTTGTTTTATAATTATGGGAAATCACAGACTCGGTGGCTGATGGGGCGGTTTGTGTGTGTGAATGCTATGTGCACTCAGAAATTACTTCAGTGGCTGGCAAAGCTGAGACTCAGGCGTTAGAAATGGAGTGTTTGGTCTTCTGTAAAAAGTTTATTTTTTAATTCAGAAGAGGAATACTTGTCACATACTACATACAGTTAACTTGTGCTCCATGTGCAGGCTACATTAAGGACAGACTTCATGGAGCCAAGTCACCAGACACCTGGACAAGGGGCAGCTTACTCCAGCAGGCAGGTGGGGGTAGGGGACCAGATGTGCTAGGACAAAGGACAATACAGGACCCGATTCTGACTTCCCCAGGAAGGACTCCGCATTCAGCTGCCTTGAAATTGTCTCTGAATTCTACCAACCCCTCCTCATCATTTCCTGCCTTGTTTTTTTTGCTTTATTCACCTTTTACCAGACTGGAAGTTTCCTAGGCTTAGCCACTTACATACATCATGTCGTAAATATTAAAATGCATCCTTATTGAACATGAAGTAACATCTTGCTATAAAAATTTTTTGGAAAAGATTTTGCAAATTTCAAATTTTTTAAGACTAAATGATTTTATTCTTGTGACTTACCTAAACTTTATTATATTTATATATAATTAGGGTCGTGTTGCAGTTGATTAGATATTGCAGACATTTCATTAAATATTAACTCGGATTTTTCTAGTTGCCTTTCCTTATTTTGGAACCTTTTAAATTTTTTTCTTCAGGTCTCAAACGTTTTTTACAAGGCCTTTGAAAAGTTAATAGGCCCTGAGGGATAAGAGAGTCCAGCAGAACCTCCTCATAGCCTCTCTCATGTAGGGAGCTGTATACTAAAAAAAAGAAGGAAGTAACGAAGGAATGAAGGACGTGAAGTCGTTTTCCCAAGGTGGGTTCCCTTCTCAATATTCTGGAATCTCAGCCCAGCCAGGCGTCTGGGTAGGGAGGCCTCTCCCCTAGCAAACCCGGCGGCCGGCGCTCAGCGGACCTAGGCAGGGTCAGCCTGGGCCCGAGGTCGCGACAGGGGCCTGAATGCCGACCGCCGACGGCAGGCGAGGTCTGTCTTCCCCCCGCCCCCCTCCCGCAGCTGGTGCGCATGGGCAAAACCGCAGCCCGAGCCCTGGTTCCCCTCCCCCACTGCAGGTGAGCCGCAGAGCCGTGGCCCCCACTCCCCGCAGCCCCGGGGGTGACGTCAGGCCTCTGGACCGCGCTCCAGCCCCGCCCCTGCAGGCAGCGCCGGGAGCCCGCGACTCGGCGGTGGAAGCCGGTCCCACTGTGGGACACGCCGGCTGCGACAGGCAGAGGGGGCGGCGGGGCTCCGGACTGGACTGCCGCGGCGGCCCGACGCCAGGGCGTGGAGCGTCCAGGCGGAGCTCGGGGCTCTGGCCGCGGGCACACCTGCCCGGCCGTCCGCACAGCCAAAGCCGCTGCGGGGTCCGCACCCACTGCCCCGCGGGATCGCGGGACGCCCTGCCAGTCTCAGCTGTCCATCTCTGCCCTAGCCAGCCAATCACGCACGACTGCCCCGGCCGCACCTCCCGGAATCTCTGATGGACGTGCGGCTTAGCCTATAGTATGGGGGCCTCGGCCGCCTGGGCTGGGAGCGGAAGCCAATGAGCATCGTTTCAGGTGGGTGGAGGGAACGGACCTCGGGAAGGTAGCTTCGTTCGGGTTGCTAACGTCTTCCCTTGGAGATGGGCGCGCAAACGGACCAGTGGGTCTGGGGGCGGTGGTGACGGGCGTGGAGCTGGCCCAATGAGGGTGGGAGTGGGTGGGGCAGCCCGGAGTAGCAGTGCTAAAGGAGCCCGGCGGAGGCAGCGGTGGGTTTGGGACTGAAGCGCCGGTTCTGTGGTCGCGGCTGGGGACGTGCTCCGGCGCCACCATCTTCGGCTGAAGGTGAGAGGTGCGGTTGCCCGGGTCCGAGACCGGCGACCGGAGACCGGGGACGGTTTGTGGTGGGGGGAAGGATCCTCGGCGGCTCTGGAGGGCGAGGACGGAACCGAAGCGGGAGCTGGGGAAGACAGAAGGGACTCTGGGCGGAGGGTTTGTGCTGTGGGGGCCGTAGATTCCTGCGAGGAAGGACATTGCGGGGTGGTGGCGGGGAACGGGACCCCAGTGGGTGGAGAGACCCCTGGAGGGGCGGGGAACGAGGTCCGAGGTCCTTGAGAGTGAGAGACTCCTGCGGGGATGAGGGCCTGGGGGTGCGGGAGGACTGCCCCTGGGGGACTGGGGATGGAGATCTGCGGGTGGGCACATGCGGACCTGGTAACTCGGCGTTCGGGATCCTTGCGGCGCGAGTTTGGGGGGACCTCGTGCTCTAGTGGGGGTCCCTGGGGATCCCACGAGTCTTTGCCTGTTTCTCAGGAGGGCAGGGAGTCTTGGGGCGGGCTGGAAAGCGCAATCCCGATTGGGGGTGGGGGGAGCGCTGGACGGGAAGGGCCCTTGGGTGGGCTGCTGGGTTGCTTAGGCCGGCTGCGGCACCCGGAGCGCGGTGCGGAGTTCGCCGAGGGGTCGGAAGGCGGGCGGCGCGCCTGGACCTGCGGGGTGGAGGGACGCGAGGGCAGGGCTGCGCACGGCCGGGGCAGCGCGCGGCGGGTGAAGGTCTGAGCAGCCGGCCGCGGGCTTGGGGAGGGTCGGGCTCCGCTGGTCCCGGGGGAGCAGGGCGGGAGGGGCGGCGTCAGACCCGGCTCTGTGGGGGCGGCGGGGGCCGGGGGTGGACGTCCGGCCAGGCCCGGGCGGCTTGGGGGGGCGAGGCGGGAAATGTGGCGGGGGCGCCTTGCTGCAGGGCGGCTGGGGGGGAGGGTCAGCCCTTGCTTCGGGATCCCTTTATTGTGTAAAGGATCTGGGCATGGCTCGCCGCGGAGTCTCTTCTTGGCCTTCTGCAGTGGGGGGGTCCAACCTTGAGCCCATAAAATCGGCCTGGAACGAGGTCGGAGGGAAGTTGAAGGCGCCGAGTCCCGGCGTCCGCGCGGGCTTTGTGGGCCTGCGGTGGGCGGATGCGGCCCGGGGACCGGCCAGGCCCCCAGCCCGGCCTGCCTGGGAACCCGGGCCTTGGGAAGGAGTCGGGCGACCTGGCGGGTCTGAGCTCGGCTGGTGAGTTTTGGCTAACGTGGCCTCTGCCTATGACCGTTATCTCCGTTCCTTAGGGCCTCTGCAGCTCCCTTGAAGATCACTGCGGTTGATGGAAGGGGGTGGGGTGGGGTGGGGTGGGGTGGGTAGGGGAAAGCAGGCGGGTAGATCCCTAGTGCAAAAGAAACAAAGACGGCTGTTTTCGCTGAATAATACAATACCAAATTTAATACTTCAGTTTTGCCGAGATTTTTGTTTTCTAATATTGAAACTGAGGATTCTTTGAGTCAGGCTTCATTATTCTTGATAGTATCTCACTCTGGAAAACTTTAATGTATTTATTGTTTCATTTCCTTCATCCATCGGCCGTCATTAATTATCCTTTTAGTCCCATGCTTTTGATGTTTAAGTATGCCCTGTCTGTCACGGATCCTGGAAAAGTGGCCATTTTATGCATCTCCTTACTTCTGCATCTTAAATTCAGTTCCTCCCCATCCTTATCTGGAGAAAGCATATGGTGTAATTGGGCGATATAGCACCAGCTTTTGCAGCAAAGAGATGTGACCCAAGAGTTTGCCTTTTCACTTGGGCCCCTTAGGGAAATCATTTCAAGGAAGACAGGCTGGATGGAAGGTGAGACAGAGGAAATTTTCAAGGGCACGTTGTATGGTGAAAGACTGTAGTCTTCAGCGGTTTCTGTACCTTCTTGTCATGTAGGAAGAATAAAAATTCCTGGTGTCGGTCTCCCTGCTTCAGAAACGTTTAACACAGTGTGAAGATATTCACAGAGGCGGCTTGGGCCATGAAGAGCGGTAGTGTCCTTTTGCACTTGATTTGCATTTCTGCTCATTTTTGGTTAAACATGATTTTGATGAGTGAACAGACTTTCAGGTCTCTGTAAGATGAGTGACCTCAGTGGTAGCTTTACACAAATTGTAGACGATTTTGTTTCAGTTTATCTGTCTCAGAGAGATGTGCTGTCATGGATCATTTATCCATCGTTTTTGTTTGGATTTTGGTATGCAAGATAGTCATAAAACTTTCCCTGTGCCTCTACCTACCATAGGCTCTGGGAGGCAGTTGAGAAGCTTAGTGGGTGGTGTTTCCTTGGGAGTGAAAGATGGCCTTGTGGATGGACCCCCAGGGGTGTGTGTGTGTTGAAAAATCAAGTGAAGGTGATGGGGCTTTGACTCCGGGGTGGGGGGCGGCTGATAAATGATTTAAGTATAATTAGGCAGTTACTTCAGAGGACACCAAGAACTTTCAGATTCTGTCTGTTATAAAGAGGTTCCTGTTTATTCCTTTTTTATGAAATGTAAAGCCTTTGCCAGATTGTGCTAGTGTGTTCATTGGCTGATCTTTCCTCATTTTTCTTTTTTCTCTTTTTGTCCACACCATGTGGCTTGTGGGATCTTAGTTCGCCAACCAAGGATCAAACCTGGGCCCCCAGCAGTGGAAGTGCAGAGTCCCGACCATTGGACTGCCAGGGAATTCCCTGAGCATGTACTCTTGAAACCATAATTGATCATTGATTGACAGGCAGTATGTAGTGTATACTACATGTCAAAGTTTTCCCCTCCTCACCTTCCATCCTTGTAGCACGTGTTCTGGAGCTGAACTCTGGGTTTCCTCCCAGCTCTGTTCTTTGCTAGCTCTGTGACTTTGGGCCAGTTTTTGGCTCTCTCTGAACCTTGGGTTCCTCACCTGTAAAATGGAGATAGTGAAAGAACCTGCCTGGTGAGCCTGTTGTGAGGATTAAGAGTTGATATGTATACACTTAAACCACTTAAGAATACCACCTGGCCATTATTAGTGGTATATAACAACAGTATTTGCTGTTTTCAAAATTCTAATGTTACCCTTCCTACAAGGCAAAGCATTTGAAAGTGGTTTCCCTATTAAATACCAGTATTATCATGACAAGTTGCCAAATGTACAATGGAATGAGAAAAATACAACATATTTGGCAACCTCAAGTGAACAGTTAAAATGAACAAAACCTCTTCCCTGGCCTTAGGAACTCTACCATCTAAACAAGGATTTGAGCACCTACTGCCTGCTGAGACCTCTGGTAGAGACAAGAAGGGTGCCAGAAGAGCAGCACAAAATGTTAGGAGGAGGAGAAGGATTAAATTGCCAGGTTGACCTGAAAAGAACTTGTGAAAGGATGGCATTTGGGTCAGGATTTAAAGGAATGGTCAGTTTTTGGTGGTGGAGGAGAAGCCGAAGCTTACTCTGAGGGTCAGGACTGTTCATGTAATGGTTGATCAGTAGGTATATAAATGCCCTCCTGTGGACCAGGAAGTCAGCTCACCGTATAGCAAGGACAAAACCATCCTTGCAGTGTGTAGTTATAGAAAACCCTGGAAAAGTAAAAGGTAAAAAGTTTGTAATCCCACTACCCAGTGAAGACCCAGTGACTATTTGTTTCCTTTAAAACAAAGACGTTTATATGTAATTTTTCCCCACAAAATCGGGAGCATATTATAATCACACTTTTGTGATCCCTTTTTTCTTATGTTAAATTACAGGTGTTTCCCCACCTAGCAATAGTACATACTAATAAATTTAAAATGTGTTGATTTGATCAAATAATTTTGAAAGTCCATCAATTCTTAAAAAAAAAAAAGACCTGCCCTAGAAATGACCTGTTGTTATTCTAGTTTATAGTCACTTGCTCAATCTCAGCAGATAATTTACATGCCCGTTGTAAAAGGAAAAATGCATGCATTTTTCTGAAGTATTATATCGGGTATACAGTTTATACCTAATATGGATAATAAGAGTAACTTGTTATCCTATTTTTGTTCTAGTTGGACATTTTCTCTAAGAGGCTGTTCTTCCTAAGGCAGAATGTGTCCTATAGTCTCTATCCAGATTTATCCAGAGTGATTCCCACTTCAGAGCCATCTTCTTCCTAGCAGTGGGTAGTGTATGGGTTGGGAAGACAGAAAATTAGTTATTAATCTTATTAGTGCAGTCTGGAGAGATGATGTGTTTTTGAAACCGTGCTTCAGAATGTACATATATGTATGAATATTTTTTCTATTGCTTTCTCCCATGTGGATGCTTTTCAGTTAGAAAGCATATTAGTAAATCTGTTGGTAGAAGTGTTAATGTTATGTGTTTTGTGATTTTTGTTTTATCCGATTGTATACGCCTAAAACTGGTAAGCATATCCTCTAATTCAGTTAATGAATTAGTCTGAAACATTGGTTTTCAACCTTTTTTGCCTCCCCAACATATCTGGTGGTAGCAGTGGTTCACCATGGCAACCAGAGAACTGTGGAGTGATAGTTCTCAAAGTGTGCTCCCAGGACCAGCATTATCAGCAGCATCTGGGAATTTGTTAGAAATGCAAATGACCAAGGGTCTCCGCCCCAGACCTACCGAGAATAAGGCCTAGCAGTCTGTATTTTAATAAACCCTTCAGGTGTTGCTGGTGTAAGAGCCAAAGTTTGAGAGCCCTGCTCTGGGCCATGGGTGTCTGTAATCCTTTACATTGTAACAACCAGTTTCTGAAAAGTCTTAGCTATTTGATTCTAGTACATTCTTACTGGGCCTGAAAGGGCTAGTATTTGGTTTCCTCTATCAGCGTTTAATCTTTTAGGATAAAGATAGCGCGATCTCTTTAAGAATCTGAAGAAAGTTATGCGTGTTCTCTTCAGAAAAGCACAGGTCTACAAAAAATTGTACAGTGTATGTAGACCCATTTCAGTGCCTTCATGAAGCCTGAACTTCGTCTGTGCACTGAAGGTTAAGAACCTCTTGATGGGACTTCCCTGGTGGTCCAGTGGTTAGGACTCCACGCTTCCACTGCAGGGGGCCCAGGTTTGATCCCTAGTTGGGGAACTATGGTCCCAAATGTCATGTGGCATGGCCAAAAAAAATAAAGAAAAAAAAAAACCTCTTCACAGCCTTGGATGATTTTGATTTCCCTTGTATCCTTCCATCTAAGAGGTAGGTAGGCAGGCAGGCAAGAGCTTACCAAGAATCCCCCTCATCTTGGGGAGAGGGAGAAGTTGGGAGAGTTGGATGGAGGAGCAAGAACAGCTGCTTCCTTGCCTTCTTTCATTGATCTGAGTGAGGTTTGTGATAACCTGGAATTTGGCTGGAAAACGACTTACTACTCTAAGTCATAAGGGAAGTGTTTAATGATGGTGTTGGATTCCAGAAAGACACTTGTCAGGCAGGAATGATGAGTCACACCAGAAAGGTGAGTGACGAATGTAAAATCCTGTCACTTGATCCGCAAAGTCAGTCCCACAAGCATGAGAGGAGAAGTAGCTTCAAGGACTGTGTGTTGGGCTTTGGCTGACAGCTACATGTGAGCCAGCAGTGAGCACTCCATAAACCACTGAGGTCTTAGATACATTCATTGAAGAAGTCCCAGAAACATGCTTGCTCTCCCCACCAGGGTTGAGGCTGTGAACAGTTCCTCTCTCTTCTGCACCAGTCTGGAATATTCTGTTTGCTTCCGGCCCCTCTAAAGGGGTGTAAACACATGGAGTCTGTTTCGAGGCGAGAGCCCAGAGTGGGGGAGTGAGTCCTGGTACAGGGCGGAATGCAGAAGAGGAGCCGGAGGGGAGCAGCTGCAGGCCTGGGAGTGGAGACCTGGACAGCCACCATCACATACTTGAAAGGCTGGGGTGTGACACCAACTCACGCACTCACCCTCTGTGGCCTCATGTGATCACACTGAGATCACGTGGGCCATGGAGAAGCTGCAGGGGGCTGGCTTAGGGGAATCGTAAGTGTTGAGTCTGTTGTCTGAAGGGCATCTTCCCAGGTGGCGCAGTGGTAAAGTATTTGCCTGCCAACACAGGAAACACAGAGACACAGGTTCGATCCCTGGGTTGGGAAGATGCCCTGGAGTAGGAAATGGCAACCCACTCCAGTATTCTTGCCTGGAAAATTCCATGGACAGAGGAGCCTGGCGAGCTGCAGTCTATGGGGTCGCAAAGAGTGGACATGATTGAGTGCCTGTGCACACAAACACATAGGATGGGAGGAACGTTCTAGACCTGAGGTTTGCTCCGCTGGTAGTCACCCTGCATTTCTGTAGTGACATCCAGGTGGTTGCAGTCATTCCAGCACCACTCCCAGGGTCGTTTATCCTGAATTTCTGTTTTCGTTTTCTTAGTTTTCGTTTCCCTTCTTAACTCCCTGTTTAATTTGTGGCGGGGGTGAAATAGGAGATGAAGAGAAAAACAGAGTCCAGCTGCAACTTTGCTGTTTCCTCCCACTTGTGTTTCAGCCCTCAGTGACTGAGGGTACATCTTGAGTGGTCCTCAGAGAACCAGTCATCATTTATGGTCACCCCTGGAATTTACCTTGGAAACCCAGTTATTGGGGCCCTGGAGGGGGCTACACCAGCTTCTTCACTCCAAGTTCATGCATTTTGTTTACCAGAGCTTTTGTTTTTAAGTTTCTTAGAAGAGTTGTGAACCACAGCTTATTTCTAAATATCTGACTTTGTTTTCCTCCTCTTCTCATAGAGGCGATCGCTCTTGGAGCTTCCTGTTTACAATGGCACAGAGAACTGGACTTGAAGATCCAGAGAGGTATCTCTTTGTGGACAGGGCAGTCATCTACAACCCTGCCACTCAGGCTGATTGGACGGCCAAAAAGCTAGTGTGGATCCCATCGGAACGCCATGGTTTTGAGGCAGCTAGTATCAAAGAAGAACGGGGAGATGAAGTTATGGTGGAGTTGGCGGAGAATGGAAAGAAAGCAATGGTCAACAAAGATGATATTCAGAAGATGAACCCACCTAAGTTTTCCAAGGTGGAGGATATGGCGGAATTGACATGCTTGAACGAAGCTTCTGTTTTACATAATCTGAAAGATCGTTACTATTCAGGACTTATCTATGTAAGTATGCCCTCTAAATAATCATGTGAATTGGTGCCTGGAAATTCATGAAAATCATACATACTGCCCTAATCAATGTGGAATACTCTTTCTGTTTAACATGACTCTTTGTACTAAAGATGGGAAGATTGCCCCAAGTCTTACTTTGCTTTAAATCTTCATTTTAAATAATCCAGTCTGGATTAAATACACTAACACGGATTTGAGACTTTTGTGTAGGGGTGCTCTGGAGCCTAATAAGATGGAGGAGAGCATGTGGCAGAAAGATCAGGGAACTTAATGTGGTAATGAGAGTTGCATTCACAGTAGGATATACACTGGATTTCTAGTGTATATCCGGGGGTGTAAAGAAGCGGGGCTGCAAGCTTAGAGTTTTCAGTGAAGAGTGAGACCAAGGTCATTGGGTACAGGGAAGTGGGAAAGCTGAATGCTGAGGTTTTTAAGAGGAAACAGTTCAGGGTCAGATTGAAGCTGGGGCTGTCCTGTGGTTAGTAGTTGCCACATGTCACAGTCACTGACAATGTTGCTGAGCATATGGAAGTTCCCGAAAATAATAAGGGGCAAGGTTGAGAAGAAATGTGCAAGCCAGATACTGCAAGAACCTAGAAAGCCAAATATGTTTGAAGGGATGGTAGACACAGGTGGTGGTATTGGTTTAAAGAGGGCAGGGTAATTAGCAATGTGGGTGGACTTAGGGATGATCGTGCTAAATGAAGTTAGTCAGACAGAGAAAGACAAACACCATGTGATATCACTTACACGTGGAATCTAAAATATGACACAAACTTATCTACGGAACAGAAACAGACTCGCAGACCTAGAGAACAGACTTGTGTTTGCCATGGGGGAGAGGTGGAAGAGGGATGGTTTGGGAGTTTGAGATAGGTAGATGCAAGCTATCATATAGAGAATGGAAGAACAGCAAGTTCCTACTGAATAAATAGCCCAGGGAACTGTATTCAGGATCCTTTGATAAACCATAATGGAAAAGAATATGAAAAAGAATATGTGTAGGTACACACTTTTTCAAATTCTTTTACATACACATATATGTGTATGTGAATCACTTTGCTGTACAGTAGAAATTAACACATTTTAAATCAACTATACTTCAGTAAAATAAATATAAAAGAATAAAGAAGGCATGGCAGATAGAAGGTAGATTTAGAAAGGAGAGACGTTGAGAGAAAGGTTTGATATTGTAATGGTCTGAATTTGGGAAACCACTTGAATTTTAGGCAGAGGTAGCATTTGTACTACTAATGTTCAGGCATAAGTCAGAACTTCAGCAACTCGGAGGTCATTTTCCCATAGAATTAGTTCATTTAGTGGATATGTACTGAGCACCTACTATGTTCTGCCCCGAATATTCATTGGAAGGACTGATGCTGAAGGCCCAATACTTTGGTCACCGATGTGAAGAGCTGACTCATTGGAAAAGACCCTGATACTGGGAAAGATTGAGAGCAGGAGGAGACGGGAGTGGCACAGGATGAGATGGTTGGATGACTCAATGGACATGAGTTTGAGCAAACTCCCGGAGATAGTAAAGGACCGGGAAGCCTGGCGTGCTGCAGTTCATGGAGTCATAAAAAGTCAGACACGGCTTAGTGACTGAACAACAGCTATGTTCCAGGTGCTGGGGAGAGTGCAGGGAACAGGCCAGGCCAATCCCTGCCTTCGTGATACTTCCTTATAAGGAAGTGAAACAGGACTATGGGGATGGCTTTCCCCCGTGAGTATGGGAAGGATTCTGAGAAGGTAGCATTTGAGCTGGAATCTGGCTGGTAGGAAGGAGTTTGCCATGGGAGCATCTGGGGAGTAGTTCGTTCATGACTTTTGCCAGAAGGGTTGAATCAGTCCTGATGGTCTCTTTTATTTTATTTTTTCTCTGTGAGTTAGGATGCAAAGTAAGAGAGTAAGAGGCACCAGGGTTGGGTAGGTGACTTGAGGAGAATGGGGATGCCTTGCAAAAGGGAGGAAGCAAAGGATAAGAAAACAGTTGGAGAGCAGCGTTGGGAATCCAGCGGAGACTGAGCCGCAGAGTATATTTTTGCCTGGAGCGATAGGCAGGGACTGTGGGCCGATCATAATGTTGAGATCAGAGCGGTGGATCCATTTTGGATGATCCCCTGTGCAGTGAATTGTGATGGGCTGGAAAAGCAGGGACACAGCCAAAAAGGTATGGAGCACTGCCCTGAGAACAGGAGTCTGTCTTCACCTTGCCTCCCCCTGGCCCCTGTGGGCAGCTATACTAAGGACAGAGGAGGGAAATAGAAGGGTAGGAGGCTGTGGGTAAAAGTGAAGGATGAAGGGAAAAGCAGTTTAGTTTGCTGTAGCTATTCCTCATGACAACTCTAAGACTTTGCAAGTATCTTTTATTGAGTTTGACTTATTTCCAGCTTAATTCAGGGTCAGCATAAGTAAATTATCTTGAATTTCTTCTCAAAGCGTGGCCGCATGGTCTTTAGAAAAGGAGAATCTGAGTTTTTTAAGAAGTTCTAGGGTCCCAAGAGAGGTGAGGGTTTGGGAGGATCATACCTTCAGTTAGTGGAATGGAGAAAAGTTTCCTACAGAAGATTCAGATTGGATCACTTGACTCTAAAGAAACCTGCTAAGGAATGGGGCTGTGGGTGGCCATGATTGCTAAGCATTGAATGAAAGGTGTGTTGGGCTTTGAAATTTACCAGGCAGTTGAAATTGATCAGTTGAGGTACCGTGAGAGCAGACACTATAATAGCTTGGCTGGGACCTTTGGGATATATTTCTATAGATAAGATACAATGTAAGTTACTTAGGTTTGGTTATATGTTACTTCCTTATATCTTTAATCTCCCCAGCATCCAGCTCTCTGGTCATTAATTTTCATTTTCTTTCCTAATAAAATCATTTTAAAACTGCAAATGTCATCTCTACTGACTTTTTAGCTTTGTTTGTTGTTGTTGTTCAGTGGCCAAGTTGTGTCTAACTCTTTTGCAACCCTGTGGACACATGCCCTTCACAGATTTGGATGTGTAGTACTTTTATTGTTCAGTTCTAAATATTTTCTAACTTCTTCTTCAACCTGTGAACCTTTTGAAAGTGTACTTAAAAGTGTACCTAAACGTTGGTTTTTAAGTTATTTTTGTTACTGATTTTTAAGTTAATTTCCTTTTAGTCAAAGAATATAGTCCACATAGTATTTATCATTCCTTGCTTTTGTTGAGACTTGCTGCTTGTAGCACACTGTCAGTTACATTTATGAGTGTTCTGTATGTTTGTAAAGAACGTATATTCTCTTTTGATGGCTGTTCTGCTCACTGCGTGGAGCCTTAAGTAGTGGGATTTTAGGCCATCATATATCTAAACTGACTTGTTTTCATTCAGGGCACCATGGGTTAGCTGTCTGTCACTGCCTTTTGATTTTTGCAGACTCAAACAATTGGAAAAAAAAGAATGTGTATTCTGTTACTGTTGGGTGTGGAGTTCTATATGTGGCCATTAGACTAAGCTTTTTAACTTTGTAAACTTTACTAATTTTTTTTCTTCTTTGTCTATGTGTTATTGAGAAGTATCTTAAAAACTCGCAGTGTGTTTGATCAAACTTATGTACGTATTCCTTAAAAATATAGTTTAGTTTTGCCTGTTGTTGAATTTTTATATGAATGTCTTAATATATTCCTTTTTGTGTCCTTTTTTTTTTTTCTTTTGCTCAGCATTATATTTTTTAGATTCACTCATGTTACTTTGTGTTAATGTAACTCAGTAGTTCTCAAAGAGTGCTTTATAGACTCCTAGGGGCTGCTTTAAAACCCTTCCATGACATCCTTGAGGTCAAAACTATTTTCATGATTATCAGAGACTTTATTTGCCCCTTCACTGTTGACACTGATACTGATGGTGCAAAAGCCATGGTGAGTAAAACTGCTGACACCTTATCATGGAGGAGGCAGTAACCCCATACTGTCCTGGTGGTTGTGCTGATCTAGTTTTGTTCAAGAACGTCCTTGATAAAGCAGGAGAAATGATGGGTTTTATTAAATCTCCGCTCTTGGGAACATGTCTTTTAGTATTCTTTGTGATTAAACGATAAGTATGCATAAAACACTTCTGCATATTGAACTAGGATGGTTGCTTTGAAGAAAAGCATGTGTGTACAGCTATATGAGTTACAAGCTAAACTTGCCATTTTTTAAAAATAGAATGCCATTTTTATTTGATAGAATGACTGGTAGATAAGCTATGGTTAATTGACACCAGGGTACTTGGCCAGACATTTTCTTGAAAATGAACAGGGACTTCCTATGTGGTCCAGTGGTTAAGACTGCACCTCAAGTTCAGGGGATGTGGGTTCCAACCCTGGTTGGGAAGCTAAGGTCCCACACACTGTGCATGGTGGAGTGAAAAGAAAATGAACAAAGTGAGCCTGACACTGCAAAGAAAACAATTGAATATATTTGTCAATAATGATAAAATTTGATTTTCCACATGAAAATTAAAAGTTGCATCTGCCACTGAACTTAATACCTTGTCAATACATAAAACCTTTCTGATGAGGTAGATGGCAATATTAATGAATGTGGTTTTTTTTTTTAATAATGTCATATAGTGTGAGATGTTATCATTTGGAAGACTTGTATAATTCATTGAGCCAGAGTTTTCCAAATGATGTGTACATGATGTTACAAAATCATGCCTGGGTAAAAGATTCGTTCAGCATAGAAGTTGAGTCAGTGACTTCGATGTGACAGAATATGGAAGGTTCACTGACAGGGTGTCACATGCTACATTGCATCTCATTTTTGAGAAATTCTCACTTGTCGAGTTTTGGTGTAGTATCAAAGAGAAATACCTATAACTTCATGAAAAGACTGCTAAACTACTCCTCCCTTTTCAAATTAAATATCAGTGTAAGGCTAATTTCATGTATTTCAGTCAAAACATCACAGATAGATTGAACGCTGAAATGGAATGTTGAATGTTTTCTATTAAGAAAATTGAGTGTTTTCTATTAAGCCAGACAACAAAAGATTTGCAAATAAAAGACAGTGCCACTCTTATTTTGTTTTAGAAAACAAAAGGTTTTTTTTCCTAAAAATATTATTTTTATTTTTAAACAAATAAATATACATTAAAAAACCTAGTTTATTAATATTTATATATTTATATAAAAATATATAATACAGAAGATTTGGGGGATCTTTAACAGTTTCTGAGAGTAGTTAAATGCCCTGAACTATAAAAGTATTTTGTTCATTTTTGTGGAATGTAATGTTCCAGTGTAAGATTTTTGTCCCAATTTATTTATCCCCTCAACTGATTTTGAGCATTCCCCCTGTCTCCCGCCCAGTTTAGGGCTATTGCAAATAGTGCTTCAGTGAACAGCCGTGGTCATGTCCTGGTGCATATAAGCATGGCTTTCTATAAGGTGTATAACCAGGAGTGGAATTTCTAGGTGACACAGGACATGCATATCCTTAACTCATATCTTGAGCATTTCTAGATAATACCTGAGATAGATTCCATTAGGAAACACACGGCCCTCTAAATAGGTATTCGGCACATTTAATAAGGGGAGGATTTACAAACACGTGAATAGAGTTGAGAAAACAGATGCAGAAATGTTGCAATATCCTGTCAGTAGTGATGGCTGAGAGCCCTGGACCAACCTTGATCTTTAAAGAAACAAAGAGCTGGTACCTTGATCAGGAGAGGATGCTTTGTGGAGAGGGCTTCCTGGTGGAAACTGGCCGCCTTCAGAGGGAACCTGACGCACTGGCCTGGGGGATAAACATCCTGGCTTCATTCTCTCCCCATTCTCAGTCTCCTGCTCCCTGACTCAGAGGAAAGGGAATTTGATGATATATTTCTTAAGAGTCAGTCTCAGTTCTGTTTGAAAGTGAATTTAGTGTATGGTACAAGGTATGGGCAAGGTTAATTTTTTTCCCCCACATGTCTATTCAATTAGTCCAGTGACATTTATTGAAACACAACCCTCTCTCCACTGTGCTGAAATGTCACCTTTATCATAAATCAGGTGCTCACAAATGTGTGCTTGACTTCCTGTTGTTTCATGGGTCTGTTATGGCCATCCTTGGGCTGATGTCACATTATCTTGATTATTACAGCTTTATACTATGTCTTGTGGGCTTTGCAGATGGTGCCAGTGGTAAAAACCCACCAGCCAATGCAGGAGACGTAAGAGATGTGTGTTCGATCCCTAGGTGGGGAAGATCCCCTGGAGGAGGGCATGGCAGCCCACTCCGATACACTTGCCTGTAGAATCCCATGGACAGAGGAGCCTGGCGGGCTACAGTGCATAGGGTCGCAAAGAGTCAGACAACGACTGAAGCGACTTTGCACACACACAATGTGTCTTGGTATCCAGTATGGTAAACCCTCACTTTTGTTCTTTGAGATTGTTTTGGTTGTTAGGTCCTTTGCATTTCAGTATAATTTTAGAACCCTCTTGTCAGTTTTTCATACACACAAAACCTGATTAGAATTTTGATTGGATTTTTGCTGATTTTGTAGATCAGCTTAGAGGAGAAATGAGATCTCTACAGCATCTGTTCCTCTAGTTCTTTTTTTATTAGTTCTTAATCTTTCGTAATATGGTTTAGGTTTGGTACATCCTTTATTGGATTTATTTTTAGGTATTTAATTTTTTATGCTATTTAAGTGGTGTTTTACATGTTTTTAAATTGTTACCATGAAGTAGGAATACAGTTCCCATGTTTTTACAATTAACTTTTATATATTGACTTTATATTCACCAACCTTACTAAGTTTATTTATTGATTGTAATAGTTTTGTTGAAGATTCTTATGGATATTGAATACACTCATGTTGTCTGCAAATGACAGTTTTATTTTTTCCTTTCTAATTCTTATACGTTGCTTTATTGCATTGTCTAAGAAGTTCAGTAAATGTTTGCTGAATAGTAGTGGTTATTGAAGGCATCTTTGTATCAGAAACTTTTCAACATTTCACTGCTAAGAATGATTTGTTTTGTTTTGAATTTTCTTTTATCAGATTGAGGGAAGTTTCCTTCTATTGCTAGTTTTTATTCTGCATGGATAAGTTTTTTTAAATACTGTGTACATACCCAGTCCTGTCCAACTCTTTGTAACCCTATGGACTATATAGTCCGCTGGGCTCCTCTGTCCATGGAATTTTCCAGGCAAGAATCCTGGAGTGGATTGCCATTTTCTATGCCATTTTAAATACTGACTGGGTGTTAATTTATCAAATGTTTTCCCAGCTTCTGATCAGACAATAGTGTGATTTTTCTGGTTATTTGGTTATCATGGTGAATCGTATACTATATTTTTTAGTGGTAGACTAACCTGGCAAGGACCAATATTCTTTATATATATTACTGGATTCCTAGATTTTATTTGCTAATATTTTGTGTAGAATTTTTGTATCTATATTCAGAAAGGAGATTGATTGAAAATTTTCCTTTCTTAAAATGTCCTTGTCATGTTTTGCTGTCAAAATTATGCTGGCTTTTTAAAATGAATCTGGGAATATTTTATCTTTGTATTTTCTCTGGAAGAGTTTGAATAGTATTGATGTTATTTCATTTAAAAATAATGATATAGTTTCCTTTGTGGGGAAGTTTTTCTTTCATAGTTCTTGAATTTTTCAGATTAAAGACTTTGGGTAACAGTTTTGATAATTGAGTTTTTCTAGGAATTTGTGTATTTCATCTAAATTTTCAAATTAATTTGCCTGATGTTGTTCCTAATAACCCTCTTGTCTCCTGTAGGATTTGCTGTGATATTCTCTTGCATTCCCAATACTGACCATCTGTTCTACCATTTTAAAAATGAGTCTCACCAGAGGCTTATCAGTTTTACTAATTTCAGTCATGTCTTTTGATTACTTGAGCCTATGATTGTCTATGATACAAGATACAAGGGCAAAAAAAGTAGACTCATAGGAGACCCACATATTATTCTGGATTTTAGTTAAAACTATCGCCTCTGTGCCAGTTACTGTATATGAGAGGTTGTGGAGGTAATCTGAGGCTCTGGGTGACCTCACGCTCTGGGCAGGCAGTTAGATCAAGGGGAACGAGTGTGCATGTAGGTTGCTCAGGGGTTTACCTTCCTCCCTCCTGGGCTTTGGCCTGGTCTATTTCTGGTACCCTCTAACCTCTCAGGGGACACCAGTTAGGGTCCCAGCTGAAAGCCTGGAATGTTTACTGTCCTCCTGGGTGGATTTTTTTTTTTTGTAAAGAAACAAGGTCTGTTGTGCTGTAGAGTTTCCCATAGTCTGGATTCTGTTGATTGCATTCCCATGGTGCCTCCTGTAAACTGGATGCAGAGGCTTGATCACATTCGGATTCTAGAGGCACAGGATGCCGGCTGTCTCACTTCACGATGCTGAGATGGATCAGTGAATCAGTTTGGGCTTTGTCGGCCTGATTCCTGTTTTAGGAGTGTCTGCCCTTTCTGAAGGGTTTTAGTGCCTGTGATGTGCACTGTCCTGGTCCATCATTTCATTAGGAAGCCAAACGGTGATAATTTAATGTCATTCCCTCTATGTTTATTGGCTTGATGAATTCTTTACTCATTCACTGTGTATTACCTGCCCCTCTCCCACACACACACAGTTTTCTTCAAGTTTATTTTTTATTATTATACTTTTTACAGAATTTTGGTTGTTTTCCCCGCTAAGGAGCGATAATGATTAATATTTTAGTAATCCTTTCTGTGCTCTTCATATTCATCT
Source organism: Budorcas taxicolor (assembly GCF_023091745.1). Lineage (NCBI taxonomy): Eukaryota > Metazoa > Chordata > Mammalia > Artiodactyla > Bovidae > Budorcas > Budorcas taxicolor. The sequence continues at coordinate 27,987,333 of NC_068928.1, read as the reverse complement.
TTAATTTATTCAATTTAACTTTCATATTTGTTATTTTTATCTCTGTACCTCCTTTTTCTTTTATTATCCACCTTTGTTGTGTCTTTTAAGAGTCTACATCATACTCCATTCTGTTGTAGCCATAAATCTATTTCTTCAAGTTTTTCTTTCAGCTTATTTTGTAGAGAATGTCCAGAGGTCATTTCTCTCTGAATATTCTGGATGATGAACTTTCCCTCATTATGTAGGGTTGTTGTTTTTTAAATTGTGTTGTGTCGTAAGTTGATAAGTTTTCTGACCCCATGGGCTGTAGCCCTCCAGGATCCTCTGTCCATGGGATTTCCCAGGCAAGAGTACTGGAGTGGGTTGCCATTTCCTTCTCCAGGGGATCTTCCTGACCCAGGGATTGAAACCGAGTCTCCACATTGGCAGGCGGGTTCTTTTCCACTAAGCCGCATGTGAATTTCATCCAGGTGTGGCGTTTGCAGGTGGTGTGAGTGAATTGTTCTTTCTTCTCTCCCCTTCCTCTCGGGTGGATGTCGGATTTCTTCCGAGGGCTGCGGCTGGGGTGGAGGTTTGTGAGATGCTCCCAGTTCAGTGCCCTGTCTCTAACAGGAGACTGTCTGTCTGCTCCGTTGCACTGGCATCTCTACCTTTCTTAGTTCTCTGGTTCTCTAGACCTTCAAAGCTTCAAAGTAATAATGCATATGCATATCCCTGCTTTCTTAAACTGAGGCCCAGCCCTAAAGGACGAGTAACATTTTCAATACTGGATAGAAGATGGATGTTCTAAGCAGAGTGATCAGCATATAGAGACGCCTGGAGGCATGAAAGCAGCATCAGTTCAGTTCAGTCACTCAGTCATGTCCAACTCTTTGCGACCCCATGGACTGCAGCACGGCAGGCTTCTGTCCATCACCAACTCAGCAGCATATGGTGCTGAAAAATTAATAAATCTCTTTCGTGTGCTAGTATTTTTGTATGTCTCTTTTTGGTTTGTTGTTCAGTCAGTAAGTCCTGTCCGATTCTCTGCGACCCCGAGGACTGCAGCACACCAAGTTTCCCTGTCCTTTACTATTTCCTGGAGTTTGCTCAGATTTGTGTCCATTGAGTCAGTGATACTATCTAACCATCTCATCTTCTGCCACCCCCTTCACTTTAATAACTGTTACTTGCTGTCCTAAAGCCTGTACAGGCTTCTTCAACCGTTTGCAGTTTTTCAAAATGTTCTCATGACTTTAGGATTTCAGTGTTTCTGACTATTCAGTAGGCATTCATTCTCCTGGGCTCCCCTATTGTAATGAATCTCCTTTTAACATGCCACAGTCATAATATGTTGAAGAGGGATTCATTACCTTTCCCCACAAGTCAAATGATTTTTCCTATCCACCCATAACTTTTCCATACTCTGAAGCTTGGTGACCTTGGAGTCAACTTTAACACACGCCTTGAATGGATTTCTCTAGTCAGAGTTCTGAGTGCTGTTGAGTTTTTAGTCTTTCTTCATGACTCAATTCTGCTCTTTTTTAAAAAAATTAATTAATTTACTTTTGACCATGCCATGCGGCATGTGGGATCTTAGTTCCTCAACCAGGGATCGAACCTGTGCTCCCTGCGTTGGGAGTGCTGAGTCTTAATCACTGGCCACCAGGGAGGTGCCCCGCTGCTGCGTTTTTGTCTTGCTTTTCTCTCCTGCAGGCCTGTTACTGTGCCTGGAGACACCTCCACCCTCTGCTTCCCACCTCTTGCCTCTTCAGGCTCTCTTCCGTGTGGTGCCAGATTTATACTGTGTGAGGAATGCCTCTTCCCTTCCATCACTCTTCTCCCCTGAGCCCCGGATACCTAATCACCTGGGAATCTCAGTGCTGCCATTTGCCTGTCTAGGCTCTTCCCTCTCACCTTCCACAGAGCAGACCATTGTCAGCTGCACTGCCCTTCACTCTGCCCCGGATGTACCCTCCCAGGCTGTACGTTCTTACTGTTTTAATAGGAATTCCTTTATCCTTTGTTTTGACCTGTTTGTCTTTAAAAAGAACATCAGCGACCCTCTGGGCCTGGAATTTGCACCTGGTTTTACTGTTTCTGACGAGGTGGCCATAGGCTTGTTGTTTGCTCTGCTCCAGAGTTTTCTCTACTGCAAAGACCTGTGCATCTTTTTCTTTTTGTATCATTCTCTTTTTAATACCTTATGTTGTGTCTTGTTTAATGTATCTTTTTTGTGTTCATCCCTAGTGTGCTTAAAGGTGCTTAACATCTTGCGTGTGTATTCAAACAGTAATGAGGCCTACTTTGAACTTGAGGCCTCCAGAGAGATGATTTTAACATCCCCATCTCTCTTCTTCCATGTAACTTGGGGAAGACCAAGTGCAGTGATCAGTAATGCAGGAGCCCAGCATTTGAGCTAATTTTGGGATAGAAGTTTAGCCCTTTAAGCACCTCTGTTTATTATCTTCACTTAAACCTCTGTCACTGCTCCTTTTTGGCAAGCATAGAATACTGATGATTATTCCATCTTGTTTTTTGATGACTTCATCATATTTGTGAGACTTACTCATCTGTAATCCTAGTTCTCAGAAAAGCCTCTACCACATGGTAACACACAGGCTGGAATGATTTCTGATTACAAATGTCATTGTTAGGATCTGTTAGCATACTGTACATGCTACGGGGTGTTAAACTGAATTTGCACATTTTAAATTCCTTTGAGTTCTTGTTGTTCTCATTTTGGGCTAGTATGCAATTATTTGCCTCTTACAAATGAAAGTACAATGTAACTTCATGATAGAGATATCTCATTTTTGAATAAAAATAGATGTTTATATATTACAGTTCATTGAGATGTAGTTCTGATTTGTCAAATTTACTGTGTGTAAATGAAACTCAATAAAAAAATTTTAATGTTAAGATTGCCTCTTAGTTTTCTCGCCCTTAATAAAATCTGTTTTTAATCATCTCTTGTTTCCTTTTTGTCCTGTGGGTGGCAGAGAGAGGCTGGGCTAGTCAGACTAGAGACCCGTTGTTGGTAGAAGGTCGGTGGAAGGTGTCAGGGTACTGGGTGCAAGGCCGAGAACCAGCCCCGCATCTCAGAGTGTGATGCTGGACGTGAGAAAGCCAGTGGCTGCAGACCCAGCGGTCAGCTAGGGAGGGGCAGGTAATTACTGTGGCCTCGGGCAAACAGGGAGGGTGTCCATCTGGTCAGTTTAGAAGTCAGGCCAAATCGGTGAGCTCAGGCAGGGCCCTTGCTTGCCTTTGTTTTAGTCCCAAGCACTAATCTAGGTAGGAAGTGCATTCCATCTTCTGTTGGGAGGGAAGCAAAGATAAAGAACAGCTAGAGAGGTGGTTCTGATCACTTCAACTTTTTTTTTTTTTTCCGGCAGCCTTTTCTTTGAGCACCATTAACTGCTGCATTCAGAGCAGCATGGTCTGGACAGTGCCCCCTGGTGGCCACTGTCAAGGGTTTCAGCCTTTCTAAACAGCCGATGGTTAGAAGCCCCTCCGTGCTTCATGAGGGGATGAGCATCATCGGTCTTCAGCCTTTTCTAGGGTCCTCTCACCTTTAGATTTAGAATCACCCAAAATAAAGGGTCTGGTTTCCAGTGCAGCTGAGGTGCGTTCAGCCTCGCCAGGACCAGAGAGTCTGGCAGCAGTCCTAACCACTCTTATTTTTCCATTATTCCCAGAGTCAGTTCTCAGAAATCACTGTGTGAATTAAAAAAAAAATTAAAGGCAAAAATGCTCCTACTGTTAATTCTAAGTAATGATTACCCTACTGATGAGGAGGGTTTTTATCTTCTTAGACTTGTGACTCTTGAAAATTATTGAGGACCTCCAAAGAGCTGTTTATGTGGATTATTTTTAATGATATTTACTGTGTTTAGAAATTAAATATTTTAAATGTTTATTACCTCATTTAAAATTAAACCTGTAACAAGTTGACATAAATTATTTTTATGAAAAAAATCTATATTTTCCAAAAAATATCATTGATATTATACCCAAATTTGACCATGAGTATTTCCTTAAAGATGAATTGCAGTGTGGAACCTGAAACCACCGTGATGGACTTTTCATACCTTGTATGCTTTGGAGAGAATGAATTTGAAAAAGCAAATGACATGCAGTTTGAATAATGACCCTGTAAAGTGATGAAGCATTTATTATTATTTCCATTTGACAGATGAGGGAATTGAATCGAAGGAAGTACCGTTTAGCAATCGCATCTGTGGGAGAACCGCTTGTGGTTTGGAATTGCCTGTTACGGGCTAGATTTAATTTCAGGGATAGATTAATTATGCAAATGATAAAGATCCCCTGTTCACATTACTGTGTGGTTTGTCTCCTGATTGGACCCCACCTGATACATGGGGTTACAGTCTTTAACACTGTATCTTATTTTTATCTGTTCTAGACCTATTCTGGACTCTTCTGTGTAGTCATAAATCCTTACAAGAACCTTCCAATTTACTCTGAGAATATTATTGAAATGTACAGAGGGAAGAAGCGTCATGAGATGCCTCCACACATCTACGCTATATCAGAATCTGCTTACAGATGCATGCTTCAAGGTAACTGGAAATGATGTTTACAATGCTGAATACTCAGAATTTCTTAAATGTGACCTGGGTTTTTGTTTTTGTTTTTTTAATGTCTCAGCCTTGTCTTTTTTTTTTTTTTAATTATTTTTTGTCTGTGCTGGGTCTTCACGGCTGCACAGGCTTCTCTCTAGTTGTGGCGGGTGGGGGCTACTCTGCATTGCAGTGCGTGGGCTGCTTTTTGCAGTGGCTCCTCTTGTTGCAGAGCATAGGCTCCAGGTTTGCGGGCTTCAGGAGCACTCAGGCTCAGTAGTTGCAGTTCCCAAGCTCTAGAGTACAGGCTAGCTCTAGAGTAGTTGTGGTACGCAGGCTTAGTTGCTCGGCACGTGGGATCTTGCCAGACCAGGGATCGAGCCCAGATCTCCTGCATTGGCAGATGGAAGCCCTGTCTCCATCTTCTCTACAGAGGGCTTTAAGGTTTTTTTTTTTTTTTCTTTTAAAGATTGAAAGAAAAGTAATAGATATTTATTGTAGAAAAATTGTGAATTCTTAAGGTTAGACTGGGTAATACGGCTGTTTTCTATAAGCAGCCGGTAAGTATGCTTGTTGCTTCATAAATACATCATGTTAGTTTTTATGTTTAAAAGCATCTAGTTTTCATATATTTTTGAGCTTGACCATAAGCCAATATAATCAAAACTCTACGGCTCTCAAGAGCCAAGAAAGAAGTGACAGTTTTGACAAAGTTGACCAGAGCTGAAGAAAGCCTTGAGTCTTGAGACTGAGAGGGTTCACTAAGTCCCAGGCAGGGATCCTGAAAGGAGACCGGTGCTGGGTCTCACGTAGCACAGGTGGACAGGGCAGTCACGTGATCCCTATGGGGCCAATGGGCTCAGACTTCTCACTTGCAGTCCTATGTGTTAAAAGCTGAACCCAGCAATTCTGAGGCCAGTGCCTGGTACATAGCCGTGCGAGGGGCCCAAAGACTGCTGATACCCCGGGCTTCCTGGGGTGTCACCCCTCCTCCTTGGACCCTGACGCCCCCTCATGGCCATCCACCCCAGCAAGCTTCCGTTCAGCAGCAGCCCTCACGGCCACCGACCTGTTGACCTAGACACACCTAAAGGCAAGCTCTGCTGTTAACAGTAGTTGCAGGAGCCACCGTGAATATCCAAGATCTGAGAGTCTGCTGTCTCCCTGGAGTCTTAGAATGAAGCCCACATCTCCTTGGTCCTCAGTTTCCCAGTCGCAACTTTGTTTCCGTACAGCTCTCTCTTCATTTTGCCTTACTCCCACTGTGATGGGCACGCCTCCCTGCCTACTCAGTGTCTGCCTCGTGTCTCCGGGCTTTGACTGAAACCTGGCTTTACCCTGCAGTGGCTGCTGCGCTCAGACCCTGTGCACTGGGAGGCAAGGGCACTGTCTTTACTCCCAGGGCGTCTGCTGGGCCGTTCGTTAACTACTCTTCACCCCTTGAAAACGCTGCCCCTCCTCTGCCTGCCCTCATCGCTGTAGCATCTTTCTTCTGGGGCCCCCTCCTCCCTCCTCCTTGCCTCATTATTTGGTTGGTCTGACCCCCGACATGTCATTTCTTCTCTGCCTCAAGGACTGACATAACCCTGTGGTACTTCTTAGTTTCTCGTTAACAGCCACCTCCTTGATCTCGCAGATCCTTAATCATCTTCTCTTCTCACTTATGCTGCTGACACCCTAGACTTTGCCACCTTCTGAAATTATCTTATTTTTCAAATAGTATTTCAGAAATTCTATTGCAAAATCCTTCTGTCTTGGCAGCTCAGTCGGCAAGTCTCCTGACCGTGTTCTTTGACTGTTTAGATCTCAGGGTCCGTGTGTTGTTCTGCTTTTCCCCTGTGTATTATCAGTACTGCCTTAACTTTCTTCCTCACATAGTTTGGATTTCATAGTATCATTTCAGCCATCTTTGTCAGTATCCTACACCCTGTCCCTTTGCTCTTTTGTTATACTTTTTTTTTTTAATATTTATTTATTTGACTGGACGAGGTCTTAGTTGGGGCACATGGCATCTTTCAGTTGTGGCGTGTGGGTCCAGTTCCTCGACCAGGGAACCCAGGTGCCCTGCATTGGGAGCACAGAGTCTTAGCCACTGGACCACCAGGGAAGTTACACTTGGTTGGCAGAATTCTCACCCCAGATCAATCAAGTTGTTTATCTTTTTTTAATGCTCTTACTTGGGTTGCTGATGCCTCTGGAGTTCTCTTCATACAGTTGAACCAGTACTCCTGTAATTGTGTGACCACGAGCCCAGATTCCACACAGAACACTCTCGTTAATCCTTCCTTGATCGTCTATTAAGGTTATAATCTCATTCTCCCTAATGTCTGCCTCAGGCCTCTGCCCCCTGCAGCTTTGTGGGTCTCTGCTTTCCTCCCCAGCTGACAGCTGCTTCCCCTGTTCCATGAGAAGTTAGAAGCCACCAGAGTGGAAGTGCCCCAGTCTCCTGAGCCACATTTACAGACCATCCTCTCGTACCCACTCCTGTCCGAGGCCAGTCTTCCCACCTCCTTCACCTCTGATGCCTGTCACATCTCTCCCAGGATCCTTCTCAGGAAGCTCACAGTGTCCATTGTCTTGTGCCTGTCTTTGTACGGGCTCTTAATGTTAGCATTAAACATGCTGAAATTTTCTCCGTTACTTTAGAAAGTTCTCTCTTCCATCCTCTCCTTCCCTTCACAGCCAGATGTCTTGGAAGCATCTGCCAGTTGTTGGGTAGGAACTTGTGAAAATGCTTGCTCCTGTGCTCTCAGGGAAACACAAAACAGGGTCTTCAGCTGAGAGTGAGGAGGGAGCAGAGATTGGAGATTTAAGTGAGAAACACTGTGATGTAATCCTCTAGGAGAGTCAGGCAATACTTTACATATGCATCATTGATGTTGGGTCACTGTTGGAAATACAAAGGAAATGTGGCCCATAATTAGAGGGGGAGCTTTAATGTGCTTCTCTTAGAATTTGAGATAAGTAGGGGGGAAAAGAACATAAAGAATGTGATCAACACAATTTAGCAAGCTTGAATTGAAAACTACGTACAGGACTACTGCGCATCAACCAGAAAGAAGGTTTACAACCTCAGCTTGTAATTTTGATGCTAATTCACCATTAAAAATCTCAGATCTGGCCACATTCTTCAACCACAGTGCAGTAAGACGAGGTATTTACAAATTCCCACCTGTTTGGTACGAGTGCTGCTTAATGACTTCTTACTGTTTCTGTGACTACCCATTCATCCATATGATTTTTTGGTAAAAGAGGAAATCAAAACTGCTATTACAGATTCTTTAGACGTTAATCACAACAAAATATCATGTGTAAAAAACTGATGGCTTATGGCAAAAACCGCTTTAAGAAATAATTCATAGTTATAAATATTTTATTAGTAAACAAAAATTTATACACAAACCTTTTACTCACAAAGTAGATAAAAGGCAACTTTATGATAATTTACTGAGCTTTTCATCTCATGAGGTTTTCTGTGTTTCATTTCACACACATTAAAAAAAAAGTCCTTTAAAAATACACCCTGGATGTTAACTTAAGATGTAACTGTGGTGATCATTTCACAGTATATACAAATATTGAATCATTGTGTTGTACACCTGAAACTAATATAATGTTATGTATCAGTTATACCTCAATTTAAACAAAACAGCACAGCATGAAATGAACCTAAATAAGAAGAAAAACATAAAATTAAGTAAAACTTGAACTGGTTCCATGAAAAGACCATAAAACAGACAAGTGTTTGGCAAGTGTGACTAAGAGGAGAGAATCACCAGAAAGGATAAAGGTTTTATAACCCTATAAACAGAGACAAAAATGCCTTGAAATAAGGTGGAAAACTCTGAACAGTGCCAGTGGGAGAAATGGTAAAGGTTGTGAGACATTTACCTTTATGTCCCAAAGACATGAGGCCCAAATAATTTCAGCAATGAAATCTTTCCAGTCTCAAGGACTAAATAATTCCTGTGTTATCTAAATGGTTTTAAACCATTAGACAAGGCAGAATAGTCTGGATAACATCAAGATCAGAAGCTGTCAAAGGACTTTGAATGCTTACTTTTTATTAAAAAATAATGCGTAAAGATAGTTAAACAATGAAACACACAATATAGCAGGGATTGTTACTGTTGTTTAGTCAGTAAGTTCTGTCCAACTCTGCGACCCCATGGACTGTAGCCCGCCAGGATCTTCTGTGCATGGGATTTCCCAGGCGAGAATACTGGAGTGAGTTGCCATTTCCTGCTCCAGGAGATCTTCCCAGACCAGGGATCCAACCTGCATTGGCAGGCGGATTCTTTACCACTGAACCACCTGGGAAGCCCACGACAAGGCTTATGTTATTGATAAAGAAACACGTGTCCTCCCCCTGCGCATTCTGGATTTCCTCTTGAGAGGAAGTCATTTTGTCTGTTTTGTCTTGTGTTTGTATGTATTTATGAGTAACAGCCTTATCATATTCTTTTTTTTAAACTTCTGTTGGTTTCTATAGACTTCCTACTATGAAAAAAGAGTTTTTAACTTCATTCCCCCCATCTTCCTGATTGAAGTTAAGTCAACATTTTTTGGCGTTTTAGTAGTATTCAAACGTGTAAACTGTTCCTCCTGTGGTCACATTTCTCTTCTTACACAATTTACTGTTTTCCCTGGGGTTAGTAATTTTCCTGTTTTGGGGGGAACAGATTAGTTTTGCAGTGACCAACGTTGATTTGACAGAACTACAGGTCTTCCTTCAGTACAGAGACGTGTATCAGGTAAGTGATCGGAGTCTTTCCTCCACCAGAGCCACGCCTCCCGAGACCCTCTGCCCTCCACTCTGCCCTTAGTGCCCCTCAGACTTGCCTGCGCCTGCACCCTGGAAATCCCTTGCTTCTCTCCTTGCTTGTTTTCCTGTCTTAATTATGGGTCCTGTAGGCTGTATTTTGGATGGAGAATAACCTCCAGTAGCTTCCTGACAGGGCTTCCCAGGAGGCACTAGTGGTAAAGAACCTGCCTGCCAGTGCAGGAGACATAAGAGACACAGGTTCAATCCCTGGGTTGGGAAGATCCCCTGAAGGAGGACATGGCAACCCACTCTAGTATTCTTGCCTGGAGAGCCCCATGGACAGAGGAGCTTGGTGGTCTACAATCCGTAGAACACAAAGAGTTGGACACAGCTTCCTGCGAAACACTGAAAATAACCAATTATTCTACCAGTAAGTAACTACTTAATGGATGGCTCATTTCTATAGTGGAATCCTGAGCGGCCGTCTTGCAACTATGTCTGATACACCGAGTGATGTGCTAGTATAATAATAATAATCACATATACCAACCCCTCTCTCCAATAAGTATTTTAAGACTAGGATTGATATACATCAAAATGTGAACCTTTACATGTAGATTAGGGAGAAAAGGCTACCCACCCCAGTATTCTGGCCTGGAGAATTCCATGGACTGTACAGTTCATGGGGTTGCAAAAAGTCGGGCATGACTGAGTGACTTGCACTTACTTCACTTCTGGCGGTTCAGTGGTTGAAGACTTCACCTTTCAATATAAGGCATGAGGGTTCAGTCCCTGGTCGGGGAAGTGGGATCCCACATGCCTCGAAGCCAAAAAAACTCTGTTAGGAGAAAGAAAAGCAAGGAAAACAAACCATCTTTTAAACGGAACATCAAGGAAGGGTTTGAGAGGTCAGAAAACAGGTAACACCAACTACAGCAGTAAATATACTTTTAACCCCCTGTAAATAGCAGGACCTAATACAATCACATGCCCCTTACAAGACCTCTCCAAGTGGAAAAATAATAGCAGTGCAATGATGAGCATTTCCTCAGCCAAATGAGTACAAAAAGGAAGCACCAGTTAAGTCACCCCAAGTCTAAAGTAGAAGTCAAAGCAGAAACGGACAATGGGCATTATTTTATGTTAGGCGAAAGAATGTTTTATAATGAATTATAGTTGCCTTGAATCTATGTATTGATTGTTATAATGTGGAAATACAGACAGTGGGAAACAGTAATACTCCTTACCCTGAGAAACTGTAAAATGTAGGAAAACCCATCTAGTGGCTTGTGTTAGAGATTTGTTATCTCACTGAGGATACCAACAAATGAGGACACTATCATAATGTGATAAGGGCTACGAAGACGACTAAGAGGGCTTGAGCATCAGAGGTGAAAGGGCTAGTGAGGGGGCGAGACAGTGATTTGACTGGGCGATAAGTTTAACGATGTGCTTATCCTGGACTGCAGCATGCCAAGCTTCCCTGGCCTTCACTATCTCCTGGAGTTTGCTCAAATTCATGTCCATTGAGTCAGTGATGCTATCTAACCGTCTCATCCTTTGTTGACCCCTTCTCTTTTTGTCTTCAATCTTTCCAAGCATCAGGGTCTTCTCCAATAAATGTTAGCGGTGAGCAAATAGGTAGAACCCAAATATGAGGTGGTATTTCTTACATTGCTAAACATTTTTGAAGTCTTAAGTGTAGAGACATATGTAACATGTTGCTGGACGGGAAAACTAAATATATGTAATTTTATTTAAGGTATCATTTATATGCAGTAAAATTCCGCCTTTTTAGTGCATAGTTCTTTGAGTTTTGACAAATACACCTAGTTATATAACTACAATCAAGATATAGAACAGTTCTATCTTCCATCCAAATTTCTGCACGCTTCTTATAGGCGTTCCCTCTCCTCTAGTCCATGACAACCACCGAGTTTTTCCCTTTGTCACTGTAGTTTCGCCTTTTCCAGAACGTCATGTAATCAGACACAGGTTAGCCTTTCCAGTCTGGCTTCTTTCACTGACATAGTGCATTTGAGCATCAGCTACCAGTAGTTCACTCCTTGTTAGTTTCTAGTAGTATTCCATTATATGCGTGTTCTACAGTTTGTTCATTCACTTATCATCTGAAGGGTATTTAGATAGTTTACGTTTCTTGGCAATTAAGACACTAGGGTCGTTTGTGTACTAGGTTTTTGTGAGTGTAAGTGTTAATTTCATATGACTCAATAATTGGGAGTAGGATTGCTGGGTCACACAGGTGTATTTTTAACTTTGTAAGAAACTACCACGCTCTTCTCCAAATGGCTGTGCCATTTTTCATCCTTACTATCAGTGGGTGAAAATTCCAGCTCTGCTTTCTGTCAACACTTGGTGTTGTCGGTGGTTTATCAAACTGTAGTCTGATAAGTGTGCAGTGGTATTTCATTGTGGTCTTAAATTGCATTTCCCAGGTGAGCAAGGATATTAAGCATCTTTTGATGTGCTTATGCCACCTGTATGTCTTCTTTTGTGAAGTGTTCAAATCTTTTAACCATTAAAAAAATTGGATGGTTTGTTTTCTTATTATTCACTTTTGAGAACTCTGCCCTTTTTAGCTACAAGCCCTTTATTGGATAAGTGATTTGCGATTTTTTTTCCCCACTCAATCTGTGATCCATCTTGAGTTAATTTTCATGTATGGTGCAAAGTATGGATTGAAGTTCATTGTTTTGCATGTGAATATCCAGTAGATCTTGGCATCATTTATTGAGAAAACATTTTTTTTCTCCAATGAATTGCTTTGTCAGGATTCTGTTCCTTTGATCTGTACATTTGTCCTTTTTCATAGCATCTTGATTATAATAGTCATATAATAAATCTTAAATTGTTCCTTTGTCTTTCAATATAAATTTTAGAAATCAACTTGCCATTTTCTAAAAATGGCCCACTTTTCACGTTTTGATTGGATTGCACTGAATCTATAGAACAAAAAGGGCAGAACTGACAAGAGTATTGAGTCTTCCAATTCATGAACATGGTTTGTCTCTCTGTTAATGTAGGTCTTCTTTTATTTCATTGGTGTTTTACAGTCTTTAGCACATAGATCTCGCACATATTTATTATAAGTATAGCATATACCTTAGGATAACTAAACATTTCATGTTTTTAGTGTTAAATGGAACTTTACAATTTTAATTACCAAATTGTTCAATATTGATATATAGAAATTTAAAATATATATACTATTTTAAAAATACTTGTATTGACATCATTTGCAACCTTGCAGAAGTCACTTATTCTGGAAAGTTTTTTGATAAACTCTTTGGAATTGTCTCTAGACAGTCATGTCCTCTGCAGATAGACATTCTTGTTTCCTCCTTTTCAAGTATATGCTTTTAAATTATTTTTATTTGTGAGGTTGAATAGGTGTGAGAACAGACATCCTTATCTTATTCCTGGTCTCTGGGGGACAACGTTCAGTTTTCACCAATAAGCATGATGTTAACTGCAGGTGTTCTGTAGATGCCCTGTATCAAGTTGTTGAAGTTCCCTTGTATTCCTTGTTTGCTGTGTGTTTTGTTTTCACTCATGAATGGATTTATTGAATGTCTTTTCTACATCTGTTCAGGTTATTGATTCTTCTTGAGTGAACTTTAGTAGTCTGTCCTTTAAAGACATTATTCCGTTCATTTTAGTTGTCAAATTTTTTAGCAGAAAGTGGCTCCTAATATTTCCTTATTATCCTTTTAGTATCTCTGGGATCTATAGTGGTTTTCCCTTTCTTGTTCCAGATGTTGGCAATTTGTGTCTTATTTCTGATCATTTTGTCTAGAGATATATCTCAGAGATCCAGCATTTGGCCACCATTTTCTTTTCCTGTTTTCCCATTTCACTGATTTTTGTTCCTTATAATTTTTTTTCTTCTACTCATTTTGTGTTTAATTTGTTCTTTTCTAGTTTTTTAAGGCAGGAGCTAAGGTCACTGATTTAAAATCATTTTCACTGTTGAAAATACAATTTAATTCAACATGGATTTATGGAGTACCTCCATTTATGGTTTTGGGGAGGTGCTGTGGACAATAACTGAGCTATCAAATGAATCTCTCCTCTTTAGAAGGCTAGTTGCATTTCTGAACGTAAAGTATTTCCCTTAAATGTCACTATAATATATGGTATATGCTGAGTCTAGTTACATTGATAGGTTCTTAGAGTATAAAGTTCACTGTAAACATTTGGGGTGCCTAAGCTGATCCTCCCCGACTCCAGTCCTCTTGCCTGGAAAATCCCATGGACGGAGGAGCCTGGTAGGCTGCAGTCCATGGGGTCGCTAAGAGTCAGACACGACTGAGCGACTTCACTTTCACTTTTCACTTTCATGCATTGGAGAAGGAAATGGCAACCCACTCCAGTGTTCTTGCCTGGAGAATCCCAGGGACGGGGGAGCCTGGTGGGCTGCCGTCTATGGGGTCGCACAGAGTTGGACACGACTGAAGCGACTTACCAGCAGCAGTAGCAGCACCAAGCTGATCCTGAAAGGGTGAAGAGAATTCAGTGAAGCAGAAAGAAGGAATGATTCAGTTATAGAGTAGTCTATGGAGGAAATCTTGGAGGTTGACAAGCCCTCACCTGATTGTACTGATAGTGAAACTGAGGCTCAAAGCTGATGCAAGACATGACAAGAACAGATGGGTCCACCTGCAAAGAGAGTTCCTTTGTTTTATTGGGGGGCGGTGGGATGAGAAGCATGGGGAGAAGAAATATGGAGCAGATTTGAAGGGTAGATTGTGGTTGTGAAGAGCTCAGATTTCACACGATGAAGATAGCATGTCCAGATGCAGGAAGAAGGCTGCTCTGAATAAGTTAGGAGGCCATTTGATTGTGGTTATGTTTTGGCGTAGGTTTTGATTTCTCTAATGTGTAAACTAGTTTAGCAAAGCCCTGAAAACTTGGATGAGTGGAGTTCTATAAACATTCTCAGACCAGGAGAATTTGGAGTGCGAGGGTTCATGTTTAGAGTGAATAATATGTAAAAACTTGGTAAAATCCTAGTTTTATAGGTGAAGAGCCCAAAACCAGCAAGGAATCAATGTCTCATTTATAGATACGTGGGCAGTTTGAGGCAGAAGATTACAGTTCCCAGTGTCTTGCCAGTGTCCTGCCTGGCTCCTCGCACTGGATTCTCTTAGTTGACTAAGGCTGGCTGTTAAGTCTGGGAGTAAAGAAGCAAGACAGGCTCTGATCTTAGCACATACTAGTCGGGCAGGCAGTTGGCAGTATTGTTTGCCTAACCCCAAAATATGGTCAAAAGAAGGAAGCAGTGAGGAGCCTGAGGAAGAGGGTCTGGCGGGGACCTACAGAGGAGATATGACTGAGCTGAGCAGGAAGGGCAGGCAGAGATCATCCAAGTGCTTGTGGATCCGGGAAGGACGTGCCCAGGAAAGGTTATTGGCTTGCATTTAACCTTTTTATTTGGGGACCCCGTGGACTGTACGGTCCATGGACTTCTCCAGACCCAGAGTACTGGAGTGGGTAGCCATTCCCTTCTCCAGGGGATCCTCCCAACCCAAGAATCGAACTGGGGTCTCTCGCTTTTGCAGGTGGATTCTTTACCAGCTGAGCTACCAGGGAAGCCCTAAATATGAATACTTAAATTGTTTATCACTTTAAAGTCATGGTAGTTTTTTTCCTTTTATGTTCTTTCCTTATTTTTGCTCTATTTAATGTTCTGACTTCAGACAGTGGTTAAACTCTTACAGAGTTTATCCTGCCTTAATCTTTTTTTCCACTCAGTGTTTGATACTTTTTTTTCCTTCTTTAAGGTGTATATTGATAACAATTTCTCTCTGGTTGTGAGTTTTCTGGTAAGGTAGTGGTTTCCAAGCCTGGCCCTGCATCAGAATCACTTGGGGAACCTAAGTAAAAAGCGGTTTTCAGTCCCTCTCCCAAAGGTGGAGCTCTGGGAAGTTCGTTTCTATAAAATTTCCTGGTTGACTCTGATGAGCAGCAGGCTTCGAGAATCCAGGTTCATTAGGCATGTAAAGTTGTCTGAGCTTGGATTGTTACCTTCCCCAGATAATCTGGCCTGAGAATGATGAAATTGACTGAATTTAGGACTGCATGATACATAACAGGATTGGAAAGCGTTAACTTGGCCTAAGAGGGGCAGAGTTCCTAGTATTTTAGAGGCTATCAGGCTATTTATTATTTATCAAATATTTTAAAAAACAGGCAGATATTCAATGTCTTTCTGTTTATTTTGTTTTCTAGATCGTGAGGACCAGTCAATTCTTTGCACGTAAGTAAATGTTAAACGTTCAGACTTCTTTTCTGTTCTCTTGGAAAGTAAAAGCAATTTTGGTACTTGAGAGAGGAAGGGGGACAGGGCAGCAGTAATTTAAAGAGATTGATGTAAACCTTGCTGTTAATTGTTTTAAGTCTAAGGTATGCAAGCTCTGCTTAGCTTTGGTGTTACTGTTTGGCTGTCAAACTGGGCTTTTCACACATTTCATAACATTAATCTGTGAAACTTACATCTTTAGTTGGTTTGTCCAAGTGTTGACCTCCTGGACTTTTCAGGAATTTCCCTGTATCACCCAGGAAGCATTATTGATTATCACATGCTGGTATGTGAAGTACTGGAAAGTCAGGATCGAATACAACATCCACGGCAGGATGTGATCATTTTCGCTGGTTAGGACAGTCATATTAGCTGCAGTGGGGAAGATGGAGGACCGGGAAGTGTTATCGAGAGAAGACCGAGTGGAAGGCTATTGAGTTACCCACGGGAGAGATGGAAGTGCCTTCAGATGGGGAGGTGCTCGTGGACCCGGATGGAAGTGGGCATGTCTAAGTGGGGCTTAGGTTGAGAGACAGGCCTGAGAAAGAGGAGCTCTGAGAGGGTGGAGTTGTGTGGATTTCAGAGGATTTCAGAGACGCGGGAAGGTGGAGGAACAGGTTCAGGGCAAAGGGGAAGGAGTTTGGTGGGGGACATTGACTTTGAGGTGCCCGAGGCGCTCCTGGGGGAGCCATCTCTAGGCCATTGGACGTGAAGTAGGAGCTGTGCCTGGAATGCAGAGCCGGCGGCCTAGGGGACAGAAGCTGTGCGGTAAGTGAGGTCCCCTCAGAGCGTGGGATCCCCAGACGGGGTTCAAGGGTGGGGAGGCGGGCGAGACTCCACAGAGATGCCCAAGCTGTGGGCTACAGACACCGTAGAGACTGAGATACACAGGAGCACGCGCCTGGGGTTTCACGCAGGCGCGGGAGGCTGGTCGTGGGCCCTCAGTGCGCTGGGGTGGGGAGGGAGTCAGGCCAGATGTCAGTCAAGGAATGACGTGGGTGTATGTGTGTGAGAAGAAAAAGTTTTAAAAAGCAGCAAAAAACTATGTCTGGGCCTACTACTTCCAAACAGCTCTAGAGTGAAAATTGTAGCATTTGAAAAGCAGTAAGGAATCAATTTTTGTTGTTACTGGTGGTGTCTTTAAGGTAGGAGAGGTTAAACTGATGGGAGTGGGGTAGGATGAGATGGGTGGGAGTCAGGGCCCCTAGAGGGCCAGGATCAGGGAGGAGACAGGGCCTGATGTGGGCGGGTGGGGGGACCAGAAACGGGGAAAGTTCTCATCTCTTGGCTTTTCTTTCCCATAGAAACTTCAGTGTTTGATAACAAGAAGTATGAGAGAAGTAGAAAATAGCCTCTCTCGTGTAAATTTTCTTCCAGCAATGTTTCGCTTTTCTTAAACAACAAACCACCGGACACTTAGTGACTGAAAGCAGTTTTCCCAGCCCTTGGATTGGACTCAGCTGGGCCTGTCTGCTGAGCTGAGCCAGGCCCAGCCGTCTCACCTGGGGCCCACCCGTCTCACCTGGGGCCCACCCTGCGGCTGGGGGCAGCTGAGGGCCAGGGGCTGGTTGCCTGTTGACTGGGGTGCCTTGGTGGGTCCTCTTATTCTCCAGTGGGCCAGCCCTGGCTCCAACATGGTGACAGACTGCCCGGAGCGGTACAGACGCGAGCTCCAGGATGTAAGGGTGTGCACGCTTGGTGCTCTCAGGTTCCCAGGCCAGACACGTGGCCAAGGCCAGGGTCAGTGGGGGAGGGGAGGGAGTGTGAGACACTCGGGGCCTTTGCTGTGGACACTCCCCTACGAGGGTGTCGAAATGGGAATCAGATTTAATCCACCGAAAGTTTTTATAAGTGGGTTCAGGTGGGGGTCACTGAGACGAGAGAACGGAGAACATCAGCGAGAGAGACTCTCATGATGGACCATGGGATGTAGCACACGACGAGGGACTGATAGGAGGGAGATGGGTCAGGAAACTGGAGAGCAGGGCCTCCTGGGGCAGGAGGAGCAGGCATTGTGGCCGCACGTGTTGGGAGGGAGCTCCTCATGTGTGGCCGCAGGAGTGGGCAGCTGAGAAAGGGGGGCGGGCAGGAGGGCATGGGGTGGAGGGTGTCAGGGAGTCAAAGGGTTGGGTATGTTGCTCACACAAGGAGAGGAGGGGCTTTGACACACACACACACACACACACACACACACACACACGAGTGATGGTTTGAGGGCAGTGGCCTCTGGTAAGCACTTCATAAAGCTGAATTATTTCACTTAGAGGAATGTCCTTTATTCCAAGATAAGACCCTTCCTGTTTTCTTTGGAAATAAAAGTGCTTTCTTTTTTGAAACAGCGTGGGTGGGGGTAGGGGTGGTTTGTTTTTTAAGATCTTAGTAAGCAAAATAAATCCAGTGTCACCTCAGAGAGGTGAGAGGTAGGGGCTTTTAGAACAAGAGAGTCTGGAAGCAGCATTAGGGGGAGTGAGAAGGATGTCCCTGATGTTTGTATGTGTGTGTGTGTGATGACATACATGTGTGTGTATGCGCACACAGGTGTGTGATGTGAAGTACGGCACGCGGAGGGGAGTGTTCAGTGAGGAGGCTGAGAACGTGGGTGACTTTGCACACTGTGGAATGGGGATCCCACAGAGTATGGAGGAAAAGAGGGGGGCTAGAGCAGAAAATAATTGGGTTTGGAATCAGGAGAAAGGAAGTGAGAACAGAGGGTGAGAATGAAGAGTGGCCGGAGGAGCTGCATTTGGAGCAATGACCAAGGCTGGCGGGGGCGCGACCTGAAGGCCCCTGCAGAGCTCACCTCTGGGCCCTGGTGGATCCAGCAGGGGCGGGCTGGGGGAGTTGGGCCCATGGGAGGTGGCAGTCTAGGCTGGGCCTTACTGGCTTCCAGGGGTTTTTTAGCTCAGGTGGGTGGCCACACAGCTAGATGAGTTTCTGGACCTTCATCTTAGTCACAATTTCTTGTAGCTTCTTACAGAATCAGTGAACCTTACGGGCACAGGGGACAGAAGGTGAGACAGGTGTCAGGCAATTACAGGTGTTTGGGTCTTCCTGGAGCACAAGCTGTGAAGTAGGGAATAAAAGCCAGTTTAAACTGAACACGCTGACAAATTAACCTCTATTCTCACACAGACAAGATGGGTCTCCCAGTATCTTTCTTTCCATCATCAGCGCTTTGTGTTTCCAGACTCATGGCTTAAAACCTTGCCGTCTGCTTTGACTCCCTGCTCTCTTTCATTCCCGTTTCCAGTTGTCGCCTCACTTCATATTTCTCCAGTCCTGTCCTGCCCTAGCCCCAGCCCCGCCCAGCACCTACTGTCTGCCCCGTCTTCTGGGATCCTGGCTGACTCCCTTGCCTTTCTCCTCTCTCTCCCTCCAGGGAGGACATAAGCCTCATGGTACAGCTAGCTCCAGCCCACACTGATTTCCCTTCGTCAGGCCCTGTTGCTCACATACTGCGATTCATTACCTGTTTGCGTCTTTGTGTCTTGTTTTACAACTAGACGGAAGGGTAGGAACTGTGACTTTCTTTGATTGCTTTTTAATTATCCTCTGAGAACCTGGAACACTGCTTCTAGGCATCCTTAGTAAATGGATAAAAATGCAAACAAAACAATGAATCTCTTAAGTAGGAACCAAGGAAACAGGCTTAAGATTAGGAAGTTTTAGAAACAATTGAATACTGTATGTGTTTTTAAAGGGTAAAACCTTTCTGATACCATTTTATAAAGGTGTTTTATTTTGAAATTTCAAACCTACACAAAAATAGAATAGTTGGAGACCCCTAGAAACCCATCTCCTAACTTCAGAGAGTTAAATTTTACCAAATTTTATGTGTTTTCCTTTTTTAAACCTTTGCATTTCTCCCAAGTTTTTATGTTAAACAAATACAAACCTAAATTTTACTGAAAAGTTGAAAGAGTGATACGTTAAGTGCTCGTGTACCCTTTACTTAAATGTGTCCCTTGTCTCTGTACACACACAGGACTATTTGCAGATACTCTGACACTTGAACCCTGGATACGCCGTAGGTGATTCCTAAGAGCAAGGGTGTCCCCACATAACACACGTTGTCACACTTGACAGTGAAACAGTAATGTTGTCTCGTATGAAATCCATATGTGAATTTCTGTAATAGTCTTCAGCATGTTTCTTATGACTTCCAAAGATCCACAATCCTGTCAGGTCTCATTCCTTGCATTCCTTATGTCTCTTCATTTTAATTCTATATTCTACCATAGTCTGCTCACTTTTTTATTTTATTCCACAGGACATATTCTTCAGAAAAGTCAGTTATTCAGAAAGTGAGCTGCAAACATCTTTTTAAAACTACCTGTTTTGAAGCAGTTTTGACCTTGATTTCCCAAGGCACACCCATCATGTGGGCTGGCTCTGCAGATACCAGCCTCAAGCTCAGGGTTTCCCAGGCCACCCGTACTTCTGACCAAATAGCTACACATTTGAGGGTGGCCACTACCCACTCAGATTCAATACTTTGCTAGAGTGACAAATCAGAGCCAGAGAGGGTGAGAGCTGGAGTTTCCCAAAGGCACGGCTTCCATTTGCTCTGGTCACTTCCCCTCCCAGTGCATCAGTGTATACTACCAACCAGGAAGCTCACCTTAGCTTCAAAGAGTTTTTATTAGGCTTCACTATGTAGGCCTGGTTGATTTAATCCGTGTCCATCCCCTTTCCCCTCCCAGGAGGGTCACCGGGATCAAAGGCACAAACCTCTAATCATCCGTTTGGTTTTTCAGCTTGTCCAGTCCCCATCCTATAGCTAGCCAAGTGCCCACCATGACTAACAAAAGACATTCCAGGTACCTGGAGGCTCCAGAGCTCCCAGGAATCAGGAACAAAGAGCAGCCAGGTTCTTCACTTATAGAGCATCAGTTAGTAGAGGAAAATTACTCAGAATCTAACCACTGAAGCTCCATGAAATGAGTATGGTAAGGTATGGTAAACCCGCCCCCTTCCTTCCTCACACACGTTCCCTGGGCCTCCGGACGGCTCACAGAGCCCCGGCAAGAACGGCGGTGCTTCCAGCTCGCAAGCCGGGCCCTTCCCACCCCCGGGGCCCGGGATGGCTTCTGCTCACAAGTGAGCAAGGATGAGAACTTGTGTCACCTGCCTGCAGGGCCGCAGCCATGGTGACCCTGCTCGCAGTAGGCAGGGGTGAGGGGCAGGACGCAGTCCTCTCCTTTTGGGTGGTTTGTGAGCTTGGATGATCACTTTGGGTGAGGACTCTTTGGAATGTTTGGAAGCAGGAAGCACTTCGGGAGGGAGTGACTGCTGTCTGACAGAACCTACGGTTAGTGAGCACTGATTTACTCTTGTCACCAAAAGTGACCATTGTAAGCACTAGCACTTACAATTAGATGATCATTGTCGTTTGAGACCGATGTATGCATCAGCGGTGAGGTGTGGGTTCATGAGCTACAGCAGCTGGGGTATCTTTGTGCTCACAAAGTAGCAGTCATCAGATAAACCATATTTGCTTTTTTTTTTTTTTGAGTTTTCTGAACATTTTATTAGGAATATTTTCAAACATAAAGCTGAAAGAATTTTTGCAGTCAAGCTCTATATATCTACCATCTAGATTCTGCCATTAATATTTTATTATATTTGCTTATTATATATTGACCTGTTCATCCCTCTATCAATCCATTTGTTTGTGTTGGGAGGGAAACTTTTCCAACTTGGGTCCTGTGGTTGGGGATCTACAAATTGACAGTAGACTAACAGGAGAAGACAGGGATTATGTATGCACACGTGTGGGAGTATTCAGTGTTGAGTAACTTGCTGAAAACCAGAAATAAAAGGCTTCCATACTAAATTTAAGAAACGGGAGGTGGTGTAGGTGGATTGGGGCTTCTAGGGGAGAGTATGGAGGGTTCTATGGGGCTTTTTGATGCCAGTGGACAGCTGAGTTTGTACTTGCTGGTGCTCAGGGTCGGACTTCCCCCAGTCCGGAAACTCCTTGGGATGGGGTTCCATGGGAGCTGCATTTTTAGGAGGCTCAGCTTAAGGTTGGGCTTCCCTTGTGGCTCAGAAGGTAGAGAATCTGCCTGCAATGCAGGAGAGCTGGGTTCCATCCCTGAGTTGGTTAGATCTCCTGGAGAAGGGAATGGCTACCCACTCCAGTATTCTTGCCTGGAGAATTTCATGAATAGAGGAGCCTGGTGGTCTACATTCCATGGGGTCACAAAGAATCTGACACGACTAAGCTACTAACACCTTCACTGCTTAAGGTTGGATGGTATTTCTTTCGGTGACTGCTGATTGTTGAGATGTTTTCATTTTCAACTGGAAAACCACTCTTTGGGCTATTAATCCCTTCATCTGATGCGTTTGTAGATCAGTGTGCTTCCCCCTAAATACTTCAGCATACATAACATTAAGTAAAGTTCAGGATTTACATCTGTATCTTTTTGAGACAAAATTCACATACACTTAAGTCCCCTACATACAAACCTTCAAGTTGTAAACTTTCAAAGATATGAACCTGTGTTCCATCGACATCAGACGAGAGTGACATTGCAGCCTGCCCTCTGTCTCCTATTGCTGACGATCCTTCAGCCTCTACCACCTCCCACGTCCTTTCCCTCCTCCAGTTGGTAACACTTCTTGCTTCTTCACTTGATGACAACCCTGTGTGCCAGCTGTTGTACTGTACTACTGTACTTTTCAAGGTACTATACTGTACAACTAAAAATGTTTTATTTCTTTATTTGTTTTTATGGATTTGTGTGGAAAGTCTTATGAGCCTGTTACAGTACAGTACTATATAGCAGATTGTGTTAGGTACTTAGGCTAACTTTGTTGGACTTAGGAAAAAGTTGGACTTCTGAATGTGCTCTTGAAACAGAACTCCTTCATATGTAGGGGACTTATGGTATAACAGAATGCAAAACTCTTAAGTAAGTATGTGCTTTAAGTATGTATGGGCTGAGTTATTTGTACAACGTAAACATCTGTTAAGATAGAGAACATTATCATTTTGATCATCCTGTAAAGTTCCCTCCTGTACCCAGCAAATTCCTACCCTCACTTCATTTGATTGTGTGCGTGTGTGCTCAGGCACTTCCAGCTCTTTGCCTAAATATAAATACAAAACTGTAAAACTCCTAGAAGGTAACATAAGAGAAAACCTGCATGACCTTGGGCATGGTAATACCTTTTTAGGTACAAAACCAGAGACATCCATCAAAGAAATAACTGATAAACTAGACTTCATTAAAAATTCCATTCTGCAAGAGACAGTGTTAAAAGATTGAGAAGATAAACCACAGACTGAGAAGAAATATTTGTGGAAGACACAACTCCTAAAGGAGTGTTATCCAAAATGATTTTTCTGTGTCTTTCATATTCAAATCAGAGGTTATCATCTTTCTACTTCTGTCAATTTATTCATCATCACTGTTGACCATCATAGTTGTTACCATTGCTGCCATTTATTGAGCAACTTCCGGTCAGGTGCCATGCTAGGCTCCTTACAGGCATGATCTCAATCTTGCAGAGTAACCAGATCTCATTTTAAAGGAGTCTAAGCCGAGGTTCAGAGGCCAATCACGTTGCCCAAAGCCCCATAACTAAGAAGGGGTAGGCTGGATTTGAATCTAAGTAAGTCATCAAGACAGAGAAAGAAATGGCAACCCGCTCCAGTACTCTTGCCTGGAAAATCACATGGACAGAGGAGCCTGGTAGGTTGCAGTCCATGGGGTCGCTAAGAGTCAGACACGACTGAGCGACTTCACTTTCACTTTTCACTTTCATGCATTGGAGAAGGAAATGGCAGCCCACTCCCACGTTCTTGCCTGGAGAATCCCCGGGACCGGGGAGCCTGGTGGGCTGCCATCTATGGGGTCACACAGAGTCGGACACGACTGAAGCGACTTAGCAGTAGCAGCAGATCATCAAGATACCATGGCCCACTTCTTACCCACTTTACCAGCACGATAGATTCATGAAGTAATTTATAGAGTTTGGTCATTCAAATTCGCTTCTATATGGTGGATGAACAGCTGAGTGGACAATAATGGGTAATGTTTATTGAATACTAATTGTATGTTTTGTGTGTGCTAAGTCACTTCGATCATGTATGACTCTCTGCAGCCCCAAGGACTGTAGCCTACCAGCCTCGTCTGTCCGTGGGATTCTCCAGGCAAGAATCCTGGAGTGGGTTGCCATGCCCTTCTGCAGGGGATCTTCCCGACCCAGGAGTCCAACCCGCGGCTCCTGCGTTACAAGTGGATTCTTCACCACTGAGCCACTGAGAAAGCCCAATTAGGTGCTTTACATGGAGTGTATTTTTTTCCTTTACAACACAGCCTTATGTGTAATATTAGCAGAGGTATCTTAGACCTAAAATACAGAAAATTTAGCAGGGTTCATAGGCAGTTGTTGACGGACGGCTCAGTACAGCTGAGTAAGTGTGACAGTTAGGGGAAAAAATGCTTTCAGGATACACTGAAGTATGTCCAGTTGAGAGGGGTTAGGCAAGAAACCGCAGAGGCAAACCAAGCCGATGAGTACCAATCATAACTGCTTCAAGACAAGTCATCGGCAGTGTACATGAGGCACACTTCTTAGCATCTTGAAAAATTATCTGTTTGAAACCAACAGCCAACATCATGATTAGCTTGAAACCCTAGGTATTTTAAACAAAGAACACAACAGAGAAAACCACTGGCATAGCTCTTATGAAATTGCACTTGAGTAAAATCCAGACTCATTCCCATGGCTCCGGGGTATGTCCTGTCCACGCCTTTCCACCTCGGAGGCAGTCCCTCCTGCTGTGTCTGCCTGGCTGGTTATTTACATCAAATCCTGCACTCTGGCTGCCGGTTGCTGGAATATACCAGGCTTTTCTTCTGCTCTGAGGCCTTTGCGTTTGTCTTTCCATCTGCCTCCATGCTCTGTATCTGGCCCTCTCGTGCCTGGTCCTGCTCAGCTTTCAGGAGTCGAGTGCCCCCCACCCCCGCCACCATTGAATATCCAGCGAGTTGTCCTTTGCTCTTCTGCCTTTTCCCCTCAGTCACCTTGTTTCCTTCATCACCCTCCTCACACCCTGTAGAGACCCAATTTGTTTTTCTTGTTTGTTTTAAATCTCTTCTAATCTTGAGCTACAGGAAGACTGTATCCACAGCTCAGTCTCTAGCACTTAAGGGATGCCTGAGTTGATTTGGAAATGTGTTGAATAAAGAAATGAGCAAAACTCATCAGCAGATACCAATGATGACCAAGTAGAAAGTATAATGGTGATAAAAGGACATTAATGACAGGACTAAAAATATCAAATAGAGCCTAGAAATGAACTTAGATAAGACTTATGTTCTTTTATTCAACAGAATGTATTGAGTGCTTGCTATGCTAGGCACTATGACGTAGTACGTGAATAAGACAAACATGGGTCCTTGCTTGTTTTGAACTTAGAAAAATACAGAATTTAACTGAGAGATGAAGCCATCATTTCTCCTAAAAACAGCATGTATATTATTTAGCTCAAAATTCTGTCTCTGTGTTTTTATAGAGGTGGCAGCTGGGAGGAGACAGGAGGGATATAGCAGAACAAAATTACTTGAAATTTTTTTATCTGAAAAAAATAAATCCTCAGAGACTACTTGTCTCTGAGGTTTTAAAAAACAATGATGGGTAATGTGATTAGTCATACTTCAGAAATACTGCATAGGGTATTGGCTTTGGAATACAGTCAGAAGTGTAAGGTAAAGATAACATTTCACATCATTTTGACCAAGATAATCAGTGTCTTGGCCAACCATTGATAATGGGATGTGAGCTGAATCATGTGAGTGGAAAATGAGATTAAATATTTACCTCAGGACTTCCCTGGTGGCTCTGTGGTAAAGAGCCCGCCTGCCAATACTGGAGACACGGGTTTGATCTGTAATCAAGGAAGATCCCTTATGCTGTGGAGCACGTGAGCCAATGCACCTCAGCTGTTAAGCTTGTGCTTGGAGCCGGGGAGCTGCAACTACTGAGCCCACGTGCCGCAACACCTGAAGCCCACACACGCTAGAGCTCGTGCTCTGCAACAAGAGACGCCCACGTACTGCAGCTAGAGAGGAGCCCCACTTGCTGCAACTAGAGAAAGGCCCGAGGAGCAACAAAGACCCAGCACGGCCAAAAAATAATACAGTTGAAAAAAAAAGCTTGACCTCAGACTGTACATTTTTTTCGACTAATTAAAATATAGTTGTAAAAAGTGAAGACATCAAAGTCCAGGAAGGACAGCATAGATGGATTTAACAGTGTAGGTGATGATAATAGAAAAGCTCTTGTATGAGATAGGTACAAGGTGCTCCGTGGGTCCAGGGGAGTGAGCCAGCATCAGCACTGAGGGATGAGCCTAAAAGGTGTCAGGCCTTGAAGATGCTGTCCGTGATCAGCGGGCATCCCGGGGTTTGTTCAGCTCCTGCAGACTCAGTTACCTTGTCTGATTGTTCTAGAAATTCTGGTTCCAGTGCTGGATATGTTTCTGGTGCTGAGGAATTTCTTTGTAAACGTTCTAATGAACTTCACTTTTCTGGCAGAGCCACTGATTCCTAGCACAGGTGGGGAAGTGTTGTGAATATTTTCCTCTGTCCTCTTAACTGGCATCTACCAAAATAATGTATTTCATTTATACCATTTAAAAATCATTTTCCAGCTACTAGTGATAGTGTTGTTTTCCCCCCCCCCACTCACTCTCTTTTTACTTCCTACTAATTCTAGTTTCAAATCAGTTTACTTTTGTTGATTATAGGTTGGGAATGTGTGTGCTGTGCTTTCTGTAAAGCAGCCTGTGTTACTATATCTTCCAGGGGCGAATCAGGTGCCGGGAAGACAGAAAACACTAAGAAAGTCATTCAGTACCTTGCTCATGTTGCTTCTTCACACAAAGGACGAAAGGATCATAATATTCCTGTAAGTTTTTGTTCTGCCCTTGTTTTTAAAACCCTTAGATTTATTCTTTAGTAATTTCAGAAACAAGAATAAGGAAGTGAGGGTGTTTGGCGCACGGCCTTTAATTATTGACAGCTTCCTTGTCTCCCCCAGCAAGGAGGGGCTAGGACATCAAGAAGTTGCTGGTAACTGGCAATTCCAACAGGGCAAACTGAAATTATGGTTGTAACTCAAAGCCTGATCTCTTGCAGGGTTGTGGTAAGGATTGTTAGAAGTCAATAAGCAAGGCTCATGAAGACTTCTCAGTTTCTAACCACCAGAAAAATATCCTCAGATATTTTCAGTGGTTCTTTCTGACCTTACAGAGCTACCACCAGCAGCAGCCTGAGGGGAGGATAGAAATTTGGGGGACAGTTTATGACAGAAAAGGTGTAAGAATATAACACGTCAGTTACTCTTGATTTGTAGATATGCAGATGTAGTCGTTAATACCCCCTGAGAGATGCAAGCCAAACCTGCTTTCACAGTTCTAACCCTCACACTGACTTGGTGCTTTGGATGTGGCTTTACTGCTAGGGAAAGACCCAAACTTGCTAACGTTTGCATTTGTCTGTTTGTAACGAGCAGCAGGAATCACCTAAACCAGTGAAACACCAGGCAAGTGCTTTTCTTTGTTTCTTAGTCATGAGTGTTTGCACTAATTTCTGTCTTTAGACTGAGACGCTACTAGGCACAAATACCATTAGCTCTGAGCGAAATCTCTTATGAACAAAATGTTTCTTTTTGAAAATGTGTTGCTTTGAGGCTCACTGTTCTGAGAAGCAGCATGCCCTTTTGCTTTACCTTTGTTTTCTAGAGGAACTTTGATGGTTATTTACCCTTTCATTATGACTTTGAATCATATGCTTGTGAAGCCTGTAAACTTAGGGTTTCATGTGTCAGTGGCCAGGCAGAATCACTTTAATAATTCTTAAGCATGTGGAAATCTAACTTCATGCCATATATTAAATTTTGAATTTAGGGTTGCAACTGTAACAGTTTCTGACCTGTTAACATTGTGTGGTCTGATATGTATAACCTGAAAGTCTCATTGTATTTAATATATAAATTTAGAACTTTTTTGTCCTGGGCAAGTTGTAGAGGAGTGTTACTCTTCCTATCAGATGCCACGCTTTTAGCCCCACAGAGCATAGCATCTGGCAGACCATGGACCAGAGCATGTCCTGATAGAGAGGGAGGGCAGGGCTGAGCCAGATGCCTTAGATAGACTGCGGTGTCTGCACCTGGACTTGACCCTTTCCCTAGCATTGGAATGGTTTTGGTTTCTGTGTCTTTTTGTAAGCATGCTGCTGCAAAGCTAGCATAAAGCAATAAATGATAGTGTTATGAAAACCTATTAACATGAAGAAGCAATCAGAGGCATCGAAAGGAATAGTCACAGACACAGATTTTCAAATACCTTTCTTTAGAATTCTTAAGATAGTCTCAGATGCCAAAGCTTGTACCACACCTATAAAATGCCATGATGTTCCTTTGCTTTTAGCTGTAGCCCACACCAGTGATGCAAATTGGGAGGATGAACGATATCATCACTATCCTATATGGTATTGAAAGGCTCTTTGGCCAGTTAAAGAAGGAATCTGTAGACCAGCAACCAGATTTTCTTTATGCTTTAGAGTACATGCTAAATGACCTTTTAATATGTACCTAGATCACTAGCAAAATAGCGTTAAATAATTAACCTACAGATTTAGGTTTCCTAGTCCTCTGGCTTACATAAATCATCGTTACTGTTTTGTTTCAATGTCAGAAACAACTACAGAGTGGGTCCCTGTGAGTAGCATGCTTACCCCGAGATTTTGCTTTGGGTCCAATCAAGCCAGGTTCCCTCCAGAAGGCATGAGCTTCTCTGGGCCGTGCTGCGCTATTGTTACTGACTTGCATGTCTTTCTGCATGTTCTCTGCGCATACTCTTATGTGCTGCTTTCCCAGGTTTATTTTAACACTAATCAAGTGGTAGTTATGCCGTGTCTTTAGAAACATGAGGAGGCCACTGGTGCTCCATTGATTTTTCTTTCCCAGCACACTGAGGAATGTGAGACACTGCTGAGCCTAGAGACTGGTCATACCCTGGGGAGGGTCATCTCAGGAACTTACTTCTCTCCCTATACCCCCATCCTCTCCCGAGTGCCCCTAGGCCTGATTTTCTCACCCCATTTTGAGGATGACTGCCATAAAGTAATGGTTTTACTTTGTAAGGTCAGTGTTTCTTTTGGTTCCCTTAACTGGTTTCTGAATTTATGTTGAACCTTATAGGAACTTACTTGGATTCTCAGGAACCATTTGTATAAATTGATAGCATTTTATCACTAAACAGCAGTATAAATTGTAAAAAAAAAAAAAACAAAAACAAAAGAAAAGGCATTTGTAGCCTCCTGATTTTGTGAATCTTTATTTGCTCTTGGCTCTTTTTCCCTCAGCAACTTTATTGAGGTTTAAATTCATGTCCCACAAAATTCACCCTTTTAAAGCATACAGTTCAGTGGGGTTTGTTTATTTTTTAGTCTAGTCACCCAGTTACTACTGCAGTCAATTTTGGAATATTTTCGTCACCCCCAAAAGAAGCCCTTTACCCATAGGAATAGGAATCACCTTCCATGTCCCCCCAGCCCCTGGAAATCACTAATCACTTTGTTTCTCTGAATCTACCTATTCTGAGTATTTTATGTGAATGGCATCATATAACATGTGGTTCTCTGTGACTCTTTTTTCACTTTGCAAATGTTTTCAAAGGTTTGTCCTTGTTGGAGCATGTGTAAGTGCTCCATTCCTTTTTATGACCAAATAACAACCCATTATATTAAATTCGTCATGTTTTGTTTATCCATTCATCAGTTGATGGACGTTTGGATTGTTTCCACTTTGGGACCATTATGAATAATGCTGCAATATATCAATTTTCACATGGACATACGTTTTCACTTCTCTTGGGTGTGTACCTGGAGTGGAATTGCTAGGTTGTGGAAACTTTCTGTTTAATGTTTTGACAAACTGCCAGACTTCTCTATAGAGGCTGTACCACTTTACATTCCCAGCAATATATGAGCGTGCCAGTTTCTCCATATCCTAGTCAATACTTGTCATTGTCTTTTTATTGAGACCCTCCTAGCACTGTGAAGTGTTCAGTTTTTTAAAATGTATTTTATAACTTCATCTTCATTATAGAAATATGAACAAATATAAGAAAGAAATTGTCAAAATTAAGGCCACAGTATTTAAGAAGTAAAACATTTACCTGTAAACTTTTACGTGTTGTAACAAAATGAGTTGTCATTTGGCTTAATGCCCCAGCTGACTGCAAGTCCGTCTTCATTCCAAGTTCCCTCATTGTGTGTTGCTGTTACAGACCCTTGCTGTCTAGCATGGTATTCAACGCCACTCTGAAGCCTGGACAAGGTGCAATTTCAGAGCGGGTTTGAAGACAACTAATTTCTTAAACTTGACCATCCCCCGAGAATGACCTCTTCAGGCCCACCCACCTCCCCACTAATTGCTCAGTCAGCCACGTCAGATGGCAGCTTCCAGATGACTTTGTATCTACTGGTCTAAACTGCCTTAAACTGAGACAGAAGGGTAACAGATAGCAAGTAGCAAGCACAGAAATTATAGCTTATCCTGGAGATTGGTTCTCAACATGTGATTAGTTGCTGCACCAGCTTCCCTGATAGCTCAGTTGGTAAAGAATCCGTCTGCAATGCTGGAGACACCAGCTCAGATCTTGGGTTGGGAAGATCCCCTGGAGAAGGGATAGGCTACACACTCCAGTATTCTTGGGCTTCCCTTGTGGCTCACCTGGTAAAGAATCTGCCTGTAATGTGGGAAACCTGGGTTCCATCCCTGGGTTGGGAATATCCCCTGGAGAAGGGAAAGGCTACCCCCTCCAGTATTCTGGCCTGGAGAATTCCATGGACTTGTATAGGCCATTGGGTTGCAGAGTCAGGCACAACTGAGTGACTTTCACTTTCACCAGCTTCCAACCCTACTCTGTGGTCAGAGGGAAAGCCACAGCTTTGCCTGTTAGGCCTATGAGGGCAGCAGGAGGCCAGCCTGAGTCCCCTTGCTGGCTGAACTGGAATTTTGAAAGATGTGTGTGTGTGGTTTTTTTGTGTTTTTCTTTATTTTCACCAACTTCAAACTCATTCTGTATCTATCATATAGCAAGTATATGTAGTACATTATGTAATAAACATGGGTGTAGTTTTTTTCACGATTGGCAAACCTTTAAAGCATTAATGACTTAAATACTTAGAACTTTAAAAATAATTTCAGTAGTTAATAGTAATTTCTTTTCTCCATGTTCCACAGTGACATTTCTTATTACCACATAGAATAGAAAGAGAGGAACATTGCCCATGCAGTTCCAGTGGAAAGGTTAATACTTTAGTCACTGCCCCGGAGGTTTATAAATGGCTGCATAATTTGGTTGGGAGCTGTAAGCACTTTCTACCTAAGTGTAGAATTATTCGGTGTAGCAATGATCAAATTTAGTGGTAATTTCTTACCTAAAGATCATTTTTGTGTATTGTATAGTACTAGCTTTGGGTCAAGCTTTATATGATTCATTCCTGAGTCTTTGAGATCTATAATTGGGCTCAATCATGTCAGAAACCCATTGGAAGAGAAGTACCACCACATCCCTGTTAATGGAGTTGCCCCCATAGCTGGGACCCACATCTCCACACCCACCATGGTGACTGTGAGGACCCTTAATCCAAATCTTCCTGCCACCTCTGGCTCACCACCATCCCCTCCCCAGATACTGATAGAGTGTGCTTGGACCTGTCATTATCTGTCCATTCAGCAGATATTCACAGAACATTATTTTGACTTGATGTTGACTTGATGTGGAGGATGCAACCAGTGCCTTTAAGCCAAATGAAAGAATGGGATCAAGATCAGTGGATCACATGCACACAGTGTGTGCACACACAAACACAACATATACATGCCAGGGAGGGGAAAAAAACCCATCATCTTGACCCAAACAACTCTTGTGAAGCCATGTCTAGGGAATATTAAAATGAGGTATACAATACTTGTTTTGTTTTCAAGTTAGGAGAACATTTTAAAGATAAATTATTATTGGAAGTGTTTTTATTATGATTTGGTAGGATAGTGTGTAGTTTTAAGGAATGTATGTTCTGATTCCTTGAGCTAACTGGCCGTGTCAGATAAATGCAGTGCCCCACCTATCTATCAGTCAGTACTTTTTCTGACAGTTTCTACACCCTTATCACACAGTGAGGTTAAGGAATCTTATAGCCCAAAGCATTGTTGTTGAGCCAGTGCAGGGAGGGCTTTGCAAGATGTTGGCCACAGACTCAGTGATGGCTGTGACCTCTGACCTCTAGGGAAAAGGCTCTCTGTTGTGTCACAGCACAATAGCTGCTGTCCTTAATGATGACCTTCAGCCTTGTTAACATTGGTTCAGGATACTGTGTTTGAGAAACTTTGATAACATATAGCGTTTAGAAAGATTTACATCAGAAATAGTCTGGTGCCCCTTGAAGTCCATAAACAGGAAAATTCCCGTTCAGGGAGCATATTATCTAAAGTTGAGAACGTGAGTTGATGCTATGTCATGACATTGATGTGGCAGGACTGGTTCTAGACTGGTTTCTATTGAACACAACTGTAGACTGGTGAAGACCTGGGAAAACCCGGCAGTCAGATAAATGCTCTAGAGTACACACTGTGTCACGGGTCTCAGGCACATTCCCCACCCTTTCCCTGGAGGGAACGGCACCTCCTAACAGCACCTCTAACCACACTGGCTGAGACTGCCTTATGGTATATACTTGTTCCTGGCTTTGGGTTTGATGATAGTGTCATGCGTCACGTGGCAACTGGCCATTCATTTAAAAATCTTACCTGAGGTTCCTTATACTCTTTTTTTTTTTTTTTTTTTTTTTGCTTAGAGAAGCACATTAGTGTTTTTTATTTCTTTCTTTAGGTCTAGAATAATGGTGGGTATTTTAAAATACACAGGTAACATTTGTATTTGGAAAAGGATTTTAAGTCTTACAGTATAATTCTGAAATTATATTCCCCGGGCATAGGGTCATTTTATAGTGCTTTTTATGACCAGAAATGGCTTCATGCTTTCTCATGGAGCTTTCTGTTGTATTTCATGATTAAAGCCCATATTAATATACTTAACACCTTTTGTTTGTAAACCGTTTTATAGCTTAATTTGCATGCAAGTAAGAACACTGAATAAAGCATACACTACACCAAATATGATATGCTTAGCTTTTTAAATTTGAGCAAGAATTCAGTAGCCTCACCATCTTTGTCATCTCTGAATTTGGAGATGAGGGTGTTGCCCTGTCTATGTCATTAAGATATCGTGTTAAATCTTGGAAAATGGCAAGTCTTATCACCCTGTATTTAGCATCTCTGTTCAATGTGACATCATCATCTTGTGGTCCCGTGATAGAGGCTGATTTTTTTTTTTTCCTTTAGCAGAGCCCATAAGACCGAGAATAAGAAGCCAACAACAAAATTTGTTAGATGGCAAATGAGAAAACTGAGGAAAAGAGGCAGTGTTTCGTTTGCTTTTTCTTTGAGCAATGGAGTAGAGAGATTAACATACATTTGCTTTCACTTATGTGTGTGTTTATGTGTGATGTCTTTTAGGGGGAACTTGAACGGCAGCTTTTGCAAGCAAATCCAATCCTGGAATCATTTGGAAACGCAAAGACTGTGAAAAATGATAACTCATCTCGTTTTGTAAGTTTAAAAGTGCCAGAAACCTTTTGTTCCTCAGACTTCTAGTTAAATGTCTACTATGATTAAGCAAATAAAGTATTTTCCTCCCTAACAGATGTAGTATGGAACAGTGAATAGAAATACAGTGCAAGTCAGATGTAATTAAAATTTTCCTAGTAGTCACATTTTGAAAAACAAAAGGAGGAAAAAACAAATGGGAAAGTAATTTAAACCGTATGTTTATTATATATAAATATATAGTTATGTGTTCTATGGTTGTGTTATTATAACCTCTCTGAACTTATTTCTTCACTTTGGTTGGGGATGATATAAATAATTCTGGGCTTGTCATGGAGATTAAATGAGGTGTGTGTCAAGTACTTAACACAGCACTGGGCACAATTAACACTGAACAAAGTGAAGCTGGAGTTTGATGTGGTAAATTGTTGTCTTTGTACCTTGCTGTGTCTATGGTATATGGATCTGAGAATAATTTATCGCTACTATTACTTCTCTTTATTTACTTTTAATATTTTAGTTTTATTGGGGTATAGTTGATTTACAGAGTTGCGTTAGTTTCCGGTGTACAGCAGAGTGATTCAGTTATACAGGCCCATGTATTCATTCATTTTCTGGTTCTTTTCTCATATAGATTATCACAGAATATTGGGATGGTGCTTCTCTAAAATTTTCTTCTCAGCCATTCTACTCTCTGAATTCAGTGAAAACTTTACTTTCTCCCTCAGCTCGCATAGCTTGTCTAGGGACATTTTCCTGAATGACAGCAAGATCAGTGTCACAGGACATGGTCTTCCCTTTTCCAGCTTCTCAGAGTCAATACTTTGATAGCAAATTGTTCAACATCTGCTATTTCTGCTTCAGTAGCTGGAGTTGTTTCTATGTTTTTCCTCCCTCCTCTGATATTAGACATCTTGGTTAAAGTTAAGAAGGCCAAAATCAAAGCAACTTTAATTCTAACGATTCCTCAATAGGCGGTTTTTGGAAATCAGGATAACTGTAACTTTTTTTTTTTTTCTTTTTTACTGTGGAGGTGTAAAGCTGTGGTCCGTAGAATAGTCTGATGACGTGGTTTCTGGAATTAGAAGCCATCAGACCATAGTTCAGTTCATTTCAGTCACTCAGTCGTGTCTGACTCTTTGTGACCCCATGGACTATAGCACACCAGGCCTCCCTGTCCATCACCAACTCCTGGAGCTTGCTCAGACTCATGTCCATCGAGTCAGTGATGCCATCCAACCATCTCATTCATCCTCTGCCATCCCCTTCTCCTACCTTCAATCTTTCCTGGCATCAGGGTCTTTCCGGTGAGTCAGTTCTTCACATCAGCTGTCCAGAGTATTGGAGCTTCAGCGTCAGTCTTTCCAATGAATATTCAGGACTGATTTCCTTTAGGATGGACTGGTTGGATCTCCTTGCAGTCCAAGGGACTCTCAAGAATCTTCTCCAACACTACAGTTCAGAAGCATCAATTTTTAGGTGCTCAGCCTTCTTTATGGTCCGAACTCTCACATCCATACATGACTCCTGAAGAAACCATAACTTTGACTAGATGGACCTTTGTTGGCAAAGTAATGTTTCTGCTTTTTAATATGCTGTCTAGGTTGTTCATTGGAGAAGGAAATGGCAACCCACTCCAGTGTTCTTGCCTGGAGAATCTCAGGGGCGGTGGAGCCTGGTGGGCTAACGTCTATGGGGTCACACAGAGTTGGACACGACTGAAGTGACTTAGCAGTAGCAGCAGGTTGTTCATAGCTTTTCTTCCAAAGAGCAAGTGTCTTTTAATTTCATGACTGCAGTCACCATCTGCAGTGATTTTGGAGCCTCCCCCAAATAAAACCTGTCACTGTTTCTGTTGTTTCCCCATCTGTTTCCCATGAAGTGACAGGACCGGATGCCTTGATCTTCGTTTTCTGAATGTTGAATTTTAAGCCAACTTTTTCACTCTCCTCTTTCACTTTCATCAAGAGGCTCTTTAGTTCCTCTTTGCTTTCTACTCTAAGGGTGGTGTCATCTGTATATCTGAGGTTATTAATATTTCTTCTGGCAGTCTTGATTCCAACTTGTGCTTCATCCAGCCTGGCATTTCATGTGATATACTCTGCATAGAAGTTAAATAAGCAGGGTGACAATATAAAGCCTTGATTTACTCCTTTCCTAATGTGGAACCAGTCTGTTGTTTCATGTCCAGTTCCAACTGTTTCCTCTTGACCTACGTATAGATTTCTCAGGAGGCAGGTAAGGTAGTCTGGTATTCCCATCTCTTTAAGAATTCTTCACAGTTTGTTGTGATCCACACAGTCATAGGCTTTGGCATAGTCAGTAAAGCAGAAGTAGATATTTTTCTCTAACTCTCTTGCTTTTTCTGTGATCCAGTGGATGTTGGCAATTTGATCTCTGGTTCCTCTGCCTTTTCTAAATCCAGCTTGAACATCTGGAAGTTCTCAGTTCATGTACTGTTTTGAAGCCCAGCTTGGAGAATTCTGAGCATTACTTTGCTAGTAGGTAAGATGAGTGCAATTGTGTGGTAGTTTGAACATTGTTTGGCATTGCCTTTCTTAGGGATTGGAATGAAAACTGACCTTTTCCAGTCCTGTGGCTACTGCTGAGTTTTCCAAATTTGCTGGCATATTGAGTGCAGCACTTTAACAGTATGTTTTAGGACTTGAAATAGCTCAGCTAGAATTCTATCACTTCCACTAGCTTTGTTCATGGTGATGCTTCCTAAGGCCCACTTGACTTCACACTCCAGGATGTCTGACTCTAGGTGAGGGACCAGACCACAGGGGACCTGGTATACAAAGGCAGCTGATAACCCTCTGTATGCTTGTGCCCAGGCTGCTGAAACAGAGCACTGCAGACTGGGTGGCTTAAACAATAGATTGAACTCTGTGTTTTTTCACAGTGGAGGATAAAAGTCTGAGATCACTGTGCGGCCAGGGCTGGTTTCTTCCGAGGTCTGTCTCCTTGGCTGTGGACAGCCATCTCCTGGGAATTCATGTGGTCTTCCCTCTGCGTGTTTGTTCTGTTCTTCCAAGACCCCAGTCACGTTGGATTCAGCCCACCATTATGACCTCATTTTAACTTAATTACATTTGTGCAGACCCTTTCTTTAAATATGGTCTTGCTCTGAGCTAGTAGACATTAGGATTTCAGCATATGAATTTGGGGGTGGTGGGGACAGCTCCACCCTAACACCCAATACCCTCAGAGGTAGTTGCAGTGCAAGAGGCTTTCCAGGTTATGTGAAAAGTAGTAGGGACGTATTTGCTTGGAATACTGTTTATTCCTAGTAAGATAAAATCTGAAGATCTGCTTAGTCCAAGTTCATTTAGTAATTATTTTAGCTTTTTCTCCGTAAAGTGGGATAGCAAATATGCCTGTGTCAGTAAGAAGCATGGCTGTGACTTTCAGATCTGAGGAAATTGAGCTGCGTTTAGAGTTTCTGTCATTCCATGAATCATCAGAGTTGAGTCTGAGCCACAATTAAATCTTAAATTCTTTTTGCTGAAAGCCCTGTGTTTAGTGGCTATGCCATGGGGTGGGAGATAGCTACCAGCTTTGGTATGAGAGTGTTGTAAAGATTTTCAAGGACTTTGTAGTGGAAAATGTTTTATTTTACCACACAAATCAAGGTACCAGTCTGTCCTGATTTCTAAACACCCCCCTCCCCCAAACCACATTCCAAATCCAAGAGAAACAGTTTTGTGCCCATTTGTCTCACTTTTGCCTAGAAAAGATAAACTGCTACTAACCAGTCCTATCCTTTGGTCTAGAATGTGGTGATCCCATTATTAAAAGGTGAGGACTCAGCTGATGGGGATCTTGTGTTTGGGACAAGAGACAGGTAGCTCTGTATTAGAGTCTACTGCTTCGTAACCAGATACTGTAAGTCCTAGTGATGTAGAGCATTTATTGTCTCAGCGTTTCTGGGCGATGGTTCTGGTTCAGGGTCTGCCAGGAGGTCGTCATTACCGCGCGACTGGCTAGCGCTAAGCATCTGAAGGCTGCTGAGGCTGGAGGAGCTTAGCTTCCCAACTTGTTACTCGGGTAGCTTTTGGCAAGAGGCCTCAGTTCCACAGGCTTCCCTGGTGGCTCAGAAAAAAAAAATCCGCCTGCCAGTGCTGGAGACACAAGTTCGATCCCTGGGTTGGGAAGATCCCCTAGAGAAGGGAATGGTAACCCACTCTAGTATTCTTACCTGGGAAATCCCACGGATGGAGGAGCCTGGTGGGCAACAGTCCATGGGGTTGCAAAAGAGTCAGACACAACTTAGCGTCTAAAATAACAAATCTGTAATTTGTTATAGATACTGTAGATCAGTGGTTCTCAATTTGGGATCCCCTAGGGTTCCTACACTTGGCATCTCGTGGGTGGAGGCCAGGCATATTGCTGAACATTCCTCAGTGTACAGGAGGCCCCACAACAGAGTTATCACCACACATCAGTTATATGGAGGTTGAGAAACTCTCCTCTGATGTGCTCCTTTAAATGGTAGTCTAAATTAGGAAATTCATTGTAAAGTAGTAACTGTACATAGTCCCCTTAATGCTTGTTATTGGCACAGCTTGTCCGAAGGTTGATAAAGATTATTCTGGTGGGAACTTGTTTTACATTCTACTGGTGGGAAGAATTTCTTAGATTGTTTCCAGGAAAATTGATTCTAGCAAGAATCACCCATCAGTGTAAATTCTCAACAGACCTTGATTCAGCTGAAGTTCTACCTTCCAAAGTGCTTGTGCTACTGAATAATCATCACTAAGTATGCGCCATCTAATATAGTAAAAGCTAATCTTTTCAGAAAAGATTTTTGATTAAGGCAGTGTTGTTAGACATAGCTAATCATTCAGCCAAGAAACAAAGATGCCTTTAAATTGTTGACTTTGAGTTTTAATTTTTAGAAAGTCAACTTTACGTTGATATGTATAATATTTTTTTAAAGAAAGAGTTTCGTAACCAGGTACTATTATCATAAGGCGTTAACTGCACAATAACACAAGAAGGTTGATTTTAGCAATATTAGTTCCATTGATCAACTCTCATTCCACATTCAGTTAAAACATTTTGGCAGTCTTCAGTGGGTGTTGCTAACCCTGGTTCTCAGGGGGTTAGACAGTAGCCAGTGTAGACTCATTTTCAAATTTTACATGATTGGGTTTTTTTGTTGTGCATTTCAGTTAATTATTAATTAAGCACCTATACTTTGCTGGTCACTGTTCTGCTTACTTGTTATCTCCATTTGGATGTCTAATAGATTTCTCAAATTAACATATTCCAAATGGAACTTTTTTCTTTTTCTTTCAGAGTATCTTTTTGTAAGTCTTAGGTGAATAAACGATACAATCAAGTCACCCAGTTGCTTAAGCGTAAAACAAAATAGAATCAACAAAACCTAGAAAACCGGAATACCTAAGAGTCATCCTTGATTGAGCATTTTTGTCTTGGTTCATGTCCAGGCCAGGGGTGAATTGTGTGGGTCCACTTCCAGAATATACTTCCAGTCTGTCCAAGTTTCTCCATCTTTGTCCCCTATACTCCTCATTTGTCTCAAAACCTTAATCAGATCTGAGGAGGCTTCCCCTGTGTTCTCTCTCCCAGCCTCCTGCTGTTTTCCTTCATGGCACTTCCCACAGCCTGCGGTTTGTGCTGTGTTCATCTGTGATTTCTTTCCTGCTAGAATAGAAGATCCCTGATGGTAGGGGCCCTTTCCATCTTGCTTTGCAGATCCTTAGTTGCTGGCTCTGCCTCCCACGTGCATAGTAGGTGTGTGGATGTCTTTGTGGAGCCCGTTCGGTTACAGTGTGCTTGCCTCCTAAGTGCTAGACACTCTTTTAGACCCTTGGACTAATCCGTGGACAGAGCTCACCTTCATTTGGGTTTTAGCTTTCTGATCACTTGCCGTCACATACATTTGAGCTCAGGTAGCATGTTGCACATGCCAGGCTCTCTGGGAACATGCCTGCCCTAATTTTTTTGCTTTTTTTGTTTTTATAGTTGATTTGCAACATTGTGTTAGTTTCAGATATACAGCAAAAAGGATTCAGTGATACATACATACATATTTTTAGATTCTGTTCTGTTATAGGTTATTACAAGATATTAACCTATATCATTCCCAGTGCTATACAGTAAATCCTAGTGGCTTATCTGTTTCATATGTGGTAGTATATATCTGTTAATCCCATACTCTTAATTTACCCCTGTCCTCCCTTTCCCTTTGGTAGCCATAAGTTTGTTTCTTATGTCTGTGAGCCTGGTTCTGTTTTGTAAATAAATTCATTTGCATTATTTTTTAGATTCCACATGTAAGCAGTATCATAAATGTGTCTTTCTTTGTCTAGCTTACTTCACTCTGTATGATAATCTCTGGCTCCATCCATCTTGTTGCAGATGGCAGTTTCATTCTTTTTTATGAATGAGTTCTATTGTGTATGTGTATGTATGTATATATATATACATATACCACATTTTTATCCATTGTTGATTAACATGTTGATGGACATTTAGGTTGCTTCCATGTCTTGGCTATTATAAATAGTGCTGCTGTGAACATTGGGGTGCATATATCTTTTTGAATTCAAGTTTTTATCTTTTCTGGATATATGCCCAGGAACAGGATTGCTGGATCATATGGTAACTATTTTTAGCTTTTTAAGGAACCTGCATACTGTTTTCCATAGTGCCTATGCCCCAGATTTAGAAGTGTGGGCCTCTGGCCAGGAGGGAGGCTCTGGCACCATGGCTAGGCCAGGCCTGGGGTTGGGGTTGGTGTTGGACATCAACATGAAAGAGCAGTGTGATGTTAAAAGATGAATTGTGTGTCCAGTGGAATTCCACGTAGTCATTGTTTAAAGCCACGTGCTTGCAGTGAAAATATTTGAAACTATAAATTCCATAAACTTTAGAATCCATTTGTTTCCATTTCTTTGATCTGATATAGACGAGTAATTTCCTGAAGAATATCTTTTTTTCCAAAGATGCTAGCATATGGTTTGTATTAAAGGAGATTCTTTAGGAGAGCATTACCCTTATGAAAATAATTGTTCACAGTTAGTCCAGCT
Organism: Budorcas taxicolor; assembly: GCF_023091745.1. Classification (NCBI taxonomy): domain Eukaryota; kingdom Metazoa; phylum Chordata; class Mammalia; order Artiodactyla; family Bovidae; genus Budorcas; species Budorcas taxicolor. The sequence continues at coordinate 27,946,947 of NC_068928.1, read as the reverse complement.
CTCTGTTTACTGAGAAGTCAGATGCATTCCAGATGGAGAGGTTTATGTAAAATGAATCTCTTGTAATGAAACTTTGAAACAGGGATTTCAATTTCAAAATGATTGTATCGGCAGATACATCTTCCCTCAGAAAGTTTTAGTGGGGATCATTCTCCATACTTCCTCAAATCTTTTCCCTTTTTGTTCTTTTCTCTTTTTTTCCTTCCTTTGCAAAGATTTGAGCCAGTTTGGCAGTTCCCAAGTTATGTACCTTGAGGTATTAATAGCTAATTAGCTTCCAATCATTGGAGCCACATAAAGGCTCCAGGTGACCTCCCTACTGCTTGGCTACCAATTTACAACGAAAGTGAGTCAGAGTTCTGTACCCTCACCTGTATTAGCCAGCAGGCACCAAAATCAGTTTTGTAGGTAAGTTGAACACAGTCGACACTCTGTCTTTAGTACTCTCACCCAGACTTCCTGTAAAGACTTACTGAGGCCATCGTGACAGCATCTGAGACAGGATGAGGTCTACACGGGGCATCCTTCGTCTTCCAAGTGAGCTTCTGCCCTCCCAGCCCTTGGGGCTTGCTGCAGCCCTGACACCCGGCCCACACCAGACTGGCTGGTGGACGTCTGTGTATTTCCAGTCAGACCAGTGCTCTTAATATCGCTGATTTTCCCCCAGGAATTTCAAACATCCATTATACTAAGTAACAAGGCCACTTAATTCACAAGAAAAGTCATTTTACTAATTAACAAAGCTTCTGGTGTAGTTCGGAGATTAAAATAGCTAGAGCATTTAAAATAGCCATCTGGCCTTGGGATTGTGTCCTGGCTAATTACTTCCCGAATGAGTTTTCCCATTTAGGAGCAATAGCTACCTCCAAACTGGAGATTCTTCCTGGAGCAAACTCACTCACACACAGAGCACACTGTCTAGGCTACAGTGTTTTCTAGTACAGATCTTACAACAACTTTAGATACAAATTAGGAAGAAGGAAAAAAGTATTTTCAGAGCATGAAGACTGCATTGTCCCTGTAATAAGGTGCTAACAGTGTAGGTTTAATTACTATGGATATGTTGTAACCACCCACCAGAAAAAGTTCTAGAAAGTCGATGTCAATTCAGAAGGGATAAAATTCTTAAAGATAATTTTCTTATTTTCTTAATAGTATCAAAATATCCAAGTTGTCCTATTGCCTCTTTGAGTGAAATTCCTAACAGTTTCAGTTTTATATAACAGAAAGGATGCTAGTTGTCTGCGGTTCAGACTCTTGCAGGTAACGCACTGTCTTAGTTGTCCTTGGATCAGAACACAATGTGCATGGCGTCAGAATGCATCCTCTATCATTCATACATAACGTAAAATACTTGTCCTGTTTTTACTTTTTCCTTTTTGTCTGTGTTGATGAAATCCTGGTTGAATATTCTGAGTACCCCAATCTGACCTGTATGGAAATCAGATACAGAGCAGACATCTTCCACAGTGATTCAGTGGCCATGAGTTTGAGCATGCTCTGGAAGAAGGTGACGGACAGGGGAGGCTGGCATGCTGCAGTCCATGGGGTCACAAAGAGTCCTGCCTTAGGACATAGCGACTGAACAACAACAAAATCTTCCATGAGTTTCTTCATATCGTCTTTAAAAGACTGGAGGACCCAACCCACTTAATAGTAAAACTCAACTTGTTTTCCACTTTGGTCTAGATTTGTATGTTAACAAAAATGTTAGTTCTGAAGAGTACTGATTCAGTATGTGAGGAGGTACTGATTTCCTTTGGGGTCAGGGGAGGGCTGGAGGGACACCCCCATCCACTGTGCTCGCTCTCCAAGTGTAGGCTCTCTCTCCCCACTTTCTTCATGATTTTTTGCCTGGGCCTTTTCATTCAGCCAAAAGATACTTGTCTGGCACTAACTGTAATGGTTAGAGCAGCTACAGGTGCTGGGTATGAAAAAGAAAGTGGACCGATGGTTAGGGAGCTGATATGCAAGTTAGGTGTTGTGTGTTGGTGACTTTGCTTGTTTATCCAAGTAAGTGATCACATGTCTAAAATAATCTGGGACATTTCTTTTTAGGTTACCTGTTCAGAAGCCCAAAATTTAGGGTGCTTTTTTTTTTTCCTTCCAATTTCTCCTTTGAATGTAGCTTCCTTTTTTAGTTTATATTCTCCCATGAAGTAAAGGAAAAATAAGCTCTCCAAATATAAAATGGATTATGTTCAGTATAAGATTTTAAAGTTATTAGAGTTCAACATTGCCAGTATGGTAACTTAGTCCTTTTGCCCAAAAAAAGAATTTTTTAATGAATTTTGAACTTGTGATGCAAAGTGTAAAGAAAAGGGAATATAAAATAGTATAAGAAGTTGAAAGCTTTAACAGCATGTAGATTAATATATAAAAAAGAAATTAGACAAGTTATTGAAAGCTGAAAGTTTATATTACTATACAACAAAGTTTTAAGTGAAATACTCAGCAAGAATTAGGTGGTATGATATGATTTTGATTAACTTTCCTACAGTGTTAAAGAAAAGTTTGGAAAAGTATCTGAGCAGTGGGTTGGCAGTGTATTCTTTGCAGTTTTGAAGTAATAACATTATCTTGACTACTCTCTTTTAAAATAGCTATTTTTTTAGCTCAGTGAAGTATTGTATAAATGATACAGCTATTTTAAAGTTGTAAAGAATTGTAATCCTCATTATAACCATCAGGACCTGATTTTATTTTAGTTTCTTTTTTGAAAAGTTCCAACTATCTGTGAGGACTGTTAGTTTTTAAACTTTATTCTTTCTTAAATGTCTTCCACATAAAAAAGATGAAATTGACTTATTTTAAAAATAGAGTAAAACTCATTTCTCTCATAATTACCATATGATTCCTTTGGACAATTATATATAGAAAAATTAAGGGTTTTAGTAATCTTATCACTATGATATATTAGTGATCTTTTCTGTATTTTGTAACATTTTGCTGTTTCATCATCCTGGGAGTTGATTCATCATTACTCACCAGTCATCCCCAACAGTGTTAAAGCAAGACCAGAATAATAGAGAGCAATGGAGCTGCCTAGTAGGAGGCTATCACAGTGACTCCTGCATCGCCCTTTAGTTTGCTTATGGCCCAAAGAATTGCACTCTCTTTCAAGACGGTATGAAGGAGTGCCGCAGAGAGCAGTTTTTAGTCTACTTTTAGCTTTCAGTGAACATAGTTGAAAAATCAAAAGTTTTCACCAAAATGGCCAAGAGAAAAGAGTGACAGAGGAACACATTTCACAAATATTAGATGAATGAGAGGATGAATGCAGAGAGATAGGCAGCATTGTAGACTCTTAATGATGATGGTGAACTTGGTTCCGTAAGTCTCAGATTGAGTTTCCAAATGGTGTAGCCTTGAATTTTCTCAGATGCAAGAACAATGTATTTCCAAAGACCAAAAGGAAATATGTCTTTGGCATCCAGTTAATCTTTCAAGAGGAAGAATTTCCTCACTCAGAATGTTGTAATAAGGATCTGGACCACTGGTGTTCTGAATGACCGAGTGACATCTTTTGTGATGTTTGTGGATCAGCATTTATCCAGTATGGTTTATAAAAGGACAAATGCTGAAGGCAAAATTGTATATGAAAGTGATTAAAAGGAAGTGGATGGTGTCGAAATGAAGAGATTCATTGGATTGACCATTCTAATTGGTGCTTGTAAATCTAAAAATGAAAATGTTTTACAGTTACAGATCGAAAAAGATCTTCCTCTCTTCACAGAATTACGGACTGTCAGACGTTTTAGGTATTCTTCCAGTATTGCATTCTGACAATGCAAAGGCAATAGTAAGTGAGAACCTGTTGTCAGAAGAGAATAAAGGTGTTTATGGTTGCCACTCTGAATAGCTGTGTGCCCAGACTTGAAAATAATGAGTAGTTTTCCTTTCAGTTTAGAAGCTGAAATCAGACTGCTCTGTTATCATGGACTGCTACTCTCTGTCATAGTTTTATTTTAAGAGAACTCGAAACAAGCACAGAACCTCCCTTTAAATTACTGTGCTTGCTAAACCGAAAGACTACTCAGCTGCACCTGACTATCGGGAATCCTTTCTCTGTTCCCTTAGCACCGTCTCTCAGTCCCCTGGATGTGCTTGGGCCACGTTGTTCTGCAGGTGCTGAAAAAGTACAGCCTTGCTTCTCCTGGAGTTGTGGGGCATTGTGTCAGCATCTCTCAATGCCTCAACCATTTTATTTGTATTAACTGTTATTTGTGTAAACTGTTATTTGTATTAACTGTTCTTACTAAGTCCTCTTACATAATATCACTAGTCCATCTGAAAAGGAGGAAAAGTTTTTTCTCCTGTTTAAAGAAAAATCCAAACAAAACTTTCTCTCCCTTCATGAAATAAAACTAACCAAATAAGCAAGCAAATTGTCATTTTTATTTTGTGACTCTAAAGTAATTAACAAATTCTCTATGGCAGTAATTGCTAAATGCTCACCAGCAGCCTCTTAAAGATGGATTTGCGTGGTAGTCGATAGAATTTAAATCATTACCTCCTTAAGCTCTGTGACACGAAGATCCACTTTTAAGCTTGAAGGTGTTGCTGATATTGGTGTCACCATCCTCTTTTTCAGTTTCACGTTCTGTTAATGTATTCTGTTGTACGCATATACTCAGTTACAAATGTTAGACCCATGTCCAGAGTTGTTTCAGTTTAACCAGTGTTTTGATAATTTATAAACGTAGTGAGTGACTTTATACATAACTGTTTGAGAGGTGCTAAGAGGCATGCTTTTGCTCAGAATGCTTTTGCTTCATCAAGGAATCATGTGTTTTACCTCCCTCTCAAACACTTTCGGGTCTAGTGGCGTCCAAAGCAGACCCTTAGTGAAGTGTGCATGTGTCACTGTGATGGCCTGATACTTCAGCTGTATCAGACTAGCCATGCACTTCCTGTGCAGAGCAAGGCTTTCAGCTCCTGGACTGTACACTGCTCTGTTGATCTGTATCTGTGTCCATACACCAGTACCACACCTTCTTAATTATCCTATAGCTTCTTGAAATCAAGTAGTGCGAAAAGATCCTAGAGCTCTCAAAATCATTGTGACTTCTTTAGGTCTTCTTCATTTCCCTTAAATTTTGGAATCTGCTTGTCCGTGTCCACTGAGAAGCCGTCCCATCCTTTGCCTTTTCCTGTGATGAATAGTTGTAGTATGTTTACAAATATCAGTCCTTAGCAGTCCTGGGATTCTTGATCATTGTTGTGTTCCTTGGTTTTACGAAGTATATTTAATTTGGCCTTTTATATCTATATTTGCAAGTAAGATATTTGCTTTTATTTTGCTTTCTGATATTTGTTTTTTATGATATGTTTGCCAGCTTGTATATTCAGTGTTATGATAACTTTATAAAATGGATTGTGAAAGAATCACTATTTTCTGTTTCCCTTGAAACAGTTATGTGTGTTGTAAGACAATTCAATATTCCTTAAGGAATTTGCTAAACTATTTAAGACCCAATCCATCATTTTTAAAGGAGTAATTATATTTTATTATTTTCTGTGTTTATGGTCTGTTCAACTTTTCTCTTGTTTTTCTTTGAATGAGTTTTTGTTTTCTTAGGAAATCATCTTTATTTTTCACTTTTCTCAAATCTAGCATTAGAGGACTAGATACAGTGTTCTTTTAAAGCTATTAAAATCTTTCAGATTATTTAGAAGAACTTTTAAAAAGTTTTAAATGGTTAGCATTTCACTTTTATTATGTCTAGTAAAGTAACCTACCCCAGCCCTAAGTTTATTGAGGCTTTTTCTTTCCCTTTTATTTGGGATAATATAATTAAGATTCCATTTTTGTAACCAACTTGTGGATACATGACACAGTAACTTTGGCTTATTTATTATAGTGTTCAGATATTCTGTGTCCTTAATTTATTTTCAGCATTTTTTTGTTTGTAATTTATTTTCAGGGCAAGTTTATTCGGATCAACTTTGATGTAACGGGCTATATTGTTGGGGCCAACATTGAAACATGTATCCTTTTTCATAATTGCATTATTCAAAATAGAGAATTGATTTCATCTTCCTGCAGCCTGGTGGCCATCCTCTGTGACGCCTCTTCCATTTCCCAGATGATAAAACTCAAGCCCAGAGAAATTGTGACTTGTTTAGATACCTTCAACTACTGAATATGAACTCCAAAGTGATATTTTGTTGTTGTTTGTTTTTGACACTGGGTCATGATCTGGTCACGTGGCTGGGGAAGTGGAGGGTCCCACTAAGGTGAGAACACCTGTATAGGCAAATGGATCCAGGAAGTGTTTGTGTGCTCATAGCACATTTAGGTGAATAACATCTTCAGTTACTGCTGTATTAGCCCATTTTTCTCCCCATTTACTTTTGATATTAGTAGAGTGACCATGTCCCATTAAAACAAACCTTATAATCTACAGAGGTGAAGCAGTTTCAGTTAGTGTTAAGCAGAATAAAGTCAGAGGGGAAAAAAACAGTCAAACACATAGACTAGTCCTAAGAAATGTCACAAGCATAGAATAGCCTTAAGGAATGATGGATCTATAGAGAGAATTAGTTTGATTAAAAAGAATAAATTAGAAATGACTCTGAATGATAATGTTCCAACTAGGAAATAACAGCTGACAGTTCTCTATACTTGTTAATACTCTTTGTGATAGATACCGTTTCTGGCCCTCTGGTCAGGCGTGGATCGGATTTTTCCTGTTAATTCAGAACTATATTTTATGTCTCTAAATATGTTCAGAGCCAGAAAACACAGCAAACACTTGAACATGACAGGCAAGTGGATCCACAGCAGGGGTCCCCAGCCTCTGAGATCTAACACGTGATGATCTGAGGAGGAACTAATGTAATAATAATAGAAATAAAGTACACAATAAATGTAATGTGCTTGAATCATCCCCAAACCATCCCCACTCTGGTCCATGGAAAAATCATCTTCCACAAAACCAATTCCTGGTGCCAAAAGGGTTGGCGACCGCTGCGCTGGAGTCCCTTCATGTTGAAGAGATCCTTCATGTGCAGGCACGCTTCACTGAATGTGGAGGGTGTGTTTGGGGTAGTCCAATTTTTAACTAAAATTAGGCTGTATGCACATACACAGTTTGCTTTGGTGGCCCCAGGAAGATTAATTCAGAGAAGATAATTCTCTCCCAAAGCAGTAAAACTGAGACTCTTGGGAGTCCAGTGTGACTGTCAATGCAGAGATATTCCAGGAGCATCCAGACTCAGTGGACAGAGAAACCAAACAGGCCCCAGATCCACGCCCCAAATACCCACACGGGGCTGCGGTGTTCTGACACACACAGGTGCTAACTGACTGGAGTGGTACCAGAGTTACACGTATTTTGGAGTCCAGCAAAGTTTTGGTTTCTGACTGTGCTGTTTGAGTAATTTCTTTGTGCCCTGGTTTCCTTCTTTGTGAAATTGCAATAATAAGTCTGCTGTTTCAAGGCTTTTCCACCTCAGACAACTTGGCTTCCCTTTTTTTATAGCATCTCACGGCTCCTTGTGTCAGGGTAGTGTGGGTGGAGGAGGGGTGAGGGAAGCGCTCTGATCTTCAAGCTCTCTGCAAGTTCAGAGGTTCTAGAAGATTAGTAAGAAACAGAAGTTGCATATCTTTTCTTTTTCCGCATACAAAATTCAGTCATTTAGAGTGATTCACTGCAGACTAGTTTCTGTATTCTAAAGAAAGAAAAATCTTACAAATTAAATGTGTACAGACACTGAGAGGAGACCACCTTTTCATTGTCACCCTTAACCACCGTTGCTCAGACCTTCTGGAAAAATCTCGTGCTGTTCGTCAAGCAAAAGATGAGCGTACTTTTCATATCTTTTACCAGTTGTTATCTGGAGCAGGAGAGCATCTGAAGTGTAAGTTACAGATTTTTTTTTTACTGTTTTATGTTCAGTTAAATATCTTTTATAGTATGTTTTTTTTAGAAAGAGAGCAGTTGCAGAATTATGCACACACACATACCAAAATTCTAGCTGGCTCAATTATGAAAGTGAAACTGAACTTCAAGCCATGGGATAGGTACTTTAAGTGGCAAGCATATGGGTGGTGTTATATTATCTTTTGTACTTTTCTTTTAAAATAATTTTAAATTTGAAGGCATATGATATGTTTTATACAAATTTTGTTTCAAAATTTGTAAATATAAAAGTAATGAAAAATAAATTTATTTAATAAAGTGAAATTGAATACATGTGTGTATTCCTAGATTTACAACTGAATGTATCTTATCCTTCCAGTAGTACTAGAAAGAGCCTGTGTGGATTTTTATTTATTTTGTGAATCACAAAGACCAGAAATTTAGAGTTGGACAAGGTAAAAAGTAAGTTCTTTCCTGGGTCAGAATTTTGCTGGGTCAGAAGAAGATACACAACTTTTTGGTTTCTTCTGAGTCTCAGAGTAAATGCTGCTTCTCTAGAATTAGTATGTATGTTATTTAGATATCACAATAGACATATAAAACCCTACAGTCCTTTTCTCACTTGAGATATAGGCTTTTACTAACCATGGATCATCTGTGGAAGCATTAAACCCAGAAATTAGTTAAAGACCTGCAAGGGAAAAAAAATAAGCAGCAAATAGAGTAATTGCCGTTGAGAGACTAAAATTTCAAGGGTATTCAATAGATAATGCTGAAGGGAAGAAAACCCTCATTTTCAGCCTGGCAGACTGAAAGCAGTAATGAATCAAGAAAATAACTGTTAAAAGAAGGAATTTTTTTTTAAAGCAATACCCAGTGGAAGCTCCATGTGATGTAGATAAGAATTAAGGGGTTGGTGTGATCAGGAGAAGTTCTCTGCAGGAGAGCCAGTGACACACAAAGCCAGAAGCCCAGATAACATCTGCTGTAGGGAAAACCATGTTTTACTATTTTGCACGCTCTTCTTTTCTTAAGAACACATTTATTGAAAAGGAGCTTGTTTTTGCTTATTCATGTCCCCTGAAATAAGAGAGTCAGTGGGCATGTCTGTTATAATACCCGGTCAGACTAGTGCTGCGTCAGACATCGCTCTCAAAGGCAAATGGACCACTAAGCAGACTGACGTGGAGAAAGGGCTCCAGGGTGCTGGCTGGCTCAGGACTTGGCGGGCCCACGTTCCACACCAGGAACGCAGAGTATGGGTTTGAAGGCTCCTCCTCAAAAGATGTCTAAAGTATTTAAATCTGGAAACAATAAAGTTTAGTTATCTGGAAAACTGATATCATTTCCCAGCTATCTGATTTCAAATATTGTATAAACCACTGTCCCAAAAGCCCCTGTTGAGATATCTGTTGTTTACATCATCATTTGTTTCACTGTACAGATCATGGAAGACTGTGTATTTAATGTGAGAATGTAAAATGTGGTGGTGGATCAGATGTTTTTCTGTCCTGTGGGTCCAGTTTGAAGATGGGGCTGTGCTTCAGTCTGTTGATGACTATTTATGACGTTGTATTCTGTTTTCTTTCAGCTGATTTGCTCCTTGAAGGATTTAATAACTACAGATTTCTCTCCAATGGCTATATTCCTATTCCGGGACAACAAGACAAAGATAACTTCCAGGAGACAATGGAGGCGATGCATATAATGGGCTTCTCCCATGAAGAGATTCTGTGTATGTGTGATTTCTCTGAATAAGATTCTGATGCTCAGTTTTACCAAGACTTATAAGTTAGGGGTAAAAAACCTAAACTAGAGAATGATTGTGAAATTAATGGGACCTGCCTCTTAATTTTATGAAATCCTGAGACTCATCTTTCTGAGAAGTTTTGTATAGCTAATTTTTAGCACAAAATACATTAGAATATGTCCTCTACATTTTGATATCATATCTTAATTTTTTTTTAATATCAACATACAGCAATGCTTAAAGTGGTATCTTCAGTGCTTCAGTTTGGGAATATTTCTTTCAAAAAGGAGCGAAACACTGATCAAGCCTCCATGCCGGAAAATACAGGTAGGCTGATGAACACTGATTTTATTTCTGTTTCTATGGCCTGTTGTGTTCTCCAAAAATGTGTTACAACACGAGCATAAAAGCATCCTGAGGTGTCTCCCATGAGGCTCCACATGCCTACCTAAGGGTCAGTCAGATTCCAGAGAGGAGGGAGGAGGATGGAGTGCCAGCTGAGGAGCGGGTGTGGGGACCCTGCCTTAGTGACGGGGGTTAGGACTTGGGAGTGGGCTGAAGAGACCACACAGCTCGTGCCTAAGGGAGCTGCAGCTGTTGGCTTCCAGCCAGTTTTCTCCTTGCCAGAATGCAGGTCCAGGGCTGGAACCAGAACTGATTTTTCAGAGGAAGGTGGAAACCTAGATTTTAATATGAAATTTTCAAACTTTTAAATATTAAAAATGGATTCAAATTCACAGCAGTTAAAAACAAAAATTTGTGAACCATAAGGAAATGGCAACCCATTCCAGTACTCTTGCCTAGAAAATTCCATGGATGGAGGAGCCTGGTGGGCTACAGTCCATTGGGTTGCAAAGAGTCGGACACGACTGAGCGACTTCACTTCTTGTGAGGTCTTCTTCCGACAGTCTGGAGACGCAAAGAAAGCTGAGGCATCTGTGCCTGGTCACCAGAACGTTCTTTTGCCTCCCAGGAGCATCCTTCTTTCCTTTTCCTGATTCATTTATAGAACAACTGTTTTTAAAAAGCCAAAATGGCTCCAGTGTCATTGCCTCCTGGCTGTTCATTACATCCCCAGTAATAGAAGTAACATTAATTGCTTTGTATTGAATAAGAAGCTTTAAATAATTACAGCTCTATAAATTTTCTTGAATTATTACCTATATTGGGTAGTTGCTGCTGCTGCTAAGTCACTTCAGTCGTGTCCAACTCTGTGCTACCCCAGAGACGGCAGCCCACCAGGCTCCCCCATCCCTGGGATTCTCCAGGCAAGAACACTGGAGTAGGTTGCCATTTCCTTCTCCAATGAGTAAAAGTGAAAGTGAAGTCACTCAGTCGTGTCCGACTCTTCGCGACCCCATGGACTGCAGCCCACCGGGCTCCTCTGTCCGTGGGATTTTCCAGGCAAGAGTACTGGAGTGGGGTGCCATTGCCTTCTCCGTATTAGGTAGTAGTGGTGGTTAATTAACACTTGCACTGTTGGCAGTGTGCCAGAGTTTGTACTTTTTAATTACAGCATGATTTAAACATATGCGAGGGGAGAGCAGAGTGGAAGGACCTCCTACCACGTTCTTGTCTCCTGGCATAGACGACCACCAACCCATGGCCTGTGTTTCATTTATACCACTTCCCCTTTCCTAGATTATTTCAAAGCAAATCCCAGATACTTCATTTGTAAACATTTCAGTCTGATGCTCAACTCAAGATCAGAATGAGGGCTTGAAGTGGATATATACACCTGGACTTCTGTTTGTATTGATATTTCTGCTTTCTCTTACCAGAGTTTTTCAGGTTATCAGTATTTAAAAAATTTTTAATTCTGGTAAAATTACACATAACAAAATCTGTCATTTTAACCCTTTTTTATGCGTATAGTTCAATAATATATATTCACATTATCATGCAGTCACTCTGTAGACTTCATCTTGCAAACTTAAACTCTAAAACAAGTCCCCGTACCCCATCCCTCAGCAACCGCCATTCTACTTTGTCTCTATGAATAGGACGAGTCTGGGTACCTCGTATAAGTAGAATCATTCAGTGTTTGTCTTTTGTGACCGGCTTATTTTATCAGGTTAATATATTTTTAAATGTTAATTTCCCATGGCATTTTTACATGTTGGTATCAAAATGGCATTTTTCAGAAAAGTCTTATTCTCTGCTATCATTAATAGGACTAAAACTAAAATTACTAAATTTACTAAAATTACCTTCATCAGCACATCACTATGAAAACCAAGAAAAGTCTGCCAGGTCTAACCACCGATCTGTGGGGTGGCGGGCGCCAGAGGCCTGTGTTCAGTGACCACGGGGCACAGTCAGGGTGAAGGGCTCCGATCCCAGTGACACCCAAACATCTACCTGCTCCCCACTGGCGTTTTCTCAGTGATATTGGCAGATTATTACCTTTTAGATTGAAAATGACTATAAAGAAAAACAAAAGTGGCAAATAACAGAGTAATAAGGCTTAGAAGTAGAAAATGTAATAAGGGACCTTGTTTTCCTTGTGGAGGAGAGTAAGCCAAGATAGAGTCACTCTATGAAGTGTGTGTTTTAGCCTCTAAAATGATGGTTATCATCACGAAAAAGAATGTGAGCAGTTTGCTTTTTCTACTTCTGTGTATTTTTCAGCTTCTCACCCAACACGTGTACACATGCATACCTATGTACGTTAACTGAAAGGAGGCAGGATGTAGAGGGTGAGGAGGGCAGTTGGTGAGAAGACTCATAAACCAAAGGAAGTATTCCCTGAGGCACAGCCTCCCTGCCCACCCAGGGGGCTCCTGGGTGGCCAGCAGTTCACATGGATCAGAGGAGTGGGATGCAGTGCATCTTTCAGAATGAACTTGGTTATGCCTCTCCATGACTCAAAATGTGTTTATCCTTAGAGAATTTTATTGTTATTTTAACCCCTAATCAAACATTAGTAATTGGAACACTTGTTGGACCTTAGTGACATTAGGCAGTGAACTTCTGGTGAGAAAAGTGCCCTAAATTTGGTGAGAATCCACAGTAACAAAATTAGCAGCTTTTTAATGTGAGCCATGTAATCAAATAATTGATTTTTAAAATCCCTTAGGTTTCTTGCCTACTAAAGTACTAGGATCACTCTGTAGGCATGACAAATTATCTTGGTAACATGGTGATTTAAAATATTTTGAATACCATTTTTCTCATTCTCTGCATTATCCATGACTTCTAAGACTTAGTAACTTCTATCTATTAAGCTATCCAGAGTAAGTAATTGCTGACTAATCATCTCTTACGGCCTAAGGATAAGTGTTGTTAATATGAAAGGATGAAGGTAGTTTTTATAAGACCTAACACCTGTCTAACCTTAAGACTTATATTTAATTTCTTAATACAGTTAGGTGATTACTAAGGTATTTCAACTGTTTATTGAATGTGCTATGATGAGGTCGGTAAGGAGGCCTGGTATTTAGGAGGCCTTTAACCCTCTAGTTGCACAGAAGCTCTGCCATCTTCTTGGCATGAATGTGATGGAGTTCACTCGGGCCATTCTCACCCCCCGGATCAAGGTCGGCCGAGACTACGTGCAGAAAGCCCAGACCAAAGAACAAGTAAGTTTAACACAGTTATCACACAGTTGTTGCTTGAGTGATTGATAACCGTGGTCATGACACCTTCTGATTGGCATATAGCAAACAGAACCAATAAAAGCTCCATCATCCACGTGTTTCTTGGTACTAGTTGACTGTTTTCTTGCAGAAAATTTTTAGAGGTAACTTATAGAAAAGGAAGTTTGAAATATAACCTTGAATTTTCCCCAGGTAGATGAACCGTCCAGAAGGAAAAAGCTGTGTACCCCAGCATCCTACCCAGCAGGATGCCTGATTGATCCCTTGTTCCTGTAAGGGGAGGAGGGCCCAGCACCGGGAATGTAGCAGTTAGAATCACCTGTTTCATGGTGGACTCTGGGCTGATAACGCTGCACAGAAGCCCAGGGGCAGGGGAAGGAAGTCATTTTTCCTGGGCATTTTCATCCATCTCCTACACTGATTATCTCCAGTCTGTATCTAATTGTACTAATATCCTCTGTTGATATGTAAAACAGACATGATTAAGCAGTAAGTGCTCTTTTAGGGTTTGGAGGGCACTGTAGATCATTAAATTCCCTCCATCTAACAGCTTTTAGCGTTTTGCTGAGATTATTTTCAGACTAAAAGGTTGCTGTTGTCTAATCACAGGCAGATTTTGCAGTAGAAGCTTTGGCAAAAGCTACCTATGAGCGGCTGTTCCGCTGGCTCGTTCACCGCATCAATAAAGCTCTGGACAGGACCAAACGGCAAGGGGCTTCCTTCATTGGGATCCTGGACATCGCTGGATTTGAGATTTTTGAGGTATGTCACTCTCCCTCCTGCTCTTCTTGCTTCTGTTTATTCTTTCATCAAATAATCTTTCAGGCTCACAGTGTACCAATTGCAGTGCCAGGCACCAGGGATATGATGGCAGATAAGCAGGTACAGTCCCTGCCATTCTAGTAGAGAGTCAAACATTAAGTGACAGAAAAACCACCAAATTCTCGGGATTTTGAATAATGAAGTGAGAAGAGGGCTGTGATGGAAGGAATTGGGGAGACCCACAGTGCAAAGTGTGTCTGCAGCTGTTAAGAGCTCAGCATGAGAAGCCCCAGCCTCAGGAAGAATCCCCAGCAAAATGAGAGTAGGTCTAGTGGTCCTGCGGGAGAGAGAAGTTGTTAGATGTTCAGTTCAGTTCAGTCGCTCAGTTGTGTCCGACTCTTTGTGACCCCATGAACGCAGCATGCCAGGCCTCCCTGTCCATCACCATCTCCCGGAGTTCACTCAAACCCACGTCCATCAAGTTGGTGATGCCATCCAGCCATCTCATCCTCTGTCATCCCCTTTTCCTCCTGTCCCCAATCCCTCCCAGCATCAGAGTCTTTTCCAATAAGTCACCTCTTTGCTTGAGGTGGCCAAAGTACTGGAGTTTCAGCTTTAGCATCATTCCCTCCAAAGAACACCCAGGGCTGATCTTCTTTAGAATGGACTGGTTGGATCTTGCAGTCCAAGGGACTCTCAAGAGTCTTCTCCAACACCACAGTTCAAAAGCATCAATTCTTCTGCACTCAGCTTTCTTCACAGTCCAACTCTCACATCCATACATGACCACTGGAAAAACCATACCCTTGACTAGACGGACCTTTGTTGGCAAAGTAATGTCTCTGCTTTTGAATATGCTGTCTAGGATGGTCATAACTTTTCTTCCAAGGAGTAAGCATCTTTTAATGTCATGGCTGCAGTCACCATCTGCAGTGATTTTGGAGCCCCCCAAAATAAAGTCTGACACTGTTTCCACTGTTTCCCCATCTGTTTCCCATGAAGTGATGGGACCAGCTGCCATGATCTTCGTTTTCTGAATGTTGAGCTTTAAGCCAACTTTTTCACACTCTTCTCTCACTTTCATCAAGAGGCTTTTTAGTTCCTCTTCACTTTCTGCCATAAGGGTGGTTTCATCTGCATATCTGAGGTTATTGATATTTCTCCCAGCAATCTTGATTCCAGCTTGTGCTTCTTCCAGCCCAGCGTTTCTCGTGATATACTCTGCATAGAAGTTAAATAAACAGGGTGACAATATACAGCCTTGACATACTCCTTTTCGTAATTGGAACCAGTCTATTGTTCCATGTCCAGTTCTAACTGTTGCTTCCTGACCTGCATATAGGTTTCTCAAGAGGCAGGTCAGCTGCTCTGATATTCCCATCTCTTTCAGAATTTTCCACAGTTCGTTGTGATCCACAATCAAAGGCTTTGGCATAGTCAATAAAGCAGAAATAGATGTTTCTCTGGAACTCTCTTGCTTTTTCCATGATCCAGCGGATGTTGGCAATTTGATCTCTGGTTCCTCTGCCTTTTCTAAAACCAGCTTGAACATCAGGAAGTTCCCGGTTCACATACTGCTGAAGCCTGGCTTGGAGAATTTTGAGCATTATTTTACTAGCGTGTGAGATGAGTGCAATTGTGCAGTAGTTTGAGCATTCTTTGGCATTGCCTTTCTTTGGGATTGGAATGAAAACTGACCTTTTCCAGTCCTGTGGCCACTGCTGAGTTTTCCAAATTTGCTGGCATATTGAGTGCAGCACTTTCATAGCATCATCTTTCAGGATTTGAAACAGCTCAACTGGAATTCCATTACCTCCACTAACTTTGTTCGTAGTGATGTTTCCTAAGGCCCACTTGACTTCACATTCCAGGATGTCTGGCTCTAGGTGAGTGATCATACCATCGTGATTATCTTGGTCGTGAAGATCTTTTTTGTACAGTTCTTCTGTGTATTCTTGCCACCTCTTTTTAATATCTTCTGCTTCTGTTAGGTCCATACCATTTCTGTCCTTTATCAAGCCCATCTTTGCATGAAATGTTCCCTTGGTATCTCTAATTTTCTTGAAGAGATCTCTAGTCTTTCCCATTCTGTTGTTTTCCTCTGTTTCTTGGCATTGATTGCTGAGGAAGGCTTTCTTATCTCTTCTTGCTATTCTTTGGAAGTCTGCATTCAGATGCTTATATCTTTCCTTTTCTCCTTTGCTTTCCACTTCTCTTCTTTTCACAGCTATTTGTAAGGCCTCCCCAGACAGCCATTTTGCTTTTTTGCATTTCTTTTCCATGGGGATGGTCTTGATCCCTGTCTCCTGTACAATGTCACGAACCTCCGTCCATGGTTTATCAGGCACTCTGTCTATCAGGTCTAGTCCCTTAAATCTATTTCTCACTTCCACTGTATAATCATAAGGGATTTGATTTAGGTCATACCTGAATGGTCTAGTGGTTTTCCCTACTTTCTTCAATTTAAGTCTGAATTTGGCAATAAGGAGTTCATGATCTGAGCCACAGTCAGCTCCTGGTCTTGTTTTTGCTGACTCCAACTTTGGCTGCAAAGAATATAATCAGTCTGATTTCAGTGTTGACCATCTGGTGATGTCCATGTGTAGAGTCTTCTCTTGTGTTGTTGGAAGAGGGTGTTTGCTATGACCAGTGTATTTTCTTGGCAAAACTCCATTAGTCTTTGCCCTGCTTCATTCCGCATTCCAAGGCCAAATTTGCCTGTTACTCCAGGTGTTTCTTGACTTCCTACTTTTGCATTCCAGTCCACTATAATGAAAAGGACATCTTTTTTGGGTGTTAGTTCTACAAGTTCTTGTAGATTTTCATAGAACCGTTCAACTTCAGCTTCTTCAGCATTACTGGCTGGGACATAGGCTTGGATTACTGTGATACTGAATGGTTTGTCTTGGAAATGAACAGAGATCATTTAGGTGTTAGAAACAGAGATCATGTTAGATGTTAGAAACTGCCAAAAGCCACAGTGACTAGACGTAGCTGAAGGGAGGGGCAGAGGAGCTGGAAACACATGAGATGGAAAAGCAGACGTGGGGAGAGTGTGGCGGGTGGTGGTGTTGTAGCTCAGCGGCCAGATGATGGTGGTTTGGGTGGGGGTCGGGAGCAGCCATGTGAGATGGAGAAATGAAGAGACGTGATGGTCTCTGTTCTGAAGACACACCCACAGCATTTGTTGTTGGGTTTCAATATATTTCATTATTAATCTGACTAGATTTCTCCAAACAGCATCAATCCATCAAAGGTTTGTAGTCACATACCTACTGTGGTTTTCCTAAAACCTTGATAAAATTTTGGTCTCCTAAAAATGTAAAACTTTCTCTTTTGATAGACCGATTATATAGTAAGGCATAAATACTTCTTGGGATCACTGTAATACTTTGGCCAATTGGATATTGAATTGTCTTGTTTTGAAATGAACCCTTTTGGATTATGTCTATCCTCATAAAACCTGAACTGTTATGGTGTAGTAGTTTTATCCACCAAACTGCCACTGCCACTATAAGAGATTGCTTTAGTATGTACTGATTTGTGAATAACCGAAAAGTCATGAAAGGCGGCTGCATGCAAATTGCATGTCTGTTGCTTTCCTGCATGTAAACAATCAGCAGATACAATGAAGAAAAAGACCTCCACTTCCAACTGCAAACAAACAGATGAAATACCTAAGAAGAAATTTGAGAAAAAATGGGCAAGATTTAGTTGAAGATAACTTTACAGTGCTACTATAAAAAACAAAAGACTTGAAGAAATGTAAAAATGTGCCTTGTTCTTGGATGAGAAAATTCAGCATTATAAGGGTGTAAATCTTCCCCAAATTTATCTTGAAACAGAACATACTTGTTTAAAAACTATTCATAGGAATTTTAAGGGATAGAGGAAGACTAGGTGACCTGCTTCTAAAACTAATTTGAAAAATAAATTAATAAAGCATACATAGGAAAATTCTGAAAAAGAAATGAAAAGAGGATACTAAGAGATATAAAACATAAAGCTGTAGAACTTCAGAAGTATGGCTTTGACATGAATATACACAGTAGAAAAATGTTTTAGATACTAAAAATGCAGAATTATTTAGTGAGCATTATTTATCATGGGAAAAGAATGGAAAAAGCCTAACTGTCCACCATTAGGAGATTTATGTTCACCACAGGAGGTTGATTTGATTAATTATGACATATATCCATGTAGTAGGGAATTGTACACCCATTGTAAAGAATAGGGTGGCTTTATAGTACAGACCCCAAGATACTTTGTTAAGCTTAAAAAGTCTAGATAGCACACACATTTATGAGTGTGGAGACTTTCTGGAAAAATTGCAGGAAATAGGTGACAGTTATTGATTAGAGTGATCAAGCGAGTGATCAGAGTGAGACTTCTCAGTGCAACTCTCTGTACATTTCAAATCTTATACCAGGCATTAACCAGTTGAAGAACAAATAATTTAAAAATATTTTTAGTAGCTTAAATATGGAAGGCAAGTAGACCTTTATTTAACAAAAATACCATCATACATGGTAGCTCAGGCTGAGCAGAGCGCTAAGTCTCGTGATCTTAAGGCAGAGAAAAATCCATAACATAAACATAAACATCACCACCATCAGGCAGTCTGCAAATGCTGATGTGGTTCACCAGAAATACAGCATTGAACAAGGCAGACACTGCCCCACCCTCTGAGCATGACCTTATTCTAAACACTGAGTGCTGCACCTCCCAGGGAAGATCGGAATGGCTTTTTCAGACCATGAGTCTATTCCTTGGGGATTGATTAAACCTTCTGTAATTGAAGATCACTTTTTATAATGAAAGAGGTTATTTATGGCCCCATGGTACTTGTGTGGACAGCATGGAGAAAGAAAAAAAGGCTGAGTACTTCTCACAGAACACAATTGCTTTAAGAAAATTACCCCTGTTACTTCATCCTTTGATTTTTCATCCCATCAACAGCACCGTGGAAAAATGGGCAGAGTTCACACAGAGGGAAACTGAAATGTCTGTAACAGATGAAAAGGTGTTTTTTTTTTCCTAACTCACTCTGGAGCCACTGGCCTAAGTAAGGAGCAGAGGGGACAGGACAGCAGCCCATCTGTTCTCCAGACCCGCAAAGCGCTCAGAGATGCGCTTGCCTCCTCGGCCTCTGACCTTCCCGAGTCTTTTCATTTTTCTCACTTTCTCATTTATTCATTTCTCTTCATAAAACCATTCACTAGTAAAAATGGTTTTATTTGTAGATAATCAGTTACAGTAACTGACATACTCCTTTCCCTATTTCGAACCAGTCTGTAGGAAAAGGAGTACATCAGCTACTGTAACAACAGACTGGTTCCAAATACGGAAAGGAGTACGTCAAGGCTGTATATTGTCACCCTGCTTATTTAACTTATATGCAGAGTACATCATGAGAAATGCTGGGCTGGAGGAAGCACAAGCTGGAATCAAGATTGCTGGGAGAAATATCAGTAACCTCAGATATGCAGATGACACAACCCTTGTGCTAGAAAGCGAAGAAGAACTAAAGAGCCCCATGAAAGTGAAAGAGGAAAGTGAAAAAGTTGGCTTAAAGCTCTACATTCAGAAAACTAAGACCATGGCATCTGGTCCCATCACTTCGTGGCAAATAGATGGGGAAACAGTGACAGACTTTATTTTGGGGGGCTCCAAAATCACTGCAGATGGTGACTGCAGCCTTGAAATTAAAAGATGCTTGCTCCTTGGAAGAAAAGCTATGAACAACCTAGACAGCATATTAAAAAACAGAGACATTACTTTGCCAACAAAGGTCCATCTAGTCAAAGCTGTGGTTTTTCCAGTAGTCATGTATGGATGTGAGAGTTTGACCATAAAGAAAGCTGAGTGCCGAAGAATTGATGCTTTTGAACTGTGGTGTTGGAGAAGACTCTTGAGAGTCCCTTGGACTGCAAGGAGATCCAACCAGTCCATCCTAAAGGAGATCAGTCCTGAATATTCATTGGAAGGACTGATGCTAAAGCTGAAACTCCAATACTTTGGCCACCTGATGCAAAGAACTGACTCATTTGAAAAGACCCTGATACTGGGAAAGATTGAAGGCAGGAGGAGAAGGGGATGACAGAGGATGAGATGGCTGGATGGCATCACCGACTCTATGGACATGAGTTTGAGTAAACTCCGGGAGTTGGTGATGGACAGGGAGGCCTGGTGTGCTGCAGTCCATGGGGTCGCAGAGTCGGACACGACTGGGTGACTGAACTGAACTGAGTTACAATAGCAGACTGAGTTTATCATGTTCTCATTTTAGCTTCTCAGTAACATGATGTGGGGGTGTGAGGGGCGGGGCTTGTGCATAGATTAAGAGAGATCCTCATCAGTCTAGGGTAGTTGAGACCTGGTTAATAACTCCTCGAGAACATTCTGAGAACAAGCTGACTGGTCCTCTCTTCTCCCCCTGCTCTCTTTCTCCCCCGCCCCACTTCCGCAGCTGAACTCATTCGAGCAACTGTGCATCAACTACACCAATGAGAAGCTGCAGCAGCTCTTCAACCACACCATGTTCATCCTGGAGCAGGAGGAGTACCAGCGCGAGGGCATCGAGTGGAACTTCATCGACTTTGGCCTCGACCTGCAGCCCTGCATTGACCTCATCGAGAGACCCGTAAGACCCTCTCCTGCCGGCCGGCTCTCCGCCCAGGCTCAGGCGGTGCCTTGAGCTTTTCTTCCCATAAACTGAGACGGAAATGTTCCTGTCTCATCAGCGTGAAGATAATTTTCTGATCTAAATTTACTAGGATGCTTTGATGAAATACCCATTTAAAAAGTGAAGAGCCTGCAAGTAAGACCCTTCTCGAGCTGTCTTTTCTCTCAGTCGTGTCCTGTCCTCTCATGGGTGTGGGGCTCAGCCAGGCACATGTCCAAGACGATAAAGGGGTTCCGTGTCTAGCCATGAATTTGGTGGGTCATGCAGATCCAATTCGGGGGATCACTGAAGCTTATCCTCATAAGTACTAAGGTGCTTTTTTACAGTGTTTGTAAGAGTTTATAATCGTAAAACATTTAACAGTAGCATGTAGAATGATATGGGATTATTATTCCTTTGAGGAGCCTTTCAAAATGTAGAGTGAGGGCAGTATTTTCCGAAAGAAAATATCAAAAAATGACTCGGCGGGGGGCACCTGCCAGACTGTCATCTGTCCTGATCTCTCATAATCCAGCCTCTGGCCAGCTGCTTCTGAAACTCTGACCAGGAGACAAAACATTGTCTCCCAAACAACTCTTTAGAAATCCTCAATTAAAAGGAAAAGTGATAACAGAGATCTTGACACTAAAGGATGAAATCGGAAAAATGAAAAGGAGACAAAATTGTGGATCTTCTGAGTCATGCTGTCATGGAGTCCTTTAGAAAAGATTATATTTGGGCTCCTCTTTCAGAATTTAGAAATATTTTCATTGAAAGATTAAAAACGTAAAAATTATGGCAGAAAGATGTGTGTTTCACTTACCTTAGTCCAGAACTTCATTTCTCAAGGTCGTTGTGAGTGGGTAAAATCGGGTTAAATGCCTCTCTGGCCCATCTCTTCTGTAGGATCACTGCTAAACCTGCTTGCCTTTGATTATAGCGTTCTTTCAGCATGTCCGAACCCTGCAAATTCTTTTAGATAGAGGAGCCAGGAACTAGACAGCCAGGGAGTGAGGGTCTTCGTCCTGGGCTTTCAGCTGCTTCTACCTGCTCCTGTTCTGTTAACCTCAGCCTTTCTCTGACCACGTTATGACATTTCAGTCGTGGTTACTTTTTTTTTTAATGTTTATTTATTTGGCTGTGTCGGGTCTTTAGTTGCCACACACAGGATCTTTGTTGTATCATGCCAGATCTTTCCTTATGGCGCACAGATTCTCTAGTTGTAACACACAGGCTTCAGTGGTTGTGGCTTAGATGCTCCACAGCATGTGAGATCTTAGTTCCCTGACCAGGGATCAAACCCATGTCCTCTACATTACAAGGAGAATATATAACCACTGGACCACTAAAGACATCCTTCCAGTTACGTTTTAATCATTATTTGTACAGAGCCAGCTCTTCTGTAATAAATACAAAGGGCCTGTGAGTTGAGGAAAACTGGTAGGGATTTATCCCAAATGCTGATTTCATTGTTCAGTTCTGTTCAGTCAGTTCAGTCGCTCAGTTCCGACTCTTTGTGACCCCATGAATCACAGCACGCCAGGCCTCCCTGTCCATCACCAACTCCCGGAGTTCACTCACACTCGTGTCCATCGAGTCAGTGATGCCATCCAGCCATCTCATCCTCTGTCATCCCCTTTTCCTCCTGCCCCCAATCCCTCCCAGCATCAGAGTCTTTTCCAATGAGTCAACTCTTCACATGAGGTGGCCAAAGTACTGGAGTTTCAGCTTTAGCATCATTCCTTCCAAAGAAATCCCAGGGTTGATCTCCTTCCTTAGAATTGGTCTGTTCAGTCTTGGATCAGAAACTTGCCATATTTGCAGTATGGCAGTAAACCATGACCCCGAACCTCTATAGCGTAGGCCATCACTACTGTAATATTTCGTTTAGCTTTCAGGTAGACGCCCACTTTCTTCCCAAAAAAGGAATTCCTTCCATTGGTTTTTGACCTTCCAGAATAGCACGCTCCGGACGCTTTTTTATTTGAGGCAGAGTTCACTACCCTAAAATTTTTTCTGAAGTACAGAATTCAGTGAGCTTCAGCATAGAGTTGTACAACCATTACCACTGTCTAATCCCACAACATTTTCATCATCCCAGAAAGAAACTTTGTACTTTGGCAGTCATTCCCGTTCCCCTTCCTCAGCACCCCAGGCACTCGTCTGCTTTCCGTCTTTGTGTCTCTCAGGCTTTTTTCAGTGAGTGAGTTGAGTGAAATAACACAGGCTCTCAACACAAACCTAAAAAGTAATTGATAAATTACATCATCATCTTCCATATATTCGACTTAACTGTAGCTTTAAATATTTCACAAAGGGTGAAATGCTCATTTAATCATCACTTAAACAGAAATCTTAAATTGACCTGGATAGGATATAAAATGTCTGAAGCATTCCAGGTTGTGGAGGGTTTATTGAATATAAAGATTGTTTTCTCTACACCTTCCGTTTGCTTTCTGGTGTCTCTTATTTGCTACTTTTCCGGAGTTATCTACTTGGAATTTTTTTTAAATAAGTTTATGAAATATAGTATTCATCTGTTTTCTTACCAGTACTTACTTAGCCTTTGAGATCTCAGCATTTGCGTTACAGTTATAGTTTGGCAATACCTGTTATCCTAGAAGTTTGCTTTCCATAGATATTCATGAAGCTCTAATTGTTTTGGAAGTTAAACTGGCAAACCCAGTGGAAAACATCCTTACACGTACAATGATGTGCAGAATATGTCAATTCTTCTTGCCTCTGTTATCAGGCTAACCCTCCTGGCGTGCTGGCCCTTCTGGATGAAGAGTGCTGGTTCCCTAAAGCCACAGATAAGACCTTTGTTGAAAAGCTCGTTCAAGAGCAAGGGTCCCACTCCAAGTTTCAGAAACCACGTCAATTGAAAGACAAAGCTGATTTTTGCATTATCCATTATGCAGGGAAGGTAAGAGTGAAAGAATTCCATTAAAAGTACCATGCTTGAAATTTTGCTACTTTTGATGAGGGTTGTAACAAATGTGTCGGTATACATTCATAAACCCTCAAATACAGTACCTACTACAAATGCATTGCCTTTGAGACCACCATTGTTTGGACTGTTCTATGAATTTTGGAGAGGGAGAGGTGGGAGTGAAGGGGGGAGAGAGGTAATTATTGCATGGCCAAGCAGTGAGAATGGGCAGCTCATGCTTAAAATCCCAAGACTCCCCAGTGCTTTGGGAGGAAGGTTTTTAGGGGTGAAGGCTGCAGGATATGTGACTTCCTTTTGATTGGTTTTCTGGGGAGGGAAAAGGGCAGTGCTCCAGGCACATTGGGTTCAGCCTGAAGTTGCCATCTTCTGCCTGGCAGAGGCTCTGTGAACATTTGGGGTTGAGGCTGAATATGTTTCTCTTGCTTTTGTTTTTGCCCCTCTCACCGCCTTTGGCTCTGGGCCGGCAGGTGGACTACAAGGCAGACGAGTGGCTGATGAAGAACATGGACCCCCTGAATGACAATGTGGCCACCCTCCTGCACCAGTCCTCTGACAGATTCGTGGCAGAGCTCTGGAAGGATGGTAAGAATGTGCTCGTGTTTGTCATCGAGCTTGACTGGAGTCTTCTACAGTTAAGGCTTAAGTATGGTTCTTTACACAGAGATGTGTGTATATTTTCTTACTTTAAACCTCTTTAATTTCCCTAGAGCAGGGCTGCCGTTGTGTCGGATTTTACCCACTTTAGAAAACTTGAGTAACAAGACATCTGCCTTCTTGGTCAGCTGCTGTGGGAACATTCTAGTAGCACAGCCATAAGACCTGCACATTTGCCCCAGGCCACCCTGGTCCCCACACAGTCGTAACCCAGGGGTGTTGGGATGCAGAACCCTGGAAGCCTCTGCATTCTCAGACCATCTGCATTTAGGTCAGTTGTCTTTATCGCCACCAGTCCTCAGGTGGCGGTGTCAGTGGCTTTATCGTAGACCAGATGAGCAAAGCACCTGTGTCCATGTTTGTAGTGGGACCAGTGTTTTCTGAGCCTAGCTGTCTACATGTTTCATCCTGGTTGTTGCCCCCACTTCACTTGGCCTCAGGTCATGAGGACCTTAGCTTCGAGTCTGTCCCTGCCTAGGCCGTGACCCTGACCCCAGGCCTGTCAGCTCACTTCTGCTTTTTCCGTAGCATCTCGAGACCTCGTCACCTAGGTGTCTCCGCACAGGTAGCGAGAAAGAAACCCAGAAGGCAGATCAGAGGGCTTAGGGCCATCAGGGCAAAGAGAAAGAAAAGAATGACCGCAGAGACAGTGAGCTGGGGACGACGACCATGTCAAAGACGGTCTAGTCAGGCCACTTAGGTCAGCTCCAGCAAGTGCGGGGGTGGGCACAGCGCATGTGCTCCAGCACGTGTCCTGGAGAGAGACAGTGGCCGTGAGACTGCACAGGCAGGGACTAGGGAAAGGTGCGGTTTCCAGCAGGTGAAAACAGGCTTCTCGTCACTGTCCCGCTGGGTGGACATCTGCACCTGGCCGCTGCTGCTCGCTGTCCCTGGCAGTAACTTGGTTCGCCACGGCAGCCTTTTGAGGCCTGAGGAGAGGACAGGACCCCAAGGTGGCGTCCACAGTGCCCATGCAGCATAGGGACTCTCGGCCCTGTGGTCTGGGAAGTATGAGAGTGGGTCTGAGCTGTGAGTCCAGAGTGGAAAAGGGGACCCTGAGATCTGGGGGCCGCTGGGTCCACAGGGCCAGGAAGACCACACAGGTCAGTGGGAAACATCCCAAGAAGAGGAGGCAAGAGTGACTGGCGCTGCTCGGCAGGAATGTAGCGTTCAGTCAGGAATGGATTGTTGTGCTGCCCTGGGCAGTGTGGGGCCCCCACACCCACCCCTGCTCCCAGCTTCGCTCAGGTCTCAGAGCAAAGGAGGTAAGACGTGTGGATGACTGCTGAGTGTTGGTGACCCCTGAGATGACTGTCACATGCAGAATAGAGGGGGGCTGCCTTGTTCCTGGGGTGCTAAGGTCAGATGTCATGAAGGAGGAGGCAGTCTTTCTTGTCCTTGAAAAATAACAATCTGTTGAAAAAACAAAGCCAGTGTCTCCTGACCACGTGCTAAAGGCCGGGCAGTCTCCCAGCATCACTAGTGAGCATTTACATCCTGATCGGGCCTTAACCACAGAGGGTGACAGTTTAGCTGAACTCATATCGGGGTGGGTGGTGGTTTTAGAAGTGATGTTTGTGTGGGCAAAGGGGGTGTTGAGCCAGTGGAAGGAATGATCACAGTGAGGAAGTGGAAAATCCCAGCTCAGGGTAAGAATCCCATTGAAGTTTTAGGGCAGGGCTGGGACCAGAAGGCGGAGCGAATTTTGCAGGAGATGAGAATGGTGACAGAGGAAGCTGGACCACAAAGAAACCCTCTGGCCAGTACCATGGATTTGCCCTCATGAACTGAATGGCATCGGTAGGCTTGTAGGTGAGAGTAGGAACACAGTGTGAACTTGAAGAAGCAAAGAGGGCACTGGCTTGTTGGATGGATTGGGGTAAAAGACCCCAGAAGCAGGGAGTAAGGTGACCGAGGATAAAAGCAGTGGGCATGGAAGAAAAGCCTAGGAGAAAAGGAACAGAGCAAACTAGGTCTACCATTAAAGTCTCAAAAATGGGTTTTCTCTTTTCATTTTGAATGAGAAGAGAAGCAGGTGTTGGGGAATCACGGCAGGAGGTCCTGGGTTTGACCAAAAGCAGTTTGGTGGGAACCACCTGCTGAGTCCCTGACCTGTTCACTCGTCCAGTCTGACGCTAAGTTCCAGGACCATCTGCAGTCAGGAGAATCCCAGAACCTTGAAAGACTTGTTCTGCGCCTGCCCAGGGCTTTCCCAGGACACACTCAGAAGCAGGAGCGGGACGGAGGGCTCTGCCTTGGCTTCCGCCTTCCCAGCTCCTCCTCAGCCCCACCCTCCCCGTCCAGATACGGAAGGGCCTTTGTCCACACCAGGTCAGAAGTCTCAGGAATGAGAGATCTGGTGGGGGAGGTGGGAGGGGAGGCTGCAGTTGCCGTGAAGATGTGGCGCGTGTCCATGTCACAGGTACAGGGAGGACCCTGTCTGGAGAGCCTTTACGTGCCTGTTTATGCTTTCCCGAATGAGCTGTAGAGCGTTATTCACTTGATGACAGGATCTCTGAGAGGAAGGCGTGAGGCCTGCAGGGCCCTCCTGGCCTGGCCCGAGCCCTGTCCAGCTGTCCTCAGCTGTTTGCACTATTCTCCCAGGGCCTAACTTTCTCCACAGGCAGCTTGGGAGCACATGTCGCCACTGTGGTCTGAACAGGCCAAGTGGACTCCTACCCCGAGGGTGGCCTGGCTGTGCCAGTGTCTGCTCCAGAGTCATCCTGCATGCTTGCTGCTCTTAGTGGGAGGTCTTGCCATCCGTCAGCTCAGGTGCAGGCACTTGGTGTAATCCGAGTGACGGGTTCTTGGAGGTGACCCACCATTGGGTGGGGCGGGGGCGGGGCAAGCAGAGCCAGATGCCAGGCTTCCCCGATTGCGAGGACTGCGTGTTTCATGTGTGAGCTCAGTGGCAGGCCCAGGAGTTTGGAAAGGGGTGTAGGGTGGAGAATTCATCTTGTTCACTCTAGCTGTAGGGATATCTTGGGAGAAGAAGAGCTGGAAAGAAAATGGTCCTGGAAAAAACGTAAAAATAGTTGCATATTTTTATAGCCATGTTAGTACAAAAGCAGAAAATGACAAGTTGACTGAATGTTTGAGGATATGATGTGTGACTGTAATTTGCCTGCAAAGATGCAATACCTTGAGTATAAAACACTCGTGTTAAAATAGACTTTGTGTCAGAATTTTCTCCAGGCCAGACGAGGAGAATTCAGATTTATTGGTGGCAGCCCTGCCCTAGAGACTCATAGTGCCCAACTTTTTGCTAAAAGATGTCATGGGATCTCGTAGCAGCTACACATGATTTCTTACTACTTCTAGGGGCTAACATAAAGGGGGAAAAGACCTAAGAATTACATTTTCCTGTAAATGTGCCTCCTGAGATATTTTCATGAGTAACGGTATGATCAATAAGTATCGTCTTAGTTATTATTTGACTGTTACTTCAACATTTTGTACAGTGGAATTTTGTTTTCCATAATGGTAGTTACTATTTGTATTTGAAGTAAATTATATTTCCAAAATCTGAATTGGAAATAAAATTACAGAGTGTATTCTTAATAGTAAATGCCACCTTTTTCAGAGTAATGTAACTTACTATAGTTTTGTCCTAATTTGTTAATAATTTGCAAGATAATATTATAAAAGACAATGCACATGGTATCTTGTTGCTCTTAAATTTCATCCTGCATTTACATGGGGGTAACCATTTGCCTTTGATACGTTATATAATGCTGACACCTGGAGCTGGGAGTGGTTCAGCTATATTCATTTATTTTGTAAAGAACTTTGTCCAGATGTGCAAATTCTGAAACAGTAATGTTTGCATGGGGTCTTCCCTGGACGAGCTACTTCTGTAGCCGGATTGCAAAGTTGACTTGTGATGTCAAATGTCTCTCACACTAACTGAAGTGTTTGTGTATCTGCCCTTCTGTCCTCCTGTTTTTGCTGTTTCTCTGCTTTAGAGATTCAGAATATTCAGAGAGCTTCTTTCTATGACAGTGTTTCTGGTCTTCATGAGCCACCAGGTGAATGGATAAAGCCTGTAGGTCTTCCAGACACAAAGGGTTTCAGCCCAGAGGAAGCACTTGTGGGGGGCTGGCAGGGGGGCTGGGAGGGCGGGGGGTGGTTTCTGGGTTTCTGTTTTTGTTTTGCTCATAGACCTGCATGAACCTTCATTTCATGCTCAGTTTTATTATCCTTAAAGGCAACTGTTTGAGCTCATAAACAATTCAATCGCTACTGCCTACACATTGCTTCTTATTTTATGCGTAGCCCAAAGCACCGCATAGCAAAAGGTCTGTGCCCACCTTTTCCAGTAGTGCCATCTGATACCCAGTCCTCTAAGGGAATTGTTAGGACTTGATGTGCCAAATAATATGTCCCTTGTCTTTGAGTTACCTTTAGATTTTCAACTCTAAGGAACTCCAAGGAGGAGTTTTTTTTTTCTTTTTCAAGTCATTAACATTTTGTGAACAATTAATTGCATAATTATCTCATGTCTGTTGGACTCATCATTATGCCTTTTACTTGGAATTGATGTGCATTTCTGGCTACTTGGCTTTTTCTTTTGAACTGACCTGTCAATACAAGGCTTGATTTATGCGCATTGAGACAAAGAGTGGAGTGTTAGAACCTGTACCTTGAACCTGAAATTGAGCTTTAGACATTTGGGCCTAAAGGTTTGAGTCCATAGCCCTGTTTAAAATACAGCCCAACCTATATATAGATCAACTGTACTTTAAAAATAAATGAATAAAGAGAATACAGCCTAAACATGGCAAAGGCTAATATAAACGAAGATCATGTAACCTTCTACTTGTTTAGTGAAACTGTCAAGTGAAAATTCAAAGATAAAGTCAAATTCATATTATAAAATTTCCTTCATGATTTTGGAACATAATGCTGAGATCCAAATCCATCTCAAAAGGTTTTTTAAAAATATGTTAAAACAAACATGCCCATTTTTACCCAAGATTCCTGCTGTCAGTTCTAGATCACCTACTGTGTAAAAATAGGTTGCAAGTGAGGGTGTGGGAGGGAGGGATAGATGATGCCAAAGATTGCTCTGTGAGCTGGGATGACTGTTCCACAGGAGACACCTTCACAGTTGGTCATCTTTGGCCTTTGAGGGTGGGGGTGGGGGGAGCGGAGCTGAGGAAGTGAAGAGGGAGTCAGGAGGCGGTTTGATGTTTGTGGTCTGCCTGGGACTTGTGCTGTGATAAAAGGTCAGCGGTAGAACTTTCGGACTTGCTCCCAAAGCAGAGTGCCCTCTTTAAATTCATTCCTCTATCTCTTGGGTTTCTAGTTGTTTAAGAGACTTCCAGCCTGTGGGCCCTTGTTGCCCACTGTCACTCCCCTGCTCCTGGCACCAAGAGGGCACACCATGAAGTCACAGAGGGAGGGACTAGGTGGGCGAGTGGGTGCAACAGCCTCGCCCAGCCTCCCGCCACGGCCTTTCCCTCTCCGACAGCACAGAGGCTCTTTCCTGAGGGGCTGTGATCTTTGGGGTCTGCAGACCAGGTGCTTTCCGTCCCTGCAGGATCAGGTCCGTGGCTACCCTGGATGACAGCATTCCCACAGGGGGCCAGTTCACCCCTCCCCTGCTGCTGGCCTCGTAACTGGAAATCTGCCTGATCCGTCTCTCTTGGGAGGTGGCCCCTGGTCGAGTCGCTCCGCTGACCTGAGTATCAGGGTCTCAGGCTCTCCTCCTGATGAGCCTTCCATCCACCATGGCTCCATGTGGTCTTGAAGTTGTGTGTAGTATTGGTACAGCAAAAATGTCCTCCTCTACATCTGCTTATGGAATCAAAGCCCAAGGAGGGGTAACAGGCTTTCAGTGAAAACAGAGGCATTAGTATTTTCAGTGATTTCTCAGGAGACGATGGATGAGAGGGATCCTAGGCATGAAATCATGATAGCCTTTGATGCACTGAGGTGGTGGCACCTCTGAAGGAGAGAACACGTGGCTCACATGGGCCCTGTGCTTCAAAGTACAGTCAGGACATTAGGAAAACTCCACAGGAAGAACATGCAGGGCTTTGAGGTTAAAAATGAGAGATGGGTAAAGAGAGGTTTCCAAAACCATCAAAAAACAAGCACAGGGGAGAATGGAACAGAATTCCTGGAGGCAGAATAAGGAGGTCGTGCAAGTTTCTGCTGTAAATTGAAGGTCTGTATTTTCTCCCAAATAATTTGAAAGTCTAGACTCCTGGGATAAACTGGTAATGGAGGATGTAGTGAATTAGCTAAGCAGTTTCCTAACCCTCAGAGTTGTAGGCGGGGTTTTTAAACTAAAAAGGGCCTGTGATGACAGAGGCTGCTGTCCATGGCTTTGGTGTTGATCCTGACTGTGTCAGGGGACAGTTGTGTGTAGTCTGCCCTGACGCTAGTTGACACCTACCACCTCCTTTACGGGGTAGTAAGGACCATCAGCAGAAGCAGCCGTGCAGGAGACACTGTGGCGAGGAGAGGGGCTCCCTCTGCCCAGACTGGCTTCTGCAGGGACAGAAAGTACAGACGGGACAGTAAAGGAGACAGATTCAAGGTCAGCTCAGCACTGGTGCTTGGGAGAAGCAAGGCTGCATTCTCCTTAAATCACATGCTCCCTGTCAACCTCCAGGCTTGCTGGAATTCTTCTAAAACTTCCCAAAGGTTCTACAACCCAGTTAGGTAACCACTGTAAATTTGTTACTACTATATAATAGGGGTACACTGGAGATAGTCTGTTCAGTGTTAGGATTGTTTCTGGAAATGCACACGGTACTTAAATGTTTGTTTCAGAACCTTTTTGGGGGCTGTGCTGCATGGCATGTGGGATCTTATTCCCCCAACCAGGGATTGAGCCCCTGCCCCCTGCAGTGGAATTGTGGAGTTGTAATCACTGGATCAGCAGGCAAGTCCCTTGGAATCTTGACTTAGTAATGCTTTTGTGTACCTCACAGTAGAACTGTCTTAGTCGGTATGAATGAGCGTCGAGGGCCTCTCTTGGGTAGGAGTGTGAGATAGAGTTCCTACTCATCAAGGCTGGGTGTTACAGTTAACCTTAAGATGGTTTCTACCCCCCTTTTTGATTTCCAGCTCTGTTAACTAGAGAGAATTTCTGAAGAACTGGCTTAACTGTGTCAAGTGCTATTAGATCACTATTTTGTCCCATGCACAGATTTAAAGAACACAAACATCTGTCTCCTGAGACTGTCTGCCAGGAGAGGAGCCAGTTAAGCATTCTGGCCCCACACGATGCCAGTCCTTATGTAAAACTATTGATGGCAGTTTTATGAGATGGGTGATTACAGCTGCATTTTTTTTTCTCTTAAACTATGTGTATACCCTTACAGGTCCCAGGTCTGTGGAGCTCATCTCATTTCTGACTGTCCACGTGGAGTTTGTTAATACATTAAGTGTTGATGTGAAATACTTGAAACTCTTTACAGGCTACCAGGCAACCAAATAATGAATTGCAGTGCCCACCAGCACCCTCACCGGCCTTGCCTGGCCCCTCAGATAGAAGAGCAGGGGGAGAAACAAAGCCACTCTTTACCCTGAAGCCCTGGGCTGGGGCTGGGAGATGCTTTGAGGTCTTAGTAGCGATATTAGGTCTTAGGAGAAGCAGTGCTGCTCTTCTCGGGGAACTGCTAGGATCTTGTCTGCATTTTCCTGATTGCTGCTGTAACCATTTTCAACAAGAAAATATTTTTTTAAATAGAGGTTTTTCTTGGTCTCGGTTTTTTGAGTCAAATTGTATGAGTAATGGGGCCCTGATTATTTAATGAAGTTCCCATGGTGTTTCTGTTTTACCTACAAGATAATTTTGCTCAGTGGTAGAAACTAACCCCAAGTTTAAGTTTTTCAATTTAAAAAAAAAAACCTGAAAGTCTAAAGCATTAATTTTTAAAAACTGTTGCGTATTTAGCTTGGACTTACCCCTACTAGAGTTAAATTTGAAAATCAGGTTCTTTTTTTTTTTTATTATTATTTTTAAAAAAAAGTCCTTCCTTGGAACTGCCTCGTGGGTCCCTGCAGACCAGTGCGGCTGAATCCCCAGAGTCCATGTGGTGCTTCTTCTCTTACTGTGGGCATGACTTGTTCCTGGGAATCGTTTTGTGTTCATTCAGTGGATATTTGTTTAAAAAAATTACTGTGCACCAGGGACCCTACTCAGGCCAACATCGGGCGGTGGGATGGGCAGAAAAAGCTGTCTGAGCTGATGATCAGAGGGACCCAGGGACACTGGGGATCAGCTCTCAAGACCCCTTGTGTGTTCAGTGCTGGAGAGACGTCCCCAGAAGCTCAGTCCAGTGGAAATATCCATGAAACAGAGTGGAAGGTTTGTCCCAGAGTATGGGGTCTGTGATTGGAAGGTTAGAGGAGGGAGTGGCCTGTTTAGTCTGGAGGCAGGTGGATGCTGGAGCCTAAAAAGAGGTGGCGGGAGAGGAATGGAGACTTAAAAGCCATTATGAGTTTGCTGGGAACCCCTGCGTAGGGGCAGAGTTCCTTGGCTCCATTGCACAGAGAAACAAACTGAGGCTTGGAGAAGCTGGGTGACTTGACCCAAGATCACACAGCTTGTGGCTGGCAGGAGTTTGTCTGGGTGGAGTTCTTCATCCTCGCACTCTCCCATTGGGGCTACTTGGACCATATCCTACAGGCTATAGGAGAAATAGGATTTTAAGTGTAGGAACAAGTAGCTTGTTTAGTTTTAGAAATATCTGTTAATCATGACACTGGAACTAAAGGTATGAGTGGAAAGCACAGTGTGGCTGCAGGGGTGGGAGGATGAAACAGGAAGAAGGAGCCAGGAAGGGTGTTGTCACACAGACCGGGGCAAAGACTCTGGTGGTCTGTCTTGAGGTTCCAGTAAATCAGAGGCTGGGCGTGGGAGGGGCATTGACGCTGACTCTGGGTTTCTGGCTGGAGTCACTAGTGGCCACTTCTGCCCAGGAGGAGAGACGGGGAGCATCTGCTTCAGTTCAGGACTTTGACCTCAGCTCCCCTCTTCTGCCAGCCCCTTCTCCTCCCCCTTCACCAGCTCCTCCTTGCTCCAGCTCCCTGGGGCTTGCCCAGCACCTCCGTCTCTGTTCATTCACCCTTTAAGGGGCTCCTCCAGCCCTGTAAGTTGAAACCCTACCTGAAAGTCAGCACCTCCCAAACCTGCCTTCTCTCCCTCGGACCTACTTGCCTAGCAGCAGACGGCAATGTTCTGCAGTCCCTCAACATCTCCACCTCGGTGTCTCACGGGCACCCAGACTTACGTAGCGCTTGGGTCCATCTCCTCTCCCACAGAACCCCTTTGTCTCATCATCTTTCCCGTGGTACCACCAGCCACTCACCTGCTCAAGCCCAGATCCCAGGAATTCTTGCCCTGGCCCTTTACCTGATTCTCCATGTCAAGTTCATCCTAAGAGCAAGTCAGTTCTCCCACCAAAGTACGTCTGGAATCCTCTTCCTCTTCCATCTCCTCCATGATCTCACAAGTTCAGGCTACCATCATGTCTCTTAGAGCCTGGACTTGGACATGAGTCCCTGTCATCTTGCTGACCCCTTCCCAGTCCACCCTCTTACTGTGGGCGTGTCCTCACCTCCCCGCTCCTGATGCCTCACTGGCACCAGCTTCTTTCACTTTGTCCTGCTCCTGTCCTTCACACCTGCTGTTCTCACCGCCTGCCTGCAATGATCTCTCCACCGGCTCATCCGTACTCTTCAGGCATTACATGTAATTTCCTAAGGAGATCTCTAACTGCCCATCCTTTATAGCATCTTGTTCTTTTCTTTTGATGCATTTCTCACTAGTTATAGTTCTGAAAGCATTTAATTTGTACTGCATTTATTTGCTAACATATGTGTATCGAGCAGGTTATGTTCCAGACATTGTGCTAGGTTAGAGGGAGGTGATACTGAGGAAACATAGACATTGACAGGTTCTTTGTGACCTGGTAGACATGAGAGTATAGGTGTTTGGTGACTGGTGCTGGGTAGTCAGGTATAGGAGTTCAAGGCATAAATGAGATGCCCGGGAGGAGACTGAGGCTTGAGGAAGGTCAAGTGCACTTGTGTCCTGCCTTAGTCTAAAAAGGATTTCAGGTGAGCTGAATCTGGGCCCCTAGTGAGCATCATGAGATACAGAAAGAAGCAGCAGTTGGTCATCAAGGAGGGTGTAGTAGTTAGAGAGGTGAGTAGAGGGCCAGCAAATGGTGGGGCTCACAGTTCACAAAGAAGCCAGGTATGGAGACTCTAGAATGCTGCTGTGATGGTCAGCAGGGGTTTTAAATGGACCAGGGTCAAGTGAGATAAGCCCTGGACCGGAGTTGTGTAAGGCTGGGAAGGAGGGAGGCCTGGAAGCCAGTTGGCTGCACAGAGAGAGGAGGAAGGATGAGGAGTGAGTGGCACGTGCGGGGCCCGCCCTAGAGAGAGGCTTGGCTCTGCGGAGACGAAGCAGGAGGTTACACAGGTTCATCGTCCCGGCATATGCAGGCACCACCCACCCTTCCTGCGCCTTCCACACAGGCCTGCGTGACTTGGGCCCACTTCACGTGGTGCCAGGTCCCTGCATGCTCTCTGCCCTGGAGAACACATGAAAGAAACGGGCCCAACAGGGTCAAAGAGAGTGATGATGAGGCTAGTGCAACTGTTATTTTGATTTTTTTTCAAAATACTATTTCAGTTGAGTGTTTTATTCTTTCATTAGATGTTTTTGAACGAGAGCATATTAGGCACCAAGCATTTGGCCGGCAGCTCGTCCACTTGCTGGGCTCTTGCGTGTGAGCCTGTCCCTTGAAGTAGTGGGTCTACATGGACAGTGGACACTGACGGCTGCTTTCATAAGAGCATTGTGTCTGAGTGGTTTAGCCCTTGTTGAACTCAGCTCAGGCACTGATTCTTTCCAGAAAAGCCTTCTGATGTTGCATTCTGGCCCTTTCATGCATGTCCTGGTGCTTTGAAGACAGAGCTAAAGCTTACTCATCCCTGAAAATCTGAGCTGATTTGCTGTAACCTTCCTGCATTTGTTGGCTTTTCTCATTGGCAATCAAACGACCAATAAAAAGAAATGACTCCGGCCCCTTAATTGGAGCATATTCACTCAGTGGATTTGCTTTGCACAGTCATAAGTTTTAATGTACAGTTTTTAGAAGCCATTTCCTATTTTGAGATTTACAGTGCCAGTTTGTATTAGCAATGCCAGCTAATGACCTTTCATTTACCAAATAATTGTATATGTAACAGGCAGATGTTATCAGAGACAGTGAGTTCCTGACACTAGCGCAGCGGAAGGCACCTGCTGGTATGTGGTACGAAGCACTACCGTATCCTCCCCGGAAGTGTGTGGCTGTTGGTTCACGGCTTGTGCAGTGTCTAAATATGCTGACTGCCTTACCTCTATGGCATCTCCTATCATCTGTCCCACAAAGCTTGTGCTGCCGCACTTTCACTCTGTCTTTTCTTTCCTTGCTAAAGAGTTAGGTCTGACTTCTTTCCCCTTGTCTCTCTTATTTCCACCAGTGGACCGGATCGTGGGTCTGGATCAGGTCACGGGGATGACGGAGACGGCTTTCGGCTCCGCCTATAAAACCAAGAAGGGCATGTTCCGCACCGTCGGGCAGCTCTACAAAGAATCGCTCACCAAGCTGATGGCGACGCTCCGGAACACCAACCCGAACTTCGTGCGCTGCATCATCCCGAATCACGAGAAGCGGGTATGTGTTTCAGAGCAGGTGCTGCCACTGGAGACGGATCTGGGCCGGCTCAGAGAGAGGAGGCTCTGAAACTGTCATCTGCTTGATTAGGCTGGGAAACTGGACCCACACCTGGTGCTGGATCAGCTCCGCTGCAATGGCGTCCTGGAAGGGATCCGCATCTGCCGCCAGGGGTTCCCCAACCGGATCGTTTTCCAGGAATTCAGACAGAGGTATTGCTCACCTTGACCTGTGCTTACCTGAATATCCAACAGTGTGATGATGAGGAAAGACTTTTCCTTGTTCCCCAGAGAGTCTCTTGTTTTCTTTTCACAAAGCAAGGGGGTCGTTGTCATCATTACCTTTCTCCGCGGTCAGGAACATCGACTGCCTGCTTCGCAGAGGGGCAGGGTGCCAGTAACTTCTGTGGGTGCAGCACAGACAGCTCCTGTCCTCGGGGTGCTGAGGCAGTTGTGAGGAAACACTGAGAGCTCAGAACGTACAGTTCACTCATTCGGACAGTTCTACCTAGGATTTAAACGTAATTTTTTTTTAATATATGAATAATGTATGTTCCTTTTAGGAAATGTTTTAAACATGTAAAAGGTAAATAAGAATTACTCAGGTGTGACTCCTGAAAGCGTTTTGGGATGTTTCTGTCTGTCTTCAATGAATTTATCTGTTTATGTGTATGGATGTGTGTAGGTTTGTATTTTTCATGCTGTGTGTGCCCATGTGTGTATACTTACAGTCCTGTTACTAAGATGGAATAGGAGAGATCAGAAAAGGAGAATTAAGAAAAAGACAAGAGAGAGAAGATCAGGGGCAGTAGAAATGGATGAAAACATATCGATGGGCTGCAGTTACTTTAAGAGTCTGTTACTGTAATTTTGTTAAATAGTCCATTTGCCTTTTTTCTTCTGGAAATCAAGTTTCCAAGTATGACAGCATTTGTTGTTCCATAAAATAAACAGGACTGTAGGTCAAAGAGTGGCCTTTCCTCCCACTGTTCCAGAGAGAAACCAGTTGAAAATCTGTTCCAGTCCTTACAGGTTTTCAGGGAAACCCTAATCATGGCCCCACTGTATGATAAAGGGGCTGGTAGAGTTTCACTTTTCATTGATAGGAGAAAAGGAAACATAGTGACTGGCTTCCAGAAAACTGTTCATGTAGCCAGGATTCATCTTTTAATACAGCCATTGTCTGAGACTGGGACTTCCCTGGTGGTCCAGTGGCTAAGACTCCATGCTCAGTGCAGAGGACTCGGGCTCAATCCCAGGTCAGGGAACTAGAGCCCATGTACTGCAAGAAAGAATCCACAAGCTGCAACTAAGACCCAGTGCAGCCAAATAAATATTAAAAACATACATATATAGTCACTGTCTTTGTACTAACATTTTCTTGGAGAGTAACCACACACAGTAAATGCATGGGCCTTGAGTGTGCAGGTCAGTGAGCATGTGTGCTCCCAGCGCAGCACTGTTCTGAGTCACCCCAGTACTTCCTCATGTTCTAAACAGAGGCCTCCGAATGTTGCTCTCAGTGCGTACAAGCTGACAGTGACTGAACATGCAAAGAGTCAGATTCTCCTTGCATCTTAAGGATGTGGATATTTTATAGGAAATGAAAAACAAAAACAAAAGGTTTTTTCATCACCGTGTTTTTTATTCTTCTCTGTCACAACTACTTAAATATGGTCTCTGACCGGGGAATTCACTGCATTTTCACTTTGCCACTTCTTTTAAGAAATAGAAACTAGATCTGCAGAAAACCTCCAATCATCAGCTGGTCATTTCTTTATTCTTAATTTTACATAATTGCCCATCACATTATTGCCTCTTAGAGAAAGCAGAACTCATCATTAGTAGGTGAACATTTCCACAGATTTTGACAAAAGGCTTTATGGCTGCTTTTCTTACAGATACGAGATCCTCACTCCAAATGCTATCCCTAAGGGTTTCATGGATGGCAAACAGGCTTGTGAACGAATGGTGAGCTCTCCTGGATTTTTCTGGTTCGAGGACTGTTGATATAATCTTTCCTATAGCAAAAATAATAAGCAGACACTTTCTCTTTTAGATCCGGGCTTTAGAATTGGACCCAAACTTGTACAGAATTGGACAGAGCAAGATATTTTTCAGAGCTGGAGTCTTGGCACACTTAGAGGAAGAACGAGATTTAAAAATTACCGACATCATTATCTTCTTCCAGGCTGTTTGCAGGGGTTATTTAGCCAGAAAGTGAGTAGAAAATCATGAACTAAATGCTTGAAGTGTGTGCTTGTGCTGAGATGTGTTTTGTGCTAGAAATAATACAAAGGCATGTGAGACGTGAGGTCCCTGTCCTCTGGGTCTGAGAGGCAAGTAAGCAGATAACACATTCTAAATAAGGACATAAACAATGGGCTGAGAGAGACAGTGCAGGGTCGGGTCCTGCTCAGTCCAGGTCCTCCACAAAGGCTTCTCAGAGCCTTTGCCTGTGAATGAGAGGCATCAACGTGATGACCTCCAGGAGGGAAGAGAAAGAGTACCTTCGAGAAAGGAATGTTTCTCCCGTGACAGATACAGAAAGAAAAGAGTAACAGAGGAGTGATGAGCACGGCACAGGGAAGGGGGAGTAGAGCCTTGTTCAGACCGGCACGGACACACACGTGTATGGAGGTAGTTGGCAGTGGGTGTTTGGACCGCATCTGTGAACCAAGTGCCAGGTCCTGTGACACATGCCGAGGTCAGCTGAGCAGGCCAGTGATCCAGCAGGGATGTGATCATATCCCTGACCACCAGCCCAGCCCTCCTGGATCGTTTGCCTCTAGTAAGTCTCCATGACAACAGCTGTCTAACACAGTTCTCTCTTATTTGCCATAGACTGGATATGTGCCTCAAATTCCTAGGTTGGAATCTAATCCCCAGAGGGATAGTGTTTTGGAGGTGGGCAGGGGCTTAGGGCTGATTCGCGCATGAAGGTAGGGCCCTCATGAATGGGATTAGTGCCCTTGTGAGTGAGACCCCAGAGAGCTTCCTTGTCCTTCCACCATGTGAGGTGACAGTGAGAAGACAGCTGTCGTTAAGGAAGTGGGTCCTCACACAGGGAATCTGCCGGGACCACGGCTTGGCCTTCAGCCTCCAGAGCTGGGAGAGGTGAATGTCGTTGTTAATCAGCAGGACAGAAACACAAACAGGGTTTCTTGAACCAGTTTTCCCTCCTCTTCTTCAGGGCCTTCGCCAAGAAGCAGCAGCAGCTGAGTGCCCTGAAGGTGCTGCAGCGCAACTGTGCCGCGTACCTGAAGCTGCGGCACTGGCAGTGGTGGCGCGTCTTCACCAAGGTGGGCGCCTGGCTCCCCGGACAGCAGGCGGGGCCAGGGGGAGCCCCGGGGGGTAGCGGGGATGCAGCATTGGGTGTGCATTGTTGTCCTAGGTGAAACCACTCCTACAAGTCACTCGCCAAGAGGAGGAGCTCCAGGCCAAAGATGAAGAGCTGCTGAAGGTGAAAGAGAAGCAGACAAAGGTGGAAGGGGAGCTGGAGGAGATGGAGAGGAAGCACCAACAGGTACGGCTCACCAGCTCCCACATGGCCCTGCGTGAAGATGCTCGTTCCTGCTGGTAGGAACCGCCCAGTGAATTATCAGTAAACAGCATCTTACTTTATGTGTATTTTCCACTCCTTTCCAAAGCATAGCCGTTTGAATCTAGAGGGAGCAGATGCCCTAGGCCAGGCATTGGGATTTCTATACATAGGGATCAGCTTGACCTCCTGCACGTTTGCCCTCAGTCACTCTTTGACACACAGGTGATCACACTTGCTCTCAGGTGTGTGTTTAACACCTGTGAGACTCCTCCTGGTATTGTCACCTTCTGTGGCTCACGAGGGAAACAGAAAAAAGTAAAAGGATGAGATTGTTCAAGGCCCCCACCTGCCTCTTCTCCAGCCACAGTGGTCGTGAGTCCACATCCTGTTCTTAGGAACTGTGCTTCATGGACAGAGCAGAGACTTGGGAAGTGTTTGTGGTTGAAATGACAGGACTGATGTGTTCAGGGCCAAAACCTAATAATAGAGGCCAGAATATATATGTGTGTGTGTGTGTGTATATGTGTGTGTGTGTGTGTATATATAGTCACTGTCTTTGTGCTAACTTGATAGCATTGATAGTATTTCCCTCCAATTCCTTGGCCCTTTTGTGAATTACCTTAATAGTAAGAACAGGAGTTCTTAAAATAGCATGAATTTAATGTGCATTATTCAGGATAACTTGAGACAACAAAAACAACCCATAATGTTTTCATTCAGGTTATTTTGCTTGCACTGAAGACATATTTTGAAAGTGTTGTCCGTGATATTATATATGTTTAACCCTGGGTTTCTTTGGGGACGTGCCCTGCCCACTGCAATCCTTCCAGTGACCGTCCCTTGTGCTAACCAGCCAGTCACAGCAGTGGGCACTTTGTTGTGATTGCAGCTGCTGGAGGAGAAGAATATCCTGGCAGAGCAGCTGCAGGCAGAGACTGAGCTCTTTGCCGAAGCAGAGGAGATGAGGGCCAGACTTGCTGCTAAGAAGCAGGAATTAGAAGAGATTCTCCACGACTTGGAGTCTAGGGTAGAAGAAGAAGAAGAAAGAAACCAAATCCTCCAAAATGAAAAGAAGAAAATGCAAGCACACATTCAGGTATCGGTGGCCGTTCTCATAGGATTCCAGTCTGGGTTTTCCAAGTGTATCTGTTGAGTGAATAGATTTTGTGGGTTTGGATTCTTGTGTCCACTGAGGAGCAAGAGGAGCCTAAGTGATAAGTCCCCACCCTTAAAAGATGACCAGCATTCGAACCACACATGTACTGGGTTCCTTCAAACACAGATTTGTTCTTTTGAATGGGACTCTTTCTTTTTTTCCCCTTATGTTCTTAACACCTTACAGGATGCAGAGTGATTCAGAGGAGAAACATCCCAGGGTTTGTGGGGGCTGAGGTGGTCCTTGCCCTTTGTATTACCATTAATACAATTAATTCCACTGCTCACTCCAGTCATTAGTGAGGCACCTGCGAGGTGGTCTGGTCATAAGAAATGCTCAGTGCTGATGCAGGAGGTGGCCAGGAATCAGAATAAGCCACAGAGCCACCCTTTCTGGTAACTGCTTTATTTATTTATTTGGCTGTGCTAGGTCTTAGTTGTGGCATACAGGATCTGGTTCCCTGAGCAGGGATTGAACCCAGGCCCCCTGAATTGGGAGTGTGGAGTCTTGGCCAGTGGACCATCAGGGAAGTCCCTGGTAGCTACTTCCTTACGGAGATCGAGCTGCCCTCACGTGAAGCACAGCTCTCTGTCTGACTGAATACCCAGACGACTGATAGAGACAGCAGTAACTATGCCTGTACCCTGCAGCTCACCCACTGCTTTTTCTCCTTGAACCTCACCCCAGCTTATCCAGTATGGCCTTGAGCATCAGTGTTTCTATATCTAACACCACTTTTCATGGGTCTAGGGCCAGACTTGCTTTCTTCTAACTCTCTCCCTTAATTTTTTCCCATCACATAGGTTATCTTTGCAAAGCACAAACAATTCAGACATTTCTCAAAGCCATGAAAGAGACCATATTGTTTCCTTGACAAATACCCAGAATGGTAATTTATCCAGACTCTCTCCACTCTTCAACACGGACAGCTTTCAAGCATCCTCTAGTAGTTTGGCAGAGTAACACAAAAACTGTAAACAGTACACATTAATCCAGCATTTCTAGTTCTAGGACTTTATTCTAACCACAAATCAATGGAAGCCTACTTATTGTCTAACAATGGGGGATTCTTAAACTATGCTAATATACCATTTTAAATTAAAAAGATGTTTATTTTTACAGCTATTAATAACAGAGTTGTAAAAGAATATATACAATAAGCTCTAACTAAAAGTATTTCTACATAACCTGCAAACTTTATGTATGATTTTATAAGGGACTATGCAGAAGCCC
This sequence comes from Budorcas taxicolor, assembly GCF_023091745.1. NCBI lineage: Eukaryota > Metazoa > Chordata > Mammalia > Artiodactyla > Bovidae > Budorcas > Budorcas taxicolor. The sequence goes on along the minus strand of NC_068928.1, from coordinate 27,905,075 downwards.
TAGAGTAATATTCACCAGCAGTGGTGCATTCTGCTGGTATTATCGACAGTTTCCATCTGCTCTTTGTTGGAAGTGTGCTCAGTTCGGTGGTGTTACTTCACTCCGCGTGGGCTGAGCGTCTGTGTCGAGTTCACCGCGCTACTGTCAACTTACTGTGTGCTTGAAGTTTTCCACAGTCGTTAATCTAGTGCAAAGGTTTCATTCCAAACCCAGTCGTGATAAACGTGAGCAGTTATGTCGAGTCCTATTCTGATACACGTGTTTATTAGCTACACTCAGGCAAAGTATGGAATAAAGAGAAGCTATTGCAGTAAAACTGTGCGTACATGCTGGAATCCCACCCAGTCTGGTGATGCGTTCACGCGGTGAACCTGGCGTGACCTGAGACAGCCCTTCCTCAACGACCTGTACTCTTTCTGCTGTTGTTTCTGAGTTCTCTTTCTCTGCTCTATCGGCCAGACATACATAATAGAATAAATCAACACATTATTGACAGTGATTTTTGCATAAACTAACATTTGTGGCCGATGATTTGTTAAGTAAATGGATATGAGTGAAACACTCGGGTTGGTAACGTTTGGGTACCCAAATACATATAAATACATCTCTGATCAATGAGGTAGTATGTGTTTGATATAGTTTTACTACATTATTCATATTTCCCTGTGTTAACTGTTCTAAAATATGAGTTGTAATTGCTATATGTTACTCCATTTTACAAATATACCCACTTTTAATTACGAAGGCTTTAAGTATGTTCATAACACCTCAATATGATAACACTTTGCTACAGGTTTTTAAAAAAGACACATATGACTTTTCCTGAAATTGCCTTTTAAAAGAAATGCTCTTTTTCAGAGCAGCTGTTTTTCCCATACTGGCTTCTAGCAGGATTGATCCACTTTGTACTTAACCTATAGTGGATACAAGTGTCTGTTTCACATAATTACATTTTACATTTAAAAAAATATCCCTGCTATTTTGAAAATCAAAACTTGGTATTTTGTTGTGACCTGAACTCCTTGATGGTTGGTGTGTACGGAGTCTCGTGGAGGAAGCAGGGAGACTGACCACATGGCTTCTTTACCAGGACCTGGAGGAGCAGCTAGATGAGGAGGAGGGGGCTCGCCAGAAGTTGCAGCTGGAGAAGGTGACAGCGGAGGCCAAGATCAAGAAGATGGAAGAAGAGATTCTGCTTCTGGAGGACCAGAACTCCAAGTTTATCAAAGTAAGGGAGTATTTCCATTGAAGAGCTGATCTGAGAATATGGAAAATACTTAATGTCAACGCTCTCAGGAAATTCTTGGGATTTCATTTACTCACTTTTCTCTCTTAAGTCTCTCTGGATTTATAGTCTGTACTACACAGACTATAGATGTCTGAAGGCAGAAACTATTTCACTTTCTAAATTGACCAGACAGCCTCATAATCTCTGAGATGGTTTAACCTGCACGTGGATCCCTCACCTTGATCCCCTCTGTATGGTCACTGATCGAGCACTGGCTGTGGGGCTATGCAGGCTGAGCCCCGGGGGTTGTCCCACAAGAAGTGGTCCGTCCTTTTCTGCCCTTTTCTGGAATATACGGTCTGCTGGGGGAGATAGTGCCGTATTATTAATACTTGTTTCCTAAGTAACAGTCAAATCCAGCTGTCATTTCAAATGCCTTTTCTGAAGCTGTTTTTCTTGTTCAGGAAAAGAAACTCATGGAAGATCGCATTGCAGAATGTTCCTCTCAGCTGGCTGAAGAGGAAGAAAAGGCAAAAAACTTGGCTAAAATCAGGAATAAGCAAGAAGTGATGATCTCGGATTTAGAAGGTTAGTGTTTGGGGGTTAGAGAAATTGTAGGACTACGACATGTTAGTCTTCAGGATTTTACTTACATCAGTGAAGTGAAAGTTGCTCAGTGGTGTCTGACTCTGCGACCCCATGGACTGTACTGTCCATGGAATTCTCCAGGCCAGAATACTGGAGTGGGCAGCCTTTCCCTTTTCCCGGAGATCTTCCCAACCCAGGTCTCCCTCACTGTGGGTGGATTCTTTACCAGTGGAGCCACCAGGGAAGCCCAAGAATATGAGAGTGGGTAGCCTATCCCTTCTCCATTTTCCCGACACAGGAATCAAACTGGGGTCTCCTGCATTGCAGATGGATTCTTCACCAACTGAGCTATCAGGGAAGCCCAGATAACTTATAGCAGAACATGCCATAACAGTAAATGTACATGAGGACTGCTCATCAGTTAGGGTTTACTAGACTAGGCCTCTTACATGGGATTGTCATCTGCCTAGTCACGAAATACTAATACTTATGATGGAAAGGCACTAAATCATCTTTAAACTTGCACTTTTTAAAGTCAGTTTCTGGGGTAACACACACTGCCCTTTGGTGGACACAGCTGGGATCTAAGTCAAGTTGGAGCCATGCAGGCTGTTGAACTTGTATGTGTTTAAACGCTATGTTAAGGTGCCTGGTTCTCACTTCACAAAGGGACAACTGCTGACACAGAAATGGGCAGAGACAGGAGAGTATGTGGAGACTGGCAGTGTCTCACTCTGATGGCCCAAGTCATGTCAGGAAATGCTATAATTTTTTGCAAAATCTGAATCATTGCCTTCTGCAAAAGAAACATCAGGGTGGAAGTTAGAAGGAGCACAGAAAACCCTCCCTTTGACCAGCAGCTGCCCACAAGTGTCTGAGGGAGGAAGAGTGTAGCTCCAATCACCCTGCTGTCCCCAGATCTTTTATAACCGGAGGAAATAAGTGGTTTCTAGAAAATATTTGGGATTTTGTTGTCCTCATTCTCAGCATGAGATTCTTCCCATAAACCATTCTTACCCGCAGATGATACTAAGGCAGCAACAGGCTTTAGAATACAGTGACTTGTTTTCGACTTTAACCAGTCTATGTTTTGAATGTGTCCCTATGGAGTGATGTTCACTGTGTTGAAGAGCTTCTTGTATCTTGCCCTAAGAGCGCTTAAAGAAGGAGGAGAAGACGCGCCAGGAGCTGGAGAAGGCCAAAAGGAAACTGGACGGGGAGACCACAGACCTGCAAGACCAGATCGCCGAGCTCCAGGCGCAGATCGACGAGCTTAAGATCCAGGTGGCCAAGAAAGAGGAGGAGCTGCAGGGCGCCCTGGCCAGGTGTGCCCTAGACACGTGGCTTCCGGGTTGTTAGGGTGACATAAGGACCTGGGGAACTTGGGAGCCTTTGTGTCAAGGCAGCCAGAAAAGCTCATCAGCCTTTCTTGGTATTTATATTCAAAAATCATGAGTTGTATCATGAAATCCTTGGAAATCCACACCAGATCAAATGGTTTTAACCATATCAAATATTCTGGTTTCTGTACATTATAACTTATAAAAACCATATGTTTTACAAGTTTTGAGGAAATCACTTTTCAGGAATTAAATCCTTCCCTCCTGCGTCTAGTACGGTTTGCTGTTCAGTCCTTAACCATTCAGTTATAGAATGGAAGTCATATAGTTACACCTGATATTTCATTTCTTTATCAAGATAACTATTAATATTTGACTGTTTATACTTTATTATGATCAGGAAAATCTTAGAAATTCTTCTCTGCAATTGCTGTTGGTCTCTGGCCCCTTAGCAGGTGACTGCTTAGAACCCAGAACTACAGTTCTCCAACCCCGTAATGCATCAGCGTCCCACCTCCCCCAGTCAGAACTCCACCTACACTGAACCCCGCACGTGAGCAGAAAGGTGCACCAGAGGAACTAGAAGCATAGGGTGGAGGGAATGAAGGTGGTGGCTCTACTTAATTAGAGGAACAGTTTGCTTGAGGAAATTTTTAAATACTATAATCATTAAAGTGAAAAGGTCCTACCTTTTCATGCCCATGAGCCCTTTGGACAGGGCCTAAGCCCCATCCCATTAGCAGCTCTGGGCCCTTGAGCCGCTCCTGGGTGCAGCCACCCCTGCCCGGGCCATGACTGAGGGTGGAGGGCTGTGTGATGGGGCCCCTGTGGGAGGAGTCCCCGGGCGCTGGCTCTGAGTGCCTCCCGTGCCCGGGTGTCCTGCGCAGGGGTGACGACGAGACGCTGCACAAGAACAATGCGCTCAAAGTCGTGCGAGAGCTGCAGGCCCAGATCGCCGAGCTGCAGGAGGACTTTGAATCTGAGAAGGCTTCGCGGAACAAAGCAGAGAAGCAGAAGAGGGACTTGAGTGAGGAGCTGGAGGCACTCAAGACAGAGCTCGAGGACACGCTGGACACCACGGCGGCCCAGCAGGAACTACGGTGAGCGGGGGCCGGGCATGTCTTCCGTCCAGCAGCCTCTCTCCCTCCTGGAGACAACGGCAGGTGGAGCAGTAACCACACCTCCATCCAGCCTGTGGTAGGAGCACAGGCGTGCGGGTGGACGACACAGGGCGCATGGGGAGGGGTGACCAGAAAGCCCCATTGCTAGAGAAGCTGCTCACAGTGATGGACATGCCAGCCTGCTGGAAAACGTCATGTGAGATAGCCAGAGGAACCCACTCATATTTCGGACAAAAGCAGAACTGTGATAATAATCATTCGACTAACTCTGAGTTAATTTAATGTCTGTAGTACAAAACGAGAACAAGAAGTGGCGGAGCTGAAGAAGGCTCTTGAGGAGGAAACGAAGAGCCATGAGGCTCAGATCCAGGACATGAGGCAGAGGCATGCGACCGCCCTGGAGGAGCTATCAGAGCAGCTGGAGCAGGCCAAGAGGGTAGGGGGCCGCGGGGCACGGCAGCGGCTGGGCTCTGAAAGCACACTGCTGGCCTGGGAGAGCTAGGCACCCCTGAGCTGGGTGGGTCAGCTCTGGTCTCCAGGCCTGGTCCTCTCAGTGTCTCCTCACTGACACCTGCTGACTCAGTGCAAAACCTCCAACAGTTGGTGTCCTGCCCTTGCTCACCTGGTGCCTCCCCCACCCCCATCCCCCCACCTCTGATCTGCCCCAGGCACCACACAGGGTGTCTGTCGCGTTTGTTCATTGTTCACGCTTCCATGTCTCCCCCCATATCTGTATCTGCTGTCCTGAGTGGCATGTTCCAGCAACAGACATCTTCACACTCAGAACAAGTGTTTTCATTCATTCATTCAACAGATGTGGACTGCACGCTCACTCAGTGTCAGCACAGTTCTCCAGATACCAGAGCAGTGCTCTCTGTGGCCTTCATTATAAAACTGCTAGTGAACCGTTTTTCCTCCCCTCTCCTAGTTCAAAGCAAATCTGGAAAAGAACAAACAGGGCCTGGAGACAGACAACAAGGAGCTGGCGTGCGAGGTAAAGGTGCTGCAGCAGGTCAAGGCTGAGTCTGAGCACAAGAGGAAGAAGCTGGATGCCCAGGTCCAGGAGCTCCACGCCAAGGTCTCAGAGGGAGACAGACTCAGGGTGGAGCTGGCTGAGAAAGCCATTAAGTTACAGGTAGGCCTGAGAAACCATTCCCAGACATCACCCTCAGTGTCGGGCAGGGACTGACATTCAGGGGCACACAGGCAGCCCCCAGCTCCTTGTGTTGGTTCTCCCACTTAAAGCTCACATCACCCCCAGATGAGTCTGGTAGATGAGGACGTGACTAGCTCGACTGCCTCTGGGACTCAGCTGGCAGTTCTCAGGGGTAGAGCTGCAGGCAGGCAGCCCAGAGCCTTCCCCACCCTCTGTGGCCAAGACTGCTGCGTCTTCCACGTGCCGTCCCTTTGCTCATGTGATTGCGGACACTACTGGGTTGGTCAAAAAGATGCAGTTTTTCCATAACAGAATCACCACTCTTTTCTATCTCACTGCCGTTGAAGGTAGTCTGATCTTTTATTCCTCCTTGCAGAATGAATTGGATAATGTCTCAACTCTTCTAGAAGAAGCAGAGAAGAAGGGTATTAAATTTGCTAAGGATGCAGCTGGTCTGGAGTCTCAGCTCCAAGACACACAGGTATTCTAGGGGTGGGGAGGGTGTTCATCAGAACTCTCCTGTTTCTGTCATCTGTGAGCTGGTGAAACACGCTCATCCCAGAACTGGCCTCTTATCACCTCTTTCTGATTTCCTGTTTTACTTTTATTTTAAACTATCTTGTACCACAAGCCTTGATGCTCAAGAGCCCTCCTCTGAGCTCATGTCTAGAGCCTGTGTTTCCTTGTCTGTAGGTTGTGTGGGCGCCTGGCAGGGGCTCTGGCCAGCCACTTGGGCGCTGCCTGGGTGTGGTTCACCAGGCAGCGGTCCTGTTGTGCGCTCTTGCATTGCTAGCCATGTTAAATGAGATGGTTTTCTTACGGTTTTTGACCCATTCCACTGACCTGAGAGCAGCAGGAAGGGATTCAAGAAGTGGTGAAGGATGTGGGAAAGGGAAGCTTGCAGGTCCCTGGCCCTGGCTCCTGGGAGTGGTATTGCCATTGCTTGGAAACAGGATTGATTTTGTGGTGGTGTTTTTTGGCCACCACTCGGTTTTGGGGATCTTAGTTCCCCAACCAGGGATGGAACCCGTGCCCTGGACAGTGACAAAGCTCAGAGTCCTAACCACTGGACCACCAAGGTATTCCCCAGTGAACAAGTTTAAAGCACTCTTGTATTAACGGCGCTGTTTAAATGATCACATATGTTTTAAAATCACTTATTATCATCACTAGGTATTCCTCACACTCCGTTTTTTTAACAAGGACATGGTGGTTTGGGTAATGACTGTAACCTGAGTACTGACCTTCTATCAAAATGAACAGGAGCTTCTTCAGGAGGAGACACGCCAGAAACTGAACCTGAGCAGTCGGATCCGGCAGCTGGAGGAGGAGAGGAGCAGCCTCCAGGAGCAGCAGGAAGAAGAGGAGGAGGCCAGGAGGAGCCTGGAGAAGCAGCTGCAGGCCCTGCAGGCCCAGGTGCGCGAGGCCATGGGGACTGTGGGCCTCCACGTGTGTGTCATGTCCCTGTCCTGCTGGGTGGTTCCAGCTCCATTTGTGACAGTTAAGTGGGCCTTGTCCTAAGTGAAACCCCTTAAGTGTGTTTTCTTCAACCTCATCACACACTAACCCTATGCTTGTTACAATGCTGGGAGATGTAAGGTTCCAGTCCATTCATTGTGTGTAGATGATTAGTGAAGAAGTTTATGGTCTAAGATTCATTGGCTCAGAGTCACAAAGTATTGATTTGTTTTATTCTTCTCACAAGATAATGAAAACAAGTTTTACCTTTTTTCCTCAAATGTGAAATCCAGGTAAGTTCTTTAATGTTGATCTTTTTTCCTTTAGTTGACAGATACCAAGAAGAAAGTAGATGATGACCTGGGGACAATTGAAAGTTTGGAAGAAGCCAAGAAGAAGCTCCTCAAGGATGTGGAGGTGCTGAGCCAGCGCCTGGAGGAGAAGGCCCTGGCCTATGACAAGCTGGAGAAGACCAAGACCCGCCTGCAGCAGGAGCTGGATGACCTGCTGGTAGACCTGGACCACCAGCGCCAGATCGTCTCCAACTTGGAGAAGAAACAGAAGAAGTTTGATCAGGTGGGGCCCACACTCCCAACCCCAGGCTCCAAGGCCAGCACCCCACGTTTCCTCCTGGCACAGCCCTCACTTTCATCATTTGGGTTTGAAATAATCCCTTATTTAAAACAAGGTGTATTTGTAGCAAAACTGGAAAAAGTCCAGTATAAAGGAGGAAATAGGAGAACACCCATGATCTAGTGGTATTCTCCGCTATAAGTCAGATATGCAGCAAATGAGAGAAGTCCAACATTGATCTTTACTGTTTCCTGACGCCATCCCGTGTAGCTGTTAGCAGAAGAGAAGAACATCTCTGCCCGCTACGCAGAAGAGCGCGACCGGGCGGAGGCAGAGGCCCGAGAGAAGGAGACCAAAGCCCTGTCCCTGGCCCGTGCCCTGGAGGAGGCCCTGGAGGCCAGGGAGGAGGCTGAGCGACAGAACAAGCAGCTGCGGGCAGACATGGAGGACCTCATGAGCTCCAAGGACGACGTGGGCAAGAACGTGAGTGCCAGGGCCCAGGCCGTTATGGGGGCAGCGGCTCTGGGAAGGGCCAGCCCAGAGTGACGTGGACGAGGTGGTCTCAGCCCATCAGGTCAGGGTCTCCTGGGATGAGCTGTCAGGTTTTCTCCTGTCTGTTCCCGGTTACCTGCACCAAAGCCAGGCAGGGCATTCGCGTGGTTTTCACGGACCCTCCCCACAGTAACCTGCATCCTCGCGGGGGCCTTGTGAATGGAGAGTTTCATGGGTGGTTATCAAAACCAAGTATCAGAAGTTGCCTCAGATTGAGGGCAGTGGGGTCTGTCTCCTGCACAGAGTGGGGAACCTGGAGAGGAGCCAGGAGGACCCCTTACCCCCGAGCTGCACACGCCTTCCCTGATGCCGCCATGATGTTTGTCCACCCTGTATCCCTCCCTTAGTGTCGCAGGTTTGAGGAGAGCTATGGGGACCCAGGGCTGGAGATCAGAACAGGTTCAGCGTTTGACTCTCCCCCAGCTCCATTCAGCCTCTCCACATTTCCTCTTGTGTCCAGTGGACATGATATTTAGCTATTTCATGAAGCTGCTACAGATGTGCTCTGAAAAACACAGTCCTCTCTAAAAATAAACTCTCATTTTCCTGGGACATGGGCCATCTGGCCATATAATGAGGGTGTGGGACTGCCCTTCCTGCTGAATCTTCTACAGCCCAGTGGACAAGAGCCCCCTAGCATAGAAATGGCCAGGATTACATAGTAAAGTGCAAAGAGAAAATTCCAGCACTGAGTCCGTCTTCTTGTTCCTTATTGGTTTTCTCTAGAATAAACGACAGTCACACATTCTTTCCAAAAACATTTCCTCTGTGCCTGTGAAATGCCAAGTAGCAAGAGACACAGGCCTCCTCACGTCCTAAGGCATCTTCTGTCCTCAGGAGAACCGACATGGCCATGAACTCCAAAGGGACACATAATAATAATGCCTGCACGTGCCTGCCTGAATGTTGTCTCTGAGATCAAAGGGAACATGACGGGGAGCACCCAGCACAGTGCTGGGCACAGAGAACTTAGTAAATGTGTGCATGGTGCGGATCTCTGTCCAAAGAAAGAGTCAGACCTCTTTCTCGCTGTACCCTGCTTCCTAGGACTCACACACCTTCATATTTAAAAATCTGCACACGTGCATTTTCAAAACAAATGATCTTCACCAGAGCAGGAGGGAGGTGCTGTGAGACCGCAGGCCAGTGGCCAATCAACAGGCCATTGCCCTGACACCATGCTCTTTGACTGATCATCAGCTTTTAGAGATCTCTCGGCTGCATGATCCATGGTAGAGCACACGTGCATGATGTCAGGCCTGTCATTCAGATGGTGCACTCTGAGATCACTGGTGCAGCGGCTGGGTCAGGGTTGGGAGATTCCTTGGGCAGGGGTTGGCTATATAATAGAAACTACTGTCCATGCATGTCCCTCCAAGGGTCATAACCTGTGCTTCTTCCTGTTGTCTAGGTTCATGAACTTGAGAAATCCAAACGGGCCCTAGAGCAGCAGGTGGAGGAAATGAGGACCCAACTGGAGGAGCTGGAAGATGAGCTCCAGGCTACAGAAGACGCCAAGCTTCGCCTAGAGGTCAACATGCAAGCCATGAAGGCCCAGTTTGAGAGAGACTTGCAGACCAGGGATGAGCAGAACGAGGAAAAGAAGCGGCTGCTCATTAAACAGGTAGATCTTAGAGGTGTGGCCCCCAGAACGGGCCCTTGTTTGTGCTCAAAGACCAGTTTTTGGCCAGTGATATTTGCGTTGGAAAATAGTAGCTGGAGGAAATTTACTGGGTCATATAACTGTATCTTTAAAATATAATGTAATTGGTTTTGATTTCCTATTTCTCAGATTATCATTACTACTTAAAACCCAGTGAGCGTCCAGGGACATGTAGTCAGGTTCAAGTTCTGGGAGTCTTACAAGTGTCAGTAAAGGGAAGAATCAGTACATACCTGACAAGGTGATTCAGAATATTCTGAAGGTCAGATTGCATGTCCTCTTTAAACCACTCTTTAAAGGGAAAACTCTAGATATTTACATTTTTGTTATTTGAAAACACTGCTGGGGCACTTAACAATTTATATACTTTACTGAGTGCATTTAAACTTCTAATTTAAAATTTTAAAGCGAAACATTCCCAAGGGCTTCCCTGATAGCTCAGCTGGTAAAGAATCCACCTGCAATGCAGGAGACCTGGGTTTGATCCCTGGGTTGGGAAGATCCCCTGGAGAAGGGAAAGGCTGCCCACTCCAGTATTCTGGCCTGGAGAATTCCATGGACTGTATAGTCCGTGGGGTTGAAAAGTCTCAGACATGACTGAGCAACTTTCACTTTAACATTCCCTTGGAGTTCATGGTATCAAGTCTTGGATCTGGGACACTTTATTATTTTTGGTCCACTAACATTTTATTAGCCACTTATTGCTAGATAACAGATTAGCTCAAGCTTAGTGACTTAAAACAGCACACATTAAATGAGTTTCTGTGAGTTGGGAATTCTGAAGCAGCTTATTAGCAGGGAGCATCCATCATCTGAAGGGCTGACTGGGGCTGGAGGGAGTGCATCCAAGCTATTTGCCCATGTGATTGACACATGGGCCCCTCTGCTGGGGCTGGGGTGTCCCCGTGCTGGGCAAGGGGGGAGCTTCCCTAGGAGCTTGTCTCGTGCCTTCCAATCTCATTGCATCACCTGGACTAGGAGCTTGAGATCAGGGGTTCTGCCTCCTTACACACTCTCGCCACAGTCAGTCAGTCAGTGGAAATGATTTGTACCAGGTGGAGATGTTTATAGACCTCTCTGTACAAATTCAGCTGCTAATGATAATAATCGCTTGGAGGCAGAGAGCCCCTCTCCTGAGTAAGTCGAGCCCCTACGGGCCTGTTCTCTGTGTGCGGATAACGGGTCTGACCGATGTATCCTGACACTGCCTGTCAGGTGCGGGAGCTTGAGGCAGAGCTGGAGGATGAGCGGAAACAGCGGGCCCTGGCTGTTGCCTCGAAGAAGAAAATGGAAATAGACCTGAAGGACCTGGAGGCTCAAATCGAGGCAGCTAACAAAGCAAGGGATGAAGTGATCAAGCAGCTCCGCAAACTCCAGGTGAGTGCCACCAGCCATCAGGGTGTGATGGTGGGGTCATCAGGCTCTGCTGAGACCACCGAGCACGACGACATGGCCTGGGATGCTGGAGAGAAGGCTCTGGGCAGCATCCAGCCACCATCATGCTGGCGGGCTCAGTGTTGCCACGTCACTGCTGCAGGGCACAGGGCCACTGTCATCCTCAGCTGTAGGCTGGGGCCACAGGCCATAAGGATGGTACGTGTATAGCTCCAGCGTCTACCGGGTGGGCTTGGCCCCATTTGGATTGAGTGAGGTAGAGTTGCCTGGTGGGCACTCACTAAGGCTCTGAATAACATCTCGTGGTCAACTAAACACACAGGCACCCACTGAGAGTAGGTGGTGTCGACTTTGCTGACCAGGGCCGTGAGCCGCTCCTGCGGTTAGGGGGACATGGCAGGCCCACCTGCAGTGTGGTCTGCAGAAGCAGTCGTTGAGCAGCTCCATGTTGCTCCTCCTTCAGTTGCACCTTTCTGTCCAGTCAGCATCGCTTTAGCTACTCAGAGAGCATGCTGGTTTTCACTGTCACAGTGACAAAGTGATTTCTGTAGTATCTTGCTGTATTGGCAGGATGTGATGGGCTGTCTCGTACAGGGACACACTTCTCTGGAGGGAAAGACAAAAGCTTTAGAAAATTTCCATTCCTTTGGCCTTGGTGATTCTGCATCTTCTTCCATTCTCTGGATTATCTATTCACTCCCTCATTGGTACTGTTTTACAGTGCAAGTTTTGATGGAGTTCAGATTATTTTTTCCTTTGTTTCTTCTGTTTTTACTATTTATGAAGCCACTACCTAATCCAGGGTCCTGAAGATTTAGTCTTGTGTTTTCTCCTAAGAGTTTTATGCAGTCCATGTGGTCACAGTGTCACACATGACTGAAGAGTTTTATACTTCTGGCTCTTTCTAAATCCATTTCAATTTTTATTATGTAGTTTGATATATGAACCGAATTTCATTCTTTGGGATATGGATATTCAATTGTCCCAGCACCATTTGTTAAAAAGATTTTCCCCATTGAAATTATCTTGGCCCTCTTGTCAGAAATCAGCTGACCAGAGACTTGTGTCTGTTTCTGGACTCTTAGTTCTATTCCTTGATCTCTATGTCTGTCCTGCCAGGACCGCACAGTCTTGATTACCATGGCTTAAGGTTTTGCACTTGGGAAGTATGACTTCTCCAACTTTCTTTTTCATGACTGCTGTTCTGGGCTCCTTGCAGTTCCATTTAGGATCAGCTTGTCAGTTTCTGCCCCCGCCTCCCCTAAGCCAGCTTGGATTCTTATTTTACGTTGACTCGGTAGATCAATTTGGAGAGTATTACCATCCTCACAAAGGTATTGAGTTTTCCACGAACATGGCTGTCAGCCCATTTAGCTATTTCATTTTGTTCTATGATGCTTTATTTTAGTTTCTGGCATACAAGTCTTATACGTTAGCTAAATTTTACCCTTTTGATGCTAAGTGTAGCTGCTCTGTTACTATTTACAGTGTTTATAGTTAGTGTATTGAATTTCAATTATTTTTGTACAGTTGTCCCTCAGTGTCTGAGAGGGATTGGTTCTAGGACCAACCCCTCCACCCCCATGGATACCAAAATCAAAAAGTCCCTGATATAAAATGGTGTATTACTTGCATAAAACCTGTGAATATTTTCTCATATACTTTAAATCATCTCTAGTTTACTCATAACAACCTGATACAAGGTAATGGTTGCCCACGTGGCAAATTCAAGTTTTGCTTTTTGAAATTTTCTGAGAATGTTTTTCCCCTGAATATTTTTGATCCATTATTGGTTGAATCCATGGGTGTGGAGCTCAGGTATGGAGAACTAACTGTATTGATTGATCCTGTATGCTGCAGCCTCACTGAACTTATTAGTTGTAACATTTTTTTAATGGACTCCTTAAGATTTTCTATACTTTTTCATTAGCAAATTGAGCTAAGTTTTATTTCTTCTTTTTCAATCTGGATATCTTTTATTTCCCTTTCTTGGCCTAAGTGCTTTGACTAGCATTACATTGTTATACATTACAATGTATAATGTTATCCATTACATTGTTATACAGAAATAGCAAGGGCAAAAACATCCCTGTCTCATTGCTGATTGTAGGGAAAAGCATTCACTCTTTGACCATTAAGTATGATACTAGTTTTTCATTTCATTGATTCCCTTTATCAGGGTTGGGGAAGTTGCCTTAAGTTCATTGAGTGTTTTTATTTTATTGTTTGTTTTTATTCTTTTTTTTTTAGTTTTTTGAAATTTAACTGGAGGCTAATTACTTTACAATATTGTGGTGGTTTTTTGCCATACATTCACATGAATCAGCCATGGGTGTACATGTGTTCCCCATCCTGAGACCCTCCCTCCCCATTCCATCTATCAGGGTCATCCCAGTGCACCAGCCCTGAGCACCCTGTTTCATGCATTGAACTTGGACTGGTGATCTGTCTCACATATGATAATACACGTTTCAATGCTGTTCGCTCAAATTACCCAACCCTCGCCTTCTCCCACAGAGTCCTAAAGTCTGTTCTTTACATCTGTGTCTCTTTTGCTGTCTCACATATAGGGTCATCATTACTGTCTTTCTAAATTCCATATATATGCGTTAATATATTGGTGTTTTTCTTTCTGACTTAACTTCGCTTTGTAGGCTCCAGTTTCATCCACCTCATTAGAACTGATTCAAATGCATTCTTTTTAATAGCTGAGTAATATTCCATTGTGTATATGTACCATACCTTTCTTATCCATTCGTCTGCTGATGGACATCAAGGTTGCTTCCATGTCCTAGCTATTGTAAACAGTGCTGCAGTGGACATTGGGGTACACATGTCTCTTTCAATTCTGGTTTCCTCGGTTTGTATGCCCAGTAGTGGGATTGCTGGGTCGTATGGCAGTTATATTTCCAGTGTTTTAAGGAATCTCCACACTGTTCATAGTGACTGTACTAGTTTGCATTCCCACCAACAGTGTAAGAGGGTTCCTTTTTCTCCACACCCTCTCCAGCATTTATTGTTTGTAGACTTTTTGATAGCAGCCATTCTGATGTGTGAGATGGTACCTCATTGTGGTTTTGATTTGCATTTCTCTGATAATGAGTGATGTTGAGCATCTTTTCATGTGTTTGTTAGCCATCTGTATGTCTTCTTTGGAGAAATGTCTGTTTAGTTCTTTGGCCCATTTTTTGATTGGGTCGCTTATTTTTCTGGAATTGAGCTGCAGGAGTTACTTGTATGTTTTTGAGATTGTCAGTTGCTTCATTTGCTATTATTTTCTCTCATTCTGAAGGCTGTCTTTTCACCTTATAGTTTCCTTCATTGTGCAAAAGCTTTTAAGTTTAATTAGGTCCCATTTGTTTATTTGTATTTATTTCCATTACTCTGGGAGGTGGGTCATAGAGGATCCTGCTATGATTTACATCAGAGTGGTTTGCCTATGTTTTCCTCTAGGAGTTTTATAGTTTCTGGTCTTACATTTAGATCTTTAATCCATTTTATTTTTGTGTATGGTATTAGAAAGTGTTCTAGTTTCATTCTTTTAAAAGTGGTTGACCAGTTTTCCCAGCACCACTTGTTAAAGAGATTGTCTTTTCTCCATTGTATATTCTTGCCTCCTTTGTCAAAAATACGGTGTCCATAGGTGCGTGGATTTGTCTCTGGGCTTTCTATTTTGTTCCATTGATCTATGTTTCTGTCTTTGTGCCAGTACCATACTGTCTTGATGACCGTTGCTTTGTAGTATAGCCTGAATTCAGGCAGGTTGATTCTTCCAGTTCCATTTTTCTTTCTCAAGATTGCTTTGGCTATTTGAGGTGTTTTTGTATTTCCATACAAATTGTGAAATTATTTGTTCTAGTTCTCTGAAAAATACCATTGGTAGCTTGATAGGGATTGTATTGAATCTATAGATTGCTTTGGGTAGTATACTCATTTACACTATATTGATTCTTCTGATCGATGAACATGGTATATTTCTTCATCTATTTGTGTCATCTTTGATTTCTTTCACCACTGTTTTATAGTTTTCTATATATAGGTCTTTTGTTTCTTTAGGTAGATTTATTCCTAAGTATTTTATTCTTTTCATTGCAATGGTGAATGGAATTGTTTCCTTAATTTCTCTGTTTTCTCATTGTTAGTGTATAGGGATGTAGGGATTTCTGTGTATTAATATCCTGCAGCTTTACTATATTCATTGATTTAGCTCTAGTTATTTTCTGGTGGAGTCTTTAGGGTTTTCTATGTAGAGGAGCATGTCATTTGCAAACAGTGGGTTTTACTTCTTTTCCAATCTGGATTCCTTTTATTTCTTTTTCTTCTCTTGTTGCTATGGCTAAAACTTCCAAAACTGTGTTGAATAGTAGTCGTGAGAGTGGTCATTCTTGTCTTGTTCTCCTGACTTTAGGAGAAATGCTTTCAATTTTTCACCATTGAGGGTAATGTTTGCTGTGGGTTTATCATATATGGCTTTTATTATGTTGAGGTATGTTCCTTCTGTGCCTGCTTTCTGGATGGTTTTTATCATAAATGAATGTTGAATTTTGTCAAAGATTTATTGAGTGTTTTTATATTGAAAGATATTAGATTGTTTCTGTGTCAGTTGAAGTGATCACATAGTTGTGTTGGATGTCAAATCAACCTTGAATTCCTCATATAAATCCCATTTGGAGGTGTTAATGGATCTTATTGGTTTCTATTTTGTTGAGCATTTTTGCATCTATATTCATAAAGGATATTGACTTGAATGTTTTCTTTTTCATCACTTCTACATACTTTTATAATAAATTCCTATTTTATAATCTGGGGGGAAAGGTATGTTTAAATAAGAATAAACACTACCCCAAAACTTGCCTCCTCCTTATGCTTAGGCTCAGATGAAGGACTACCAGCGTGAGTTAGAAGAAGCTCGTGCATCCCGGGATGAGATTTTTGCTCAATCCAAAGAGAGTGAGAAGAAACTGAAAAGCCTGGAAGCAGAAATCCTTCAGTTGCAGGAGGTTTGTGTGTTTGTTTATTCATCTATTTGCTTAACAAATATTTGCCCTTGGAATTTCTCTAAGACCAGATAAATACATTTCAGCGTTTTTGTAGCCAGTGTAATCTCACTGACCATTTTTAATGTGGTGCTGGACCATCTTACTGCTTCACTTGAGCAAAGTGGTCCCATTTGATATTGTTCTACCTGACTAAAGACAGAGAGGTTGAATAGTGTATTTCTCAAATCTGTTTATAATTTGAGGCGCACTTGGTGCCTCAAGCAAGGTGGCAGCAGCCAGAGGCACTGTCAGACCTCACATCTAAGGAAACTTAGCAGCCAGAGCTTACATGACAATCTGAACTCATTCAGGAACTTGCCTCATCCGAGCGAGCCCGCCGACATGCTGAGCAGGAGAGAGACGAGCTGGCGGACGAGATCGCCAACAGCGCCTCTGGCAAGTGAGTCTCCTGAGCATGTGGGAAGGGGTGGGTGTCTCACTGGTCCTCACAGGCACTAAGTCAGCTACAGGGGTCATCTGGCATTGGGGAGTCAGTGGTTGGTTTGCTCATCTGTTCAAAGTCTGGAGAGATGAGCATGAGATGCTGGGCCTCAGCCAACTGGCTGAAGCCCTGCCAGGTCACACCTCCCTGTACCAGTCACGTCCACACAGGTCTGCAGAAAAGGCCTTCAGAACCTATCTGGCCTCCATAGGAGTGCACAGCCTTGCAGTGCAGGGCCTCACTTTCACATTTGTTAGGTCTTTTTCCCTCGACATATGTTTCATTGAAAGTCAGATTTTTGGGGTTTTTTTTTTTACAATTAAAAGTTGCTTTCTCCATTTAAAGGCTGTCCTAAGGATCCATTGTGGTCATTTTCTAGTGTGCCATGAGGAGGAACTGGCTTTGGATCTTGGTGCACTAGAGAAGCTAGGGAACATCAGAATCTTTTTGCACTTTTAAAGCTGACACTGGCTGTGGAGCAAAGCTGGAGGGCTACACAGCGATCCAGGTGCAAGATAGCGGGGCCTGGCCAGGTGGCAGGCCTGGGGATGGAGAGAAGTGGGCAGCGTGTTTGGAAGCAAAACCAACAGGACCAGGCAGATTGGGGTGGGAGGAGGAGAAAGAGAAAAATTAAGAATCCTTATGGCAGCACAGTGGGTGGAGGAGCCCTGGAGAGTTCTCTGTGCTGAGTGTCGCCGCCTCGGCCGCAGGTCTGCACTGCTGGATGAGAAGCGGCGTCTGGAGGCTCGGATCGCACAGCTAGAGGAGGAGCTGGAGGAGGAGCAGAGCAACATGGAGCTGCTCAACGACCGCTTCCGCAAGACCACACTGCAGGTGGGTCTACCATGTCCCCTCACCCCAGGAGGGACTGTGCCATCCCCTGCACAACTGACCCATCTCCCCTTCAGGTGGACACGCTGAACACTGAGCTGGCGGCCGAGCGCAGCGCTGCCCAAAAGAGCGACAATGCGCGCCAGCAGCTGGAGCGGCAGAACAAGGAGTTGAAGGCCAAGCTCCAGGAGCTAGAGGGAGCTGTCAAGTCCAAGTTCAAGGCCACCATCTCTGCCCTAGAAGCCAAGATTGGGCAACTGGAGGAGCAGCTTGAGCAGGAAGCCAAGTAAGAGGTTTTCAGTGCTATAAGCCAAAAAAAGGTTTTTACAGTATCTCTGCTACAGACCAAGTCCAGGTTTATAGAGATGACACCAATGCTCCTTGTCCTAGGGGAGCTTCGTTGCACAAGGGCACATATAACCAGAGAAGCTGGTGTGAGCCCTCAGGGAACAATGGGCTCACCTGTCAGCTCTTCCCAGGTTCAGCTGAGGGCTAATCATGCTGTGTGTGCCCCATGATTTGCTGGTGCCATAGTTTACATCTCTGCCCAAGGCTGAGCCCAAGTTCACCACATCACGTGAAATGCTACAGTGTGTTGGCAGAGAAGAAATGCAATGTAACAAAAAAGACAAGTTTTTTCTCCTTTAGGAAGGGATTTCTCAACAGTTTCCATTCTGGTGTCATAAACCATTCTGAAATTTATGAGGAATTGCACAAAGCAGCTTTTGGGCAGGCATTTACATATATATTAAAATAGAATCTCAGATGGCCAGAGCTGGAGCAGACTTTCAACTTCACCCTCTTATTGAGGAGTTTGGGGGCCCAGAAACACAGGGTCTGTTGCCCAGAGTCCTCCCCAGCCTAGCATCTGAAACTTTGTCCCCCTGCTCTCAAACGTAACAGCTAAGGGTTTGTTTGTTGTTAGTTGTAATTGACATGACTTGGCCCTTTCAGCTGACTCCATCCTATCCATTTTTGCATAACATTTGTGAAGGAACAAAAGACCCTTTTGTGTTTCAGTGGAGTTCTCCAAGTAAGTTAACTCTCCTTCCTTCACGTGGGACAGTGGAGGCCTGTCTAGAACATGGTGCCTTGACTCCTAACTGAAGTGGGGGGAGTTGTTTCATTGTTCAGCTGCTCTAGCATCTTAGTAAGTACGTGCTAAGTCGCTTCAGTCATATCCGACTCTTGGCGACCCTATGGGCTAGCCTGCTAAGCTCCTGTGTCCGTGGGATTCTCCAGGTAAGAATACTGGAGTGGGTTGCCTTGCCTTCCTCCGGGGAATCTTAGTCAGTGGGAGTGAGTGAGCAAGTGAGGTCGCTCAGTCGTGTCCAACTCTTTGCGACCCCGTGGGCTGTAGCCCATCAGGCTCCTCTGTCCAGGGGATTCTCCAGGCACGAATACTGGAGTGGGTTGCCATTTCCTTCTCCAAGTCAGTGGGAAGTAATTTTAAATTGAAACAATAATTAAATTGAGTGTTTTGTTTTCCAGGCTAAAATGTTAGGTGATAAGAGTAACCAACTAAGGTTTTTATTTCCAAAAACTCTACACTCAATGTAAGTGACCTTTGATCTTCAGAAGATCACTAAGGTGATAAATATCCACGCATGAGGGAATAATGCAGGTGTTCTGCCTATCAGCATTAGACTACGTTAAAGGCAATCCACAGTTCGACCAGAAGGGAGAAGTTTCTGGACTATGTTGATCACAATGATACAGGGTCCTGGAAAGCGCTCCAACGTTTGTCATCTTATAGAAAAAAGGACTTAAAATATTTTCATTGCAAGAACTGTGAAAATGAACATGTTGATCATTTTCACAGGGAAAGAGCCGCCGCCAATAAACTAGTTCGTCGTACCGAGAAGAAGCTGAAAGAAATCTTCATGCAGGTTGAAGATGAACGCCGCCATGCTGACCAGTATAAAGAACAGGTAAGGAGAGAAGGCACCTAAAGGGAACATGTCTTCCACCCTGAATGCTGTACAGGAACACAGACAGAAGACCAGCCATGTTACTGTGTGACTTGCTGACTTAGGAAGAAACTCTTACTTCTAGTGTTCCAGTACACATGCTGTTTCTTGTTCCTGCTGGTCACTCCTGAGTGCTGGGGATACAGAGGTGGTTAGGATGTAGCCCTGCCCCACAATACATGTTGAGAAGGGGTGGGCAAGAGCCTTGGGAAGGCTTGTAGTGGGGAGGCCTGAACTGATCTTGATTACCATGTTTCCTTCACTAGAGTAGACATTGCATGAGTGCAGAGATTTCTGCCTATTTTACCTACCATCTTCTAAATGCCTAGAAAAGTTGTAGTTGGCAGTCATAAGAGTTGACTCATTGGTAAAGACTCTGATGCTGGGAGGGATTGGGGGCAGAAGGGGATGACAGAGGATGAGATGGCTGGATGGCATCACCGACTTAAGTGAACTCTGGGAGTTGGTGACGGACAGGGAGGCCTGGCCTGCTGCAATTCATGGGGTCGCAAAGAGTCGGACACAACTGAACTGAATGTTGGCTGGGTGGAGAGGCAGATGCAGGAAGTAGTATGAAGGGAAGAAAAGGCGAGTGCACTGCACGTGGGACCCAAGTGGTCGTCCTCGTCTGTGTCCAGGCATCTGTTTCCTAAGTGTCAGGGCGTGTCAGCTCTGTATTGGCTGCAGCCTGGGGGGCTGTGCTCTCGCTCATCTGGGAGACCCGAGGATCCACTGCCTCTAGCCTAGACCCTCCCAACTCGGAGAGCAGTTCTGGGTGGGTGTGAACTGGACCGGCACGGTGTTGGCCAGTTTCTGTGGCTCAGGAGTGGGCGGGCTAGTGGCAGGCCAAGTTCTGACTTGGTTTTCCAGAGTGGCTTGGTACTTACCGTGTTGAAAGGAGGTGTAAAATGAACACATCATCTCCTGGGGGTGGAGATTATCTGTGTTGCTGGCTCTTCTGTGTTTTGTAGCAATAGCAGTTTCCTTTCATAATTCCACAGATCACTCGTGAAGATGTTATTTTTCTGTAGAAAACTCAGGGATGAAAATTGGTTTTCAATTGTTTATAAGTTTCCTTTAGCCTAATATGCTGTGTAGACATGGTTGTGCAGAAATGGCAGGGGTATGCACACACGTGTGGCCAGTGGGGCAGAGGCCTGTGCTGAAACATTCAGGACACAGTGATGTGAGTTTGGATTCAACGGTTTGGTTTGACTTGGTTCCTATAACTTCCTCGAGATGGAGAAGGCCAACGCCAGGATGAAGCAGCTCAAACGGCAGCTGGAGGAAGCAGAGGAAGAAGCCACACGTGCCAATGCATCTCGGCGCAAACTCCAGCGGGAACTGGACGATGCCACTGAGGCCAACGAGGGCCTGAGCCGCGAGGTCAGCACCCTCAAGAACCGGCTGAGGTGAGTGGCTCCAGACACTGGTTTTCTTGGCCATGTGTGAGGTCCTCCTTAGCATGTACCTGTTTAGGACTCCTGACCGTTGGTGGTCTGGAGAGCGGGGAAACAACAGGCCACTCAGTCACTGGCTCTGTGTTTACTCACGGCTTGTGTGCCAGCCCAGGAGTCTGTCCATGTCCCTCGTGGGCAGGGGCAGCCTCTCCATGGCAGACTTGATGCACCCCAGGACACAGGGAGCCAAGGCTTCTCCCTAGAAGGACAGCTTAGCACAGGTGTGGCCTGTGGGCTGGAGCCTGTCTGCCCTGCTGTCGTATGCTAAGAGTGGTGTTGACATTGATAAAGGTTGTAAAAAGACCAGCAGAGACCTTAGGAGGCCCGCAAAGCCTGCACAGAGCATTTCCTCTCTATTTGCCCTTTGGGGAGCACCTGGCTGGGGATGAGCTGGTAGTGCTGTCCTCACTGTGTCTGGGAGGGACAGCAGGGGCCAGCCACCGCGGCCCCCAGAACGATGCTCAGCAGGTGGCAGTGGTGGCTAAGCACAGAGCCCTTCTGATCTCCCCAACACCCCAGGGGCTGCATCCTGGGCAGGGAGCTTTGAATCCTCAGGTGGGTGGACGACTTGGCAGCCACGTGCACCTGCTTTCTGTTCCCTCCAGGCGAGGCGGCCCGATCAGCTTCTCCTCCAGCCGATCAGGCCGGCGCCAGCTGCACATTGAGGGCGCATCCCTGGAGCTGTCGGACGACGACACAGAAAGTAAGACCAGTGACATCAATGAGACGCAGCCACCACAGTCCGAGTAAGTCCAAGGAAGCTAGAGGAGGCAATATCGCGGGACATGCAGGAAGTCACCGGCGCCCCCACCTCGGGGCCTCCTGCAGATCTGGGGAACCGGCGAGCTGCGAGACTCCTTCCTGAGAGATCAACTGTGTCTTAAGGCCTCATGGCCTACACACACGTCTCCTGCTTCAGATTTAGGTACAATTGCTCCCCTTTTTATATATATATATATATACACAAAACCTACACATATTAAACAGATCGCCTCATCATTGCATCTATTTTCCATATATCCACCAAGAGACCATTTTATAATACATGTTAAGAGAACCCTTTTTCAAACTAACTCCAGACCCGCTGCCAGTCGCTGGGTCATGGGGCCGCCTAGCGGTTGCCACCCCGTCGCTCTGCATGCTCTGTCGTACAGACAGCTACCTTAGTTCTGTGTTCACGTGGCCCCTGCCTCCGCAGCCACATCAAGTCCCTTAGAACGTTGTGAAACCTAAACTGCACCTGTAGCTCTCATTTCCTTCAGATGAGGATTGACACTATTTCAGTGCACAAACTGTGAAAGGGGCTTCCGTGAGATGGGGGGTGGGTTGGGGGAAGCAGCATCCATGGGGGTTGCAGTGCCCCTCTCCCTCAAGTCGTGGGGTCCCCGCATCTCTTCACGTGAACTGTCTTCGGCCGGAGCTGCTCTGTGCCAGCAGGACAGTGGCCACGACGCAGCTGAGGCCCAGGGGCAGCCATCACAGTGACTTCTAGATGGTCTGCTCCTCGCAGCCACAGGCCCCCCAGAGCAGAAGCTAGGGGGACACCCTTCCTCGCCAGCCAGGCTCTCATGCTGACCTTGCAAATTCAGCCGCTGCTTTGAGCCCAAAATGGGAAGATTGGTTTTGTGTCCGAGACTTGTTCAAGTCTGTCAGTGAGGGGGACAGCACCTCGGGAACAGAGGCCACCCGCCTGAATGTTGACATGCCAGTGGATGACTCCTTTTTCATTTTTCCCTCCCCACCCCCTCGGGACAGTGTTACAGTAAACATTAGCATTCTGTTTTGGGTTGATAGTTAATCAAACTGACATTACAGAAAGTGCCTTAGACACTACAGTACTAAGACAATGTTAAATATATTATTTGCCTCTGTAACAATTTAATGTATTAAGTTTTGACTGTGCTTCATATCATGTACCTCTCTAGTCTAAGTGGTATTATAAACATTCAGTGACAATGAATCAGTGTTAATTATAAATCCTTGATCCTCTGCAACGTGCTTGAAAACACAAACCTTTTGGGTTAAAAGCTTTAACATCTGTTGGGAAGAATTTGTCATGTGGGTTTGGAATCTTTGATTTTTCCCCCTTTATGAATTGTACTGGCTGTTGACCACCAGACACCTGACTGCAAATATCTTTTCTTGTATTCCCATATTTCTAGACAATGATTTTTGTAAGACAATAAATTTATTCATTATAGATATTTACGCCTGCTCTGTTTACTTGGAGGAAAAAGCACCCGTGGAGAATAAACAGACCTCAATAAACAAGAATAATCATGTCAATGTGCAATCTGTTTTCTCACCTTCTGTTCTGGTTGGACGCTATGTAGACTTACCGTGCTGATAGCCAGGCTGCTTGTTCTGAGGGCACCACACGCCCAAAAACTGTCAGGTGACAGGTGAGTTCTCTGGGCGGGCTGGCGGCTGTCCTGCTCTCCGGATGAGCGGTCCAGGACTGTGGGATGAAGCCTCGAGGAGGGTTTGTTTCAGTGTCCAATCAGTGAAGCCCATTACTGGATTAGAGTATTTCAAGAGGCCTGATAAGTTTCAGGCTATTTTCAGACCGGATGCACGTTAAAAATGCTTTTGGGAGGATTCGGTGGTGAGATCCACGGGCAGCTGTGGGCCAGGTAGGATGGGCCAGAGAGAAATCTAGGGGAACACATTCATGTAGCCATGCTGGGGTTTTTTTTTTAATATGCTCAAGTTAGGCTGGTTCCAGTGGTCTGAAGTACATACTGAAGCTGCTTAGCAGTTGTGAGGATATGGAAAATGGGCTAAAGTGTTCCCTTTCTCAAAATTGTCACTACCACAGGAGAAAAGGTGAGTTGCACTTACCGTCTCTCATGTGTTCTCACCCTTGCTTTTGGTATCTCAGTCCAAGGGTTTGTGGAATTCAGAGGCTTTTCTGAAAAAGAATCCTTTCCTTGCTAGCTGGTTTAACTGGTATTCACGTCATACTGTTTGCCAGCTCAGGAGAAACACGACCTACATGAACAGATTCCAATTCCTGATTCCACAAAGA
This sequence comes from Budorcas taxicolor, assembly GCF_023091745.1. NCBI lineage: Eukaryota > Metazoa > Chordata > Mammalia > Artiodactyla > Bovidae > Budorcas > Budorcas taxicolor. Next base: position 27,881,231 of record NC_068928.1, on the reverse strand, counting down.
CGCTATCTAGACAGGACCTTTCTTCACTAAACAAACCACTGCTTCATAGTCTGAGGTTGTTCATGAAACGCAACTATAGCTGGGAGCTGGGTTCTGGGCATGTCAAAGACAAAGCAGCTGGCCAGCGCCCAACCATGGGCATATGGTCCAATGTGAGGGGGGTTCCAGAATGTGTGGAGAAACCTTAGCCTTTTGTGGAATGCAGTCTAGATGAGCTCTCTTAGAATGCAGACATTCTAGAAGACTCTCTTTCTTTAGCAGAGGTAACACACCTGTTCCCAGCCTGCCTATCCTAGGCATGCTGACATCAGGAAGACAAGCACCCTTTCTGTCACCAACCTTCCCCCTCCCTGGAAACCTCAACTAAAATGAAATGAGGTGGAAACCAAATTCTTAACCAGCCTTCCCTATGGCTCTGGGTATCACTGACTCATGTCCCTTTCCTCCTGAAGCCAATGTTGCTATGACAACAGACATGTTTATCAAGACAAGAAGAGCCCACAGTTCAGACTCTAGGAACCACCACTTCCTTAAAAAAAATCACAACAGTCCATGAGTTAGAATCTAGAAAGTGGACACAATGGCTCCTCACGCCTAGTTCAGGCAGGCAGGCCTGAGGGAAGCCCATGGCTGAAAGCTGAGGGGAGTCCCCATCCACAGAGGTTTCCCAGTCCCGGCCCCGAGAGCTTTCCCAAATACTGCGTGTTTGCTGAAATGCTGCATCTGCGCACCATCAGGACCAACCGGGCAGTCTACTTCCTTGTGTAGCCACCATCTTTTGGGAATCTAGCAAATCATGTGAAATGTCTCATACAATCCTTTTCAGAAATGTAGTACGAAACTTATCAGTAAGGGTATACTGACATGATAATACCAGTTTCCCAAGAATGTTAACCCTAATTACAACACCATGTACTGCATGTAGAAAGTATGATTACCGTAATTACAGCATCCATGTACATGCACAAAGTATGATTACCGTAATTACAGCATCCATGTACCACACAAAGTATGATTACCATAATTACAGCATCTGTGTACCACATGTACAAGTATGATCATGTCCCCAAGCCTTAAGCCAAGATTACAAACTCACGTTTGATGCATTACAGCAGTGAGGCCTGTTTATTTTTTCAAAGAAGCCCAATAATAGATTCCATGCCCACTAACTGGATGTCGTGAAGCTTACTCAAGATGTAATGTGACATAATCAGACTGTTCAACACTGGATCTGACTGGGACATCTGAGCAGAGTGCTGTCTCCGTCAAGGACCATACCATACGGAAGCTGAGATGCTTCTGTTCGCACGTGTGTCAACTCAGGCACCCCACAATCACCTTCAGGAGGTGGCAGCTGTCATGTGGTTGTCCCTGCCTGACTCCTGGTGAGGTCATTAAAGCCCAGCACCAGATCTTGTAGTGAGAGTATCAGCAGCTTAGAAGAAAGTTCTGGAGCCAGCAGCGGAGCAGAGCTGCACGGCCAGTGCTCACCGTGCTGCAGAGGATGACATTGCTCAGGAAAACATGGACAAGGACCCCTTGGGTCAAGACACAATTCAGAACATCGGAATTACAATGTGAAGTCTAGGAGTATGTCTCACATTTTCCTTTCTGTACATGAATTAAATAAGTGTGATATGATGAAAATCTGCATAAAGTCTAGAAGGGCTCTTTAAATAAATACAAAGCTTTGGGGCTTTGCCAACGGCTCAGTGGATAAGAATCTGCCCGCTAATGTAGGAGACGATGGGTTTGATCCCTGATCCAGGAAGATTCCAAATTCTGTGGAGCAGCAAAGCCCCTATTGAAACCTGAGCTCTAGAGCCCATGCTCTGCAACGAGAGAAGCTACCGCAATGAGAAGCCCACGCTCCACTACTGGAGAAAGCCCATGTAGCAACAAAGCACAGCCAAACATAAATTTAAATACAAAGTCTTAATAATAAGCATTTTCATAGTTAGAATTGCACACTTTTCCTACTGCTTTACAAAATAAAGGTGTGTCTTATAATTGCTGGCACTTAAGCGTCTATGAAATACAGAACTCTCCTCACTAGGCAGTTCTGGGGTGGAACCTAAGGGCATCTGCGTGGTAAAATTTCTCCAAGGAGGCCTCAGCCCAGTCACCTGGCAGGTCCAGGGAGCCCCTGCTTTGTGCTACTTACTCAGATCTCACAACTCCTAGCACATGTCTTCAGTGAAAGAAAATCAGTCTCGTGACTTCAAAATTTGGGCCACTTAACAGGAAAATTTAGGATCCACACAGTAAAACTAGTCCATCTTTTCACTTCACTTCTGTTTTAGAAAGCTGCAACTGCGTGTTCATCGATTTTGTGTCCTTTTCTTACTGACGCTTGGATGTGCATGACTTACAGGTCAGTGGCTCCATGGTCACTTGTCCAGCTGAGCGGTTATCCTAACCACGGCATTCCCCCACCAGCAGACGTTTGTATTAATGCTACTGAGACTGACTTTGTTCTTACTACCACAGACGAGTAGTTACAGCTTATCACATTGTTAGATTGATTCAAAACTTACAGAGGGTAATTCAAGCTCTGAGCCTCACATGACATCACTGCTGATGCAGGCATGTGTCAGAAAACCCGCCCAGGCCTGCCAGCCCAGCACCCTTATCCCAGACCTCCGCCTGCAAACCATGATCCGGGCAGGATCTCCCCTATGTTAACAGGGGCAGCAAACTTGAAAACACCCCACAAGTGAACTAGTGAAACATCTGTTCAGCTTCCCTTGGTGAAGACTTCAGAGCTGACAGGAAACATTAACTCTTGTGGGTGCAGGCGGGCAGCAGAGTAAAGCATTACCCCACGTGCAGAACACCAACACCATAAGCTTTATCCTGTTTTCAAATTGGCCTCCTCTTCATGTGGGCTATCTTACATAAGAAGCTTGTTACATTAGTATTACTAGAGACTTTTCCTCCTTAAAATTAAAAGGGCTTCCCTGGTAGCTCGGTGGTAAACACTCTGCCCGCCAATGGAGGAGACACAAGTTCATTCTCTGATCTGGGAGGATCCCACATGCTGCAGAGCAACTAAGCCCATGTACCACAACTACTGAGCCTGTGCTCTAGAGTGTGGGAGCTGCAACTACTGAGCCACGTGCTGCAACTACTGAGCCACGTGCTGCAACTACTGAGCCACGTGCTGCAACTACTGAAGCCTGCACGCCTTAGAGCTCATGCATCGCAATAAAGAACAGCCCTGCTCACCAACTAGAGAAAAGTTCATGAGCAGCAACAAAGACCCAGCAAAGCCAAAAATAAATAAAATTATAAAAAAAATTTTTAAGGGCTACTGTATTTCTTGCCTAGAGAATTCCATGGACAGAGGAGCCTGGTGGGCCTGTAGTCCATGGGTCTCAAAAAGTAGGACACGACTGGGCGACTAACACACACACACATCCCCGTGTATCATATTTTTAACAGCCATGGGACCAGTTTTCAGATAAGATGCTCCAAGTCACAGGAACATGATTGCAAAGATGCCGCCTGCCTCCACTCTCATTTTTCTTAAAAAAAAAATCAAGTAACACATTTATACTTTAAAGGCCAAGCTAGTGCCCTCAATTTGCTTCAAATTTTGAGGCAGATTAGAGAGAAAAACCACCCATGAAGTCAAAAAACACAGAAAAGACTTATCTTAGCATCCTCTGCGCAAACAACGCAGACAACTTACAGCCTGGGCCCATCTCCCTCGGGCCCTGTTCCCACCAGCGGCCAAGCTGGATACTCCCCAGCAACAGGCTGCCTCTGAAGCCACTGCTCCACCCAAGATCATGTCCTCACGTCCCCTTCCCTACAAGTGCCAGCTTCCACCGTGGCTCTCAGAAGATGCTAATGGCAGCTCCAGTGCAGCCTGAGAGAAACAAAGCCAACACCAACTGACACGGGGAGGAGGTGTGTGGATGAGCCGTGAGCCACTGTGCTCCTGCTGCCACCCCCTCAAGCATCATTTCCAAGCATTCAGAATCAGCTCACCTCCTGACACAACTCAGAGTCAAGACCAGCGAAGCCTCCAGTCTGATGAAGTGGTAAACATAGCAGAAAAGGACACTGGGCCCCTTTCCAAACCTGGCTTTCCCATGAACCTGCTGTGTGAGCTCAGGCCAGTCACCTAAACCCTGGGCTGGCTTTCCCTTCTGTAAACTGAGGAAAAACCAGCTCATCCCGCTCCCGGGTCACAGTATACAGCTCTCCCTCGCCTCACTGGTGACCCCACAACCCAGCTCTGGCACCTAGCAGGACGACGAAATTTCAGGAGCAAGGGATGGGAATGAGTAGTGAGATGAAAATACCTGGAAGCAAGAAGCTGTCCTTGGCCACCGGGAAGCTCACCCCCTCCACGCCCATGCAGGGGAGACCACCACATGGAACCAGCCCGGAGGAGGGCTCATTCCTAAAGGTTTCAGTGAGAGCTGCACACACAGGCAATCCTGCAGCGCTAGGAGGAGGGCCCACTCAGAGGAGATTAGATAGGCAAACAATACACAGATCTTTCAGACCGGGAAGCAAAGGCTCTATGTGAACGTGTACAAAGCAGCATCGTGAGCCAGATACAAACGGTCACTGACTTACAATGGTCTGACTTAAAGATTTTTTGACTCTATCATGATGTAAAAGCAAAACAATCAATAGAAACCACACTGAATTTTAGATTTTCATCTTCTCCCAGGTAGCGATACACGGTGCGATCCTCTCACACAACACCGGCAGGGCATTTCCCAGTCAGCCACATGATAGACATGACGACAGCCATTCTGCACCCAGACGACCATTCCATTTTTCACTTTCAGTACAGTATTCAATCAATTATATACAACAGTCAACACTTGTTATCAGGCTTTGTATTAAGATGATTTTGCCCAACTGTAGGCTAATTCAAATGTTCTGAGCATGTTTAAGGTAGACAGGGCTAAGCTGTGATGGTCAGGGGGTTAGATGTAGTAAATGCATTTTCAATTTACAATGAATGGATTTATCAGAACACTGTCCCACTGTAAGTGGAGGAAGACCTGGAAAGCTGAAAGAAGCCCAAGGAATCAAGCAGCTTCCTCAGGGGGTCATATGCCAATGGTGCTGCAGTTGTAACAAAACCAGAACTTCAAGGGAGTTCCCACTCCACCCCCACAAAGTGAGCAGGCAGCCTACTCCACCATGCTTTCACGGACCTGGCCTGTGCTCTCCTGGACCCAAAGCAAAAGTGGTGACATCAAAGAACAACACATAGGCACCACTCCCAGCCGTTGCCTGAATAACAACTGACAGAGCTGTCTGGTGAGACGATCCCAGGGGTCCACAGCTGGGGAGGAACTGAGATGTCGCTGGGGAGCCAGGGACAAGGATTCAAGCTCCAGAACTCATCTTCGCTTTAACTAGAGCAGCTCTGTGTGTTGTGCTTTAGATGTGGGGCTCCTGCATAGAGATGGAGGTCTGACACCTCTGACCTCATCCAGCCCCTTCCATGATGGCCGGGAGAGAAGCTGGGAGACTGCCTGTCAGTGAGAGGCTTGGAGTTCTCCTCTCTCAGCCAGCAGGGCTGGGCAGAGCATACACACACACAAGAGCGAGCATCTCTTGTGGGTCAGCTTATGACAAAATCTCCAGGAACAACTCAGAGAAGCTATTCCTGCCGGCGAACTGACAGACAGAAGAAAAAAAATTTAATGTATCCTACACCTCCATGTTTATTCACTTAGAAACTGGAATCACTTAGTTTTCATTTACATATAGTTTTAAAATGACAAAAGCGATTCTGTTTATGCTCTTTGTGTAAGCAAAGCTCAGAATCTGACACAGTCGTACAGACCCCCAGAGTTTCCTTGTTCCTAAGTTCCATCAAGGGATGAGGAGAGAAGCCCAGACCCAAGTAACCTCTGATCCCAGAATACCAGCACGTTTTGTAAAAAGCAGCCCAACAAGAGGACCAGTCTCCTGGACCCACTGCAGTTACTCCAGGACTTAGCAAGTCGTCTCCTTCAAAGTCCAGGCCCTTCCTCCCAGAGGTCCACACAGGGCCAGGGCCATTCTCAGGCTGCTCCTGGAAATCACAGCTAAGAGCAGAAACCAGAACCCAGAGTCATCCTGAGAAATAAATTAGCTACAAGGACGTATTGTACAACACAGGGAATATAGCCTGTATTCTACAGTAACTATTAATGGAATATAACTTAAAAACTGTGAACCACAATACTGTATTATCTGTAATTTGTGTAAAATTGGACCATACTTCAATTTAAAAAAAAAAAGATAAAAATCAGCATGAAGACATCCGCTCAGCACATTAGACACACCACGAGGCCACAAGAATTTTCTATGCCTGGTTCTGTGGCTGCTGTCCATCTTGTGTCCAGTGTCAGAACAGAAGTGAACTTGGAACCTGGCTTCCACTCTGGCTCTTCTCTCGCAGGATGGCAGAAACCCAATAAAGCAACCTCAATCCTTTTTTTTTTTTTTTTCTGTGAAATTTATTGTTTCCACATTAAAAGATTTTTTCGAGGGGAAGTATTTTTTTTTAACCACATGATGATCCTATACAGCTGCCCGGAGTAGGACACCATCATAAGTCTTTAACATGCCATATGAGTTCCGAATAAATAAAAGCTACAAAGCCCAAGTTATATACAAATATCTTAGGCAATAATGTTTACAAACCTATGTACAATAAAACAAATGTAAACAGTAAATGCAGCATGAGAGTAATCAAAGGATGCACAGGGAGGACCACTTATGGTCAGTCTGCCCCCCGGAGCTGCCACCAGCCAGCCCCTGGAATCAGGCCACGCAACCCTGACACAATGGGACAGGCCCTCCGGAGACAAAACAAAAGCGCTCTGAAGATGTCATTTCACTGAAGGACCAGAGAGCTGCCGAGAGGGCAGCCGCCCCCCCTCCCCCAAGTCTGAGGCAGTGGAGGAGGAGACGGCAGGGCCCAGCCCTGAGAGCACCCAGGCCCCAAAGCTCCTGCTATCTCAGACGGGCCTTTGTGGCTGCTCGGGGAGGCAAGTCTACGGAATGATAACTGAGAAAGTAAAATCAGAAGGTGCAGAAAATGCTCCCTAGTTCAGTGGCCTTCCTGACTCTTCACCATCCACAGGCCCAACCTGGGGGGTGGGGGGAACACATGATCATCAGCACTGGAGACGCTTGGCTGAGAGCTCAGGAGGAGACCACAAGTTGACCTGATTTGGGGAAGAACTTCTAGAAGATCTGCAATGTCCTAAACACAACTAAATCCTATCGGTACAGCAGGGCGGGGCTAGGAGATGCTGTGATGAATGGGTACTTCTGCATCCAGTGACCGAGTAATACACGCATGTATCACCTTGTGACCCACAAAAGTGCAATCATGTGAAACCAACGGCACTACGGCGAGAAGAGAAAATAGCCAGTATTGATATCGCGCAGAGTCCTGGGGCCGGACTGGGCCCAGCAGCCGCCACTGCATGCAGCCTGCCCTCTGCCAGCCGTGGGGAGGCGGGCGGAGGGGCACGAGCTGGGCCCAGGCACCGAGGGGTGAGGCGTGGGTGTCCTGGTGCTTGGAGGGGGGCAGGAGCCCCCATCTGGAGGCCGGGCACTCACACACTGAGTGGCAGCATACCCGGTGCTGACGACGGGCGCGAGGAGCCCAGACCAGGAGGAGGAGGAGCCGGGTCAAAGCCGTTTACTGCCCTGTGGGGGTGACCAGAGCGGAGAAGGGAAGGGGAAGAGAAAGAGACTGTCATTTAAAATCACTCGACACACAGCATAATTCATCTGCTCTCTACAAGTATTCCTTTTCCTGGCCCCAAGGAGAATCCTGATGGCCCAAAGGAGAGCACGGCATCGAGCACCCCGCAGTCCCACAGCAATGGGATGACTCTCTTCTCGGCAACCTCATCACACTGGCCATGGTGGCTGCAGCCCTGACTCACTTCCCAACAGAGCAGGTTAAATGTCTACTAGCAGAGAACCAGCTAAAAAGTGTACAACCCGTGAAATATTACACGGCCTTTAAAAATACATTTCAGAGTTCTTAACAGCATGGGAAATATTCTGAATGCAATTAATGCTAGGTGGAAAAAGCAGCAGGTTACCAAACTGGATATGCTCAACAATATGAAGAAAAAAATTAACAGCATACGTTCTGGGCTACAACCCCTTATATAGCTAGACATTGCTATCCACAGAGCTAAATCTAGAATGTGTGAGGATGCGGGCACTCATACACACACACTCTGCGGGCACTCATACACACACACTCACATATATCATAAAAGCAAAATTTAACAGTAGTTACTTTTCTTCCCTCTGAGTTGTGGGTAAATTTTATCTACTACTTTGTACTTTTTTTGTTTCCCAAATCTCCTACAATGTACATGAATATCCTAAATAAGGGGGAGAAAAATAACTTTTTTAGATGGTTCAGCAAGCAAGCCAGATGGGGACGCTTCTCTGCAGGCTCAGGAGACACCAGCCCCGCCCACACAAGTGCCCGCAGCCAGGACCCTTCCCCGCCCCAGCCACCGGGCAGTGCAGCCGCAGGAAGGCGTGAGGGAGTGCGTGCAAGGCCTGGAACCCCTCTCAGGAAGCCACTGCAGCCCTTCCGTACTGAAAAACTTCCTAGGGAAATGGGTCTCATTCACAGCCTGGGAGATGCAGCCAACTGTAAGGGGCCGAACTGCCCCACACATGCCCACCACTGTCTGCACTGGTCTACTCATCTGAGGGGCCCAGGGAGTTGAATATATAAACTCATGGACAGAGATTCTCTGAAACAAAACAAAACACAGATACACATTCGCCACCAAGATGACGGTTTCATACACTGCGGAGGTGAGGGTAATCTCATGGAGAAACAGGCATGCAAAGAGACTGGACTAATGACCCTTGACTACTCTGAAGAAACAGTGCACATCTGAAGAAACTAACCTGAGTGTAGATTTTGAGTTGGAAATCAAGCCTCCCACACAGGCCAAGAGCAATGGGAGGGGCTCTGACAAGGGTTCTCTCTCCCCACCTCAGTGATGCACACTCAGAATTTTCTCTTCTCTCTTTGGGTTGGGGAGGTCTGATCTTTGAGCTTCATCACATTTGAAAACTGGAAGTCATCCCTCTCCATCCTGCCAAAACTAAGTGCCTGTCCCTCTTTTCTGGGGACAGAGACTCTATATGCCATTGTTGCGCTCGCAGAAGCAGCCATTTGTCTGTCATTTGTTTGCTTGGTCCCCGAGCCCCGATGCCTGCCTCTCCTAGAACCTCAGGGAGAACTAGGCAGCCTCACAAAGAGCTTCAGCCCTGAACACTGACCATCAGATTCCCAGCCTGTCAGAGCATGGCAGCAGGCATGGCTAGACAGCCCCCAAAACTTGGCAGAAGGAAGCCCTGCTGGGTACCGAGAAGAACCTAACCCCTGTTCCACAGGGCGGGCAAAAGCAGCAAATTTGAGGATGGCCCCACATGTAGGTTTAGAACTGAGCTTTCTGCATTTTCAAGCACAATGGACCTTTAAAGAATGTCAAGTTCATCCCCACTGTTATACTGCCAAGGAAATAAAAACAGAAGGTCCACTGTTCACCAAGCTCACCCCATGAGCCTGTCACTGGGGACCTGGGCTCACAACCTGCCTCCGCATACCCAGGCCAGCATCCTTTCCCAGCCTTCTCCCACCCAAGGACATCCGAGAAGCTCCATGAGCAACCAACTTGGTGCTCCCAATGCAGGTCAGCTCTAATAGGAAAAATACACAGTGCAATCCAAAATATGAAAAGAAACCAAGAAACTAAGTAGCTTCCCTGTGTGGCTGGAAATGGGAATTCTGACTCTGAAAGTTGGGTGGAAGAGAGAACAACAATCCAGCAGGGTTCTCACTAGGACTTCTCTGAGTTAAGAAGTAGTAAGTAAAAGACCAGAAGGAAGCTGAACCCAGAGGGAGAATTCTCAGTCTGGTGAAGTCCCTTGAGGGAACTGAAAAGTGTGCAATGAGGAAAGGTTTCTCAGAGAAGAAACACCTCCATACTCAACACATTTGGTCTCAAGGAGCAGCCAAAAAACCGAAGGGAAATGTCCCAGTGGACAACACAGGACCGAACGGAGAAAGAATGGGCAAAGATGGAGATACAGATCTGGGAATCATCTATGTAAAAAGGGTTCCAGAAGCTATGAAATTTCATGATCTTACCATGAAAATCTAGTTTAAGAGTCTGAAAAATAGAAAACCCAGCTAAGACAAGGAATGAAGGTCAGTTGTAAATGGCCAACAGAAGAACTAAAAGAAGGGTTCAGAAGCTGGTTGGGAGGACAATAAAATTAACACAATATAGATAAAGCCTGGGGACTAAATCTGCCAGAGCAAGAACAGTTCACCTGAGAGGGCAGGAGAGAAAAGGAACAGAGGCGCTACAGCTAGTTCAGGAGAGGAGACAGGCCACAGGCCACAGACCCGTCCATCCAGTTAGAAGGAGAAATGGAAGCCCAGCGTAGCTCCAGTCCTCAGCCCAGGCTCTGCAACTGAAACATACGTTTCTCAAAAGGAAGGTAGATTTTACACACATGTCCCCAGCTACCACTCCACTTTCCTGAGGAATACAAGCATGAGCACAGAGGTGAGGCCCCACACACCAAGAATCCACTATCACCAGTGCTGAGAAAACAGAAGACACGGGTAACAGGAAGCACCCCAGGCCCATGGAGGCAGTCAAATGTGGTCCCAGAGCCTGGCAGTGACCCTGACCCCCACCCCAGACTGCTGGTGTCCTCTCTACAGCACCCTGTACAGGAGTACATCAGCCCATTCACAACCGCCCCGGGACCACTACCAATTGCTTGTTTTTGTTTGCACAGCTGAACTAGAAATAATGTACACAGTCAAACCAAACAAGAACTTGCAAGTTCACTCATGGGCTGGAAGCTGGTTAAAGCAGAGTCAGCCCCATGCAGTTAGTAAACCCGTTTGTTAATGTGAATGCGTCTCCCACCACACACCATGATTAAGAATGAAAGAGCACAGCAAACAAATTCAGTTACCCATGAACAACGTGGGAAATATGACTTTTTCTTGCCTAATAAAAAAAGGAAAAAACATTAAACAGTAATAAAATACTATTTTCACACTATGCCCTAAAATTTGTCTATGCTCACCTACAAACAGCCTGAAAGAAATCACGCTGGCTTACAAAATTAGGGCAGAAGAAACTAAACAAAAGCTATGGAGGAAAAAGAACATCTTTGGGGGAACTCAAGTAGCTGTGCTACCTGTGAACTAGTGTCTTTATGGATGAGTGATGTGAACAGCTGGTACAGGTTGGAGGAAGCAAAGCAACATGGAGAAACAGGCCCAGCGACCCACATTTTAGGAACTGGTGACATCAACACAGACTAGATAAAATCCTGACTCCAAGAAGCCCTCCACTAACCAGAACTTACACTGTAGTTTCAGAACCCATAAAGCAATATATAACAAGAAGGCTTTATGTTTATGTGGTCAAGACTCACCCCATCTGAGGATTCTGTGGGAGGCAAGAGGGCACAGTGCATACACGTACACTCACATACTTGCACACGCATGCAAACCAACTCTCCCAAACAACGTTTCTGTGGGCTCCTAGGAGCGTCAGGAAAACTACAGTTAACAGTGCCACAGACAGACTCCTTAGGAGTGAGAGGCATGCCAGGCAACTTCTGGAGCCAAAGGCTTTTTCTCCAGTGAAAAGCTTCTTCTCATGCTGAAACTGCAAGCTACACTTCTACCAGAACTGGCACTTTTTCTTTCAACCAGTTAGATGCAATAATGGCTTTGGGAGTGGGGATATTTACCCCTTCCTTTTGCAGCAGGTATAAGCCATCATGGTTTTTATCTAGTGGCTAGGTCAGCAGGAAGGAAGGCCAGAGGTAAAAAGCCAGGCAGGCCAGAAAGAAGCCAAAATCAAAGCAAAGGATCAAGGAAGTAAGAACACTGCAAAACCCACATAAGAGTTATCCTCAGGAAGACGGCAACTAGATACACACAACTCGAGCAATAATAGGTTCATATTTGAGTGTGCATATACCATTTGTTTACCATACCAACTCAACACTTAAGAAAAGGCCAGTCCACAAAAAATATTTATTGTTAATAGAGTAAAATTAAAAATCTGTACTATTTAATCAGGTCCTCCACAATCCTAAACACCATCTGTATCTATTTCTATCAAGAAGCATATTTCCAGGTTCAGTTCAGGACATAAAGCCTATCCTACACCTAGGATCTTCAGGGGCTCTGTCACAGTGCCCAGGGCCCCTCCTGGTTTCAGGTGACCCTGAATCCTCTGCCATCTGCCTAGACTGGGTTCCTCTCTGGGCAATCACTGCCCTGGTAAGAAGACAGAATGGTGAGCCTGAACTGATGATATTATGCCTCCTTCGTCATGACTGTTCTAAGGACTATTTTTTCGCAAAGGCATCTGCCAGATCAATCTATTTACAGTTTTGCCTCTTCTTACATCACAAGGGGCCTATGGCCCATAAGAAATATTCCAGACAGACGAATAACTACTGTTTAGAAGTAGCTATAAGCTCCAGGAAAAATCATTAGGCACTATTTCCAACACTCAGGAAGACTTCCTTAAACTTTCGCTGTATTGTTCTGGGAAAATGCCACTTCTAATGTAAATATATCTACCTTTTTATTTCACACTTTCCATTATAGTATAAAAATGGCACTCCTCAAGGCTGCCTGAAACTCCTAAACCTAAGGAATACTAATTTTATTCCTACCACCACTGGAGAGCCCCAATGGTTAGAATAAAACTCTGATTTATATGTTGACATTTTAGAATGGGCTTTTAATGTAATGTGTATAAAGAAAGCCCTGATTTATATATTATTTGAGAATATGCTCCCTAATGAAATTACACGTACTTTGAGGTAGAATTCTTGAGGGAGAAAGAGAAACCAGAATACTCCACTCCACAAGGACGAACAACAAAAAGCTTTAAAGAGTGGACTACATATCAAATCAGGTCCCCCACTGGGGGAGAATGGGCGTATGTATATGTATGGTCCAGTCCCTTTGCTGTCCACCTAAAACTATCACAACACTGTTACTCGGCTACAGTCCAGTATAAAATAAATTTGAAACAACCAGGTTCTCTACAAATGTACCACTGTCACTGAGGAAAGCAGAAAATACAAGTTCCTTTAGGTAACTAGGAAGATTTCTATATTGCTTTCACAGAACAAGGACCTATGGCCCCTCTAACTCAAAGCAGAGACACAGACCACTGGTGCCTCAGCTAACTCCACTGCCAGCCACCTTAAGTCCCAAGGTCAGCATTCCAGACCACAGGCTCTAACCAGTTACCTAGACCAAGGCACACCCATACAACAGTATAACCATGCAGTGTTTTGTGGTTTTTTTCCTTTAATTGAAGCAGAACAATATGTACTGACACGGAAAGCTACTGGCAGTATCAGTCACCATAGGCATGTTGCAAGCAGTATTTAAGGTATCTCTTAAGTTTTTAAAAGCAGAGCAGATGCATAAGATGATTTTACGTGCTTAACTGTATAGATGAATACATGAATAACTGTAAAGATGCAAAAATAGTGTGAAAACAGATGACATGTATTTTTACTTTATATATTCTGCACCAAAAATTTTTTTGCATTAATAATGTATTGCTGCTTTAATCTTATGACAATTTTTTAATTCTCAATTCCCCCCAAAATATCTTTACATCCTACAAAACTTTTTATGTCCTAAACTGTACTTGATCCAGTGGTCTTATATTTTTTCTAAAATCTTCAGACAGAAGGTTTGTTGAAGAGTTCACATATAATGTGATCACCATGTTCTCTTCTACTCTTAGCAAATATTTGCCAAGATAGTCTACTATCCTGGAAGCACCTTGAGAAAACACAAAGACCATATCACATTCATCTTTAATCCCTGGCTGCCTTTCAGAGTCTGCTTCCCAGGACAGAAGCTTCAGAGTCAGGGTTCCCAGGGCAACAGACTCCATGGGGACTAGAAGACAATAACAGGCTTCACATCCCCTAAGATCTGAATGATAACACTTCATTCAGGTAGAGTTATCGAACTGAGTTTATCTTTTCGAAGTTCAATAAACTCAATAATATGCAACTTCACTAACCCAAAAATTAACATTTAGAATTTCCAAAACTTACCCTTTGTCGAAGAAAGACGTGTGCCCTGATCGAGAGAACTTCGTGCCATTGCTATTCATCACCCCACAGTTAACATTCCCTGAAATATAGGATTTTCGTGATGCTTGGTCCTTTGCAAAATTCCTGCAAGCTGCTAATTTGGATTCTAAAGCCTAAAAAGGAAGAAGGAATGATTAGGTTGTCAAAATAGTAGCTGCACATAAAAATTTGCATTTCAAACCATTTCTATTTCAAGACTCACACTTTATTCTCTCAGTTGGTAATGGTAGCTATTTAAGCCATTATCAATCACCTTTCTAGTAGGAAGAAGGGATATTCACGCTGGCTCCCTTTCTAATGAACTCAGAATATTTATCCCTCTCGGTATTATTGAGGGATACAGATATAACCCTCATCTTACAACTAAGAGAAACGTGGCACAGTAGATAGAGATGGATCCCAGGTCCCTTGGCCCTAATCCACTGTTTTCCCTCTGACCTCTGGACTGCTGGTTGGCTGGTTGGATGTGTGCATATGTTTTGGAAGCAAACATTACAAAAAACGCAAAAACATCAATTGAGGACTTTTTAAAGTGGCCAATTCTTTCTTCAGGGCTTCACGTTAGTTTCTAGTGTATCAGAATGGATAAGTGCATTTACAATGCCTCATGTGAAGTTAAATTCTATTCTGCTTCTGAGAGCACACTGTAAAATGTCTATACCCTCTGCCTATAATTAAATAATTCATTTGAAAATGACACCAGCCCTTTAGCATTTACCTCTAAATTGAGTGCCTGCTTAGCACCTGTCACCACAACACCTGGCCAGTGCCAGCCTCTACAAACCAACAGATGACACAAAGAGAAGTTTCCCATCAATTTCCATCACACACAAGTATCACTAACTCCCCCTTCCCACAAACACTTTGCCAAATCAAACCCCTCTCCTTGCAAAAGAGAGAGAGAGAAGGAAGGGGATTATAATCCATGAGGGAAAAAAAGGGCAAAGAACACTCCAATCCTATTATCCCTGACACTAAGGGATTTGGAATGCACTGGTAAATTAAATCCACAGCTAAAATATTTCACTCTGAGAACCATCCTCCCATAATTTCAATAAAAGCTATTAAGAAACAGCAACAAAAACAGACTGAAACTTCCTTCTCTTTTCCTTTCCTAAAACAACACCATGACTCAGTAAAATAACAAAAGAAGGAAAAGAGGTTGGATAAGCTCTAAATAAGCATTTTTTCAGCATCTTATTAAACAGACACATACACAGTAAAAATTGAGAGCCATTAATTTCCTATATTCAAAACATTCATTCAGATATTAGATGAGGATCTATCATATAATAGGTACAAGTTGTATCTGAGGCAACAGTGAGACAACCTAATACAAGTACTGGGCCTGGCACTCAAAAACAATGGCCTAAAATCAGATTTAAGACAATATCCACACCAAGTAGGAGATTAAATCATGGCTGTGAAGGAGATAATCAGAAAATTAAGGTCAGAACTACTCTGAGTAAAGTCAATACTGCAAGGGCAGGCAGATGAAAGGGCAACAAGATGACAAAGAGGAATGGGCAGGAAGACGCGAGGCAGACATGACACATCATCAGAAGAGCAGAGGAAAGTAGGCATTTCAAAAAAAAAAGTCAGTATTGAACGTTCAAGTAAAATGAGGATAGAGCAGCATCCACTGGATTTGACAGCACTGAAACCATCAATGAGCAACTTGAGTGGAGTGAGCAGGAAACAAGAACCCAGACAAGGCTAGCTGGGGAGCAAGCATGCCGTCACAAATATTAACAATAAATACATGGAGACAAGCTCTCAGAAGCTTGGCTGGGAAGGAAAGAGACAAACTGAAAGTTAAAGAGGGACAAAGGGTAGAAGGAAAGAATAACGGCTTTTATTTTTGCTTTTAAGGTTAAAAAATTGTGTAATGTATAATAAATAAATGTTAGATATAAAGTATGTATATCTAATGTTTATATATATCACACATTCAGTTCACTTCTGTCGCTCAGTCGTGTCCAATTCTTTGCGACCCCATGAACCACAGCACACCAGGCCTCCCTGTCCATCACCAACTCCTGGAGTTCACTCAAACTCATGTCCATTGAATCAGTGATGCCATCCAGCCATCTCATCCTCTGTCTTCCCCTTCTCCCACCTTCAATCTTTCCCAGCATCAGGGTCTTTTCAAATGAGTCAGTTCTTCACATCAGGTGGCCAAAGTATTGGAGCTTCAGACTCAGCATTAGTTCTTCCAATGAATATTCAGGACTGATTTCCTTTAGGATGGACTGGTTGGATCTCCTTGCAGTTCAAAGGACTCTCCAGAGTCTTCTCCAACACCACAGTTCAAAAGCATCAATTCTTCTGCGCTCAGCTTTCTTTATAGTCCAACTTTCACACCCATACATGACTACTGGAAAAACCATAGCCTTGACTAGACGGACCTTTGCTGACAAAGTAATGTCTCTGCTTTTCACTATGCTGTCTAGGTTGGTCGTAACTTTCCTTCCAGGGAGTAAGAGTCTTTTAATTTCATGGCTGCAGTCACCATCTGCAGTGATTTTGGAGCCCAAAAAAATAAAGTCAGCCACTGTTTCCAGCCAGCTTTTTCACTCTCCTCTTTCACTTTCAACAAGAGGCTCTTTAGTTCTTCACTTTCTGTGTATCTGAGGTTATCGATATTTCTCCCGGCAATTTTGATTCCAGCTTATGCTTCATCCAGCACATATTACACATTACACAGAGGAAACAGAGATCAAATTGCCAACATCCACTGGATCACAGAAAAAGCAAGAGAGTTCCACAAAAACATCTACTTCTGCTTTATTGACTACACCAAAGCCTCCTGTGAAGAATTCTTAAAGAGATGGGAATACCAGATCACCTTACTTACCTCCTGAGAAATCTACATGCAGGTCAAGAAGTTAACAGAACCAGACATGGAACCTCAGACTGACCAAACTGGGAAAGAACTACGTCAAGGCTGTACATTGTCATCCTGCTTAACTTATATGCAGTGCCCATCATGTGAAATGCCGGGCGGGATGAAGCACAAGCTGGAATCAACATTGCTGGGAGAGATATCAATAACCTCAGATACCCAGATGACAACACCCTTATGGCAGAAAGCGAAGAGGAACTAAAGAGCCTCTTGATGAAAGTGAAAGAGGAGAGTGAAAAAGCTGGCTTAAAACTCAACATTTAAAAAACTAAGATCATGGCATCTGGGCCCATCACTTCATGGCAAATAGATGGGAAAACAGTGGAAACAATGACAGCTGAAGCTCCAATACTTCGGTCACCTGATGTGAAGAACTGACTCACTGGAAAAGACCCTGATGCTGGGAAAGACTGAGGGCATGAGAAGAGGATGACACAGGATGAGCTGGCTGGATGGCATCACTGACTCAATGGACATGAGTTTGAGCAAGCTTTGGGAGTTGGTGATGGAAAGGGAGGCCTGGCATGCTGCAGTCCATGGGCTCGCAAAGAGTCGGACACCACTCAGCAACTGAACTGAAATATATATTTATATTACATAATATGGTATACATAAACATTGCACATAAATATTAAAATATATGGTAAAAGGCTGAAGATACAGGAGATGTAAAGATGACAAGGCAATGAGATGCAAAGCACAGAGGGACAAAATTAGCCGTGAGCAGGAATGTGATACTTTCACCACTGAGACACAAAGGAAGAACAGAGGTAGTGAGGAGAGTACTAAAAGAAGGAAAGTGAAGAAAACAAAGCGTAAACAGACAGCCTTGATTTCTCAGTGGAAGAGGATGTCAAAGGGGGAAGGGGCTCCCAGGTGAAGTCAGTGGCAAAACAGGGCAAAGAAGTAGGGGATGAAACATTCATAAAAGTACACAGGGGTTGGTGGAGAATGGCAGAAATTCTAACGACACCCTAAAAGACAAACCGTCTGCTGAATGGGTAAACAATGCAAGGACTCCGAGTTCAACTTTCATGCACCATTTATGAATAAATTACTTAAGGTACTAAAGCAAAACAGGGAACAAAAGAAAGATGACAACAGAGGTCCAGGAATAAATAGGCAGAACTAACCTACGAGTATAATGAAGAGAAATTTGAGGATGACAGCATGCTGCCACCCTAGAAGCACATCAGAGCACTCGGCAAACAGTGTGAGTAAGAAGCCGGAAGATACAACATACAGCAAAGAAAGTGTATGTTTCTTCTCTCCACAGTGAAAAAATAATAATAATAATCAGAAATGCCAAGAACCATGAACAAAAATATCCACTGATACACAAGTTATAAATGCATACAAAGGCTGAGTGCAATTTTTAAAAATGAAAATGGCTTAATCTGTTGAAATGACAGGATTTCAAGAGCTTTTTTCTTTTTATTGTGATTTGGTAAAAATTGTTTTGCAGTGAAAATAATAAGATAGCCAGTTTTTAAAAATGTCAAAAAGGCATACATGTCAGCTATGACACAGACACACACAAAAAATCTATTAATAATATGCTTCTGAGTAAAATAACAGGTAAAGAACAAAATGCCTGAAACATCTGTTGAGTACTGTAAGTAAAATGGCCCTAGAGCCTAGCTCCTCCCCTATGATTCTGCAGGAAATAACACACAGGTGGGCATAATATTGTAGGTGCTATTGACTAATTTTCAGCACTACTAATGGAGAGTTCAAGAAGGGACAGACTTTAAATAAGTTACAAAAATAACCAAGAAAAATTTTTAAATTAGGAGAAGTAAAGTTATTTTTTTTCTTAAAGTTGATAAGACACTGAAAAGCAATATTATTTCAAATCATAGTAACAAATAGATTAAACTATTACAACAATTTTTACAACAAATAGGTTTAAAAAAAAGATTATGGTAGGAGTGAAGGAAGACTATTCTCTATGTGCTGTATAAATGATGTGTGCACATGACTTGTTACAGCAACTTTAAAATGCGAAGTTATTGATGGTCAGAAAATAATTTTATGAGCCAGAAAAGGTAAACATAGGATCTCATATCTTGGCCTCCCATTTCTTCTTTATATAAAGTAGTATATAATTTCTGCTTTCTTTGGAGTCTCACACACACACACACACACACACACACACACACACACACACACACGTAAGTGAAAGGGCAGTGGAGAATTGGAACTTTCAGGGGTAGATTATTGATCATAGAAATAAGTCACTGAGAGAACCAGGAAACTGACTAAAGCTAGAAATTCTAAGTTTATACTGGCTTAAAAATCTACCAGGTTACATAAATGTTTCCAATGATCTTGATGCAAGAAAGAAGTCCAGTTGCTCGACTAATCCAACCTGCAGGTCTCCCCTATGACCAAAGAGACCAGGAGTCCAGAGTGACAGAGAAAGTGACCCATGGATCATAGATAAGTAGGAACCAAGTGAAAGCAAGAGATGACTGAAAAAAAAAAATCACAGCAACTACTCTCAATGAGGTCAAAGAGTAGATATTATACAATGTAAAAAACTAAGTAGAAAACCAAGTTTAATATCCCAAAAGCCAAAATGTTCTGGAATGCAAGATTAGAGCCAAGGAGATGGCACTCAAGTGGAGATGGCCAGGCAGCAGTGAGGTGGTGACCAAGAGCAGAAAAGTCATGCCATGAGCCAATGCGGAGTCCTCTGAAGAGAAAGCCAGGCGATGACCAGGAGGACAGCAGGCAAAGCACAGAGCAGGATGAGGGAGGGATAAGACACGCAGCAGGGCTTCAGAGAGCATGGGAGGAGTCAATGCTTCAGAGACAGCCAGCGGGAGCATGACAAAGGCCCAGCAGGGACTTGGGAGTTCTGTACCTCAACCTTCTGCAGAGACACTGGAAAGGCTGAGCTCAGAGGTGTTACCTGAACCAGTCTCAGGTGGTCAATGGATGCTCTTGCTTCTCAGCTTAATTATAGCCTTTACCTCACCCTCACTTCAAGGTAAGAAACAATTCAGTACCTTGGCAGCTGAAACACCTAGTGATGAATAATGAAATGCTTACCCCTACTTTCCGTAAGAGATCCCCCACGATGTTCAGTGCTGATATCCTAGCTGAAGGAGTCAGTGGACTGGTACCAAAACCGTTTGGTATAGCTAGAGAAAGGTAAAAGGCGAGTGATTACTCTGGCAACTCCCTTTACATTTGGGTTTTGTTTCAATATAATACTCTAAACTGTGGATATAGTATAAAGTGGAGATACCACAAATACGTTTAACCATTTTCCAAAGGATATTTAGGTTATATCCAATTTTTCATTATTATAAACAATGCTAAATGGACATATAACCTTAAAATATCTAGACAAGTATTTCTAGAGAAAAGCTTCCTAAAAATAGAACTGCTGAGTCAGAGGACATGCCCAAATTTTCACCTTAATAGTCTACTAAAATGCTCCCTAGGTTGTGTCAATATTAGCAGCCCGTATGGTAGTGCTCTCAATAATAGCAGACATCTTTTTTTGTGTGTGCCCAACTTGATAGTCACTTTAACTTTTGTCTCCTTAAACCAAGAGTCATTTAAGTCTCTTTTTTTGGAAGTCATCTGTTTTATCTTCTGCACTTTTTCCTGCTGGGTTGTCTTTTCTTTAATCAGCCTTCAAGAGCACTTGTAACCTTGCTGGGTATAGATATACAGAGAATCATCCTTTCTCTTATATATACTTCCCCATGTGACATTTATTTATTTTTGGCCACACTATGCAGTACATGAAACTTCCCCAACCAGAGATTAAACCTGTACTTCTGCAGTGGAAGCACAGAGTCTCAGTCACTGGACCGCCACGAAGTCTCAAAGGTCACAACTTTGTCTAACCACCCTCCTCCCTGCATCCTGAGTAATACATGGCACCTAACACATGTCCAATGTGATACAAAGTGCTATACTTTCCTTGGCAGGGATTTCTGGATCTTGTTCTTCCTATTCTACTCGAATTTTATATTTTCAGTATTATTAAATCTGTACTTTTATGGAAAGTTGTTTTAAATGGTTTTCGGAAACAGGCATCTTAACAATAAAATGCAATTACAGACAGACCACTTCATAGAGATCAGCTCTTCAATCCTGCCACTGATTTCTCTAACCGTCGGCTTCTCACTGTCTGTGTGCCAACTTCCTTGCAATGAAACAGCAGCTTTTAGGCCAGCGAAAGTTCATGCCATCAGTTCCAATCTAAAAATGTGTCTCTCTGGACAAATATTCTTGCCTTAGGCTTGACATATCTTCCTTCTGTGCCAGAGCAAGCTCTGTGTCCTATTGACACCCCCATGAGGCTCCAGATAATTCCAATTAGTGCTTAGCTGAAGAATTTTCAGAACTTACCTGCATAATTCTAATTAGTAACATTTAAAAAAAAAAACAGATCTTAAATGTTAATTCTCATATGCCACTAATTCTAAGGTCCTCAAAAATACAAGCAGCCATTCTGAAAAATGACAGCTTTGGATGCCTGCTGTAATCTATATACTGCTTACTCTGTATTCTCAGCAGCAAACTCAGCACATACTGCTGCAATCAGCAACAAAATTACACAGAACTTTTACATACCTTACCTCACCTCACCCTCATAAAAAGACCACAAAAAGGGTGAATTATCTATTCAAGGGCTTCTGAGCACTTAAGTATGGCCAACACAATTATAAACTGTTTAAACTTTTAATTCATTTTAATTAATAAAAATTTAAATAGTCACATTTGAGTGGCTACTGTACTGGGTAGCACAAATATGGAGATAAACGGAGGGCTAACTGTACTAACTGAAATTACTTCATAGCATTCTGAAAGATAAAATCCTGTATTTTAAAAAAGGGTAAGAAGAAAGTACAAGAGAGTGAAGCAGCTGAAATATGATCTGCAAGCTGCAACAACTAAATAAATCTCAATTAAGAGTTTCAGGGTTCCAATATTTACGTTCTATCTAGTGGCTAATCTTTTTTTTGCTTATCTGGATTTTAAAAAACACCTTGACTGATGGCAAAAGGAATATTTTTTATGCACTATTCAGCTATCAATAGTATGTCACCTATGAATATGGCAGCTACTGAGGTATGTCATAGAATGGACATGCCCATCCAAGCCAACTTAGATGAGCCTGAATGGTAACTCAATGAGTCCCTGTACTTTTGGCTTCTAGTCTCCCATGATATGTTCAGTGGCAGGGCCCAGAAATAAAACTGCATTTAAATATGATCCCAAAACTTGTAACAAAGTGGCATAAACACAAAAAAGGACACACAACAGAAAAAAATTCAGTGTTAATAATAGTTGACTTTAAGCACTAAGACTGCAGATGAATTTTATTTTTTCTCTTGTTTATATTTTTATATTTTTCTACATGAACATGTGTTACTGCTATAATCAAATCAAATTTCCTTAAGATCTTCAACTTTTTTAAATTTCAATTTATTAAGCTGTTCTTACCTCAAATGTAGCTCTCACTTCACTGTTTCCTATATATGAGTGAGTGGTGTAGGAGAACAATTGCTTCTGTTTCATGTACAGCTAGACTAAACCAACCTTTAAACTAAAAAGACTGCTTAAACCTTAGAAACCCCTGCTTCATCAGCAAAGCCTCTTAGTTGATAATCAGCCATAGGTTCAGAAAGAAAAGACATTACAAACCTTTCGGTGAAGGAAAACTGTTCTCTGTTCCTTTGCCAACAGGGGTAGCTGGCAAAGAAAGTGATGCTTGGACAGCAGAATCCATCTTTTCGCAGTCCAGCGTTGGAGAACTGGGAGCTGATTTTCTAGTTACTTCCTGTTGTCTTTCCCGAACAGCTAGTTCTTGCCTTAAATCTGTAAAATGTTGCAAAGGTAGCAATATTCACTAGAGGGAGCAAATACATCAAGGAAAGTTACATCTGAGATGCCATAAAGACATTCTTCCTAAATTACTTTTCAAAAATGATTTTCATATTTAATAGTTTTTACTTCCAAGGGAATAAAAACGACAACCCTACTGTCTAAATGGTCATTTAGAATTTTAAAATGCTATAAATGTAACAATTATTCTGCCTTTATGCAAAAATAAGGCAGAGTCTGAAGCAGAACGCACAGTCAACAGATACGACACAAATATAAATATTCTTTACCAACTTATTTGCTTTTATTTTGAAATGATGATGTAGTTTGGGGATTATTACAAGATCCATGAAGAGCAATTTTGTCAGTTTTAATGGGTTAACATTCTTTTACCCATTTTCCTA
This sequence comes from Budorcas taxicolor, assembly GCF_023091745.1. Lineage (NCBI taxonomy): Eukaryota > Metazoa > Chordata > Mammalia > Artiodactyla > Bovidae > Budorcas > Budorcas taxicolor. Next base: position 27,857,870 of record NC_068928.1, on the reverse strand, counting down.
TGAAATATTTTGTTTTAGAAAGGAAGTAGTCAAAATAGTTGCAAACTACTTTCTGGTTTTCAAATATTTAATTTTTAACCCAAAATTAATGTTCTCTTTTCCTGTAATGCAACAGATCAATAGCAAGAATACTTGCTAACTGTATGATTCCACATATATTAGGCATGTAAAATGTAGCAGTTCTCCCTTATCTGAGGAGAGTATGTTCCAAGACCCCCAGCAGATGATTCACTGAACGAGACAGCAAAAAATGTCACCCTGTTACTCAGAATGGTGCACAATTTAAAAGTTAATGAATCGCTTATTTCTGGAATTTTCCACTTAATATTTGCAGACTGCAGCTGACCATGGGTTATTGAAACCGTGGAAAGCAAAACCATGGATAAGGGGGGACTACTGTAGTCGCACATAACAACAGAAAGTAGAACTGCAGTTGTCAGGGCTCAGGAAGGGAGAAATGGGGATTTGTTGTCCAATAGGCAAAGAGTTTCAATACTACAAGATGAAAAAATTCTAGAGGTCTACAAAACAATGTGAATATAGTTAACATTACTGACTTGTACCCTTAAAAATCATTAAGATGATAAATTTTATGTTACTTTTAACCACAATTGTAAATTTTAGAATAGGATAAAGTTAATATTTTATACATTATATAAATTATGAGAAGTTCTTCAAATGAATAAAGCCCCCCAAAAAAGGAAGTCATTAAAAAAATTTTTATTGGCTGCACAGTTTGTGGGATCTTAGTTCCCTGACCTGGGATCAAACCTAGCCCCCTAGCAGTGAGACTTGAGTCCTAACCACTGGACTGCAAGAGAATTCCTGAAAAAACAATTTTTAAAAGACCCAATAAACAGACGAAAAGTTTTCACAAGTACCAACCAAAAAACTACAAATTAAAAGCAAGATGATATTAGACAAGAAGTTTGAGATGGACATGTACACACTGCTATATTTTAAAAGGATAATCAACAATAACCTACTGTAGAGTACATGGAACTTTGCTCAGTGTTATGTGGCAGCCTGGATGGGAGGTGGGTTTGGGGGAGAATGGATATATGTATTATATGGCTGTCCCTTTGCTGTTCATCTGAAACTGTCACATTGTTATTTAGCTAAACCTCACTACAAAATAAAAAGTTTAAAACAATAAAATTTTAAAAACTTAAAAAAAACAAACCAAACAATGTGATATTGGGAATTCCCTGGTAGTCCAGTTGTTAGGACTCCTCACTTTCACCATCAAGGGCTCGGGTTCAATCCCCGGTTGGGGAACTAAGACAGCACAACCAAAAATTTTTTTTAATTTAAAAATAAATAAAAACAATATAATATCAATTTTCAAACAATTTTTAAATTTACAATACTAGAAAACAGTATTCACAATACTAGTGAACAGTGTGAGGACGACTGAGAGGCCTCTCAATCACTACCAAAGTAAAGGTACCTAAAAAGTAATTTAGGAGCATCTGTTACAACCATTAAAGACACTTATATTCTTTGCTATTTCTAAGAATCTCGTCTAAGAAAATCAAAGATACCCCCAAATAGTATGTACAAGGACTCTATTTACAGCACTATGTATAGCAAAAATGTAACTTCCAATAACAAAGGACCTATTAACGAGTGAAAAAAAAAAAACATGGTTCAATTATATAAAGGAAGAAAACAAAACAGGTATGCTTATGTATAGTTATAAGAAGACTGGAAAGACACCAAACTTTGGTGAATTCTCTCAAGGTAAAGAGATTAACAGTGACTTTTAGTTTCTTCTTTACAATGCTCTGTATTCTAACATGCATAAAAGAATAAAAGAGGGAGGGGAGGAAAATTTTAAAAGAAAGTATATATTCACTATATGTATTATACACACATTTACTGCAATATACACCGAAGAATTGATGCTTCTGAACTGTGGTGTTAGAGAAGACTCTTGAGAGTCCTTTGGACAGCAAGGAGATCCAACCAGTCCATCCTACAGGAAATCAGTCCTGAATATTCGTTGGAAGGTTAGCTCCAATATTTTGGCCACCTGATGCAAAGAACTGACTCACTGGAAAAGACCCTAATGCTGGGAAAGATTGAAGGCGGGAGAACGGGATGACAGAGGATGAGATGGTTGGATGGCATCACCGACTCAGTGGACATGAGTCTGAGTAAGCTACAGGAGCTGGTGATGGACAGGGAAGCCCGGAGTGCTGCAATCCATGGTGTTGCGAGGAGGTGGACACAACTGAGCTGAACTGAACTGATACTGCAATATGCACACATATATAATGCTGCTGCTGCTAAGTCGCTTCAGTCGTGTCCGACTCTGTGACCCCACAGACGGCAGCCCACTAGGCTCCCCCGTCCCTGGGATTCTCCAAGCAAGAATGCTGGAGTGGGTTGCCACTTCCTTCTCCAATGCGTGAAAGTGAAGTCGCTCAGTCGTGTCCGACTCTTAGAGACCCCATGGACTGCAGCCTACCAGGCTCCTCCATCCATGGGATTTTCCAGGCAAGAGTACTGGAGTGGGGTGCCATTGCCTTCTCCGATATATAATGCTATTATGTGCCTAACACAAAATTATTTAGGTACAAGGAAAAGGAAAAAATCCAAATAAAGCAAGCAGTATCTGCACAGTGGTGATGACTAAGACTTTGGGAAACAGACCAGGTCTGAATCCCAACTGACAAGCTAGAAGACCTTGGACAAAACCCAAACTTACTGTGCCTCGGTTTTCTAACCTATAAAATGGGTATAATAATACCTACCTCCTAGAGTTGATGATATAGCTATTAAGTCAACAGACTAAAAGTACATGGCATAGTGTCTGACCAAAGCATACAAATGAACAGCTTTAAAAAGTTGATCCTGAAGCAAGCTTAGCACTCTGGCTTAGCGACAGTAAGTGATAAATATTTTTTAAGTTATAAATTTTACCTCTTGCTTCATCCTTTAACCTCTGCACAGAGACCAACAAAGATTCCTTTTCATCAAGTTCACTTTCTAAAAATGCATTTCGTTCAATGGCTTGATTTAGCCTTTGTTCAAAGTCTTCCAGTGAAACTATTGTTGCCCTAAAAAAAAAAAAATTAGAGTCCAAGAAGTAAACAAATAATGTGCAACTAGCTACTACAAAAGGAAACAGTCAGTTTATCTCGTGCTATTTCCTGACCTAGAAAGCCTGGCCCAGCTGAAAGAAAATGATCTCACCCCTTCTGACCTCTGGTGCATTTACTGTCTCTATTATCATTTGGCCATTCAATATATTCTTTTCTTTTATATTCCTATCTAAAGTCCTTCAAGTTTCTTAAAGACAGGCTACTTATTATACAAGTTCTATCTCCCCACTGGATTTTAAACATGTTTCAATGAAGTTTACACATTTTCAGGAAGAAAACTGTTCAGCGATTTCAGAGTATGTAAGAATATGTAAAAATGTACTAAGAATTTGTTTAAAACACAGTCCCAGGTCCCCATCCACATACTTTCTTCCTATCAACCCTTTTCTTCTTCCTGCATTTCTCATTTATTCAGCAAACACTGACAGGTACCTACTATGTGCCCTCCATCCACTATGTGCTAACTGGCTACAGAATTAAAATTTCCTAACCTCAAGTTAGAACTCTCAATGCCATGTCCAATTTTCCCAAGTCCTGTCAACTGTCTCTCAGCTCCAATCTTTTACCCCAGGCTTAATTCTTCACCCATTCCTGGTGGCTCAGACAGTAAAGAATTTGCCTGTAATGCAGAAGACCCAGGTTCGATCCCTGGGCTGGGAAGATCACTGGAGAAGGGAACGGCTACCCACTCCAGTATTCTTGCCTGGAGAATCCCATGGACAGAGGAGCCTTGCGGGCTATAGTCCCTGGGGTCACAAAGTCAGACACAACTGAGCCACGAACAAATCAAAACATCATCTGGGTTACTCCAAAATGGTCTTCCCATCTTCTCCTCCCTACTTCTAATTTCTCAGTAATATTTTTCAAATCACAATCTGATAACACTCCTTTGTTTAAAAAACTCTTGAGAGTGCCCCTTTGCTTACAGAATGACTTTCAAACATAGCCAAGCACAAGGTTCTCCGCAACCTGGCCCCAAACACCTTCCAGTCTTATCTTGTTCAGCCAAACTGTCTTTACGCACTTCAACTGAAGTAAAATATTTAAACACCTCATGCTCTTTTCCTGCCTCTCTGCCTTTGAATCTCTCTCTTCATCAGTTAACATCTACTTCTTGCAGACCCAGCTTCCCTAGTTACTAAGGGTAGTTGAGCGGCTCCCTTCTCTATTCCCTGGAGCAGCTTGTACATTCTTTGTATTAATACCAGTGCTATCACATGGACTGTCCATATCTATCATGCCCAAGGGCAGTGGCAAGCTTATCTTTGTATCCTCAACTCTAGCATCATGTCAAGCATTTCAGAGTTACTCAAATATTAAGCAAAGAAATCTCAGACAATGACTGTAAAGTAATACAAATTACATTTGGGATGGTTAAGAAACAATGATAGATATATTAAATCTTGGCAAAGTAATGGCAAGTTCCTATAGGCTGTTCAGCAAAATCGTAATAGAAGCATTATTTCAAGAAAATTCACTGGTAAGTATTAAAACAGAAGAGAAAAGGAGTGAAAACTTACGGACAGATCAGTTAGGAAATAACTGCAGGATTCAGGTATACAACATGAGGACCTTCAAAAAGTGTCATAATATTGAGAACACAGAGGGAAGACGGAGGAATGAATGAGTCCTTTTAAAGAAAAACCAACAGGATCCACAATGGTACATGAAAGGAGGAAAAAGGGAAAGAAAAGCTTCGAAGGGCATTATCTAGGGAGATAAGGATTTTGGGCACGTTTCAATGTGAGGACTTACAGGTGACTTGAAATACCAAAAGGAATTGTTCTGGGACTAAGATTTAGGTAACTGGTTTAATCTAAAATAACTTTTTAATCACAGATTGCCAACTTCAGTTATTCTAACAATATGCACATCATTCACTTACCTTTTTGCTCGCTCCAGGTCATCATTGGCCTGTTCCAGTTCTCTTACATACTTATGTAACTGCTCCTTAATGGCCCGAGTCTGACTTAAATCATCTTCTAATACTGAGACCTGCTTGTAGCTCTGTGCATATTGATGTTCTAGCTTCTCCTGAAGGAGTGGGTATTATAGGAAGGAAAGAACGCGTCATTAGCCTATAGTTTTCTTTAATAAAGCAAGTAACCCAAATAAGAGGCAGGTTGCGGCAGGATCCAAAAAATTCACCCACAATCTGATAGTACTCTTTTCTCCTTTTTACAATGGTAAAATGACACATTCATTCCCAGTGCTTTAATTCATATAATATTAGTCAATCACTTCTCTTAAAGAAATCTAATAATGATCTCTCTGAAAAGAGGTAAAATAGTAAAATTGTTGCCTTAATAACCTCTGGGTTCTCAGGCTGAATGCAGCCCAGGGTAAACACAAAGCAGCTGAGTGACAGAGTTCAAATTTCTTACACCTTGCCTGCTCTAAACCTACCCCCTACCCAGACACAGCAACACCGCTCAGGCATGTGATGAACAGCAGCAAGAGAGGTTAACCCTTCTACTCCTGAAAATTCCTTGTTAGAAGGGAATTTTTAAAAATTAAACTCCAAAACTAAAGTGACCATAAACGATAATGAAATAAATATATGTGTCATACAAAGATAATTTTAAAGTACTACAGAATGAGCACTCTATCATAACAATCAGACGGCCTTTTTCTTCCAGGCAGTTTTTGACAATATAGAACTACAAAATAATATTATAGAGCTAGGAACATTATAGCTAAAAGAATTGACAGCTACAGAGTTTTGAAGTGAATTTCTGAACTCTAAAACACCTTTCCCTTGGTTCCACAAAAACAGTTTATGTCAAAAATTCACTTTAGGCCTTTTTACATGTTTATGTTGCCTGCTGCTCTTAAGCTCCACCTATAAGAATGTATTTCTCACTTTAACAAAACCCAGCCAAAAAGACACCAGCTTATACTGCCACAATTACCTTCAATGCTTCTACTTCATACTTCAGTCTTTGGTTATCAGCTTGCAAGTCTCTATTTCTCTGTTCAGCCTGTACTAATTGTGCCTCCAACTCTGCCTCTAATTCTCTGCTTCCTTCCTGGAATTCAACTAGCTCATCCCGAGCTTCCTGGAAGCTAGTCAGAAACAAAGTGGGAAAGATCAGTTATAGTAGAAACTGTAAGGATCGTCCTGAAGATGATTATATATCAATTCAAAAATTTTCACCTGAGTGTTATGCTACCATAAAATATACTAAACAATAAAGGCAATCTATTTTGCATCTCTTACTCTATACATTCAGGGTTCAATGAAATAAGTTATAAGCCATAAAAGGATTCACGTTTTATACACTCACCCCTTTCTTATTTAACATATTGACAAAGAAGCACATATGACTATCCACAAATCAGTTTTAACATTTAGATGTGTTTTTTCCAATATAATTGGTTTCCTCTGTAATTCTATTTAATTTTATGCATTAAAAATGTTATTCTGAGAAGGGTTCCGTAGATTTTCCCAGCCTAAAAAGGTATCTATGGCACAAAAAAAGGACTATGAAGTCTCGCCATAGACACACCTTCCATATAACTAGCATGATACAGTAACTGGCTTCAGCAATAATGAAATAGCAATAAAAGGTTTAATAAGTCTTAGTAAACTGCTAACCAAAGTAGGAAGATGTATATATACTTTAAAAAGATTTCATTTTAAAAAGAAATTTGTTTTATTACTTAAAAGATTACCTAAAAGTTCACTCAAGTAACTGAAATAATTGAGATTTTCTAAAATACTCCATATACCCCCGAAACTCCTGTCCCTCCCTCAAAGCTTTGTTGGCTCCAGACACTGATAACACCTGCCCAAAGAGTCTGCCCTATGGAGTCCCAGACAGCTTATTAGAATCTCTGAAAGACCAAAAACATGAGGCAGAATCAGTGTACACCCAGCAAGCCAAAGATAGCCAAGAGCAATACGCTTTCTAAAAGGAGGTAAGCTACCAGAAGAAATCATAAATGACACTGTTTTCTTACTATTTTAATAATTCAAGTAATGTAAGGTTTTACGGCACTTTATCTTAAATACAAGCAATGTTATTTTGTTATGATTATTTCTAGAATCCCAATCCTATACTGGAAACTCTAAATTTAGCTTTGTTAAAACAAAAGAAAAAAGAGCAAAAAGTTAGAGATTATGTATTCCAAATTCCTCTTCTATTTCTAGGATGCTTTCTGGCATTACCTTTGTTTATACTTCAAGGAAAGTTCCTTCCAATAAGCAGTTTCCTCCTTTAAACTTGAAAAATCTGGTATATCTTCACCATCCATGATCAAGAAAGCCTGAGAAATGTTAAAGAGGAAAATAAATTGAGAACATAGGAATCTTAGTAAAAAGATAAAACCTGGGACAACACTCAATCTGCAGCATTCTGGGGGGAGTCAAACATGAAAGACTCTGAGGGGTTAACACTCTATAAACTCAGTCACATAAATCACTTGGCTGCCCCACTTGCAGGGACCACCAACATCACGGACAGGCTCAGGAGAGGAGATGAACAAGGTCACGGAAGCCAGGTGAAGCACTTTTGGTGACAGCACTGGCTTTGGGGTTGGCCCCACAGATCCGCCTGCAGCTGGTTTACCGCTAACTGATCTTCTGGGAATCAGGTGACAGAAAACAAGTTTATTATCAAAGCTGCTATTACCTGCATGCCCTTCTCTGTTGTATTGATACAACTGCTTCAAAACACCTGCTTGAAACATTTTATGCCAGGTGACCCTGCCAGGAGATCAAGCACATTCCCAATAATTTAAATCATTACATTTCTAAAAGTTAAGTCCCAAGCTTCCTCCATTAAAGTCCACTAATCCTAAAATTTCAATGTTATTTCATCTCGGTTCTTCTTCCAATGCATTCAGAGTGGGTGAAAAAGTATTTGCTTAGTTATTAATCCTGTATTTGGACTGACTACCTAAAATTCCCCATTGATTGTCAGGCCAAATAGAATACCAAAGACACCAGGCTTATCCCAGATTCACACCGAAGTGATTCAGTCTTACTTCCTCTACTTTATATTCCAGCAATACTGTTCAAAACTGTCCTAAGGCACCATTCTGCTTCGGTCTGGATATTTTTCCTACCTGGAATGGCTCTCCTTCCTTGTGCATTTGGAAAGCTCCTATTTATCCTTTAAAAGCCAGCTGTCATCTTTTCCAGAAAGCATTTCCTGTCCTCACCAATACAGCACCAAAATCTCCCAGCGTCTTGGCTACCTCTACGCATAGGATTACATGAATACACTTAACACATAGTAATACATTTGCTTATAACTGTGTCCCCTGTTAGGCTGTGTATTATTCTTACTGATTTCAACTCCAGCACACTGCCTATACTATAGCTGATACTCAATAATATTTATTAAATTAAACCAAAATTGATTCAACCTAATCCAAAATGGGTAGTGAGAATTGAAGGCCAGCTTTAAACGTAAATTAATACAACTTGGGAGTTGTAGAGAATGTAGAATTCATCCAGCACAACCCACTACTCATGAATGTTTAGAAGAGACACAGACAAGAGCACATATACAACTTCAACTTGAGGAGGTATACAAGAGAGAAGAATGGCTTTCAGCTGAATAAAACTAAAATGTAACTATATACATTCAGTGTAATGCCTTTGCAGCTTACTGCAGTTTTTTCAAACTGGTTTTAGTTAAGTCTTTCCCGACCACAATGTCCATTACTACTTTTGGCATGTTGGTCAATCTTCCAATTAACTTAAATAAAAGACGCTGATGCTGGGAAAGAGTGAGGGCAGGAGAAAGAGGCAACAGACAATGAGATGGTTGGATGGCATCTCTGATTCAATGGACATGAGTTCGAGCAAACTCTGGGAGACGGTGAAGGACAGCGAAGCCTGGCGTGCTGCAGTCCATGGGGTCGCAAAGAGTTTCTGAGAAGGCAGGACCTGTGTTTTACTTATAAATCCCTTCTGCATTACAAGAAACATGAAACACAGTAGAAATTCAATATCTGAATCTGACTTACAATCTTTTTAAATTATTCCCTCTTTGCTCCCAAAGTACTGCTTTCCTTTATTAATATTGAAATTCCTATTTCAGAAATGTGAGGGTAGTTTATTTCTACCTCACAACACACCACCATGTATTATACCAGGATTATAAAACCTACCATTCTCAGCTAGACAAAATTATCAGTCTGAGGCATGCCAAGCCGCATTCACAGCCACTTATAAAGCTCAATATAAGCTCCACATCACAGAATAGGGAGCTGATGGAGCTTACTGGGAAGAGCCTTAGAGACACCCTGCACACTAGCTACCTAAAATAATCATTGTCTAGCCCTTAATTCTTTTTTTTTAAATCTTCGTTTGGGTCTTAACTGCAGCCTGCAGGATCTTCAATCTTAGTTGCAGCATGTGAGATTCGGTTCCCAACCCAGGGATCGAAATTTCTGGGCTCGCTGCACTGGGAATGCAGAGTATTAGCCACTGGACCAACAGGGAAGTCCCCCAGCCCTAAATTCTTAAATATATATGGACAACCAAGAACCACCAAACAAATGAGAAAAGACAGTAGCATAAGTAAGAAAATCCAAGGACCTATGGCACCTAGAGGAAACATAATTCAGGAAAGGAGAGAACTACTTTTTTCTCATAAAACACCTCAGGAGGGTTAGAGAGCTACAAAAGAAGAGAGAAACCCAAGAACTGGACAGCACAGGGTGCAAGAAACAGTGGCTCCAACCCAGGACTGCAAAGAAGAAACCACCCAAGATGATGCCTAGTCCATTACGCCCAGAGTCACTCAGCCCAGATGTCTTCTTAGCTTTATGTTCACTTGATAGCCATCTCAGTCCCTTAAATATTTTTGTTGTCATGCTTTGGACTTTCTCTGGGTTACATATATGCCTTTCTGAAGGTGAGGAACTGATGCTACTTCGGCATATCAACGTTTTATTCACGGGTAGGATACTTTAAAGTTTCCAGCATTCCCTCTGTTAGCATGCAGCATTTGATTCTGGTGACCATGTGGAAGTGTCCTTATGGAAGTTCCTAAGGACTACTAGATGCCTTCCTTGGCATCTAACATTTGAGTGTGTCAGTAGCTCAGTTGTATCTTGACTCTTTTCAACCCCATGAATTGGGGCCCATGAGGCTCCTCCATCCATGGGATTTTCCAGGCAAGAATACTGCAGTAGGTTGCCATGCCCTTCTCCAAGGGATCGTCCCGACCCAGGGATCGAACCCGGATCTCCCTCATTGCAGGCAGACTCTTTACCATTTCAGCCACCAGGGAAGCCCATCTAGTATTTACTTGAATGTATTTGAATGTGGAGCCAACCCTTCTACAAATACGGTTAGAGTTGTTTTTATCTACAAATGTTATCATTCACATGCCCAGTTTCAGACTTTTCTGTATGAGGCTTTTAGTTGTTGACCCATTCAAACAGTATCAGAAGACCTACAGCAGTTACTATTCTGAAGACTGTTGAGAACGGTTCCCTGAGCAATCTCACTGTTTACAACTGTGGGTATACTGTCAGTCAGTTCAGTTCACTCACTCAGTCGTGTCGAACTCTTCGCAACCCCATGAATCGCAGCGCACCAGGGCTCCCTGTTCATCACCATCTCCCAGAGTTCACTCAGACTCACGTCCATCGAGTCAGTGATGCCATCCAGCCATCTCATCCTCTGTCGTCCCCTTCTCCTCCTGCCCCCAATCCCTCCCAGCATCAGAGTCTTTTCCAATGAGTCAACTCTTCGAATGAGGTGGCCAAAGTGCTGGAGTTTCAGCTTTAGCATCATTCCTTCCAAAGAAATCTCAGGGTTGATCTCCTTCAGAATGGACTGGTTGGATCTCTTTGCAGTCCAAGGGACTCTCAAGAGTCTTCTCCAACACCACAGTTCAAAAGCAGCAATTCTTCGGCACTCAGCCTTCTTCACAGTCCAACTCTCACATCCATACATTACCACAGGAAAAACCATAGCCTTGACTAGATGGACCTTTGTTGGCAAAGTAATGTCTCTGCTTTTGAACATACTATCTAGGTTGGTCATAACTTTTCTTCCAAGGAGTAAGTGTCTTTTAATTTCATGGCTGCAGTCACCATCTGCAGTGATTTTGGAGCCCAAAAAAATAGTCTGACACTGTTTCCCCATCTATTTGCCATGAGGTGATGGGACCGGATGCCATGATCTTCATTTTCTGAATGTTGAGCTTTAAGCCAACTTTTTCACTCTCCTCTTTCACTTTCATCAAGAGGCTTTTTAGCTCCTCTTCACTTTCTGCCATAAGGGTGGTGTCATCTGCATATCTGAGGTTATTGATATTTCTCCCGGCAATCTTGATTCCAGCTTGTGTTTCTCCCAGTCCAGCGTTTCTCATGATGTACTCTGCATAGAAGTTAAATAAGCAGGGTGACAATATACAGCCTTGACGTACTCCTTTTCCTATTTGGAACTATAAGGTATCCATTTGTCCCTGGTTTTCTGGTTCTCAAATAGGGCCATATTAATACAACTACCAATTTTTCCATCAGTGTCCCCTGGCAACTCACGTTTTAAACAGCCCTTCCTGTAAAATTTCTTGAGCATCTAGTTCTATTTCTCATACCCTCCTTGTCTAACTACTTAGCTCAAAGTCAAATGACTCTAGCAAAATTATTTTAATGTGTTTTTATTTTACACAGGCTTCTGCTTTTTTTTTTTTCTGAATCTTATGTGAACTGAATGTTGACTACATTTTTTCTAATTAACAGGCTACTTTTAGAACTCGCTTATTGGTCCCTCAAACAATCTATGCCAGAAGCCTTTTACTAAAGGACCAGCTTTTCCAGAACAAGCCAATTAAAAACACTTAATAGGGTAACAGGTGGTAGGAGTAGCTCAGTCTGGGCTCTTAACTGGACTTGCAGTTTGGAGACCAGAGTGTGGAGCCAAACTGCCGGGATTTCAATCAGTGTCCTCTACTCACGACCTTGAGCAAGTTACTTAACCACTCAGTGACCCATTCCCTCACCTGTAAAATGGGGATAATAATTAAAATAGGGTTGTAAAGAAGATTAAGGGAGTTAATATTTGCAAGTACTAAGTACAGAGTATGGTACACAGTAAACACAGCATAAATTTCATTAAATTATTCTTAAAAACTGGTCATTCAGTTGCAGGCCTGTGAAGTATAACCACAATGCTTCAGAATTTAAAATAAATGATTCCTTAAAATTAATCACCTCCGGAAGTTCTGTGCATATTTCAGTTACACCACCATTACTGAAAACATCTCTAAAATCTCTTTTGGAATAGCCATGAAGAGCCAGATTAAAAAATAAACAGAAAACCCTTTCTTTGTGGTCACATCTCATTTCTACTGCTTCCTAACTGGTATTATCCAGCTTTATCACTCTAATTTTATTCATTAGACTTATCCTTTCCAAAAATTGAGTTTTTCACAAATAAAAATTTGCCACCACTACAGACATTCAAAAGGCCTTCTCGGGGGTATAAAGACAATCTGTTCATTTTGCTTCAAGTTAGAGCAGGAAGATGTGTTATTTGAAACTATGTAACTGGAGATATTAGGCCACAGAAAATTAGCCAATACAGAAAACTACACTGCTACCAAAAAAATGCTTTAATGACACATCTGTAATCTCCTGAAGCTGAAATGAAGGTAGATAACTACATACTCTTCCCCACTACACAAATCTTCCCTCAATATCCTGTCTCACGGGGATGGAGTGTGAATCCCAAAATAATGACAACTTTTACATGGGGCGTTATCACACTGTGTGTGACCTTCAGATACCTAGCAACTGTGCATAAAACTGCCTGTCTTAAATGCTATATTTACAAAGAAACTATTCTTTACAATGCTAAGAAAATCCATTTCATATGATTTTGCCTCCTTGTTAATAGTTATAGAATCAACTAGTGAGACTGGAAGTTATTCTGGAACTTACCGCAGATAATCAATACTTTTTTACCAAAATTCTTCTACTCCCAAAGGTGACAATTACAGAATTTTAAACTCTTCAGTCAGTAATAAATATGGTCCTCCTTTTGGTCCTGACTATCAAACTTCTTTTTCTACCTCATGAAGTGGTCAGCAACTTAAGTCAGAAGTAATTTTAAGCTTCAGTGACCAAATTTATCCCAGCATGACTTAAGATGCAAATAAAAATAAGCTTCGGCGATGTCATGAAAGCAAGCTCTTAAGATTTTACTGAGGTTTCTACTTAAGTGTTCCTCATCCAATTTCAATTTAATTTAAAAAGCCAAAACAAAACTAAAAAACAAATGCTTCCTAAGATTTCTACCTGGGCCAGGTCAACTTGCAACTAGGACTAGCCAAAGGTTTTTTGTTGTTGTTGCTGTTCCTTCTGATCTTTTAAACTTTAATAAAGATTCAGAAGAGGTATCTTAGTTCCCCTTGATTCTCTTCAACACATGACTTAATGCTGTTTTTCACTTCACCAACTTCATGATTTAGCAAAGCCAGTGCCCTATTTCATAAACCGATAAAAAGCAACACAACTCATCCGACAAAATAATTAGCCAGCAACCATGAACAAGTTCCAGCGTAGAATTTATCTTAGAAGCAGTTCTTATCCTAGGTGGGTCTGCTCAAAAACATTTCAATAAATCTACTAGCTTCTGGTATATTTTTAACAAGCCAGATTTTCTACTTTGCTTTCTACCTGAGAAAGGTAGAAAAATCCCACTAAAAGAAACCAGAACTCCAAGCCAGGAATCGTAAATCCTGAACCACGTGAAGCCCCTCACGGTTGAGAGAGTCCACAGTAGAAATCACCCCACCTGTTCTCAATTCCCCCATCCGTCAAATGGCGATATGAGAACCAGGCACAACCGCTAAAACCAGGTGACGAGGTTAAAAAAGGAGAGAGCAAGAGTGTTCCGTGAAGGCGCTACAGAATCGTAATGAAATTATCAGCACTGAAAGAATCCTCAATTCCTCAGCAAACTTAAAGATTACTTTGTTGCTTACCAACACGGGGTAAAAAAAAAAAAGGTGAGCACAAGCAGTCCGAACCCGTTTGGTGACACTTTTCTGAACTCCAGAAAGTGTCCGCAGTTAAAGGCGGACAGTCAGAATGCCACCGGAGCCCAAGGTGGGCAGCTTCCGCCCTCGCCCCCCGCGGGAGAGGCGCAACGAGAGTTCAAAATCCAACCCGGCTCCGAACCACCTTCCCAGCTGAAGTGATGGGGGAGGGGGGCGGACTGGGCTTGCCGCTGCCACCTTCAAAGGAGCCGCTCCTTGCGCCACCAGCGCCGGGGCCCACGGTGCCACGTCCCGGCCTCCGTCCCCGCCACCCCTCACCCCTCCCCCGGACGCGGACACATCCTCCCGAGACCGCCCGGCTCGCTTCCTTCCAGGCGCCCCCGGTGGGCCACACCTCGGACCAGGGCGTGGAAGGGGCAGTTAGAGCGGTTGGAACAGTTACCCCTGGACTGGCCGCCCCGGAACCCAGGCCTGGCCCAGCCTCGGACACAGCCTCCGGGCTGGCAGGCTCCCCGGGGACAGGCCTAAGGCGTAGCCGGCTCGGCCCGGCGCCCTCCGGGGCGGCCCCGCACCGCAGACTCACCTCCAACGTGTCAAAAGCGCATGTTCGCCGCCCCTCGACCGACGTCTCCGCTCTGCCGGCCAGGCCAGGCCCGCCCAGCCGTTCAGCTCCGCTCCCCTCCGCAGCCCTGAGCTCCACTCCGCGTACCTCCGCGCCCGGCTCCTCCCCGACACGTCAGGAGCTGCCTGGGTGTCCGAGGCCATTCTGTGACGCACGGGGGCGGGGTTCTGAGCATGCGCGCGAGCGTGGGGGCGGCCTGGGCGGGGCTGTCGGGAGAATGGCGTCACAGGGGGTCGGGCCAGGCCCGACGGGCTGACGTCAAGCAGGCGGCGGCCGTCAGTGCAGGTGAGTTTGCGACCTTCGCGGTATCCCGAAAAGGCTCTGAGTTCGGGAAAGTGGCATCACCGTCGGTGACAACCTGCCTCCCCATCTTCAGCCACCAACCGAGTCCCGCAAGTTACTGTTTCAGTGTTTCCATGTATAATAAGATTTCACCTCCGAGTCACCTCCACCACCCATAGAATACCAGGCGTATCCTAGTCCCCATCACTCTGACAAAGACCTGTGTTGTTTTTACAGCAATCCCGCTAGGTGAAATTTTATACTACTTCTTGTCTTCCTCCAGAAAAACGTAAGTTCCATGAGAATCGGAACCTCATTCCTTTTGTCTCCCAGAAGATAGCTTGGTGCCAGGCACAACGTGGGCGTTCAAATATTTGTTGATTGAACTCGTTGAGGGCACCAAGGAAATACACATATTTCCACTTGTATATTTTATATACCTAAGCGTATATTTATGTAAGTGTGTATCTGTGTGTGTGTGTGTGTGTGTGTGTGTGTGTTCATTCCCTTAGGACTTCCAACTAATGGAGTCCATTTCATTTATACATATTCCCCCCAGGAGACTTGGAGAAGGAAGAGAGGGGAAAGGAACCAGCTCAGAAGGAGAATGATGGGTATCTGCTTAGGGAGGGAAAACTTGAATAGAGCTGTTTTAAAAAACAATTTTTGGATCTTTTTGCTGTGTAATGTACAACATAATTCTCCGTGGTGTCAGCGCTCTTGGGATTGGGTATATGAGGTTTTTGGACACAGTGATCTGTAAGACAGATTTCAAGGTGAGAACAAGGTGAGCCTGAGAGGTTCAGTTATGTTTTTGAGGGCATGGACATAAACAGGAACAGCGCAAGATAGATTCTAAGAGGTATCCAAGTCAGTGAAAATCAAAGAAATAATTAATGGGGTTGTGGGAAAGCTGACGCCTTGAACTAGATTCTAAAAAGCTCATGATAATAATAAGACTAGTTCGTTTTTGTTCTACCATTTGTATGTACTGGCAATTGTGCTAAATGCTTGGCTTGCATAATTTAATTTTTAACAATGACTCCATGATATAGGTACCATTATTACTCCCAGTTTACCAAGAGGAAATCGAGACTCAGCAAGATGAAATTGCCCAAGGTCACTCAGCTAGATAAAAAGAGGACTTAAGGTTCAAACCCACCTAGTCTGGATTGTCTAACTCTAGAAACCAGACTGTTAACCACTACTGTACTTCCACTAAAGAAGTGGGGTTATTGGGACTTCCTGGCAGTTCAGTGAGTAAGACCCTGCCCTTCCACTGGAGGGGCATGGGTTCAGTCCCTGCTTGGAGAACTAAGACCCACATGCCATGTGGCACAGCCAAAAAAAAAAAGGGCTATTAATAACTACCATTTATTGGACTAGAGAACTGTGCTGAAAGCTTTACATACATCTCCTCACAAGCAGCTTGTGAGACTGAAATTATTACATCCATTTTTTATGTTGGAAAACTGAGGCCGAGGGGAGCTGAGGTTTAAACCCAAACAGGTCTCAGTCCACGCCAAGTGACCTGGGACATCACAGAAGCCTATGATCTCATCCTCCAGAGCACAGCCCCAGCCAGGAAAGCAGAGCCCCAGAGGTGAGTAAGCAGGGAGGCCTTCCTACGGACCTGCTGCCAAGACAGACCAGTCCCACCCCAAGAGGAAAAAATAAAGGCTGCAACTCTGGTCCCTGGCTGAAGTCCTAGGAAACACACTGAGTCACCTAATGGCAAGCCAGGCCCTGCAGAAAGTGTTGGCATCATCTTCCAAGGCCACTGCCCCTCCCACCCAGCCTGGACCCAGATGGTAAATTTCCCCTTCCAAGATAAGGAATAACCAGTCCATGTTTGATTCAAAAATGCCCACTTCAGGGCTTCCCTGGTGATCCAGTGGTTAAGAATCCACCTGCCAATGCAGGAGGCACAGGTCTGATCCCTGCACTACATGCTGCAGAGCACCTTCTGAAGCCCTCATGCCCTAGAGGCCGTGCCCCACGAAAGAAGCCAAGGCAATAAGAAGACCATGCACTGCAACTAGAGAGTAGCCCCTGCTAGCTTCAGCTAGAGAAAGCCCATGTGTAGCAATGAAAACCCCAAAAATAATTTTTTTAAATGCCTACTTCTGTGCACCCCTGTGTTCCTAACAGCACTGTTCACAATAGTCAAGACATGGAAACAACCTAAATGTCTATCAATAGATGAATGGATAAAGGAGGGGCGGTATATATATCTAGATATGTAGAGACAGATATCTAGATATAATCTGGATATAGAGAGAGATCTATGTATAGATCTATGCAGGCACACATACAATGGAATATTACTCAGCCATAAAAAAGAATGAAATACTAACACCATTTGCAACAACATGGATGGACCTAGAGATTATCATACTAAATGAAGTAAGAGACATGTCATATCATTTATATCTGGAGTCTGAAATATGACACAAATGAATTTATCTGCAAAACAGAAAGAAACTCACAGATGTACAGAATAGATGTGGTTGTCAAGGGGGAGGAAAGGTGGAGGCAGGAGTTTGGGATTAGCAGATGCAAACTGCATATATATACAGAACAGATAAACAACAAGGTCCTATTGTATAACAGAAAACTATACTCAATATCCTGTGATAAGCCATAATGGTTTCATAAAGACTATGAAACTATGTATTTTATATATATAACTGAATCACTTTTCTGTACTGCAAAAATTAATACAACATTGTAAATCAACTATACTTCAATAAAATATTTTTTTAGGGACCTCCCTGGTTGTCCAGTGGGTAAGACTCTCTGTTCCCAATGCAGGGGGCCTGGGTTTGATCCCTGGTCAGGGAACTAGATCCCACATGTCACAACTGAGTTTGAATGCCGCAAAAGACCTGATGCAGCCAAATAAAAAATTTTTTTAAAATAACTTTTTAAAATTCCCACTTCTGGTGGGTCCCTAACCCTTGACTCAGCCAGCCATCAACAGCTCAGCCTAGGGTATTCCTGTGCCAAAGGGAAAAGAAAATTCTTTGTTGCTTTTATTGCATCTTCGGTAGCATCTTGAGCAAATGGAGCTCACCAATTATCCAAAGCAACTCAGGCTCCCAATCAGTGCTTCCTTCAGAATTTAGCTGTTAAGTCAACAGAAAGGCAGGACATGGGTATGCTGAGAATTTGCTATCAGGAGTTTAGGTTCCAAACCTCCTTGCCATTCCTTCCCTTGCGTGGTATGTCTGAAAATGCAGCCTGCTTCTGCCCTAGCCAGGGCAGGGCTGGGGGAGGTAGGGTCCCCCCTCTGAGGGCCTTGAAAAAGGCTCTTGCAGGTATGAAAAATGAGGACAGTTTAGGTTGAGCATGCAAAAGGCCTTCCTGCCAGGATGCTGCCCCCGTTCCTGGTAGCTGGAAGGAAAGCTACCCTTGTCCTCATCCAGGGGGACGAACTGATGTTGCCAGAGTCTCTTACCCCAGTTGGTGGAACCTGAGATCCTGCTGTGCCCCGTGAATTTCTTGGGGCTGCCCCATTTCTTCCCCAGAAGCCTACCTGAATAGCAGACTCCTCCCGTTCCAGAACTGTCTGTAGCCTACTGGGCTTCCTGGCTTCAGAGCCTACACTCCTCTGAGCGCCGGTCTTCACTGTCAGCCCCGTCCCCCACCCCAGCCCCTTCATGGTCCCTACCCACACCCCAGAGTGACAGCTGCCTCCACGGAACAGCCTGGCATAACACTGTTAATTGCTAATTGGGTTAACACCTGGCAACGCCAAGGGCTGTTAACATCACACCTACATAAACAGTGTGACTATCCCCAGACAAAAGCAGTATCTGCTCATACACCTTTGCACAGACAAGGTGGCACCAGTTTTGCCTACTTCCAAACCATTCTAATGGAATGACAGAGCTAGGAAGAAAAATGGAGTGTTTCTTACCAGCAACCTGAGCTGATTGTCATCAGGCAATTCAGCCAAATTCCCATGACCAGTAAACCAATGAGTCAAAGTTACCAGGAATAAAAGATCATTAATTCAACCATTAAATGAATATAATTGAGTGCCTGACACTTCTAGGCCCCAGAGATACAGCAGGCAACAAAACAAGCTTAGGGAAGAGAAAGAATGGAAACCAAAAATTAAAAAACATTAGCATGTCAGGCAGTGATAAGTACTGAGGAAGAAAAAAGGAGTCAGAGCTTTTCAATATTTTATATTTAGGATGGCATTTAAGACAGCACCTGGCATGTGGAAGGCTCTTAGCATTTGTTGAAGAATAAAAACTTGCAGTGTATAAGTTATTTTCATTGCTCTCTTCTGCTTTCTCCATTTTTTTCTTTCATCTGAGCACTTTTATAATTTAAAACTCTCAATTTTAAAAACTCCCCTAATAAAAATTGAGCAATTAGGAATTGTCTGGTGGTCCAGTGGTTAAGACTCCACTCTTCCCCTGCTGTGGGCACAAGTTTGATCCCTGGTCGGAGAACTAAGATCCCATAAGCCATGTGGTGCAGCCAAAAAAAAAAAGTCCTTCCCCTCTGACTCCCTAGTTAGCCCAATCTGATGTTATTCTCTCCTGTAAACATGTATGTGTTGATTCCACCGGTGTAAAGCTTCCACCCTACAGTTTATTTTTTTTAAGGAAACTTTTTTTTTCTTTTTGCCTGCGCTGGGTCTTCATGGCTGCACGTGGGCTTTTCTCCAGTTGCAGTGAGCAGGGGCTACTCTTCGTTGTGGTGCGCGGGCTTCTCATTGCTGTGGCTTCTCTTATTGCAGAGCACAGGCGCTAGAGCTCAAGGGCTCAGTAGTTGCGGCTCACAGGCTCTAGAGCACAGGCTCAGTAATTGTGGCGCACGGGCTTAGATGCTCCCCAGCATGTGGAATCTTCCTGGATTAGGGATCGAACCTGTGTCCCCTGCATTGACAGGTAGATTCTTACCCACTGTGCCACCAGGGAACCCCCCTACAATCTGTCCGATGCCATACCTTCTGCACATCCTTTAACTGACAGCATAATGATATTTGGGGCTTTGGTAGAACCACCTGGGATGTCAACCGTAACTAATCTGGAATGTAAGGATTGCTTCTCCAGGGATTGCTTGCCTGGTGACCATTGTCTAATGATAGGGGAATGATACCTTGACCATTTATCATTACAACCTATTATGGTAAAATGACAGCCCATGGGATCTCAGAGGAAACTTCACATTAGTTTTCATCTATTTCTGTATAATAACAACACAGGCCTTGATGTCCACTTTGGGGGTTTGTCTTGTTTTTTTTAAAGATTTTTTTTTTAATATGGACTGTCTTTAAAGTCTTTGTTGAATGTGTTACAATATTGCTTCTGTTTTACTTTTCTTTTTTTTTGGCCTCAGGCCTCAAGGCATATAGGATCTTCACTCCCCAGCCAGGGATCAAACCTGCATGCCCTGCATTGGAAAGTGCAGGCTTAACCACTGGACCTCCAGGGAAATCCCTCCTCTTTGAAAATTACAAGGGGGCTTGGGGGCCTTTACATGAAAAAATATTTTCCCCTCAAAATTAGAAGAAAAGGCTTTACTTAGGAGAGTCCTGACCACAGAGGCCAATTTTGATCCATAAATGCTTAAATGCAGAAATAAAACATCCCAGGTTTGCTATTAATCACAGTAGAAGTGTCTCTTCTATGAAAAGCAAATGAGCATCCCTTTGGAGGGGGTGCAGGCCAGGCAGAAGAGGAGACGTTAATTAAAGTGCTGGGGGCAGGATAAGTGGGGAGCAAGGAAACCCTTTCTTTAAGCATCTTGCTGTTTCAACAACTTTCCAAAGTCTTATGTTGAGAGATGGTTATTAAAACCCTGATAAAAAGATACTAGAGGAAGCAATGTGAAAGAGGCCCCAGACACAGAGGAGGTGATCAAAGGGTGGCAAGATCCACCCTCCACCCCCAGCCAAAGATGCAGGCCCCACCCCTTCTCAGGCTCCCCACCCTGGTGTGAGAAGCCAGCCCTGCCCCACCTGCAACTCCTCCCTCCCAGCACCTCAGGAATTCAGGTGTTTGTTCTTCTTTGCCAAATCAGCCCCATCACAGGTGACTGCTTCCCTTCCCTGAGCCTCAGTTTCTTCATCTGTAAAATGTGATGATTGGACCAGATGACAATGTTGGTCGTTCCCGTGAGTCAGAACCCACCCTGTCTTCCAAGCACCCTCCTGGGGGTGCTCAGACCCTCCCTCTCCTTGGCCGGTTTGCCCAATGTGATGGCAGTGTCAGCCCAGTCCTAGATGGATGGGGGCCAGTGACCAAGGACATTCTCGTTCCTGCCAACATCCCTTTGCTGCGCCCGGGGAGTTGCTGAACCTGCAGAATAAATCACCTTCCAGTGCATCTAATGTCTGCTGTATTCGTTTCCTGAAGCTGCTGTAACAAATTACCACAAGCTTAGTGCTTAAAACAACCCACATTGATTCTCTTACGGTCCTGCAGGTCAGAGGTCCAAAGTGAGACTTTCGGGGCTAACATCAAGGTGTTGGCAGGCCTGGTCCCTTCTGGAGGCTCCAGGGAGAATCAGTTCCTTGCCATTTCCAGCTTCTAGAAGCCACAGCATTCTTTAGCTTATGGCCACATCACCCCAGCAGCTGTTTCTGTTATCACAATGCCTTCTCTGACTCCTTCCACCTCCCTCTTATAAGAACCTTTTTGATTACATTGGGCCCATCCAGATAATCCAGCCCAACGGGAGGAAGAGGAGGAAGTTTATTCTCTGGGGAAACTAAACCAGAGAAACTCCAGACCTAGGACAGTGGGCATACTATGCTCAGTCACTCAGTCATGTCTGACTCTTTGCAACCCATAGACTGTAGCCTGCCAGGCTCCTCTGTCCATGGGATTCTCCAGGCAAGAATACTGCAGTGGCAACCATTCCCTTCTCCAGGGGATCTTCCCGATCCAGGAATGACATCTGTGTCTCTTGCATCTCCTGCACTGGGAGGCAGTTTCTTTACCACTGAGCCACCTGGGAAGCCCCACTGGGCATGCTCAAGCCAGGCTAAATTAGTTCAATATAAAAGGAAGCAAGAGAGAGAGGAGGGGATTCTTCAAAGGCTGAATGTCAAATGATGAGACCCCAGCTTCCTTCCCTGATGGTCTCCCAGAATGCCAGCCTGTACCCTCTAGGCAGGAGATCAGAGACCTTTTATTTATTTATCTGGCTGTGTTGGGTCTTCGTTGTGGCACCCAGATCTTTGTGGTGTCATGCTGGGTCTTTCCACTGCGGCTCACAGACCCTAGTCATGGTGTGGGTTTAGTTGCCCCATGGCATGTGGGACTTTAGCTCCCCGACCAGAGGTCGAACCCCCATCCCCTGCACTGCAAGGAGGATTCCTAACCCTGGATCACCAGTGAAGGTCCTCGGAGAACTTTTCTTGACAGAATCATCTCATTTCTAAATCCTTAACTTAATCACTACCACAAAGTCCTTTTGCCATAAAAGGTAACATACTCACAAGTTCTGAGGATTAGGACCTAGACATCTTTGGGAAGATTTTATGTTGCCTACCACATCTCATGCTCTAACTTTACCACCTTCACAATATTTGCCATTTCTGCATATCATCTTTGAATTTTTCTTTGACTCAGACCACTTTCTAAAAAACAAACTTAGGGCTTCCCTGGTGGCTCAGCTGGTAAAGAATCCGCCTGCAATTGCGGATCAAACCTGGGTTTGATCCCTGGGTTGGGAAGATTCCTTGGAGAAGGGAACAGCTTCCCACTCCAGTATTCTGGCCTGGAGAATTCCATGGACTGAGTAATCTATGGGGTCGCAAAGAGTCAGTGACTTTCACTTTCACCCCAATACAAAATAAATAATGAACTTTATTAAAAATAATATCTATGAAATCCTAGAGTTGATGGCTAGTCATATTTTCCATACTATTTCATAAGTTAATAAATGACTATCAAGATGTCAAATGTTTATCTGTACACCACATAACATCACTGTGCGTGCCACCAGTAGTACCCAGACTGTCCTTTGGGGAACAAAAATCCAGCCTCCTGATTTTACAGAAGAGGGTAATTTGTCCAAGAAGTCAGCAGCAGCAAAGAACAAGGCTACACCCACGACTTCTTCCTGCTGTCTCCGAGGTCATTAATCACAGCTTGAAAAGATGTCAGCTTTTTCTTAATAGCATCCCTCCCTTGGTGATTCATATCATTTAGGGCTCAGCTCCCCTTCTGCTACACTCACGGATATTTTATATTTGGAAAGTGGGGTTTCCTATTGCCTCCCCTGTGGACCAACATTCATGCATCCTACTTATCAGTGCTGAGCAGAGGGTGTTTACTTGACCTACATCTGGACAGCATCCAGGTCTCAGGGAAGGATACGCTACAAAGGGAGGTCTGTGCTGGTGGTGACTTTGTACTGTGCCCCTTGGCTTGTGTCCCAGCTGATTGGACTTGGAAATGGCTTTTAAGAAGACAGAGTTCCTTTCCATCCACAGGGTGTGGGATGATATAATGGCCCTCCTCTTACATAATGATTGACATGCAATAAAAATAGCTTTCATTTATTAGATACTTCATCTGGGACAGGCCCTGTGATGAGTGGGTTACACATATCCATTCACAGCAACCCTGTGAAGTAGCTATAAGTGTTGCCACTTTACAGCTGAGAACACCATATCCCAGAGAGGCTGAGCAACTTGTCCAGGGTCACACAGCTAGTGTGACAAAGTCTGTACTTCAAAAGACACAAGAGAACTTAGAAATCAACCTGAGATGAGGAATGCCAATGAGGAAACCAGAGAGGTTGAGCAACCTGCCCAAGGGCACACAGCTAGTGGTAGACTCAGGGACAGAATTTGGCTCCCGAACTCTCAGGCTTGTTTGTTTTTCAGATTCTCTCTTATAAGCTGTTATTTCTTGGATGATTCTTTTTCAGAGGCCTGCCTGATCGGTTTCTTTTTTCTCATCATTGGATACATCTCTCCTCCCTGGTGCTTTCGTCACTCATCATTTTCTCTCTAATTGAAAGCTGTAGAGGAATCTAATGAGTATCCTAGGGTGATCCTTCACCATCTGTCCCTCTGACCTACAGAAAAAAAAAAAAAAAAGTGCTAGAAAAGCTCCATGAGTCTGTATTCATTAATTTGGAATGAGTCATAATTTAACCAGAAAAGGATTAAAGTTTACCTTCATCCTTTCCCCACAAAAAAAGAGATTGCTAAGCAGATAGTCAATGGGAAATAAGGTTAGGTGGAGTCGTGATCAAAAGAGGAACTTGTTCATGCAAATTTTAACCCAGTAAGACCCTAAATGTCCAAAGAGGACTGAGTAAACTCCATGATTGTAGACAGTGGAAGACTGGCTAGCCATGGCTGTGTCATAGAACATTGTATAACAATAAGAACAAATTATGATTAGTAGGTCGACAGCATAAATACAAAATAAAATGACTCTGCATTTTTATAAGTGTATATCTACAGGGGGGAAAAAAGAGACTGGAATGGTGTATTTAGTAGCTATCTCTGTGTGTGCGTGCATGCACGTGTGCTAAGTCACTTCAGTCATGTCCAGCTCTTTGTGACCTTGTGAACTGTAGCCCACCAGGCTCCTCTGTCCATGGGATGCTCCAGGCAAGAATACTGTAGTGGGTTGCCATGCTCTCCTTCGGTGGATCTTCCTGACCCAGAGATCAAACCTGTTTCTCTTACATCTCCTGCATTGGCAGGCGGGCTCTTTACCACTGGCGCCACCTGGGAAGCCCCAGTAGCTATCTCTAGGTGATTTATATTTTCTTTTCGTGTTTATCTGTATCTTCCAAATTTTCTACACTGAACATTTTCATAATCCAAAGGAGAAAAAAGTTCAAATTGCTAACATTGTCATTAAGAACTGTTGTTTTTTCTGAGACTGCACATACAGAAAAGTAAGGAATCAACCACAAAGCTCTTTCCTGAGCTGGCCATATGCTAGCAATTTAACAATTATCCTACTCCAGTAGAAAGATGAGCAATGAACACAAGTAGTTCACTGAAGAAATACAAATGGTCAATAAACACGTGAGAAGACTCTCAATCGTTTCATTAATAACTTTTAAAATGTAAATTAAAATGACAAAGGAGATACTGTTTATTTGCTTAGCAGATTCAGTTCAGTCGCTCAGTCGTGTCTGACTCTTTGCGACCCCATGAATCACAGCACTCCAGGCCTCCCTGTCCATCACAGTCTCCCGGAGTTCACTCAAACTCACGTCCATCGAGTTGGTGATGCCATCCAGCCATCTCATCCTCTGTCGTCCCCTTCTCCTACTGCCCTTAATCCCTCCCAGCGTCAGAGTCTTTTCCAATGAGTCAACTCTTCGAATGAGGTGGCCAAAGTACTGGAGTTTCGGCTTTAGCATCATTCCTTCCAAAGAACACCCAGGGCTGATCTTTAGAATGGACTGGTTGGATCTCTTTGCAGTCCAAGGGACTCTCAAGAGTCTTCTCCAACACCACAGTTCAAAAGCAGCAATTCTTCGGCACTCAGCCTTCTTCACAGTCCAACTCTCACATCCATACATGACCACTGGAAAAACCATACCCTTGACTAGACGGACCTTTGTTGGCAAAGTAATGTCTCTGCTTTTCAATATGCTATCTAGGTTGGTCATAACTTTTCTTCCAAGGAGTAAGCGTCTTTTAATTTCATGGCTGCAGTCACCATCTGCAGTGATTTTGGAGCCCCAGAAAATAAAGTCTGACACTGTTTCCACTGTTTCCCCATCTGTTTCCCGTGAAGTGATGGGACCAGCTGCCATGATCTTCGTTTTCTGAATGTTGAGCTTTAAGCCAACTTTTTCACTCTCCTCTTTCACTTTCATTAAGAGGCTTTTTTGTTCCTCTTCACTTTCTGCCATAAGGGTGGTGTCATCTGCATATCTGAGGTTATTGATATTTCTCCCAGTAATCTTGATTCCAGCTTGTGCTTCTTCCATCCCAGCGTTTCTCATGATGTACTCTGCATAGAAGTTAAATAAGCAGGGTGACAATATACAGCCTTGACGTACTCCTTTTCCTATTTGGAACCAGTCTGTTGTTCTATGTCCAGTTCTAACTGTTGCTTCATGACCTGCATATAGGTTTCTGAAGAGGCAGGTCAGGTGGTCTGGTATGCCCATCTCTTTCAGAATTGTCCACAGTTTATTGTGATCCACACAGTCAAAGGCTTTGACATAGTCAATAAAGCAGAAATATATGTTTTTCTGGAACACTCCTGCTTTTTCGATGATCCAGTGGATGTTGGCAATTTGATCTCTGGTTCCTCTGCCTTTTCTAGCAGAGCTTAAAACAAATGATAGGGGAATTCCCTGGTGGTCCAGTGGTTAGGACTGCATGCTTGCACTGCAGGAGGCACGGGTTCAGTCCCTGACTGGGGAACTAAGATCCTGAAGTCACGAGGTGCAGCCAAGTAAACAAATAAATGATAATATCCAGTGCTGATACAGTGTGAGGAAGCCAACACTCTCAGACAACGCTGGTCCGAGTGAAAAATGCTATAAACCATAGCAGTTACCATGATGGATTGAATCTAAATATCTCCTCTTCATCTTGAAATGCCACAAAAAAAGGCAGGATGGAAATTTTAAAAGGCAGAAACCCACCAAGACGGAGTACAGGAAAGGAGACCACAGAGGGCAAGATGTCAACAGTATCTTGAAAGAGGGAGAGCAGACTGGTGAGTGGCAGCTGACAGACTGTATCAGAGAAGGCTGGAAACTGAATGCCAGCTGGAAGCGAGCGGGGTCTGCCTGTGACCTGCAGAGAGGCCCAGGAACTGGAGGTACCAGCCACATCAGAAGGCAGAATGGGGTAAGACCGAAAACAGAAAGGGCTGTTGAAAGCACCAGTCTGTTTACAAAAGCACTCAGACTGCACAGCCCAGGTAGCTGACCAGCTAAAGCACCGGCCCAGCAGGAGCAGCCTTCTCTGGCGAAATTAAACCAGAGAAGCTCCAGACCTGGGAGCCTGGGCATAGCAGAGGGCAAGGTTGTCACTACACTACAAAAGGAAGTGGATAGAGGGAGGGGGGATTCTTCAAAGGCTGTGTATCAAATGATGAGAAGGCAGCTTCCTTCCCCTACTGACCCTCCAAGAACGCTGGCGGCAGCCTGCCCTCCAGGCACGAGATAAAGAATTTTCCTCAACAGAACCACATGACCTGGCCTGTCCACTTGATCACTCAGAGAGGTCCAACAGTCAACAAGCTCCCAACTCCCCCCATACAGACACACACACACACACACACACACACACACACACACACACACACACAGGTCCAACAGTCAACAAGCTCCCAACTCCTGCCATACACATACATAGACAGCCTCCAATCAGCTTTGAGTTCCCTGGTCATAAAAATAAACATTCAACTAGGAACCACCAAACACTCTCCAATGTGAAATAGCAAAATAACACAAAAGAAATTTAGGAGTAATGAATATAATACTGGGAGCAGAAATAAGCTGGAAAGAGAAAGAACTTTAATAAATATCTTTAGAGAAATAGGATATTATATGAATGTTAATTTCACCAAATATGTGATTAACCACATCAGGAAGATGGGGGAGCAATAATGTATCAGGTTAGAGTGCTGTGTCCTTACTTTTCATAATACAAAGTCAATAGATGATAACTAAAACAGAAAAAACTAGTCATAAAGGCACTTTATTTAGAAATAGAAACAACTAAAATAGTTGGAAATGTGTGTGGTAGGGAGAACTGGGAAGAGGGGAGATGAGGCAAGGAATTGCTATTCTTCAATGTAATCTTTGTAATTGCCTTAATAAAAGTGGATATGAAATTTAAAACGGTATGACATTTATTAGAGGAATCTGGACAAATGAATTAAAGCTGTGAATATATGTATAACCTTTTACCCAGCACTCAACTTGTTAAGGATTTATCCTAAGGAAATTATAGAAGTAATATGCAAAGACGTATGTTCAGTGATGTTTACTGCAGCATTGTTTTATCATTATGCCAAAAACTGGAAACAACCTAAACACCCAGGAGACTTATTTAATAAATCATAGTATAATCCAAGCACTGGAATACTACACAGCTGTTAGGAAGGACAAGGAAGATTTTATAAATTAACATGAGATGATACTCAAGTGATACTAAGTGAAAAAAACAGGGCTTCCCTGGTGGCTCAGTGGTAAAGAATCTGCCTGCCAGTGTAGGAGACACAGGTTGAATCCCTGATCCGGAAAGATCTCACATGCTGCAGAGCAACTAAGTCTGCCCGTAACAAATATTGAGCCTAAGCTCTAGAGCCGGGTAACCACTAACTATTGAACCCGCGCACCACAACTACTGAAGCCCATATGCCCTACAGCCCGTGCTCTGCAACAAGAGAAGCCACTGCAATGAGAATCCCAAGCACCACAAAGAGTAGCCCCCACTTCCCGAAACTAGAGAAAAGCCCGCAGGCAGCAAAGACCCGGCACAGCCAATAAATAAACAAGTTTAAAAATGGTTAGAGAACAGTAAATACAGTTTGACACAAGAAATATTGTTTTAGAAGTCTAGTTAATTTCCAAAATATATAAAGAACTACTACAACTACCACTACTACAACTCAATAACAAAAATACCAAACAACTCGATTTAAAAATGGGCCAAGAACTTGAACAGATATTTCTCCAGAGAAGTATACAGATGGCTAACAAGTACATGAAAAGGAGCTCTACATCGCTAATCATCAGGGAAACATAAATCAAAACTACAACGAGATACCACACCCACTGGGAGGAAGAAAAAAACCACCACCAGAAAATAAGTGTTGGTAAGGATGTAGAGAGATTGGAACCCTTGTACATTGCTGGTAGGAATCCAAAATGGTACAGCCACTATGGAAACCATTCTGAAAGTTCCTCAAAAAAGTTAACACAGAATTACCATATGATTCAGCAAATCCATTTGTGAGTATATACGAAAAAGAATTAAAAGCAAGGACTCGAGTAGCCATCTGTACACTCGTATTCACAGCAGCATTATTTACAATAACCAAAAGGTGGAAGCAGTCCTGTCCATCAGCAGATGATATAAACAAAATGCGGTGTCTATAGACAATGCAATATTTCTCAGCTCAGAGGGTAAAGTGTCTGCTTGCAGTGCGGGAGACCCGGGTTCAATCCCTGCGTCGGGATGATCCCCTGGAGAAGGAAATGGCAACCCACTCCAGTACTCTTGCCTGGAAAATTCCATAGACAGAGGAGCCTGATAGGATATAGTAGGATATAGTCCATGGGGTCGCAAAGAGTCAGACACAACTGAGCGACTTCACTTTCACTTTAAAAAAGGAAGGCAATTCTGACACCTGCTACAACATGCATGAACCTTGAAGACATTACACTATGTGAAATAAGCCAGCCGTCAGAGGACAAATACTCTATGGTTCCATTCAAGAGAGAGTAGAGTGGTAGTTGCCAGAGACGGGTGGGGAAGACTAGGGAGATACTGTTTAATGGGTACACAGTTTCACTTGGAGAAGAAAAAAAATCTGGAGATGGATCTTGGTGATGGGTGCATGTCAACGGGAATGTACTTAATGCCACTAAGCTGTATGCTTAAAAACTAATTTTTATTTCATGTATATTTTGTTGTTATTGTTCAGTCACTCAGTTGTGTCCGACTCTTTGTGACCCCATGGACTGCAGCACACCAGACTTCCTATCCCTTACCATCTCCCAGAGTTTGCCCATGTTCGTATCCATTGAATCAGTATATTTTATCAAATTTTTTAAAAATTCAATTTTTTAAGTAGAAATTTATATACCAGTGTCACTAATAATCTCTGGGGCTGGAATTATGTAAAAATTTTCCCTTTCTCTTTGTTTATATTTTCACCAGTTACCACTATCAGGAAAAAAAGGTATCTAGCTCCATTTAGAAAATGAAAGTACCCTCACACCCTGAGAATGCCGTCTTACAGTTTACAAAACACTTTCACAATCATCGTCCTGCTTAAGCATCACCAACATTCCAAAAAAGAGAGACATTTTTGAACTGTGTAGACCAGAAAGGTTCAGAGGACAGTGAATTGCCCGTCAGTAAGACAAGGAGCCAGGACTTAATCACAAGCCCCAACTTGGTCAGCTCAGCAAACTTTCAAGCATCACACCAGCTGTGTCGAAGTCAATCCCAGAGAAGCCTGTCAGAACTCAGGAAGCTCTCTCTACAGCCTAGAAAAATGTTACCTGGGCAGCTCAGGTAACACACAACCAAATCAAGGTGAGATTTTAGGGGGGTAGAGGTCAAATGATGTGGTTTCAGGAAGCCACCCCTGGTACCATCACTCACAGGGACATAACCAACTTCACAAACTGACCCCAGCCTCTGACAGTCCCCCACAATGGACAGAAAGGGTCTACCAGGAGCCCCCCACTCTGGCCCTGATCTGGCCCAGACCTTATCCAAGCTGACCCCCCAGTCCCCACCATCCCAACATACCTGGTCCTGTGTCCCAGGCCTCGCAGATCAGATCAACAGCAGCACAAAGTGGCTGGAGCTGAAGCAGCTGAAACAAAGTGGAAATCAACAGGAAATGTGAGAATCACCTTGTGACAAAAGAGGCACGAAGACCGGAAGTGGGTTTGGGCCAGGAAGGCTGCGGCCGGCCTTCTAGAAGTGAGGCAACCTTGCAGCCCCACTGCTCAGCTGCTATTGAGCAAGACTTCAGGGTTGAGGAAGGAGAAAAATAAACTCAAGCCCTAACTCTTTAGCCAGAACTTCAAGCTTCCCCTTTGTCTGTCTCCAGCCCTGTATTAGAGGGGAAAAGCAAGAAGGAGAGCTTTCCCACATTAAGGGTAGGAGATGCAGGATCCTTGTTGATTCAGTGGTAAGAATCCACCTACCAACCAAGGTTCGATCCCTGGTCTGCGAACCAAGATCCCACATGCCCCAGAGCAACTAAGCCCATGCTCCACAACTACTGAGCTGAAACACTAGTGCCCTAGAGCCCTTGCTCCATAACAAGAGAAGCCACTGCAATGAGAAGTGCGTGGACCACAAGAGAGTAGCCCCCTGCTCACAGCTAGAGAAAGCCCATGTGCCGCAACAAAGACCTAGTGTAGCCAAAAATAATAAATAAAGGGTAGGGCTTCCCCAGTGGCTCACTCGGTAAAGAATCCACCTGCAGTGCAGAAGACACAGGAGACTCAGGTTCAATCCCTGAGTTGGGACGATCCCTTGGAGGAGGGTATGGCAACCCATGTATTCTTGCCTGGAAAATTCCATGAACAGAGGAGCGTGGTGGGGTACAGTCCATGGGATCGCAAAAGAGTCAGACACGACTGTGAAACTGAGCACACAGGAGATGCCCAGAACCTGGCAAAGCACACCTGTGGCTTCAGAGAAACAATGGGAAGTCAGAGGGAAGTAGCCTCCGCCTACCGCTTTTGGTGGCGAGACCTTGAATGAGTTGCTGTGTGTCTCTATGTCTCATCTTTGCAAAATGAAATGGAGGTGACACCAGTACTGACCTCATGGCGTTGTTTGGGCTTAAATGAGATAATGTGTGTAATTGGCTTCACATACATCCCATTATTCCCTTCAGTGGTTGGTGGCATCCCCCCTCCTTTCTGCCTCTCCAAATCTGACCCACTCCTTAAGTCTTTGGCAGGTCATGCCACCCTGGTCTGGAGTCACTTCTCGCCTCCACAGTGGCTGCAGGTCAAATGTGTCACTAGGTCCCACCGTGTCGGAGAAGCACCATGGTTAAGAACTATGACTGAGGCCCTTCACCGATAATTCCTTCCCATGGAGCTGTCTATCTCCCCAAGGTCACCCAGGGAGGGTAAGGGCTGCATGGATTTGTCTCTGTTTTCTCAGGAGCATCTACCAGAGCACTGGAAGTTAGTCCATAAGTGTTCATGGACTTTTAAGATGCTATGAAGGTTTCAGACTGACCTCAGGGCAGCTCAGGATCATGTTGTCTCCAGCCTGGGGCTGCTGCTGTTGCTGCTAAGTCACTTCAGTCGTGTCCGACTCTGTGCAACCCCATAGACGGCAGCCCACCAGGCTCCCCTGTCCCTGGGATTCTCCAAGCAAGAACAACTGGAGTGGGTTGCCAATTTCCTTCTCCAATGCATGAAAGTGAAAAGTGAAAGTGAAGTCGCTCAGTGGTGTCCGACTCTTCGCAACCCCATGGACTGCAGCCTACCAGGCTCCTCCGCCCATGGGATTTTCCAGGCAAGAGTACTGGAGTGGGGTGCCATCGCCTTCTCTGTGTCTCCAGCCTACAGGAGGCTTATGCAGGATTTCAGCTGATGGTAAAAGGACTCACCTGTGGGTGTCAGTAGCGCACCATCTGAAAACATCTTGCAGTGCAATGCAATTATATTTGGACCAGAAGGGACACTCTTTGAAGATGGTACTTTTAAACTAGTAATAGAATTTTCTGAAGAATATCCAAATAAAATGCCAACTGTTAGGTGTTTAGGTATCCTTCAGAATCGGTGGAGTCCAATCTTCTATCTTAACACCAATTTAGTCTCTGCTGGATGATCTGAATCCAAATAGTCCAGCCAATAATCAGGCAGCACAGCTTTATCAGGAAAACAAATGAGAATATGAGAAAGGAGTTTTGGCCATTGTTGAATAAGGCTGGAATGATTCATAATACACAAATGGTCTGTTAATCTTTTTCATCATTGTTGTAATTTACCTCTCAGTAGAAAGGCTAACATATTTCAAGTGCCACCAGTTTTAAGGATTCTGCAGGGGTAAAAAAAGTCCTTCAATTTAGAACATAACAAAAGCTTGTGTATCTTGATGGGATGTACTTTTTGTTGCATGGTATGAACTAAGTTATTGCTTACATAAATTTGTAATATATTCTATTTGTATTTTCTTCCCAAGTGTATAATGTTGGCGTGGAGCTTTCATGACAGAATAACATTTTGTACATCTGTACTTTTTTCAAATATTGAATGCCTTATTTTGGAATTTTTAGATTTTTTTAAATTGAAAGCACTTGAAGTTTTTTATATATGAATATTACATGTAAAGCTGTTAAAATATGTATCTTCAGTGCACAAAAATGCTATGGTAACACCAACCTATTTAAAGCATTCTGGTAAACTCCTGCACCTGGGCTGAGGTCACCATAGCAACAGTTGTGCAGGCTGTGGCAAAGCCTTGCAGGAAGGCAGGACCTGGGTGATCCTTGGCTCCTCTTAGTTCCTCTCAAATCCCTAAAAGCACTAAAGATGTGAAGTGGGGGAAGATGCTGAATGCTGTAGCTTGAGCTGCCTGGAAATCCTGCTTCCTGCTCTCATTTCTAGAAGAAAGCCTGGGTAGCTTGCAAAATACTTAAATCTCCCTCAAAATCAGCCTAAGGTTTGCCACCTGATTGGGAGACCAGCCCTCCAACTGGCTTTCTGTCCTCAGCTCCCTGGTCCCCTTTTTTTCAGATGACAGATATCTTGATAGCTGGGATGACATCTTCTTAAGGATCGCCCCTCACCTTTTTTTTAATAACTTTTTTTTTTTGGTTGAATCGGGTCTTAGTTGCAGCACATGGGATCTTTCATTATGGTGCAAGGATTCTCAGCTGTGGCTCACAGGCTTAGTTGCTCCATGGCATGTGGGATCTTAGTTCCCTGTTGTTGTTCAGTCACTTAGTCATGTCCAACTCTTTGCGACCTCAAGAACTGCAGCATACCAGGCTTCCTTGTCCTTCACCGTCTCCCGGAGCTTGCTCAAACTCATGTCCATTGAGTCAGTGATCCCATCCAGCCATCTTGTCCTCGGTCATCCCCTTCTCCTCCTGCCTTCAATCTTTCCCAGCATCTGGGTCTTTTCCAGTGAGTCAGCTCTTCACATCAGGTGGCCAAAGTATTGAAGCTTCAGCTTCAGCATCAGTCCTTCCAATGAATATTCAGGATTGCTTTCCTTTAGGATGGACTGGTTGGATCTCCTTGCAGTCCAAGGGACTCTCAAGAGTCTTCTCCAACACCACAGTTCAAAAGTATCATTTCTTCAGCGTTCAGCATTCTTTATGTTCCAACTCTCACATCCATACATGACTACTGGAAAAACCATAGCATCGACTAGACGGACCTTTGTTGCCAAAGTAATGTCTGCTTTTTAATATGCTGTCTAGATTTGTCATAGCTTTTCTTCCAAGGAGCAAGCGTCTTTTAATTTAGTAGCTGCAGTCACCATTTGCAGTGATTTTGGAGCCCAAGAAAAAGGAAGTCTGTCACTGTTTCCACTGTTTCCCCATCTATTTGCCATGAAGTGACAGATCAAGCCCTGTTCCCTAGCACTGCAAGAATTCTTAACCACTGGACTAGCAGGGAAGTCCTTGCCCCTCACCTCTTGTTCCCTCCAACTTACCACCCCACCAAGTCTGCCCACCTCCACAGT
Organism: Budorcas taxicolor; assembly: GCF_023091745.1. Classification (NCBI taxonomy): domain Eukaryota; kingdom Metazoa; phylum Chordata; class Mammalia; order Artiodactyla; family Bovidae; genus Budorcas; species Budorcas taxicolor. Next base: position 27,823,499 of record NC_068928.1, on the reverse strand, counting down.
TCTCTTAGTATACCCCAGGCCTTGTTGAGGCTTACTGGGTGCCAGGCTCTGTGCTCAGTGTGTTTTGTGTTGGACACAATGCACAGTGCATGGACTCTTACTTCCCCCAACAGGGGTTGAACCCACACCCTCTGCAGTGGAATCGGTGCGTCCTAACCACTGACCAGAGAATTCCTGTGTGCTAAGTGATTTACATATATCCTGCTTTAACCCTCAAATAACTCTCCAAGTAAAGGCTGTTGCTATTCCCATTTTACAGATGAGGAAACTGAGCCCCAAAGAGGTCACACAACTGGCCCAACTTTAACTTGCAGGCATTTCAGTGGGATTTTATTCCAGGAAGCTATACACTCTCCCACCTCCATGTCTCACAGAGAAGGGAGTTTTGTAGTTAGCCTGTTCAAAGTTTTGGAACTACTGAGCCTGAGTCATCACCAGAGGGCTGATTAGAAATGCAGAGCCTCAGGCCCCAACCCAGTCCCACTAAATTAGAATTTGCATTTTCACAAGAGAACCAGGTGATTGATTTGCTCATCAAGATTTGAGCCTCGGTCTAAATTGAATGGGTAGCACAAGACACGGACCCACAAGCAAAGTAAGCATAGACAAAGAACCCCGCAGGGCTCTAGATCTTGGGGGTTTTGCCTCTAGAGAAAGAACAGAGACAAAAATTTAGGGCTCTGGGGCTCCTCTCGCCTCAGTTTCTGCTTTCTAAGTCCTCACGCAAAATCTCAACTTTGGAAGTTCAGAGAGCAATCGGATGGCTTTAGAGCGCCACCTTCTGGTCATGCTAAGCTATGCAGCACACGTTTCTGCTCCGGGCATCCCGTCCCAGAGAGGCAGCCACTTGTCTGCAGGGGCTAAACCTTCTCTTGGGGACTTCTGTAGTTTTTCCCAGCAGTTTATTTCCCTTCCTTCTTTACCCTTCAACACTCACCATTCGTTGTTCTTATCACTGATTCAGAGAACTCCTTGCTGTCTAAATGACTGCAGTACAGCACTTCATGTTTGCTTACTCCCTGACCTCAATTCAGTTCAGCTCATCAAGGGTGCAAAGCCTAAGACTTCACCATTTCTGTTTTCAGTAACATCAAAGCAAGTGGAGGAACCAAGACCTTAGAGTTACAAACAAGGCATAAAGATTTTAAACTGATCTGTGTAAGAAAGAATTCACATGGACATATTCACGTGGACATTCACATGGACATATTTCTATTTACCTATGTTTATATCTATCTAAAATCAATCACAGAAGGAAAATATCTAAATAGAGTATTACGCAAAAGATATAGGTAAGCTCATAATGGAAGAAATGCCATTAGTCAAAGACATTTTTAAGAAGTGTCCCTATTTTAAACCTTTCTTCTTTTGAATTAGATTTTTAAAATTATTGCTTTTTCCATTATCCTAATTATACTTTTATTATTTTTAGTGCTTTATTATCATTTTAATGGTTATCAAGCAATCCTGCTCCAAGAATAATGCAAGATTACAATTTAACTCCATTTATCCTCCTCCTGCTTTCTATTTTCATCAAGTATTTTAATTTTTATGAATTTTTAAACTCTAAAGATATTATTTTTATTTTATGCAATCAATACTCATGTATTTTCCCCACTCATTTACCTCCTGTCATTCATTCATTCCTGTATGATTTTGCTTCCACGGGTATCATTTTCATTCTGCCTAAAGAACGTCCTCTACCCCCAATAAAAATTAAAAATAAAAAAAGAACATTATTTAGTAGTTTCATTTGTTTATTTCAGGACTTTTAGTGAAGCTCTTTCAGCAGTGAATTCTATTTTCATCTGTAAACTTCATTCCACCTTCATTTTTTGTTTGTTTGGGTTTTTTTTTTTGGCCAAGCCACCCTGCATGTGGGATCTTAGTTCCCTTGAACAGGGATCAAACCTCGCCCCCTGCATTAGAAGTGCACAGTCTTAACCACTGGACCACCAAAGAAGTCCCTGCACCTACATTTTTTAAGAATACTTTTCTCTGAATAAAATTCTAGGTTGGCAGCTATTTTCTTTCAGTCCTTAAAAGGTTCTAGCATGTAGTCTTGACATGCACCCCTTCTTGGATTGCACCATTTATCTTGGAAATCAGATGTACTGTTTTGCTTCTCTGAAGGTGATGTGTCTTTTCTTTTCAGACAATTTTTCAAAATTATCTTTGACTTTGGTTTTCAGAAGTTTTACTACAGTGCGGTCAGGTAGCGATTTTTTTTGGGGGGGAGTGGTATTTATTTTGCTGGAGATTTGTAGAGTTTCTTGAATCTGTGGTTGAATGTTTTTTACTAATATTGTAAAATTTGTGATCCATAACTCTTCATCTAATGCTTCTGAACAAGTCACTCTTTTAAATGTATTTAGACCTTTACATCACATTCCGTATTCTCTTATGCTGTTTTCTGTATTTTCCATCTTCCCCCCAACCCCAGTCCCATCCTTCAGACTGAGTATTTTCTGCCCACTTAGCTTTGTTTACTAATCCTGTCTTCTGTTATATCTAACCTGGGAATTCCCTGGCAGTCCAGTGGTTCGGATTCAGCGCTTTCACTGCTGTGACACAGATTCAATCCCTGGTTGGGGAACTAAGATCCCACAAGCCACACAATGTGGCCAAAAAATAATCAACACAACAATAATAATAGTAACCTGTTGTTAAACCCATCTATAGAGTTGTGGTCTTTTTAACGAATTGTATTTTTTGATTCTAGAATTTCCACTTAGTTCTTTAAAAAAAATTGTTTCTAGTTCTCCATCTACTTTCTTGAACGTACTGGGGAGAGTGGGGTAAAGACCAATTTATAATAATACCCAGGCAAGGTGAGTGAGACAAGAGGCAATTTCATATGCTACTGGAGGAAGTTTAAATTGGCACAGTTTATGAAAGGGAATTTGACAATTTTTACCATGTCTTTGAAATTATACTTTGACTGCTCAATTCCATTTCTAATAATTATTTAAAGTGTGAAACAGAAGAAAGTAAACCTCTTTTTTTTTGGCTGGCCTGCAAGGCCTCAGCAGTAAAAACTCGGGTCCTAACCTTTGGACTGCCAGGGAATTCCCATTTAAAATGAAGCTGAGGGACTTCCCTGCTGGTCCATTGGTTAAGACTCCCCACTTCCACTGCGAGGGGCATGGGGTGGATCCCTGATCAGGGAACCAAGATCCTGCATGCCCTGTGGTGTGGCCAAAAGCTATTAAATTAATTAATTAAATTAAATGAAGTTGGGTGGCCAGAAGGGAGAACTCTCACAAGCTACCACTCCACATCAATTACAGACCCCAATAGGAAGAATTTTCCTCACCCAGCAACCAGACTGGCCAATGGGACGTGCCCTCCAACCTGAACTCTCCTTTTCCCCAAATGGACTTTCTTCATATTAACTCCAACTGCCTCCTTTTGCTCTACAAAGTAACATTCCTCTCCTTTGTTGAACTTGCCTATGACTTTTGCTATAGCTTTCTTGCCCCAAATTGCAATTTCTCTACTATTCTGGAAAAAAGAAAGCAAAAACGTTTTTTTTTGCTAGCAATATAATTGGCTGTTTATTTTTAGGTTTGATAAAGGAAATAACACCAAGATTTTGCAATTAAAAAAACATTTATTACAGAAAATTTTATAATAGGGGAAAATTGGAAACTTAAATATCAATGGATAGATACATTAATTAAATAAATGACTATATCATCGACTCAATGGACATGAGTTTGAGCAAACTCCAAGAGATAGTGAAGGACAGGAAAACCTGATATGCTGCAGTCCATGGGGTCCAAAAGAGTCGGATATAACTCAGCAACTGAACAACAACAATCCATTAAAAATAAGGGTGTAAAAGAAAATACAGTTTTCAGGTGCTGAAAAAATCAGGTCCTAAAAGTGTTTATTCAGTGTGATTCCACTTATTCTAAAATCATTACATGCTATAATTATACATAATCTATAATTATTTTAGCATAGCTATAGAGGAGCTGAAAGAATAAACAAAAATATTTATAATATTTATCTGTAGAGGTGGCATAAAGCTGATGTTTTCATGTGTGCTTTTTATGAAATTTCCACTTTTTTTCAACACGAAGCACTATTTTTATTTACAAAAAAATTTTTTTTTCCTCTCCTGATTCCTGATTTTTTTTCTCCCTGACTCTGGCCTTACCTGTCTCAAGCACTGAGCACTCTCAGCTGTCAGTGAGGCATTCAGCTCCGGATGAAGAGTGAAGGCTGAGAAAATCCTCCAACAAAGGGCTAATTTCAAACAGTCTTTCTCCTACAGCTGCCACCACCCCTAGGAAATGCGAAGTTTCCCTTCCACGAACCGCCCGGCGAACAAATTTCCGAGCTTCCCCGCTCTTTAGCTTCCCTTCCCCCACCTGTCCCAGAGCATCTCTGCCCCTGCGGCTTGCGCTTTACGACGGTGCAGGGAATGGGGCGGGGACGCACGCAGCCCAGGTGAGTTAGCTGCAGGACGCAATCCACGCCGGCTCGTACGCGACTGGGACGTGACTCAGCCTTCCTGCTCGCCCGGTGCCCCACCCCTGCTCCCTTCGGCCTCCTCCCGCAGCCCGCAGCACCCTCGAGCCACCGTCGGTTCTTGCCAGTTTCATCCTCAAGTCCAAGCTAGTTTTCTCCTTTGCGCAGGATTCCTTTGGTTGATTCCACTCTGTGGCTTCCCGGCCAGTGGGCTCTCAAGCACTGAAACCAGCCTTGGGCTCAGCCTTCAAAAGTCCTGAGGTGGACCCTTTCAGCTCTGAGACCATCCTGAGCCTCTGTAGCTCCCAGGGTCCTCATCCCCATTCATACGTTTCAGATCAGGGTGCGCAAAGCTCCGTGCACGTCTCAGATCAGCGTGATCAGAGGCCTATGCACGCCACCACTTCCGGTGGTACCCAAGTGAATCTTTTTTTTACTTATTATGTATTCATATTGCTGTTTATTAAAAATATGATTAGAACATCAGACCTGTGATTTCACAGTATGGATGCTCAGAATGAGGTGAGAGTAAATATTTATGTTTAAAATATGGCTCCTATTTGTTGTTTTTGTTTTTAAGAAAAATCAACAGTTGTACATGCAGTACTTTGATATGGCAAAAATTACCAAGACAAACCATTGGATTGTTTTCCCGGGGGGATTTCTTCTCTAAAAGCCTCAGATTCCATCACTTGTCCCTCCTTCTTTCCTAGCCCATCTTCCCTCCCCTTCCCAGACTCACCTCCTGGAGAATCTGCCACAGATCAGGCTTTTTCAAAAACATTGGTGTATAGTGGCTAAGTAAGGCTCTAACCCAGTGGTGGGCTCATCCTCCCATCTCCAGCCAGACCGAAAGTTCTCAATCTATTGTGACTTGAGGGGGTGGGGAGAATTTTGGTGCGGATTCCATAAAGCCATTAGAATAGAAGGTAGGGGTTTCCCTGGTGGCTCAGTGATAAAGAATCTGCCTGCCTGCCAATGCAGGAGATATTGGTTCGATACCTGGTGCAGGAAGATCCCACATGTCATGGAGCTACTAAGCCCAAGCCTGTGCACCACAACTATTGACCCTGTGCCCTAGAGCCTGTGCTCTGCAACAAGAGAAGCCACAGCAACAAGAAGCCCGGGCCCGGCAACTAGAGCAGCCCCCACTCTGTGCAACCAGAGAAAAGCCCAGGCAGCAAGGAGGACCCTGTGCAGCCAATAAATATATAAAACTATTAAAAAAAAAATAGAAGGTAGAATGACTTCATTGTCTAAACGTCACACGCTCCTGTGCAGGAAAAGCGCACCCATATACACACACACCCCTCATGCACATAAGCTAGGCTTGAGAAGTTGGATTTATTCATTTCACAAACACTGACTTATTAAACACTATTGCCAGACACAAGACCCTATGCTACAGTCAACAGAGATGAGTTAGGAACTCCTCCTTCAAGGTCTTAAAAGATAAAGATGCCAGCGGGGAAGTGATGAGGAAGAAAGGCATTGCAGCCAGGAAAAAAAAAGCAGGAAAAAAATCACAGAGCCCCAGAAGCCCAAGGCCTCAAGGGATCTGAACTAGAAGCCAGCACTGTGGCTATGCTGCGTGGCTTGAGATGGCCCAGGGCAAGGGGGCTGTCCAGAAAACCATGTGGGAAAGGCAGTATGGACCTCATGTGCTGACTGAGGAGGGTAGGCCTTGTACCGAGGGCAGTGGGCAGCCACGGAAGTCTTTAGAGGGAGGGAAGGGAGGAGGAGGAACACCCGTGAAGATGTTCTGTGGCTGCTTCAGTGTAGGTTGGACAGAGGGGGCTGAGGGCTGGGGGCAGGGAGCTTGGGAATGAAAGCCGCACCTGTCCACCTTCCAAGCCGGGTGCCCTGGCTGGGCCTGTTTTCTGCTCAAAGGCCCCAGGTTTCCCCTGAGTATCAGCACCCCCAGGCTATGTAAGGATAGAAGGAGAGCCAGGGGGTCGGCCATAGAGAACAGGTTAGACTAAGATTTCAGAGGTGTGGGCAGCCTGGCGGGAGGGGTTGAGTCCAGGAAACTCACGGGGGCAGGAATGAACCGAAACCCCCGGATAGCCCCTGATCTGCCTGGAGCCAAACAGGGCAGCCTGCAATGGGCTGAGTGGACACTTGGTTTGCATTTCCCTGATGATTATTGATGCTGAACATCTTTTTGTGAACCTGTTGGCCAATTTGCATTTCTTCCTAGGAAAAATGTTCAGTTCTTCTGCCCATTTTCTAATCAGGTTTGTGTGTGTGTATGTGTGTGTGTGATGTTGGGTTGTATGAGCTGTTTACATATGTTGGATATTAATCCCTTATCAGTCATAGCATTTGCAAATATTTCCTCCCATCTTGTAGGTTCAGGCACATTATTTGTATCTATTTATTTAATCATCATCACTATCCTATAGAGTAGGTAATATAGTCTTTTTTCTTGGCCTCACAGCGCAGCTTGTGACATCTTAGGTCCCCCACCAAGGACTGAGCATGGGCCCGTGGCAGTGAGAGCCCAGAGTCCTAGCCACTGGACAGCCAGGGAAGCCCCAGTCTGCATTTCAAGGCAGGTTCTTAACCACTGGGCCACCGGGGAAGTCCCAACTCCTGCCTTATTCTTATTTTTTTTCTGATCATGAAAGAAATATACATTCAAGGATCACAGGAATGTATGAGTCAGAAAGTTTCTCCAGTGATAACCACTAACAAGTTGGATGTGTCTACTTCCAGATTTGTCCTCTATAATAACGATCATATATTATCATTTCCATAAACAGAGTCACATAGACTGTTCTGAAACTTACTTCTGTTTCATGTGGTATCAGGGACAGTTCTCCTTTATTGGTTTTATTCTGCCTCCGTCTTTATCTCTGTGGTGTCTGATCTTTGGAGCTCGGAGACCCTCTGAGTGTGAGAGGAAGGACAAGTGCATATAAGCACATTACCCAAATATCTGTGTATGACCTTGGGTGGCAAAGAGTTACTGAGGCTGACCTGAGCCCTTCACCCTGTGCCCTGTCATGGCAAGGGAGCAGGAAGCAACAGGAGGATCACCAAAATGAACTCTGGAGGCTGGAGGACTGTATGACTTTTTCATTATTGGAGGGACGTGGAGACTCATCTTCGGGGATGGGTCCTGGGTCACTGCCCCCATACTGAGACCCTCTGCTTGTCTCCAGCACCCATCCCTGGACTCCTCCTCGGGCGGGGGACCCTCCTCTCTGAGCATCTTCATCAGGATCACCTGACTCCAACAGGGGCCAAACCCCTGGGCAACGCCAAAGCCTCCTGGCCTCAAACGGGTTGGGCGACATTCACTTCCCGGCGCTGGCCTCCAGACCTGCTCAGTCATTAGCAAATGCCTCGGTGTCGGCGGCGGCGGCAGCTGTCACAGTAACAGCAGCAGGAGGACGTGCCGCCCGCCCAGCGCTTTTGGGTGGCTCAGATCTGCTCCGTGGAGGCCAGCGGGTGGAGAGGTGGATGCCCAGCCAAAGTGAGTCTGAGGGCCAGGCTGGGGGCAGGGAAGGAACTTGGCGGAGTTCTGCACTGATGCCAGGGGTGTGTGTGTGTGTGTGTAAGAGAGAGAGAGAGCTGAAGCTACAAAGCCTTGGGAATCCAGGAGGGAAGCCTAGGTGCTCACAAGTGTCACCCCGCCTCATAGACTCACTGTCCCAAGGTGGGGAGGTGGGGGTCACCTGAGCTGGTGACACCCCCCACCAGTCCTCAAGATGGGTGGGCTGCTGCTGTGGGTGAAGCCAGGCACTGGGGCTTCATGAGGTCGGCTCCCCCTTGGGCCAGCCCTCCCCCTCCCCCTGCCTCTCTCATAGCCGGAGGGGCAGCTCCAGTTACAGTCACTTTGAGGAGGGAAGTCTTGAGGGGGGTCACTTTCCCATACAGGTTTCCTCATCATTCTTTAAAAAAAAAAAACTTTATTGAGGTATGATTGACATCCAACAAGATGTACATATTTAACACATACAACTGGGTTCTGAAGTTTTTAGGAGGCATTTTCATCCTTGGTTGTTTGTTAAATTGGTGTTTCTGTAGAGGCGTAAGGGCTGGGACTCTTGCTCTCAATTCTTCACCTACTCCTTCACTCGAGGTCTGGAACGCCCTCCATGGATGCACCTTCTCGGGGACGGGGTGGTTCACAGTACGGCCTGTGTGGCCAGGCTGACCTGGCCTCGAACCCTGGATCTGCCCTGGACTTTCTTTTAATTCCCACTGTATACTGTTCATTCTTTCTTTTTTTAAAAAAATACTTCTTTATTTGGCTTCATTGGGTCTTAGTTACAGCATGAGGGATCTAGTTCCCTGAGCAGGGGTCGAACCCGGCCCCCCTGCATTGAGAGCTCAGAGTCCTAGCCACTAGACCACTAAGGAAGTCCCAGCAGCCTGGCTTTGAACAAAGTTACTTAAGCCTTGGTTCCCTAGTCTGTAAAACAGAGATAATATCTACCTCCTGGAGCTGTTGACAATGAAATGAGGAAGGGATGCAGAATGCCAAGCACACAATTAGTGTTCAATAAATAGCCGCTGTTGTAATTATTTATTATTAGCTCGACACTGGTCCCACCTTAGGAAGACCTTCCAGCCCTCCTCTCCCCAAAATTTCCTGAAGCACCAACGGCGATGCCTTTGGATATAATGTCTTCCCTTTCATTTAGCTAGTCTGTGCCCCAATCAGAGCGTGTTCCTCAGATTTCTTCTGCTGCCCTCTCACCAGCACCTGAGACAGTCAGGTTCGGAAAAAGAACTCAAGGATGGAGAATGAAATGGTATGAAGAGAAAGGGAGGGACTGAGCATGGGAGGCAAGAAGGTAGGGATGGAGGACAGGTGGCCTTGCCCAGACGTGAAGGACAAGGCTCTCCCAAAGCACAGGATGGGAAGGGACTGCACGGGAGGCCATCAGCAGGGATATGGGATGTCATCTGCATCCCCCGCATCCTATTATTTCTCAAACTCAGTTCTCTCTGTTCCCCTGCTCAACTCAAGGAGGACAGTGCTTCCTGCTGCAAATATCTACTCACCCAATCTATAAACTGATTCAAATATTTTCTACACTCTCTAGGAAATCAATGAATATCTCCCCCCTCCCATCTCCCTGTCCAACCCCTCCCCAAGGTGACCTCAGACAAGTCACTTCCCTTCTCTGGACTCAGGTCTTTTCATCTATAACACTCAGTTTTACTAAATGACCTGCAACATCCTTTCCCCTCCAGCATTTTCGAATCTATCTGCTTTATTCTCTTGTCTATCTTGATACCTCACTTCTCAGTTTTCCAAACAACTCAGGGTATTGATCATCATTCCTCCTTTAAAAAATAGAAAATCTCTCTTCAAGAACTTTATAAATGTCCACTAGATTCTAAAAGCTTCATGAAGGACATTTTCCCCCCATGTCATGCTTGCATGATCTCAGTTTCCTGATCAGCAATCAAACCCATGGCAGTGAGAGCCCAGAATTCAATCCTAACAATCAGGGAACACCCTTGAAGGGTTTTCTTAATCACTGCTTATTTCCAATGTCTGGCTCAGCACCTAGCCTGCAGCAACATTCAATAAATAATTGTTGAGTAACTGGATACATGAATGAATGGATGGATGGATGGGTGGACAGATGGAACTGCCACCATACACCCCTGGGGAGTTATGAAATGCAGGGGGACATGCTAGCAGTTGGTCAGCTTAAGAAAATCAAGGTCATCCTGAGAAAAACCTCAGTTTAGATAACTGCATGTTATAAAATAAAAATGTCTGAGACACTGGAACCACCAACTTAGTAACCTATTGCCCATCCCTTACCTACTCCGTTGTCATCTTTTCTGGTTATTATTCTAACTCCAGGGGAGCTGCCCTTTGTCAGGGGCATGAGTGTTTTTAGTCATCTACATGATAAGAAACATCTGGGGAGGAGAGGGAAGGCAGGTGCTAGGAGGAGAAAGGACTGAGCCTGATTGACAACATCTAGCGCCAAAGAAAGGATGCTTTAGAACTGTGGTGGTGGAGAAGACTCTTGAGAGTCCCTTGGACTGCAAGGAGATCAAACCAGTCAATCCTAAAGGAAATCAACCCTGAGTATTCACCAGAAGAACTGATGCTGAAGCTGAAGCTCCAATATTTGGCCACCTAACGTGAAGAGCTGACTCACTGGAAAAGACCCTGATGCTGGGAAAGATTCAGGGCAGAAGAAGGGGGCAACAGAGAATGAGATGGTTGGATGGCATCACTGATTCAACGGGCATGAGTGTGCCATGAGATACTGAAGGACAGGGAAGCCTGGTGTGTTGCAGTCCATGGGGGTGCAAAGAGCTGGACACTTCTTAGGACTGAACAGCAGCCATTTACTGAGCATGTACTATGTGCCAGACTTTTCATTCGTGGCACCTCACTTAACACTCTGGACAACTCTGAGAAGAAGCCGGTACTATTATTATCAACCCCACCTCAGAGATGGGAAACTGAGGCTCAAATAGGTTATACAGACAGTAGTGGGCATATCAAGGATTTAAGCCAGCTTCAGGGTCTGGCTTCTTGAACCCCCTCCCCTGGCCTGGAGGCCACACTGACCACCTTGGAGATCGACGTTTGAAAACACCTGCAAAGGTTTTGGTGCTGCCACCAGGGTGCCCGGTCCCCTACCCCCACCTCTACATATTTGTGCTCTTTGTCGGTTATGGGATATTTTCAACTTGGCAAAATGGGCTTGGAGCCAAGCTAAGAGGGAAGAGAGCACCCAAAAGATCTGTGATTGAACCCATTCTCGTCTGTCCTTCCCCATTAACTAGTTTCGTTCCCACCATGTCATCTCTCAGTGGCTCAGCAGTAAAGAATCTCCCTGCTATGCAGGAGACGTGGGTTCAATCCCTGGGTCGGTAAGATCCCCTGGAGAAGGAAATGGCAACCCACTCCAGTATTCTTGCCTGGGAGATCCCATGGACAGAGGAGCCCAGCAAGCTACATTCTGTGGGGTCACAAAAGAGTCAGACACGACTGAGGAACTAAACAATGACAACAATATCATCTCTCAGGTTTGGGGGCTGCCACACACCACTCTAGCTCTCAGTGTGTCCAGGGGTGTTTTGATGGAAGACTATATCACATCAGTAACCCTTCAGGAGGACCATGCAATCACGTGACCATTTGACCATAGTCCTTCTAAAGAGGCTGTTCTAGGACTTCACTGGCGATCCAGTGGTTAAGATTCCATACTCCCAGTGCAGAAACATGGGTTCCACCCCTGGCCAGGGAAATAAGATCCCACACCCTGCCTAGTGAGGCCAATAAATAGATAAATAAATAAACAGGCTGTTAGAAATGAACTTAGATGACACAGCTGCGATACTGGGAACGCGTGGAGGAATGAGAACACTGGCGCTGCGTCACACACCCAAACAGGGGCTTCCCGTCAAATCATCACCTTGGGGAACTGCACTTAATCCAACAACACTGCTACTGCTGAGAGCATCCTTGGAGCCCCCTCTTTAGCTCTCAGATAACACCTGAAACCCACCTGTCACTTCATGGTGACTCTGTGTCTTTGATTTAAAATAATCTCATGCCACTTAGGCATTCATTTGCTTTTACCAGACTGGGCGCCAGGTGACCTTTGGCCATTTCCAAATACCAGACGTTTCCTCGAAGGATGAAAACCTGCCTTCATAGAGGTTGATTGGAAGGTTCTCTCGCAACCTTGGGCAGGCTGCCGAGAAGAATCTGAAGGATGACTGAGCTGTGGTGGGTGGAGGAAGGAGCCCACAGCTCCCTGACGTGACTGCGCAGCTGGCCAGCTGGCATTTGGATGTGTAAGTTCTGAGTTTTATTCTCAAATCCCTCATTGCTCTCCAGCTGCACTTAGCATAGAGGGATGGGAGCCAGGGGCTGAGGACAGCTGTACGGGTCAGCCAGCCTGAGCAGGGAGATGGAGTGGCAGCAGAGGCTTTTCTGGAGAACAGCCATAATGGGCACAACACACAGCCCCCATTGGAGCCTGGAGCAGGCGGGGTGGGGGGAACCTCGGCTTAGCCACCTGCCTCCCCTGGGGAATAGGTCCTGCTGCCTCCACTGGGGGCTTGGGGCCAGGGAGAGGGGAGGGGTGACCACAGGCGACGCACAAGTGGTGGTGAGGGATCAGGGGGCTACACCTTGGCCTCCGCACACCTCCTTCCAGTGGGGGGTGGCTGGGATCTCTGCTTGTCAGTCCCCCAACTCCCCTTCCAGAAGTGCCTCTCATCTCCTCTCCAGGGTCCTGGTGTGATTCGGGGAGTCCACTCAGGAGGAGCAGCAGGAGAGGCAGCAGGGAGGCAGGCAGGGGAACCAAGCCAGAAAAGGCGCTGATGCTCAACCCTTCCCGCCCACAGCCAGGGCCCTGCCCTCCTGCTCGGCCATGTCTGAGGGCGAGAGCAAGGACAGCTCGGGCAGCGAGTGCCCCGTGTGCTACGAGAAGTTCCGAGAGCTGCAGGGCGCCAGTCGGACGCTGAGCTGCGGCCACGTGTTCTGCCATGACTGCCTGGTCAAGTACCTCCTGTCCACGCGCGTGGACGGCCAGGTCCAGAGGACAATTGTCTGCCCCATCTGCCGCTACGTCACCTTCCTCAGCAGGAAGAGCTCCCGCTGGCCCGCCAAGCTAGACAAGAGCTCCCAGATCCTGGCCGTGCCTGTGGGCCTGCCCCCCACACCACTGCCGGATGCCCTGGGCCACGCCAACCCCCTGGCCCTCTCCCAGCCAGTCTGGAGATCGTCCCCGGGCCAGCTGCCCTTGGACCCGCCACCCGGCCTGCCCCGGGAGCCACAGATCTTCATCATCAGCCGCCATGGGATGCCCCTCGGGGAGCAGGACAGTGTCCTGCCGCGGCGCAGCCTGGCAGAGCTCTCCGGGGCCTCCCCGGCGCCCAGCTCCACCCGGTCCTTCTGCTGCCGCTCCCGGGCCCTGCTGCTCATCACCCTCATTGCCGTGGTGGCCGTGGTGGCCGCCATCCTCCCCTGGGTGCTGCTGGTGAGGAAGCAGGCGTGAGTGGGGGCACCAGTCAGAGAGCCCCAGGAAGCTGCCCACTCGCACAGCCAGGCTGGCCATGGCCTGGGAGGGGCCCCAGTGCGGCCTTGGGCCAGCAGAGCCTCAGGGGCAGCCTGGGGCAGAGATGGGGTGTTAGGGTGCTGACTGGCATCACCCGGCTCTTTGCTCCCAGCAGGGATCAGAAAGGACCAGAAGGCAGGACCTCTGAGGCAAGAGTTTGGGTGGGGCAGGGGAACTCTGAGCTGAGAAGGAAGCTCCAGGTTCCAGGCCAGGGAGGAAATGTGATGGACACCCAGCCTCAGAAACCACAGTGGGGGGATTCCTCAGCAGATACGCGTCCCTCCTCTAGGCTAGAACCCAGTGAGGTTGGGGGTGGGGTGGGTAGCTGCCCCACCTGTGGGTGTCCCCATCTGCCAGGTGACCTACCCAAAGCCAGGTGGGACTCCGAGTCGGGGCACCTCCTGCTGGAGGGGGCCCACAGGTGAGACCCCTCCAGGTCAGAACTCCGGGCCAGGATCCCTGGTGTGCTCCCAGGAACAAACAGAAGGGATAGGGTGGCACAGGGACCAAGGCACATGTGCTCCCCAGAATCTCAGCACCATCCCCCCACCCTGCCCCGACCCCCCCAGTTGGGTGCACGCCACCAGTCTGGAAGGTCTTCCCTAAGGGAGAGGCTGAGCTCAGGGGCTGTGGCCCAGAATTCCTGGGAGAAGGGACAGGAAAACGGAGCTGAGGCCACGTCGGGAATCAGGGGTTTGCTGACAGAGGTGGAGGCCAGCAGAATGGCCCACGAACAGAGCTAGAGGGCTCCCAAAGCCCCCCCAGCCCAACAATGGCCCAGATTTTGAGTCCTGGGGTTTTCAAGGATGGCCTGCCAGGTGGGCAGTGCAGGAGCTGTCTGGTGGCTGGGACCTGAGTCAGCTGAGAACTATGTGGGCACATGAGCCCCTGGGGGCTCCCGCCTCCCGCCCAGCCTGTGACCAACCACTCATTAGAGGCCACACCAGCCAGGCCAGTTCCTGGGGTGGATTCCCAGGCTGGGCTGGGTGAGGAAGGGTGGGGAGGAAAACAGCTGTGCTTGGCAGGGACGCTTCTATCTCAGTGAACATGGAACCCAGCTGCTATCAGCCTCTGGCCAAGGTCACGTCACTTGGGGACGCCACCTGAGCTGGGGGTCCTTGAGGAGGACACTAGAAAAGGCTCAGTTTGGGCCTTATCTGGGGAGTGAGCCATTTGGGAACAGCTATTTCCTGTTTATTAAGGCCCACAAGTAAATGGGCCATCATCTTAATTTTAGGGTTAAAAACAGCAAAACCCTCAAGCTTTCTCGAATGGGTGGTTTATCGCAGCCCAGGTGTTGCAGCAGCCATGCCCTCCGTAGCACACGCCTCTCTCAGCGGAGCTTGCTACGCGTGGGGCAAGACATAGAGCCCTGCCTCTTGTTGTTTGGTGGCTCAGCCGTGTCCAGCTCTTTTGCGACCCCCATGGGCTGTAGCCCACCAGGCTCCTCTGTCCATGGGATTCTCCAGGCAAGAATACTGGTGTGGGTTGCCATTTGCTTCTCCAGGGGATCTTCCTGACCCAGGGATCAAACCTGAATCTACATTATTGGCAGGAAGACTCTTTACCACTGAGCCACCTGGGAAGCCCACCCTGCCGCTCACCCAGCTCCTAAAAGCCTGTCCGTAGCCTGTGGTCATTTGGGGACCATTAGCGGAGGAATCCACACTGCAGGGGGTGTCAGGGCACAAGGAGAGTTGATCTAAAGCACCTCTGGGCTTCCTTCTGATATTTTCAAGTCAAGAGAATACAGGTGCTATTGGGGGAAGTACAGGTGAATTCATGGGGAAAATATTTATTATAGGAAATAAAATGTTAAATTTACAAAGACTCTAGTGAATCTGTTTTAATCACAGCCAGGCTGCTTTAAACAGTGTCATGAATTTTGGGGAACCTGATTTTAAGTCTTTGCAGACTCTATTGTGTTTGCCAAAAGTCAATTTCAATATACCTCTAGTGTTTCCATACTGTTCAGCGATGACTTACAGATGGAACTTCTTTCATTTTCAAAGAATGTCAAAAGCTGTTATTTTTTTTTAATAAAGGTCTATATTTTCTCAAAAATTTAAGATGAATTGCAGATACATGTGGGAAGTGCTGAGCTTGGACTTCTAGGATTATTCATTTTAGATGAAAAAAATGGTCCAAAAACTCAGATTTGAATGGCTCTTAAACATCTACTCAGCCACATTTGTGAAAGGAATGCAAATTACACTTCTGCTTGGCATCTCAATTTTCACCTATTCAGTTGTCAAACCCTGAAAGTTTCAAAACCCACTGTTGCCAAAGCTGAGGGACAGAGGTGAGGCTGGGGTGCTTGTATGTGTGCGTACTCAGTCGTGTCTGACTCTTTGCGATCCTGGTAGCCCACCAGGCTCCTCTGTCCATGGAATTTTCCAGGCAAGAATACTGGAGTGGGTTGTCATTTCCTACTTCAGGGGATCTTCCCCACCCAGGGATCAAACCTGTGTCTCCCGCATTGGCAGGCAGATTCTTTACCACTGTGCCACTTGGGAAGCCCAGGTGGGGTCAGTAGCAAGGTATATTGATAAAACCCCTAAGAAGGAAACTTCCCTGATGGTTCAGTGGTTAAGATTCCCAATGGAGGGGGCCTGGGTTCGATCCCTGGTCAGGGAAATAGTCCCCACATGCCTCAACGAAGATTAAAGATCCTTCATGCTGCTACTAAGATTCAGTGCAGCCAAGTAAATATTAAAAAAGAAAAAATAAACAGGAAGGGAAATTTGACATTATCAAAATGTCCACTTGGACCCAGAAATTCTAGAAATGTATCCGACAGATATGCTTGCATGTTGGGGCATCAACATATGTTATACAATTGCACTATCGTTCCTAAAAACCAAGAATCGGGAAAACCTGAACAAGAACAAGGAAAGACCTGCAAAGAACAGAACAAGGAAGGACCTGCAAACCGACCCGGAAAGTCTGCAAGACCCAGTGGCCAATGGGCAAAGGCAAGGGGTGGAGCTGGATGTCCGACTGATTGTACGATTTGTGTCCAAAGTCGGGGGATAAGAATTTACTTTCCAGGGCACTTCCCTGGCTGTCCAGTGATTAGGACTCCCCTCTCCCAATGCAAGGGGCCCAGGTTCCATCCCCGGCCAGGGAACTAAGATCCCACATGCTGTGGGGCACAGCTGAAAGAATAAAAAAAGAATCTACTTTCCGATTTGCTTATTTGTGCATAAAGCAACTGGGAAGATTTGAAAAAAAAACAAAAAGAGTGATCAGTTGTGGAAGGGGATGAGAAAATGATGGAACAGGAAAGGAACATCTCTCTTCAACTTTGGCATTTTTGGATATCTGAGCCAAGTAAATGTATGGATTATTCAAACATTAAATTGAAAAATTATCCTAGAAGCTAAAGATATCTTCAGTGTACACACCTGTTGCCTGGTGAGTGAGGAGTGGGCCCCAAGAAAGTTTGAGAGCTGCCAGACTGCTTGTTCTGTGGTTCCAGAGTGTCAGCCACCGGCTCCGAGGGGCTGGTTTGTCTGGTCCAAGGTGTGACATCTTAGGCTTAACGGGCACCCCAGGGAGGAAGGTAAAAAGTTTAATACTGTCAGCGTTCCTAAGTTCCTATGCATTTCTCTGGGTCCCACCATTTTTTTTTTTTTTTTTTTGCCACATCACACGACATGTAATGAACTGTCTGCTTCTCCACTGTGTCCCGCCCCATGCCCTCCCCCGCATCCCGTCATCCTCCCTAGACACTTCATTACAAGTCCGTCTCCTTCTTCTAGATGGCCTGCTCCTTGAGGAGAGGCTAGATCTCACTGATGTTGGTAAGATCATTAGCAAAGAGTCAAAACTGGATAAATATTTGAAGCATGTGTAAGTGAATGGATAAACAAATGAACCAGTGAACAAACAAACATGATGGCCTGGTGTCCAGAAAACAAGTTTAGTCCAGGGATGCAGGCATGAAACCTGGATAATACCCGCTTTAGTGTCTTCAGTTCAGTTCAGTCACTCAGTCGTGTCCGACTCTTTTCGACCCCATGAACCACAGCACGCCAGGCCTCCCTGTCCATCACCAACTCCTGGAGTTCACCCAGACCCATGTCCATTGAGTCGGTGATGCCATCCAACCATCTAGGGCTACTCAAAGACCACTCTCAGGATGACCCTAAGGAGCCAGTTTAAAAGGACTCGTGTGGGGGACTTCCTGGTGACACAATGGTTAAGAACCCGCTTGCGAATGCAGGGGACAAGGGTTCGATCCCTGCTCCAGGAAGATCCCACATGCAGCAGAGCAACTAAGACCACGTGCCACAACTACTGAGCCCGAGAGCTATAATTAGTGAAAACCATGTGCCTCGAGCCTGGGCTTCTCAACAAGAGAAGCTACCATAGCGAGAAGCCTGTGCACTGCAAGGAAGAGTAGCCCCCACTTGTCGCAACTAGAAAAAGCCCATATGCAGCAATGAAGACCCAGCATAGCCATAAATAAATAAATCGCTCTTTAAAAAAGAAAAAAGACTCATGTGGGGACTTCCTTGGCAGTCCAGTGGTTAAGGCTCAACGACAACAAAAGGACTCATGTAAGAACAATGTGGAGAGAGAGGGCAGCCAGGCGAGGTGGCCCAGAGGATCAAGTGGGGTGGAGCCAAGACACCCAACAGACACTTGTGAGGATAAACAGACTGTAACTAGGCTAGCAGTCATCTCCCTCTGCGGGTACAATTTCCATCCAGCTTCATACTGTATAAAGTGATTATGCTTCCACGTGGTGGGCTGAAGTTTAATTACGAGGACTGTGTTGCATGGAGAGAAGGAAGTAGAGAGGCCTGAGAGGGTTGGGTGACAAGGAAGAATGATGGGGAGGCTGAAGAAACAGAGAAGACCTTGGTGGGAAGAGAGGAAGACGATGGCGAGACCTGAAGAGAGATAAGAAGAAGGGGGTAAGGCAGCAGAGACCAGAAAGGAAGGCAAGTAGGAAGGCAGGAGCCTTCAGCGTCTCCCATGACTATCCGCACGCAACTCAAACTCAGATCAACCTCAGCACCCCATGGGCTCCTGTCTGAATGCCTCTCATGCCAGCCACAAGGACCTGGCTCCTGGAGACACTGTGTCATGGACTTCACACCACCATGCCCCTTCCCTCAAGCTATTCCCACTGCCTCCAGGAGCTAATTTTTTTTTAATCTATTTTTAATTGGAGGGTAATTGCTTTACAATGTTGTGTTGGTTTCTGCCATACATCAACAAGAGGAGCTAATTGTAACATTCTTCAAAAGTCAGTCAAGGGTGACTTCACCCCAGGTTTTCCCTGACCCGGGAGTCCTCTTCTGTTCTCCAAGCAGAGAAGCACCCAAGGGCAATTGGGCTCAGTGAGCACTTTTCTGGGCTTCTAAGGTGGTTGATTTCCTTGTTTCTCTCTCCTCTTAGACAGTGAGCTTCCTGTAGACAGAAATTTTGACTAGTTTGATTTTGTGACTCCAGTGTGCAACTCTAGGCTGGCCCCATAAAAGATGTTCCATGAACATTTGCTGAAAAGAATTGCAGCAGAGGAATTCTGCTCTCCCTAAATTTCTGAACTACAAATAAAATCCTGGACGGTATCTTCACAGCATATTTAAGAACAAAACTATTTTTAAATCATGAAAGCACTGCAGGGAGCAAAGGTTCTATCCCTGGTCAGGGAACTAAGATCCCACATGCCGCAGGAGTGGCCAAAAATAAAAATTAAAAAAAAAAAAAAAAAAAAAAACACACAATCTTGACTGACTCCATTGTGGGCCCTCAAAAGATAAGATTTCTCACTCTGATGTGACCCAATGGGTTCTTACAAATCAGGCCCGCTTAGGGAATTACCAGAAGGAGCTGGGAAGCCAGACTTCAGGGGTTTGTCTATAACCTAAGGGTTCTGTATAACCTGCACGAGCTCCTCTCACTTCTCTGTGGCTCAGGGTCCCCATCTGAGATATGGAACAATACCAGGATTGCAAGACTCTTTGGTGGATTAAAGGAGTTAAAAATTCAGTGTGTGCCCCTAGGACTCTGCAAGCTAAGTCTTAAGCATCATGAAACGCGTGTCTTCCTCTCCTATGACACCTGTATTATTCATTCAACAGAAACCGGTCCCTTACCAGGTGCGCGGCCGGACGCGCGGCGGGAGTTCACCCTGCACTGCAATTCTTTTGCAGGGGCGCGCACCCCTTAGCCCTGCTTCCATCAGATCCTGAACTGAATGAAAGCAAACGGTAAAATGAGGAAAAGGGCACAGCTCTCAGCGTGGAGAGGTTTCCTCACGCCGCGCTCCTTCAAGCTGTGGTCTCGGACCAGCACTCCAGGCATCACCTGGGAGCGCGTTAGAAACCCGGGTTCAGTCCTATTTTCCCAGGGTTGGAGGGACGGACTCGCGGTCCAAGTCCTCGAAGGCCCCTCGCTGGCGGGAGCTGAATCTCTGGCGGGCCCCGCGAAAGAGTTCGCACATTCGTCTGTGTTCAAGCAGCAGCACGCGCCGGGCTGGAGCCGCTTACGCGACACGAATACTCGAAAGACCCAGGGCCTTTGCCTGGGATGTCCAGGTAACCGAGGTGACCAGCTAGCTGGAATCCCAGCGTCACC
Organism: Budorcas taxicolor; assembly: GCF_023091745.1. NCBI lineage: Eukaryota > Metazoa > Chordata > Mammalia > Artiodactyla > Bovidae > Budorcas > Budorcas taxicolor. The sequence goes on along the minus strand of NC_068928.1, from coordinate 27,803,364 downwards.
TGGCGGTCAAATATAGGACCCGCCTTTTCCCAGTTAAAGGACCCTCCTGCCTGGTGTTCGGTAGTGAAGGGACACAGGTCCCTGGGACCGCTCACTTCCTCAACACCCTCCACGACAGTAAGACCCCGAACAGCCCCCTCCCCGCCCCCCCCCGCCCCCCCTCCCCCCCGCCTCGCCCGGGAACTACCGTTCCCAGAGGACGCAGCTGCAAAATCCAGGACTCCCACCGGAGGCTCCAGGACCTATAGAAATGTTTTGCAGTCCCTCGTAGTTCCGCTCCGAGCCACGAGAGGGCGATAGTCATTGATGTCTTCCAGTTTCCTCTCCGCGTTCAAACTCCGCGCCTCTCTTGCTCAAGAAACATCGGTCTCGCGAGATCTTGCGGAAACTTACAGAACCGGAAGCAGCCTGCAGATCTCTTCCCTTCTGTGGCCATCGCTGAAACGCTAGCGGGTAAGAGTTTCCCGGGACAAAGCGTATAATCCGCAACCATCTGTTCACGGGCACGGTGGCTTTCGACCTGGGGCGCTCCAGTACTGTTCCGGCGACCGAGTAGCAGCCAGGGAGGGAGGCCAGGATGGTCTTGGCTTTTCTTCTAAGCTCAAGGGCCACCGGACCGGAGGAAGGAGGAGGAAAGAGGGTTTTGAGACTTGGAAACGGGAGCTGAAGGGTAGAGAGCCTGTGGTGATGGTGTCTAGTCTGGACAGAATAGTTTCCTAAAGAATGGTCTCGGGTAGTTTCTTGGTAAAATTTTCAGGCCTCGCACGCCCGTTGGAAGACTTTTTGGACCCGAGTTCTGTGCGTTTTCCAGGTTCGGGATATAGGGCCTGATTTCATTCATTTGGGAGGAGAGTTAATCTGTTCAGGCTCCGTTCCGTAGATTAACGTTGACTGGTTTTTCTAAAACGTGGTAATACGTTTGAGTTGAGTTGTCAAGTCTCTTGTACCCTAATGAACAGAGATATAAGCACTGTCTTAGCTTCCTTACGCGGTAATTATGGAGTTTGAGTTTCCCTGGTGGCTCAGACGGTAAAGAATCCGCCTGCAATGCAGGAGACCGGGTTCGACCCCAGGTTCGGGAAGATCTGAAGAAGGGAATGGCTGGTTATGCACTCCAATGTTGTTGCCTAGAAGAATTCCATGGACAGCGGAGCCTGGCAGGCTACAGTCCGTGGGGTCGCAAAGAGTCGGACACGACTGAGCGACTAACACATGGAGTTTGAGAGTGTAAACAAAAAGATTAATTCCAATAGGTCTGTAGGCTATGGGAAATTCTTCTATTCTGTGATTAAAAATCCCAGTAGGGCAATTCACCTCAAGCAGGTTTTGATGAAATTAATGTGACAGGTTTTGTGAGCATTGTAAACTTTCAAGATGAAATTGTTGCAGATACTTGTTTGTAAACTGAGTGAGACATTCCAGTATTCTATTCTTGCTTGGGAAACCCTCATGGATAGAGGAGCCAGGTGGGCTACATACAGTTCATGGGGTCAAAAAGAGCAGCTGAGTAGCTTTCACTTCACTTCCATATATATATGTATATATAACTTTAATATCATACCCATTGAGCAAAATAAGTTTCATAAAGGTGTTTCAGATCTTATTTAAACTAAATTAGACCTTTTGTATCCGGAACAACAAAATGTTCAAAATTTCACAGGTCAGTTTTGTTATTGTTCTTAGTCCAATATTAAACATTTAAAATGCCTGTTCATAAGACTTGTTTTTGATAAGTTTATCTTTAGTGTATTGTTTTCCAAATAAATACAATAAACATCTTTTCTTAAAAAAAAAACAACTGAGATTTTGGTTCTTTAAGGGTTTACAGCTCTTTTAACTTTTTATTTAGCCAAAATGAAGTTCAATCCCTTTGTGACTTCTGACCGAAGCAAGAATCGAAAAAGGCATTTCAATGCGCCTTCCCACATTCGCAGGAAAATTATGTCTTCTCCTCTTTCTAAAGAGCTAAGACAGAAGTACAACGTTCGATCCATGCCCATCCGAAAGGATGATGAAGTTCAGGTATGTGTCTGTGTTCAGGTCATCTTGTCGAATATCCTGCACTTTATTAACAAATGATGGGTTGAAATGTAAACTGCTTTTTTCACCGTTACTCTTTGGTGAAAATCTGTTGTCCCAAGCATCAGATGCAGTCGTGATAAAACAGAAGAAAGATGGTTTGGAACCAGTACATTGGCTTGGGATTATCTTTTTCTGGGTATGTTTGGTCATTAGAGAGGCAATTGAGAACCAGTAAACAATTCTGTGTCTAAATCAAAATTCAGGTACACAAGTTTCAGGGAACTAGCAGTCTGGCTGTTAAGATGGCACTCCCAATGCAGGGGCAGAGGTTAAGAAAAGATTTCAAGCCATCTCTTAAGCAGCTTCCATGTTACCAACATTTCATGAGGTGATAAGCCATTTTTTGCTCCTGTGCTGGTGCTAAAATTGCTGGTAGATTTGAGAGGCCATCTTCTGCTTCCAAGATAGTTTAATCTGAGAAAGTCTGTGATTGAGAAGAAGCGTCTATTCAGAAACACTGGCTGGGTGAGGATCATCGAGGAGAGAATGATATGCTGTTCATTAACCTTTGGGAAAGAATTGGCCTGTTCCTGAAGTATTAGCTGCTGCCCATGCTCTGGCACTTAGTAGGACCCTTTAGTAGGTTGTGGATTTAAATATCCGTGGCCTGTTCCCTTTGAAGTGACAGTTTCCTTGTCAACTGGTACAAAAAAAACAAGGTGGGCTTGTTCGTTTTTAACCCTGAAACAAGCCCACCACTGCTGGTGGCCCATCAGTTGTAGAGATGCACTGTCCATCACTGTAGATTTATATGGGGCATAGTTTACTTGCAGGTTAGTTGAAGCCAGAGAGAGAATTACTGGCACATTTCCATTGACCATTAGGTCTTTCAAAATTGGAAGGTCCTGTATATGTATATGATAGAGGGAATGAGGTTTACCTGATTCATAGATTTACTGGTTTACAAGTTTAATGTTCGTTTATCTGCATATATGTTACTTTTGAATTTGCATTTAGGTTGTACGAGGGCACTACAAAGGACAGCAAATTGGCAAAGTAGTCCAGGTTTACAGGAAGAAATACGTCATCTATATTGAACGAGTGCAGCGGGAGAAGGCTAACGGCACAACTGTCCATGTGGGCATTCACCCCAGCAAGGTGGGTGTTTTTGAGAATGCTTGAGATGGGGGAAAGAAATTACAGCAATCACTGACAAATGTAACTGCTTGTTGACAGAAATAGATTTTAGGTGTTCTGGAAATCAGTCTTAAAGCCAGTACTATTTTTTTCCTGAAATCAAGGTGTCTTAAACAGTTATCCTGTATGTATGTATATGTAATGTACCTTTTCCTTAAAAAGTATTGGTAAGCTGATTGATCGATTAAAATCTAGGAAATAGGATAATTTTTAGATGCTGTGGAGGCCATACCCTGTGTGTTAAACAGAATTGAGTAAGCTGTAAGGAAAGTAGGTCTTAAGCCATTTGCAGACCTAGAGCTCAGAGACTAGATTCATTGATAGAAGATACAGTCTGATTCTCCTGTCCTTGACTTCAACGTGAATTCTCCAATACTGTCTCTTAAGAGGTAATAAATGCACTTGGTGCCTGTTCAAATACTGAGGTGTTGGTTTTTTAAGATCTTGAGTTGGCACCATGAATCTCATCTTTAGACTACACAAAAGTTGAAAGACTAATACATGTGTTGCATTATCTTTCACCTAGTATTCACAGCTACCATTTTCTTTCCCTTCCTTACCCTTCCAGTGGATTACAAGCATCATGACAGAGTGCATCTCCTAAGAGCAAGGGCTTTCCCACTCTACTACATAATCTTATTTTTGCCCCTAGGACTGGATCACCTGCTGTCAAGGTCACCAATACAGTGACCAATTCTTAAAGTGTTTTCTGAACTTAATATAGTGTTTGACAAATGTAGTGTTTGACACCTTTGATCTCCCTCTTTGACTTACCTTCATCTCTTATTCCAAAAACACCTCAATATCCAGTTGACAATTTTGCATTTCAACTTGGATATCTAATCAATATCAAACCCAATATGTTTAAACTACTGGCTTGTTTTATTCTTGAACCCTCTTGCTCTTGGTAGTCAGCTACCAACACTGTGTGTGACAGCTCTGCCCTTCTCAACTGCTTAGGCCAGCATGTTATCGATTGTTGACTGCTGTCACATTATATCCAGAATCCTGTCTGCATCAGAGTGGCCTACAAGGCTCATCTCCAGGGACTTCTCTGGTGGTGCAGTGGCTAAAACTGCGCTTCCAGTGCAGGGGGCATGGTTTGTTCCCTGGTTAGGGAACTAGATCCCGCATGCTTAGGGAACTAAGACCTGGCGCGGCCATATAAAGTTCACTCAGAGCTACTGCTTGATGATTTCACTCTCCATGTTCTAGTCTACTGGCCTCTTTGCTGTTCCTGTAACTGTGCTACTGTGTGTGCTGGTTGGCGGCATCCATGTGGCAGCTTCACAGAATTGTATATTCTCTTCCCAGGTCTGCTGCTAAGTCACTTCAGTCATGTCCGACTCTGTGCGACCCCATAGACGGCAGCCCACCAGGCTCTCCCGTCCCGGGGATTCTCCAGGCAAGAATACTGGAGTGGGTTGCCATTTCCTTCTCCAGTGTGTGAAAGTAAAGTTGCTTAGTCGTGTCGGACTCTTAGCGACCCCATGGACTGCAGCCTACCAGGCTCCTCCATCCATGTGATTTGGGAACAAGGGGTCTATTTTAACAAGACACACGCAGATCTGAGAAACACCTATTAAACTTGGAAGTTCTCCTGCCTCTGGACTTAAATGTTTGCTGTTCTCTTTGAAACACTTCTACCTTCTCCTCAGGTCTCTGTTCAGGTACAGCCCTTTTCCTGGGGCCTGCCTGACATCGATAACAATTTAACCCCTTTCCTCCAGCATTTCATCTCATTAGATATACCCTCCATGGTAGTGGAGATTGTCCTTTGGTCACTATGCTGAATCCCCAGACCTTGTTCACTGCTATCTTCTCCTTCCTAACACTGAAATCTGCCATAATCTGGATACCTTTAGTGACAAATCTGCTGGAGTAGGGTCTGTTCTATGATTTTCCTAAAAGTTTTGCAGGTTGAAACATGTGAAAGCTGCGTTTAATTTCCAAATTTACAGGACTAAAGATGTTGTGGAAATAAAAATGTGTATGACTTAGTTAGCTTATAAAACTGGGGTGAGAGGAGTGGAATTATTGAAATACATTGCAGTAGAAGCAGCTGATTTTTATCACAGAAGATGTGAGAAGAACCACCAGTGCCACACTGCCTTCTCCTTTGTGGGCTGAACATTAGTGAACATTTAAGTCAGGTTTGTTTGGGGGTAAAGAATCATTTCTAGCATTTAAGCAATCCAGTCCCACAAGTGGGGGACTGAACGTTGGACCTTCCCATGTGTTCTGTATTGGTGATTGTTTAAAGCTTAGATTTTTTTTTTTTCCTTATTTGTCTGCAGGTGGTTATCACCAGACTAAAACTGGACAAAGACCGCAAAAAGATCCTCGAACGTAAAGCCAAATCTCGCCAAGTAGGAAAGGAAAAGGGCAAATATAAGGAAGAAACAATTGAGAAGATGCAAGAATAAAGTCATCTTGTCTACAGCTTTCATTAAAAACTGTTAAAATGAAAAGTCTTTATGTGTGGTGTTTTGGGACAAAGCCTAGTTAGTTTTCAAGGAAGTCCTGGTGATGTTAGCTGTCTAGAGGCAGACCATCCTTATCTTGTGGCTTGATTCCACTAATGAAAATTACCATTTGGAAAAAGCTGGCTTTTTAACCAGCTTTGAGTATCTAATAATATTGGACTCATACAGTAATTTTTCTTTTAACAGCAGGAAGCAGCACTTCAGGGATGCAGCGAAATGCCCGAGGGCCCCTTTACCACCTTGTTTTCTGCACTGATGTTGAGGGAGTGGTGTCAGGCCAAAAGAAATCTTTAGCTTAAAGATTTCTGAGGCAAAGTACTCACCTAAAAAGCAGTTTCTCCGAGAGGAGGAAGTGATGCAGCGCAGGATTAGTTGTTGGCAACACTTGTGCCGCCGCCCTTCCTCACTTAAGACTAAGCATATAAATGTACTTTCCGTGCTGGAGACGAGCATTTATTGATCTTGGAGCTTTAACAACAACGTAAGGAAACAGATGACCAATTTTGCTGTCGCCAGAGTCGTCTGCCTTAGCCAAGGTCGCACCTCGACCAGCCCCAGATTTCACCTCAGGAGCCTTACCGTGTCTCACCCGACAGTATGGCTCGTTTCTGTATCTTTGAGAGCTCCCTCGGGAGGGGCGGGGCTTCCGGTCGGCGCGGAGCCGTTTCCGGCGCGTCAGTCCGCCGGAGCCGCCGGCGCTCGCGGGCAGGAGGGTCCCGGACGGCGCCGGTGGAGCGGGCTGCGGCCGAGGCGGCTCACGACCCTGTGCTCCTGGTTCATCTTCCGGGCCTCTCTCTTGCAAAAATCCCTAGATTGGTCTCTCCTCCACCTGGCTCTTTCATTCAATTGGGGGAGTAGGCGGGTCCCGATTGCCGAGAGCAACCCGCGAGCAACGGGGCGAGGTGTTGCGGAGACCTTGGGACTCAGGACCGCACAAAGGACCTGATGCCCGAGCCAGGTCTTCAGGAATAAGCGGGAGGTTGTTTTGTTTAAGGTGCGGGGCACTGTACTAAGTGCTTTACCTGCATTATCACAACTGTAGTGATGCAGACTAGCATTCTCGCCATTCTGTTGTGGAAGCTGAAGCCTCAGTAACGTTGCTTCGCTTATTCAATAAGTGATGAGTCAGAAATCGACTTCCCAAGCCTAGTCTCAACCATACCTCTGCACTGTCTCTCTACTATTCTATAAGCCAACTGTTTGACATATTCTTTGAACATCTTTTGTTCAGCTCTGTATTCGTGGGCCCTCTGAGGGGATACAGCGAGATAGAAGCCCCAGCCTCTGTCTTCTAGGTTGTGTACACCTGAATCAGTTGACTAAAAAGGCAAAGCGCTCCAGTGAGTGGTGCTGGCTGTTCAGAGGAGGGACAGACAGATGGCAATCAGAGTGCATCAGGAAGAATGCTGACCTGAGCTGGGTGTGATTTGGAAGATCAATGGAAGGCATTCCAGGTCGGGGGCAGCCAAAGCAAAGACTCACAGGTGAGTGAGGAAGGAGGATCTTCTCAGTTTTCTGTGAACAAGCTCATTTGTCAGTTACCCCACCAGAACAGATCACACCAGGAAGCTGGCCACCTTTCTTTGGGGCCTTGTTTCTTTCATTCTGCTTTAGAACAGGTGTTGAAAGCTCAGTTAACTACAGGGGTGGGTAGTTAAGATGACAAAGTTAGTAGCTGGGTTAGAGACTGGGAAGCCAGAGAGTGTGGACTGTCCGAAAGGAGCTACTGCCTCTCCACTCAAGGCAGATGTTGCCAAGCCAAACAGCTCCCGGTGTGACCGGATCGTCCCATTTTTCAAGAAAGCTAGAAATCGAGATTTTTAAATGAACTCCCCAGTCTATAAATATAGGTAATTCATCCAATTTAAAAAAAACGCTGGGTAGGCTAACTGAAATATGTCTATTAGCCAAATGTTACTCTCCGGCTATAGAATTTCATGGGACTGGGTAAGGACAATTTCGCATGTTGAAGATTGAGATTTTTCCATCTTTTGATTATAAATTATTTCCAGCCTGTCTTCATTCTTTTATAGGATGGAGGTGAGACTTTTCCTTCCTGTGTAGTTCCCTGAGGGCCTCAAATAGCAGCCAGAGCAGCCAGTTTCTGAGAGATGCTGGTTTCAGTGAGTAGTTTAGAAGCTCTTCCTGGTTTGCATTGACCATCTTGTGGTTTCAAGTGTCTTCTAGGGATTGTAGGATGATAATACATAATCCTTGGGAAACAAAGCCCCATATCAGTGATTATATGGGACTAGTGAATGAAACTTTTTTTTTTAACTGAAGGACTTTTCAGAGCCATTAAAATGTCCGTTTGCATTAAGAATGTGGAGCTCAGGCTTAAAGAGTATTTTACAAACATTCTGTTTGTTTGATTCTAAAATGCATATTTTTCACATTTTAAAAATCTGGATGTGTTCATTTAATGTAGGGTCTCTGTTTTCCCTGTGAAAATTGTCATTAAGTCAGCAGTTTCAATGTCAGAAGTGTCTTTAGAATCAGGAATGTCATGTAGTTAACCAATGATGCCAAGCAAGGAAATCCGAAGTCTTTTTAGTGGAGGACATTCAGGACCTGGAATCAAGCTTTGCTTAACTAAGACTCTTGCTCAGAGGTTTTAAATGTTTCCATCTTTCTCTGCATCTTAGGATTCTGCCCTGGCCTTCAGCTTTTCATCTGATGGCTGGCATCTTGGGGATCTTGTTTTCGTAAGATTGTTGGAATTCCTGTGATCGTCATATGAAAGCTTCCCCTGGCCTCATCACATCCTATATCCTGGAGTTGTCCTAAGGAACCTCGGTGTAGACACCCGAGTATCAAGTTCTCTTCCAGAGGAATTCTCCAGTCTTGGTGGTGTGTGGACCCCATTTGGGGTATCTTTTGGCATGATAATCTCCTGACATAGCTCTCTATCCCCAGGTGTAATTTGTCCATTTTTGAAAACAGGCCCTGCTCCCTCTATTCAGAACTGCCAAACCTGTATCTGGAAGTGTCTCCCAACCTTGGGAGTGCTCAAGTTCAGTTGGATACTCTGCTTCGTTCTGGAAAAAAAATATGTGGGCTCCAGCTCAGGCAGTATCAAGACAGGCCAGGCCTGCAGACCCTCCAAGAGGACAAAACCCCTCTTCCTTGCTGTGAAGCTGGATTCGTCTTACTGAATGTGAGACCGTTCCTCTACCTGTTACCTTTTCTTCTGTGTGATATTCACATGCTCACATTCAGTCATGCGTGTGAGCATGCCTTTTTTCCCAGAACCTCCATGGTCTCTTCCCCAGTTCTGCTGCAGCTGCTCCTCAGCTCAGGCCCCAAGGCACAGCAGTCCCTGTGGCAGTAGATAATGTCTTCTGGGGAGGCAGCAACATTTGAGGATCTGACCAAAGACTGGAAGTATTAGGAAGCCCCTCGGAAGGACTGCAGCAGAGGCATAATGCTGAACAGTTACGAGAACATGGTCCCTCAGGGTAAGGACTCAGTCTTCATTTACTAACCGTGTGTACAACTGACAGGGAAAAGTCATCATTAAAAAAAATCTCGGGACTTCCCTGGAGGTCCAGTGATTAGGACTATGTGCTTCTACTGAAGGAGGTCCAGTTTCCATCCTATTTGCCACAATTAAAGATCCTGCATGCAGCAACTAAGACCAAAATTTTGGGTGCAGCCAAAATAAACAAATACGTTGAATTTTTAAAAAATAAAATTCTGTTGACATGCTCTTGTTTTGAATGGCCCTAGTGGGCTTTCTGGGTATTTTTATTCTGTTACTGCTTTATACCAACACTCTAGTATCTTTCTTCCATATCTTCAAAAATCCGATGAAAGAATTATGAAGAACTTTGGCAGGAGAGTCTTCCAGGTGGCATATCATCAAATTCAACTTTGTTCGCTTCTTTCTCCATCTCTTTAGGAGACTTCTTACAATTCTCCATGACACCACAGAGAGCTGGAAATGATCCCCCTGGTGTTTCAAATCCAAGTGAAACAGAAACGGAGATAAGTACCATGAGAGAAAAGTTTCTCACCAGCGTGACCAAGTTGGTAGAAAGCAAAAGTTACAACAGCAAGGTATTTTCCAAAGAAAAGTACTTTCAAACAATCAAGGAAGTCAAAGAAGCTAAGGAGAAGGGGAAGAAGTCATCACGTGATTATCGCCGTGCAGCAAAATATGATGTGATTTCTGTAGCAGGCACAGAGAAACTCATAGAGGCTGCTCACAGAGAACCAGATCGGATACGGTATTACGTACACAAGGAAGAGCTGTTTGACATCCTTCACGACACACATCTCAATATTGGCCATGGCGGGCGGACACGCATGCTCAAGGAGCTGCAAGGCAAATATGGAAATGTCACCAAAGAAGTCATTGTCTTATATCTGACTCTGTGTAAACAATGCCACCAGAAGAACCCAGTACCCAAGAGAGGCCTTGCACCCAAGCCCATGCCATGTAAGGACAATGACTCCAGATGCCAAGTTGAAATCCTTGATATGCAGTCAAATGCTGATGGGGAGTTCAAGTTCATTTTGTATTACCAGGACCACTTAACCAAGTTCATTATTTTACGGCCATTAAAAGCCAAGCAGGCCCATGAGGTAGTCAGTGTCCTGTTGGATATTTTCACAATTCTTGGTCCACCCAGCGTGTTAGAATCTGACAGCGGCATAGAGTTCACAAACCAGGTTGTTAATGAGCTCAATGAGGTATGGCCAGACCTAAAGATTGTCCTTGGTAAGTCCCACCCTGGCCAAGGCCAGGGCTTCCTGGAGCGAGCAAGCCGTGATGTCAAGACCATGCTGAGTGCCTGGATGCAGAGTAACCACTCCCATCATTGGACCGAAGGCCTGCGATTCATGCAGGTGGTGAGGAATCAGGCCTTTGATGGTTCCTTGCAGCAGAGTCCATACGAGGCAATGTTTGGTTGTAAAGCCAAATTTGGACTCTATTCCTCACACTTGCCCCGGGAAACCGTGGCTGTTTTACACACAGAAGAGGAGCTAGAAATTGCCGAAGAACAACTGGAAAGCAGCCTCTGGGTCAGGCAGGAAGAGAGGGCTGAGGTTGGAGCAGACCGGTCTGACATGGACGAGGACGTTGATCCCACACCTCTCGAAGCCTTGGAGCCCAGCACCTCCCAGGCAGCCTCAGGTCTCTTCTCCTGGTGAACAGACATCTGCTAAGTGGACGCTTAGGGCCTCTGGGTACCGTAGAGCCACCTGAGAGCTGTAACCAAGACTCCAGATGAAAGGAGTGAAGGCCACTCTCTCAGGAATGCTGTTCTTGGTAGTCCTGAGTCAGAGGGGGAGGCGGCTCCGGTCTCTGATCTCACCTGCCCTAACAAATTCCCACAAACCTGGAGGCTTAAAGCAGCAGAACTTTGGGGACTTCCCTGGCAGTCCATGGTTGAGACTGTGAGCTCTAAATGCAGGGGGAACAGGTTTGATCCTTGGTTGGGGAACTAGGATCCTGCATGCTGAGGATACAGCCAAAATTAAAAAATAAAAATAAAAAAACTTTCTTCTTAGTCCTAGAGGCCAGAGGTCTGAAATCAGGGTGTTGGCAGGGTTCATTCCTTTTGGAGGCTCCAAGAGAGAATCCATTCCAGGCTCTCCTCCTTTCTCTAGTGGCTGTCAGCAATTCTTGGCATCCCTGGGCTCAGTAGCCCAGAGTAGCACAGATCCAGCCTCTGTTTGTCTTCACGTGGCTTTCTCCCCTTGGTCTGTGTGTGTGCTCCTTTTCTATCTCTTACAAGGACCCCGTTGGACACCAAATCTATGTCATTGGATTTAGGGCCCAGCTTAATTAATGATCTCATCTTGGGATACTCAACCTTAATTTCATCTGCAAAGACCCTGTTTCTAAGTTCATATTCATGGTTGCTCGGGGTTTGGACTTGGACATGTCTTTGGTGGGGGCGACTGCAGTTCTACTGCAATTGGCTCAGGGGTAATGAACCTGCTTGCCAATGCAAGAGATTCAGATTTGATCCCTGGGTCAGGAAGATCCCCTGGAGGTGGAAATAGCAACTTGCTCCAGTATTCTTGCCTAGGAAATCCCATGGACAGAGGAGCATGGCAGACTGCAGTCCATAGGGTTGTAAAAGTCTGACACAGCGTAGCGACTGAGCACACACACAGTTCTACCAACTACAGTCAGTGGAAGAGGATGTTTGCTTGCAGAACATAAACTGATGGGGTCTGAGCCCTGTAGAGCTGGTGGGACTGCCCTGCATATATCGAGTATCTGTTCCTGCTCCTCGGGCACAGAACCCAAAAGATGGGGGCATCAGAGAAAAAGATGTAGATGAAGGACAAATAATGAGAGGAAAAGAGGTTGATCTCATGTGTCCCAGAGACTGACTGCCCCACCAGCTGAGCTTTGTTTCCTGCTTCAAGAGAAACCTGATGTACCCACCCTGCTCTCAGAATGGCATCCACAGGGATTGACCTGCCTGAAACATTTTAAAAATAGGTCAAAATTAAGGCATGGCTGGGGTTTGGGTCTGAGCCTGCCAGTGTTCTGTGCCTCAAACACAGCATGACGTGGTGTAGTCCTGGAATGGTCATACATTCCAGGAAGTGACCAGTAGCCGGGAAACAACTAGGGACTCTGGAGCAAATTGCAAAAGTTGGCCTGAGGTCACTGCTTCAGCCAGAGAAGAATAGAGCACAGGCCAGTCTGGGTCATAGTTCAGAGGAAAGGGGAGGGCAATGCCCAGGATCTGTGCATGGCTGTATTCTCAAGGCCTGGAAGAGGACCCAGCCCGTCGGAGGTGTTGAATAAGGGTTTGCTGAGTAAATAAATGATTCTACAGACATGGATGCAGGGAATGAGAAGGGGCCTGCAGTTTCTGACTCTCCAGTTCTTTCTTCCTGCATATCACAGAACCATCTCAAACCATTCTGGGGGACTTCCCTGGTGGTCCAGTGGTTAAGACTCTGTGCTTCCGGTACAAGGGGCACAGGTTCGATCCCTGGTCAGGGGAGTAAAATCCCACACGTGCCTTGGCACCGCCAAAAAAAAATTCTGATTGCCCCCAACTTTGGCTTCCCCTTGGGCCAAGAGCAGTCTCCTGATGATGCCTGCCTCACAGGGTGGTTGTTATAGACAAGAAGTTTTAAGATGTGTGTTGTCCTTGCTACCTTCAGATCTTACCCTCATCATGAGAGTTGGAGATCACTGTTGCCATTCCTTTGCTGATTAAACAGTGTTAAGCTAGACATCCAGGAAATCTGCACTATTATTAGACAGGAGGTGATGTCACTCTCCAGCTTGTCTTGGAGGACCAGAATCTCGGCTTCATCCTCGGCCAGCACCTCACATCCCCTTCCTGTATCACTCAGCTGAGCAGGGCCTGGGAGGCCCAACTTGACTGATGTTGCCCCCTGTCCCCCCCGTGCTGACCTACCACCTCCTGGTGGCAGAGCAAACCAGGAACCACACCATCAGCTCCTGTGGGTAAGAGGTCAAAGGAGGCACTATGCTACTGTCTTTCCCAGGGGGTGGCTGCAAATAACGGAGGTTTCCGGACCTGCAACCTCTGCCTTCCTCTTCTGCTCCCTAGTGTTTACAGTGGAGGGACCTGGAGGAGGACACCTAGACCCAGCCCAGCCTTCCTCTGTGTTATCATATTTCAGCATCTGGAGCGGAACCAGTTGCTTTCAGTTTGCAAATATGTTTTGTCCATATAATGTCTTTTAAATTTAAAAGTTAATTGCCATCACTTTCAAAGCAGATTTCACATAAAAATATAAATGTCTAGCACTTCTTGAAAATTTAGAAGATCTGACCTCCCACATTTTTTGCATGGCAGCCAACGACCAAGGGGTAACCCCCAGGAGACATTCCAGGCCTGCATTCTACACTAGTCCACTGTCTAGGCCGTTCAGATTGATTGCATACACATTTCTATGGTCGATTCCTAAAGAAAGGCAAATGAAGTCAATGTGAATAAAGGCCAGAAACAGACCCATGTATCTAGCAATTTATGATAAAAGACATTTCACATCTGTGGGAGAGATTGTATTATTCAGTTAGTGGTGCTGATCAATTATACCTCAATTAAAAAAAATAGTGGTGCTCGATCATAGAGCTGTCCAACGAATAAAATAAAGTCTGATCCCTAAACATAAAAAACAAAACTGTAAAAATATTGAGGAAAAGAAATAGATTTTGTGATCTTGAAATGGAGAAACCCATATAAAAAAAGGTTAATATACTTGGTTACATAAAAATTTTAAATATTTAGGAAAAATAATGCCTTTTAAAAATTGAGAAAAAGTTATCTGCAGGTCAGGAAGCAACAGTTAGAACCGGACATGGAACAACAGACTGCTTCCAAATGGGAAAAGGAGTACGTCAAGACTGTATATTGTCACCCTGCTTATTTAACTTCTATGCAGAGTACATCATGAGGAACACTGGGCTAGAGGAAGCACAAGCTGGAATCAAGATTGCCGGGAGAAATATCCATAACCTCAGATATGCAGATGACACCACCCTTATGGCAGAAAGTGAAGAGGAACTAAAAACCTCTTGATGGAAGTGAAAGAGTAGAGTGAAAAAGTTGGCTTAAAGCTCAACATTCAGAAAAGGAAGATCGTGGCATCTGGTCCCATCACTTCATGGGAAATAGATGGGGAAACAGTGGAAACAGTGTCAGACTTTATTTTTGGGGGCTCCAAAATCACTGCAGATGGTGACTGCAGACATGAAATTAAAAGAGGCTTACTCCTTGGAAGGAAAGTTATGACCAACCTAGATAGCATATTCAAAAACAGAGACATTACTTTGCCAACAAAGGTCTGTCTAGTGAAGGCTATGGTTTTTCCAGTAGTCATGTATGGATGTGAGAGTTGGACTGTGAAGAAAGCTGAGTGCCAAAAAATTGATGCTTTTGAACTGTGGTATTGGAGAAGACTCTTGAGAGTCCCTTGGACTGCAAGGAGATCCAACCAGTCTATTCTAAAGGAGATCAGTCCTGGGTGTTCGTTGGAAGGAATGATGCTAAAGCTGAAACTCCAGTACTTTGGCCACCTCATGTGCAGAGTTGACTCATTGGAAAAGACCCTGATGCTGGGAGGGATTGTGGGCCCGAGGAAAAGGGCACGACAGAGGATGAGATGGCTGGATGGCATCACTGACTCGATGGACATGAGTTTGAGTGAACTCTCGGGAGTTGGTGATGGACAGGGAGGCCTGGCGTGCTGCAATTCATGGGGTTGCAAAGAGTCGGACACGACTGAGCGACTGAACTGAACTGAAATGAAATGACAGCCTGGGAGAAAACATTTGCAAGACCTTAAACAGACATAAGGTACTGTCAACTGAAAAAAAAAAAAGACCTAAAAGTTGAGAATTATGTTTTTATTGAGCAGACTTACTGAGGACTTAAGCCCCTGGCTACAGTCTCTCTTAAAACTCTGAGAGACTGTTCCAAAGAGGTGAGGGAGGAGCCAGGATATAAAGAAGTTTTTGCAAAAAAGAAACCACAAATAAATAAATAAAAGGTGGTTGAACATCAAAATATTAGTGTCAATTAGAGAAAAAACAGATCTCTCAAATTAATGGACTTAGCACTTTTCTGTTTATAGGAAGATGCAAGAGTCTGGGCTTATTGAAATTATTCTCTTGATATGCATCTTTGCTAGGAACCAATATCCTGTTTTTCTCCATCCTAAATCTCAGGGTGCACAGTCGTGGGTGGCTGCAGTGGCTGATGATGTAATGGCCACGGCATCCTTTGTTTACTGATATGCCAGGGGACAGTCTTTGTCCACAGTACCTAATTTTTAAAGGGGTGCTTGCAAGTTAACAATGAGAAGAGCAAACAATAGAAAAGGAGCAGAGGTTAATGGTGGATGGAAAACAAACAGCTGTACCCTGGTGCAATTGGTGGGATGGAAGCAGGTCAGACTTGTCATCCAGTCAGGGCTGTCCGTTCAAACGAAACAGATTCAAGTTACATGAGTGTTTTGTTTCTCCTGCCATGCATGTGGGAGAAGAGGCAAATGCCTAGTGATGCTGTCTTGTTTTAACAAAAAACTGACTGATAAGGAAGTCCAGTAGTGGTCGTGCTCATTTTCATTTCCAGGGGCTGTCATAACCCACTGGGTGGCACAGAAATTTGTTATGTCACAGTTCTGGGGTCACATGTCTGAGATCAAGATGTCATCAGGGTTGATTCCCTCTGACGGCTTGAGGGAGAATCTCTTCTGGTGGCCTCAGATGTTCCTTGGCATGTAGGTGAGAATCCCCCTGTGTCTTCTCGTTGTCTTCCCTCTGTGTGTATCTGTTGTCTCTGGGTCCAAATGTCCCCTTAGCATAGTAGATTAGGGCCCGTCCTCAGTGACCTCACTTTAACTTGATCATCTGAAGAGACCCCATTTCCAAATAAGGTCACATTCACAGGTATGGGGTGGAGGGGTTAGGACTTCAGCTTCTTTGGGGTGACACAATAAGTTCAACCCATATAGCATCAGCTAAGAGATGCACGTTTGATCCCTGGATGGGGAAGATTCCATGGAGAAGGGAATGGCTACCCACTCCAGTATTCTTGCCTGGGAAATCCCATGGACAGAGGAGGCTGGCAGGCTACAGTCCACAGGGTCGAAAAGAGTCAGACCTGACTGAGCCACTAAACAACAATCAGAATGACAGATTTTGTTTGTTTGTTTTTGTTTTCTTGGGTTTTTTTGGTCACACAACATATGGGATCTTAGGTTTTCTTTTCGACCAGGGATCAAACCTATGCCCCCTGCAGTGGGAGCACAGGCTCTCAACCACTGGACCACCGGGGAAGCCCCAGAATGACAGTTTTTTAGGAGGTAGTTTTTAAGGATGTATGGCAACAATGCCCAAAGCCTTAGAATGCTGCTCCCCCCACCCCATTCAAATAACACAGGCAGTTTTACTTGAACAGAAAATTGAAGAAATGAGTACCAGTTACATTCTTACAAATCTTCAATATCAATTCTTGAGAAAGATCTTAATTTAATACCTTGTCCAGCTAGATTATTTGGGTTAAGTTTTTTGTTTGTTTGTTTGTTTTTTGACGGAATCCTAACCCCTGGACTGCCAGGGAAGTCCCCTTGGCTTAGTCTTATAATACAGAATAGTGTCTCTCCCTCCATGCACACAGGAGGAAGGGAATGTTGCCATATCTTCCTGCAGCTCCTTTTGTTCACTATTAAGACTTGCATTTTTTAAGGCTAATCTCTGGAATTCCATTATGAGGCCTCCAGAACTCAATTTTACCAGGAAAAATAAATGAAGAATGGGCTAAAGATGATTTGACATAACAGTGAAGTAAGGTGGTGGTGGTTTAGTCACTCAGTCATATCCTACTCTTGCAACCCCATGGACTGTAGCCTGCCAGGGCCCTCTGTCCATGGGATTCTCCACACAAGAATACTGGAGTGGGTTGCCATTTCTTTCTCCTGTGGATCTTCCTAACCCAGGCATCGAACTCAGGTCTCCTGCATTGCAGGCAGATTCTTTACCATCTGAGCTACTACTGGGGGTGAAGTAAAGATCTGTAGCATCCCCCCCCCGCACCACCACAGACTCAAGCATGTAAACTTGATACGTAACCTCGAAGGAGTCCCTTGAGCTCCAAGCTCACCTGTAAATTGGGATGATAATCCAATTGTGATCAGGTTTGTGAAAGGATGGGCATGGGGGAGGGCTTGTTCTCCCTCCAGTTTAGGGAACTTTCACAGAGTTCAGTTTCACTCAGAATGACCAGTCAAACTAAAGCAAGTCCCTTCCTCCAAAAAAAAAAAAGATTTGGAGGCAGGAGAGCAGCCGATGTGGGCAAGTCCCATCCAGGTCTGTGTTGGACTGGGCCCTCCCTCCTGGCCTCTGCCACCTGTGTGCCCATGCAAGGTTCAGTGCCCTCTGTCTGTTCACATGTCCACCCACATTCCAAGCCACAGGCTGGTCCTGGAGCCCTGGGTCAGGATACACTCAGCCCTTCAAGGTTGAGCGCCCCTTGGTTCTCTTCCTGCTCCCAGGGTGGCTCTGGAGTGGAGTGGAGAGAGCAACTCTGGTTTGCAAACACACTTTTGCTGTGGTCAGAACACTTAACAAAGTGTGTTAAGTTATCCTACCCTGTGATCCTACCCCTCAACAAACTTGAAGTGCATTGTTGACTGTAGACAGAAAGTTGTATAGCTGATGTCTAGGATTTAATCACCTTGCATAGTCGAAACTTTATACTCCTTGAATAGTAGCTCCCCATTTCCCCCTCCCCCTAACCCCTGGCAACCACCATTCTATCTCTGCTTCTCTATGTTTGACTGTTTTATGTTTCGGGGTTTTTTTTTTTTTTTTTGCCATGCTATGAGTATGTAGTGATTGCAGCTGTGAAATTAAAAGACTCTTACTCCTTGGAAGGAAAGTTATGACCAACCTAGATAGCATATTCAAAAGCAGAGACATTACTTTGCCAACAAAGGTCTGTTTAGTCAAAGCTATGGTTTTTCCAGTGGTCATGTATGGATGTGAGAGTTGGACTGTAAAGAAAGCTGAGCACTGAAGAATTGATGCTTCTGAACTGTGGTGTTGGAGAAGACTCTTGAGAGTCCCTTGGACTGCAAGGAGATCCCACCAGTCCATCCTAAAGGAGATCAGTCCTGGGTGTTCATTGGAAGGACTGATGCTGAAGCTGAAACTCCAATACTTTGGCCACCTGATGCAAAGAGCTGACTCATTGGAAAAGACCTTGATGCTGGGAGGGATTGAAGGCAGGAAGAGAAGGGGATGACAGAGGATGAGATGGTTGGATGGCATCACCGACTCAATGGACATGGTTCTGGGTGGACTCCAAGAGCTGGTGATGGACAGGGAGGCCTGGCATGCTGCAGTTCATGGGGTTGCAAAGAGTCAGACATGACTGAGCGACTGAACTGAACTGATGAGCATGTGGGATCTTAGTTCCCTAACCGGAGATCTAACCCGAACCCTGTGGATTGCAAAAAAACCGACACCCCTGCCTTGCAGGGCGGATTCTTAACAACTAGACCCTTAGGGAAGTCCTAAGGGACTGCAGTACACTAGGCCTCACTGTCCATCACCGACTCCTGGAGTTTACTCAAACTCATGTCTATTGGGTCGGTGATGCCATCCAACCATCTCATCCTCTGTCATCCCCTTCTCCTCCTGCCTTCAATCTTTCCCAGCATCAGAGTCTTTTCCAGTGAGTCAGTTCTTCACATCAGGTGGCCAAAATATTGGAGTTTCAGCTTCAGCATCAGTCCTTCTAATGAATATTCAGGATTGATTTCCTTTAGGATGGACTGGTGGGATCTCCTTGCAGTCCAGGGGACTCTCAAGAGTTTTCTCCAACACCACCGTTCAAAAGCATCAATTCTTCGGTGCTCAGCTTTCTTTATAGTCCAACTCTCACGTCCATACATGACTACTGGAAAAACCATAGCTTTGACTAGACAGACCTTTGTTGGCAAAGTAATGTCCCTGCTATTTAATATGCTGTCTATGTTGGTCATAGCTTTTCTTCCAAGGAGCAAAAGTCTTTTAATTTCATGGCTGCAGTCACCATTGCAGTGATTTTGGAGCCCAAGAAAATGAAGTCTGTCACTGTTTCCCCATCTATTTCCCAGGAAGTGATGGGACCAGATGCCATGACCTTCGTTTTCTGAATGTTGAGCTTTAAGCCAACTTTTTCACTCTCCTCTTTCACTTTCATCAAGAGGCTTTTTAGTTCCTCTTCACTTTCTGCCATAAGGGTGGTGTCATCTGCATATCTGAGGTTATTGATATTTCTCCCGGCAATCTTGATTCCAGCTTGTGCTTCCTCTAGCCCAGCGTTTCTCATGATGTACTCTGCATAGAAGTTAAATAAGCAGGGTGACAATATACAGCCTTGACGTACTCCTTTTCCTATTTGGAACCAGTCTGTTGTTCCATGTCCAGTTCTAACTATTGCTTCCTAACCTGCATACAGATTTCTCAAGAGGCAGGTCAAGTGGTCTGGTATTCCCATCTTTTGAAGAATTTTCCACAGTTTGTTGTCATCCACACACAGTCAAAGGTTCTGGTGTAGTCAATAAAGCAGAAGTAGATGCTTTTCTGGAATTCTCTTGCTTTTTCCATGATCCAGCAGATGTTGGCAATTTGATCTCTGGTTCCTCTGCCTTTTCTAAATCCAGCTTGAACATCTGGAAGTTCATATTTTGAATATTAACCCCTTATCAGACATATGGTTTGCAAATATAATATTTTGAGAGAAGATGGGAGACTCAGATTGATGTTTTAGTGAGTATTTTCTACTTACAACTTTGTCAAACTAGCCTTATATTGTGGAGAAGGCAATGGCACCCCACTCCAGTACTCTTGCCTAAAAAATCCCATGGACGGAGGAGCCTGGAAGGCTGCAGTGCATGGGGTCGCTAAGAGTCGGACACGACTGAGCAACTTCACTTTCAGTTTTCACTTTCATGCATTGGAGAAGAAATGGCCACCCACTCCAGTGTTCTTGCCTGGAGAATCCCAGGGACAGGGGAGCCTGGTGGGCTGCCGTCTATGGGGTTGCACAGAGTCGGACACGACTGAAATGACTTAGCAGCAGCAGCAGCAGCAGCCTTATATTGTGGAATAGAATCTGCTTTTTTTTTAGCTCTAGGGGAAGAAGAAACATTTTCTTTTGTTATTTCTGAGCTGCTATTCCCAGTAGTTTTTGAGGCTACACATTGGAATGTCATTAGTTGGCACTGAGACCGGAAGGGGGAGGTGTCTGAGAAGCTCAGCCTTAAACTGTTGCTTCCAATTTACTCTGCAGGCTTTCTGGACATGTGTGCCACTGACAACTAAAGCGTGTTCACCAAGGTGAGCTTCAACACTGTGTAGGCCAGTTACCTCTGCACAGTTATTTTAACCTTTCCAGATTTGGTGGCTTTGGGTTGTGGAATTTTGAGGAGAAAGTTTTTATGGGGAGAGGAGCTGTTTTTGAATATGTGATTTACACATCTTTTCTTTGTAGAATGTTTACAGAAATTGATTTGAAACCTGAGCTACCTTGAAATGTAAAAGTAAGAACCCTCTGTTGTTCAAAAATTGGCCAGTGCAGAATAGGTTTGCCCCCAGAATCTTCTTCTGAATTTTGTTCAGAGCTCTATTCCTTTGAATTAGTGAAACCTGGTTTCTGTTTTCAGTTCCTGGTTCCACTTGATTGCTGTTATCTTGGCACTACTCTTTGTTTACCCAAGTTCTGACATTTTTACCCCAGAATTAATTACCCCAGATGGTCTGCTCTGCTGTGTTTTCCAAGCAAACAAAGTGAGCAGGAAATATGAACTTCCTGAGCCAGTTGGCTTCCCGCTTTAATATGAGGCTTTGCGTTTTACAAGCGTGTACATCTTATGTCTAATTTTCTTATTCATAATTAACTATGTATATAATATGTTATATATATATACACACACACACACACACACATAAGTATATAGGTTGGATCTAATTCTGTTTTCTCTCTTTTCCCTTTTGAAATTGGGTCCCGATATTTTGCCTTCTGCTTCCCCAAGGCTCCTTTGTAGAATCTTCCTGTTCAATTTGAGCTTCTGCATTGTTTCT
Organism: Budorcas taxicolor; assembly: GCF_023091745.1. NCBI lineage: Eukaryota > Metazoa > Chordata > Mammalia > Artiodactyla > Bovidae > Budorcas > Budorcas taxicolor. The sequence continues at coordinate 27,782,076 of NC_068928.1, read as the reverse complement.
GTCGAGGAGCTCCTTGCTCAGAATAACTTCTCCACACCTGGAACTTTGGTCTAGGATTTCTTTTCACTTTTAGACACTTCCCTCGTCACGACTAGCAGATGAGGTCTTATTAGCTTTCCTCCTTGGGTTTTGCACAGCCAGGTCATCTAGTGACCAGATGTTTGCCTCTCTCCCCTCCCCCCTCCCATGCCCTCTCAGCACTGCATATACGGTTCTTTAGAGGATGTCACGCCCTCCCTAGGCCTTTCTCCTGGTGCAGTGACAGGAATCCTGGAAATGGCTGCCTTGAATGCAGGGGCCACTAAGATCTTGCCTCAACACTTAACCCAGATCACCAGTAATAACCCACCAGCCTCCCAGTCCTGAAACACTGCCTCTGCTGTGAGTGGAGTGGAGGGAGCCAGTCCTGATGCCTGGAAGCAGCCACCCTTCCTCCTCTCCAGACGCAGGTACTCCCTATATCAGGAAGAGAACCTCCTGGAAACTGATCAGTCTTGGTTTCCCTCTTTATTCTCTCCTCACCCACCCACTTCTCTAGCCTGTCACTTTCATTCCTTCATTGTACACTTATAAACACCAATTATGTGCAAGGCAGTGTGCTAGATTACCATCAAGTCAGCAGTCATGGTAGAGAGTGCTAAATGCTGAAATAGGACACAAAGCAAAGGTTTGGTTGTTGTTTTTTTTAATATATTATTGTTGTTCAGTTGCTAAGCTGTATCTGACTCTTTGCAGCCCCATGGAATGTAGCACACAGGCTTCCCTATCCTTCACTATTTCCCTGAGTTTGCTCAAACCCATGTCCATTGTTGGTGATGCTGTCTAACCATCTCATCTTCTACTGTCCCCTTCTCCTTTTGCCTTTAATCTTTCCCACCATCCAGGTCTTTTCCAATAATTGTGTTTATTTACTTTTGGCTGTGCTGGGTCTTTGTTGCTGCACAGGCTTTCCTCTGTTTGTAGCGAGCGAAGGCCACTCTTTAGTTGCAGTATGCAGGCTTCTCATTGCTGTGTCTGCTCTTGTTGCAGAGCATGGGCATCTTGGATCAGGGATCAGACCTGTGTCTCCTGTGTTGGCAGGCAGATTCTTTAGCACTGAGCCATGGGGGAAGCCAGTTAATTTTATATTTTGATCGTACCAGGTGGCATGCAGGATCTTAGCTCCCCAACCAGAAAACAAACCTGCCTCCCTGCAGTGGAAGTGTGGAGTCTTAACCATTGGACCACCATCAAAGTCCCAGGAAAGACTTACAATTCTGTAAAAGGAAGCTCGGTGAGGGATCCACACAAAAGTCACTTCAGCTGAATTTTGATGGATTGTTTGCAGTTCAACTGTGAATAGTCTCCATTCTGCCTCAGTTGCATCAGAGGACTTCTAGCAGGGGAAGTAGACTTGGTCAGCTCCTCAGTAGAAAAACCTGGCAGACACTACCTTAAGGTGGTGATCAAACAAACATCCCAATGTTGGTACTGGTACTGGTGCTGGTGCCTCTTGATATGATGCACTGAGAACACAGCAACATTTCTGTGACATTTCTACCAAAAATGTATCACCTGAATGTAATTATGAAGACACATGGGACTAACCCAGATGGAAGGGCATCCTACAAAATAGCTGCTCAATGTTAGGAAGGCATTGAAAGACTGAGAAACTCTCCAGTTAAAGTGGGTGAAAGAGACGTGGCGACTGAATATGATGCATGATCCAGGATTTTCTTTTATAGTGGATATCACGGGGATAATTGGCAAAATCTGAATATTATTTGAAGCTTATATTATGATATCAGTGTGAATTTCCTGATCTTGAGACTTACACTGTGGTTATGGAAAACAAGGTGTGGTTATGCACCTTGTTTTTAAGACTAGACACTGAAGTATTTGGAGGTAAAGGGGCATCATGTCTGCAACTTAATCTCAAACAGTAGAGGAAAAAAAAGGGTGTGGAGGGGGAGAGAGGGAATGAGGGAGAGAGGTAGGGAGGGAAGAAAGAAGAGATACAAAGCAGATGTAGTAATATTAACATTTGGGGAAATCTGGGTGAAGAATATAAAGGAATTCTTTGTACTGTCCTTGCAACTTTTGTACTGTTCTTGCAACTTTTGTACTGTTCTTGCAACTTTTCTGTAAATTTGAAATTACGTCTCCCCCACCCACCAATTTTTTGTCAGAGTCCTACTAAGAGGGCGGACAACTTTGCCTTCCTGTGACCAGTCCCTAGGCCTGGGGACCTATGAACATGAGGATACAGGGCAGTAACTCTTGGGCTTACAGAAGCAGGATTCCATGCAAACAGTCTTTTTTTGTTTGTTTGTTTGACTTGTGTGTGGGATCTTAGTTCCCTGACCAGGGATTGAACCCAGGACCCTGACAGTGAAAGCACCAAGTCCTAACCACTGGACCGCCAGGGAATTCCCTCCATTCACCCACTGATGGACATTAAGGTTGCTTCCAATTTTGGGCAATTATAAATAAAGTTGCTATAATTAAATGCAAGTTTGTGTATGGGCATAAGTTTTCAGTTCATTTGGGTAAATACCTAGGCGTGTAACTGCAGGATCATATGGTAACAGTACATCTAGTTTGCTAAGAAATTTTCAAACTGTCTTCCGAAGTGGTTGCACCATTCTGCATTCCCACCAACAATGAAGGAGAGTTCCTGTTACTCCACACCACTGCCAACATTTGATACTGTGGAAATTACCATGTGACCCAGAAATTCCACTATTTACATTCCCTAGAAAACTGAAAACATTATGTATGAAAATTTACATATTCATATTTATAGCAAAATTATGCATGAGAGCCCAAAGTCCCAAATGTCCATCAGCTTACAAATAGATAAATAAAATACATCATATCCATGCAGTGAAATATTATTCAGCCATAAACCAGAATGAAGTAGTGACATACTTTATAATATGAACAAACCTTGACAGCATTATGCTAAATGGAAGAAGCCAGACACAGACGGTCGCATATTGTATGATTCCATTTAACTGAATTGCCCAGAATAGGGCAATCCATAGGAAGTAGATTAGTAGTTGCCAGGGACTGGGCGGGGAATGCAGAGTGATTTGAGTGGTAAAAATGTTCTGGAATTGAATAGTGGTGATGGTTGCACAACATAAATATACTAAAACTACCAACGTGTACACTTTTAAATGGTAAATTTTATGGTATATGGATTTTATCTTTAAAAAAATAATAAAAAGAGACTCATGGAGACTCACTCCTGGGCAGAGATAGGCTGAGTCCTAATCAAGGAGATTTCAACATTTTCCCAGCTGGATTTCAGAACTGCTATGAACCAGTGACTCCTGTGTGCCTCTCATATCCCTCCTTTTTAAATTATTTATTTATTTATTCTTTTCAGCTGCACATTGCAGCATGTGGGATCTTAGTTCCCCTACCAGGGATCAAACCCTTGCCCCCTGCAGTGGGAGCAAGGAGTCTTAGCCAGTGGACCACCAGGGAAGTCCCTTATGTCCCTCCTTTTTAAACGGTAATGTGTGTACCATTGTTATCCTTTGACTGTCCCACCTTTGTATCCTGGGTGTGCAGGGGATAATCACTTGTCTCTTTAGCTCACAGGTGTCCAGGAGATGTACTTAGGGAATAACATTCAAAGAGCCTCATCTACTCTTGGACTTGATTTAGGTGGCGTGTTGGTTTCTAGGACTGCCATAACAAAGGACCAAATACTGGGTGGTTTAAACAATAGAAATTTATTTTCTCACACTTCTGGAGACTAGAGCTAAGATCAAGGTATACACAGGTTTGGTTTCTTCTGAGATCTTCCTACTTGGTTTGCTGGTGGTCACCTTCTCTGTGTCTTCATGTGGTCTTTCTTCTATGCATACACAACCCTGATGTCTCTATTCCTAGTCTCTTCTTATAAGGATACCAGTCAGTTTGTGTAGGGCCCACCCTATAACCTCATTTTAATTTAATCACCTCTTTAAAGACCCTGTCTCCAAGCATAGTCACTTTCTGAGGTACTGAGAATTAAGGCTTTAACACATGAATTTGGGGGGAAACAAAACTCAGTCCATAACAACAGGCAAATGTATTGCAAAATTCTGAACATTCATATTTTTCCTGATGCCTCACCAGGTGACCAGGTAACCAGGTGTACCAGTGGGGTCTGGTTGGTTTAGTTCCTGCCACAAGTTCCTCTTCTGGGCCTCCCCATCTCTGTGACCTAGTGACACTCAAATGCACTAGTAAATTCCCTCACGCCTTTTGCTCGTGGACTCCACCCTGACCCCAATAATGACATTTTCCCCCAGGTCCTCACACTCTCTCTCTCTCAGCTGTCCATCTGCTCACTTGAGCCTGTTCCCAGGGTGTTCTTCCCATGTGTCATGCCATGTCCCCCTCTTCTAGGACCTCTAATTTCTTTCTTTTTTTTTAATATTTGGGTGTTTTTTTTTTGTTTTTTTGTTTTTTTTTTTTTTTTTGCTGCACTGGGTCTTAGTTGCAGCATGTGAGATCTAGTTCCCTGACCCAAGGATTGAACCCAGGCCCCGTGCATTGGGAGCATAGAGTCTTAGCCACTAGACCACCCTAGGATGTCCCATAGGGGCGTCTAATTTCTTTTGCCTCTCAAGTGGCATTGCCACAGCCAAGTTGGAACAGGTCTTAAAGACCTCACAAGGGGGACCTAACTCCATCATTTATAACACAGCAAGATTCTAAAGTTTCAGCTGATTGATATTGGAATGGGATGAGACTTTGAGGGGCCTTGGGATAGGTGAGCATGTTTTGCTTGTGGGGGGAATGCAAATAATGTACGACCTGAAGGCAGACTCTGGTGACTTTAAAATATACCCACAAATTCTCTCTTTTTTTAATCTGGACACACTGTGTGGCATATGGGATCTTTGTTCCCCAACCAGGGATCTAACCCGTGCCACCTGCAGGGGAAGCATGGAGTCTTAACTACTGGACCACCAAGGAAGTTGCCCCACAAATTCTTGATACTCTTTCCCTCAATAGGTAGATCTTAACTCCCCTCCCCTTGAGTGCGGGGTGAAGCTAGTGACTTGCTTCCAACCAATAGAACTATGATGGAAGTGATGGAGGATTTCTCCCAACACTAGGTCATAAAAGGCACTGGAGCTTCCTCCTCGTTGCTCTCTTCCATGGCTCTCTGTGGGGGTAGCTAGCCCTGAAGCAGCCCTTGTGGGAAGGAACTGAGGCTTCCTGCCAGCAGCCCTACCAGTGAACCATATTAGAAGTGGATCCTCCAGCCCCAGTCAAGCCTTCAGATGACATCAGCAGACTTCAGATGACTCATCTGACATCCCGACTGTCACATCATGAGAGAACCTGAGCAAGAACAATTCAGCTAAGTTGCTCCCAGATTCTTGACCCCACAAACCATGAGAGATAATAAATATTAATTATTTTAAGTGGCTAAATTTGGGGGTAATTTGTTATCCAGCAATAAATAATATACCAGGTCTTTATCAAAAGAGGAAAATTATATAGACTGGAATAGTGGCCCCCATATTTATTTAGGTTACCTGCCTAGCCTCTGTAGGCACTTGAGTGAATGACTCCTACAGGATTACAGAATCACTTTCTCTAATTAGATTTTATCTATTTCGAAGGCAGTGGTCATGACACACCTATGTTTTGTGTCCCTTCCCTTCCCCAGGATGACTGATTCAATAAATCCTCCCACAAACCCTTGCTAGCTACCCCGGGAGGAGCATAAGGAGGACCCTGAGTAGGGGTTTGTGGAATGTCTGTTCTGCCCAATTGTTAGGTTCTTTGTTCAGAATATTTGCTTGAAGCTAGGTTAGAAATTCCACAGCTGCTAGTCAGGTAGGGTAAAGATAGGAATCTTTAAAAAAAAAAAAAAAGCTCAAATAAAATAGATATCAGGCATATATATTAGATTGAATCATATGAAATTGTCGATATTTAACTGCTGAAACAGCGATATGATATGGTTCAATAATAAACACATACATATTTTTAACATATCCAATCCACTCACAATTTGTCCCTGAACTCCTCCAGCTTACTGGCATCAGGGCTCTAGCTGGAGGGATATAACGTGATATGGATCAGTCATACAAGGCCAGCAAAGTGCAAGATATCCAAATCCCAACAGTCTCGGCCAGCACTACCTAAACCAGAGGCCACGTGTCTTTGTGAGCCTAGGTTTATAGCACGCATGTGTAACTTGTCTTTTGACCACAGGGCCTGATCCTACTGTTTTCCTTTCTTGCTCTGTGTCAGTCCTGTTATTACAGAGTGGTGGGCATGGGAGATGGAGTAGAAAGCTGTAACAGCCAGAGAGTCAGGGAGGTGAAGTTAGGGGTGTTGATGGAGGAGTTTCAGGTGGTGGAGGTGGAGGTGGTGGTGGAGGAGCTGGTGAAGGTGGTGGTGGTACAGTTTGAGTTGATGCTGGTGGTACCGAGACACAGGGCTTTTTGAGTTCTCAGTCATCTGAGCTGGACACTACAGGTGGGATTGCTGCTGGGGGCACAACCATACCCTCTATTGTGCTCTCTTTGTTTAACCTGTTTCTTTACCCTTGGGTCATTCTGCTTTTGAACCCCTCACTGTGAGTAAACCATCAAGTTCAATAGTGATATCTCTCCCCTGATGACTCTCCAGCTACTAATAACAAATGTTAGGGCAGAGGTAACAAAGTTGAAAGAAGTTTAGCTCCCAGAGGTGTTTGCCTGTATACAAGTGTGCTTGCTCGGGGGAGAGATTGGCAGGCTTGAGGACCAAAGTGTGCCAAAAGGCCCCTCGGCAGAAAGAACTGGGAAACACACTTGTTCATCTTCCCTTTCTCTCCTTCTTCAAGCTCTTGTCTTGTCTCAACAACTGCTGGACGTGAAAAATAAGAGACAATTTATTCTACATCATCTAAGCTGTAGGCAAGGCAGGAACAAGGACGAGGTGTGCAGAGCTGGCCTAAAGTCCTCCCTCTCTAATTCCTTGCAGTGATGAAGACCAACCTACTTCAGTGTTTGGAGAGGGGAAGGATGAGGAGGCAGCGTTAGAGGAATAAACAGGACTTGGAGCCAGAGATGCCTTCTTTTGCTCAGGGTCCAGGACTTCCTCCTGGGTGACAGTTGTGCTGGAAGTAACCGGCTCACTTACAGATTCATGTTCGGAGCTGGAACTGCTGCTGCTGCTGCTGCTGGCGGGATGGCTCAGAACCAGACACCAGAAATTTCCATGGTTGAAGTAGCAGAGGACTGCTGGGAAAGGACAAGGAGAAAGGGGAGAGGAAAGTCAGAGATTGGGAGGAACAAGTGGCAAGCAAAGTGAGGCCAAGGGGAAGAAAAGTCCCTAAGAACCTATCCCTGGGGATTGACAGCCCTCTCCCTCCACACTTTCTCTGCCCTGACCCACCTGTGTTCCCTGCTTCCCAGGGTCCTCTGGGTCACTCACCACAGATGACATACAGGATAAACACCAGCCAACCAGTGAAGTAGCTCCAGCAGAGGGGGATTGATAAATTCTTTCTCAACTCGAAGAGCCAGACGTTAACAGGGAACAGTATGAGGGTGAAGAAAATGAAGAAAGCTAGGAGACAAAGGGGAGCAAGGGGGTCTTATTTTCACTCGAGAATTCCGAAAGCATTCTTCCTCATCTGCTGAACTAGTCACAAACCACAACCCCCATCAGCACACACAGAGCACGCGGTCCCAGAGGTTCACGGGAATTGACCTCTCCACCTCCACCCTGCCAGTGACCAGGAATCGATGGAACTCAGTTCTCAGTCAACAACTACTAGTTCTGTTCTCCCACCACCCACAAACCCAAACCCCACTCCCCAAAAAAGGAAGAGGAAGAAGTGCCAGGAAGATGTGGGTTAGGAGAAACTAAGGACCTTTTCCAGAGCTAGAGGGCACCTTCACAGAAGCTCATGACAGTCCCAATCCAGCTGAAAAAGGACAATTTCTGAAGACCAGGTATATATGGCAGGTGCAACCAGATGGTGAGGATGATGCCCAGCCCCAAGGCCAGGCAGAAGGTAATCTTGGCCACCCCAAAAGCTGGGTGATTTGTCCACAGCTTAAAACTGTCTAGGGAAAATGAGAAAACAGGATGAACTAAAGATTCACAAAAGACAAAATATAATCGAATGAGCAAATACAAGGAAACAACCAGACAAATGCACATTTGAGATGACAATAATAAAACATCATTTTCACTTATTAAATAGGCAAAGATTCTTGATATGGAGATTGTGTGATAACTCCAACCATATGAAAACAAATGCCTCAAAGGAGAAGCTGGACAGGCAACTTGAACTGCAGTTCTCAAAAAAAATACTAATGTCCAATAAAAACATGAAAATCAACAATAAAAACTGCAAATTAAATGTGATTTTTTTGGTCTATCAAATTAGCAAATATCAAAACAAAATTGATCATATCTAGTGTAAGAAAGGATTTAGAGAAAATATGTGCTTTCACATACCACTGGTAGGATCTCCGATGTGTGATCAGAGATGCTACCCAAATCTAAATTTTTAAGACCCTTTGCCCCAGCAATAGATCCTCTTGGAATTTATGTTAAAGAAACAATCCAAGATATGCATCAAAATTTATGTACAGAGATCTTCTTTCCAAAATTATTTATATGGCTAACAAGAGAGCTGTTAAGTTATAAGGTACCTGCACATTACATTATTATGTGTTCATTAAAAACCAGGATATGATAGATCATTGTCTCCAGATAGAATCTAAGGAGGGAACCTGGAAGGTGGAAGGCTCACTTTAACTGTTGTGTTTTTTGAATTTTCACTGTGTCCATATATTATGTAATCAATTTTTAACATAGATATTTATAAAATAACTATTTTATGATACAAATAATATGCTTACCACTGAAAAGTGGAGTTTACAACACTGAGCATGTAAAATGATTACAACTTTGAAAAATTAAAATATATATTTGTTAAAACAAAAATAAAGCTATATATATATTTATTTGTATTTATTTTATATAGATACACAAAAGACTAGAAGTAAATCCATTGCAATGTCAACGGTAATTATATCTGTGTGAAGAAATTTTAGGTGATTTTTATTTTCTTTCTTAAACTTTCTGCATTCTAACAATAATTGTGCAACTTTTTAAATTAAAAAAATAATATATTCATGTATTTAAAGTTAACAGTCATAACTTTAAAAAGAATATGAAAAAATATGTATGTGTATAACTGAATCACTTTGCTATAGAGCAGAAATTAACACATTTTAAATCAATTATACTTTGATAAAATAAAATTTTAAAAAATAATAAACAGTCATTGCTGAGAAAGTTACAATGAAACAGCCTCTTTTTACATTGTTAGTGGAAGCATAAATTGTTTTCACACTTTTTGAAAGCAACATGGACAATTTTTTTTAAAAGCTTTATACTCTTTGATCCATTAAACCCACTTTAGGAAATCTATTCCAGAGATACTAAACACAGGAAAAACTTCATGATTAGTAAGCTTTGTTGGTCTTTTTTTCTTAAGTATGAAATTGGAAATAAATTTGCCAAGAATAGATAAATAAGATAGTCAAGTCACAATTAATAAATCTATTAAATTGAATAGTATAGTCTTAATATGGGGTGTTTATTATATCTCATAAATTTTTAAATAATACAAATAAAAATAATCTAAAATATATAAAATAGTTTATGAAGAATGAATATAACTATGTAAAAATTATTCAAAACGTGTTCAATTTTTTTAAAAGAGAAGCCTGGAAAAAAATTGAGTGCTGAATAAACATCCAGTAGTGACTGTCTTTGAGTAACCTATAGAGCAAAAACTCATGTAGTTGATTACGTTTTTGAGCCAGACACATCTGAGTTATAATTGTAAACCTGCCATTATTAGGTTGTTATGTATGAATCTGATCAGGTGAAAAGAGGTCAAAATTTGGCCCGTCTTGTGGTTCAGCCTAATAGGTTTATGATCTTGAGCAGGTGACCTGAGTCTCATTTTCCTCATCTGTAATATGAGGATAATTTCCCTAGCTCTTAGAGTTGATAGGGGATTAACTTAAGCAAATAGAATAACGTTGCAAATAATGATAGCTTTTGTTGCCCCATATTTATTGGAATAAGGATGTTTTACTTTCATGGTGGGGCTTCCCTGGTGATTCAGTGGTAAAGAACCTGCCTGCTAATGCAGGAGACTGCCTGCAATGAAGGAGACACAGGTCTGGGAATCCCTAGGCTGGGAAGATCCCCTAGAGACAGAAATGGCAGCCCCTTCCCCCCACCCCACCCAGTATTCTTGCCTGGAAAATCCCTGGGACTGAGAAGCCTGGAGGGTTACAGTTCACGGGGGTCTCAAGAGTTAATCAAAACTTAGCAACTAGAGCACCACCACTTTCATAATGAAAGTAAATAATGGCTGTGTAACTTTTGACTCATTGGAAAAGACTCTGATGCTGGGAGGGATTGGAGGCAGGAGGAGAAGGGGACGACAGAGGATGAGATGGCTGGATGGCATCACTGACTCGATGGAAGTGAGTCTGAGTGAACTCCGGGAGTTGGTGATGGACAGGGAGGCCTGGCGTGCTGCGATTCATGGGGTTGCAAAGAGTCGGACATGACTGAGCGACTGAACTGAACTGAACTGAACTGAACTTTTTTTCTTCATGTGGAGCTTTTTTTTTTTTTTTTTGAGGCTTTTATTGAATTTGTTACAGTATTGCTTCAGTTTTCTGTTTTGTTTTTTTGGCTGCCAGGCATACGGGATCTTAGCTCCCATTGACCAGGGATGGAACTTGCACCCCTGCACTGTCTGCCAGGGAAGTTGTCTATGGCAGTGTAACTTAAAAAAAAAAAAGTCAATAAGATCAAGAAGTGAAATTCAAGGGTTCAAAAAAAGTTCTGGTTTTCCACAAATGTTGAGAAAGGAGACCCAAACCTGGGAGGTGAGGGAACAGCAGAGGTGAAATTAACAAAAATAGGAAATGGAGTAGCTGCAAGAACTCTGGGAAGGAGGAAGGAGCAAGGTAACCAGAGATGGAAACACAGAGCTGGCCCAGAAGAGCAAAAGCCTGTGGCCGGGGAAGAATAGTGGTGGGAACGTGGGCCTGCAGGAGAGCATTCTGAGGACTCCTCAAGCTCTGGGTCCAAAAGCCTTGAGGAAGGAAATTCCCAACCCCCTAGGGCTCTTCTCCCAGGAAAATAGTGAACTGTGTCATTAATGAGTGATTCACAAACCCCCAGAATCCAAGTCCCTCACAACATTTCTGTAAAGACAGACTTGGCTGTGAGCCGTCCCATTGGGGCAGGAGAAGTGGTTTGCCCAACTGAGGAGGAACAATGATCCCTGGGGGGTCTCAGGGCCAGTAGAACCATCTTACTGGTCAAAAAAAGTGGGGCTGACTAGAGGGAAGGGCCAAGAATACTGGGGTACAGAGGTCAAGGCCAAGGCAAGCTGGAGTCCTTGGGGTGGGATGAGAGAGTAAGGGTCTCACCTTTCCCATTCTGAGTTGGAACAGCTCTTGGATTTGTAGATATGCAGGAGCCCCAGGGACATTATGTGAACTGATGTGTAGATTTTGGTGGTGATGTTCATGGGCCAGTGCTGGTAGAAACGGATCCTCTCGAAGCACAGCCATTTCTTGGAGAAGACCATGACCACCAGCAGGATGAAGGCGAGCAGGCTGAGCTCTGAGGCCAACACCTGCATTATCCAGCGGGAGCTGTGTGTAATCCTGTCCTGCAGGAGCAGCGGAGAAACCCTGTGGAGCTTCACGCCGTGGCCCTTAATCACTGACCAGTTACTGTCATGGGTGGAGACACAGTTCTGCACCCCTTCCTCTTGTCCCGGGCTCACTGCCACCCCATCCTGCTTTCCAGCCCTCTCAGCCCTTTCCAGGCTTCTGATGTTCATCACTTTCTCCTCTTGACCCAGGGAATTCATCCCTAATGTTCCCTGTCGTCATGTTGAGTACTCCCTGACTCCGCTTCTATCCTCCACCCCATTCCCCCTTCCCTTGCCAGTGTCAGTTGTCCTTCATCATTTAAATATTTTCATCAGGCAGAGCAGTGGCCACCACAGCACCTGGCGTCTGGAAAAGAACAGCCCATTCAGCAGGAGAGGGCCCCTAACTGCCATGGAATATTCCTTTGTGGAGGGAGGGGGGGCATCAACTGGCAGAAGGGGCTCACATCTTCAGCTCAAACTCTTTCTGGAAACCTTGCTCCTCTGGGGCCTCAACTCAGAACTGTGCGTGTGATGCCTCCTTCCTCTAAGAGCCCTGGTTGCTGAGGGTCTCCTTTGCTTTTCCCACATCCTCTGCCCCAACCCCACCCCCAAGTACTCACGGATGGAACAGGAGAAGGGGAGGAGCTTATCCCCAGGGAGATGGTTGGATATGCCTCCCACAGGTGTCACCAACCTTCTCCCTGCTTCCCCCACCTTTACTCACTTCTGGTCCACAGTTCCCACCCCTTTCCCTCTTTTTACTTTTTCCCTTTTATTTATTTTTTCCTCAGCACCAGAGGGGAAAGACACAGGACCAAGAGGGGACATGAGAGTGTCATACAGTCTGAGGTTTTCCTAAGCTGCCTTTTGATCTATAGGAAAATAAGTCTGAGTCACCCAAGGCAGCCTGATCACTGTGGCTTCCAGACCTCAGTTAGCCCCTGGAATTCTTGTGAGGAACAAGCCTTTTAAATTCAGGCTGTGAGTCTGAATCCCACCAGAGTTGATTCACTTTGTGAAGAGAGTGATACACATGGTTAAGAACAAAGGCTTTTGATCCAGCAACACAAGAGATGAATTAGGGGTCTTCCTCTTAATGGCCTTATGAACCTGGAAGATTCATATAGCTTCTTTGTGTCTTAGTTTACTCATCTGTAACATGGGACAATACTTGTCTAGATTTGGTTTGAGTATTGAATGAGATAATGAACAAAAAGCAATCTTTTGTTCATAGTAAATTCCCAGAAAATGGAGATATTATTTTTAAATATTTATTTATTGTATGTATTTATTTGGCTGTTCCTGGCCTTAGCTGCAGCATGTGGGATCAAGTTCCCTGACCAGGGACTGAACCCTGGCCCCCTGCATTGGGAGCACAGAGTCTTAGCCTCTGGATCACCAGGGAAGGCCCAAGCAACATCATTATTGATATTGTTTTCATTGTTTTGCACTCTCACCAGCAATCTAAGAATAAAGAGCAAAAACACAGAGGTGTTTAGCAGGCATCCTTGCTGACGGGTGACTGCAAATGATGGAATGGAACTGAAATTAATTTAAGCCAAAGGGTAGTTAATTATAGATCATGAGATCATGTGCACAGCTGGAACTCAGAATAATTGGAATCACGAATTCAAATCCTGTGAGGACTCTTCCTCTGTGTCTTAATCCACTCGGTCTGCTATAACAACATACCATAGAGTTGTTTAGTCGCTTAGTCGTGTCCGACTCTTTGCAACCCTGTGGACTGCAGCACACCAGGCTTCATAGACTGTAGAATTTATAAACAACAGAAACTTATTTCTCATAGTTTTGGAGGCTGGAAGTCCAAGATCATGGTGCCATACAACCATAATTGGCATATTTGGGTGATAGCCCAATTCCAGGTCACAGACTTCTTGCTGTGTCCTCAGGTGAAGCTAGGGATCCCTGTGTGGGGTCTCTTTTATAAGGACGTTAATCCTATTCATGAAAGTGGAGCCTCCCACTTCCTCAAACCTTCACTTTGTGGGTTACTTTCCCAACATAGAAATTTGGGGAACACAAATATTCAGATCACAGAATTTGGACTCTGGTCTTGCTCCTCCTTGAGCATCTTTTTTTTAAAAATGTATTTATTTATTTTATTAATGCATTTATTCCTTTTGGTTGTGCTGGGTCTTGACTGCTGCTCCAGGGCTTTCTCTAGTTGTGGCAAGCAGTTGTTGCAGTGGCTCGTCTTGCTGTGCAGACCACAGGCTCCAGACACACAGATGCATCAGCAATTGTGGCACATGGGCTTAGCTCCTCTGCAGTACATGGAATCTTCCTGAACCAGGGATCAAACCTGTGTTCCCTCTACTGGCAGGCGGATTCTTATCCACTCTGCCACCAGGGAAGTCGCTCCCTGAGTATCTTTTTCTTTCTCTGGAAACCACCCTCCTCCTTTTCTCTCATCCACATGGTAAGAAACGTGGCCCTTAGACCCTGCACAGTCCATCTTACACCTTTAGCCACCAGAGCAAAGATCACTCCATTCCAATCCCAGATATTCTCTGGCCCTGCCAAGGATGAGTGCCATCCCATTAATCATGGTCAGTTCAGTTCAGTTCAGTTCAGTCGCTTAGTCATGTTCGACTCTTTGCGACTCCATGAATCGCAGCATGACAGGCCTCCCTGTCCATCACCAACTCCCGGAGTTCACTCAGACTCACGTCCATCGAGTCAGTGATGCCATATAGCCATCTCATCTTCTGTCGTCCCCTTCTCCTCCTGCCCTCAATCCCTCCCAGCATCAGGGTCTTTTCCAATGAGTCAACTCTTCTCATGAGGGCCAAAGTATTGGAGTTCAGCTTTAGCATCAGTCCTTCCAATGAACACCCAGGATCGATCTTCTTTAGGATGGACTGGTTGGAACTCCTTGCAGTCCAAGGGACTCTCAAGAGTCTTCTCCAACACCACAGTTCAAAAGCATCAATTCTTCAGCGCTCAGCTTTCTTCACAGTCCAAATCTCACATCCATACATGACCACTGGAAAAACCATAGCCATGACTAGATGGACCTTTGTTGGCAAAGTAATGTCTCTGCTTTTGAATATGCTGTCTAAGATGGTCATAATTTTCCTTCTAAGGAGTAACCGTCTTTTAATTTCATGGCTGCAATCACCATCTGCAGTGATTTTGGAGCCCAAAAAAATAAAGTCTGCCACTGTTTCCACTGTTTCCCCATCTATTTCCCATGAAGTGATGGGACCAGATGCCACGATCTTCATTTTCTGAATGTTGAGCTTTAAGCCAACTTTCTCACTCTCCTCTTTCACTTTCATCAAGAGGCTTTTTAGCTCCTCTTCACGTTCTGCCATAAGGGTGGTGTCATCTGCATATCTGAGGTTATTTATATATCTCCCAGGAATCTTGATTCCAGCTTGTGCTTCTTCCAGCCCAGCATTTCTCATGATGTACTCTGCATATAAGTTAAATAAGCAGGGTGACAATAAATAGCCTTGACGTACTCCTTTTCCTATTTGGAACCAGTCTGTTGTTCCATGTCCAGTTCTAACTGCTGCCTCCTGACCTGCATACAGATTGCTCAAGAGGCAGGTCAGGTGGTCTGGTATGCCCATCTCTTTCAGAATTCTCCACAGTTCATTGTGATCCACACAGTCAAAAGCTTGGCATAGTCAATAAAGCAGAAATAGATGTTTTTCTGGAACTCTATTGCTTTTTTGATGATCCAGCAGATGTTGGCAATTTAATCTCTGGTTCCTCTGCCTTTTCTAAAACCAGCTTGAACATCTGGAAGTTCACAGTTCACATATGCTGAAGCTTGGCTTGGAGAATTTTGAGCATTACTTTACTAGCACGTGAGATGAGTCCAATTGTGTGGTATTTTGAGCATTCTTTGGTATTGCCTTTCTTTGGGATTGGAATGAAAACTGACCTTTTCCAGTCCTGTGGCCACTGCTGAGTTTTCCAAACTTGCTGGCATATTGAGTGCAGCACTCTCACAGCATCATCTTTCAGGATTTGAAATAGCTCAACTGGAATTCCATCACCTCCACTAGCTTTGTTCGTAGTGATGCTTTCTAAGGCCCACTTGACTTCACATTCCAGGATGTCTGGCTCTAGGTGAGTGATTACACCATCATGATTATCTGGGTTGTGAAGATCTTTTTTGTACAATTCTTCTGTGTATTCTTGCCACCTCTTCTTAATATCTTCTGTTTCTGTTAGGGCCCTACCATTTCTGTCCTTTATTGAGCCCATCTTTGCATGAAATGTTCCCTTGGTGTCTCTAATTTTCTTGAAGAGACCTCTAGTCTTTCCCATTCTGTTGTTTTCCTCTATTTCTTTGCATTGATTGCTGAGGAAGGCTTTCTTATCTCTTCTTGCTATTCTTTGGAAGTCTGCATTCAGATGCTTATATCTTTCCTTTTCTCCTTTTCTTTTCGCTTCTGTTCTTTTCACATCTATTTGTAAGTCCTCCTCAGACAGCCATTTTGCTTTCTTGCATTTCTTTTCCATGGGGATGGTCTTGATCCCTGTCTCCTGTACAATGTCACGAACCTCGGTCCATAGTTCATCAGGCACTCTATCTATCAGATCTAGTCCCTTAAATCTATTTCTCACTTCCACTATATAATCATAAGGGATTTGATTTAGGTCATACCTGAATGGTCTAGTGGTTTTCCCTAGTTTCTTCAATTTAAGTCTGAAGTTGGCAATAAGGAGCTCATGATCTGAGCCACAGTCAGCTCCCAGTCTTGTTTTTGCTGACTCTATAGAGCTTCTCCATCTTTGGCCGTAAAGAATATAATCAATCTGATTTTGGTGTTGACCATCTGGTGATGTCCATGTGTAGAGTCTTCTCTTGTGTTGTTGGAAGAGGGTGTTTGCTATGACCAGTGCGTTCTCTTGGCAAAACTCTATTAGCCTTTGCCCTGCTTCATTCCGTATTCCAAGGCCAAATTTGCTTGTTACTCCAGGTGTTTCTTGACTTTCTACTTTTGCATTCCAGTCCCTTATAATGAAAAGGACATCTTTTTTGGGTGTTAGTTCTACAAGGTCTTGTAGATCTTCATAGAACCGTTCAACTTCAGCTTCTTCAGCATTACTGGTTGGGGCATAGGCTTGGATTACTGTGATATTGTCCAAGGTAAGGAGCAGCGGCTGTACTTTGCTGGAGCAGCCGTGAAGAGATACCCTACGTCCAAGGTAAGAGAAACCCAAATAAGATGGTAGGTGTTGCGAGAGGGCATCAGAGGGCAGACACACTGAAACCATAATCACAGAAAACTAGTCAATCTAAACACACTAGGACCACAGCCTTGTCTAACTCAGTGAAACTAAGCCATGCCCGTGGGGCCACCCAAAATGGGCGGGTCATGATGGAGAGGTCTGACAGAACGTGGTCCACTGGAGAAGGGAATGGCAAACCACTTCAGTATTCTTGCTTTGAGAACCCTATGAACAGTATGAAAAGGCAAAATGATAGGATACTGAAAGAGGAACTCCCCAGGTCGGTTGGTGCCCAATATGCTACTGGAGATCAGTGGAGAAATAACTCCAGAAAGAATGAAGGGATGGAGCCAAAGCAAAAACAATACCCAGTTGTGGATGTGACTGGTGATAGAAGCAAGGTCCGATGCTGTACAAAGCAATATTGCATAGGAACCTGGAATGTCAGGTCCATGAATCAAGGCAAACTGGAAGTGGTCAAACAGGAGATGACAAGAGTGAACGTCGACATTCTAGGAATCAGCGAACTAAAATGAACTGGAATGGGTGAATTTAACTCAGATGACCATTATATCTACTACTGTGGACAGGAATCCCTTAGAACAAATGGAGTAGCCATCATGGTCAACAAGAGAGTCCGAAATGCAGTACTTGGATGCAATTTCAAAATGACAGAATGATCTCTGTTTGTTTCCAAGGCAAACCATTCAATATCACAGTAATCCAAGCCTATACCCCAACCAGTAACCACGGTCAGTATCACCCAAGTCTGAAGGCTGACCTGCAAACTAATGACAGATAGGGAGTTGGTGGGCAAATTCCCTAGCTTCCTCAGTTACAGGCAGGAATAACTGTGAAGTGTGTTCTATGCCAGGAGGGACCAGTGTTGTGGGAAGGGGCTGGCCCTACTGGGAATGAGAAATCATATGCAGCACAATACAATATGGAAGAATCTAGACAATACAATGTTTCCTGAGAACTATAGCTCCCAGAAAACTATGCCACAGATATGATACCATTTTTATAGAGATTATAAATAAGCACAACTAAGCAAAACATTGTTGAAACATACATTCTATTATGATTGCATGGCATGTTTTAAAAAGCAGTGGAATGATAAACACAAAATGTAGAATAGTGGCTATTTCTCAGGGGGGGGCAGGGAAATGGGACAGAGAGGGTTACACTGATACATACACCAGTAGGCAATAGGCTATTGGTTCCTGAGTTGGGTGATTCATTACATTAGAATCATTTGACCAAGTGCCAAAGAAATGATGCTTTCGAACTGTAGTGTTAGAGAAGACTCTTGAGAGTCCCTTGCACTGTAAGGAGATCAAATCAGTCAATCCTAAAAGAAATCAACCTTGAATATTCACTGGAAGGATTGATGCTAAAGCTGAAGCTCCAACACTTTGGCTACCTGGTGTGAAGAGCCAACTCATTGGAAAAGACTCTGATGCTGAGAAAGATTGAAGGCAGGAGAAGAAGGGGACGACAGAGGATGAGATGATTGGATGGCATCACCGATTCAATGGACATGAATTTGAGCACACTCTGGGAGTTAGTGAGGGACAGGGAAGCCGACATGCTGCAGTCCATGAGGTCGTACAGTCAGACACGACTTAATAACAACAAATAACTGTGAATGTATATTTCATAGAAACTTGTGAAGGTATCAAATACAGTTTTTCAAAAGGTAATTAAAAATAGTCCAACACAATTTCTTCAAGAGAGGAAATGTAATCTTAGTGATTACTAGCTCTGCAATGAAAGATATTAATACAGTCAAAATATATAAGGTAAACACTGTTTATTGAGTTTCAGTTTTAGAATCAACAGATGGACAAAGCACGGAAGACTCAACCACAGCTATGAAAGTAAACATAGCTGTTATCAGCCTTGATGTTGCCAGAATAAAAGCCTAGAAGAGGTAAACTAAAAGACAGAACGAAGAGAAAGAGCCGAAGGGAAGGGTGAGGGGTCTGACAAGAGAGTCTCCATGTACGGTTGCAGGGTGGGCACTGCAGAAGAGCGCATGGCAAAGAGGGGAAGAACTGAACTCTAGTCTTCATTCTGCTCAATCGTCCACACCCCACCAAGGGGTCCCCAGCGGCCTGGAGGAAGATGCACTTAGTTGTACATCTACATAAAAGTGCTGCTCCCTGCCAAGCCAACTAACCCCACATCTGTTCAGAAGGGCCGCCTGTTAACCACAAGGTTGAAGGCACAAAGGGCCCTTGAGGGCTAGCAGCAGCACTGACCGATTATCTCGTAAGATTTTGTATCAGTGTGAGTTCTTCAGTTACAAGCACAAACCCAGACTGACTAAGCTAGGCAAAAAGGAATATATTGGGTGATAATGAGAACGCACAGACTCAAAAAGAAAGCCGAAAATCCAGGCCTAGAACTAAACATAGACCAGGGGAGCATGGACAAATCATTACCAAGAGCTGGTGTCTCAGGACTTGCCTGGTGGTCCAGTGGTTAAGACTCCACACTCCCAAAGCAGGAGGCACAGATTTGATCCTTGATTGGGGAACCAAGATCCCATATCTGTGCATGACCAAGGACACAAAATAAATAAATAAAAATTGAAGTTTCTTTAAAAATAAAAAAGAACTGGTCTCTCTACCCACCATTGTCCCCCAGATCCTCCTGAACCTCCATCCTTCTCTATTTCTAGGTAGGATTCCAAATCCCAAGCATCTGACTGGCTCGGATGCCTTGATTGACAGCCCATGAACTACATGGGTGTGGGAAGGGATCACTTTCCCAAAAGAAAGAAGCTGAGCAGTCGACTAGTAATGATCATGTGCTCACACAAGTACCGAGTGGCAGCTGGAATGGAGTGTGAGACTGGGAGATTTCTGAAAGGGAAGGAGTCTCACTGTTGCATTAGTAAGGGCAGGTGCTTACCCATGCTTCTAGGACAGTAGCCCCTGGAGAATATGGACTTGGGCTTAGAACACGGACTCAAGAACACAAGCTTATTGGTCACTTCTTGACTGTCCACGTGGATGTGCTTTGCTGCCTATGTGACACTCAGAAACAGTCCCGTCCCAGGCCAGCTCACCCCAATAGAAACTCTAGCATGAATCTCCTCCTTGATGAGCTCCCAGACCCCGGCCTTGCTAGGATATCTCTGTGGCCAGAATCCACGTGCTGCAAGGTCCCTCCCTTTTGTCTCTATGAAATATGCATTCTTCCTTCATGTGGGCCTGTCGAAGGTGATGTTCCTCAAACTCTAATGTGTGTACTCCTGGTCTGGGCATCTCATTAAAATGCAGATCCCACACTTTGGACGAGCCCCCGGGTGGTGCCCATGCTGCCTTTCTAAGAATAGCACACTGAATAAAGAACTAGACTCCAGAAGATCTAGGTTGCTAGATCCACTCTCCTCCCCAGATGTCCTTTGACCTTTAGGCTTTGGGCACATGGGAAAATGATGGGCAGACAGGTTTCCTTGTGTGTATCCTGCTTGCTTGGTTCTGCCTCTGTGGGACATTCCATTGCCTTATATATACCAACTAAACAGAAGTAAGAAGAAAAAAGGCTGCTTAAAGCAAGAAGTGAAGTGACTGCAAAGAAAAGAATTTCTGCTCCTGGAAGAACGCAGTTTAGAAGAATGAAAAGACAAGCCACAGACTGGGGGGAAATATTTTCAAATCATATATTTGATAAAGGACTTATATCGACAATATACAAAGAACTCTCCAAACACAATAATAAGAAAACAAACTACTCAGTTTGTAAAAGGCCTAAAGTTTTGAACAGACACTTCACCAAAGAAGATATACAAATAAGCACATGAAAAGATATTCAGCATCATTAGTCATTAGGGAAAGGCAGATTAAAAGCAGCGAGATACTACTACATATCTCATAGACTGTCACACAAAACAAAACAACAAAACTGATGATGCCAGTTAGTGGACAAGACACAGAGCAGGATACCAGCCATAGCACTCATCCTTTGCTGGTGGGGATGCAAAGTGTATAGACACTTTGGAAAACAGATGGCCAGTTTCCAATAAAGTTAAATTAAATACTTAACATTCTTATCGTTGTTGTTGTTCAGTCCCCCAGGCGTGTCCGACTCTTTGCGATCCCATGGGCTGCAGCACACCAGGCCTCCCTGTCCGTCATCATCTTCTGGAGCTCGCCAAGGCTCATGCTCATTGCATTGGTGATGCCGTCCAGTCATCTCATCCTGATGCCCTCTTCTCCTTCTGCCCTCGATCTTTCCTAGCATCAGGGAATTTTCCAATGAGTCCTCTTTTCGCATCAGATGACGAAAATACTAGAGCTTCAGCTTCAGCATTAGTCTTTCCAGTGAATATTCCAGGTTGATCTCCTTGCTATCCAAGGTACTTTCAGGAGTCTTCTCCAGCACCTCAGTTCAAAGGCTTCAATTCTTTGATATTCTGCCTTCTTTACGGTCCAGCTCTCACAATTATACATGGCCACTGGGAAGACCATAGCCTTGACTATACGGACCTTTGTTGGCAGAGATATGACCTAGTAATTCCATCTCTAGGTATGCACCCAAGTAAAATGAAATCTACATGCATCCAAAAACCTATACGGGAAGGAGTTCTCTGGCAGTCTAGTGGTTAGGATTCGCCACTCTCATTGTTGTGGCCTAGGTTCAAGTCCCTCAGGGAACTGAGATCCCGCAAGCTGCATGGTGTCTGTCAGTCAGTCAGTCATTTCAGTCACTCAGTTGTATCCACAAAAGAAAAAAACAAACACAATGCCTGTGCAAGAATACTTAACAGTGACTTTATTTGTAATCATTTAAAACTGGAAACAGGAACTTCCCTGATGGTTAAGACTCCATGCTTCCAACACCGGGGATGTGGGTTCAATCCCTGCTCCCAGAACTATTAATAATATCCCACAAGACTACATGGCACACACACACACAAAAAAAAAACAAGCTGGAAACAACCCAAACAGCTTCACTTTAGGGAATGAGTAAACAATTGCTGTGCATCCATGCAATGGACTCTTGCTACTACTAAGTCACTTCAGTCGTGTCTGACTCTGTGTGACCCCATAGACGGTGGCCCACCAGGCTCCCTCATCCCTGGGATTCTCCAGGCAAGAACACTGGAGTGGGTTGCCATTTCCTTCTCTTATTCGACAATAAAAAGTGTTGACACAACAACGTGAACAAAAAGCGTTATGCTAAATGAGAAAAGCCACACTTGAAAGGCTACCTACTGTATAAGTCCATCTATAAGACATTATAGAAAAGACAAAACTGTAGGGACAGAAAACAAACAAGGGGTTGCCAGAGGCTGGGATGGGATAAGGGGTTCAGCACAAAGGGGCACAAATGAACTTAAGGGGGCAATGAAACTCTTGTATCTTGATTGCAGTAGTGATTACATGACTATATGTGTGCTTAGTCGTGTCCAAGACTCTGCAACCCCATGGACTGTAGAGCCCATCAGGCTCTTCTATCCATGGGGATTCTCAAGGCAAGAACAGGGGAGTGGGTTGCCATGGCCTCCTCCAGAGGCTCTTCCCAAACTAGGGATTGAAACCAGGTCTCCTTCATTGCAGGTGGATTCTTTACTGCCTGAGCCACCATGGAAACCCAAGAATACTGGAGTGGGTAGCCTATCCCTTCCCCAGGGAATTTTCCTGATCCAGGAATTGAACCAGAGTCTCCTGCTTTGCAGGCGGATTCTTTACCAGCTGAGCTATCAGGAAAGAGGGTGGATATTGCTGCATGTGAATTACACCTTTTTTTTCCAAGTGAAAAGAATTACATTTTTAAAATAGCACTCCATCGGGCTTCCCTGGTGGCTCAGGGGTAAAGAATCCACCTACCCGTGCAGGAGACACAGGTTCTATCCCTGATCCAGGAAGATCCATGAAGACCCCCACATGCCATGGAGCAACTAAGCCCATGCGCCACAGCTACTGAGTACACCCTAGAGAGTAGCTCCAGCTCTCCACACCTAGAGAAGAGCCCGCACAGCAGCAAAGACCCAGCACAGCCACAAATAAATAAATAAAAACCTAGCACCCCATCAACCTCATAGACTCAGCACATTTTTAAAGGATTTTATCAGGCCATCGTCCAATGTACAGCATGTTGCCTTCACCAAGTGTCCCTGGTGACTACTGGAAACTGTGACTACTAGAACCTCAGCTCAGCCTGTGGAATGGCTGTGGGGAAAAGCGGGCTTCTCTCACTCACTTGCTGCTCTAGGTCATGATTGCAGCTCACCTGCAATGATGAAACAGTGGCCACGATGATGTTGACCCAGAGCCCATAGAAAGGCCAGCACAGAGGGAGGTCAGTGCCCAGTCCTACCTGTATTGTCATTGACTCCCCAAATATGGGTGCCACAAATATGAGGAGCAGAGCTGTGAGTAGAGAGAACACATATTGACTACCCCCAACAGAGGCCCGGCTTCCCCAATCTGTCCCCTGAGTCACTTCTTCCAGGTCTGAGATATACGTGCACTTTTCCTTGTTGTTTGCTCACCCAGTCATGTCCGACTTTTTGCGACCCCATGGACTGCAGCATGCCAGGCCTCCCTGTCCCTCACCATCTCCCGAAGTTTGCCCAAGTGCATGTCTGTTGCTTCGGTGATGCCATCCAGCTATCTCATTTTCTGACTCCCTCTTCTCCTCCGCCCTCAATCTTACCCAGAATCAGAGACTTTCCCATGAGTCAGCTGTTCACATCAGATGACCAAAATACTGGAGTTTCAGCTTCAGCATCAGTCCTCCCAACAAGTAGGAAGGCTTTTCCTAAGCCTGTGAAAATGTTTGTTTCTTCTACTTCCCCAGATGATAGAATATGAAGGAATGGGGTAATGGCAGCTCCAGGATGCCCCTAGCCAGGCAGTAAGCCTCTCTACCACCTGGGTGTTTGTAGATATGACCCCCACCACCATGCCTGGAATGCCAGTCAGGGCAGCACTGAAAGAGACTTCTCCTCCCATGGGCCTTCCTACAGGAAACTGCAGAAGGCAATCCAGAGGGGCAAAAAGTGGGGGAGGGGGGACAGCACAGAACAGAGAGGGTGATGGACACCAGAAGGCGGCTGTATGTAGCTAAGGCAGAGAGGTGGACACCTGGCAGAAGGTGCTCAGGAGAGGGAGGGAGAGAATGTACGAGAGCCAAGTCACTTACTACCACCTGGACCACCTCTACACACTACACTATTCCATCTCCTCTGTCTTTGTTGCCTGGGCCCCATTCCTTCTCCCATGAAGTCCTCATTCTCTCACATCTGCTTCTTTGCTGTATTGCTGTGCTTTCTGCCTCTTGGTCTCCTCCAACAGATGCAAAATGCAGACCTCTCCAGGATTGTGCATACACACACACACACTCAGGTCACCCCAAAATGGAAAGGGACCCCTGAGATAACAGGAACAGGACAGTCCCCTCCCGTCCTGTCTTTTCAGTCTCTTTGGAACATGTGGTTATATACTCATGCTTTCATGTCCCCCAATTTATTCATTTGGCTGTGCCAGGTCTTAGTTATGGCATTTGGAGGAGGAAACGGTAACCCTCTCCAGTAATCTTGTTTACGAAATCCCATGGACAGAGGAGCCTAGCAGGCTAAAGTCCAAAGAGCCACAAAGAGTCGGACAGGACTGAGTGAGTGAGCACACAGCACGCTGGGATCTCTAGTTGCGGCACGTAGGATCTAGTTCCCTGGTCAGAGATGGAACCCAAAGCCCCTTGCATTGGGAGCTCCAGGTCTTAGCCATAATGCAATTCCCCAAACAACTCTTAACTGGTCTCCATCTTTCCATTGTCCCAATATCAGAACCTCTGGCTTGGAGCCTGGAGGTTTCCTTAAATGGCAGGACTCGGGAAGGGACTGAGGATTTGGGAGGGAACATATACGTGCAGCTTTGTCTGCCTCTGGATGTGTCTGTGTGTCCCTGAGTATAGCAGAGGAAGAGGGGAGTTTCTGTGGAGCGACACCCCGCCAGCCCCCAAGAAACTTGTGAGCATGTAGGCCAGCTCCCTCCCCATGACCACTGCCTTCTCTTCCTGCACTTCAGTCCCTTTGTTGCCACCCCTAGAGTGTTCTTTGCTCAGATCTTCCCAGATGCTTCCTTCTTGTTATTTGGGTTTCAGCTTACTGTCATCTCCTCCAGGCTCTTCCCCAAAGCCACACACACACATACACACACACACACATGCACACACACGCACACACACGCACACACACACCCCCCTCTCTGTATCATAACCTTTTTTGCATTTTCTTCAAAGTAATCACTTCGATCTGATTTTAACTTAGTTATTAACTTGTTTACTTAGCAAATTCCCCAAAATGTAAGCTCCTTAAGGGCAAGGTCCTTGTCTTTTTCATCTCTGTATCCTCAGATCCTAGAAGAGTGCCTAGCTCATAGAAGGCACTCAATGAACAGATGTAGAAATGAATTAAACACAGAGATGCGTGGCTGCTCAGTAAAGGACATTTATTGCTGACTGATTGCTCTTTGTGTTCTTCACTTGCCCAAGTCCCAGCTATATCTGGCTCTACCTGTCCTTTCCCCAACCTGCAGCTTCCTGCTCCAACACCTGAAACTCTCCCACCACCATACTGCCCAAGATCCCTCGGAAGCTACGAGCATCAACACATTCAGGCCTTGCACCTGCGCTCCAAGCCCCAGTTCCCAGCAGAGCTGACCCCTGCCCTCGAAAGATACCTTTTCAACCAGCTCTGCTCCCCTAATAGAGTTGCATTTAAAAACCACTCCTCCTTTAAAAACGTGGTCCCCCAAAAAGCCTCAACACAGTTCCACCAACATTTATTGGTGGTGATGACTCAATGGGTAAAGAATCCATCTGCAATGCAGGAGACATAGGAGACACAGGTTCAACCCCTGGGTTGGGAAGATCCCCTGGAGAAGAAAATGACAACCCACTCCAGTATTCTTGCCTGGAAAATCCCATGGACAGAGCAGCCTGGCAGTCTACAGTGAGTTGCAAAAAGTCAGACACGACTAAGTGACTAAGCATGGCATGGCATCTCATATGCCAGGCACTGTGCTGGGTCAATCTCCAAAGTCATGGACAAGCCAAATGCCAGTACCTGTCTCCCTCTGGATCCCTCAGAGTCCTTGTGCTCCCTTGTGAAGGGCATGGCAGTTTCTGTCCCAGGCAAGTTGCCATGCGTGAGCTGAAGGGAAGGCGTGATGCCACCTGCCCACAATTGTCTGCTCTGCTCTGTGTGTCCCTCACCTCCTCTGGCATCGTGCCAGTTTCTCATCTCTAAGCAGATGCTCTGGGTGGGGTTGGGTAGCAACACTGGTCTCTGTTCTCTCCCACTGCTTGGCCCAGTGTTTCTGTGAAAGGATCATGATGAAGGCAAGAAAGCCCTAGAGGCTTTCTTAGTTGGCTTGAGAACCACAGCTGAAGCTCACTCAAACCTGGGGCCCAGAGCCAGTCTGAAGCCTGAAGCTGAGGCTGGATGGCTGCTTATGGTTCAGGCTGGATGATCTGCAGGTAGGGATTATGAGGGCCAAGCTCCAGGCAAGGAAAAGGGCCTACAAACTTCAGGAGGCCTCAGACCCCAGCTACTGGCCATCTTCAGTCCTTCAGACTCCTCTACAAGGCTACTTGATGTCTCCGGCCTCCAAGAGACCCAGAACCCAGGCCTCTCTTATCCCCAGCTCTGGCCTCTGGCTGCCAAGCCACACCCAGCACATGTGCCTCTGGAGCTCAGACCTACTGTCTTTTTGAGGAGACTAATGGGAAAAATGAGGGGTGAGGGAAGAAATAGAGCACTCAATTATCTGGCAAGGAGGCAAAATCATACACACCATGTTCCGAAAAATCACCCTCCTTAATACATATGCAGACATATGCACACACACATATTCTCTGAGACATACTCTGGATTCTTCTAGATGAGAGGAAGTGGCTCAAGAGGATACAGGAGGCACCCCAGGAATGGAGTCTAATACTTCCCAGACTCAAAAGACAGGACAGTGATTGTTATAGCACCAAGCAGGGTTCCTACTGGTCTCTTGGGCCCAGATCACTATCTGGACTTATCCCTGCTATTGGCTATTTGATCCTAGGACTTTATCTCAAATGCAGCCCTCTTTTAACTGCATTGACCTAGAATCCTCTTCTTTGGCTGTGAGCATAGCAGGGACACTCACTAGCCAGAGGCTCACCACCTACTGTCCGCTCTGCACTAAGCCTCTGCCTCCACTGGCAACCCACTCAAGCCATCTTCATTCTCCCTCCTGCGTGGGCTCAGACGGCCCTGTTTTCATTGGCTGCCCAGTCTTGAAGCTCGGCCCCTATTGGTTGCCACTGAGGTAGCGTTTCCACTGACAGCGAATCCAGTGCACGGATGGGCTTTGTTCTCTCTGTGCCAGGCTGCCAGCTGTCCTGACTTGTGCTGCTCCCCCTCCACACCACCATGCATTAGGGTGGGGGGGCATCGGGGGTGCCTGAAGATGGCCCAACAGCCTCCAGGAGTCTCTGGTGCTGACGAAGGTGCTTCCTCCTTTCATGTTCCCCTGTGACTTCACATACCAACTGGGCAGGGAAGGCTCCAGGAAGCCCCTTCAGCCAGCCTGAAAAAGAAGACACAAGGGCCTAAGTGGGGCCAGGGTAGAGGGCAGGTCAGGGGGAGGGGGGGGCGGGGGAAGGGAGGCCCAGTGGGCTCTAACGCCTGAGGGCCATGGCAGGCGTGGGAATTAGTGGAAAAGCCTTGAACATTGGTAAAAAGGCCATTAGAGGTGGACGTGACAGCAGCATCAGAGAGAGGTGGGGTCCCTCCCATGAAGCCCTGCGTTGACTGCTCATCTCACTCAGAGTGACAGCCAGAGTTTTTACAGGAACCTATGAGGACCCTCGTGACCTGATCCCAGTTACCCCTATGACCTCATCTGCTTCTCTTCTTTCCTCACTCCCTCTTGTCACACTGGCTTTCTTACTCCTGCCTCTTGGGACACTTTCACACCAGACACCACGTGCCTAAATTCTTCCACCAAGTCACTATCCACAGGGTGCCTGTGAGATCTGCCTCACCCTCTCTACTTATTGTTTGTTTGTTTATTTATTTGGCTGCAGGGGGTCTTAGTTGCAGCATGAGAACTCTTAGTTCCAGCATATGGGATCCAGTTCCCTGACCAGGGATTGAACCCAGGCCCCCTGCATTGGGAGTGCGGCATCTTAACCACCAGTCTACCAGGGAAGTCCCTTGACCTCCCTGTTTAAACATGTAACCCTACCCAACCTGGAAGCTCCTAACCTCCTTGACTCTGCTTCACCTTTGATTTTCCACAGCACTTATCACCTTATTTATCTTGTTTGTTCTTTATTGTTTTACCTCTACTTGAACGTATAGCATAGCAGGGCAAGAATATCTGCATGTCTTGTACACAGTGCTGAGAACAGTGAGTGGTATCTCATAAATGCTGAATAAATATTTATTGAATGAATGAATAAAAGAATCTCTCACCTTCAGGGTTCTTGTGTAGGTGCTTGGGGGGAGCCCTGAATTCCACATTTCGTCCCTCTGTCTTGGTGGGTGTGGAAGGCTCCGAACAGAGTTCCTGGGAACAGTCTGGTTGGGGTAGGTGATATCACAGTGAGATCCAGGCTCTTTTTAGCTTCTCCCCCATAATCCTCAAAGACTCCCTTCTCCTTCCCTCCTCCCCTCTGGGGGACACTCACCACAGTCCTCATAGACGGTGTCTGCAGAGCAGGGAAGGGGACCTGGGGTAGGGAAAGCGCCCAGCCACCGCTGCATGTCTGATCTGGTGGGAACATAGGGAAGGGAAGAGGTCACCTTTGGGGAACATAGGGAAGGGTCCTGGCGGCTGGACCGCTCCTCTGTCTGGCGCAGGATATTCTGGGGACAAAGTTCATCCTCCTGGGGGTTAGGCAGGGGCTTTGGAGGAAAGACTTTGCGGGGAGGGTGGTGGACTCTGAGAAGTCAGGTAAGGGTCAGGAGTGGGTCCCCCAGGGTGTTTTCTTTTTTGGTGGCACCTGCTGGATCTTAGTTCCCTGACCAGAGATTGAACCTGTGCCCCCTGAAGTGGAAGCATGGAGTTTCAACCACTGGACCACCAGGGAAACATAGACACACACACACACACACTGCCCAGGGTGTTTTCTGAAGGAGACACAACTCACAGGGAT
The DNA here is from genome assembly GCF_023091745.1 of Budorcas taxicolor. Taxonomy (NCBI): domain Eukaryota; kingdom Metazoa; phylum Chordata; class Mammalia; order Artiodactyla; family Bovidae; genus Budorcas; species Budorcas taxicolor. Next base: position 27,753,002 of record NC_068928.1, on the reverse strand, counting down.
GAAGCTTGGAGTAGCCGGTGTGTGGGGCGGCCCTGGTGGTTGCTGAGAAGAGAGAGGCGGAACGTAGGGGGGCCAGATGGGTCTGGGACCTGCTGGGCCTGGACCAGGGAGCGATGGGCATAATCCAGAACCTGTAGCCGCTGCCCACTGCCCAGGAAAGAGGAGGTTCAGAGGGAGAGCAGAGGTCCAGCGGGACTCCTCCTCCCCACCCCTGCCTGGGCTCCCTCCCTCCCTGGGACCCACCTCTTGGGCTGAGTGATGAGCAGCAGGTCACTGAAGAGCAGCAGGCAGAGGGGGGTGAAGCGGGGGCGTGAGGCAAAGAGCACGCCTCCCCTCCTGCACCCCAGCTCTGTCAGTTCCCCCTGCAACTCCAGGCGCCTGGACCAGGAGACCAGGGGCAGGGCCTGTGAGGAAGCAGGGAGGAGACTCTGACCTCACAGCACCATGGGGAAAGGGAAGCCCAGAGCCTGGGCAGGGGCTAACCTTGACTTTGTGGAAGCGCAGCCTCTGCGTGAGCCGGATCAGCTCCTCTGTCTGTTTCATGCGTCCAACCTCGGCACTGCACCGCTCAATGATCTAGGTAAGGGAAGCCGAATCACCCACCCTTCCCACCCCATCCACCCATCCCTCCCTCCCACCTCCTCACCTCCCCTAGCCCCAGCATCCCCCTCCCACCTTACTGACAGCACCCAGGGCCTTCTGGGCATTCTCCTGGCGGCTGGACCCCTCCTCTGTCTGGCGCAGGATATTCTGGGGACAAAGTTCAGTTCAGTTCAGTCGCTCAGTCATGTCCGACTCTTTGCGACCCCATGAACCACAGCATGCCAGGCCTCCCTGTCCATACCAACTCCCGGGGTCCACCCAAACCCATGTCCATTGAGTCAGTGATGCCATCCAACCATCTTGTCCTCTGTTGGGAACAAAGAGGAAGGGTAATTGGACCCCTGCTCTGCAGCCCTGGGATTCAGAGGGGTTGCAACTCAGAGGACCCCACTTGGCTTGGTATTTTGGGGTTCACAGGGCTGGGACACTAGCCTTGCCACTCACTGTCTGCATAACCCTGAGCAACTCACATTACCTCTCCTCTCTTAGTTTCCCCATCTGTAAAACGGGAATAATTTCTACCGACCAAATCAATAGCATTGTGAGAATTCAATAAGGAAATCTATCTAAAGTACTTAGCATAGTCTTTGGGACATAGTAAATGCTGAAAAGAAGGTTGCTATTATTTTAATAATTATTAATCACAACTATTATTATATTAAAGGGCTTCCTGATAGCTCAGTTGGTAAAGAATCTGATTGCAATATGGGAGACCTGGGTTCGATCCCTGGGTTGGGAAGATCCCCTGAAGAAGGGAAAGGCTTCCCACTCCAGTATTTGGGCCTGTGTCCCAGAGTTGGACACAACTGAGCGACAAAAAAATAATTAGTAGAAGCAACACAGCATGGAGTTAAGAGTACCTGGATTTGAAGTTTGTCTCCGTCAATTATTGAATATTATCTGTATGACCTGTGGCAAGTTATTTAACCTCTTTGAGTCTCAGTTTCCTATCTGTAAAGTGGGATCAATAATAGTTCCTATCCTCACACAATCATTAGTAAGGTTAAATGGGTGTGTAGCACTTAGAACATCTAGAAAAGACACTCAAGAGTTGCTCAGCTATTATGATTAGAGCCATCCTCTTGATCATAATTATGCTGTTGTTGTCTACACTGGGGATATATAAGGTGGTGCGTGTGAGCTCAGTCATGTCCGACTCTTTGCAACCCCATGGACTGTGGCCCACCAGGCTCCTCTGTCCATGGGATTATCCCAGCAAGAATACTGGAGTGGGTTGCCATTTCCTCCTCCAGGGGATCTTCCTGACCCAGGGATTAAACCCATGTCTCCTGCATTGGCAGGGGGATTGCTTACCACTGAGCCAGCAGGGCAGCTCCTATATAAAGCTGAATAAGACATTAAGACACTGGAAACATAACTGAGGACTCTTCACCTCGAGATCCTCACACTGGGTGACTTGGTTCAGGGAGAATTTTCTTCTCTACAGTAGAAGAGTGTTTCTCACCACTTTTTTCAGTATCACCCATCTAAGGAGCCTATTTAGACATTGCCCCCCCCACCATGAAATTTTAATACCATTGATACACTGTATATCTATTTAGGTACTCTGGCCTTCTGGAGTACCACAACCAGTGGAATATTTAAGATGTTTTTACCCCTCAAAGGAGGAGTTTCTGCCTCCTTGGAGATGATATCATCTCCACTGGGAAGGCATACAGTCAAAGATATGGCCCGAGAAGACCTCAAAAACCACTCACCACATTCACCCTGAGACCTGGAGAGAGAAAAGGGGGCTTGCCCAGAGTGGCTCAGCCAGTTAGCAGCAGACCTAAGACCAGAACTCAGGTCTCTAGCCAGAGTCTCTTCTCCTGCACCAGACCGCTTCTTGAAACGTTTGGGTAACTCCAGGTAGGGCTTGGGGGTGGGGGTGTCCTAGATGGAGGGCCCCCGATTTTGAGTCCTAACTTAGGGGTTTCTGTGTTCCTGGTGAGGCGGGAAATGGCGATGGCGGAGCAGGAGGCCCCTGAGTAGAGTTCCCCATCAGGGCTGGTGGGGCCGAAAAGGGCCCAGGCCAGGACGCGGTACCTGCAGCAGCATGCGGAGCCGCGTGATGCGCTGAAAGGGCAGGAGCAGGAAGGAGGGCAGCGGGAGGCGCTGGCACTTGGGAAGGCTCTGCAGCCGCCGCAGCTCCGCGGAGAAGCGAACGTTTGTGTCCCTACGGAGGCAGGCGCAGGCTGGCGTCTGGCTGGAGGCCCTAATCACCCGCCACCTGCCCGGGCCTGGATTGGACCCCGCCCCTGTACCCCGGCTTCCTCCCGCAGGGTGACCCTTCCTCTACTACACTCACATCAGGCGGCTGTAGGTCTCCTCCTGATACTGCTGGTTCCGCACGTAGTCCACGTACACGGAGAAAGGCCCCACGGCATGCGCGTGCACCACGTCGCACAGGTCACGGATGTGGGGGGAAGCGCGCACCCGGGACAGTAACTTCCCCAGAAAACTGCGGGAGTGGGGAACACGCACTGGAGGCGGGGCAGAGAGCCTGGGGTGCCGCCTCCCCCCGCCCCCCACCACCACTTCTGGAGGGAAGAGCTGGGCCCGGGAGGGGAGGCCTCGGAGACAGAGCTGAGAAGCCGTGCTTTCCCCCGACACCAGGCTTGCCCAGCAGAAAGGTGGGGACCCCACTGACCGCTCACTGACTCCCTGGACTCGCTGCACGTTGGAGAAGAGGGTGTGGTGATCCCGGGGGGTGAGTGTGTCCCGGAGCGCCTGGCTCAGCACGAAGGTGTCGGTCAGCAGCCGCAGGGAGCGCAGGTATGAGGCCTCCGACGTCACCACCTCGAACAGGCTCTAAGGAGGATGCGCAGGCCGAGAATGGAAAGCCCAGCTCCCAGCCTGGGCCTGGGGCCCAAGCTCCTCCCCTCCGTGCCCCGCACCCGAGCCCAGGGACGCCCACCTCCTGCATCCGCCGCTCCTGGGCACTCAGGGTGTCCAGGAGGCCGCTGGCTCGCACAGCCGGAAGCTCCTGCCACAGCGTGTTTCGAGGGCCCGGGGGACGGGCGAAGGTGGGAGCTTCCCCAGCATTTGCTGACGCGGGACCCCCGTCCTCACCGACCCCCCACAGCTCCTCTGACAGCACCGCTGCGCGGTAGGTCTGGTAAAGCGGTTCTGGAGAGCAGACGCGGCACGTCAGGGAAGTCCCGTGCCCCACCTAGCCGGTCCCAGCAGGCACCCCGGGGTCCAGCAGCCCTCACCATCCTGCAGGGGCAGCTCCCAGTTCTGCTCCTTCAGCTCCTCCAGCTCCTCTTCCTCCCTGCGGAAAGAGAAAGGGATGGAGTTCCTCAAAACACAACTATTCACATGATACTGTGCAGGGGTACACAAAGGACGTCCAGGTAGTATGTAGGGACCCTAGCCAAACCCCAGCTCGTTTTATGTGCCTGTGGTATGTGAGGCCCTAAGTGGGCCCTGTGCATTCCTGTTATCTCAACCTTTGGGCACTGTACACTTCTAGCCTCCATCTCCAGGGCTTTCATGGAAGGACCACTGTCTGGAATGTCCTGTATGTGCCTCAGTGCAACTCAGCTCCAGCTGTCACACCTCCCCCGACTGTGTTCTGGTCATCAGCACCACCGCACACCCATTCACCCACAGTGAAAACCCAGGAGACTAAACTCCAGCAAATGCTGAATAAATGGATGGTCTCAGATTAACTCTGATGATGGTGGTAAAAGAACTGATGGGCCCAGGTAACACAGGAGAAATCTTCCTGCTTGCCACATGGATTTGTGGACAATAATTTCAATAGGGGCTCAAAGTGGGGCAACTTAAATGACTTAGTATGGGCCTGACTCTTCACCAGTATCAGACCCCAGCAACTTATTAAGTAATTGGTATGTTTCCCCCAATTTCACAGGTGAGGAAGCTGAGACCCAGAAAGGTTAAGTGAATGTTTGAGGTCACGTAGCTGATAAGGGACAAAGCTGGGGTTAGAAACTGGGGCTGCTTGTCCCTAGAGGCCCAGCCCTTCTTCACTCCATGCTTGGGGTGGGATTTAGGTGGACCCAAAGTTTAGTCTGGGCTTCCCAGGTGGCACTAGTGGTAAAGAACTGCGTGCCAGTGCAGGAGACTTAAAGAGACTTGGGTTCCATCCCTGGGGTGGGAAAATCCCCTGGAGGAGGGCGTGGCAACCCACTCCAGTATTCTTGCCTGGAGACTCCCATGGAGAGAGGAGCCTGGCAGGCTTCTGGGTTACAGTAGTCAGACATGACCGAAGTGACTTAGCACACACACACACACACACACACAGAGTTTAGTCTGTTTTCAGGAAGGAGTATCTAGGTGTTCAGTACCTGCCCTCCGTGGTGGCTGGAGAATCATTCTGAGGAGCACCATCAGGACTGTCCCCTAAGAGAGAACCCAGAGTGAAGAATCACCAGCCCAGGACTCCCAACCCCAGCCCAGCAAAGACTGTTACTATAGAAACTACAACTGTCAGCCCCGGAGCAGCAGCTGGTGGAGGAACAAGAAGCCCAGGGCTTGTCGGGGGTTGTAGTGAGTTGGTGTTTAGAACGGTACACCTCCACCCAGTCTCTTCCCAGCCCTGAGGCCCATCCCTCCGGTCCTGTACCTCTTTGGATTCCATCTTCAGAGGGCGAATCGAGATCAGGCTGTGGGGGCTCCCCAGAGACGGTGATGTCCTGTCTGACCCGAGTTGGTTTAGGGGGTTTGAGGGGTGGCAGGAGTTTGCGCTCAGCAGTGGAGCGGTAGGATGTGAGGACGACTGGGGGGTGGCTGAGGCTTGAAGGGCTGGGGCGGGAGCGGGAGGCCCGCAGTGGGGAGGCCCGGCACGGGACCCTGGGGCCATCCTCATAGCCCCCCACAGGCACCCATCGGAGCTCCAGGCCAGGCCGGCCCACGTGGCAGACACAGGGGCAGCAGGGAGGGCAGGCCAGCCCAGCACCTGTGGGAGACAGGGGCCTCCTTAGGACAGCCCCCCTCCCCAGGGCTCCTCCCTCCCCTTAACCTGCATGGCAGCAGGAACTGGAGGTCAGTGCTAGGCATCTGTCACCTCCAGGCTCTCTTCAAAGCCCCAGAAGTATTAAAACCAGATTTTCGAAGTATGGAATCCATTTTTAAAAAGAAGCGTCTTAAAGTACCCAATCTAAGGGACTTGCCTGGCAGTTTAGTGTTAGGACTCTGCACTTCCAATGCAGGAGGCATGGGTTCGATCCCTGGTTACACCCCCGGGGTGTAACCCCACCCCTCCAAGAAAAATCATAAAGCCCTGAGAACGAAAAAGAGGAGCTGGACTGAACCCAGCCCAGCTTACCTGGAGTGCCGTTCTCCTGAGACCCGCTCCCAGTGAGGTTGCCCTGGGGAGTCTCTCTCTCCCCATTCGAATCCACTCCCCCTGGGGGACTTGGCTCCAGGGTGTCCGCAGCCTGGACTCTGCCTTCAGTCCCCCATTCAAACTTGCCAGCCAGTCTACGCACAGTGCCTGGGGCCGAGGCAGAGCCATCCTGGTCGGGGACCTGGGTCGTGGGGAGCAGGGGCAGAGCCATGCGGGGTGACCCAGAGGGTTTGGGTGGGGGGACTGGAGACCGGGGAGCAGGCTCTGGAGAGATGGAGCGCCGGGACACTGGGCTGGGGGTGTTGGAAGACGAGTCTGGAAAAGTCTGGGAGTCGAGGCTGGCTTTAGAAGCTGATGGGGGCAGAAGGGCGGGGGGCTTGAGAGATGGGGCCGGGGGCTCCCAGAACATGGGGGTGCACATGGGGGTTGGTGCCTCATTGGCAGTGAGGGGAGATTCTTGTGGAGAGGAGCCATTGTGGTGGGGCCCTGGGGACTGGGTAGCCCGGGCGCGAGAAGGGGGGCGGGGGCGGATGATCCGAGGGGGCTTCTGGGTGGGGGGTGTTGCTTCCGGAAGAGACTGGGCTGACATCTTCCTCTGAGCTCTTCCAAGGAGTGGGGTACACTGCTGGAGTCATCCCCTGAGGAAGAGGGGGCAGAAAGAGAGACCCTTAGTGCCCTTTGTGCCCCCCACGCTCCTGCGAGTAGACAGAGACCTTTGAGCAGAAATGTCTGCAGGCAAATGAGCCGAGATTTTAGGCTCAGGAGTAGAGGTGGGGGCACTTCCTCTCTTCCCTCCCTATTTCCACTGTCTTCTCTTGTTACCTCTCAATTCTTATTCCATTTCCTGAGAACTCTGAAACCCCACCCCCTCACCCTCCAGCCTCCATCTCGCTCCATCTTTTGACCTCTGCTGTCACAGTCAGGCCAGAGGAGACAGAAGCCAGAGAGGGGGCACCTGGATCGAGACCCAAGTTGGGAGAGGAGCACAAGAGGACTGGATCAGCAAGGGAAATAAGGCATGCAGCCAAGTGTCTACCTGAGGAATTGTGTTCCGTGTCGGTAGTATGTGTTGTGAACGTTTGTGTGTGTGTGTCCACGCATGGACATGGCGTGTATGCACTGCTGCTGCTGCTATTAATATATGAACCAGGTGTTGGATGCTGTGTTTCAGGAGCGTATCTATTGGGACTTCCCTGACCATCCAGTGTCTAACACTCCACACTCCCAGTACAGGGGGCCCCTATTCGATACCTGATCAGGAAATTAGATCCTGCATGCCTCAGCTAAGAGTTTGTGTGTCACAACTTAGGAGCTTGATCTGGCCCAAATAAATATTTGGGGGAAAAAAAAAACTGTATCTATCATATGTGGTACAAACTGGGAGTGCAGGGTACACAATGTATGGGGTGAGTGAGATGGGGGTGTTGGGTACGTGTTCTGTTCTTTCTCTGTGGAGCGTATGTTCTATGTGTGCCTGGGCCGCATCACAGCTTCCCTGCTCCTGCGGGCCCTCCGCCCCCCATTTCCCAGTTCCTCTCTCCGGACTCTCCCTTTCCGGATTATTTTTAGTCTCCTTTTCCTGCCATGAAGATTCCTGGAGCCTCTGACCCCAGGAGACCAGGAGGCCCCAGGCATAGTCTCTCCTGCCCCATCCTCATCCCTGTCTGCCTCCTTGCTCCCCACCTGGTCCAGGAGAGAGGCCCCATTGGGTAGAAGCCTGGATCCTGCCAGGATGCCTAGAGTGTGATGAGGAAGGAGATCAGATCAGACTGAAGGTGAGGACCAGTTGGGCAAGATGCTGGGGCATGGGCTCGCTTCCTCCTGTAAGCCTGAGAAGGCTGAAGGGTCAGAGCGGGAAGACCTGCGCCCCCAAATTCTCTTGTGGAGTCAGCAGGAGAATCAGGTCCCTCTAAGCCCCAGATCGGTTTCTGAGAAATGATGCGGGGTGGGGGCTGCGGGCTGTAGACCGTGAGTCTCGCGGCTCAATGGCCTCTGTGTTCTGGCAGGAAGCTCCTTAGGTGACCCAGGCAGTAGCCTCGCCAGCTGGCCAGCTCCTCCCCAGCCTTGCCCCCTCCGGGATCCCTGCCCCCCTCAGGTATCTGCCCTTACTTCCTTCCCCCACCCCCCACTCAGGCCTCTCTCAGGGACCCAGGTACTCGGCCCAAGCACTCACCCTCAAGTCCTCTCCACTCTCGGTCACCTCCCGGGGCTGAGTGAGTAGGAGCAGGAAACAGGAATCGGATCCTCCTCCCAACCGGACACCCCCCCCCAACCACACCACACTCCACATGCGCACACTGGGGCTCTGGAAGATGTGAGGGACCCCGAATGCCAGGCTTCCAAGGATAACAGAGTCTATGGAAAGGATGAACCTCAGGCATGGAGAGTGGACTGTTCTGTACGCACATGTTCTGTCCTGGCTTCACATTGCTGCATGGACAGGGGAATTGTGGGGGCCCAGGCTGGACAGGGGTGGGGTCAGGATGGGGTGACCGTGGCCCTGGCTGGGCTTGAGGTAGAGCATGGGCTCCAGACACCCCTGGGTTGCTGTGGTGTGGTGTGTGTGTCCCTTGACAGCGTGTCTGACCATCTCTCCCACACCTTACGAGACGGCCCATCCCTTCAGTATCCAGCCTGTCTCCTCGGTGTGAGCCAGCCCATCATTTCATACCACAGAACCCCATCCCTACCCCAGTTGCCCCCTCCCTAACTCTGCGGTAGCACTCCCTGAATTTACCTTTATCTCTTTGGAAGCAGTTTCTATTTTCAGCCTGTCCCGCCTGCCCCTTGGAACAAGGAATGTGAGGCCGGGTCTCTGAGTGTGTCTGTTCCTGTGTTTCTGGGGCGGGAACTGTGGGCCCAGATTCAGATCTCTGCAAAGGAAGCCAGTTCCTCAGCCCCACCCAGCCATTGTGTTGGGAGAGTGTGTGTGTGTGTAAAGGAGGAAGAAGGTGGCACATGCAGATGTGGGAATTAGTGGGGAGGTCTTGGTACTCCCCAGGTGGGTATGCCCTTGGCTGAGCCCCCTGCCTGCTCCCCATTCTCAGTCCCTGTCTCTCAAGATCCCAGCCCCATGACTCTCCAGGTCCCATTGGGAGGTTTTGATGTTGATTGGCTGGGAGTCAGTACCCCTGGGAGGGTGGGCGGGGGTGGAGGAGATCCCCTCTCACCTGTAATTTGCTTTGTGATTAAAGAGTTCCCAGGGCTCTGTGTGTGTCATAAGAACAGCAGAGAGGGTGGAATGAGCCACATCCCATCCTGGGAAGACGGGGAGTGGAGGAAGAGGCAGGGGGGGCAGTGAGGAACTCTGGCAGTCTTTGCCCACACCCAGGTGCCTGCTTTTGCCACACACACACACAAACCCAGGGCCAGACATTCAACTTCCCAACACATACACACACACACACACACACACACACACACACACACACACACACACACACGGACCAGACATCCAATCTCCCAGCCCTCACCTCTAGATGCTTGCCGGGTTCCAGGAAGAGGAAACCTCTATAAGAGTGCCTCAGAGACCCTATCGAGAAAGCTAAATGCACATGTGCAGCCAAACAAATCCTGCTTTTGGTTTTCACTAAAATAGGAATGTCGTTATTAGGTTTGCAACTTCAACATTTAAAGATAACTGAATGGCAGCGGAGGTGTGGATTCCTTGGTAGTCCACTGGTTAGCACTCTGTGCTTTCAGTGCTAGGGCCTGGGTTCAATCCCTGGTTGGGGAACTAAGAGACTGCAAGGTGTATGACATGGCCAAAAAATAATAACAAGTGAGAAATCCCTGGCGGTCCAGTGCCTAACAGTGGTCCAGTGGTTGGGGCTCTGTGCTTTCACTGTCGAAGATGCAGTTTCAATCCCCGGTTGGGGAATTAAGTTCCCATAAGCCACCTGTGGGCAGGAATCCCTTAGAAGAAAAGGAGTAGCCATCATGGTCAAAAAAAGAGTCCAAAATGCAGTACTTGGATGCAATCTCAAAAACGACAAAATGATCTCTGTTCATTTCCAAGGTGAACCATTCAATATCATGGTAATCCGAGCCTATGCCCCAACCAGTAATGCTGAAGAAGCTGAAGTTGAACGGTTCTATGAAGACCTACAAGACCTTTTAGAACTAACACCCAAAAAAGATGTCCTTTTCATTATAGGAGACTGGAATGCAAAAGTAGGAAGTCAAGAAACACCTGGTTCAGTTCAGTTCAGTCGCTCAGTTGTGTCCGACTCTTTGAGACCCCATGAATCGCAGCACACCAGGCCTCCCTGTCCATCACCATCTCCTGAAGTTCACTCGGACTCACGTCCATCGAGTCCGTGATGCCATCCAGCCATCTCATCCTGGGTCGTCCCCTTCTCCTGCCCCCAATCCCTCCCAGCATCAGAGTCTTTTCCAATGAGTCAACTCTTCGCATGAGGTGGCCAAAGTACTGGAATTTCAGCTTTAGCATCATTCCTTCCAAAGAAATCCCAGGGTTGATCTCCTTCAGAATGGACTGGTTGGATCTCCTTGCAGTCCAAGGGACTCTCAAGAGTCTTCTCCAACACCACAGTTCAAAAGCATCAATTCTTCAGCATTCAGCGTTCTTCACAGTCCAACTCTCACATCCATACATGACCACAGGAAAAACCATAGCCTTGACCAGGCGGACCTTAGTCGGCAAAGTAATGTCTCTGCTTTTGAATATACTATCTAGGTTGGTCATAACTTTTCTTTCAAGGAGTAAGTGTCTTTTAATTTCATGGCTGCAGTCACCATCTGCAGTGATTTTGGAGCCCCCCAAAATAAAGTCTGACACTGTTTCTACTGTTTCCCCATCTATTTCCCATGAAGTGATGGGACCGGATGCCATGATCTTCATTTTCTGAATGTTGAGCTTTAAGCCAACTTTTTCACTCTCTTCTTTCACTTTCATCAAGAGGCTTTTTAGCTCCTCTTCACTTTCTGCCATAAGGGTGGTGTCATCTGCATATCTGAGGTTATTAATATTTCTCCTGACAATCTTGATTCCAGCTTGTGTTTCTTCCAGCCCAGTGTTTCTCATGATGTTCTCTGCATATAAGTTAAATAAGCAGGGTGACAATATACAGCCTTGATGTACTCCTTTTCCTATTTGGAACTAGTCTGTTGTTTCATGTCCAGTTCTAACTGTTGCTTCCTGACCTGCATACAGATTTCTCAAGAGGCAGCTTAGGTGGTCTCTTTCAGAATTTTCCACAGTTTATTGTGATCCACACAGTCAAAGGCTTTGGCATAGTCAATAAAGCAGAAATAGATGTTTTTCTGGAACTCTCTTGCTTTTTCGATGATCCAGCGGATGTTGGTAATTTGATCTCTGGTTCCTCTGCCTTTTCTAAAACCAGCTTGAATATCAGGGAGTTCACAGTTCACGTATTGCTGAAGCCTGGCTTGGAGAATTTTGAGCATTACTTTACTAGCACGTGAGATGAGTGCAATCTTGCGATAGTTTGAGCATTCTTTGGTATTGCCTTTCTTTGGAATTGGAATGAAAACTGACCTTTTCCAGTCCTGTGGCCACTGCTGAGTTTTCCAAACTTGCTGGCATATTGAGTGCAGCACTTTCACAGCATCATCTTTCAGGATTTGAAACAGCTCAACTGGAATTCCATCACCTGGAGTAACAAGCAAATTTGGCCTTGGAATACGGAATGAAGCAGGGCAAAGGCTAATAGAGTTTTGCCAAGAGAACGCACTGGTCATAGCAAACACCCTCTTCCAACAACACAAGAGAAGACTCTACACATGGACATCACCAGATGGTCAACACCAAAATCAGATTGATTATATTCTTTGCAGCCAAAGATGGAGAAGCTCTACAGAGTCAGCAAAAACAAGACCAGGAGCTGACTGTGGCTCAGATCATGAGCTCCTTATTGCCAACTTCAGACTTAAATTGAAGAAAGTAGGGAAAACCACTAGGCCATTCAGGTATGACCTAAATCAAATCCCTTACAGTGGAAGTGAGAAATAGATTTAAGGGACTAGATCTGATAGATAGAGTGCCTGATGAACTATGGACGGAGGTTCGTGACATTGTACAGGAGACAGGAATCAAGACCATCCCCATGGAAAAGAAATGCAAGAAAGCAAAATGGCTGTCTGAGGAGGACTTACAAATAGCTGCGAAAAGAAGAGAAGTGAAAAACAAAGGAGAAAAAGAAAGATATAAGTGTCTGAATGCAGAGTTCCAAAGAATAGCAAGGAGAGATAAGAAAGTCTTCTTCAGTGATCAATGCAAAGAAATAAAGGAAAAGAACAGAATGGGAAAGACTAGAGATCTCTTCAAGAAAATCAGAGACACCAAGGGAACATTTCATGCAAAGATGGGCTCGATAAAGGACAGAAATGGTAGGGCCCTAACAGAAACAGAAGATATTAAGAAGAGGTGGCAAGAATACACAGAAGAACTGTACAAAAAAGATCTTCACAACCCAGATAATCATGATCGTGAGATCACTCATCTAGAGCCAGACATCCTGGAATGTGAAGTCAAGTGGGCCTTAGAAAGCATCACTATGAACAAAGCTAGTGGAGGTAATTCCAGTTGAGCTATTTCAAATCCTGAAAGATGATGCTGTGAAAGTGCTGCACTCAATATGCCAGCAAATTTGGAAAACTCAGCAGTGGACACAGGACTGGAAAAGGTCAGTTTTCATTCCAATCCCAAAGAAAGGCAATACCAAAGAATGCTCAAACTACTGCACAATTGCACTCATCTCACGTGCTAGTAAAGTAATGCTCAAAATTCTCCAAGCCAGGCTTCAGCAATACGTGAACCGTGAAATTCCTGATATTCAAGCTGGTTTTAGAAAAGGCAGAGGAACCAGAGATCAAATTACCAACATCTGCTGGATCATCAAAAAAGCAAGAGAGTTCCAGAAAAACATCTATTTCTGCTTTATTGATTATGCCAAAGCCTTTGACTGTGCGGATCACAATAAGCTGTGGAAAATTCTGAAAGAGATGGGCATACCAGACCACCTGACCTGCCTCTTGAGAAACCTGTATGCAGGTCAGGAAGCAACAGTTAGAACTGGACATGGAACAACAGACTGGTTCCAAATAGGAAAAGGAGGACGTCAAGGCTATATATTGTCACCCTGCTTATTTAACTTATATGCAGAGTACATCATGAGAAATGCTGGGCTGGAGGAAGCACAAGCTGGAATCAAGATTGCCAGGAGAAATATTAATAACCTCAGATATGCAGATGACACCACCCTTATGGCAGAAAGTGAAGAGGAACTCAAAAGCCTCTTGATGAAAGTGAAAGAGGAGAGCGAAAAAGTTGGCTTAAAGCTCAACATTCAGAAAATGAAGATCATGGCATCCGGTCCCATCACTTCATGGGAAATAGATGGGGAAACAGTAGAAACAGTGTCAGACTTTATTTTGGGGGGCTCCGAAATCACTGCAGATGGTGATTGCAGCCATGAAATTAAAAGACGCTTACTCCTTAGAGGGAAAGTTATGACCAACCTAGATAGCATATTAAAAAGTAGAGACATTACTTTGCCAACAAAGGTCCATCTAGTCAAGGCTATGGTTTTTCCAGTGGTCATGTATAGATGTGAGAGTTGGACGGTGAAAAAAGCTGAGCGCTGAAGAATTGATGCTTTTGAACTGTGGTGTTAGAGAAGATTCTCGAGAGTCCCTCGGACTGCAAGGAGATCCAACCAGTCCTTCCTAAAGGAGATCAGTCCTGGGTGTTCATTGAAAGGACTGATGCTAAAGCTGAAACTCCAATACTTTGGCCACCTCATGCAGAGAGTTAACTCATTGGAAAAGACCCTGATGCTGGGAGGAATTGGGGGCAGGAGGAGAAGGGGATGACAGAGGATGAGATGGCTAGATGGCATCACCGACTCGATGGACATGAATTTGGGTAAACTCCGGGAGTTGATGATGGACAGGCAGGCCTGGCGTGCTGCGATTCATTGGGTCGCAAAGAGTCAGACACGACTGAGCGACTGAACTGAACTGAAGCCACATAGAGAGGGCAAAAGAAAAATAGACAACTAACCCCAAAGCGCTGGTTGTTAGCTACAAACGTGTTGGCACTTGGTTACCTGAATTGCCGCAGGTCTGTGTGGGGATGTAAGCAGGAAAAGAGGAATTAGGTGGGCTGGGTTATCTGTGGACTTTTACCTGGTCTTCCTGGCTTGCCTGAGCTTGTTTCCTTGTCCTCTCTCTATCCTTATCAGAGACCTACCTGGAGGCTTTTCACCTGCCCGCCTGTTGAGGAGAGAGTTCCCCTACTCCTGAAAGCAAGCCAGTGTGTTTTGGGAAACTCAAGTTCCCTGGACCTACAGTGAGGATGTAGCACTCATGACAAACAGGTTCCATTGGGTCCCCTGCTCAAAGCAACCACAAAGATGAAAAGTATGACTTATGCCCCAAAAGTTAAAGTGTTAGTCGCTTAGTCATGTCTGACTCTTTCCAGGCTCCTGTGTCCATGGAATTCTCTAGACAAGAATCCTGGAGTGGGTAGCCATTCCCTTCTCTAGGGGATCTTCCTGACCCAGGAATCAAACCTGGGTTTCCTGCATTGCAGGCAGATTCTTTACCTTCTGAGCCACCAGGGAAACCCTCGTTATGCCCCCATCTCATTCCAAAAAGAAACTGAGTTCTGAAAAATCATACCTTGTCATGTGTGCCACATTATTTTTGCCCAAATACATTTTATGCATTATACAAATGTTTTTGCAAAGGCACCGAAGGTTTTAAATATGATGATACATTCTTCCACAACAAGCAAAAATGTTCTATTTTTCCATCTTCCAAAGGTGCCAGCATAGTTTCAATACTGTTTTCTGCCTTCTTCTAGCATTGCTTCATAACTATTTGCCATGTTATTACACAGTCTGTGTAACTGTACTTTTTCCTGGAATGTAATGTTGCACCAACTAGATTTTGCCATCCTAGTAACAACAGTAAAGTCTCCTGGGAATATCTTCATTCCCCCACCCCACTCCATGTGGTTCCAGGGGGACAGCCAACGCCAGCAACCTCCTCCTGGCCACTGGAGTCGGATTCAATCAATTACAGGATGCCATTCCTCGGACCACAGAGACTGGCCCAGGAATGATCTCCTCACCCATGCTGGGACAGCCTCCTGCCTTGGGTCTCTGGGAAAGAACAGCTTTCTCTTTCTTTCAAGGTCACAAAGCAGGAATAAAATAAGTCAGGAGCCATCTGCATCTTGGCCTCCCTTCTACTGGTCAATAGTGGAAGAAAATGAACCTCACACAGGAGAGAAGCAGACAGAAGCAAGAGATGGAGAGGGCCTGCCAACATCACTTAAGCCCCTTGCACTGCCCAGTTTCCGGAACCACTGAATTCTCTTTTGTGCTTAAGCTAGTTTGAGCTGGGTTTCTGTCACTTACTGCTGAAAGAATCTTAAATGCTTCGATTTATTCTTGAGTGCAGGGCATTTGGACAGCTTCCAGTTTTTGCCATTACAATGAATGCTGCAGTAACCATCTTTGTGAAAAACAAAAATACTTTCAATTTAAAAATGATTAAGGAATGTCCCCAGGTGGCCTAGTGGTTGGCATTCCAGGCTTTCACTGCCGTGGCCAGGGTTCAATCCCCGATCGGGGAACTGAGGTTGTGCAAGCCATGCAGCGAGACCAAAAAATAAATGGAAATTAAAAAATAAGAAACTTCAATGTGATTGGTGTTGGTTTTGCCCAAAGATCCTTTTCTGGAAGGCTAGAGGAATCCTTAGATCTTTCTCTTTCACTCCTTTATTAAAGCTCCACATCAGATGGCCTTGACCCTCCTTCAGTCCTCCTTATGTCACTCACCTGGCTGTTAGGAAAGGGTTCATGGAGGAGAGGCACTTAGACTATTCCTTAAAAATCAGGTAGAATTTGGCCAGGCTAAGAGGCAAGGCATATGTATGCTAAATCGCTACAGTTGTGTCTGACTCTTTGCAACGCTATGGACTGTAGCCTGCTAAGCTCCTCTGTCCATAGGGATTCTCTAGGCAAGAATACTGTAGTGGGTTGCCACACCCTCCTGCAGGGGATCTTGCAAGGCATGAGTGACCATTTGGGGAGATGGCGGAAGTACAGGCACAGTGAAGAGGGAAGTAGGCCTATTTGGAGAACTATGAAAGGGAATCTTAGCTGATATGGAAAAAGGGGTGTGGGGCAGGAGGAACACATAAAGGCCACACTGCAGGCAACCAGACAGGGCTGAACAGGCACTGAGGCTTCTGATCAGGTGGGGGAGTGGAGAGCAAGAGTTTTAACCAGTTCCCCACCCATTCCCCCTCTTCTGGCACTAGCACCAAGTTTCCTTTTAGGGACCCACCCGTCCATCATTCTAGGTTCACACGGTACATTCTGGGGAAGTGTATCAACCAGAAGCAGCCAGTTAGCACGTTTCCTCTCCCCTGGCTACCGAGACTTGTTCAGGCAGGAGCACTTGACACAAGCAGGGCTGAAGCGTACTTTATGTAAAAAAGTCCTTTCCGGGACTTTCCTGGTTGTCCAGTGGTTAAGGTTCCTACTTTCAATGCAGGGGACCATGTTTGATCCCTGGTTGGAGACATTCTGCATACCATACAGTGTGGCTTTAAAAAAAAAATCCCTTCCAGTGGGAGAGGAGCTTTCATGATTAAAGAAGTGTTGAGTTCCACTAGCCCCTGGTAGGGCCAGGACCTTGAACTCCAGTGGAATCCTTCATGGAGTACAAAACACCTGGGCCTTCTTTTCTGTCTAGAAGGCCAGTAGGGGTAGGTAGCCTGCCTGTGGTGGGCCATTGGCCTGCTCCAGGAATCCTTACAGGTTCTCTTCTAGGCGAGGATGGAGGATTCTGTTTACCTGCCACCAGGTGGAGTCTGAGCACTTCAGGTGTGGGGCCTGGCAGCCGGTATGAATCCGTTGATATCTAGGCCACCCCAGGCAGAGGTGCAGAAAAGGCACAACCCGGTGTCCTCCAGGCCTCTGTACCGTCTACCCTCCTCTCGCTGTGGTTTCACCCTTTCTCTCAGACCTGGGGCCATCTTTGTGCTTCCCCTCCTCCACTCCTCTCACATTTGTCTCAGGACATTCACACTCAGGAAAAAAAAAAAAAGTCTACGATAATCAACACAGTGTGGTACTGGTGAAAAAACACACACACAGATCAGCGGGAATGGGCTCACACAAATATTGACTGATTTTTTTTTCAACTTTTAAAAAATTGAGGTGTTTTGAACTGATTCATTGGAAAAGACCCTGATGCTAGGAAAGATTGAAGGCAGGAAGAGAAGGGGACAACAGAGGATGAGTTGGTGGGATGGCATCACCAACTCAATGGACATGAGTCTGAGCAAGCTCCAGAAGTTGGTGATGGACAGGGAAGCCAGGCGTGCAGTAGTCCATGAGGTCGAAAAGAGTCAGACACTGTGAGACTGAACTGAACTGAAAAATTGAGGTATAGTTGATTTATCATAGTAGTTTTGGGTGTACAACATAGTGATTCAAAAATTTTTATAGGTTATATTTCATTTATAGTTATAAAATATTGGCTTTTCCCCTGAGTTAACTGATTTTTTAAATAATTTATTTTTTATTTTTGGCTGTGCTGAGCCTTCGTTGCTACTTGGGCTTTTCTCTAGTTGCAGGGAGCAGGGGCTACTGTCTAGTTGCCATGTGTGGACTTCTCATTGCAGTGGCTTCTTGAGTTGTGGAACTCAGGTGTGCAGATTTTAGTAGTTGTGGCGGCATATGGGCTCAGTAGTTGTGGTTTCCAGGCTCTAGAGCTCAGGTGCAATAGTGGTGCTGCATGGGCTCAGTTGCTCTGCAGCATGTGGGATCTTCCTGGATCTGGAATTGAACTCATGTCTCCTGCATTGGCAGGAGAATTCTTTACCACTGAGCCACCAGAGAAGCCCTCAACTGATTTTTGACAACAGAAGCAAAGACAGTTAATTCGATGGAGATAGGCTACTGTTTTTAACAAAAGTTGTTGAAACAACTGATATCCATATGTAAAAATGACACAGACCTTACATCATTCACACTCAAAAAAGATCATAGACCTGAGTGTAAATCATAGACCTAAACTACAGAATTTCTGAAAAAAAATGTAGGAGATACTCTAGGCAACCTTAGGTTTGGCAATAAGTTTTTAGTTACAACACCAAAAACATGATCCATGAAAGAAAAAAATTAATGTTAGACTTTATTATAATTAAAACCTTCTGCTCTATAAAAGATACTATTAAGAGAATGAAAAGACAAGTCATAGACTGGGAGTAAATAGTCAAAAAACATATCTGATAAATGACTGTTATCCAAAATATACAAATAACTTAAACTCAACAACCGGAAAGCTAACCAATCCAATTAACAATGGGGAAAAGATCTGAATAGACATCTCACTAAAGAATATAATATATACAAGGGTTTAAATTGCCAACTATAAGATGAATAAGTTTTGGGGATCTAATATACAAAATGTCAACTATAATTAACAATACTGTATATAACATAGGTTATCAACAAGAATGACTGTATAGCACAGGGAACTCTACTCAATATTCTATAATCACCTACATGGGGCAAAAAGAGCTTGGCAATTTCTTACAAAGCTAAACAGTCTTACCAATCAATTCAGCAATCGTACTCCTAGGTATTAACTGATTTGAAAACAAATGTCTATATATTTTTAAAAAATGCACACAAACATTTATAGCAACTTTATTCATCATCACCAAAAACTGGAAGCAACCAAGATGTCCTTCAACACATGAAAGGATAAACAACAAACTGTGGTACATTCATAAAATGGAATATTATTCAATAATCAAATGTTATCAAGGATTAAAAAGACATTGATGAAACTTAAATGAATATTGTTAAGTCAAAGAAGCCAGTCTGAAGAGGCTACATTCCTTTATGATTCCAACTATATAATATTCTGGAAAAGGCAGAAATACAGAGACAATAGGCAGACCAGTAGTTGCCAGGGATGGTTGAACAGGTGAAATACAGAGGATTTTCTTTGGCGGGGGTTGAGGCGGGCGGTGATGAGAATATTTTGTATAACGCTACTGATATAATGCATTTGTCAAAACCCTTAAAACTTACAGAACAAGTTAATACATGCACTCCTGCTGAGAGAGTCTAGAAGTAATGGCACTGTAACGGCATCAGGCACAGCCAGTGCTCAGATTTCAGTTTCTAATACTAGTCTTCAATAAAACAAACTAGGGCTCCTTGGAGAAATGGCTGACACTAGGACTAGGGCAGAAAATACACAAAATGAGCCTGGAGCATCTTATATTGGCAAAAAATAAAGAAACAAAATTTTTAAAAGAATTTTTTAAAGCCTTGTTTGAATTTGTTACAGTATTGTTTCTGTTGTATGTTTTTGGCTGTCAGGCATCTGGGATCTTAGTTCTCCAACCAGGAATCAATGCAGCACCCTCTGCATTGGAAGGTGAAGTCTTAACCACTGGACGGT
This sequence comes from Budorcas taxicolor, assembly GCF_023091745.1. Classification (NCBI taxonomy): domain Eukaryota; kingdom Metazoa; phylum Chordata; class Mammalia; order Artiodactyla; family Bovidae; genus Budorcas; species Budorcas taxicolor. The sequence goes on along the minus strand of NC_068928.1, from coordinate 27,733,600 downwards.
TACGGACTTCCCTGACCGTCCAGTGGTTAGGACTCTGTGCCTCCACTGCTGTGGCCAGGGTTTGATCCCTGGTCTGGGAAAGATCTCAAAAGTCGAATCCAGCTCACAAAACAAATAATTTGATTAAAAAAAGATTTGATGAGGATATGTCAAGAAAACATAGAAATCGGGAATGCCCTGGCAATCCAATGGAGAGGACTCTGTCACTCCCACTGCTGAGGGCTCAGGCCAATCCCTCGTCAGGAAACTAACATCCCACAAGCTGGGCAGTGTGGCCAAACAAATAAAGAAAACATAGAAATCTAGTAAAAGAGTTCTCAAAGGCCAGAGTTAGAACATTATAAACAACAAAATAAAGTATATTGGATTATAACTCAAAGTATAAAATAAATATCCATGTTTCCATAGATAGAAATAAATGGTTGAATAAATAAATGAATGGGGCAAACAAATCTCCCATGTGGAATTCCAAATAATTTATATAGATTTTTCTCCCTCAAGGAAGTGGAGTCTAACTCTTCATTCCTTAAATGTAGGCTGTACGCAGGGGTTTCCTTCCAAAGAATGCACTGTGGAAAGGAGGAAAAAATTCTAATAAATTTTCTACAGAGAAACATGACAGACTGGTGATCAAGGTCAATATCAACAGTGATGTCATTTTGACAGACAGTATGTATGTGGTAGCACCTTTGACATAATGTGATGAATGACAGTTGCCTGTGTGGTCTGCCTCCCCAAAACCCACAACCTCACTCCAGTCATGATAAAAGAAAAAAAAAAACAATAGAAGGACATTCCACAAAATACCTAGCCAGTACTTCTCAAAACTGCCCAGGTCATCAAAAACAAGGAGAGTTAGAGAAACCATGATGGCCAAGAGGAGCCTGAGGAGAAACCACAAGTGAATGCAAATGCTGGATGGGATCCTGAAAGAGCAAAAAAAACTTCATAGAAAAATGAAAGAAATCTGGAAAAGTATGGATGTCAATAATGCATTAATATTTGTTCATTAATTGTAACAATATCAATATATCATATTGAAACCTATTACCTCAGATTGGGACTCAGACCCAGCCAAAACCAAGTCTGGAACTTGAACCCACAATCTTTTAATTGGAATCACTCACCTGATGTCTGGACTCACCGAGGTTCAGGTTTTTTGTGTCTCAGTGCAGAGGAAATTCAGGGAGAAGCAAAGTGATAGGCAAGTAGATTTATTGTGAGAGATGCTTCTGGGCAGCTGGGAAACTCTGTCCCAGGGATTGAATGGGCTACAATTTTATAATGAAAAAGGGGGAGAGGAAAAGACCACCTTCTTCAAGAAGACATAGGTGCAGATATGCATCACTAGCTCCTCCTTCATATTAGGCAGGAAAGTGTCTGACCCTCTGAGGTCAAACTAGGATTATTGCATTTAGTAAAAGGGTAGTGACATTTTTCTCCCATCTAATGGCCTTGTGGTTTTGTTTATGGTTTTATAAACCATAAACCTGCTTCACTGAACAATGTTCCAATAACTTTCTTGAGTGATCATCAACCTACCGTGGTCTCCCAAAGTTTTCTATGTTCCCTTCTCTATCTATAGTTCCCTACTGGGACGTCTACAACTACCTGTATAACTATCTTATTCTATCCCCATCAATATTAATGTAAGATATTAATAATGAAGGAAATGGTTTTTCCAGTAGTCATGTATGGATGTGAGAGTTGGACTGTGAAGAAAGCTGAGCGCCAAAGAGCTGATGCTTTTGAACTGGGGTGCTGGAGAAGACTCTTGAGAGTCCCTTGGACAGCAAGGAGATCCAACCAATCCATCCTAAAGGAAATCAGTCCTGAATATTCATGGGAAGGACTGATGCTAAAGTTGAAACTCCAATACTTTGGCTACCTGATGTGAAGAACTGACTCATTTGAAAAGAGCCTGATGCTGGGAAAGATTGAAGGCAGGAGGAGAAGGGGATAACAGAGGATGAGATGGTTGGTTGGCACCACTGACTCGATGGACATGAGTTTGAGTAAATTCAGGGAGTTGGTGATGGACAGGGGGGTGGGGGGGGGCCTGACGTGCTGCAGTCCATGGGGTCACAAAGAGTCGGATGTGACTGAGTAACTGAACTGAACTGAAAAGGAAATTGGATGTGGGAACTCTCATAGTGTCTTTATAATTTTTCTATAAATCTAAAACTGTTCTAAAAATTAAGATTGTTTTAAAAATAATAATACTTTAAAAGTTTTCTATCTGTAGGATGTCTGGATATTACAATTGAAAGGCTTCAGCCAGTAGTTCTAAAACTTTAGCACATATCAAAATATCTTAGTGGGTTTGTTAAGCGTCTCATCAGGCCCCATCTTCAGCACCAGAGATCTAGTGTGGGACTAGAGAATCTGCATTGCTATGAAGTCCCCTAGGGCTTCCCTTGTGGCTCAGGGGTAAAGAATCCACATGAAGGAAACACAGGACATGTGGGTTCCATTCCAGGGCCAGAAAGATTCCCTAGAGGAGGAAATGGCAACCCACTCCAGTATTCTTGCCTGGAGAATCCCATGGACAGAGGAGCCTGGTGGGCTCCATATAGTCCACGGGGTCACAAAGAGTTGGACACGACATCACACAGACACATGAAGTCCCCAGGTGCTGCTGCTGTTGTTCCAAGGACTGTACTTTGAGAACCACTGGCATAAACTCAAAAATTAAAACAATAATGAGCTCTCATCCTACCAGCAGATAGGGTAGGGGTCCTGGAGAGAGAGAACCCCACATGGCTTTCTTGACAAGAGAAGCCATTTTGTGATCCAAGCCTGGCTACAATGTTTACCCTAGAACAGATTTCAGTAATTAAAATCTTAGAGGAACAAAAGAATGCAAGAACAGAGTCAAAGCATTTAGAAGCAACAGTTCAGTGACAAAACAAGAGTCCTGGGTCATCCTCGATTGAACTGTGGTGTTGGAAAAGACTTTTGAGAGCCCCTTGGACCACAAGGAGGTCAAACAAGTCAATTCCAAAGGAAATCAGTCCTGAATATTCATTGGAAGGACTGATGCTGAAGCTGAAGCTCCAATACTTTGGCCACCTGATGCAAAGAACTGACTCATTGGAAAAGACCCTGATGCTGGGAAAGATGGAAGGCAGGAGGAAAAGGGGACAACAGAGGATGAGATGGTTGGATGGCATCACTGACTCGATGGACATGAGTTTAAGCTATCTCTGGGAGTTGGTGATGGACAGGGAAGCCTGGTGTGCTGCAGTCCATGGGGTCGAAAAGAGTTGGACACGACTGAGCTGAGCTACTGAACTGAACTAAACTGAGGTCCTCCTCAAGGGATATACATAACAATCCTATCTTTGAGTTGCTCTAGGGGAACAAAGGTCCCACACACAGGTGGGGAATGGTAACTTCTAGCTAAAACCTGCAGACGGGTGGGAGCCTAAGGAATGAAGATGTTAACTTTCTTCTGTCGTTTGTGATTTCAATCAATGAAAGCTTGGACTTTTGCCCCTATTCTGTGCTGGATTCTCTTCTGCTCAAGCCCTGTCATGTATAAGCAAACCCCAGCCAAACCGCTTCATGAATATGCACATACTTTTAGCTTAAAACTTTCCTAATTTTGCTGTTCGGGAAACACAGCTTTGGGAAAAATTGCCGGTTTTCTCCTTACTTAAAGTCTTCCTTCTCTCACTCTTTGGCTTGGTCGTGTCTTTTGACTCGACACTCACTGAGACGAATCCAGTTTTTCAGGTGATAACCCTAGCCAGCAGGTGGAGGCATTTGTGGAGCATTCCTTGGACATTTTCAGGGGACCTTTTCAGAGCCTCTATCGAGAAGCCCCATTATCTGCTCCACACCTCCTGAAAGTGAAAGTGAAAGTGAAGTTGCTCAGTCGTGTCTGACTCTTTGCGACCCCGTGGACTGTAGCCCACCAGGCTCCTCCGTCCATGGGATTCTCCGGGCAAGAATACTGGAGTGGGTTGCCATTTCCTTCTCCAGGGGATATTCCCGACCCAGGGATCGAACCCAGGTCTCAAAATCTGTGATTTAGCAGTAAACTGGTGAGAAAAGACTCAGATTCAGCTCCCCAGCCCTGGGAGTGTTCAAGAACTCCCATTGTAATGGAGGAGTCAGAGTAAACAATTGCTGAAATAAAGTGAAAGTGAAGTCGCTCAGTCGTGTCTGACTCTTTGTGACCCCATGGACTTCAGCCTCCCAGGCTCCTCTGTCCATGGGATTTTCCAGGCAAGAATACTGGAGTAAGGTGCCACTTCCTTCTCCAGGGGATCTTCCCTACTCAGGGATTGAACCCGGGATCTTCCCTACTCAGGGATCCCGCATTGCAGGCGGACGCTTTACCCTCTAAGCCAAATCAAATCAGAAACAAAGGTTTCTTATTTACTTGAGGAACAAAGCAGGATGGAAGTGGCTAAAAAGCTTCAAGGATCAGGAGAGATGAAGCTCAAGTTGAAGAGTGATTTGGAGGTTACCAGGATAAGGGTGCCGTGGGAACGGGATATGCAAGGGCACAAGGAGACCAATTGAGCACCTAGAGAAAATAAAACACTTTCACTCAGGCTTACGCAATACATAATTATCATTCCCATTTTACAAAGAAAGCTCTGAGATGTTAAGTAACTTGCCTAAGGCCATCCAGCTGGTAAGCAGGAAGACCCAAACTACCTCAAAAGATTCTCTAGGTCAGTTGTGCCCCCTAACTCCTTCTCCCACCCCAGAAGACATCCCTTGTTCTCCTGCCATCTTTCTCCAAAGCCTTCCCCCTCTTTTCTCAGAAGTCCTTGCATAATTAACCATTACCAGGCTCATGAACAAGGACAGGAGAGTCTCAGGATCTCTTCCACCACTTGCTGGCCTTGTATAACCTAGGCTCAGGGATTAAAATCCCACCCTACTCAGCCTGCCTGCCGTTTTCCTCTGGGTTGCTGTGAGCATCAAAAGAGCATAAAGATGTGACTATGTTCCTTCCCTGCGATCCTTCAGGACCCCTTCCTCTGCACCCGCAGGCACCACATCCCCGCCCTGGAACCTATTATGCAAACATTTCACTCAGTCTAAGGATATCTGTTCAGTCCAGGGGCGAGTTCTCCTGACGTCGATCCGAGGAGTGGATATACAGTTTGGCAGCCCCACCCGGCGACGACCCGGGATAGAAGAAGAAGGGGAGCCCTCGGTTCGCAAAAGGAGCAGCCCCAAACAGGCCGATGAACTGCTGTCTCCGCACTCGGCTTCTGCGCCCGTCCAGTAACCCAGGGTCCAACCTCTCCTCCTCCTTACCAGTGACAAAAAACAAAACAAAACAAAACTCTGCTCCCGGGGGACCCCTCTCAGCACCCTGAGTCGACAGCCCAGGTACCGGTGCTGGGGTGTGGAGAGTTAACTCCAACCGCTTCTCTGCAGATTCCGGGGGCCGGGTCGCCTGGAGCACCTTCCATTGGCCGTCGAGCCGGCTCGGCGTTGATTGGCTGCGGTTCTCGGCTACGCCTCTCCAAGGCTTCTCATTGGGCGCTGCTTTCCAGTGATCGGAGTGTGGTGGCCAGGCCTCCGTAGGCTAACCCGGGTGAAGCTGCTGCGGGCTCCGGCAGATGCCTGGAGGCGCTCATTCTCTGCTGAGTCTTGACTTCCTTCCCCGTTTCAGACCTCGCTGCTGTCCCGGGGACGCCACCGGATCTTCTCCTGGTCCTCTCTCTGATTTTCTTTTCCCTTCCTCCTCCGCAGGCGTCTCCCCACTCCGCTTTTCTCTCACCTACTCCCGACCCCCGTGTCTGGCCATCCTAAGCATCCCACCTGCTGTCCTCTTGACTTCTGCCCCTCCTTGACCTCGAATCCCTTAATTAGCAAGTCCCTGTCATAGCCTTCTCGCCAGACTCTCCTAAACTCATATTTCTTTCTACCATCTCCTGACTCCCAAATTCCAGCTAACCCTTGACCTCTTGATATCTGACCCTGACACTCTATAGATTCCAGACCTCTAAATTTCTACCTGCTGCAGCCTGAACCGCTGGAACTGAGGCTCTCCCCAGGATATTCTGTCCTCATTTCTGACGTTAATTTTAACTTTCTTACCCCTGGGCCAATTCCTGCTACTGCTGTCCCACCATGGACTTCTTGATGAGTGGCCTGGCAGCCTGCGGGGCCTGTTTGTTCACCAATCCCCTGGAGGTGGTGAAGACCAGGATGCAGCTGCAGGGAGAACTGCGGGCCCCCGGCACCTACCAACGGCACTACCGAAACGTCTTCCATGCCTTCATCACCATCGGCAAGGTGGACGGCCTGGCGGCTCTGCAGAAGGGCCTGGCCCCTGCCCTCTTATACCAGTTTCTGATGAACGGCATCCGGCTGGGCACCTACGGGCTGGTGGAAGCTGGGGGTTACCTGCATACAGCTGAAGGCACGCTCAGCCCTGTTCGCAGCGCCGCAGCTGGGGCCTTGGCTGGGGTCATGGGAGCCTACTTGGGGAGCCCCATTTACATGGTGAGAAGAAGGGTCTTGCCTGGGGCCTTCCAGGAAGATCCTTGGTGCAGGGTGGGTGCCTGGGCCTTCACTGAGGCTAGAAGTGGATTTGCGTAGGGGAAGATGAGCGGTTTGATTAATATACTTCAACGAGTCCGGGGATTAGGGAAGGTCCTGGGCATCACAGAATTACCATCCTGTAGTCTGCCTCTTTGAGTTATCTGGTATAGGTGAAGGGTCAGGAGCTTGAGGCCCAGAAAAGGAAATGACTAGCTCAAGGTCACACAGCTGCTTATTGCTAGGACCAGTCCAGTCCTTGCTTGGCCTCCTTGGTGGCTCAGTAGTAAAGAATTCGCTTCCAATGCAGGAGATGCGAGTTTGATCCTTGGGTTTGGAAGATCCCCTGGAGAAGGAAACGGCAACCCACTCCAGTATTCTTGCCTGGGAAATCTCATGGACAGAGGAGCCTGGCGGGCTATAGTCCATGGGGTCGCAAAAGAATCATACACTACTGAAAGTGACTAAACAAGAACAAGGCCCTGCTTAGCACTCTTTCTGGAAAGACACTGTGAGGCAGTGAGGTCTGTAGAAGGAAAGGTAATCTGGTCTCCCTCCCAGGTTATGAGATTCAGGGACAGTGATCTCTCCAAAGCCAGCTGGGAGGCCAGAGAGCAAGTTTTGCAGAGGACCCCTCAACCTGCCCCAGAGTCTGATGTTGGAGCCTGGTCATGGTAGTGGCTGAAGATCCTGTCTGCCAGTCTGAGAATAGGAGGTGGCATGAGAGGCTGGACACCAGGTCTCCCCTAACTTGGACAGTCTTAGGAAATGTTGCCATTTTCCATCCCCCACCCCTACCCGAAGGGAGGGAGGATGTAGAGGGGGTGGGGTGCCTCGCAGTGCTAGGAGATCCATCCCCCGGGATTGGAGCCAAGGGACACAGTCTCATGACCAATTTGTTAAGTAGGAACAACAATAATTATCAGATTAGAAGGATATTCTTTGCTGAACACCCTAAAGAAAGTGTGAAGGGGTCAGGCATTTGGGTTTCTGAGGTGGGAGGCTGACCTCTGAGCCATAGGCTGTAATACTCTGTCTTCCCCAGGTGAAGACACACCTCCAAGCACAGGCAGCCACAGAAATCGCTGTGGGGCACCAGTATAATCATCAGGTGAGGGTTTTCCAACCCCCGGCTTGAGTCCCTGCCCATTCTCTCCCTTCTTCCCCCAGCTTTCTGCCTGTACTCAGCAGCTCCAACCCAGCCACAGATCTGCCCAGCCCATCAATTCAGCCCTACTCCACCCCTGGAATCCACCCAAACCCTCTTTGCCCTATGTTCCCAGTTCCTCTAGTCTTCTGCACCTGTTTCTCCTGCCCCATCCTCCTGACCTGCTAATGTCCTCACTTGCATACACCCTGCCCTGTTCTGGGATGGCAAGGGAGAAAAGGATAGGTTGGTCGATAACTGAGGGCCACATTCATGCTTGAAGCCCACATGGAACTGGTTGTCTAGACATTGGGGTGCCTGTGATGGACCCATCCTTGTCACTGTTAGGAGGTAGCAGCCCCTGATGCTTGAGTGACTGAACCCTGCCCCCATGGTCTTTCCCCCGGCCCCCACCAGGGCATGTTTCAGGCACTAACCAAGATTGGCCAGAAACATGGTCTGGTGGGGTTGTGGCGTGGGGCCCTGGGCGGCCTGCCCCGAGTTATCGTCGGTTCCTCCACCCAGCTGTGCACCTTCTCCTCCACCAAGGACCTCATGACCCAGTGGGAGGTACTGCCTGGGGAAGGGGTGGGGCCACCCTGGGAATGTGGGTGGGGGCGTGGGGGCAAGCTGAAGCGGGCTCAGTTTGAAGTGGGACAGTGCCAACATTCAATGTGAGGGGGTAGCAGGTAGTCTTGGAGGGTCACTGTCTCTTTCTAACCTTCCCACAGTTCTCTTGTCCCTTCCACCCAGGTGTGCCTGAGTCCTCAGAGCCTTGAGCTCTTGCTCCTTCAGTGTTATCACCGGTGGAGTGGGAGCTCCCTGAGTTACCAGCTCCCTCCTGTATCCCCAGTGCAGGGCCTGGCCTTTCTGTGGGGTTGAACGATTGGCTGACAGAGCTCTCCCTCCCTCCCCCATTAGATATTTCCACCCCAGAGCTGGAAGGTGGCTCTGGCGGCCGCCATGGTGAGTGGCATCGCGGTGGTCCTGGCCATGACACCCTTTGATGTGGTCAGCACCAGGCTGTACAACCAGCCCACAGATGCTCAGGGCAAGGTAAGGGAGTGCCCTGGGGTGTGGGCAGGCTGGGAAAGCTGGGGGATGGGGGAAAGCAGATTGTGGGTGGAGGTAGGAACCCCAAAATGCAGCCTACTGAGGTGAGGCTCCTGGTGGGTTCTGACAAACTCCTTCTCTCTGCTCTTCCTCTCCCACCTCTCAGGGCCTCATGTACCGGGGGTTACTGGATGCTCTGCTGCAGACGGCTCGGACAGAGGGCATTTTTGGCATGTACAAGGGAATAGGTGCCTCCTACTTCCGCCTAGGCCCCCACACCATCCTTTCCCTCTTCTTCTGGGACCAGCTGCGCATGGTCTACTACACGTACACCAAATAACGACAGCCGCTTTTCCCCACTCCAGCAAATCAGCACTCCTTGGACTCTTCCGACTCCATTTTTTATTATCGGGGGACTTCTGACCAGATGGCCTTTCATCATCCGAGGGGGACCACCACCACCACTCCCCATTTGATTTCTCAGGATTGAATCACTACAAGGGATAGTTTCCCTCCCTTTCTTGGGTGTTGCTTTAAACCTTCCCTGCCTGTACTCCTACACATTTCACACTGCTCTCTCAGGGCTGAACCCATCACTCCAAAGTGTGTTTCCTCCCTTTCTCCACTCCTGGCCTTGGGTCCCTTCTGATCCCATGTATAATTTTAACTTCACCCGTCCAAGACCAAAGGGAACTGGGGGGACCCAGGTGTTCTGTTAGACTTCAAAGGCACAGAGATTATATTGGTTATAAAGCAAGTTTATTTCTGCAGAGAGGAGGTGTCTTGTGTTTATGCACTGGAAAGGAATTAGGGGAATGTATCCAACCCTTTGTTCCCCTTGCAGAACAGAAGCCCCAGGTCTTCAGAAGCATGATGCAGCATTTCAGCATCCTTACTGAGGACCAAAGATGTTGGGATCGTGAAGGGTCAGACTGGTCACAAGCTGTTCAAAGTCGCCCAGGCTCCAGGGAGGAATTGACAGATTTTCCGGGCCAAGAGATGACCTATTCTCAGGGCTTGGGGGTGGGGAACAGATAGAGAACATCATCTAGGCCTTGAAGCTCCCATTTCCCCAGAAGACCTGGTTATCTGTGACCCCAAACTCGTGGCTCACTCCCACTTCCTTGGAGGGCCCCAACAGCCAGTCTCCCTACTCTGCCCCTCCAAGCCTAATTCCCCTGGGGACCCAATCATTATCCACGTGCCCTTTCTGTCCTTACGGGGGCTGATTGAAGGTGAGCAGGAGATCAGTCTGGTACTGGGGCAGCCGCAGCAAAGCCTGATGCAGTGTCACATACTTGGCTACCTAAAGGGATCAGAGTCCAGATGCTTACCTGATTCCCCAGCGCCACCCCCTTAACCCCTCCAGGACGTCTCACACTTCTCTGACCCTCACCTGCTGATTTTCTTTAGCTACCTGCTGTTGGCCAGAGAGGATCCAGGCTTCTTGACAGCAGCCCCTCAGGGCCAGGTTCTCCAAAACGAGGGGCTGTACAGTCTCCACTTGCACAGCCCTAGCCTCTTGCACCCCGCCAACATCTTCAAAGTGGTACCTGGAGTTGAGGGAGCAGGGTCAGGGAGGGGCATTTGTGACTGCTCCTTTCAAGTATCTCTCAAATCCTAAGCTGCTCTCGCTTCCAGGGATAACATGTTGCCCTTGGAGTTCTCATTGCCGTGATTAACCGTCCAGCCACAGGCCCCGCCCACTCCTTCGGCTCCGGTCCTCCCATTGGCCAGCCGCGGGCCCGCCTCCCTCACCGGGCAGCCTCCTCGCCCTGCACGTGGGCCTGCAGCTCTAGAAGTTCGACTATCAGGCTCTGGTCTGTCATGCGATGGCAGAAAACTTCTTGATTGTCCGGGACCGGTCGGAGGTCGCTGGAAAGAGGCGAGGTAGACCCTGGTTGACCCCGGTTTCTTCCCGCAACCCACCTGGTCAAATTCCTTTGGTGCCTGGGCCGTCTCACCTTACGTCAATGGCCCCCGGAGGGAGAGTGGCGGAGAAGGCGCCCCCGAACAGTGGGTAGTCTCGCGTGGGCTCCATGGGCCTGAGACTAGAGTATAGTCATTAAAGATTTAAAAGAAACCCACATGGGGCCACGTGCCATCACTTCCCTGCCTTTCTCTGCAGCCGTGGCCACCTCCAGGTCGCCCTTGACTTCCGACTCTTTAAGATTTGGCCCCGCCCCGCGGTCGCGCTGGCCAATTGGCGCCCGCGCCTTGGGGGCGGTGCCCCAGCGGAGCTGCTCCCGGAAGCCAAGCCTCGGGAGGGCTCGGGGCGGGACCGCGGGGTCCGCTAGGAGCTAAGACCTTGGTTTTGGACTTGTGACGCCCACTTGGTCACTAGCCCACGCCCATAGGCCTCCTCGTTTTAAAGGGGTCGCACTTTCTAAGAATGTCCCTTGAGAACCTCCTTAAGGGCAGTTACACATCCAAAGGACCGACATCTTTGTGGGGTCCCCTGAGGTGTGTGGAGGGGGGGTAGTTTCAGGGTCTCCACGTATCACTCTCAGGGCCTCTTGACAGGGAACGGACTGCCAACCAGATCGCTAATTCCCGGATGCAGGGAATTAGGGAAACAATGGGGCCAGGTGTGGGGGGACCAGGTTAGGATTCAGGCATCACGCCTTCCTGAAAGCAAGACCCAACCTGGGGATTATATTTCTAATCCTCTCAAATCTTCCCTTGAGAGCTGAGGTGAGGCGAAGGGATGGAGGTGTGGGAAGGAGGCGGTCCCCACCCCTCACACACAGACACACCTGGACGGAAGCACGGAATAAACTCTGTTTTTTCTTTTATAGATTTTTAGAGTGTTCTTAAAATTTCAGCTCAGGTGTATCCTCCCAGCTAATTGATTCATTTATCTTTGAGTCCCAGCACCTGGCAGAGTGTTTAGAGCATAACAGACGTGTATTGTTGAGTGATTGAATAAACCCAAGAGGGTGAATTTTGGGACCCAGGGGACCACCCATACCCTCAGGGGCTCTAGATGTCATCTACTTGCCACCCAAAAACTGAGCTAGAGTATTCTCATCCTGAGGCCATCCCACCTACTAGGTTCCAAGTGCCATCCATCATACTTCTGGACCCTAATAATTTTGTAACACTGAGGCCAAGGGGCACATATTCTTTGATTCCCTCATCTTACCAGGCCTTAAGCAAAGGGCTGGATATACAAAGGCTATTTAGGACCCAGCCCTTATCCCACCAGGAATTTATAAAGAACAGTGGAGCACACTTTGACCTTTTTTTTTTTTTAATTTTTACTTATTTATTTGGCAGTGCTGGGTCTTAGTTGTGGCATGCAGAATCTTTAGTTGTGGCATGTGGAATCTACTGACAGTTCCCTGATTCAGGATCAAACCTGGGATCCCTGCATTGGGAACTTGGAATCTTATCCACTGGACCACCAGGGAAGATCCCTTGAGTCTTTCTCTTTTTTTAAGATTTGTTTGGTTTTTGCTGTACTGGGTCTTCATTGCTGCCTACGGTCTTTCTTGTTGCTGAGCATAGGCTCTAGGCATGTGAGCTTTAGTAGTTGCAGTTCCCGGGCTCTAGAATGCAGGCTTAGTAGTTGTGGCACACCAGTGTATATAGTTGCTCTGAGGCATGTGGGAACTTCTGGGACTAGGAACCGAACCCAGGTCCCCTGCATTGGCAAGTGATTCTTAACTATTGGACCACCAGGGAAGCCCCACCTTGAGTCTTAAAAGTTGCCTCAGAGTTCACCAGGTCATGCTAGGGGTATTCTAGCCAAGGCGAACATCAGAAGCAGACTTGGAAATGAGAGGGCATGTTTTGGGGAATGTGAGCATATCAGCTTGGCAAGGGTGCCATGGCAGGGAGCTTTGAGGCTGGACTGTTGGTCACGTGCAAGGTGTTTATAGAACATGCTAAGGAGCGTGGACTCCTCACTTATGACAGCCAGCATCAGACCTCTCTCTGAGCCTCATCAACTAAAACATTGTTAGGATTAAAGGCAGTATGGATGTAGTTGAATCTAAATCTGTTTCAGGCAAAGAGAGTGGACTGTTTGATCCATGAGGAATTAGAAAGAGGGAGGGGTGTGTTATAGAAGCCTGAGGAAGAGGAGCAGTCCGGACAAGGGGAACCAAGGAAACCAAGCCGCAGGGTCAACCCTGCTGCCTCCCTCAGCATCTCTCTGTCCCTCCCTCCCCACTTCTACTGGCTTGCCCTCTGTGCTCTCCTCCCTGCTAGAGGCGATACTGGCTCTGGCTGCTTTGTGAGCAGTCAAGTAGATAGGGAGTCCTTGGAAAGGGACCTGCAAGGACATAGAAGTTAACAGGGCCCCGGCACCGGGCACAAGGAGTGAGGGCCTATTCATGGGCCAGGAAGAGGTGAGACTAGACTACGGAGACTGAAGAAAATGCCTGCAACTTCCTCGTTTTGGATCTATGGCATGTCAGGTGTCATGCTCTGCTATGACATGCTGGGGAGGCCTGGCCCTCCACAGTTCTGGAGCTCTGGAGGCACAGGTTAGGTGGGCTCTTCCAGATGGTAGGAAGCAGTCCTCCAGGAAGTGACAGAGGTGCAGGGCTGCACGTCCTCTGGGAGTGGGGTGAAAGGAAGCCCTAACTTGGCAAGTTCCTGCTCTTGACTCTCCCTTACCCTTCACCTTTTTTCCTCTGTGTCTGTCACTAATGGGCTCCCCAACAGCTGATTCTTTCTACATGTTCAAGTGCAAACTTCCCAAGAGGCCAGATCTAATTAGGTCAGTTTTTGCCATCTAATTTGAAAGTACCTCTTTGGCCAGCTGTCCTGCCTGGCCATTTCCCAGGCCAATACCCAGACACAGATAAGATCTCTTCTTTGTCCATCTGGCTGTGACTCGGATGACCAGTATCATGGGAGAGATCTCATTAGGCCACTTTTCTCAAGAGGGTGTGAACATATGTCCAGCTCCTAGCTCACCTGTTGAAGTAGGCCTGCAACTGATTGAATCTGTACCTCTGGGACATTCCTTCTTCCAGCGCTCTGCATGCATTTGATGCAGTTTTTTTTATTTTGGGCTCAGGTGTCCCCAGGCCCCCACCTCATCACCTTTAGGGGCACCAAGAGGTGGAAGTGATGGACTCAGATCAGAGAGATGACTCAACACCCAAAGTCAAGCATCCCTTTAGAGTAAGGGCAATGTATATTTCTACCAAGCAGGGGTTTTTAATGTTTTTGCTTCCATGCACCTCTTTGACATTTTGATGAAGCCCTTGGAGCCCTACTCATAATAATGTTTTTATTATAATTTTTTAAATATTTGGCTGCAACACTCAGGATCTTTGATCTTTGTTTCAGTGCATGGGATCTTTAGGTGGAGCAAGCAGGATCTAGTTCCCTGACCAGGGATCAAACCCAGGCCCCCTGTGTTGGGAGTGCAGAGTCTTAGCCACTGGACCATCAAGGAAGTTCCAAGTCAGCACATAATTTAGCCTTTTCATCTGCTTTGTTTTGCCAAGCCATTTCCTTGTCACCTTCCCTAGATGTGGTGTTTGGAAGTGGGGAGGGCTGTCTGTACTACTTAGGGAAAGGATCTAGGAGAGAGAGGAGTTCGCCTTGGTGTGAAGACAGGGTCAACAGAGCTAGGACTCAGTGGTAAGGAGAACAGGATGACTCCCTAGTCCCTTCTGTTGCCCTGGATACCTTCCCAGGGGCATCCCAGGATGCTTCAGTGACATGGGCAGTGGGAAGCCAGTTGGTTAGGCTGTGAGGTTAGTGATGCCATTCCTTCTCAGCCTCCTCTTTTTCTGCCAGTCCCTTCAATGTTCCCAGGCTCTCCTCACTCCTCCCAAATAACGTTGCCCACACATAGACCAGTGCCTCCCAAACCATCTCCATCTCTATCCCAGATCTCTTGTTGTTGTTGTTGTTTTGGCTGTGCCACTCACGTGGCATGCAGGATCTTAGTTTCCTAACCAGGGGTCAAACCCACGCCCCCTGCAGTTGAAACATGTTTCTCCCCGACACCTCAAACTCAATAGTCCTAGGTAAAGCACATCATTTTTCTCCCATGCATGCACCATCTTCGTCTATAGTTAATGAAGTTATTGCCTACCCAGTGGTCCAAGCAAAGAATCTGCACTTCATCATCAACTCCCCTATCTTTCCTTCACATCCAGTTCCTGGTGATTCTACACACCACCACCATCCCAGTCCTGACCATCACTCTCTCTGCCTGGAGCATGCAAAGTACCTGGAGCAAGTACCAGCCCATAGTGGCTGGTACTCCTAGTGGGCTACTTACACAGGAAGGTCTTTCCTGAAGCCTGAGATAGGTCTCTAACCCAGACCCCACTACAGCAGTGCCCCAGACTCTACCTTCTGGCTTCTGGGATTTCTCACATCCTCTCTTGTCTTCCTTTCCAGCTGGAGTGATCATGTCTTGCTCTTATATAACCCCCTTCAGGTGGTTTATAAATGCAGATTCCTTGGCATGCTCTGTTTAGGCCCTTAACTGTGCCTGTCCTGTTTTAATGTTCCAGACAGACTCATCTTTGTTCAGTTCCTTAACTCGCTTTACTGTTCGCCCCTGAGGCTTTGCAAGTATCTTTAGCTTTCACTCTCTCCCCACTCTTGTAACCAGATGCTGCTCATTCCTCATGTCTCAGTTAATCTGGGGAATCTTCCCCTGATCCTGAGAGTCTGGGCCACATCCCTTGCTGTGAGCTCCCACCTGTACCCTGAGATTCCTCTAAAAGATATTTTATTAAAATTATTTGCTTCATGTCTGTCTCCCTCCATGTGTGCACCTGCCCAGGGAGGAGGCCCTTGACAATTTTCTTAACCTGGGTGACAGGTGGGGCAGGACTCTCTCTTTCACACTCTCTGTCCATGTAGCCACCAGCTGTTCCTCCAGCCTGACCAGGCAGACAAAGTTGTACAAAGCCACCCCTTCTGGGGGAAAACGGCCCATAGTGACTGGTACTTCTAGTGGGCTAGTCACACAGGAAGGTCTTTTCTGAAGCCTGAGATAGGTCTCTAACCCAGGCCCCACCACAGCAGTGCCCCAGACTCTACCTTCTGGCTATCTGGTGCCCCCAAGTGTCTAACGACAGGCTGAAGATTTCTTTGATTTCTGCCCCAGCGTTCTGAATGCAGCACGTGCTGGAGAAATAAATACATCTTATGGTGGTTACCCCACGTCCAAGGTCAGGGGCAGTGGCCGAGAGTGCCAGGCTGCAATGGTGCAGGAACGGCCAAGAGGAGCTACCCCACGTCCGAGGCCAGGAGTGGCGGCCGGGAAGAGCAACCCCACATCCAAGGAGTGGTGGCTGCACGGGCGCAGGAGGGGCTAGAGGAGCTATTCCACGTTCAAGGTCAGGAGGGGGGGCGGTGAGGAGATACCCCTCGTCCAAGGTAAGGAACAGCGGCTGCACTTTGCTGGAGCAGCCGTGAAGAGATACCCTACATCCAAGGTAAGAGAAACCCAAGTAAGACGGTAAGTGTTGCAAGAGGGCATCAGAGGGCAGACACACTGAAACCATAATCACAGAAAACTAGTCAATCTAAACACACTAGGACCACAGCCTTGTCTAACTCAATGAAACTAAGCCATGCCCGTGGGGCTACCCAAAACGGGCAGGTCATGGTGGAGAGGTCTGACAGAACGTGGTCCACTGGAGAAGGGAATGGCAAACCACTTCAGTATTCTTGCCTTGAGAACCCTATGAACAGTATGAAAAGGCAAAATGATAGGATACTGAAAGAGGAACTCCCCAGGTCAGTAGGTGCCCAATATGCTACTGGAGATAACTGGAGAAATAACTCCAGAAAGAATGAAGGGATGGAGCCAAAGCAAAAACAATACCCAGTTGTGGATGTGACTGGTGATAGAAGCAAGGTCCGATGCTGTACAAAGCAATATTGCATAGGAACCTGGAATGTCAGGTCCATGAATCAAGGCAAATTGGAAGTGGTCAAACAAGAGATGGCAAGAATGAATGTTGACATTCTAGGAATCAGTGAACTAAAATGGACTGGAATGGGTGAATTTAACTCAGATGACCATTATATCTACTATTGCAGACAGGAATCCCTTAGAAGAAATGGAGTCGCCATCATGGTCAACAAAAGAGTCCAAAATGCAGTACTTGGATGCAATCTCAAAAATGACAGAATGATCTCTGTTCGTTTCCAAGGCAAACCATTCAGTATCACAGTAATCCAAGTCTATGCCCCAACCAGTAACGCTGAAGAAGCTGAAGTTGAATGGTTCCATGAAGACCTACAAGACCTTTTAGAACTAACACCAAAAAAAGATGTCCTTTTCATTATAGGAGACTGGAATGCAAAAGTAGGAAGTCAAGAAACACCTGGAGTAACAGGCAAATTTGGCCTTGGAATGTGGAATGAAGCAGGGCAAAGACTAATACAGTTTTGCCAAGAGAACACACTGGTCATAGCAAACACCCTCTTCCAACAACACAAGAGAAGACTCTACACATGGATATCACCAGATGGTCAACACCGAAATCAGATTGCAGCCAAAGATGGAGAGCTCTATACAGTCAATAGAAACAAGACCAGGAGCTGACTGTGGCTCAGATCATGAACTCCTTATTGCCAACATTAGACTTAAATTGAAGAAACTAGGGAAAACCACTAGACCATTCAGGTATGACCTAAATCAAATCCCTTATGATTATACAGTGGAAGTGAGAAATAGATTTAAGGGACTAGATCTGATAGATAGAGTGCCTGATGAACTATGGACAGAGGTTCATGACATTGTACAGAAGACAGGGATCAAGACCATCCCCATGGAAAAGAAATGCAAAAAAGCAAAATGGCTATCTGGGGAGGCCTTACAAATAGCTGTGAAAAGAAGAGAAGTGAAAAGCAAAGGAGAAAAGGAAAGATATAAGCATCTGAATGCAGAGTTCCAAAGAATAGCAAGAAGAGATAAGAAAGCCTTCCTCAGTGATCAATGCAAAGAAATAGAGGAAAACAACAGAATGGGAAAGACTAGAGATCTCTTCAAGAAAATCAGAGACACCAAGGGAACATTTCATGCAAAGATGGGCTCGATAAAGGACAGAAATGGTATGGACCTAACAGAAGCAGAAGATATTAAGAAGAGGTGGCAAGAATACACAGAAGAACTGTACAAAAAAGATCTTCACGACCCAGATAATCATGATGGTGTGATCACTCACCTAGAGCCAGACATCCTGGAATGTGAAGTCAAGTGGGCCTTAGAAAGCATCACTATAAACAAAGCTAGTGGAAGTGATGGAATTCCAGTTGAGCTATTTCAAATCCTGAAAGATGATGCTGTAAAAGTGCTGCACTCAATATGCCAGCAAATTTGGAAAACTAAGCAGTGGCCACAGGACTGGAAAAGGTCAGTTTTCATTCCAATTCCAAAGAAAGGCAATGCCAAAGAATGCTCAAACTACTGCACAATTGCACTCATCTCACACACTAGTCAAGTAATGCTCAAAATTCTCCAACCTAGGCTTCAGCAATACGTGAACTGTGAACTTCCAGATGTTCAAGCAGGTTTTAGAAAAGGCAGAGGAACCAGAGATTAAATTGCCAACATCTGCTGGATCATTGAAAAAGCAAGAGAGTTCCAGAAAAACATCTATTTCTGCTTTATTGAGTATGCCAACGCCTTTGACTGTGTGGATGAAAACAAACTGTGGAAAATTCTGAAAGAGATGGGACTACCAGACCACCTGACCTGCCTCTTGAGAAACCTGTACGCAGGTCAGAAAGCAACAGTTAGAACTGGACATGGAACAACAGTCTGGTTCCAAATAGGAAAAGGAGGACGTCAAGGCTGTATATTATCACCCTGCTTATTTAACTTATATGCAGAGTACATCATGAGAAACGCTGGGCTAGAAGAAGCACAAGCTGGAATCAAGATTGCCGGGAGAAATATCAATAATTTCAGATATGCAGATGACACCACCCTTATGGCAGAAAGTGAAGAGGAACTAAAAAGCCTCTTGATGAAAGTGAAAGAAGACAGTGAAAAAGTTGGCTTAAAGCTCAACATTCAGAAAACGAAGGTCATGGCATCTGGTCCCATCATTTCATGGGAAATAGATGGGGAAACAGTGGAAACAGTGGCAGACTTTATTTTGGGGGGCTCCAAAATCACTGCAGATGGTGACTGCAGCTATGAAATTAAAAGAGGCTTACTCCTTGGAAGAAAAGTTATGACCAACCTAGATAGCATATTGAAAAGAAGAGACATTACTTTGCCAACAAAGGTCTGTCTAGTCAAGGCTATGGTTTTTCCTGTGGTCATGTATGGATGTGAGAGTTGGACTATAAAGAAAGCTGAGTGCCAAAGAATTGATGCTTTTGAACTGTGGTGTTGGAGAAGACTCTTGAGAGTCCCTTGGACTGCAAGGAGATCCAACCAGTCCATTCTGAAGGAGATCAGTCCTGGGATTTCTTTGGAGGGAATGATGCTAAAACTGAAACTCCAGTACTTTGGCCACCTCATGCAAAGAGTTGACTCATTGGAAAAGACTCTGATGGTGGGAGGGATTGTGGGCAGGAGGAAAAGGGGATGACAGAGGATGAGATGGCTGGATGGCATCACCGACTCGATGGACGTTGAGTCTGAGTGAACTCCAGGAGTTGGTGATGGACAGGGAGGCCTGGCGTGCTTTGATTCATGGGGTCGCAGAGTCGGACACAACTGAGCGACTAAACTGAACTGAATGGGATCCTGGGGCCTCTGAATGCTTAACTGCTGGAGATGTCCTCCCACAGACTCACAACTGCCTGGCGCCCCTCTCTGGGAAGGTCCCATCTGGACCTCTGCACACACAACCCCCTCATTTTGCCTGGACCCCCTGGAATCCTCATTCAACACATATCAGACACACACTCAGTTTAGAGCTTTTTCTGTGAAACTGAAGGGGGCTGTTGGCTGCCAGGCATACGTTAAATTAAGAGAGACATGACTTACTGGTTCTCCCCATCTCTCCACCAACCCCTTCATCTGCCCCAACACATGCATATACTGTCCTTCATTTGACACAATGACAAGAGCTTGCAACTTTGGAGAAAGGAAGTAAAAAGGGGAAATGACTGAAGGCTTGCAAAACAAAACCATCCATAAGCCCAATTCATTAAGTTTACTCTTCTATTAAGGGAAAAAATGTTATCAACCTAAACTAATTTTAACATTCTTAGGTCACTAAGAGTCAGAAGTTAGCGACTTCACTTTCACTTTTCACTTTTATGCATTGGAGAAGGAAATGGCAACCCATTCCAGTGTTCTTGCCTGGAGAATCCCAGGGACAGGGGAGCCTGATGGGCTGCCATCTATGGGGTCACAGAGTCGGACATGACTGAAGCAACCTAGCAGCAGCAGCAGCAGCAGCACTTACTCATTTGTTCAATATATATTTATTGAGCACGATGTAGGTGACAGGCATTGAGCTAGGTGCTGGATACAGTGGAGGGCAGAAAGGGAGTTCCTGCTCTCATGGACCACCAAAGAATTCCCTCAGAGAAATTTCCAAGATGGTGAGCTACTTAGGGAGCTGTATAACAGGACAGTCACAGCAGTCATGAGAAACTTCTACATACACTTCTCTAGACAAAGGAAGCAAGGATGGTTGTTGGCCAGAAGTCTAGACAATGCTGCCTCCCGGAAATGTGACTTTAGGACAGTAGGAAGCAGATGTTGCAATTTATTTAACCTTAATTCTTCCTTTGTTTTAAAAAGGGGGGAGGGGGCTATCAAGTACCTTGCTGGATTCTTACGAAAAATAATTTAGATACATATAAATGCCTAGCATATGCTTGGTTCATGGTAGGTGCCATATACTGGTATTTTTTTGTTTGTTTTATTGAGATATAATTGACATCACATTACGTGAGTTTAAGGTGTACAGTGTATTGACTTGACACACTAGCAAATGATTACCACCATACCTCACACGTGGGCTTCCCAGGTGGCAATAATGATAAAGAACTCGCCTGCCAATGCTGGAGACAAGAGACGAAAGTTCAATCCCTGGGTCGAGAAGATTCCCTGGAGGATGGCATGGCAACCCACTCCAGTATTCTTGCCCGGAGGATACCATGGACAGAGGAGCCTGGTGGGTTACAGTCCATAGGGTCACAAAGAGTCAGAAGTGACTGAAGTGACTTAGCATGCACACGCATACCGACATCACATAATTACTATTTTTAAGATTTACTCTTGTAGCAACTTTCAGGTACACAAGTTATTAACTGCAATCACCATGCTCTACATTAGATCCCCAGAGGTTATTCAGCAAATAATCTAGAAGTTTGTACCCTTTGACCAACATTCCCTTTTCCCCCACCCACAATTCTAGCCTGTTTTTCTATGAGTTCAGCTTCTTTTAGATTCTACATGTAAGTGAGATCATACAGGACTTGTTTCTCTTATTCACCTAGCTTCATGCCTTTGAGGTCCATGTTATTGCAAATGGCAGGATTTCCTTCTTTCTTGCAGCTATAATAGTCTGTTGTGTATATATACACACCACATACAGATCCTGTTGGACTATAAGGTCCCTGGCAGCACTGACAGTGTTTGGCACTGTTGCGAATCATCAAACATGAATGGAATGAATGAGAAGGAATGAATATTAAAGGCTCAGTGCTGGGGATGAGTGCTGACCACTTCTGTCAGGAAGGGAGCTGCTAAATTAGGAGAAGCAAAAATTAGGTGTACTGAATTCAGAGGCCAGCACCAGGGCAACCCCTATGACACAGCTGGAAACACTATCAGAGAAGCTGCCAAAGTCTGTTATCACTTAGCACAGTGCTGCATTTAAAAAGAAAGCTTCAGCTTTCAGATGAGAATGCCCAGGTCCCGACTTATGCTTTTGTCCACCCCCATCCCCTTAAACACTGATGATAGGGGGATGGGACACAGGATTTCCCCTCTGAACCCAGCTAAGTGACACAAGTGACATGGTGCAGTGACATGGGGCAACGGAAACCCCCAGCCTGCATGCATCCTAACTTCCCAGGGA
Source organism: Budorcas taxicolor (assembly GCF_023091745.1). NCBI lineage: Eukaryota > Metazoa > Chordata > Mammalia > Artiodactyla > Bovidae > Budorcas > Budorcas taxicolor. The sequence goes on along the minus strand of NC_068928.1, from coordinate 27,711,892 downwards.
GGCTTTCTCTGAAGCACATGCTGCTTCCCAGACCCACCAAGAACAGGACTGAAAACAGATCCAACATTGTGAGACAAAGGGAAGCAGATTAATAAAATTAGCTGAGGTCTGTTTTGGCATTTTGGTCCTTGTCTGTTCGACACATTTGGGAATATGATGTACTTGATGCTGTCAAAGTGCTGCACTCAATATGCCAGCAAATTTGGAAAACTAAGCAGTGGCCACAGGACTGGAAAAGGTCAGTTTTCATTCCAATCCCAAAGAAAGGCAATGCCAAAGAATGCTCAAACTACTGCACAATTGCACTCATCTCACACGCTAGTAGAGTAATGCTCAAAATGCTCCAAGGCAGGCTTTAGCAATATGTGAACCCTGAAATTCCAGATGTTCAAGCAGGTTTTAGAAAAGGCAGAGGAACCAGAGATTAAATTGTCAACATCCACTGGATCATTGAAAAAGCGAGTTCCAGAAAAATACCTATTTCTGCTTTATTGACTATGCCAAAGCCTTTGACTGTGTGGATCACAATAAACTGTGGAAAATTCTGAGATGGGACTACCAGACCACCTGACCTGCCTCTTGAGAAACCTGTACGCAGGTCAGGAAGCCAACAGTTAGAACTGGACATGGAACACACTGGTTCCAAATAGGAAAAGGAGTACGTCAAGGCTGTGTATTATCACCCTACTTATTTAACTCACATGCAGAGTACATCATGAGAAACACTGGGCTGGATGAAGCACAAGCTGGAATCAAGATTGCTGGAAGAAATATCAATAACCTCAGATATGCAGATGACACCACCCTTAATGGCAGAAAGTGAAGAACTAAAGGGCCTCTTGATGAAAGTAAAAGAAGAGTGTGAAAAAGTTGGCTTAAAGCTCAATATTTAAAAACTAAGATCATGGCATCCGGTCCCATCACTTCATGGGAAATACATGTGGAAACAGTGGCAGACTATTTTTTTGGGCTCCAAAATCACTGCAGGTGGTGATTGCAGCCATGAATTTAAAAGGTGCTTACTCCTTGGAAGGAAAGTTATGACCAACCTAGACAGCACATTAAAAAGTGGAGACATTACTTTGTCAACAAAGGTCCATCTAGTCAAAGCTATGGTTTTTCCAGTGGTCATGTATGGATGTGAGAGTTGGACTATAAAGAAAGCTGACTGCAGAAGAATTGATGCTTTTGAAATGTGGAGTTGGAAAACTCTTGAGAGTTCCTTGGACTGCAAGGAAATCCAACCAGTCCATCCTAAAGGAAATCAGTCCTAGGTGTTCACTGGAAGAACTGATGTTGAAGCTGAAACTCCAATAGTGTGGCTACCTGATCCGAAGAGCTGACTCATTTGAAAAGACCCTGATGTTGGGAAAGATTGAAGGCAGGAGAAGGGGACGAGAGGATGATAGTTGGATGGCGTCACCGATTCAATGGACATGAGTTTGGGTGGACTCCGGGAGTTGGTGATGGACAGGGAGGCCTGGCGTGCTGTGGTTCACGGGGTTGCAAAGAGTCAGACACGACTGAGCAACTGAACTGAACTGAACTGATGAGGTACTTCTAAAGATACCCTAAGTATGAACCACGGGGCCCAGGGGAGCCTCCGGCCTGTTTAGCAGCTGCCTTCCCGGGTCCAGTTCCGGGCATTGATGAACAGCTGGAGCCAGGGGGAGGTGGTTAAAGTGTCAAATGGAGGGGGTCGCCAGGCCCACTGCCAAGGCCTCACAGACCGTTCCGGGTGAGGCATGAGGGCCAAGTGGCGGCCATCGGGGGAGCAGATGCCAGCAACACCCCCTGGGGAGCCGTTGGGATTCAGGGGGTACTGTTCCGTGGGGTTCCCGTCATCATCTGCCCAGTGCAGCGGAGCCAAGCCCCTGGCCTCCATCTGGGCTTGGAGTTCCGGAGAAGAAAATGCCATGTAACCTGTGATGAAGCGGGGACAAGGGATGTAAGAGCAAGCTCCCTGATGCCCTCCCCTTATCCCAGCCTTCAGGCTTCCCCACCCCAGCCTTCCTGGAGCCTGACCTTCCCCATGAGCGCTCCACACGGGCAGCACCGCGCCTTCCATCCCTCGCAGCATCAGGGCTGGCCCGGGCCCCACGCGCACGCTGGCCCAGCGCGACTCAAAGCGCCCAGACAGGTTGTGGCGTAGCAGGAGACCAGGCCGGGCCAGCCAGGACTCCTGGCACATCTCCACCGCCTCCTCACTGGAACTGCCTCCCACCCAGCCCAGCAGGGCCAGCAGCTGACAGCCGTTACACACGCCCAGGCTGAAGGTGTCTGGCCGCTGCCGGAAGCGCTTCATCTCAGCCCCGGCCTTCGGGTTAAAGGTCACAGCAGCTGCCCAGCCTAAGAGGGAACAGGAAGCTGGGGTGAGACCTGGAGCGAGGGGGGACCGTCATCTTTCCATCCTAGCGTGCCCTTTTAACACTTGCCCAGGCTCTCCCCCATTCTGAGGAGCTCTTGGCAAACACCAGGGAAGGTTTACCTGCTTGAAACAGGTGTTGCCAACTCGTGGGCCCGAGATGGCCCAGGACGAGCTTTCTGCTTAGCCAGCAGAGCATTTTCAAAATTTTTTATTTAGTCGCCTAACATTTAACTGGGATTTTTGGGCTTCTCTTGAAAAACAGAAAGACCTAGCCATGCTGAGTGGCAGCTGCTGCATCTGACAGGGCAGCACCCAGCCCCTCGACCTCATTAAGCTACCTGCAGGCCTTTGCTGGCTCCTGGCCAGCCTCATGGAGGTGAGAGGCCAGTTCTCAGCCAGGGAAGAGAGGGCTAAGGCAGCTCTTAAGAAGATGTGGGGAGGGGGTGGGCAAAAGCCCCACGCCCACCTTTGGCAGAGCCCAGGACATCTGCGTAGCTGAAGCCGCCTACAAAGGCCACGCCGCGGAACGTGTCCAGCCCAATGGCTCCAGAGCACAGGTCCTGCATGGTTACATCCCACACCTGGCAGGAGGGGGAGGGGCAGCATCAGAAGGCCCATGGCCTGAGTCCAGCCCGGGACCCACCAGATACTCCGCTCACCTCGAATCCAGCCAAATGGAAGGCATCTGCCATCTCCCGGTCTCCATTACTGCCCTCTTCCCGAATGATGGCAACTCGGGGGGCAGGACCACCTGGGGGAGGAGCAGGAGTGTCCTTGGGTCAGAGGACCTCTGCACCCCAGGCCCTAGACACCTTGTCCAGGGCAGGACCCCACATCCAGGCTCTAGGTTCCTCCCCAAGACCCAGAGTGCCAGGGAAGCCAAGCCTCTGCACACACTCCCTCACCAGGCTCGCAAGGCACAGAAGCTCTGGGAAAGGTAGGCGGCAGGCAGTAGGTGGGCCCTGCTCGCTCCCTCAGCCCTTGCTCTTCCTGGGCCACACAGTATGGTTTTGCCTGTAGCCGGTCCAACTGGAAACTGGTCTCCTCCCAGAGGGCTCGTAGCTGCCCAACAGGTTCCTCCAGAACCACTGTCCTGTTCACCGACACCCGGACCTGGGTAGAGGGAGCAAATCTTTCAGGATGTCCACCTTGGGTGCCTGCAAGGCTGGCAGAGGCAAACCAAGACCCGCCCTGTGCAGGCCTGCCACTCTTCACTTCCTCACCATGGCATGGGGCCCCGTGTCGCCTGTGAGGCCCAGCTCTAGGCAGTGGAGGCCAGCTTTCTGGTAACGCATCAGCACTTGGGCTAGGTCTGGCTCCTGGACCTCCAGCAGCAGGCCTGGCTCCTCGGCGAACAGCACAGGCAGGGCTGGGAGAGTACAGAGGCATCAAGGTGACTAGGGTACTGGCATGGAATCAGAGGTGGAATCGGGGATACGTATGAACAAAGGCAGGGATCGGAGTGGGGTGAGGCTCTCTCAGAGGGGTGCAGTTAGTAACATAAATGTCACCTGGCTCAGTGATCAGAAAAGACAACAGGAGACTCAGGAGGGAAGGAGTTGAGGACACTCCAGTCTTTAAATGAGGGACACAGGGTCTGTAGGATGGGGACAGGCAGCCCTGCTCGAATCTAGACCTCACCATCGACCCCAGGTGCAGGGATGTCCACCTCTATCCCACAATTCCCGGCAAAGGCCATCTCTAGCAGGCAAGTGATGAGACCTCCATCACTGACATCATGGCCTGAGCAGAGGAGGCGGTCTGGAGGAAGGAGAAAAATGCTTAGCGGTGTTGAGACCCAAACCTGGCGGCTCCACCCCCATTTCTGGACAGTCAGGAGAGGGCAAGTGTGAGAATGTGGGCTTACATCAGAGAACCAGAGAGAAAGGGATCGGGTCCCTCTTGCCCTACTCTCACAGGCTCAGCTGATGACTGCCTGTTTACTCATGTCAGCCACAAGGACCATCTCCCCCAGGGCCCCACTCACCTTTCAGCAGCCCCTGGGTGATGCTGAAGGCTCGCACCAAGTTCTCGGGAACATCCAGGTCGGGAGGCTGCTCGCCAAGCTGGGAGAAGCACTGAGCCAGAGCCGTGCCCCCCAGCCGGTGCTGCCCAGGACTTAGAGGCACGTAGAGCAGGTGGCCTGAGAGGAGAGGGATGGTGGAGGGGAGACTAATGGCTCAGGAGAACCCGTTCTGCCATGCAGGGTCACTGAGGCTCCCAGGATGTGGTAAGACACCCTAGTCATCAGCCCCGGAAGGCACCACAGCCCCAGTGCTGAGACGACCCGAGCACTCATTAAGCAGACCCCAGACAAAGGATTGGGCCGTGAATACACAATGCATGAAGGAGCGGGAAGAAACCATACCTCTCCCTCCAGGACACTTGAGGTCTGGGGTCACAGTGGCTGTAATGTCTGAACAGACAGCATAGGCTGAGATGACCAGTGACCCTGCAGAGCAAGGCATAAGCATGTGAGGTGGAGTCCGAGCCCACAGGCCTTGCCCCTTGCCCCCTGGCACCCAGACCTCACCGGGAGCCCGCACGGTTTCAGAGCCAACCCGGGCAGCCATGCTGAGGGAGTCCTTGCCACCGTCCACCGCTACACCCAGGGCCGCCATCACTGCCACCATAGCCTCACAGGCGTCAGCTAGAGCTGCACCCTCCCCTGGGAGCTTGGCCGCCCACATCCAGTTCCCGCTGCATTTCACATCCTGGGAAGTGCAGACTTGCATTAGAGAGAGAGCGCAGTGTAGGGAGGCTGGAGGCCAGCAGGTAAGTGGATGGTGAAAGTGGTTGTGTCCCACAGGCCTGGAGTTCAAGGCCAGAAGCCGCAGGGGACTCACCTGGAGGTTGGTGACCAGAGCAAACACCAGGTTGGTGAGGGCTTCAGCCACAGCCAGCCGGGCGGCAACCTTCGGGTCCAGCAGACTCTTGACTGGCTGCTCTCCCAGGGCTGTGGCGGCCCCTACAAGCTCCTGGTGACTCAGTGCCACAACCGCCACATCTGCCAGGGGGGTCTGCAGGGGTCCCACACACTGCTGCTGGGCCACCAGGCCGCCCACGGAACGATCCACCTGAGGAACCGGGGGGAGCTGGCCAGAGGCCCAGGGACAAGGGGGTGGCCTGGCTCACCCTGAACACGCAAGCCTTGGGGGGTGGGCAGCAGGGGGCGAGGCCTCTGTCCTGACCCTTCTCGCTCCCTGATGGACCCCCGCAGCCGTTCCTGGGATGGGCGAGCAGAGGGAGGGGTGCAGAGGGCTAAGCGGGTGGAGCAGGGTGCAGGGAGGACCTTGTTGGTGAGGTAGCGCTTGCTGGCCACAGCAGGCAGCCTGAGGACCCGCGACAGAGCCTGGCGCACGCTCAGCCCTGGGGGCAGAGTCAGAGGCTGCAGCAAGGGGAGACTCCTCTGGAGGAAGAACTCCTGCAACACAGACGGCAACAGGGGTGTGAGCACTGGGGTGGAGCACTAGGCATACAGGTGACAAAGCACGTGTGGGGCAGAGGGTGGAGTCAGGCCAGGGAAGGGAGATGCCTCCTGCCCCTATGTACCTTCCGGGGCATCTTGCCCAGCACCCAGTCCAGGTCCAGGTCCACAGGGGTTGGGGGAGGAGTGGGGGGTGCATCCACCTGTCCATCTGTGCCCGTAGGCCACTCTCGATCATCCACCAGCACTATCTGTAGACCAGAGGGACATCACCCAGAGAGGGTGAGGCTGTGACCACCAGCAGGGAGTGAACTCTTCTGGAAAGTAGGGCAGAAGTGCTCTTTCCACCCCATCTGGCTTCTCCTGTTGAGGCTCCCCCCCTCCCCGCCCCCGCCCCCACAGCCTACATGCTATTCCCCACGGCTCCCCTGTGTTCATCTCTTTCCTGGGCCCCGGCAGCTCAAGTCCACCTACAGCATCTGCTACTGACTCCCCAGGCCAACTCACTCTCCTGTCTCCAGTGATGGTGCCCACAAAACAGACTGGGCAGCGTTCCCGGGCACTGACACAACTCAGGAAGTCACGGTCAGAGGGCCTCAGCAGAAGTGCGTTCGACTCCTGGTACTCGGCCCCCCAGATTTCCAGGGCATTCAGGGTTGGGTCCCCCAGCTGCACATCCATGAGGGAGGACGAAAAGGAAGGGTCAGTGGGTGCTCCCAAATCTTATGATCTTGCTGAGAGTGAGGGGCAGATGGGTGGGGCTGCTGGGACTGGCAGGGGCAGGGAGGCGGGCAGATTTCACGGAGGACGACCCACCTGGAAGCGGCTGGTGTAAATGACGGCTCCAGCCGGGTCACTCAGCTCCTTCAGGACATTGCCTGGTGGGGGTGTTCCCGGGAGAGGTGCTCACATGGCCGCCGTCAGCACCGGGATAACAAAAGACTGTTCCCAGCCTCCCGAGGAGCCCTTAATTCTGTGCATCCCTGTTTGAACCACTGCTGCACCCTCTCTACCAACTATCCCATGGCAGCGAGCTGCCACCCTCAACCCTGGGCCTGTTCAGAATGTATAGTGCGTGGAGAATGGGACCCTGAGCTGTCAGGTTGATTGCAGATCCTCAACCTAAACCAACTGCTGAGACTCTCCCTAAATTGAACCAAGCAGAGACCAGGTAGGCCCGGTCCCTTGTCCCAACCCCCTTTCTCACCATTGCCACCAGCACCCTGGTCATGGAGGCTGCAGATGGGGTTTCCCTCAGGGGCCTCCACACAAGCCCGGATCACACGGTTCATCTTCTGTTCCATCTCTGGGTCTCCCCGCTGCACAGCCCCAAAATCCAGGTCACTGGCGTTGTCTCCCTGCACCTGTGGGGATAGATATAGACAGCATAGATCAGTTCAGGAGGGCTGGGAGCTCACACCTCACCCATGTATGGGGCCCCGAGAGATCATGGAGTTGGCATCTGGGCTATTCCCACTTACCTGCACAGACGAAGCAGCTCCGCCCCCAACTCCAATCCTGTAGACAGGACCACCAACCTTCACGACATCCATGCCTGCGAGGAAGGAGGGCTGAATCAGAGCACTTAGGGAATGACAGTTAGTACAAGTACAAAGCAGTGTGAGGATAAAGGGAAGCCAACATTGGGGGTATCTGTCAACATTCATTGAGTTAAATACACTCCAAGGAATTTACCCTCCAGATTATTCACAGGTGCAAAATAGCCAATGAACAAACTTAAACAATAGCATTATTTGTGTTACCAAAGACAAGAAATAATCTACATGCTAATGACAGAAATATGCAGGTCAGGAAGCAACAGTTAGAACTGGACATGGAGCAACAGACTGGTTCCAAATAGGAAAAGGAGTACGTCAAGGCTGTATGTTGTCATCCTGCTTATTTGTACTTGATGTACTTCTATGCAGAGTACATCATGAGAAATGCTGGGCTGGAAGAAGCACAAGCTGGAATCAAGACTGCTGGGAGAAATATCAATAACCTCAGATATGCAGATGACACCACCCTTATGGCAGAAAGTGAAGAACTAAAGAGCCTCTTGATGAAAGAGAAAGAAGAGAGTGAAAAAGTTGGCTTAAAGTTCAACATTCAGAAAACGAAGATCACGGCATCTGGTCCCATCACTTCATGGGAAATAGATGGAGAATAGGTGGAAACAGTGTCAGACTTTATTTTTTGGGGCTCCAAAATCACTGCAGATGGTGACTGCAGCCATGAAATTAGAAGACACTTACTCCTTGGAAGAAAAGTTATGACCAACCTAGATAGCATATTAAAAAGAAAAGACATTACTTTGCCAACAAAGGTCCGTCTAGTCAAGCCTATGGTTTTTCCAGTGGTCAGGTATAGATGTGAGAGTTGGACTGTGAAGAAAGCTGAGCGCCGAAGAATTGATGCTTTTGAACTGTGGTGTTGGAGAAGACTCTTGAGAGTCCCTTGGACTGCAAGGAGATCCAACCAGTCCATTCTAAAGGAGATCAGTCCCGGGTGTTCACTGGAAGGACTGATGCTGAAGCTGAAACTCCCAATACTTTGGCCACCTCATGAGAAGAGTTGACTCATTGGAAAAGCCTCTGATGCTGGGAGGGATTGTGCGCAGGAGGAGAAGGGGACGACAGAGGATGAGATGGCTGGATGGCATCACCGACTCGATGGACACGGGTTTGGGTGAACTCTGGGATTTGGTGATAGACAGGGAAGCCTGGCGTGCTGCAATTCACGGAGTCGCAAAGAGTTGGACACAACTGAGTGATTGAAATGAACTGAATGACAGAGAACTGGTTTAATAAATTATGGTATAAGCCATACAGTGTAAAAGTAAGCCACTGCAAAAGAAAATTACATATGAATATAATGAAGTAAAATGATTTCATCAGTATGAAATGATTTCCAAGCATACTGCTAAGCTGAAAAAAAGCAAGGTACAGATGTATACATACCCACTTAGAACCCCATCAATAAGAATAAAATACTTAGGAATAAACTTCATAGAAATGTAAGACTTACACACTGAAAAACATGAAATACCTTACTAGGCCTAAATAAATTGAAAAAGATCTGATGTTTTTAGACTGGAAGACTTAATATTGTTATGATGGCAATACTCCCCAAAGTGATCTTCAAGTCAACACAGCCACCTTTTTCAAAGAAATGGACCACCGGACCCTAAAATTTATACAGAAATCTGAGGGACCTAGAACAAAGCCAAGACAATCTTGAAAAAGAACTAAATTGAAGGACTCATACTTTCTGCTTTTAAACTTACCACAGAGCTAAAAGGTTTTTTCCAAAAAGGGTTGTTAGAACAACTGGATATCCACATGTCAAATAGGGAAATTAGATCCCTACTTCATACCATACACAAACTTCAAAATGCTTCAGAGCCTTAATGTAAGCGATAAAAGCTAGAAAGTATTACTAGAGAATATAGAAGTCAATCCAGGTGACCTTGACTCAGGCAATGGTTTCTTAGTCATGGCACTGTAAGCCAAAAGCCACAAAACAAAAATAAACTATATTTACCAAAATTAAAAAAAATTTGTGATTCAGGGGACACCATGAAAAAAGTAAAAAGACAACCCACAGAATGGAAAAGAATACTTGCAAATCATGTATCTACCTGATAAAGGGCTAGTATCTAGAATATATAAAGAACTCTTAGAACTCCATAAAAAAAGGCAAACAATCCAATTTAAAAGCGAGCAAAGGGTCTCAACATATATTTCTCCAAGGAAGACATAGGAATAGTCAACAAACATATAGAAAGATGCTTAACATCATGAGTCCTTAGGGAAATGTAAACGCAAACCACCATGAGATACTAATGACACTTCATATGCATTCCGATGGCTGTAATCAAAGAGACAGATAATAACAAGTGTTGATGAGAATCTAGAGAAACCGGAACTCTCACACACTGCTGAGGGGAATGTAAAATGGTGCATCTGCTTTGAAAAACAGTGTGTTAGGTTCTTTTTAAAAGACTGAGTATAGTTATCATGAGACCTAGCAAGTCCACTCCAAGTCACATACTTGAGAAATAACAACATAAAGACAAAGTAAAACTTGTACATAATTGTTTATAGCAGCATTATTCATAATTAGCCGAAAAGCAGAAACAACCCACTTGTCTACCAACTGACAAATGGATAAAGAAAATGTGTTATAGGTACATAACAGAATATTAATATTATTCAGTCATAAAAAGGAATGAAGTACTGATACATACTATAAGACGAATAAAGATGTCATGTTAAGTGAAAGCAGCCAAACACATTTATAACAGGGAAATCTTTCAAGATAGAAAATAGATTACAGGTTTCCAGAGGCCAAAAGAAGGAGCATGGGGAGTGACTGTTTGTGAGTACAGGGTTTCTTTCTGGGGATGATGAAAATGTTCCAGAATTAGTAGTGATTAAGGCACAACTTTGTGAATATGCTAAAAACACCAACTTATACACTTTAAAAGGGCACACTTTATGGTACATGGATTATCTCAATAAAATGGTTATTAAAAAAATAGGTGGAGAATTCCCTGGCAGTCCAGTGGTTAGGACTCTATGCTCTCACTTCTGGAGCCCTGGGTTCAATCCCTCTTTGAAAAGTAAAATCCCATAAGCTGTGTGGCACAGCCAAAAAAAAGTGTGTACACATGCTAGTTGTTTTAACAGAGGAGGCAAATACACACATGGGTCTGTTTATGTATGCAGGAAGCACTTCTGGCAAGGTACAAGAATGACCAATTAACATTGCTTATCTCTAGGGAGGGAAACTGGGTGGCTGGAGGTCAGGGAGAACAGCGTTTTCACTGTACAATCTTTTTTTTGCTTTTTAAATTCTGAGCCATGTGACTGGTCACACATTCAATAAATGGTACCCAGCCTCTATCTTGATTCCACCACAGGTCCTAGCACAGTGCTCAGCACCCAGTGGGCCCTCAGTAAATGTTGACCAACTGAACTAAACTTGCAGATAAAAACAGAGGTGCTGGGTAAAACTACTGGCTGCTTTGACTAAGCAGGGTGGGCCCCTGCTATGGAGAAATCAACCGGGGAAAGGCAGACTGAGCCTGCCCAACTGGCATAAAGCCCTGCCCTACCTTAAAACCCTGTCCAGAGTAGAAGAGACAGGAGCCGGGAGATACAAAACAAACTGCTGAGATTCCACTCCTGCAGTAGCCATGCCCTGGGGAAAAAGCTGCCGGGACCTGGAGAGAGGTGGGGGGCTCTTACCTGGCTCTGGGGGCTCCTTGCTCACATGCTCAGCTTCCATGGACCCAATGCCTCCGCTAAACATGATGGGCTTGATCCACTCACGCCGCTGGCCGTCCGGGAGTTGAAGGCCCAAGGAACGGGCAAAGCCTGGAACGTGGATGTCACAGGGAGAGGGCACAGGGTCTAGTCATCCAGGCTCCTCAGCGCTTACTGGGTCACACACCCTACCCTGCCTCTGGGACTAATATCCATGTCAAGGATAATAGTCCCCTACACCCTCCAGCCTCACCAGCAAGCACTGGTTCCCCAAACTTGTTGCCATAGTCAGAAGCCCCATTACTGGCCTCAATGGCAATCTCCAGGGGTCGGGCAAAGTTTCCTGGATACTGGAAGCTTGGATCCTCCCAGGGCATACTGTAACCTGGGAAGGAAAGAGAAAGAGGGATGGATGGTAAAGATGGAAGTCAGAGGAGCCAGGACCCTTTAGGAAGAGTCTGACTCTTGGGATCAGAGCTCTTAACATTTTCTAAGAAACTGGATTTTGGGGGCAGTTGATGGTCAAAAGTCTAACTCTGTATTAGGTTGTTTTTGTTTTTATAAGAAAATTGTAGTTCTGCAAAGCCAGACGTGGCTCTCCCTTGGCCTATTGTCCTCATGACCATGGCTGGGGAAAGGCCAGCTACTCTAGAGCCCTTTCTCCCAAGAAAAGGTGCCCATGATGACTGCTTAACTTAGGAGATAAAAGTGTCCAGTGCCTGCCAGGAGGAGGAATCTGGGTAGAGAGCAAAGAAATGGGACCTGGGATAAGCAAGTTTCCAAAGCAATAGCCAGCAGTGCCAGCCACCACGTGGGCCCCTCGGCCTGTGCACTGGACATCTCGGATCCGGCCCCCTGTGCCAGTGGTTGCACCACTGAAGGGGGCTACTCCTGTGAAGAGAGAGGGAGAGGTATGGCTATTGAAGAGCAAGGTCCACCACTGACCACCCCGCTGAAAATAAGGACATGCAGCCAATCTGCTGGTCCCCAGGGTGAGGGGGGCTGGGACCTTTGCCCCTCCCTACACTCTGATCTCACCTTCCCTCCTGGGTACTCAGCTCACCTGTGGGGAAGTTGTGTGTCTCTGCCGTGAAGACAACATGTCTCAGCCCCTGACGTTGCTGGAAGGAGCTTGGCCGTGTGGGGTCCTTGGGCCGCAAGAATCGGACTTCCTTCCCCTGGATGGCACTGTGGACACATCGTTCTGGGCCTGGCTTCCTTGCTGGGATCTGCACTTACCCCACTGGAGCCTGGGGCACTCTGTCCCCTGTGCCCAGCTAAGGGCACCACCCACCTGCTGTTGTCACAGAACTTGAGGACGTTGTTGGGGTTGGAGGATGCCTGGGTGCTCATGATGGACTCAAACAGTGAGTGCGGCAGCTCCTGTCCATCCACGTGGAGTCGACCCTTGAAGAACCAGTGTCGGCTGTGCTCGCTGCAGGGATGATGTAGGGAGGGGACGGCAGGGCAGAAACATGGGTCATGTCTCAGGCTTTGCCATGTCTTCTCCCCACCAGCATAAAAGGCAGAGTTACAGCCACAGGTCAAAACAGATTTCAGAAAGTCATAAGCTTCCAATGGTCTGTCACTGTGGATTATCCAGATCCCGAGTGAAGATAAAACCAAGATGTGATGCAGACTATTGGATGGATGGGGAACCCAGGCACTCAGACTCAGGGAGGCCCCTAAGCCAAGAAGTTGTGCTAGTGGTAAAGAACCCACCTGCCAATTCAGGAGACATAAGAGATGTGGGTTCAGTCCCTGGGTCAGGAAGATCCCCTAGAAGAGGGCATGGCAACCCACTCCAGTATTCTTGCCAGGGAAATCCCACGGACAGAGGAGCCTGCGGGCTATGGTCCATAGGTTCACCAAGAGTTGGACATGACGGAGTAACTAACACTTTCACTTTCTTAGGCCAAGAGAGAGCCATGGAGGGTCCCTATGACCTTCCAACCTCCACACTCTCAGACACCAGAATGTCCCCATTCCTCCCCACCTATTGGACTGAGCCAAGTCAAAGACTTCCACAGTGCTGGGGTTGCGCTGCAGCTCCTGGAAGCGCTTGGTGTAGAAATCCAGGTCCCAGGAGTCTAGGGCCAGACCTAGGAGACAACCCCCAGAGAAGCTGGTTGTGAGACACTGCACACTTCTGGCCTGGGCCTTCCTTCAGGGACCCCTGCTGACCTAGCTCCTGGTTGGCTTTCTCCAGGGCAGACCGGCCCTCAGCCAGTACATCAATTGGGCTGCTCAGGGGTGCTGGGATGCACCCTGAAGAGAAGCTCTGGATGGGCTGGGGGAAGTGCTGCTCCGTCATCCGGTCATGCAGGGTAGCCAGGGCAATGGCCTCCAGGTCAGCTGAAGGTGGGTAGGCAAACTAGGGGTGGAGACACACAGTGAGGGCGAGGGGTGCAGGGTTGAAGAATGGACAAAATGGTCCACCCTCGGTCCTCCAAGCCACACAAGCCCAGCCCACTGCTAGCCTCTCCAGCACCTTTGCTCAATTAGAAAAAGATGCCCCTTCCAGGCATGAGTGCCTGTCGGCATTAGAAACAGGAGCACAGGCTGGATTTCTGTCCTATTTACTTCTCGACCAGCGCCCTCAAGCAGTGAACAAGCTGCAAATAGGGCAGGCCTCAAATCAGAAACTGCTTCCCCTGCTTCTCATCATTTCCTTGGATTGCAGGACCCAATCTCCTGCCCACTTCCTCCTCTGGATCCCCACCTGGTTGCCTACTGCCTCACCGAGAGCAGGTAGCGCCGGGTTGGCTCCACGCGGTCCACGGCCCCCAGCCCTGCAGCCTGGCACACTGACACGATGTTGCTGGATGTCGGGGTGGAAAAGTTCAGCCTGTAGATTGGTTAGGACCAGATGGTTAGGACCTGAGCCCCAGCTGAGAAGGTGGATCCTGCCCACTGCCGTCCAGCCAGTCTCCAACCTCCACTCCCCAGCCCCCTCCCTGCCCATACCACTGGCCTCCAGCCTTAGATTTGGGCCCTGAGAAACATGCTTTCAAAGGTCATTCAAATAAACCATAACTGCAGCATCAAAATGTTTCAACTTCAATGTCTAGGAATGCAACTTGTTATATTTCCAGAACATGCCTGGGAGCTGGCTCAGTCTTCAAAGTGGGGAGTGGGGTGAAGAGAAAACAAATCTCCCAAGGATCACAAGAAGAGGAAGAGGCATGAGAGTGGCAGGGGTGGCAGAGTGTTTGGAAAGGCTCTGGACCATGGAACAAGTTGCTCGAGGCTGGAACACTTGCCTAGGTCCAACCTCCAGCAGCAGGTCTGTGGGGCCAGGAAGGAGCCAGGACTCCTGAGCAACATCGTCCAGTAACAAGGGGCAGCCAAATAGCCATGTCAGCTTCTTCATCTCCTTGTTGCTCGGGAAGGACTCAGCTGCAGGGAGACAGGGCAAGGAGACGTTGGGACACTGCCACTGGTGATTGGTACTTCACCCAAGAATCCGGTAACTGGCCCAACCTGTCCAGTTCACATTGTAGCACTGCTCAGTCTTGACACCCTGCAGCTCCGGTAGTTCCCTTTGCAGCTTCCTTTCAATGTATTCAGAGGCTGCCCTCTCGTGGCCAGAGGGGCGGACATAGAAGTGAAGGACGGAGGACATCTCTGCAGGTGTCCCTTGCTGGAAAGATGAGTTAGGTTCCTAAAAAATAACATGAACTAGAGCCGATCTGTTGAACTGGTTTCAAGTTCAGTTCAGCTGAGGCTTTGGAGACATTAGGGATGGGGTGGGGGAAAGTATTGGGGGCATTCAGGGATAAATGCATCCAGACATTTCCAATCCAGTACGGTCAAGGTCAGGGGACTGGGGGTACCAACCTAGCATGGTGGCAGTGGGAAAGACTTTCTAAGGGAAGGGCTTCCCTGGTGGCTCTGCTAGTAAAGAATCTGCCTGAAATGCAGGAGACCTGGGTTCGATCCCTGGGTTTGGAAGATCCCCTGGAGAAGGGATAAACCTAGCACGGTGGGAGTGGGAAACACTTCCCAAGAGAAGTGGTATCTAAGTGTAAACCTAAAGGATGAGCTGGACTGGGCTGGTCAGTAAAGTCAAACGACAGCTCCTCTACTTCAATGTTTCAAAATATTATGTCCCTGTTCAAGGTAAATGCAAAGCCTGACAGTCAAAGACCCTCCAGGTCTATCCCCAACTACTTTTCAACTTCTGATCCCACTGCTTCTCAAAAGGACCTTGGCTTTACTCACTAAACACTGCCTGGCCTCCTTGCCACTCCTTTGCCCCATCCTAGAATGTCTATGTCTAATTCTATCCTATCCAAAGCTTTCCCACTTGTTGAGGTTAGTACAGGTCGCACCAACTCTGAAGCCCTCCTCGCTGCTCCAGTGCTTAGGGATACCTCCCTCCTATGTGATCAGAGAGCTTCTGATTCGCACCATTCATTCAGCTCTGATCTCTCTCTCTCACACACACAGCACTTCCACGTGTACAAACTCTCTTCCCAAAGAAGTGGGAAGCTCACTGCTTCACTTCTTCACTTGCACCACTCACAGGTATCTCAAATCTAACTTACTCAAGGCTGAATCTGACTATTCTGTCAAGGTTACTGAATGAAGATTGCAACGTTGCCAATCTACAGGTCACTTAACTTCTTACCTTATTCAACCTCTCAGCAGCATATGACTTACTCATTCTCTACTTCTTAAAACACTCTCCTCTCTTGGCCTCCTGACACCACTCTCCTGGTATTCCTCTACCTCTGGTTGCTCCATCTCAGTCACCTGTGCTGGCTCCTACTCTTCTTGTTGTTGTTAGTCGCTCAGTCATGTCCGACTCTTTATGACCTCATGGACTGTAGCCCACAAGGCTCCTCTGTCCATGGATTTCCCAGGCAACAATACTGGGGTGCGTTGCCATTTCCTTCTCCAGGGGTTCTTCCCAGCCCAGGGATTGAACCCACATCTCCTGCACTGGCAGGTGGATTCTTTACAGCTGAGCCACCAGGGAAGCTCCTACTCTTCTGCTCCACCTCTAAACAGTGGTTGCCCAAGGCTCTGCCCTTTGTTTTCTTCTTTCTAAACGCTCTTCTTAAGTGACATCATTCAGACCCGTGGCTTTAAATATTATCTCTTAGACTGAACCAATGAAACTGCCATCATTCAACCATTTTTGACTAAAAATGACAATTTTACACAATTTCAGTTGATATCTGCCAACAGATTTCATAACTTTACAAAGAGTCAGACATGACTGAGTGACTTTCACTTTACTTATTCAACTCTGACTCTCCCTGAAACTCCATACTAACACATGCAAATGTTTAGTTGACATTGCCACAGAGAAGTCTCATAAACACTAAATAGCCTGCTTTGGTCAAAACAGAAAATTTGATTTATCAGTTCTCCAAGACCTTCAGTTCCCATTTCCCATCTCAGTTAACACCACCTTCATCCAATCTATTGCTCGAGCCAAAAGCCCAGATGTGTGAATGCTAGGTTGAGTCCAACTCTTTGCAACCCCATGAACCATAGCTCACCAGGCTCCTCTGTCCATGGGATTCTTCAAGCAAGAATACTGAAGTGGGTAGTAATGCCCTCCTACAGGGGCTCTTCCTGACCCAGGGATCAAACCCTGGTTTCCTGCACTGCAGGCAGATTCTTTGCCATTGGAGCCAGCGGGGAAGACTTTCCTTTTATCAACCAAAAATATCTCAGAATCTTGCAGACTGACAAATTCCAGGACAGATCTCATTTTAGCTACGGGTGCTCCTGCCAGATCTTGATTCTGCCTTTTTTAAGCTTCTACCCCATGCTAACGATTTTTAAAATCTTTTATTTTTATTTATTTTTTTGCCAAGGTTTGTGGGATCCTAGTTCCCCGACCTGGGATTGAACCAAGGCCCTTGGCAATGAGAGCGCTCAGTCTTAGTCACTGAACCGTCAGGGAATTTCCCTTATGACCTTTTCTAAAGTTAGACGCCTCGGTTATTCTCTACACCATAGTTCCTTCACAGGAATGACCACATTCCGAAATCATTCTGATTATTAAAACAGTTGACTTTCCTTTATCGTTCCCAGTGAAATAGATGCTCCAAGAGCACAGACACAGGATTGCCTACATCAGGGCTGTCTCCCCAAAGACCAGAATGGTATCTGACATAAAACTGGAGGCCAACAGATTATTTCGCTGGTTGAATGAATTGTTAGAGAAGGGATGAATTTACGTGGGGGATCCCATGCCGGGGAACCAACAAACGCAAATGGACGCCTGCACTAAGGCAGGCACGCAGGCCTCCGCTGGGCGCGGCTCTGCCTGGTAGGGATCCTGCAGCCGCCCAAATCAAGCTTGGCGTGGGTAGCTACGGGGTTCAGTTTGTAGTGGTATCCAGGTTTGCGAGCGCGCGCGGCAGCCTTACCACGTGGTAGCACTTCTCTCAGTCAGTCAGCTCCTCGAATTCTGGCGCGCAGATCAACGTCATCCGCATGCGCCGCAGGAAGAGGCGGAGTCTAAGAGTGCCTCGCCCCCTCCCTCTTTCCCTGGTGTGGGCCTCCCCAGAGCAACTTCTACACCCAGTAGGTTCATTCCAGAAATATGTATTCAGTTAACGTTTGTGAAAATAAAGTCAGCCTCAGGTCCCCGCTTCTCTTGTCCCCGTGCAAAGTGTGAGGGAAACACTGAATGCAGGAATAAAACACACCTTTCCTGTCCAGAACTCAGTTTCCGCACCCCCCCACCCCCCACCCCCCCTTACTGGCTTTACTTGCTTGCTTTCACTTTTGTCTTTTCTAAATGAACTCATTTTTTAGCGGAGTGGGAGACCTATGTTTTTTAACTTCTAGCTAGTTAAGGTAACAGTAATAATGATCAGAAGCATTTATTGAAGGAGTATATCAAGGCTCTTAATGTCAGTCTGCTTATTTAACTTAAAAGCAGAGCACATGTGAAATGCTGGGCTGGATGAAGCACAAGCTGGAATCAAGATTGCCGGGAGCAATGTCAACAACCTTAGATATGCAGATGATACCACCCTAAGGGCAGAAAGTGAAAAGGAACTAAAGAGCCTCTTGATAAAGGTGGAAGAGTGGGGAAAATTGACTTAAAACTCAACATTCAAAAAACTAAGATCGTGATAAATAAATTTATATTTTTTTTAAAAAGGAGAAAAAAAACTAAGATCATGGCATTTGGTCCCATCACTGCATGGCAAATAGATGGGGAAAAATGGAAACAGTGACAGACTTTATTTTCTCGGGCTCTAAAGTCACTGTGGATGGTGACTGCAGGCTTGAAATTAAAAGACACTTGCTCCTTGGAAGAAAAGCTGTGACAAACCTAGACAGCATATTAAAAAGCAGAGACATTACTTTGCCAACAAAGGTCCATCTATTCAAAGCTATAGTTTTTCCAGTAGTCATGTATGAATGTGAGAGTTGGACTATAAAGAAAGCTGAGCGCCAAAGAATTAATGCTTTTGAACTGTTGTGCTGGAGAAGACTCTTGAGAGTCCCTTGGATTGCAAGGAGATCAAACGAATGCATCCTAAAATAAATCAGTCGTGAATATTCATTGAAAGGACTGATGATGAAGCTGAAACTTCAATCCTTTGGCCACCTGATGTGAAGAACTGACTCATTTGAAAAGACCCTGATGCTAAGAAAGATTGAGGGCAAGAGAAGAAAGGGGTGACAGAGGATGAGATGATTGGATGCCATCATCAACTCAGTGGACTCAATGGAGATGACTTTGAGCAAACTCTGGGAGATGGTGAAGGACAGGGAAACCTGGCATGCTGCAGTCCATGGGGTCACAAAGGGTCTGACAGGACTGAGCAACTGAATAACAAGTACAAACATACATGATTGTATTAACCAGGATCCTATCAGAAAACAGCACACTCAGAAAGGTTTAGTCAGTAAGAATTTAATAGTCTACTTAAAGAGATATGGGCAGGATTAAGGAACAACAAAGTGCAATGGGCCACCGAGAGCCTAGCAACAGCATAAGTGGTTAGCACCTCCAAGCTTGAAAGTACAAAGGGAGAAATATTGTTATGAGCTGGGAGAGAAGTGGAGCCACGAAAGAAGGGTGTTCAGTAGACCTAGGAAGCTACTGCCACAAGCTCAGTGTTGAGGGAGAAATAGAATAAACAGTGAGTTCTCCAGTCCTGAATCCCCCTGCAAAATGTCTCTGTCTCCCATTAGCCAAACCTAACCTGAAGCCTGAGGGCAAGAAAGCTGGAATGGAGTGCTAGGACTGGTACTGTGGTAACCAGTCCGGTGGTCTTTCTAAAGAGTCAGGCAACACAGAAACACTCATAGGAAAAAGTTAAAAGTCTTTATCCTTATCCCTTTCCTGCCCCATTCTCTTCCCTTCTCCAGTATAGGGCGAAGCCTAGCGTGAGGTAAGTAAGGCACTTGGGATACACCATTTAATATATTTTAGGTGGCTCACTTACCTCACCCTAATTCCATCCCTGTCCCAGATATAACAGTTATTACCTGTTTTTGGTAGGTAATATTCCAGGCTGTACTTGTGACTCATTTCTGACAGAGACCACCTGTTGACTCTTGGCATCTGAGTACTCCTGGACTTCTTTCCCTCCAGCCGCTCCTGGTGTTCTAATTAGGGAGTCAATGTGGCTGGAGTGGAGTGAGAGAGAGGTTTCACCTCCTTTGGGGGAATCTCTTATTCCTGTTGTATTGATGAAAAGGGAAGGGACATACCTCTGATGTAATCATGGGAAATAATTGCAAACATATATTCGCCTTATAAATGACTTGGCACCAACATTGCAAATCAAATATACTTCAATAAAAAATACAATTAAATTTAAAGAAATTTTAATTCTACAAGTTATGGTATCCCCTAATTCAACTTCATTTAATACAAGCTCTGTATTCCTTATTATATGAACTAGTTATACATTGTGGTGCCAAGTTATTTATAACAAATGTGTATTCTATCTTGCTCTAAAAATGATTTGAAGCTGCTGCAAGTATACAATGGCCTTTGATGCTCCTCTTTCACTTCATACCTTTAATTTCCCCTCCTTCCCTCCAGCCTCACTGACTTCTTGCATTTCTTTCCACCACAAAGGCTTTGTTTCACCTGTCCATTCTCTCTCTGTAATCCCCATCATATGAATCCTTCACTTCTCTCAATTTTTTAAATAGAAAATCATTGTTTCAGTAAGGCTTTCACTATATAAAAGGGACACCCCTGCATTCCACAGTATCTATAACTCACATTCTACACATTTTACTTTACTATTTCCCCCATTTGACTATGAGTACCTAGAAGTAACGTTCAGAAAACTAAGATCATGGCATCTGGTCCCATCACTTCATGGGAAATAGATGGGGAAACAGTGGAAACAGTGTCAAACTTTATTTTGGGGGGCTCCAAAATCACTGCAGATGGTGACTGCAGCCATGAAATTAAAAGACACTTACTCCTTGGAAGAAAAGTTATGACCAACCTAGATAGCATATTGAAAAGAAGAGACATTACTTTGCCAACAAAGGTCCATCTAGTCAAGGCTATGGGTTTTCCAGGGGTCGTGTATGGATGTGAGTTGGACTGTGAAGAACACTGAGTGCCGAAGAATTGATGCTTTTGAACTGTGGTGTTGGAGAAGACTCTTGAGAGTCCCTTGGACTGCAAGGAGATCCAACCAGTCCATTTTAAAGGAGATCAGTCCTGGGTGTTCATTGGAAGGACTGATGCTGAAGCTGAAACTCCAATACTTTGGCCACCTCATGAGAAGAGTTGACTCATTGGGGAAGACTCTGATGCTGGGAGGGATTGTGCGCAGGAGGAGAAGGGGACGACACAGGATGAGATGGCTGGATGGCATCACCGACTCGATGGACACGAGTTTGGGTGAACTCCGGGAGTTGGTGATGGACAAGGAGGCCTGGAGTTCTGCGGTTCATGGGGTCGCAAAGAGTCAGACACGACTAAGTGACTGAACTGAACTGAACTGACCTAGTTTTAACTTAATCTATTTTTCTTTGTATTTGATGCCTAGAACAGTACTTGTCAAACAAGAACCTGATAAATTTTTGTGTATTTACTAATGAAAGCCTCTTCTCTTCCTAATTTAGTCAACCAACCAATCAACCCATGGCTTAATAGGCAGTGGAGTGCACAGAATTCATGCAACTATGTGTCAGCACTATTCTAGACTTTGGGGGTATAGCAGCGAAGAAAGCAAATAAAAATCTTTGCTCTCATGGAGCTTAATTCTAGAACAAGGAGACTGACAGTAAAAAAAAAAAAAAGGAATGAGGTGCTCTGGCTGCATTAAGGAGGAAACAGTTCCTCTACTTGGCAGGATCAGCAAGATGGAAAGATGCTTAGGCGTTATCAGCCAGGCCGGTTGTATTTACGCTCCTAAACTCTCTCCTCTCAGAGATGCAAGACAAGGTAGAGCTATACTGAGGTTGAATGGGGAGGAGTCGGAGGAGGAGCCAGGGGCGCGCCCGCTGATGACATCACGAACCAGCCCTCCTTCAAGTCTCCGCGCGCTGCGCAGCGGGGAGTCGCGGTCGCGTCATGGCGGCCTGCCGGCCTGGGGCTCCTGGCTCTGTGAGTGGTGTTCTCTGTCCCTCGTCTCTTTTTGTTGTTCCAGATTTTTTTTCCCCCTGTAGCCTCTTCCTTGCCTCTTTGCCTCCCTGACGTCGCTGGCCTCTCCCGGGGAAGAGGGACTGTGAGGCTCTTTCTTCCGCCCGTTTCACTGGTTCTGCGTATTTATTCCATTATGCTTGCGGCGCCGTCTGTGAGCATTAAACACGTCTCTGTCCTATGTTTAGGCTTCAAGCCCAGTGGGAAGCCAGGATCACACTAACGGCTACCTGTGGGCCTGTGAGTTCCTGGGGGAGACTCCTGACATGACTGTAGAAAAAATGGGTAACCGATAATCCGGCAAAGCTTCTAAGACCCGAAGTGCGTGTAGGACTTAGCAGGGTTTGAAAAACAAAGGAGATAAAATAGGTTTCAAGGCGTAAGCAAAAATCTGTTCAAAGCCTAGAAATAGAGCAATGTCTTTGAAAAACTCAAGAAGTTCAATTGGGTGGTGGTGGAAGGGTCAGAGCTGACAGTCTTTTAAGTCTTGGTAGGCAGTGACTTCAACCTGAGGATAACTGGGAGTTATTGAAGCATTTTAAGCGAAAGAGTGATCGGTTGAGTTTCATTTTTGTTTCCTTAGATAGGAGTGTGGAGAGTGGACTAGCGAGTATCAGTTAAAAGACTGTGGTTTATGTCTTAAGAGGTGGTGGTGACCCCCGACCACGCAGCAATGTTGAGGTTCCAAACGTGAAGACATTAAAAAGATATTGAGATAAAATCTAAATTAAGTAAACTTCCCAGGTTAATACTTTCTCGACCTCATCCACTGACTGGATGGCTTTAATAGCCGGTGAGGGGTCCTGGTTTTCCTAATGTTTATTTTAGCTGAGATCTCTCTCCTGAGCCCAGTTATATTCATCTGCCTATCAGATTCGCCACCTGGCCAGCCTACATACCGACACAACTTTCCACAAAATCCACACCTCTTATGATGTTCACTAGCTTTGCAAATATCCTCAACCCAATAGTTCTACCCTGAAATAGGGATGTCCTCTTTCACTTCTTCCTTTCCCTACAGGAGACCCAAATTCAATATACACTGTTGCCAACCTCCCCACCCCACCCCGCCCACTCCTGGATTCTGATTCAATAGATAGAACCACCTAAAAATCAGCTGTGTTTTAAGCAAAATTTTGGTGATTCTGAGGCAGCAGTACCACTTTGAAAAACAGTAGTATTCTATGTGCCAATGGAGCTAAAAGAGAAGACCAAGAGAAGAAGACAAAAAATGAGGGAGTCTGGGCTGTTATTATATTGGTGGGCAGTTCTGAGTGATGACCTGGTCCAGTTTTGAGAACCCTGACCATGAACAAGAGTGACTGAGGTGGAGTGAAGGTGAGGTCAGTGATAGCACTGTTCACAAGGACCCTGAAGTCATCTAGAACTTGAATGCTGGTTTTTCAAACTGCTAAAGGCTCATTGGGGACTTCCCATTTGGCGCAATGGTAAAGAATCTGCCTGCCTATACAGGAGACACGGGTTCGATCCCTGGGTCAGGAAGACCCCCTGAATTAGGAAGTGGCAATGTACTCCAGTATTCTTGCTGGGCAATCCCATGGACAGAGGAGCCTGGTGAGCTACAGTCCATGGGGTCACAAAAAGTCTGATGCAACTGAACACACAGCACACAAAGGTTAACTGAATGTGGAGGAATGACCATAGAAGAACATTGGAGGAACAGGGTTAGAGCTATAACGGTTTAAGATTATTGCTGGGGATCAAAAAGGATAAAGGTCCTACCCCTAAGTATTGTTGGACTCGGTCAGAATTTTTAAATAAATCTGCTTAGCACTGAGGGTGTGCCAGACTGGTCCCCTCCCCTAGAGTTATCTATACACAGAGGCAACAAAATCTGGCACATACACAAAGATGGTTCCTGTCCTTCTTAGGAAACCCCTAAACTACAAGGTTAAGATCTACTAGATTACTAGAAAAGGAAACAATTCCAGGGGAATTGTATCTTATATATAATTTGTTTATAGGACCTCAAATGTATACACTTCACTAAAAAATGAGGGGGGATTAATAAAAGAATTAGAAAAAAAAAGAGGGGGGAAACGATTAAAAATTATACTGTCTATGTTCTTTTATGTAACATCTATTAAGCACATTTCCATATACATGTTACTATACAGTACTATGTACTATATGAGCAATTTAAAGGATTTTTTTTGAAGGTGACTTTATTTTTTTAAAGTTAACATAGCAACAAAACCTTTATTTTATTTATTTTGATTTATTCATTTGTTTTTGGCTGCTCTGGGTCTTCCTTGCTGCACCAGGGCTTGCTTTAGTTGTGTCGAGTGGGTGCTTTTCATTGTGACACATGGGCTTCTCATTG
Source organism: Budorcas taxicolor (assembly GCF_023091745.1). Lineage (NCBI taxonomy): Eukaryota > Metazoa > Chordata > Mammalia > Artiodactyla > Bovidae > Budorcas > Budorcas taxicolor. Next base: position 27,687,880 of record NC_068928.1, on the reverse strand, counting down.
CGGTGGCTTCTCTTGTGGAGCTCAGGCTCTAGGTGGTGCAAGGGCTTCTGTAGTTGCAGCTGGAAGGCTTAGTTGCCCTGAGGCATGTGGAATCTTCCCAGACCAGGGATTGAAGTTGTGTCCCTTGTTTGGCAAGCAGATTCTGAGGGTGACTTTTGACCAGTCTTGTTCCACTTGCTGGCTTTAGAATCAGACCCCTGGGAATTTTCTGGTGGTCCAGTGGGTAGGATTTGGTGCTTTCACTGCACAGGGTCTGGATTCAATCCCTGGTTCCCCAAGCCTGGTATCTTACAAGCCATTCAGCATGGCCAGAGGGGAGAAAAAAAGAACTAGAATCAGACCCCATATAAGATGGGCTGCCACTGCTGGTCACTGCTCTTAATAGATGCATGTGCAAGGTACTGTGGGAGCCCCAAGGAAGGGAGCAGGATTCTCTCGGAGATGCTCAGAGAAGACTTCACAAGGAATATTTATGCTGATTGAGTGCTTTAAGGATTGGTACGGTTTTGTTAAAGAGGCAAGGCCAAAGCTGAACGGCCAGTTGTCTAAGCTGATTGTCTGAACTGAGACTTCTGAGGTTTCTTCAAACTCTAAACTCCTTTACTTTACATATTCATTTACATTCCCTCTTTTTTTTTTTTTTTTGTAATCTATTTCTTTATTCTTTCCCAAATTTCCTTGGTGGGTAGGATAGTCAGGAATATGTTTTAACTAGCTTTACTTTCCTCAGGAGCAAGCCTGGCTTGAGGTTGCCCAGGCTTTCATCCAAGAGACCCTGTGTCCACCTGGCAAGGAGCCTGATGTCCAGTTGACTCAGTTGGTCATTGACTGTGTGAAGACTACCTGGTTGTCTCAGGGAAAGAGCCAGGGTTTAACACTGCCCCTCAGCTACAGGTAAGAAGAGGTGGGGTTCACAGGAAAGTTAAATTTGGGATTGAAAACGAAGGACTTATCTTTTGAGAAGAGTGAGGGGAAACTTGCTGAGGTGAGAAAAAGGTGGTATAAATAAAATCTCCTTTTGCCAATCCTTCTTCTCCATCAAGCTGCTTTCCTTTAACTGTTGATCTCCTTATTTGGCTCAAGTCGTGTTTAGAGACAAGAGGAAGTGGTCGAGAAGATAGATGATATGGGAAAAGAACCTTCAAAGTGGGAAGAGAGGCTGATATTATTATTTGTTTGTGCTAGGAAACTAAGATATAGACAGTGACTTCAGCAAGTGCAGATCATTGTATTTTGGGAGACCTGAGTTTGAGGTCTGAAGCTGGGTTATTTTATTTTTAAAAACTTTACACTACCATTTCCTAAGGGCTTCCCCGGTGGCTCAGCAGTAAAGAATCCGCCTGCACTGCAGGAGATTCAGGAGATGTGGGTTTGATCCCCGGGTTGGGAAGATCCCCCGGAGGAGGGCATGGCAACCCACTCTAGTATTCTTGCCTGGGCAGACGGAGGAGCCTGGTGGGCCACAGTCCATAGGGTCCCAAAGAGTCAGACATGACCAAAGCGACTTCACAAGCACGTACCATTTCCTAAACTGTTCTAGGCAATGTTAATAAAGTACCATAGGAAAAGGGTTCCATGCTAAACATACCTGAGAAACACTGGATGTGATAATCTCTAGGAGAGTCATGAGGCTCATTAACATGTTAAAGGCTCTGAAAAGTCCTCCAAAAAGAAACCTGTTTATCTTTTCATAAAAGTAACCACTATATATGGGAGAATTCTTGTGAATATCTTTATATTTTTTTCTATACGCGTATCTATCCCTAAGCAATATATAGTGGTTTTTACATGACTTCAGACTTTGTGTGAATGGTCCAGTACCTTATGTATCCTTTGGATTTTGCTTTTTGTGCTTAACCTTCTGAGATTTATTCACATTGATAACTCTAGGTCTTATTTTTAACTGCTGTATGGTATTCTGTCAAGTGAATATACATATCACTGTTTTTTCTTGTTTAAAAAAGGTAGAAATCTGTTTAGGTGTGTTTAATTTGTTGTTTCCCAATAATTGAAAATCAAAAAGAATCATTGAAAAGTGGTAAATCAACGATTTTTAGGAAACTTGCAACCTTTTTAAGTTTCTTATTCTTCTTCAAGATATATGTAGAGTAGCTAGCACAATATGTAGACGACGGTGGGTGAGGATCAAGTAAAAATTTGACAGGTAGAATAATTTATTATTTGACGGGAAAATTTTTTATTTTTCCATTTCCTTTCATTAAGTGCGTGCTGTATGTCAGGTCCCATGGCAGGCCTTGAAAGTTGGAGGACAGGACCCTGAAGAATCTACGAAGAGTGACCCTGTCCTTACTGTTTATTGTCCTGCAGGTGCTTTGGGTGAAGGAACAGTTCTCTCTAGCTGCTTTTTCTTAGGCTTTTATAGAAGTAGGGAAAGATAGAAATACTTCTGAGTGAGACATGCCTGGCTTTGCCACCTACACTACTGTGTATCTGAACCTCTAAATTTCTTCATTGGTGGTATTTCCAGGGGTTTTTAATGAAGATTCAATGTAATATTGAGCATGAATGGACCCAATATAATATGTGCATAGCAGGGGCACACCGCATATTAGTGTCTGATTTGCCTTTTATTTGCTCTGAAGTCACTGGGAAAGAATGAGGCCAATGCAGAAGGGGAGTGGGCCATCTAAAATAGCATTTCTAATCTTTAGCACCCACATGGGGATTATGTTCCTGAGGGCAACAAGGAGAATAAATTGTTATGTTTTGTAACCTTATTCTGTTTCTCTTCCACTGGGAAAAAAAAACCATGGGAATGTAAGTGAGTGGAATAATGGTATTACACAAGTGTAACTGTCACTACTTTGATAAATTGTATCACATTCTCTGTGAGATATCTCACAATGGATATTGACTCAGCAGTATTGCAGCACTTTGCCTGAGAATGGCTGGTCTCAGACATCTCTTAAAAGCTGGGAACTCATGATACCAACTTCCCCCTCAGCCTCAACCTCCCAGCCAGTCTCCAGTGCTGTGATATTCTTGATTAGGAAAGGAACCTGATTGGGGCCAATGAGGTTGAGCCATTAGGCAGATGTCTTAGTGTCTCCACTGGAGCTCTCTGTGGAAGCTGAGAGCTGAGATGCTGTCAAGGGAGCAGTTTGTATTGTCTCTAAAGCATTCTCCCCACATGCTCGTCCCCTCAGGCCACTCTTATATTCCCATTCCATTTCTCTGGATTCTGTCTGTGGCACTATCTTGTTCAGGATCTCATTCAGCAGACTTTCTTCTCGCCTTCCCTAGGTACCACCCAGTCTTTGGACCCAGACCTCCTCCTCATTTTCTTAGGCCCTCAGTCCCAATTTTTTTCCCTTTAATCAATAAAACAAACTGTCTTAGTCCACGTTCCCCATTGATCTTTCCTCAGGATCTTGGGGGATTTGTGGAGGGTGAGGATAATTCATAGGCTTGGACGTAGCTATACAGAACCTCTGTTCTCTTCACTCTGCAGCTTTGTCTCAGTAAAGGACCTCACGACCCACCAGCGTCTCCCATGCTGCAGCCACTTGTCCTGGAGCAGTACTGTGTACCAGGCTTGGGCCCAAGAGGCTGGACCACGTGGGGTCTCCCTGCCCCGGGAACGACTGTTACTTTTAGGGACACTTACAGACCTATCAGGGAACTTGGAACAAGAGTGCTGGAACGGAAGCCTCTATATAAGAGACAACACTGGTGCCCTGGACTGTGAGGTGAGTAGGAAGGGGGTGGTCAAATGCCTCAGATCCTAATAAGAATGGCATCTAGCATAAGAATGGCAAGACAGTTAAGTCTCTGAGGGAACAAAGATGGAGCAGGATGCATTGGGTGCCAGGATCCTGATTAATCCTTGCCTGTGGTCTTTTCTAGCTCATAGATCTGGACCTTTCTTGGTTGGGCCATCTCTTTCTGTTCCCCAGCTGGAGTTACCTCCCTCCTCCAATGAAGTCCCCAGGAGAGGGGCACGTGGAGCTCTGGGGTACCCCCGTGCCAGTATTTCCTTTGACTATCAGACCTGGCCCTCTCACCCCCATCCCTGTTGTCTACCCAGAGATGGCTTCCCGCCTGCTCAGGCACAGGTAATTCTTCCATCCAAGGGAGGAGGGAGCATTGTAAAACTGGGAGGACAGTGGATCAGTGGAAGGAGGGAAAGAAAGGCATAGAAAGTAATATAAATGGAATGTTCCAAATCAGGGAAACGATGCAGAATTCTTCAAGAGAAGCCTTATCTAAGGGCAGGTAGAGTTTGAAGGAGGCTTTTAGAATAATGGCTTTGGGGTGTGGAAATTTTACATCCCTATTTCTCTTCAAGAAAATTAGAGATACCAAGGGAACATTTCATGCAAACGTGGGCTCGATAAAGGACAGAAATGGTATGGACCTAACAGAAGCAAAAGATACTAATACACAGAACTGTACAAAAAAGATCTTCATGACCAAGATAATCATGATGGTGTGATCACTCACCTAGAGCCAGACATCCTGGAATGTGAAGTCAAGTGGGCCTTAGGAAACATCACTACAAACAAAGTTAGTAGAAGTGTTGGAATTCCAGTTGAGCTATTTCAAATCCTGAAAGATGATGCTGTGAAAGTGCTGCACTCAATATGCCAGCAAATTTGGAAAACTCAGCAGTGGACACAGGACTGGAAAAGGTCAGTTTTCATTCCAATGACAAAGAAAGGCAACACCAAAGAATGCTCAAACTACCGCACAATTGCACTCATCTCACATGCTAGTCAAGTAATGCTCAAAATTCTCCAAGCCAGGCTTCAGCTATACGTGAACCATGAACTTCCAGATGTTCAAGCTGGTTTTAGAAAAGGCAGAGGAATCAGAGATCAAATTGCCAACATCTGCTGGATCATCAAAATAGCAAGAGAGTTCCAGAAAAACATCTATTTCTGCTTTATTGACTATGTCAAAGCCTTTGACTGTGCGGATCACAATAAACTGTGGAAAATTCTGAAAGAGATGGGACTACCAGACCACCTGACCTGCCTCTTGAGAAACCTGTACGCAGGTCAGAAAGCAACAGTTAGAACTGGACATGGAACAACAGTCTGGTTCCAAATAGGAAAAGGAGTACGTCAAGGCTGTATATTGTCACCCTGCTTATTTAACTTATATGCAGAGTATGTCAAGAGAAACGCTGGACTGGAAGAAGCACAAGCTGGAATCAAGATTGCCGGCAGAAATATCAATAACCTCAGATATGCAGATGACACCTCTCTTATGCCAGAAAGTGAAGAACTAAAGAGCTTCTTGATGAAAGTGAAAGAAGACAGTGAAAAAGTTGGCTTAAAGCTCAACATTCAAAAAACAAAAATCATGGCATCTGGTCTCATCACTTCATGGCAAATAGATGGAGAAACAGTGGAAACAGTGTCAGACTTTATTTTGGGGGGCTCCAAAATCACTGCAGATGGTAACTGCAGCCATGGAATAAAAAAATGCTTACTCCTTGGAAGGAAAGTTATGACCAACCTAGATAGCATATTAAAAAGCAGAGACATTACTTTGCCAACAAAGGTCTGTCGAGTCAAGGCTATGGTTTTTCCAGTGGTCATGTATGGATATGAGAGTTGGACTGTGAAGAAAGCTGAGTGCTGAAGAATTGATGCTTTTGAACTGTGGTGTTGGAGAAGACTCTTGAGAGTCCCTTGGACTGCAAGGCAATCCAATCAGTCAATCCTAAAGCAAATCAGTCCTGAATATTCATTGGAAGGACTGATGTTGAAGCTGAAACTCCAGTACTTTGGCCACCTGATATGAAGAGCTGACTCATTTGAAAAGACTCTGATGCTAGGAAAGGTTGAAGGCAGGAGGAGAAGGGGACAACAGAGAATGAGATGGTTGGATGGCATCACCGACTCAATGGACGTGAGTTTGAGTAAACTCCTGGAGTTGGTGATGGACAGGGAAGCTTGGCATGCTGCAGTCCATGGGGTCACAAAGAGTCAGACATGACTGAGCAACTGAACTGAAGTGAACTGAGATTGTAGTGGAAAGGAAGGCATTTGTAAGAGGGAAAAAAAAGAGAGGGAGAGATAAAAAATGACTGCTCTTCTCTCTACCTTTTTTAGAAGTAAGCACAGAAACGTGCAGCCAAACCTTGCTGGGAAACTAATTCGATTCAGTGCTCTGGTGAAAAGTCGGAAGAAAGCTTACTTTGTCCTGTTTCTTGGTGGATCCTCCCCAGCTGGCAGCCAGGTGTCTGTCATTGTGCAGGTGAGGTTCAGGGTCAATTCAGGAGTGTGGAGGTGTGAGAGGGCTGTACAGGCTCCTAACAGGTAAGATAGCATCATAGGAGAAACCATGTGGGAAAGGAGGACAGCTTCAGAGACTTGTTTCTAGGACAGTGCAGTTGAGGGAAGAGTCCAGGTGGTACCTTCCCTACGTATAGAAGATGGGGAGAAGACTTCCCTGCTCTGTAGCTTATGCAAGGAGACAGCTTCTGTATCATGTGTCCCATTTTGAAAAACTGCAAGAATCACCTGTTTTCCCCCAGAAGAGTGACCAAGAAAAGTATTTATCTGAACACCATTAAAATATGGAATAACATGTTCTTTTAAAAAAAACCTGGTACTTACTGTTGAGTCTTTTTACATCAACTGATATAATTTATTTTATTTTTTAAATTAATTTTTATTGAGTATAATTTTACAATATTGTGTTAGTCTCTACTGTACGTCAGTGTGAATCAGCTATATGTATACATAGGTCACCTCTTTTTTGGATTTCCTTCTCATTTAGGTCACCACAGAGCATTGAGTAGAGTTCCCTGAGCTGTACAGTAGGTTCTCATTAGTTACCTGTTTTATGCATAGTAGTGTGTGTATGTAAATTCCTGTGTTCAGTCAAACGATCATAAACTACTGGTTTTGCATAAACAATAAACTCCCGTGAGGTCTTAGCTATGAGTGGTGACGTTGAAGTCTGGTTGGTGTTTTCAAGTAGAAATGAGGGTCTGTGAAGCTGAGCACCTGGGACTGTGAAGTTCAGGTATCCTGAGTCCTCAGTTGTGTTTCAAAGCCCCTGAGAATGGCATTTGTGCTCTGGGAGGAGCATGCCCTAAAAGATGGTTATATTTATTAATGGTTTTCTCTATGTAACTTTTCCCCTTTTGCTTAAATTTCTTCAATAACCCATTGTTGGCCCCTTGTACATTCCATATACCTTCTGGGGTTTATTTATGTTCCTACTTGGATGATTCTCCCTTTCTGATTGATTAAAAGTCTTCAGCATGTTATTTCTGGATTTTTTTCTTCATCTTGGCTCTTCCATTTTGTCTCCTGCCACCCCCAGGAACATTTCTCTTCCGTCCTGGCCAGTGTTTTCCTTGCCTTGCTCATTCTGAGTTCTGAAGATTTCTATATTGTTTTTTCTTGCTTAAAACACCTTCCTCTCTCCTCTCCACTTCAGCAAACCAGAGATGGCCTTCAGGACCCTGGCAAGTTCAGCTTCTGTCACTTGGCCTTCTTGATCATCCCAGCCCATTCTGACCTCTTTTCTTTCTCTGAAACCTTACAAATGTGTGTTGTTTTTGCCACTTGATCATATACGGCTCCATGTTATTACTTGGGTTTTGTGTCTGTGTTTCCCAGTGGTTTGATATATGTTAGAGAAGAGAGAACAGTCTATGTTACTTCACTTAACATCGTTCCCATACTGGATACATACGTACCGTGTTCATATTGATTAAATAAGTGAAAGTTGTTTGCATGGCTGGTCTGTATGGCGGGGTGGGATAGGGGAAATGCAAGGGCAGAATTGTCTGCACAAAATATTTATATATTTTGGAGGAAGCTGTACTGATGGTGTGTGCCTTGGGGGAGGGATTAGGAAACGTTTGCCATCTCCTATGAGAGGGGAGAGTTCCTGAGAGTTCTGAGGCTTAAGATTTAATTGGCAAACAGGAAAGATAAAGAAGTAAGGAAAAGAAAAAAAAAAGAGGTAAGGAAAGGCTCTCGAGGAGCCAGTCCTTGAGGTGACATGGTGATGGGAAGGAGCTCCTGCAGACGGACAGGACATGGGAAGACTCTCACGTACCATGTCACCTGCTTCTGCACAAGCCAGGTCCCTGCCCAGCTGGTGTGGCACCGAGCCCTCTGTCCTGGTAGAGCCTATGTGCTGACAGAAGTGCGAGTGTCCAAGCTCCCTGGTCACCGTTACCGGGTGTGGATGACCAGCCCCTCCTCCCAGCTGTTGCCGCTGAAACCAGAATGTGTGCGAGAGCTGGAACTGGAGCTGGCCGGAGTCCCCTTGGAGGCCGACCCCCAATCACTGCCCCGGCCCAGCAGCCCCCAGGACAAGAAGGGTCCAGGTCCAGACTGTCTCGTCCGGGACTCCATACTCTTATCCTACACGGTGCGCACGAGGGAGAGGTTCCTGAGCCTGAGGGGGCAGGAATTGTGGGGTCTCCGAAGAAGAAGGGCCTGAGGATCACCTGGCCCTTTGGCTTCTTTGCAGGGAATGGTCACTGGCACGCTGAATCAGCCTGCGGGCCTCTATGAGCTGGACAGGAAGCTGGAGCTCTGCCTTGCCTACCAGCAGTTCCGTGGCCTCAGGCGGGTGGTGCGACCAGGAGTCAGTCTGGAGGTATGTGAGGGGGTCCGGGCTGGTGACAAAGAGAGACTCTCTTACCTTTGTTGGTTGGTTTTTTTTTTTTTGGAGCAGATCGACACCCCTACAACAAAATTATAAAAATAATTAAATGTGCTGGAGTGTGAGGTGCTTTTGTAAATAATGATTTGGACAAGAGCTCAGATCAGGAGTGGAGACTGGGGCCCTGGGAGGAGCAGGTGGGTCCAGAGCATCTCCTTTCTAGAAGGACCTTCTCACTGGAGGAGGAGATGCTGGAGCTGAAGTACAGGTGTGGGGCCAGGATGACCTCAGGCAGCCCAGTGAGCCCTCTGGCCCACAGAAAGGCTGAGTGTAGCTCCTAGGAGGTGAAGGTTTATTTACCACAGGGGAGTGGGTCATGATGGAAAGCAAGACAGAGCTGGAGGGAAGTAACCTGTAAAGGAGAAACTGTGTGTTTCCTATGAGCCAGGCAGTGGCAAACTGCATTTACCTCTGTCTGGGACTACTGAGTTGCTCTTTCACCTCTCTGCCTCCGCAGCTCCAGGATGTTCACCTCCTGCAGTCAGTGGGCGGGGGGACGAGAAGACCCATATTAGCTCCCTGCCTTCGTGGCGCCGTTCTGCTTCGGGGCTTCTCTCATCAGGTGCCTGAGACTCAGTTTTCCCACCAAGTCCCCCAGGCCTCCCTGTATGAGCAGCTGGTATGGGAGCATCAGTTAGGACTCCCCATCTACCTGTGGGCCACCAAGGCCCTGGAGGATCTGGCCTGCAAGTGAGGAGGACGCGGATTGGGGCTGGGGAGGTGGTGAGGGGTGGGCCACTTTGTCTCAGGGATGCCATATTCTGGAAGAGTCTCTGGGGGAATTGACTCTGCTTCTCTGCGTGGCCAAGGCTGTGTCCTCACGTGCTGAGATACCACCAGTTCCTGAAGTATTCGTCACCTGGGGACCCCGGCCTGGGACTACAGATTCTGGCCCCGATCTTGGAGGTTCTCATTCCACCTGGCTGCCCTGGTCGGAACACACACGGCGAGATCCTTGAAGACCCACATCACTGTCCACTCCAGAAGGTCTGAAGATGTTGGGGTATGGGTGGCAGGTCTAACACCCTGGGGACACCCGGGCACAGGGGACACGTAACCTGATGTCTTGTCTCTTGGACAGTACACCCAGCTGCAGACCCCCTGCTTTTTCCCTACTTTGGCCGTCCTGAAAGAGGAAGCGAAGCGCCGGGCCTGGGCCTCCTTTGACCCTAAGACCCTTCTGTCCTTCCCAGAGGCTTCTCACTTGCCCAGTTGGCAACTCAATCAGCGCCTGGCCTGGTCCTGGCAGTGTCTACTGCCTTCTGCATTCCACCCTGCCCCGGTGAGTGTGGCTCCAGCAGGGGTCTGGGGACTTCCTCTGTTTGCCACTTATACTACTCCTGCCATAGTCCTTTCTTGTCATTTTGATGGCACTAGCCTTCTTAACTAGACCGCTCCATCTCTTCCTGGACCCCTCTAGTCCACTCCCCTGCAGTGACTAGAAATGGGTGGGGTAAAATGTAACATGGTTTATAAAACTCTTCATTTAAATCCTTTCTTGTTTCTCCCAGAGTGTATAAAGTCAAACCCAAACCCCCTGTTGTGTCTTGTCCTCCATGGTCTCCTGGCTCTAACCTCGATCTGTAAACTTTCCCTCTGGCTGCTAAATGTGTCAGTGCAGGTGCATTTTCCCCAATCGTTCTATCCCACTTCAGGATAAATTCTTTAAGCTCTGAGATCATGTCTTTGTGGTTCATTTTGTAGCTCTAACAGTTAACACTATGCCTGGCACGTGGTAGATGCTTTGTGTATTTGTTTAGTGAAACTTGATGCCTAGGCCTTCATTTCCTTGCAGGTACTACTTGGGGTCCTGGTGCCTTCATCTCGGAAAGGGTGTCTGCGACTTCGGGACCAGAGCGGTTCCCTGTCCTGCCTACTCCTGGCCCAGCCCTTGCAGCCCCTCACTGACCCGCGGCTCATAGGTTTGGAGTTCAGTGGTGGAGAGAAGATGATGGGAGTGGGAAAGAGGGTCTCTGAACTGGGGGGTGTGGGAGAGAGCTTCTGCCAGGATTCAGTAGAGATGCTCAAGTGGCTTATGTTGATCAACAAGTCTGGGGAGTGGTTTAAGAGGCTGGTATGGGCAGGTGGTGTAAAGGAGCCAGGGGTTCCCGGCCAGAATCACAATTCCCAACATTCATTTCTCCCTCTGTAACTCCTCACAGACACACCAGGATGACAGCTTCCATTTCTCACTTCCCTAGTTTGGAAGAGGAATGGTCTTGGAGTTAAATGAGGCTTGTAGCCAGGGGAACTCTGGAGAGGAAAGCTTCTCAGACCTCAGAACAGGTGTTTTAGGGATTTATGAGAAAGGATCAGGCCAGGGGTGGGATTGGCTGTGCTGATGGAACAGTTTTTCCCTTGGAGGTACCACCCTTCTAAGATGGGGGTCAGGCCTGGGCCTTCGCGTTGTGTCAGGCGCGCAGCTCCTGCCTGGATTGAGCAAGAGACCTGTGGGGTGGGCTGCCTCTCTGCCCAGCCGACAGTCTTCTCCTCTTGCCAAAATAGAAAACTGTCTTCCTCTCAGGCTGCCTGGTGCGGGCAGACAGATTCCAGTTGGTCATAGAAAGGAATGTCAGAAGCAGCTTCCCTTCCTGGAAGGAGCTGAGCACCACAGACTTCATCCAGAAGAAGCAGGCCAGGTAGGTCCTTAGGGTGGTGCTGTCCTCTGGGTCCCACCACCAGGGAAGTGGAAGGGGAAGTCTCCATGCAGGGGGTGGAGCACTGGGGCACAATGCCTGCATCGCTAAGAAACCTCTTCCTTGTCTCTCCCAACAGAGTCTATGTCCAGTTTCTTCTGGCCGATGCCCTGATCTTGTCTGTGCCCAGACCCGTCCTTCACTCAGCCACCTCCTCCACACCTCCTCGGACAGAGCCTTCCCCTCCAGAGGGTCCCCACATAGAACAGAGCCGGCTGTTCTTGCTGTCCCACAAGGAGGCACTGATGAAGAGGAACTTTTCTGTGCCCCCAAGTGCCAGTTCAGAGGTGCCCCAGCCCACCCTCAGTTTCCATGTATTAGGGAGCTGGCTTGGGGGCACCCAGAGGAAGGAGGGAACTGGATGGGGCCCACTTGAACCCAAGGAAGATGAAAACTCAGATCAGAAGGTAAACTAGGGCCTGGGACCTCTGACCTGCCCTCCTGAGCCCCAGCTCTCGTCTGAGGGACTCTGCTCTCCCCGTCAGGTCCTCCTTCTGTTCCTCGGCTCCTCAGTCCGCTGGTTTGAGTTCTTGCACCCAGGGCATGTGTACCGGCTCGTGGCTTCTGGCCCTCCCGTGAGTGCCCGACTTCACCACACCCTTCCCCAGAAAGGGGAAGGGTATTTTGGCTTGGGGTCTGGAAAGGAAGTTCTAGGTCTCCTGGAAGAAAGGTGGATGTAGATCAGATAGAAGGCCTGCCTATGTCTAGTCTAGCCTGACTTCCTTTGTCAGGCTCCAGAGAGGAAACAGGATTGGGTCATAGTTTGTGAGGAACCTCTCTCCAGACCAGGACACACTAGGAGATGGTCATGTCCCCATTTCCTGGCAGACACTGATGTTGTTCGAGGAGGGTGGTTCATCCTGCATGTCACAGCATCCTCTGGAGCTGGCTGGCTGTGCATCCTGCCTCACTGTCCAGGATGAATGGACTGTGGAACTTGCAAGCTCCCAGGACATCCCGGAGGTGCTGGGTATCTGCCCGACACTGCCTGAATCCTCACTGACTGACCTGCTCAGTGGCAAGTAAATGTCCACCAGCTTCTCCAGCTCGCTTGACTGCTCTCTCTTCCTCTGCTGTGGTTGTGTCGGATGAATTGTCTGTCCCCTGCTACAGTGTGTGTTTCATGAATGTGATTTAGCTCCTAGAGGAGGGATGGTGGTGTAAGATAGAAGCTGTGTTTCATACCTGATTACCACCACTGCCCCCCCACCCCCATCCCCCGGCTCAGCGTGTCGCTGACATTATCATGAGCAGGCTTTCTCACAATTGAGAACAAAGCTTAGCAGTAAAAGGAAATATAAGAAACAAACAAAAAAAGCAAGGACAAAAGCTTAAAGTCTTTAGAGAAGGACCTTCCTATAGTGCAAGAATTGATGCTTATAGCTTCAGGAACAGCTTTACTTTCCTCCTGTAAGCTTTTCTGGGGGCAGCTGCAGTGCATTTGAAGACGCTGCAGAGATACTTCCCCCTGTGTAAACAAACAAACAAACACCATGTTGGATTATATGTGTAACTTTTACAAAACTTCCCTAGAAGTGCAAGTTTTCAAGGACCTATGATTTGAAGGAGTGGGCGCTTGGCCCCATTGTATAAAGCTGAGAATGATGGGCTGACTGAGATTCTAGGGTAAATGCAAGTGGAGATTCACCTTTGCTGGGGTATTTTTTGGTGAGGCCTCTGGGTACAAAGCTGGATTGGGTTTTGGGTTTGTATGCATGTAGTGATCTGCTACAGCCCTGTTTTTCCCATAAGCCCTGTTACTTTTAGTATTTGGTTTGAGACACTTCAAGCCTTTCCAGGACCTCACAGGTAAAGTTCTAGCAGCTACTGTAACTCCTTTCTGTCCTGGGATCTGACTCCATTCTCACTCTGTTTCTCTGACCCTCCAGTTTCGCAGATTCCTTGGTGTCTTTTTCAGCTGAGATTGTGTCACATCTCTGGATGAAGCCTGGTAATAACACCTGTTTGGGTAAAGGGTAAGAAATAGAGCGGTGGAACCTAGTGGTCCTGAGAGGGACCACTAACCCCTCCCCATTCCAATGTAGGGAGCTCTGGGGCTGTGAGACGGTGTGTGAAGCTCACTGTAGCTCTGGAGACTGCCGACTACAAATTTCCCCCTCACTTGGATGTGTATATTGAAGACCCACACTTGCCGCCCCCACTGGGACTTCTTCCTGGAGCCCGAGTCTACTTTTACCAGCTGGAGAAAAGGGTTTCCAGGTGAAGACCTGTGTTGATGACCTGGCCTCCTCTCCCTCCTGATGTGCTTCTCTTGAATGCTTGCCCCTACCTGTGTGGCGATGACAGCTTCTCTTTGCTCTTAAATCTGCTGTGTTTCTCTGCCATGTATGCCCTTTGCCCCTGCAGTATGTTCCAGACTAGCCCTTCCCTTCCTCTGCCCTCTGTGCTGATAGTGCCAGGGTCAAGGCACGTGCCTCGGGGAGTGGCTCGGCCTGTGACACCGTCCCAGCCCCTACCTCAGACTGACTTCTTTCTCCTCCTCCTCTCTCTCCCTCCTGCACCTGCAGGTCCCACAATGTTTACTGTTGCTTTCGGTCGTCGACCTGTGTGCAGGTCCTGCATTTCCCCCCAGATACTACGGTCAGGTCAGTGGCCCAAAGCCCATCTCCAAACCTCACAGCCTCACACCTGAACCCCACATCTGTTCCAGGCTCTGGAATTTTCCCCATAACTCCAGGCTTCTCCCCTCCTAGTAAAATGTGTGTAGTCAGAAGGATTTCCTCTGCTTCAAATGAAAAATGTCCATACATATCATTCTACCCAGGAAGATTTAGTGTTCTGGGATTTTAAAGGGTTTTCAATCCAAAATACAAATATGTTTCTTGGCTAATATCTTGGTTTTTCAAGCCTGAGAAATAATCAATGACAATCAGAGATCAAGAATCAAAATAAATGGGGGCCCTAGGGAACTTGCATTTGTATCCTGCTATTGTGTGAAAATTATATAAATCTTAACTATGTTGAATTGGTTCATAGAGCATTTCAAGTCTACTATGTCCTTCTACTTTTCTGTCCATTTTGCTAATTTTTGAGATTTTGATATTGCAACTCCAACCAAAAAAACTTAATTTATCTACTTAAAAAAATTGTATATAGTAGACCTATATGTACCTTTGCTCTGTATTTGCCATATCTCCTGTAAATGTGTTTTCATACTTAGAGAATTTAAAAAATAAGAAAGGAGAGGCCCTGGGGCTTCCAGGAGAGCCCAGAAGCCACCACTGTCCCTGTACTCACGCCTGCTGAGTCCTTCCAGACAAATTCTACTTTTGGAACTCTGTTGGCTGTTTCTTGAACCCCCCTTCTCTCTTTAGTGTCCCCCTGCCCCACATCTACTTGGCCGAGCTTCTGCAAGGTGACAAGGCCCCATTTCGGGCCACTGCTTCTTGCCATGTCGTTTCTGTCTTCAGCCTTCATCTCCTCTGGGTGTGTGCTCACTGTACCAGCATCTGCCCACAGGTAAGAGTGGGGACAGGCTGAGCTGGGTGCAGGGTGCCAAGAGGGCTGTGATGGGGGCGAGGGGATTTTGCCAACCACTTTCTTCATCCCAGGGAAGGTGTCCTCGTCAGAGCCCCGCTTGCCCCACTCAGACATCTGTAAGCCAGGCCAGCATCAGGTGAGAGCAGAGCACAAAGTAGGTACCCATTGCACCATTTGCATGACTGTCTGCTGTCCTGATGTTGGCATAATTCTTAAATGGTGGGAATTGCTTAATAAATATTTTAGAATGGACGGATGAGGGTATAGTGAGCTAACAAGGTGGAGAGAGAGTCCTGTTGGATCTGGGTGACTGGCCCCCTGGGTTTTGCTGTCAGAGTTTCTATTTCCTAACTGCCCCTGCTCCCCTGCTCCCAGGCTCCTGGTGGAGGATGGGACTGCAGAAGCTGTGGTGACCTGTAGAAATCATCAAGTGGCAGCAGTTCTAGGGCTGTGTCCTAGTGAGTGGACCTCCCTCCTTGAGTTTGTCCGAGGGCCAGGGAAAGTGGCCTTGCAATTTACGGGGCCTGGAGCCCAACTTGAGGTGAGATGTGGCTGGGAGGTGGGGGCTCAGATAGCCATTTTCCTGGGAGCTTGGTTAGAAGCTTGAGTCCTGATGAAACCTCTTTCCCTTTCTAGTCCTCAGCTGAGGTGGATGAGCCCTTGACCCTCTTCCTCTGGACCCTCTGTACCAGTTTCTCTGTCCTCCGCCCTATGGTGCTTTCTTTTGAGCTGGAGAGAAAACCCTCCAAGATCATCCCGTTAGGTGAGGGTCAAAGGGCAGGGCTGTAGATTGGTGGGTCCCAAGAGGAAGAGGGAGCGGGGATTGACAGGGAATTTCTGAAGCTGGGAGAATGGGGGGTGGGGACTGAAAACCACATGCACAGGACCTGTGTTTTTCTCTCTTCCCATCTCAGAAGCTCCTCGGCTACAGCGATTCCAGTGTGGGGAGTTCCCTTTCCTGACTCGTGTGAACCCCAAGATCCGACTGTCATGCCTCTCTATCCAGGAGCCTGAGCACCCCAGTGCCCCGGGGGCCTTAGTTTCCTCCTACTAACCGAAACTGCAGTGGCTGGAGATCTTGAGGCTGGGCTTCAACTCCTTTCCCTGGTCATGGCCCTTACCTTCTCTGAAACTGAACCAGGACCCCAGATCCCTGGATTCACAAAATGCTACCCTGCTGTTATTGCTCCGTATTCTAATGCCAACCTGCCTTGAGGAAATTGTGGAAACAGGAAAATCATAGTGCAGTTGTGTTTCCTCTCTAGTAGGTGTCAAAGCACCTGTATTCACAGGTGGTCCTGAGCACCTGGGTTCTGTCTTTGTGGCAGGCACTTGCCCCTCATGGGTTTGCTCCTGACAGGCCCCTTGCTCTACAATAAAGCTCTTGGGATGTTTCTCGCTTGCACTCAAGTGGGTCTCAGGCCTCATGACCTGGCAACCCACCCATCATTTACCATCATTTTGGCCTTGTTTGCCATCAGTGCCAAAACTGGTTTGGAGAAGAACTTCTGGTCCAGTGAAGTCATGCTGTGCAGGGAGTCAATTAGGGAGAAGAGTGCAGGTTAGACAACATTTCCCTAATGGCCTCGGTTAGTGAAGCTGGGCTGGAAGAAGTAGTCAGGCCTAGAGTTGTTGCTGAGTACAAGGTGATTATGGAGAGAGGGAAGCACGGAGTGTTGGGCAGGGCATGTGAGGAACCCCGTGATGTGGGAACTCCGACGGGGTCAGTATTGTGGGTTTTCTTTGGGCCAGACCTAAGGCAGATTCTTGATTAACACCTTGAGACCGGCAGGAAGAACCTACAGAATTAGGGGTTGCAGGAGTAGTTATTTGGAGATGCTCATGCATTTGGTGTTCAGCTATTTCTTGCCTGGGAGCTGCTTGCTACATAGAGAGGTAGAGCCTGGCCACGCCTCCAAGCGCTTTGCAGAGCACGGTTCCTCGTGCGCATTAGGACGTCTCTGGAGCCTGCTACATAGCAAAGGTTTTGGGTATTTAAAAGTGAGTTTGCGGTACTTCAGTGGTACATGTGATGATTCAAATAACAGTACTGGCCGGTTAGCTCAGTTGGTTAGAGCGTGGTGCTAATAACGCCAAGGTCGCGGGTTCGATCCCCGTACGGGCCAAAAAGGCTACTTTTGCTCACTCGTCCGACTGCGACCCTATGAACTGCAACAAGCCGGGCTTCCCTGTTGTTCACAATCGCCCGGAGTTTGAGGTCCACCGATTTGGTGGACTATATTTACTCCTTCCAATACCTGCTGTTACCCGGGAGTTTGTACCTGGAGCTAGTTGCTTTCCCAATCACGAACGACAACGAACCCACTGCTTTTCAAAACCCAAATTGCCCTCTCAGTCCAGGGCTTGGAAGGGCGTTTCGCCAGGCTCAGGGTAGCTTCCGCGTCTGCTCTTGCTTGAGAGCGCGCTGTTGGAGGCGGGCGAGAGAATGGGGGAGCATCCCGGAAAGATGGGGCGGAGCCACCAGTGTGAAGTCAATCACAATTCTATTTTTTTGTGGGTTCTTGCTAAGCAGTTTCCTAGCTCGGGAAGCACGAAATTATGAAAGGGGTAAAGTGTGTGGAACTTGGGAACTAAGAAAGGCTGAGAGTGAGTACTACCACAACGTGTATGTAGTCGTGGCCGAGTGGTTAAGGCGATGGACTAGAAATCCATTGGGGTCTCCCCGCGCAGGTTCGAATCCTGCCGACTACGCATTCATTTTTCTTCTCGGACGCGCTCTACAATTACCTGCCTTCTGTCCTAGGCCTCTACGGGGATTGATTGAGCCAGTCGGCGGCGCCACAGACACCCTCCAACCACGTGCTTCTTGCTAAGGTTGAGGTCTTTAATTTGCTTCTTTCAAAATCAGGGGCTGCTCTTGAATGGATGTTTGATGTCAAACAATGATTTATCAAAATTAAGTTTAGAGAAGTAAATTGTGACCAGGATCCTGGTGGTAAACTTATGTATACACCTTCAGAGAGTTTTTGCGTGTCTGTGGCGCCGTGGCTTAGTTGGTTAAAGCGCCTGTCTAGTAAACAGGAGATCCTGGGTTCGAATCCCAGCGGTGCCTTTCAGAAACAGCGGTAATGAGTTTATTTTCTTGTCCTAACGAATTAATCACTGCTTTTAGATCTGAAGAGCGCTCAGAGCGCCGTTATCACCGTTTGAGAGAAGCTCCCCACTCGGTTCAGTTCAGTTCAGTCGCTCAGTCGTGTCCGACTCTTTGTGACCCCATGAATCGCAGCACGCCAGGCCTCCCTGTCCATCACCAACTCCCTGAGTTCACCCAAACTCATGTCCATCGACTTGGTGATGCCATCCAGCCATCTCATCCTGTGTCATCCCCTTCTCCTTCTGCCCACAATCCCTCCCAGAATCAGAATCTTTTCCAATGAGTCAACTCTTCGCATGAGGTGGCCGAAGTATTGGAGCGTCAACTTTAGCATCAGTCCTTCCAATGAACACCCAGGACTGATCTCCTTTAGAATGGATTGGTTGGATCTCCTTGCAGTCCAAGGGACTCAAGAATCTTCTCCAACACCGTTAGACTGCTCCAAAACCTTCCGCAGTGACCAGGGAGGGAATCCAGTGGAGGCCTGCACCTTCCTTTGCCCAGAGGACGCCACACTGCGCTGGTGCTGGTGGAACCAGCCCTGGCAGCCTTCCCACAGCCGTGACATCTTTCCCTACCCTGGGACATCCCTAGAACTTGAGTCGGTTTGTTTTGCATGGTTCTTCATTAAAGTTCTTTTTGCTTTGAGGCCTCAGAATTATATGTGTGATATGGAGAAGGCAGTGGCAACCCACTCCAGTACTCTTGCCTGGAAAATCCCATGGACGAGGAGCCTGGTAGGCTGCAGTCCATGGGGTCGCTAAGAGTCGGACACGACTGAACGACTTCACTTTCACTTTTCACTTTCATTCATTGGAGAAGGAAATGGCAGCCCACTGCAGTGTTCTTGCTTGGAGAATCCCAGGGATGGCGGAGCCTGGTGGGCTGCCGTCTATGGGGTCTCACAGAGTCAGACACAACTGAAGCGACTTAACAGCAGCAGCAACGGCTAGTATGGTGCCCTCTGGTTCCTGCAAAACGACATGAAAGGGCTGGGATCCTGTGGACAGAATGGAAGTAGAAGAGAACATATCTGGTGGGGTCTCCTGGGAGCCTGGGGTGGAAGAGCAGCCCACATTTCCGGAGCACTGAAGCCAAGCTTATAAGAGTAGCAGTAAATGCTGCAGAGAAGGAGGCAGGAAGTAGGATCCGGGCACAGCTGACAGGGTCCGAACCTTCTTGGAAGTTAGGCAGAAAGGTCTAGACACCATCCTTGGCCTGGGAATCACTGCCAGATGTCTGAGCACAAATTTGGCTTGAAGGACTTGCTATATCGAGATGACAGGTCAAGTAAGTGGAGCAGCACCACTAGATTTGTGCCAAGCACTGAACTGCACACTGTGCATAACCAGATGAATAAGGCAGACCTCTTTTCTCATAGGACGGAGGACAAATTCACAGCACAGCGCCCCAAGGGCAGTGACTGGGCACTGGGATAAGGTGGAGAAAAGAAGTGGCACCTCATCAGGCCTGATTGTGGAGATTGATCAGGGGAGGCTTTTGATCAGGGGAGGCTTTCTGGAGGAGGTGAGTCTTAGACTCTTAAAAAGACCATGTGGAAATTTGCCTGTGTTCTATTAAACACTTTTGTTCTGTAACACCTTTGTTCAATATCCTGGGAATACAGCAGAGAAAAATAAACACAACAATAATGTTTTTAAAATTAAATGATGTGATATGCTAGGTAAATGCTACACAGAAGAATAACACAAGGGATCAGATAGTATCTGGGGGGCCGGGGACTTCCAGGAGGAGAGGGTTCAGTTATAGAAGTGTCAAAGACTTGCACCAATGCAGCTATAGGAGAGATGGAGAGGAGGGGATGAATTCAAGACATGTTTTGTATAAAAAACACACTAGGACTCAGTAACTGACCGGAAGTGGAGTCCGAGGCAAAGGGAGAAGGTCAGGATGTTGTCTTCTCAAATTCACCAAGAATATCTTTCCACTCTTTCCCACCCTTTCTCTTTCAAACCACCCATGAGGTGAGGGCCCAAAGTTATACCTTAGAACTCAGTGTTTCGCTGTAGAGTTTTGACTCCTATTAAAATGTAAAATATTTGCACCAAAGTTGAAATTACATCAGTTGTTTACACCTTAGTTCTTGGATTCTAAAAGTGAGGTCCATAGATACTGTATGGATTTTTCTAGAAAAGGAGGCCTTCATCGTGTTCTATAAGGGCTTTAGGTTTTGGCCTCTGTGCCGATTAAGTGCCTGACAGTAGATAAGAAAGAGATGACTAGAGACTTGGGGAAGGCAGGTGCCCAGGACAGGGGAGACAGGAAATGGAAAAGGCTAGAGGGAGGGTGATGCCTTGCAGCACTCCTTATCCATCTGGAAGGCCTGGGAGGCTGACAGGAAAGGATGGGGTGTTCTCTGCTGCCCTACCCCACTGTCCGGCCAGGGACGCCTGAGAAAGGAAAAGCAAAGAGCTGAACCCTTCACTGAAGTCCCCACTCACCCACCCCGCGCCCCTGACCTCCCCGCCTTCCACCGAAGTATCTGTGAGTAGGGCTTTAAGAAGGGGCTGTAAAGCAAGATGGTTCAGTCCAGAGATGCTACGAAGGGGTCGAGTTCAGGGGCAGATCAGAACCCTTCTGGGAAGACACTCAGGAGCAGGAACTAAGCTGGCGAGCAACTGACCCCACCAGGTCCTGCCTGGATGGACTCTTGGCGGCCCCCAAGTGAGAGCAGGCGAAATGTATTAAAACCTTAGAAGCTCGCAATTTGGAAAGCAGATCCCCCCAACCCGACCTCGCCAGCCGTTCATCTCAATGACGCCCCCTTCGTGGGTCTTCTTGGCCCCAGGAATTATTCCCTCGCCTGGACACTACTCTGCGGTCTGGGGAGATTGTGGGCTCTTGCAGTGTCGGTCGCTCCAGACGCAGGGACCGAAAGAGGGACTGGTGTTCCCAGAGAGATATCAGGACTCATTAGCTGTCCCCAAACAGGCAATTCTACCGCTAGTCTTCAAAACTCTGCGCAGAGGGATGAGTCCAAGGACGGCCGGGAGAAGCAGGAAGAGTCGAGACCCCGGATTACGGAGTGGCACCTGGACAGTGATCCTAGGAAGCAGGTTACACCGGTGCTCGAGGTAGTCCTGCTCGTGGGCGAGGCCGAGACCACTCCCTCCCACTTCCCCGACGTTATTTCCTGGGAGGAGTCGAAGCCCGCGGTCAAGAGCAAAGAGAGAATGCCAGACCCCTGCTCCAATGTGTTCTGCGTCTTGGCTGGTGGTCCCCGGGTGCGCACCAAGATCAGGCCACCGTGAATCACAGCTCCAGGACCGCAGAAAGCCTGGGACGACCTCTAAAGTCGTCCGCGGTCGGCTCTATGCGTCGGCTCGTTGGTCTAGGGGTATGATTCTCGCTTCGGGTGCGAGAGGTCCCGGGTTCAAATCCCGGACGAGCCCGGTGTTTAGGTTTTGCAGAAGTCAGAACGCCCCAATGTGATTCTCACTTGGAAGGCCACTGAGGCTGGGTTGGAAAGGGATCCGAGTAAACTGAGCGCTTCAAAGTGTGCAGGCAGCTCTTTTGTTCTGAGTAGACACTCGGGTGTCAGGAAGGGGCTCACGGTGCACAGTCCTCAGTATCCCGGGAAAGGAAAGGCACCTCCGCACTTGGGCAAGCACTCGCTTTCTTCCGCCTCCCCCCCGCCCCGCCCCCCCGCCCCATCCTGCTTGGTGCCACTCCTCGACCGCGAGAGCCTGGTTGAGGTTTAATGAAGTGAAGTGAAGTCGTTCAGTCGTGTCCGACTCTTTGCGACCTCATGGACTGTAGCCCACCAGGCTCCTCTGTCCATGGGATTCTCCAGGCAAGAATACTGGAGTGGGTTGCCATGCCCGTCAACTTGTAGTAGTGGATGACAGGTTAGTGAAACGGGTTGGGACCTATTCAGTTATGTCTGGGAGAGACCAAGGACTGTCAGAATTCAGGTTTCTGCAGCCTTGGAGGTCTGTGTCTCGGTAACACCTTCATGTTTTCGCCCTTCTGGGGACTCTCATTCAGTTATCGTCTAGAACGTGCATAGAATTTGGTCAGCATACCTTAGCGGACGGAAGGACAGCGTCCCCACCCAGGAACTTCGCCCTTGGCACGCTGAGCTCGGTAAATACAGATCAAGGATTTGGAGTAGGTTTAGTTTAGCTCACTCCTCGTTAGTATAGTGGTGAGTATCCCCGCCTGTCACGCGGGAGACCGGGGTTCGATTCCCCGACGGGGAGGAGTATTTAACCTGTTTTGTCCGTTATTTTTTACAGCCGTTAAAATCTGTTTATTTCTGAAGTACCTGTCCCGAGTCATGGGATGGAGATAAAAAGAAGACTGGAAGAAAAAGAAAAGCAGAAGAGGAATGGTTTGTCCTGACTCACAAATTCACATTCTAAATTTCAAGTTTATGTTTTATTTCAAGTAACTTGCATTTTAAATGTGCAGCTAAATTAATTGTTCTCTCCATTCAATACGTTTATGAGCCATTATCCTCACCGTTCAGTAAGCTTGTTAGACACGTTTAGTTGACGATAGTTTAACAAACATAAGAAGGGAGGCAGAAGATAACTGCACCAGTGTAATTCATGAGTGATCTTTTAAAAAAAGGAAACAACTTTGCATCGGAAAAAAAGGAAACAACTTTGCGTTGGCCGGGAATCGAACCCGGGTCAACTGCTTGGAAGGCAGCTATGCTCACCACTATACCACCAACGCTGCACGTTGGAGCAAAGTTCCCACAATTCCTTAATAGTTAGATCTACAGGGTCCTGGTTTCAGTGATCCAAAACTGGAACTGAATTAGGACCTGGGCCGAGGGAAGGACGAAAGCGACGAGAACATAGAAATAACGGGTGTGGTGTACGAAGCACCCACGTGTGAGCGGCGCTTGGCTCTGGGCACCGCCAATGCGCTGCAGTCACCACGCTAGAGACTGTGTGATTATACCCAGATAGAAACCAAAGTCAAGAGAGGCCAAGTAAAGGAAGAGCCGAGATCAAATCTAAGATTTGTCTAGGGCGCCAGTTGTGCACCGACACTTTATTAGCCCCGGAAACTCCAGAAATAAATATCAAATACATGAAATCGTTTCTCTGTTGAGTAACCGAAGACAACGTGCACCGAAGTTGAAGAACTGAGCCTTAAAGCAAGTGCCCCTAGCCACGATTCGTTAGGATGGTTAATCCCGCAGTGAGCGCGCGTCCAGCCCACTGGCCGCTCGAAGAACCACGACGACAAAGACCGGGGTGGGGCCTAAGAATAAAACCTTGCCGATTAATAATGACGATGCATCTGTTCAGGAAAACCGTCAAACCGCGGCATCGGGAAGGCCTCGTGGCGCAACGGTAGCGCGTCTGACTCCAGATCAGAAGGTTGCGTGTTCAAATCACGTCGGGGTCACAGTGTTATTTTCGGTGGGATAAGCTTTTCAAGTGAGATTCCTTTTTCGAGGGGGGGGGGGGGGGTGGGGGGTGGGGAAGAGCATCGTGTTATTATATGGAAAAATATGGAAACCTGAGTGTTTCTGTAATTATTTTTTCCCTAAAGCATCTGAGTTTTCTCCTAAAATACAAATTTTGAAACTTTTATTTTCATCTTACCGTTTCCTTCAAATCAACCAATTAAAATAGTAATACCTTTAATCTCATAGATATTTTAGATATCTTAACACAGAAACTCTTCAATTGCTCACCAATTCTTCAGAAAATATATTTTGGAGCAATAAATGATTTTTGTATTAAAAAAGTAGCAATAATTGATAATTTAAAGTAATAATGATTGTTCATAATCCTCTTAAAGGAGTGATTTAATTTTGGGCAGTTTAAGTTCCACTTGCCAGTGGTGTTCATAATTTTGTACTCCATTATTTTCACTTGTCATTGTGATCAGAATAGAATTCTATTGTCTTTGTAGTTATCATTTTAAAGAACATCTGAATTCAAGGACAATGCTGTAAGTCATTAAACAATTCTGAAGTTAGACATTCTGGCTATCTTGTTACCTGAGGTTTTGTTTTTTCTCATTATCTACAATGTTACCATGTACATTCTTTTTTTTTTTTTTTTTTGCCTCTGCTGAATTTGGTCTACAAAATGAATTTCTGAAACACCAGTTCCAGGGTTCAAAGAGTTCCTTAACTGAACAGCTAACTGTACTGCTGTCCAAAAGGTTGTTAATTTTTCAACTAAAAGCGATTTTTCTTTTTCCTTTCATTTTCTCTCTTTTTAAAAGATCAAGTGTGTTTTAATTATCGTGTTCTTATATTTGGTTCATTTTTTTAATGGTTTTAATCATCTCTGATGTTCTCTCCATGAAGTAAAACATAGGGGTATTAAATAAAATATTTTGTATTTAATTTGTAGGAATCAAGACCATCCCCAAGAAAAAGAAATGCAAAAAAGCAAAATGGCTGTCTGAGGAGCCTTACAAAGAGCCATGAAAAGAAGAGAAGCAAAAAGAAAAGGAAAAAAGGAAAGCTACAAGTGTCTGAATGCAGAGTTCCAAAGAATAGCAAGGAGAGATAAGAAAGCCTTCCTCAGTGATCAATGCAAACAAATAGAGGAAAACAACAGAATGGAAAAGACTAGAGATCTCTTCAAGAAAATTAGAGACACCAAGGGAACATTTCATGCAAAGATGGGCTCGATAAAGGACAGAAATGATATGGACCTTAGAGAAGCAGAAGATATCAAGAAGAGGTGACAAGAATACACAGAAGAATTGTACAAAAAAGATTTTCATGACCAAGATAATCATGATGGGGTGATCACTCACCTAGAGCCAGACATCCTGGAATGTGAAGTCAAGTGGGCCTTAGGAAGCATCACTACGAATAAAGCTAGTGGAGGTGATGGAATTGCAGTTGAGCTATTCCAAATCCTGAAAGATGATGCTGTGAAAGTGCTGCACTCAATATGCCAGCAAATTTGGAAAACTCAGCAGTGGACACAGGACTGGAAAAGGTCAGTTTTCATTCCACTCCCTAAGAAAGGAAATGCCAAAGAATGCTCAGACTACTACACAATTGCACTCATCTCACACGCTGGTCAAGTAATGCTCAAAATTCTCCAAGCCAGGCTTCAGCAATACGTGAACTGTGAACTTCCAGATGTTCAAGCTGGTTTTCGAAAAGGCAGAGGAACCAGAGATCAAATTGCCAACATCCGCTGGATCATCAAAAAAGCAAGAGGGTTCCAGAAAAACATCTATTTCTGCTTTATTGGCTATGCCAAAGCCTTTGACTGTGTGGATCACAATAAACTGTGGAAAATTCTGAAAGAGATGGGAGTACCAGACCACCTGACCTGCCTCTTAAGAACCGTGTATGCAGGTCAGGAAGCAACAGTTAGAACTGGACATGGAACAACAGACTGGGTCCAATTAGGAAAAGGAGTACATCAAGTCTATATATTGTCACCCTGCTTATTTAACTTATATGCAGAGTACATCATGAGAAATGCTGGGCTGGAAGAAGCACAAGCTGGAATCAAGATTGCCGGGAGAAATATCAATAACCTCAGATACGCAGATGACACCACCCTTATGGCAGAAAGTGAAGAGGAACTCAAAAGCCTCTTGATGAAAGTGAAAGAAGAGAGTGAAAAAGTTGGCTTAAAGCTCAACATTCAGAAAACGAAGATCATGGCATCTGGTCCCATCACTCCATGGGAAATAGATGGGGAAACAGTGGAAACAGTGGCAGACTTTATTTTGGGGGGCTCCAAAATCACTGCAGATGGTGATTGCAGCCATGAAATTAAAAGACGCTTACTCCTTGGAAGGAAAGTTATGACCAACCTAGATAGCATATTGAAAAGCAGAGACATTACTTCGCCAACAAAGGTCCATCTAGTCAAGGTTATGGTTTTTCCTGTGGTCATGTATGGATGTGAGAGTTGGACTGTGAAGAAAGCTGAACACCGAAGAATTGATGCTTTTGAACTGTGGTGTTGGAGAAGACTCTTGAGAATCCCTTGGACTGCAAGGAGATCCAACCAATCCATTCTAAAGGAGATCAGTCTTGGGTGTTCGTTGGAAGGACTGATGCTGAAGCTGAAACTCCCAATACTTTGGCCACCTCATGCGAAGAGTTGACTCATTGGAAAAGACCCTGATGCTGGGAGGAATTGTGGGCAGGAGGAGAAGGGGACGACAGAGGATGAGATGGCTGGATGGCATCACCAACTCGATGGACATGAGTTTGGGTGAACTCAGGGAGTTGGTGATGGACAGGGAGGCCTGGCGTGCTGCGATTCAACGGTTTGCAAAGAGTCAGACACGACTGAGTGACTGAACTGAACAGAACTGCACTGGAGGCAGATTGGTGGTACTCACTGTGGTCCACAGACTGGTGCCACTTCATGAAATATTACTTTCAGGTTCAGGATGAGTAGAGAATTTGAGAGTTAAGTATTTTAAAAACTGTTACAGCATTTGTCAGAGTACTTTTATAAATACTGTGCTATACTGTGCTTAGTCAATCAGTCGTATCCAGCTCTTTGCGACCCCATGGACTGTAGCCTGCAGAGCTCTTCTGTCTACGGGAGATTCTGCAGGCAAGAATACTGAAGTGGATTGCCATTATAAATACTAGTTACAACCAAAAAATATGTCTTCTTGTAATTTTTATATTTTTTATACTTTATTTTTCAAGGAATTTATTTTTAATGTAAGTTGTAAAAGCATCAGTTTGTGATAGATTGCAAATAATTAAAAATGGTTCTTCCCTACTGATCATTTGGGAAGCACTGGGGTAAATAATGGAGATTCTGTTCACTAACTTGAACAGGCAGCTGATGGTTGCCTAGCTGCCAGAGCAGATAGGTTTTGTTTTGCTTCGTGTTTTATGAATAACACAAATCTCAATTTTGTGGTGGCCCATCAACTATTTCTGAAAGGCCAGATGTCTTCTGATGTAATGTGCAGGGGGATTTATTGTTGTGGAAGAGAAAATAGATGTCTGTTGTATGTGCCATTGGTAACTGAGTTTCCTGTTACTTGCAGCCAAAAGCGTTGTGAACTGATGTAGAAACTCATTTGGATTTATTTAATTTACATTGGGTTGAATCATGTGAAATTAGTGTTTTCTGTGGGTCAGATGATTGTCAGTATCGCATCATTCAACCCAAATAACTGTTAACTCTCTAGATCTGTAGATGCGTATCGGTTAGTATGCTTATGACAGCAAATACCAAAACTCGTAACTTAGTGAATTAGGGAAGGAGATGGATTGGCTCATGGAAGAAAACCTAGTTGCTTTTTTTCTCTCTCTCTCTCTCTTTTCGCTCAGTCGTGTCCGACTCTGCGACCCCATGGACTGTAGCCTGCCAGGCTCCTCTGTTCATGGGATTTCCCAGAAAAGAATACTGGAGTGGGTTGCCGTGTCCTACTCCAGGGGATCCCCCCGACAGGGAGTCGAGCTCGCGTCTCCTGCTTTGGCAAGAGGATTCTTCATCGCTGAGCTACCAGAGAAGTCCAGTTCATACATATACACAAGAATAAATACCAGGTTATATTGATGACTTAAATTTTAAAAACAAAACACCAGTAAGACTATTCGAGGCTTGAGGAAAACTTTTCCTTAGTTAAAACCCTGGTTGCCCCGGCTCTCATTCCGCCTTTTCCATTGGGCCTCTGGAGCCACGTCATGAGATAATTAGCCAATGAGAATTGGGCATGGGCGGCAGGCTCAGCCAATGGGACCCGGGCGGGAGATTTGAAAGGACCTCGGCGGGGGTGAGGAGGCGCGGCCGGACAGATTCAGTTGTTGCCAGCGGTCAAGGCACCACGGGTTTCTTTCGGGATTCTTGCTCCGGGAGAGGCCAGGTGATCCGGCAGGTTGGTTGCTCTAGGGTGGAGAAAGGGTCCTGGAAGGGAGTGAGGCCGGTAGCAGGGTAGGGGCGGAGAGGCGAGTGCGGGGATGCGCTCTGATGAAGCCAGCTTTTGGACTTGCGCCCGTTCACCAGCAACACCCCCCCCACCCATCCCCGGCAAACACTTCCGGCTAGATCGATCCGACCCCTCACTCTCTCTCCTTTTTTTTTGTTTTTGCTTCTCACGGCTCTATTTCTCTTCTCTGCCCAGTTCCCTCCCCCTTTCCCTCTACGGATGGCCCAGAAGGAGAACGCCTACCCCTGGCCCTATGGCCGGCAGACGGTAAGGGCTTTCTCAGTTCCCCTCTCCCCATCAGCATGGCGACTTCCTGCTTGCAGATTCGAGATCCTGCAGAGGGCGATCCTCTTAGCACTTTTCTTCTGGCTTTGCACCAGCGCATGGGCCCCAGTCAGGTCATTTGTAGCCTCATCCTATCTGGTGCTGCCAGTTTGAATTTGACCAGCCTGTGAGGACCTCTGCAGAGCTGAGCCTACTTGTCACATACAAATGGCGTCTGGGACTGAGCAGGCAGGGTCTGGCCTATTAGGCCATGAATCTCAACTGTTGTCCTGAAAAAATAGGCTAGGCAGGAAATAGATATAAGCTATTTAGATGAGTTTATAACTTTAAAAGGTCCAAGAGAAGTCTTACTTAAGAATTTGGATTTTAATGACTGGTGTGACATATGCATCTAAAAAGCTTTATTTTCCAGTTGTCCTAACACCTTTCATTGAAGAATCTACCCTCTGATTTGAAATGCTAGCATTATTGTATATATTAAATTCCCATATATATGTGGATCTATTTCTGGACTCCATTTTGTTCAACTTGCTTATTTGTAAATCCTAAATTCGCTGTTTGTGAACAAGTCTGTAGGAGCACTGAGGCTCTTTCTCTCTTGGTTAAAGAAGAAAGAAGGGGCCCTACATGAGCTTTGTTCTTTGTTAGTGGGGCTTGAGTATCCTGGAGGGTCCCTCTATCCCCTTGTCCACCAGCTCCCTCCCCGGTGAAGCTCTGAATGGGGAGGCTGAATGAGATGACACTGTCATGTCTACACCAGTCACTCCCAAAAGAAAGTGGTGTGTTACTCAGAAGTTGACAGTGACAGTGCTCCAGGACAATTAGAATAGCCTTCAGTTTCCCTAAAGCCTGTTGTTGCAAAGCGGTAAATACTGAGATTTGCTGAACACTCAAGGCCCCAAGGATCTTATCTGAGCCTTAACAGACCAAGCTTAGGGAACTGTGAGAATACCTCTATTCTGAAGCTCCTTGAATTGTGGGTGTTCATTACCCTGGCCTCTACTGCCCTTTGGGGTAGGGGGCTAGGTAAATGAGTGGTGTTATGGACAAGACTGAGTAGCAAAATTGTGGCCTCATTGTTCCTCTTTGAACTGGGGATGGGGTGGGATAGGTGGGTGGCTTTATAGCAAGCCCTGAAATGCTGCTTGTAGCGCATTCCAACCCGGTCACTGGGATAAAGGCACCCTCAGAGCTCCCCTCTGGTCCTTCTCAGGCTCAGCCTGGCCTGAACACCCTGCCCCAGAGAGTTCTCCGGAAGGAGGCTGTCACCCCATCGGCGCTTGTCCTCATGAGTCGCTCCAATGCCCAGCCCACAGGTAAACTAGCACAAAGGGAGGGGACTGACCTGAGGGAACTTGGGTCTGCAGAGGATGGGTGGGGATGAAAATGTCAAAGGATGGCCTCAACTTCCCTGTTCTTTCCTTAGCTGCCCCTGGCCAGAAGGTGGTGGAGAACAGCAGTGGGACCCTCAACATCCCAAAGTAAGCTCCCCAAGCTTTGAGGTAGCAAGAGACGGGGTAGAATAAAGGCAGGAGGAGGAGGGATGCAGGCGAGAAAGCCTGATCCATCCTCAGCTCCCCTGGAAGAGAAGCAGGACTGCAGGCAGGAGGGGCAGAGGTGCAGAAAGAAGGCAAACACCTCAGAGGACCAACTAACCACCGCTCAGCTGCTCCACCCCTGCTTCCCGAACAGGCGTTCCTTCACAATCGAGGACTTTGAGATTGGGCGTCCTCTGGGCAAAGGCAAGTTTGGAAATGTGTACTTGGCTCGGGAGAAGAAAAGCCATTTCATCGTGGCGCTCAAAGTCCTCTTCAAGTCTCAGATCGAGAAGGAGGGTGTGGAGCACCAGCTGCGTAGAGAGATCGAAATCCAAGCCCATCTCCAGTACGTTCAATATCCCCTGAGCCAGGGCCCCTGCCGCCCCAACCCCACTCCTCCTCCAACCCCACCACATCTAGACTGTCTTCTCTGTAGCTGTGGCCATGCAGCCCCAATGAGCTCTCAATCCCAGCCAGAGCCTTGAATCCAGAAAATCACCTCCGGTCCCCACTTAGGACTGCCACCTGGCTTCCCCTACCTGGCCCAGAGCTGACCCAGTTTGCCCCAATGCGACCTGTCATCTTTCCCATTTCCTTAGGCCAGAATGCAGCCTGATGCCTCCTCTGTCTCCTCTCCCAGACATCCCAACATCTTGCGTCTCTACAACTATTTCTATGACCGGCGAAGGATCTACTTGATTCTGGAGTATGCCCCCCGGGGGGAGCTCTACAAGGAGCTGCAGAAGAGCCGAACTTTTGATGAGCAGCGAACAGCCACGGTCGGGGCGGGTGGGCACCTGGGGCACTGGCAGGGGCCTGGAGGTTGGGGGATGCCATTTGCAGCCTGAGGTCAGTCCTTGTCTGACTGTCTGCCATTGGCCCCCCAGATCATGGAGGAGCTGGCAGATGCTCTGACGTACTGCCATGCAAAGAAGGTGATTCACAGAGACATCAAGCCAGAGAATCTGCTCTTGGGGCTCCGGGGAGAGCTGAAGATTGCTGACTTCGGCTGGTCGGTGCATGCCCCCTCCCTGAGGTATGGTGGGCCAGAAGGCCAGCCCTGGGTATGAAGCCATTCAAAATAAAACCATTTCAGATCTTGTTACCCAGAGACATTTTGGGTTGTTCTCATGTAAATATATAGACACAGCAATATCTTTACAAAAATAGGAGACTCTGGGAGTTCCCTGCTGGTGCAGTGGTTAGGACTCCAGCTTTCACTGCAGGTGGCCCAGGTCGATCCCTGGTCGAGGGAACTAAGATCCTGCAAACCATGCAGCGTGGCCAAAAACAAAAATAGGAGTCTCAGTTTTGTTACCCAGATTTCTCACTTGAAACATTGGGACCTTCTTGCCATATCATTGAGAATACTCCCACATCATTTTTAGTGGCTTCATAGTATTGCACAGTAGAAATGTAACATGATTAAGCAACATGTGATTGATGAACATCTGAAATTCTTCCTATGATTCTAAGGTGAACGTTGCCCTCATATCTGATTTATTTTAAGGTACGGCCCTCAGTGTGGAAATGCAGAGTCAGTGTGTTAGCCCCACTCCTACCCTAAAGACCCCATCAGACCCTGGTTGGAAGACCCCTGGCACATCCTGGGGTCGGTCTGGGCTCCCTGTCAGGCTGCAGGGAAAGGAGGGAAAGTCTGGATCTGAGATCCCTGCCCACTCCCCCTCTTCCCCCGCCCCGCCCCAGGAGGAAGACAATGTGCGGCACTCTGGACTACCTGCCCCCAGAGATGATTGAGGGGCGCACGCACAATGAGAAGGTGGACCTGTGGTGCATCGGCGTGCTCTGCTACGAGCTGCTGGTGGGAAACCCACCCTTTGAGAGTGCTTCCCACAATGAGACGTACCGGCGCATTGTCAAGGTGGGAGGCTGGCCCCCGGGGTCTGGCTGGAGTTTGTGCCAGCTCAGGGGCTGGGGCAGGGAGTGGGCACACTGTTGCTGTTGATGTTAAACCCTGCTAATAGAGTGGGAAGTGGAGGCAAAAGCAGCTAGGATGAAGCCTGTCTCTCCTTCTTGCAGGTGGACCTACAGTTCCCTCCTTCTGTGCCCATGGGAGCCCAGGACCTCATCTCCAAGCTGCTCAAGCATAACCCCTCAGAACGCCTGCCGCTGGCCCAGGTCTCTGCCCACCCTTGGGTCCGAGCCCACTCTCGCAGGGTGCTGCCTCCCTCTGCCCCTCAGTCTGTCCCCTGAAATGTCCCTGTCCTTTTCTCAGTTGTGTCTGTGTCTGTATATGTGTAGTCAGGAGGAGGGGGGTCCCGAGTCTGTTTCTGCATCTGTCTTCTACCTCCTCTTTATTTAATAAAGGCTGAAGCTTTTTGTACTGATGAGTGTAGATGTTTATAGGTGGAGACTGCTGTGAAGGAAGTCATCACCTGTGGGGAGGAGGCAAGGGAGTTGCCCATGCTGGGCAGTGGGGTGGGCACTGCATCATCACCCCTGGGAACACCCCTCAGCACTGAGAGCAACCTCTCAGCTCTAACCCCATCTGGTCAGCTCCCAGCCATCCTACTTCCACATCTTTTCTTTCCCCTGCTCTGGCTCCCGGGCCTGGGGATGCTGGGGACCTGGCTCTACTCTGTTATGCCTGCACATCAGCCATCACCAACCGTCTCTACCCACCTTCTCCTATTACTCCCTCTTAGTTGACCTCTAATCTTTCCCTTTCCTGGGTCAGTCTTGCTGACCTAGGAGCAATTAAAGTTGTCTTTTTGGTTTATTTTTCTGCTCTGGTGAGGATTTAGCACAGGAGTAAATAGAAGCTGATGGTGTCTTGTTCCTGACCTAAGCTTTCACTGCTATGTATGATGCTTGCAATATGGTGCCTCCTATAGGTTTTGTTCTTTTGCTTTGGCCACCCAGAGCAGCATGCACGATCTTGAGTTTCCCTGACCAGGGACAAACCCATTCCCCTTGCAGTGGAAGCTTGGAGTCCTAACCACTGGACTGTCAGGGAAATCTCTTGCTGTAGGTTTTTGATACATGTCTTTTATTAGGTTAAGGAAGGCCTGGGCTCTTCCTAGTTCATTAAGGGTTTGGTGTTTTTTGAAGTATGAATAGGTGTTGAGTTTCACCTAGTGCTTTTTCTGCATGTTTATTTTTTGTACTTTTAAGCCATGTGGTGTAGAACATCAATAAAGTTTCTTATTTTTATTTCATCTCAGATACTCGGGCTATATTCAATTCCTAGGGCTACTGTAACAAATTACCACAAACCTGGGTGGTTTAAACAGCAGAAATGGATTCTCTGACAGTTCTGGAGGCCAGAAGTCCATGATCAAGGTGTCAGTAGCACCACTTTCCCATATATGCCTCTAGGGAAAAATCCTTCCTTGCCTTTTCCTTCTTCATGTGACTCCAGGCACTTCATGGCTTGTGGCTACATCCCTCCAAGCTCTGCTTCTGTCTTCACACAGCCTTCCTGTCTTTGCCTTTCTCTCCTCTGTCTTAAAAGAACACTAGCAATTTGATTTATGGCTCACCTAAATAATCCAGGATAATGTTATTCACAATCTGTGATTATATCTGCAAAGACCCTTTTTCCAAAAAACACTGCATTCATTGCTTCCAGAGGTTAAGACACTGACATATCTTTTAGGGGGCTACCATGCAACCCACTACATAGGTGCACAGATTAAAATAATTGAAGGACAGTATAGGGCTTAAGAAAACGAAAAACCAACAGTCTTCCCATTTCTCTCTCCCCAGAGACAAATCCTTTTACAGTTTTGCTTTGTTTTTGGTATTTACTTTGTATCTCCAAATCACATGCTTCTGTCACTACCTCTTTACATTTTCAGTTTTAGGCTTTATCATTTTCCTGATACAAGATGTAAGGATTTCATTCTTTCACTCCACTGCCACCAGAAACAAGGGCGTTTTCTGTCCCTACATCCTTCTGGTGTAGTTATAATTTTGGTTAAGATTTATTCATCTGACAATAGTTACTGAGTGCTCTCTGCAGCCCAGGTACTGTTCTAGAGGCTGAGGGGTGAGTAAACGAGAAAAAAAAATCCTCAACTCAGGAAGCTTGCAAAAAGTGGTTGCAATTGTAAACAGATTCTAAGGGGAGGCCTCACTAAAAAGATAATGTTTGAAAAACGACTTGAAGGAGGAAAAAGGTGAACATTTTTCTTTGTAGTTGTTCAGTCACTAAGTCATGTCTGACTCTTTGCAACCCCAGTGAAGAGTTTGCCTGCAGCACACCAGGCTCCTCTATCCTCCACTATCTCCCAGAGTTTGCTCAGATTCATGTCCATTGAATCCCTGATGCTATCTATCTCATCCTCTGCTACCCTCTTTTTGCTTCAGTCTTCCCCAGCATCAGAGTCTTACATCAGGTGGCCAAAGTATTGGAGCTTCAGCTTCAGCATCAGTCCTTCCAATGAATATTCAGGTCTGATTTCCTTTAGAATTGTTTGGTTTGATCTTGCAGCCCAAGGGACCCAAAGAGCCTTCCCCAGCACCACAATTCAAAACCATCAGTTCTTTGGCACTCAGCCTTCTTTATGGTCTAACTCACATCTGTGCATTACTACTGGAAAAACCATAGCTTTGACTATACGGACCTTTAATATACTTTGTGGACTTGGCCTCAAAAAAAGGGGTGGGCCGAGGGGACGACGTCCCGGGCCAAACGCCCTCTGAGCGGCCCTCAGGCCTCCGACTGTCCGAGGAGGAAGAGGCAGAGAACGTTTGGGGTGCGAGCTGCCACCCATTTGCTCTTACATTTGCAAGAGCAAATGTAAATCCTTGAGGCGGCAGCATGTCTGTCTTGTCACAGGAACAGTGAGAAGACCAGTGCCTCTATGGCAGGACCAGTGAGAAGAGAAGGAAGAGAAGAGATAAGAATGGTACCAGGGCTCTGACCTTAAGGGCTATTACCTAGTGGCAAAATCACACACCATCCTCCAAGAGGAGACACTCAAAACCTGGTGGAGGGGGCAGGAGACAAGAGAACAGAGGAGCAAATGAGAATTCTGGTTCCATCCTGATCAACTGAGGTGCGATTCAATCCCGACGGTCCAAGCAGGATATGCTACTTTCATCCCAAGAATCTCTTTTAGGAAACCCAATTCTGGTTCCCCAATTCTGGTTCGTTCTCCAGAAACGGTTACTAAGCAACAAACGTGGGCGGAAAGAGCCTAGCCCCGCCCCTGGAGGACTCAGACGTTTCAGGATCTTCAAGATCTGCCGTTTCAACTTTTCGAGAGGGCGGGGCAACGAGCGCAGCTGTTACCTCCTTCTCTCCGCCCTGCTGGCTCTCACGTGTGTTCGGTCGCTCAATGACAGCTGGTCTTCTGGGACTTCCTGGTTGTTGGGACCAATCAGAGTGCTCCTCACGTCCTGACCATTGTCAGCCCGAGGCCAATCGGCGCGCCTCTAAAACGCCCCTTAAAGGCGCCGCCAAGGCCTCCCGAGCCGGGGCGAACCAATTCCTCGGTTCCTGCCCCCAGCTGCAGTATGGAGTCGCCCCGGGGGCGGCCTGGGCCCGAGACGGACCTGCTAGCTCTGGGGGAACAGCAAGCTGCGATCTTCGGCGACGGCCCGGGCCAAACGCCCTCTGAGCGGCCCTCAGGCCTCCGACTATCCGAGGAGGAAGAGGCAGAGAACGTTGGGGGCGCGAGCTGCCACCCCAAGGCGTCCCCGAAGACTTCGAGCTGCAGCTTTGTCCACCCCCCGGAATGGGAAGCTCCGGAGGACAAGCCGGGCCGTGGAGGGACGCTTTCTGGGAAAGGGAGCCGCCTGGGGGCGCCGGATCCCGAATTCGACCCGCACGGGTCCTCCCGGCGCAAGGACCCTGAGCCGCCGGAGGACAAGCCTGAATCCGAGAGGGTCTGCCGTCGAGGGAGCCCTGTAGGCGGCGGGATGGATGTTGAGCAGAAGGAAGACGACGACGAGGTGGCGGCAGCCGGCAGGGGTGGCCGTTCGTTTTCCAGCCGCCTTCAGGACAGCCGCAGCTTGGACGGGTTGAGCGGGGCGTGCGGTGGCCCCGCGTCTTCAGGGGGTGCAGAATCTGGCGCAGGCGGCGGGCGGCGCGCCACTATCTCAAGCCCCCTGGAGCTCGAAGGCACGGTGAGCCGCCATGGCGACCTCACCCACTTTGTCGCGAACAACCTGCAACTCAAGATCCGTCTGAGCGGCGCCCCTCAACCTCCGCCCCCTGTCCCTATGCGGCCCTGTTTAGCGCCCACACCCACTCCGGCCATCCCTCCCATCGACCCCGACGTGCTGCGGGACCTGGAGCGGCTGAGTCGGGAGCTGGGTGGCAGGGTGGACCGTCTGCTTCGCGGGCTGGGAGGTGCGGTGCAGGAGCTGACAGCTCTGAGCGTGGGCTGCATCCAAACCTACCGCGATGCAGTGGACTCTCTAGGCGAAGCTGTGGACATGAGCATCAAGGGCATGTACACCCTGCTGGCGCGCTGTGAAGAACTGGAGCGGGCTCTGCAACCGGTTCAGGGACTGGCGCGCCAAGTCCGGGATATCCGACGCACCTTGGAGGTGTTGGAGGCCCTGTGCAAGTGACTGGGAAGGCAGGAGAGGCCTGGCAACGCCAGGGACCAGCAGGATCCTTAAGGACTCTTAAAGGAGCCCTGGTGGGACCTGCCTGCTGAGAGGAGGGAGGCCTATATATGGGAGGTTCTTCCAGATACGTTTAGCAGGCCGGCGACCATTCGCTGGGCCTTATGCAGGTGTATATGGGGAAGTTCTAAAGGCTCTCCTGGTGGGAGGGTATGATGCTCTGCTTCTGTTCAGTTGGCGATCTGCAGCTACCTTGTTCTCCCAACTCTCTTCCCCAGTTAGCGCACCATCTCTGGAAACCAGGGGCTTTAGTTCTGGGCTTGGGAGATGTGACTGTCATATGTTATCAAGAAAGGAGAACAGAGGAGGCCCCAGCCCCCACTGTGGCCACTCTGACCTCCAGTAGTCACATCTCAGGTGCCAGGGCCTGTGGGAGCTTGTGTAGTCAAAGACCACACACCACGCAGACAAGGACGCATAGTTGCATATGGATAACCTCCTGCTTCTGCCCTCTGGCCCTCTACCGTCCCATTTCCCCAGTCATAACCTGGGCGGAGTTAGAAGGAATGTATTGCATGGTAGAGGAGGTGCGTTCGGACGGGTCTCTCTGCTCTCAGGGTTCAGATAGAATTGTTGCTGGTTTTGAAGCCCACCTGTTGTGGAATGTTCTAATCAGTTTTGGCTTTCTGAGTTTTTGTGGAATTAAAGTGCTGCTGCTGCTAAGGCTGAGGCTGTGTCTGTGTGGGGTTACAGGGATTGATGAACCAAAGTAATGGGAATGAGGGTCAGTCTTTTCGTAGAGTTTTCTTGGGGCTGGTGCTGGGAGTGGGGTGGGGGTCTCAGGCCACATGTGGAAGGATATGGTTCCTGCTCCTAAACAGCAGATCTGAGGAAAGGTAAGACACAGGTATGGGCTGAGAGATACAGTAAAAGCAGAATCAGAAGCAAGAAGATCTTAGAAGAAAAAAGGGAGGAAGGGTTGTCTTCTCAGTTCCTGAAGTGGACAGGCAGGGACTGGGCAAACTGGACATCTGTGCTCTAGAGAAAGACTGGAAACCTAGCTCCATTCTTGACCCCATTTCTCACACTCTGCTGATCAGTGCCCTATGAATGGTCTAGGACAATTCCTGGCCGCCTTCCGTTTACAGTCATAGTAAATTCCAGAAGCTCCCGATTTGGTGAGATTTAGAAACAGATCACAATACAGATCCAGTTCCGTTAAACTTTCCTCCTCTAACTCAAGACACTAGGTCTTTGGGCTGAATTTAAACACGTTATTCCTCGCCTCGAGATGTGAAAAGTTCCGGAATTGGAAATACTGCTCCACACACCTTCCCTAACAACAAGAAATTGACAGTAAATTCTTTAAAAGAAGACCGTAGTTCTGGCCCGTACGGGGATCGAACCCGCGACCTTGGCGTTATTAGCACCACGCTCTAACCAACTGAGCTAACCGGCCAGCTGACGATAAATGTTCTCAATATGAATCTATGTAAAATACAAATTACTAATCGGTCCTATCTGTGAGAAAATCTCAAAACGGGTAAGCTTATTTGGGAAAACAGGGAAACAGACTACGAAAACGGAATCACTTATCATTTAGGGAAGTAAAAGCGAAGCCAAAATAGTGGCAAGCACAGATAATGCAAGTGCTTGACTGGCAGGTCGCCGTGCCAACATAGAGCGCAAGACTGACAGCATGCACTTAGCGTTGAGGTGCACAACCGGAAATAGAAAAGGCCGTCTGATAGCAACCGGTAGACTCCCGAAGAGATGTGGAAAATTATATATAAGCTAGAAGCCTACGACTCTTTCCTAGAAGCGTAAAAACAACTTATGCCTCGGGAGGCACCGCTGGGGTTCGAACCCAGGATCTCCTGTTTACTAGACAGGCGCTTTAACCAACTAAGCCACGGCGCCCCACGCATACACCTCCCAGCCTCGTTTCCCTGGCCAGGTCAGTTCTAGGTTAGGTGAATGAATGCCGGGGTACCTTTCTAATTTTCGGGCATACTGGAAAACAAGATACAAGGTGCGAAATCCGCGCCTGTAAACGGGATAGGTTGAAAGGATGACACAGAAATTGAATCCTGGCACACAGAAAGTTATAAAATATAAAGGCAGCCGCGGAATCGCAGGCCGACGAGGATGGGATTCGAACCCACGCGTGCAGAGCACAATGGATTAGCAGTCCATCGCCTTAACCACTCGGCCACCTCGTCCACGGGAAAACAGTTTAGGATCTCCTCTCTGGGGTCCGGATTCTTCCTTCTCGGAGAAAGCGTGAACCTAACTACGTCGTGTAGGGATGGTGTCCCGAGGGATCCCGCCCGGCACCGCGAGGACGACTCGCACGGCTCTGGCTTCCGAGCGATATTCTAGCCTGCGCGAGCACCCGCCTCGGCGTTGGATTTCCGGGGCATGCGTCACTCCTCAGGAGCCCCGCTATCCGCTTAGATTTACAGTCCCCGGATCTGCAGCAAAAGCTATCGCGATATCTAGGAGCTCCCCCGACGGGGCGGCTCGAGACTTGGAGCCAGGGACCCTCCCCTTCCGGCCCCTATGAAGTGTTTCTTCACTAATCTGCGGGATGGGACCTCAACAGCGTTGCAAATAAGGAGAATAAATAAAAGCTACCCGAGCTCTAGAAAAGCGAACGCTGACCCCGACGTGATTTGAACACGCAACCTTCTGATCTGGAGTCAGACGCGCTACCGTTGCGCCACGAGGTCGGCCGGCCACGGGGGTGGACAGGTCTCCCCATGACTGGACGGTGAGGCGGCCGGGTCTGGCGATCGAGGTGCTGAGGGCCTTCTGGAACTTCTAAAAACTCCCGGTGTGGTGTTTGCCCTCTCCCTCCGGCCTCGTAGGACCAGCAGGGCCCGCCACCCGCAGGGCAGCGGCTTTGTGGGCTCCGGGTTCCTCGGTGCCCCGACCTCGTCGCCGCCCTCCTGCAGACCATAAGGTGGCCCTGAGCTGGTTCCCTGGGGGTACCCAGAGCTCACAGCCCAGCGGGGACGGACTGGCACAGAAACGTGCGGGAGGACTGGGAATACCAGGCCGAAGGTGATGGAAGCACGTGTGGGGGACAGAGCTTAGCTTTTCCAGCCGTGCGTCCCCTCCCGGGCTGCAGTTAACAGCCGCCTGCGGAGCCTTCCAGATAGCTACTCACAGGCCCCAAATTTGGAGTTTCTGGTTTAAAGATCCAGAGTAGAATCTTGGCATCGGTAATTTTGTCACTTTTGACGATTCTGAGCAATCCCTCACCTACAATGAAATGCACAGATCTTAAGTGTTTATTTTGATGAGTTTTGAAGAATTCAGCCCACAACCCTTTCA
This sequence comes from Budorcas taxicolor, assembly GCF_023091745.1. Lineage (NCBI taxonomy): Eukaryota > Metazoa > Chordata > Mammalia > Artiodactyla > Bovidae > Budorcas > Budorcas taxicolor. Next base: position 27,648,323 of record NC_068928.1, on the reverse strand, counting down.
AGATAGAAGACATCTTCATCCTACAAGGTTCTTTCTTATCCTTTCCGAGTCGATCACCGCCCCTCCCCACCCCTCCACCCCCGCCCTTCACCCTTCACAGAGGCAACCACTGTTCTGATTTCCTTTGACATAAATATCTGTACCTGTTAAAGCTCCCCAGGTGAGACCAGGCTGGAAACTTATAAAGAGGAATACCGGAAGCTGGAAGAACCCACACCCACCCCCATCCAGACACACACACATTTGCTCATTTGCTTCTTGAAGGGTGAAAGAAGTTCAAGGGTCCAATACCGCCAAAGAAAGTTATCAGGGACTACAGACAAGTCAAAGCCCGCGGAGAAGCCTGACCTTAACTGACTGCGCAATATCCTTTAAGAGCCTTCTCCCTTGGTTGTCATGACACTGCTGTCTGCTGGCTTTCCCTTATCTTACCGTCCCCCTCCCTCCAGTCTCTTGTTTTGTCCTTTTTTCCTAGGAGTTCTGTCTTCTTTCTTTATGCTACACACCTTTCCTGGAGTAAACCCTTCCCTGGAGTCAGCCATCACTTGTGTGCTGAGGGCTCCTGAATCCTGCTCCCACCTCTGGATTCAGTCTAGTGTCTGCTGGACACCTTCACTTGACCCTGTCATCCTTCGGAAACCTCCCATCTCAGGTGGGACTCAAACCCACAGTCTCCCAGCTGAAACAGTACACCTCCTGTCAGGACTTAGGAAGCTGAGGTTCTTTATGTCTCCGCATAGAAGGAATTCAGGGAGAGGCAAAGAGATAGGTAAGAAGTAGATCTATTGAGAGAGACATGGCATGAGTTTGAGTAGGCTCTAGGGCCTGGCGTGCTGCAAAGAGTCGGACATGGCTGAGCGACTGAACTGAACACACTCCATAAAAAGTGTGGGCCATCTCTGAAAGAGCACTGGGAAATATAATGCCAAGTCACTTTAGTCGTGTCCAACTCTGTGCAACCCCATAGACAGAAGCCCACCAGGCTCCCCGGTCACTAGGACTCTCCAGGCAAGAACACTGGAGTATAAGGTGGTTAGTTTTTATGGGCTGAGTAATTTCAGAGGGTAACAGTTGGGAGGATTATTCCAACTACTTAGGGAAGGGGTGAGGATTTCCAGAAATTGGGCCACTGCCCCCCTTTTTGGCCTTTTATGGTCTGCCTCAGAAGCGTCATGGTGCCTGTGGGTGTGTCCTTCAACATGTTAATATATAGGATGGGCATGTAATAAGGTTTAAGGTCTACTGGAAGTTGAATCTTCTGCCATCTTGGGCTTGAACGGTTCTAACCATTTTTCTCTCTTATCCAGTTCTCAGTAGCTGTGTCATTCTTTCAAACATTGTACCCTGTCCCCTTCCCTCTTGTCTCATTTCCTTGCCAGTCTTCTGCACTCCTAGTTAGAGGCCAAGTTGAGGCTTGGATTCATCTTGACTCTCCCCCCTTCCTCGTTTCCCATTTCTAGTCACCAAGTTCACTCAGTTTCATTTCCTTCATAATTCTCCTGTTAGCCCTCATTCCCTATTCCCACTGCCATCTCACTGGATGACTGTAGTAGACTCCTCCCTAATGTCTGTCTCCAGAATAGTCAAAGAGAATCATCTTTTAAAATGCTAACATGATTCCATCATGCTGTGGCTTAAAATCAATGCCCCATTGAAACTGCACAACTCAGATGGGATTCGAACCCAGCCAAAACTGACTGAGACTTGAACCCTTGGGTTAGGACTCGAACCCACTGTCTTTTAGTTAAAATTGCTCACCTGGTATGAAAAACTGATGGGAAATGTGACAATGGTTGCTTCAGTCTGCCTACTCCTGAACCCGATGCTCAGATTGAACACCAGAAAAAGAGAGACAAGCAAACGTGGTGTGCTACCTGTTAAAAGCCCAAGGCACTAGTCATATACATTTTCAAGACAAAGAACCCTACATCAAAATGCCATACTGATAATTTACATAAGGTTTACCAAGGTGTATAGTCCAAGTAAGCATGTACAAAGTGAGCAACAAGTCACCATGACTCCTGACCCTCTACAGAGTTGGGAAAGAATGCTATTCTTTTAAGTTTTAAGAAGTAACAACAAAAAGAAGTTACACTGCTAGCATTAGAAGAAAGGGGGGAAAATTTATCTGTATAGTTGAGCAGTCACTCCCATCTGGTTAATATGTAACGTAGGTGTACACTACACGTTAGGGAGGGAGGGATGAGGCCAAACAAACACACAGAGAGAATTTTATGTTCAGTTTTTCTTGTCCTGCCTTTAAATATAAATGTTGCTTTATCACCATAGTGAGGGATTTCAAGGCTAAGGTAGCTACATAACAAACTACTTCTTTAGTTTGCTACCCCAAGCACAAACCCCTCTGTTAATTCTTCACAAACAATATTTGTCAAAAAACAACATATAAACAGCCTCCTTTGGTCTCTTTGGTGGTCCTTTTTCTGTGAGATTTCCCTGTGTATGAATTAAATTGGATTTTTTTTCTCCTATCAATCTATCTTATGTCAATTTAATTATTAGATCAGCTAAAAGAACTCAAGACAGGGGGGTGAAAATGTCCTCCGCTTGGACAGAACTATTTGGTGATGTCTGGGATTTGCTTCAAAATAATCCAGTGAGACTGGGAGGCAGAGTATAGCTGAAACAAGGTTGGCCATGTGTTGGTAACTGCTGAAACAGAATGGTAGGCTTCAAAAGGGGTCATTACCTTTTGAATGAAAAATACTTTACCTTTACATACAATATGTTTGAATGTTTCTGACTTAAAAAACGCTTTTCTAAATTATCTTAACGCCAGTTCAAATGTTGGAACACGTGAGTTCCTGCCCTGGCAATACTACCTGTGGCCACAAGGTGGCTCCAAAACTATCTTTGGTGAGTGTGGAGCAGGCTTCTTTGAACCAAAGACAGGGAAAGTGACAGGACTGCTGTTTACCAATTCACAAAGTGAACTTTATCTCCCGGTTCTTACTATCTATAGGTCCCCAGGCAGGAAGGCTGTTATGCGCAGAATGCCCCAGACTTCAAACTGCTGGATCCCAAAATCTAACAGTCATCCTTGACCCCTTCCTTCTCTCACCCACACACATTCCCATGTTTAGACTTTATCTTCTAAGATTGTAGATTTCTTCCACTTCACTCCACCTCTTTCACTCCAATACTATTGACTCTGTTATCTTGGCTAGAGACCTTATTCAAATTTTACCAATTTTCCCACTAATGTCCTTTATAATAAATTTTATTTTTCTGATCCAGGATCCATTAGGATCACACATTAAATTTTAAATTTGTCACACCATTTTAAAAAGCATTTTATTTAAGTGTAGTTGTTTGACAATGTTGTGTTAATTTCTACTGTAAAGCAACATGATTCAGATATAAAGAATATGTATCTTTTCCATTATGACTTATCATATGGCATTGAATATAGTTTCCCATGCTATACAGCAGGACCTTGTTGTTTATCCATTGTTGTTATATCTCTTTGTCTTTCATGAACTTGAGGAAACATCTTTTGACTATCTCTTTGACATCTGAAATTTTTCACACACTGGTTTAGAAAAAGGAAATCCATTTAGTACATTGGGGACCTGCAAGAGAGAAAAGCATTTTCTCTCAGTTATGACCACATTTCCTAAAATGAAGTTTTAAGAACAAATGATCTATTTTCAAAGAAAATTCCCTTGATCACATTGTTCTAATATTTCCCTTAAAATTTTTATTTATTACAACTTTTACCGTGCAGATTTATTATTTGTTGACATGTTTGTTGTCAATCTCTCTGACCCCAGGAAGGTAGAGACTTCTGCTTTGTTCCTCAAGGATATGAGCCCTTCACAGTGCCTGGGACTTATTTGTTGAATGAATGAATGAATGAGGAAATTAAAAAATGTCTCTTGGGCTTGTAGTTTAGACCTGTCTAAGAGGCACTGAGATGGAGAGTAGTAATAAAAGAAGTGTTCACATATTGAGATATAGGGAAGTCATTCTGGCTTAAACATTACACAACTTGAATTTATCCTAAGTTATTAGCCTGTTTGTGGTCTATCAAACACACGCTGTACATCTGCTTTAATTATTTAAAGGAAAGGGCACGCTGACCAGAAGTAAAAAATGCCCATGTTAAAAATAAAGATTAAACGCCTCTCTTCCTGGGACACCCTCGATGTGATTATGAGAGATGCTTTCCAGGTGCCAAGGCCATGCTGACCTGCTGTGTATTAATCATCCGGTCCTTAAAAAAGAAAAACAAGAAGAAATGTAACCCTGACTTGTATAAAGTTCTTTGTTCTTACAAGATGCAAAACTGCACTGAAAAAGATGCTTCGCTGGGGCAGTTTCTCAGAGTAATCGGGGAAAGGAGCTTCCAGGCTACGCCTTAGTTTGGCTCAAATAAAACTGTTTTCTATTCTTATTATGGATTATCCATTATTATTCTTGGGAGATGATCTGGTAAGAGGGTCGGGGGGGTGGGGGGGGGCCTGGAAGTTGTGACTTGACTGTTAGCCGTGAACTCCGGCGAGAACTTTCCGTTCTACAGGAATCACCTTTAAGGGCCGAAGGTCCGTGAGGTCCCAATCGTGAGAAATGCTTGGACTATAGCTTGGCAAAGAGACTATGCTGGTCACACCTCTAAGAGATAAGGAAATCGTAGACTCTGAATTTCCGCCTTCGAGTATTGCCTCCCAGGGACGCGGGGTTTCATTCTCTTCCTCCACTCCCTTTTCTGGTCCCGTATGTCCACTTCTTCCCGCAACACGCCTCTCATCCACACCCTAGTTCAGGAGAGGGGCTCTCTTCTGTACTCTGCAAATCCCTCACCAATCTGAGCGAGCTGGGTGGGTGGTTGGGTGGGGAATCAGAATCAAGGAAAGTTCAGGTATACGGTCCGCCAACAACCAGGGGCTCCGGGGCAATAAAGGGGCATCCACCTCTCCAATTTCGGCCTAGGTCAAGGAGAAGCTACACGGATGCGGAGGATGGAAGAAAAGAGAGTGGCCAGGGCTCGGGCATGTTGACGCCCTAAGGCTGGAGTGGTGGTGACAGTGGTGTCCGGAGGGTCATCTTGGGCAAAGTAGCAGGGGCTGGGGGCCAGGCCGCTCCCGGCATGGGGATACCGGGAGGAGCGAGTGTCCGAATTTCCGTTCGCCAGTGCTGTGTGGGCAGACTCGGCAATGGGGGGCCGCGCCACAACACACTCTCAGGCTGTGCAGACAACTCGTCTGCACGCGAGAAGGCCGGCGGCTCGATTCTCCGCATCCGGTCGGGATCTGCACAGGTATTGTGGACCCGGAACAACCTTTCCCAGAGGGCCGGAGGCGGCGCGATTATTTGCCGCTCTCGCGAGACTTTCAGAGGTCCCGTCGGAGCCAACGTTTTTGCGGTTACCAAGGCAACTGAGCGGTGCCAGCGTAAGCGGGAAAGCGGCGTACGTCGAATTTTTGTCTGCTAGCTTGGGAGACTTGAGGAGTGACCCTCCTTGAGCTTCCAGCCCCAGAGACAAACGGCCTCTGCTCCAGGCGGTACCTCTTCCATGGGCCGGATCTCAGGGCTCGTGCCCTCTCGCTTTCTGACGCTCCTGGCGCATCTGGTGGTCGTCATCACCTTATTCTGGTCCAGGGTAAGACCCATGGCCCTCTTCTCGTTCCTCCTTCCAATTTGGGGTGGTCCCAGCCCCACTCCACCCTTTCTCTCCCGGGGCCTTACACGGTGGGGTCTTCCCATACCCAGCCGCCAGACCCTCTTTCAACTTCTCTTTCTTTCTGCCCTGCTCCCTAGGACAGCAACATCCAGGCCTGCCTGCCTCTCAGATTCACCCCTGAAGAGTATGAGAAGCAGGACATTCAGTGAGCATGTGGGACAGGGTGGGCAGAATTAGGCAGTAGAGGGAGTGAAGGGGTCTTAGAAAAAGTTCAGAAGGCCTAAGCCACTTCCTTCTTTTCTGCAGGCTGGTGGCAGCGCTCTCTGTCACCCTAGCTCTCTTTGCAGTGGAGCTGGCTGGTTTCTTCTTAGGAGTTTCCATGTTCAACAGCACCCAGAGCCTCATCTGTATCCTTTGTACGTGTACTCCTTTCCTCCTCGGCCCTTGTCCACCATAACGCCCTTCAGCCACTTAACTAGGCCTTTCTGGCACAATGGTGTGTGCTCTAGCAGGCAAACAGAATCCCTCCTGTGGAGAGATGTTAGGCAATGTGGAAGATTTAATACAATCTCTGATCACTTTTTGAGCTCCTGCTACTCACCAGGCACTGGAGATCTCAAGATGGGAGTACAACAGTTTTCTATCTTGAGGAAGAGGCAGATACACAGACATCTGCAATTCAGTGTGATAAGCACGGGTGCCATCAGATGTTAAGATACAAAGCACTATGGGAACGCCGAAGAGACAAAGGAAGTGAGGAAGATGGATCAGGGAAGGCTCTCAACACCAGGGTACTGGAGAGTGATCCCAGCAGTGTATTGTGTCACTGTGAGCATGTCTGTGTGCTTGGAGTAGATCAGGAGTCTACTACTTCACCTGAAGGATCCAAACTAGATATGGGATGGAGGTAGCTTGGTTTCCCAACAGGGCAGGCTCAGCTCTGGCCTCTACACATGGCCATCCTAAAACCCAAAAGTCTGGGCTGCTGGCTCTGGCCTTTGCAGTGTGGTAAAGGGAGCAAGAGATGCCTTGCTCATCAGGAGCTGATTGTGAATGCAGATGCCAGGCCCATCACTGGCCTTTTCTGGCTCATCACTACCTGTTGACCCAAAGGCTTTCCTTGACTCTGGTGTATTCCCAAGCCATCGGGGCTCACTGTAGTGCATCTGTGGCCCTATCCTTCTTCATATTTGAGCGTTGGGAGTGCACCACGTATTGGTACATTTTTGTCTTTTGCAGGTATGGTAGCACCTAATGTTTGAGGATGGGGAAGGGAGGTTTACTTTAAATCTGAAGATTCCCCTACCCAGCCCTTTATTCCATGTGTAACATACCAGATCCACTCAACATTCCAGAGTCTTTTTGAAGTCCTCCACTCCTACACTTCAGGGGGTGGGGGGTGGGGTCGCTGGCTTGGGGATCTGGGTATTTTTATTAGAAGAAACTCTGAACCCATCACCTGCCTTCCTCAGTGCCCTCCCAGCTGTCACCGAAATAACATTATTCATCAGCGTCTTTGGCCTGAAAAAGAAACCTTTCTGATATCTTCGCGACTGGAAGTAGGGATGAAGGCTGAAGGAGTGAAGGACCACTCACCCTTCCTGGAAGAGGAAGGCTTCAGCCCTCCTTCTAACACTGCATTTGGTGAAGGATGTCAGTGTTAGGGTAATTATCTCTCGAGTCTGGGATTATCTGTGTTTTGTTTACAGTCCTTTGTAATAAAATATATTTTAGGGTAAGATCAAACTTACAGGAATTCCTGCAGGAATTCCCTGGCTGTCCAGTGGTTAGGACCCCACGCCTCCACTGCAGCGGGTTCAGTCCCTGGTGGGTGGAGCAACCAAGATCCTGAATGCTAGGCAGCGTGGCCAAAAAAAAAAAAAGAAAGAAATCAAGACAAAAATTTCAGGAGAAAATTGGGGTGGCCAAACTACTATAGAAACGGAAGGCTGTTTTCCAGCCTTGCACTGTAAGACACTAAATGTCGCTTCTATTCTAGTTATTACGGTAGATTTCTGACGGAAGGGAGTGGGCGGAGATATGTAAATAAGGTTATGCTTTAGGGTAGTACCTCGAGCTCTTTAAGTGAGTGAAGCATTCTGGGAGGGATTAGCGTGTGCTTTTTGACAGCCAAATGGAAAAATATATTTTAAAACATCTGCAAATAAATTGAACAACAGAAGTGGAAGAACCTGGATAGCTTTAGATTGCTCGAACTGACCTGTCGTTTACTCACCCTCCCTGTTAGCGGAGTCTTATTACCGGAGTACGGAATATTGCAGTCCTCTCGGCATCGTCAGGTAGGATAATCCTTACCTGTTCCTCCTTTTGGAGGGCAGAATAGAACATGATGATTGGAGTTCGCATGATTCGTGATTAACGGCTCTGCGTAATCAGGACTTGCAACACCCTGATTGCTCCTATCTGATTCTTCCTGGCGATCCGTGATATTAATGTACTTTACGATTAGATTGAGTTTTTGCTACTGTCTCCTTAGTTGTACTTGAAGTAGCGTCGGACACGACTGAGCGACTTCGCTTTCACTTTTTCACCATGCGTTGGAGAAGGCAATAGCAACCCACTCCAGTGCTCTTGTCTGGAGAATCCTAGGGACCGGGGTGCCTGTTGGGTTGCCGTGTATGGGGTCGCACAGAGTCGGACACGACTGAAGCGATTTAGCAGCAGGAGCAGCAGCAGTGTTGGTTCTAATAGTATCTGTAAGGTTTGGGGTGTGGTTTTTTTTTTTTTTCTTCCTGTGAGGGTGTTTGGTTTGGATATGTTTGTGTAGAGTACGGTTTGTAAGTTTGTTTTTTAAACTCTTGTGATACTTAGTTTCGTGGTTGATTTGTTAAAGTCACTTAATCCTGTCTGAATGGATTTCTTCAGGCCTGAGTCTTGGAGTGGATAACCGTTTCCTTTTTTCAGGGGTTCTTTCCCAACGCCAGGGACCCAAACCACGATTCGTTTCCTTGCATGAATCCGATTCGTTTCTTTGCATGAATCCCAATTTGCTAGCTAGTATTTTTTTTCCCTTAATTTCATGAAGCCTACCCGAGGGGACGTTCTGTGTACCTCCGATTTTCCAAAAAGTGGTTCTTTTAATGTCTGTCACATTTGGTGTCATGAATGAATGCCTGTCAAAACTTCTCTCTTGCCATGCCAGGAAGGGTCACGTGCTAAAGGGTAGACGTCCCTGGTATTTGGGGAGCCCAGCCCAGAAACCTAGCAAAGGTTACCTGTTTACTCAGTGTCTGATTAGAACACCCACCCTAGTTTCTGTCTGGTAGCCCCTGGCTAGAACATGTTCGAAAGAAAGTTACTGAAACACACTATTTGGCATTAGAGAAGAGTCTAAAGTTCTGCCTTGTCACAGGTTAAGTGTTCTCACAGGGGCACATTTTTTTTTAGGAAAGATTCAGTGTAGAGGTTTTAATCTATACTTTTTAGTCCTAAATGGTGGAGCCCAGGCCATTCTAAATAAGCAAAAGTCATCAAAGGAGATCTTTTCTGGTGGAGCCTCCTCAAGTGATGCTTTCTGTCTCTGCACACAGCCCTTCTTCGTGAGTATTCACTCCGAGAATACTTATTCAGCACTTACTATACACTATATAGTGGGTACCCAGGGAATAGATGTGAATATGACCTATACTCGGCCTGGGCCATCACAGATATTATAACTCAGGAAGACAACAATCTCTGGTACTCCCAGAGTACTTTAATAACAAATTATGATAAATGTTTCAAACTCGACTTGCAGATGGAATGGAGTAGGGATAACCTGCCCCAGGTGTCAGAAATGTTGCTCCTACAGGAGCAGTTTGAGTGAGGCCTTGGAGTGTGGCTGAAGCAGAGAGTTAGAGGAGCAGATTATCCAGGAGGCAAGAAAGGTGGATATTGCCGGTCATGGTTACAGGCTTGACCAGGAGACCATGGTTACATCCCATGACAGCCTGACTTTCACCACACCCAGTGGTGTGCTTATGACTTGTGAAAGCTGTTGGTTTTTCCAGAAAAATTATGGGCTGATTGTTAAAAACAGCTATATCAAAAATTTAATATGTAACCTTGCAACTAAATAAATAATATTTCTAAAACAGAGGGGGATTTCCCTGGCTGTCCAGTGGTTAAGACCTAAAAAAAAAGACAACAAACAAACCAGAAAAACAGTAAGAAATACTCATCACTTCCTGGTTATTTTATAAATTTGCTATTATATGGTTTTGAGGTTGTTTGCATTTATGGTATCTGTATGGTGAGAATACTATGAAATGATGTACTGCTTTGTATCTCTTTCCAATTTATTTAGTGACATTAAGTTAGTAATTTGAAACTGGCCTAAGTGGGAGTATTTATACTCCCAAAATTGGCAAATGCTACATATCAGGCTTTGCTGATTGTCTAGGTTTTAAAAAGTGATGGAGAAAATGTTAAATAATGCAGGTTAAGTCTTTAAGTGTCATGTCTGTAACTGTTATACTACAAATATTACACACACAAAGCAATGAAGTATTCCCCCAGGATTTGAAAACTTATCAGCAAAGAATCACTCAAGTCATTGAGGAACCTGTGAAGTCTCAACATATCTTCAGTGTTTCATTTTTATCTTAATCAAAAATGTAAATAAAAAGACCAACCAATGTTTATGTTAGAACTATCCTTGTATTAATACTTATGATATAATTCCATTTATGAAATTATGGATACAAGAATAGAATTTACAATAAAAAATATTGTATATTTTATTTGCAGATTCTGTTACACATTCTTTATATCAGCAAAATTTATAATAAACTTATGTACACATTTGAATGCATACTTTTCTTGGAGAGTGGGTTGTTAAACATTTACCAGTACTTTCTTGCTCCTCCAATCCTAAGAAATCGTTCATCATCAGTGAGTTCCTTGTTCCTAAATCCAGAGGTTCTTTCCAGACTTTGGCTCAACCTGTTTTCTATATGTTGACCATTACCCTCATTTGAAAGTTGTTCTCCCTTCCTTTCCGAAAATTAGTTCCCCTTGCTTACCTCCAACTATTCTGGCTGCTCCTTCTTAGACTCAGCTAATGAATATTGATTGAAAACCCACAGCTGGCCAGCCACTGAGGACACATTATAGGGTTGTCTCCTCCCTTTCCCCCGTAAATGTTGGTGGTCACTCCTCCTTGGGGACTTCATCCACCTCTTATCTTCAAACATCACCTAGATGGTGCTGGTTTCCATGGCTTGGCTCTGTTCTGTGAGCCCTAGCCGGGGGCAGAGACCGGAAGTGAGCTATGGAGTGGTGTAAAGTATACCTGCTCTCCTCCAAGGTTATGTGATGGCCAGTAAGTCACTTAACCGCTTTGTGCCTCGATTTCTTCATCCACTTCAACTATGTATCTCTTAGTCAACACCAGACGCTTTGCCAGTTAGCATCAAAAATAGGTTTTCATTTTATTGTGAAATTAGTGGCTTGTTAATCAGCATAAGCCAATCATGAAGAAACAAATACTGCTGGATTCTACTTATATGAGGTTCCAAGAGTTGGCTCAAATTCATAGGGATGGACGGAGAAGGCAATGGCACCCCACGCCAGTACTCTTGCCTGGACTATCCCATGGATGGAGGAGCCTGGTAGGCTGCAGTCCATGCGGTCGCTAAGAGTCAGACATGACTGAGCGACTTCACTTTCACTTTTCGCTTTCATGCATTGGAGAAGGAAATGGCAACCCACTCCAGTGTTCTTGCCTGGAGAATCCCAGGGACAGGGGAGCCTGGTGGGCTGCCGTCTATGGGGTGGCACAGAGTCGGACACGACTGAAGTGACTTAGCAGCAGCAGCACATAGGGATGGAATGTAATAGAATGGTGCTTGCCAAGGTTGTGGCAGGTGAGGGGGGAGGGAGGTGAGGAAAATGAGTTGTTAATGAGTAGTGTTTCAGTTTCACAAGGTGATAAGTGTTCTGGAGATTAGTTGTATGATGATATGAATATACTTAACACTACCGAATTGAACAGTTAAAGATGGTTAAAATGGAGTCTTCCCTAGCAGTCCTGTGGTTAAGACTTGCCTTTCCAATGCAGGGGTATGAGTTTGACTCCTGGTCAGGGAGCTAAGATCCCACCTGTCTTGTGGCCAAAAAAACCAAAACATAAAACAGAAGCAATATTGTAACAAATTCAATGGCTTTAAAAATGGTCCAAATTAAAAAAAAAAAAACTTTAAAAAAAGTTTAAAAAAATGTTTAAGATGGTAAGTTTTATGTTATGTATTTTTTATGATTTAAAAGTTAAAAAAAAAAAAAGATCAGTGGGGAAAGGGATTAGTCAATAAAGTTTATTAGGGATTTCCCTTGTGGTTCAGTGGTTGAGAATCCACCTTCCAAGGCAGGGGGATGCTGGTTCCAAAACTAAGCCCATGCTGGCAACTAGAGGAAAGCTCACATGCCACACCAAAACCCAGTGCAGAAAAAGTAAAAGGCAAGGAAAAAAGAGTTTATAAGAACTGAGTAGCCTTTTGGGGAAAATATGGATCAATACATTATACCAATATGAATGATAGATCAAAGGTTACAGTTTGAAAAATAAAACCAAAAAGCACTTAAAGAAACCTTGACATTTCTAACCTTTTTATTTTAAATAACTTTAGATCACAGAAGACCTTCAAAAATAATACAGATTTGCCATATACCCTTCACCCAACTTCTCCAAATATTGACACCTTGCATAGCTATGGTTATAATTAGGGAACAAGGAAGTTAGTGTTGATACAATACTAGTAACTAATCTGCAAGTCTTATTTGAATTTTTCCAGTTTTCCTGTTGATGCTTTTTTTTTTTTTTTTTCCTGATTCTGGGTGTAATCCAGGATTTCACATTGCATTTAGTTGTCACGTCTCCTTAGGCTTTTCCAATCTGAGACAATCCTTTGGTTTTTTTTTTTGTTTTGTTTTTGTTTTCCCTCTCATGATTTTGACACATCTGTAGAGTACTATTGAGTCACTTTGCAGACTGCCTCTCAGTTTGGATTTTTCCAATGTGTTCTCATGGTTAGATTGAGGTTATGCATTTTTGGTAAGAATACCACAGAAGTAAATAGTTTGGAGTGAGGAAGACTTCAACAAAATTCAAGAGTCATAAAATATTGATATATTTAAATATATATTTAAAATGTTAAAAGTATGTATGGTAAAAAAATAAAAGTTTAAAGGTAAATGGCAGTCTAAAGGAAGATATTTATAACTCATATTAGAAAGAGCTAAATTTGATACGCAAAAATGTCCTGCAAATCTATAAGAAAAATAACAACTCAATAAAAATGTACAAAAAATTAGGTAGACATTTCACAGAAAAGGAAAGACAAAGAACTCTCAAGTATGTGAAGAGATACCTGACTTTTTTTACCACACGAGAAATGCAGATCATGCTTAACTTACGTCATCAATGACCAAAAAAATTTCATAGAGCTGAAGAGGGCATTGGCTTTAAGTAAACAGGCCTCATCTGTTTGTTAGTGAGAGTAACAATTGGTAACACAACCCCATACCCTAGTGCCTCTCACCTTCTGAGATGGCCCACACTCTGCGTAATGAGTGTGTAGCTCCCTGAATAAAACTTTCATTTAAAAAAACAAAACAAAACAAAACACATCTACCTGAGATCAATTTGCCAATATTCCATCAAAATCACCATCACAAAGACTTAGGATTTACCCTTTGTAGGTCTACAAAGACTAAGACCTACCCTTTGACCTAGGATTTTCACATCTAGAAACTAGCCCTTCACATTTGCACACAGGTAGAATGGGAATGTGTATATTATTCCTTGCAGCTTTGCTTGTATGGCAAAAGATTGGAAACAAATGTCTGTCAACAGGGGATTGGTATCATTAACATAACCATGAAATACTGTGCAGCCAGGAGCAAAGTAAACTTTATACATGGTTCTGGAGCCATCTCCATGATACTTAAGTGACAAAAGCAAGTTGCAGAATAGTTCGTGTAGTGGTCTTCCATTTGTGTTAAAAAAGGAAAAAAAGAAAAAAAAGAACAGAAAGCTATATGCACAGAGCATCTCTGGAAGGAGGTGAACTGGGAGGACTGGTGGCTGAGCAGTGGAAGCTGGGGGACTGGGAAAAAGGGTGGGAGAGAGACTTTCTCCATCTGTTCTTTTGAACTTTTGCAATTTTGAACCATATTCATTAAAAAAAAAAAAAACCCTAGTATTTTAAAAGATTGAAAGATTGTGAGCCTGCAGCTTCTTCTGTTCCCTGTCTGGAAATGAAGCTAAGGCAGAGGCGAGCAGGGCTGGATATGGAGAAACCAATCACCGATGACATCATACAAGCACCTGGATCCTGCTGTTTCCAGTCACTCTCCAGTCATGTGAGCCCTCAGAGTCTCCTTTCTGGTTTAAGTCTGTCTGAGCTGTGTTGGCAAGTGTCTTGATCACTTGCTCATTATATCCGTCAAAAATCCCGGTGGGTGCTTCTTTTTTTTCCCTTTAGTTTTATTGAGGTGTAACCGACAAACATTTCTTTCTTTCTTTCTTTCTTTTTTTTTGCTGTGCTGCACGACTTGCGGGATTTTAGTTCCCAGACCAGGGACTGAATCTGCACCCTCAGCAGTGAATGAGGGTCCTAACCATTGGACCACCAGGGAACTTCCCCATGCTGTGTTCTCATGAACTGTTTTCTTATATACTAGTGTAGCTCCAGGTGCCAGCATGGTGCCTGGCATAGTGGAGTGAAAGAGCCCTCATTTAATAAACAAGGAAGAAGAGGCCCGAGGAGAAAGCACCTTGCTTGAGGACATCACTCAGACAGAGAGATAGAACCAGAACCAGAGACTCCTGGCTATCAGGTCAGATCAGCTGACTCAATTCAGCAAGTGTTTGATAGAGGAGCTTGCTAACCCCAGTGAATTTCTAATGAATAGAAGGTTGCAGAATGAGAGTTTGGGATCAGGAGGCCTCCCAGGCCTGCCGTGCTGGGTTCTCCTTTGAAACACTCCTCACTGAGACCATGCTTCACTGTCATTCATTATCTGCTTGCCTGTCTGGTTTCTGTGCATAGCAGGGAGAACTACACAGATTAAAAATATATCACTTTATTATGCTTTATACAAAAAAATTTTAAGAGATATTCTACATATAAAAAAATTGACTAACCAACTGAAAAGGACCCTATCAAGGCATTTCTCTGACCCTGCTGCTGCTGCTAAGTTGCTTCAGTTGTGTCCGACTCTGTGCGACCCCATGGACTACAGCCCACCAGTCTCCCCTGTCCCTGGGATTCTCCAGGCAAGAATACTGGAGTAGGTTGCCATTTCCTTCTCCAATGCATGAAAGTGAGAGTGAAGTCGCTCAGTCATGTCCAACTCTCAGCAACCCCATGGACTGCAGCCCACCAAGCTCCTCCGTCCATGGGATAGTCCAGGCAAGAGTACTGGAGTGGGGTGCCATTGCCTTCTCTTCTCTGACCATAGGTGTCTCCAGATGTAAAATCAAGACAATATCTACTTTGGGATTTTCCTGGTGATCCAGTGGTTAAGACTCTGCACTTCCAATGCAGGGGATATGGGTCCAATCCCTGGATGGGGAACTAAGAACCCATGTGGCGTGGGGCACAGGTTAAAAAAAAAAGGAAAAAAAAAAAAACCTGCCTACTTCACAGGATTGCCCTGTGGGCTGATTGGTCATGGGAGGTATTTACAACAATGTTTCTAAAAGCACTGTTGTAACAGTGACAGAATTGGTAACCACCTAAAAGCCAGTCCTTGAATTTCCCTGGTGGTCTAGGGTGAAGACCCCACACTCCCAGTGCAGAGGACCCCGGCTGGATCCCTGGTCAGGGAGCTAAGATCACGTTCTCCCACTGGTAGCCAAAAGGAAAGAGAATCCACAGCTGGTCCTTGAGGGAACTAGTTAAAGAAACTGTAGTGAGACTTATAAACATGGAAGATTGGCCATGAGCATTTGTCTTCTGCGCCTTCCGTAACTTAACTGCATAACATGCGTCTGACAGGCATATGTCTACAAGGACTAAAGAAACAGTGGATAAAAAGATTTCAACAAGGCTTTGGAAGCTGGACACAGCCTAAGGGTGTTGACAGACCCAGACCAAATAGGACACGATGCCAGAAGATCCTGGAGGTCCCAGGACTCCGGGTCAGGGCCTGGCTGAACAAAGAGGTGGCTGAGAGCCTGTGTTCAGCGTATTGAGTCATTCGAGTCTCCTTTATCCTCTCACATCCGAGTCACAAACACTGCCCCTCCACCTGCTCATTTTGGGGGAGGCTTTGGACTTGGGGACCCCGGGCACCGCAGGGGTGAGGCTTGAGTTGAGGCTATATACAGGAACAGCCCTCAAACCCACCCCACCAACCCCCCTCCCCCACCGCCCTGCCACACACACACACAGGGCAGAGACAGAGAATGGGGGATGTTTTCCTCTCAAAAAACTGAATGGTCCCAGAGAAAGTCTGTCACTTGTCAACATTTGGGAATCTGTGTGAAAAGGCTTCCACTGTCCTACAACAAAGCCCAGTCAATGAGTGCCCTTCCCCTGCACACACACACACACACGCACACACACACACACACACACACACAGATCTTCCACTCTGCTTCTTGGTGGCTCCCTATTAAATATTAGCAAGAGAGCCAAAGACCAGCAGACAGTTAAAGAAAGCTTCCAAAATAAAAGAGAGATTCCTCCCATATATTTCCCCCATATATTAAAAAAAGAAAGCCTACCAAGAAGTCTGGAAAAAAACAGAGATACTAGGGAGCACAAGAAAAAAAAGTCTATAATTGGAAAATTAGAGGGAAACTCAGTGCGTTTAGTCTGATAACATTTGTATTTTTCAAGAGAAAATAAGTATCTATGTCTATGCCTATGTTTGTCTCTGCACTGACCATTCTGGAGGATTTATAAGACTGGAGACAGCAGCTGTGTGGAGTAGGGGTCTTGCGTGACTCAGGACAAAGGTTTGCTGTACATTCTTTTGTACCTTTTAAATTTTGAATGTTACCAATTTCTTAGTTTACAATATAATGCTGAATTTTTAAAAGATAGATACAGAGAGATGTGAGAGGATCTTGCGTTTTTGGAAATTTTTTTTTTTTGAAAATTTTAAAAAAGATAATCAACATCTATATTTAAGGATATAGAATAGTAGAAAAAAATATATAAAACAAGAAAACTTATTTCCCCAAAAGGAGGAATACATGAACACTTCCAGAAAGTAAAACAAAAAGACAAAGTAGGGGATATTCAAGAGGACCTCAGCTTTATATGTCTAGTGTTCTAGTTTTTTTTTTTTTGAGGAGAATGGAGTCACATTATTTGTGTAATTAAGACACTGAGCGGGGGTGGTGGTAATCTACGTGAAGTTCCTCACAGGCAGTAGGTGCTTGGCAGTTTCCCTCCCCTCCAGGAACCCAGGGATTTGCAGGCAGCCCTGTCTTCCAGATTGGAGGGCAAAACAGAGGTCACAAGGTTTGAGAAGTTGATAGTGAGAGTTGTGGGGCTAAGCCCTGGTCCCCACTCCAGGCAGTGCTCCCTCAGGCCTGCTGCTCCTACTCCGGATTAGAAGGCCTTTTCTGTACACGCTGTGTTGAGGGACACACAGTGTCTCTAAAATGAATTACTAGTTTGATCAGGTTTGACTCATGCGGATGGAGCAAGTTCATGAGTCAGTGGGACAATGACCCAGCCTCCTTCAACCCCAACTTCAAAGTCAGTTGTTAGAAGAGGAAAAAGCCATAAAAGAAAACCTTTAATAAACCTTTATTAAAGATCTCTTCCACGTCGCCTACATCAGAACCATTGGAAGTGCTTGTTAGAAGTGACCCTGGGCCTTCTCCCACATTTTTTGAATGAGCCCTGGGAGTGGGGCCTGGAGATTGATCTGGTTAATGTAGACACTAAGATCTCAGTTAATACAAATATATTGATTTTTCTTTTGGTTCAGTGTATCTCTATTTTTGGTCTCCATTCTACCTGCTTGCAGAAAACATTCTCTTGGTCATTTCCAGGTGAATCCCGCCTCTTCTCCTGCTTCCACCACTGATCTAAATTTGGGGAGTACCTTAGCACTACAACATAGATGGGGTGAGTGGGGAGGGCTGCTCAATGAGAGTCCTCTCCTACTGATAAACTGTCCTGGGTCCCCGCCTTCGTGGATCATACGCGCTCTCATTTCTATCTTGCTTCTGCTGTCCCCAGAATCCAACAGTAAGAACAATGTGCCAGCTTTCCAAGCCACAGCCCATGGCCTTGGCTCCCCCAGTGTATTTGAGTTCTGTCCCTTCCATATCCCCTGGATTTGGCCGTCCAGGAATGAGAATGACCCCTAAACCTGTGTCTAACATCTTGCCTAGTCCTCCACTAGTTGCTCCCCTGCTAGCGTAGGGTGCTGAGGCTGGGTGGGGGTGGGGAGTTCTGCCTGTTTATACCTCCTTTCAACCTCACCTGAGACCCAGAGGCTGTGGCTTCAGAACTTAAAAGCCTGAAATTTGGTATCTTTGTTCTCTGACTAGAAAGTAGAGTAGTCGCAGAGCCAAAAACCACGAGCTATCCTCCCACAGCATCATCTGAGACCATCAGGGGAGTTGCTCTTTTCTTCCTTTTCACAGAGGCTGAGCCACCCAGACATCCCGTGTCAGTGCCTGAGTACCAGGGAAGTGGCTGTACCAGGGACAGGGAGGGGGCTGAGAGCACCTTATCTTAGATCTGCTGAGTCCCCACATCCGGCATACACTCCTGGGGTTCACTCACCTCCCCCAGACAGCTGGGAAATGACACCTCTGGTGACACAGCCAGTCCCAAGCTTCTGCTGGGAGGGGGTGGGGTGCAGCTCCGAGGAGGTTGTCATAACCCGAGGCCCTGGGAAGCCTGGGTGGGGGAGGGGAGAAGCAAGCTCCTGTTTGTCTCAGAGACCATGGCCATCAGCCCCCTTAGCCCCCTTTCAGGAATGCAGTGACCACCACTTTGGGCTGAAGAGGAAGGAAAAAAAAAACTAAAATAGTTGCTCAAATTTACTGCTATGCTTACTGCTCACCGCTTCTGCTTCTGTAAACTGGCCTGCTTATGGCTGCTCACCACCTCTGCTTCTGTGAACCGGCCTATTGTGTCACCCAAACTGCTTAGGTGGGAAAGTCACTAGGACCAGGAAGCCCGCACTCTGGAGGCAACGCCTCTGAGCTCGCACAGGTGCTGAATAAACCCTGCTGCTCTCCATCTCCAGGTGTTGCTTGTCTTTTTCCGTCGCCGTGGTTTCTATAACATTTTCTGGTGCATTGGCCAGGAAACAACAACCGAGCTGGTCCCTTGTGCCACCCTCGTTAGGGAACCAGAGGAATCACTGGCCCAGTGACAGAGAGGCAGGTGCCAACCGGCTGTCAGAGACTGACCCTCACACTGCAGATGGTGACTGCAACCATGAAATTAAAAGACACTTGTTCCTTGGAAGGAAAACCATGACCAACCTAGACAGCATATTAAAAAGCAGAGACATTACTTTGCCAACAAATGTCCATCTAGTCAAAGCTATGGTTTTTCCAGTAGTCACGTATGGATGTGAGAGATGGACCATACAGAAAGCTGAGCGCCAAAGAATTGATGCTTTTGAACTGTGGTGTTGGAGAAGACTCTTGAGAGTCCTTCGGACAGCAAGAAGATCAAACCAGTCAATCCTAAAGGAAATCAGTCCTGAATATTCATTGGAAGGAATGATGCTGAAGCTGTAGCTCCAATACTTTGGCCACCTGATTTGAAGAACTGATTCACTGGAAAAGACCCTAATGCTGGGAAAGAAGAGAAGGGGACAACAGAAGATAAGA
The DNA here is from genome assembly GCF_023091745.1 of Budorcas taxicolor. Taxonomy (NCBI): domain Eukaryota; kingdom Metazoa; phylum Chordata; class Mammalia; order Artiodactyla; family Bovidae; genus Budorcas; species Budorcas taxicolor. The sequence continues at coordinate 27,628,860 of NC_068928.1, read as the reverse complement.
TGGCTGGACGGCATCACCAACTTGATGGGACGTGAGTTTGAGCAAGCTCCAGGAGTTGGTGATGGACGGGGAAGCCTGGTGTGCTGCAGTCCATGGGGTCACAAAGAGTCAGGCACGACTGAGTGACGAAGCTAAACTTACCCTCACACGGGCTGCATTGGCCATAGCCCATGCCACTTCCCGCACAGACTTAGATAGAAGGAGAGCAGAAGTGGGTTCCAGAACAGGATGTCAGGCGGGTGAGTGCCCCGGGGACATCTGCCCAAGTCAGGACCCACCATATGGCGGAAGAGGAGCCTGATCACTTCCCAGTGACCAGAGGGTTACTCAGAATAGGATTTGTTCCCTTGGGTGGTCTGTTAATCCTGATGTGCAGTGGATGTGTGCTTGTGTTGAATGATAGCCCATGTTCCACCATCTTTGACTACAGAGCCTGAGTGAATTCCAACCTGTGATTCCACAGTGACCTCATACAGCTTAGGACAGTGCCAGTCTCTGGGGGATCTAAACCCTCCTAAACCCTCCCTGTGAGGCTGGTCCAAGTCAGGGGCTTATACTGACCTGCCAATGCTAAGAGGAGCCTAAATCTCCACAAGGGGAGTGGCCAGGCAGACAAAAGTGTTTCCCTCTGTTCATTGTGGGGCACCACCACAGGGTGGGAACTGTCACTTAATGGGCAGTTCAACCTCAAAACCGACTGTTTTAAAATACATGATTTAAAATGTTAACAAAGGATTCTCTGGAGAATATGGTGTGAAACCAACCCCTGGAAAGCTGCGCACTCTTTGTACCCTAGAGTGGCCCTCCTTTGGTGTTGGATGGCTCCCACAGGGGACTTTAGATGTGCCCACTGTCTGAGCAATATAGAGTTGTGACCTAAGACCCTGGCCACCCAGACCAATTTCCATATATTGACCAATGGTTAGAAATCGCCCAGCTAAGGCCTCCCTGGGTTCGGTTCTGCATGACAAGTCGGGGCAATGTAAGGTTCTTGTGGCTCAATCAGAAAAAAAGGCTTCACGCCAGAAAAAGGAACTGCCTATCCTCCAGGGCGAGGCTGAAGACATGCCTCCAATGCCCCCACCTGACGGCCCTACAGCTCCCCTGCCTGGAGCAGCTGATCTGCAATTAGCAGACAGTCCACCTTCCTCCGTTTCACCTCCTCCTCCTGATGCTCCTGAAGCCCCAACGACCAGCCACCCCAGGGCCAGTGAGCAGGCATCTCCAGTTGGCTCAAGGGCCAGCTGCCCCAACACTTCAAATGCCTCTAAGAGAGACCCAGAGACTGCAGCGTATTGCCCCCGATGGGACTGTACAAGAGAGGAGAACTGTCTTCTACCACCAACCGTTTTCCACGACTGATCTTCTCAACTGGAAGCATCATACCCTCCTCATACTCTGAAAAACCTCAGGTGCTGATCCATTTCTTAGAGTCCATTTTCCAGACTCATCGCCCCACCTGGGTGGACTGTCCGCAGCTTCTCCTCACTGTGTTCGACACTGAGGAGCACCAACGAGTCCAGAGGCTCAGGAATGGCTCCAGGTCAATGCCCCAGGGAGTCAATTAGAGGTGGAGAACTGGGTATGGGAGGCCTTCCCAGAAGAAGAGGCCCATTGAGACCCCAGCACCAAGGGAGGGAGAAAACCGGCTGGACAGGTATCAACAGGCCCTCCTACAGGGAGTAAAAGCCAGGGCTAAGAAGTCTACCAACATGGCCAAGATCACTGAGGTGCTGCAAAATACAGATGAAAGCCCGGCTGACTTCTACGAGAGGTTATGTGAGGCCTTCATCCCTTTTGATCCTGGAGCCCCTGAGAACCAACGGATGATAAATGTGGTCTTTGTGGGACAGGCCCAACCAGACATCCGGAAGAAATTACAGAAATTAGAAGGGTTTTTGCAGGATAAAACGCCACAGAACTGCTAGAAATAGCTAATAAAGTTTGTTGATCGCGACCAAACAGCATGGCAAGGAGCAGAAAAGAGGATGAAGCAAAAGCTGCACTCTTGGCAGCGGCCCTGTCAAAGCCTGCACCCCAGCGGGGCCACCTCATAAGTCAAAAGGCCCAGACCTGAGAAAGAGGAACTCCATCAGCCATGATCAGTGCGCCTATTGCAAGGGGAAGGGACATTGGAAGAATGAGTGCCCCAGCCACCCCGAGAAGAAAACCAAAGCAGCAGGCCTGCCCAGCCAATATCAACCCGAGCCACCCAGTGCTAATCTGATCAGGCTAGCTGGAGCAGAATCCGACTAGAGAGGACCAGGCTGTCTCCAACTGGGCCCCCAAGAGCCTATGGTCAGAATTCAAGTAGGGGTCATCCAGTGGACTTTATGGCGGATGCCCGTGCTAAACATTCAGTGGTCACTCAACAAGTACCCCCCTTCTTGGGAAAGGAAACCACTATCATCAGGGCCACTGGCGCTCAGACCCACAGGCCCTTCTGTGGTCCTTGATGATGCCAATTAGGGGTCCATGAGGTAGTATTGGAATTCCTCTACTTACCTGACTGCCCTGTCCCCTTGATGGGAAGAGACCTGCTTGCCAAAATGGGGGCCCAAATTTCCTTCTCTGCCAAAGGGTCAGCCCAGCTAAAATAAACAGGACCACCCTCATCTTTGATTATGACTCTTGCACTATGGAGAGAAAAAGAATGGTGCCTCTATTCCTCCCCTCCAGAAGAGAGGACCATTCCTCCTGAATTAGAGACTGAATACCCACTAGTTTGGGCTGAGGAGAACCCCCCCAGGCCTAGCAAGCATCACACCCCCATTCTGATTGATCTCAAACTGGGAGCTTAGCCTGGAAAACTGCGACAGTACTTAACTCCCTGAGAGGCCCAACTGGGAACCCAGGCTCATTTAGACAGACGACTCCAACACGGACTCCTGATAAAATGCCAGCCACTCTGGAACACCCCATTGCTGCCTGTAAGAAAGCCAGGGACACACGACTACCATCTGGTTAAGGACCTAAGGGCTGTAAAAGAGTCAACAATTACTCTGAACCTGCCAGTGCCCAATCTGTACATCCTACTAGGACTGATCCCCTCCACAGCTGAATGGTTTACCTGCTTGGACTTAAAAGATGCCTTCTTCCACCTCTGGGTCGCACCTGTCAGCCAACCACTATTTGCCTTTGAATGGGAAAACCCATCTACAGGAAACAAGGAACAGCTCACTTGGATGAGGCTTCTCAGGGCTTCAAGAACTCCCCTACTCTCTTCAGCGGAGACTTGGCTGCTGACTTGGCTAAATTTCCTGGACAAGAGTTAAACTGTGCCCTGCTGCAATATGTCAATGACCTTCTGCTGGCCAGCACAACACAGGCTCAATGCCTAGAAGGAACAAATGCCCTCTCTCCCTGTTAATGGAAGCTGGGTACCGGGTATCAAAGAAAAAGGCATAAATCTGTAAAAGACAAGTCAAATATCTAGGTTTTAGCATCATGCAGGGCCAGCAGATGCTGAGAACTGAAAGGAAGCAAGCAGTTTGCCCCATCCCTACCCCTACCACTTGCCAGAAGGTCCGTGAGTTCCTGGGAGCAGCAAGGTTCTGGAGCATATGGATCCCCGGATTTTTCAAACTTGGCCAGACCCCTGTATGAGGCTCTAAAAGGAGAAGAAAAGGTCCCCCTTGAGTGGGACCAAGCCAGGAGGCAGCGTTTCAAACAGTTAAGGTCAAACTTTCCGAGGCCCCAGCCCTAGGACTTGCTGATGCAACTAGAGAGTTCAACATCTTTGCTCATGAAAAGAGCAGAAAGGCCTTGGGAGTCCTAACCTAAGAATGTGGACCTTGGTAAAGGCCAGTGGCCTACCTGTCTAAACAAATTGGTTCATTCACGGCTGGATGGCCACCCTGCCTCTGAGCACTACCCGCCAATACCTTACTGGAGAGGGAAGCTGACAAGTTAACGCTGGGGCAACACCTCAATGTTAAGGTCCCACACTCAGATGTAACCCCGTCAGATTACAGAGGCCACCATTGGCTCACACATGCACAGATGACTCAGTATAAAAGGTTACTATGTGAAAGTTCGCCAGTAAAACTGGAAGTTGTACAAATTCTAAACCTAGCTACCTTCCTACCAGACAAGGGCTCTTGGACCACAGCTACTTAGAAATATTAGATGAAGTATTTTCTAGCAGACCAGACGTGACTGATACACCACTCCAAAACCCAGACCTGTTCCTATATACTGATGGTAGCAGCTTCATGGAGACTGGGAAAAGGATAGCCAGGTATGCATGGTGTCTGACTCTGAAGTGGTAGAGGTAGAGGCGTTTCCTCAAGGATGGTCAGAGCAGACAGTGGAGCTGTGGGCATTAATCAGGGCGCTGAAACTCAGCCAAGACCGGCAAGTCAACACCTATACAGACTCACGGTATGCTTTTGCTACTCTACATTTTCACGGAGCCTTATAACAGGAAAGAGGACTCCTTACTGCAGAAGGAAAAGGGATCAAGAACCAAGCTGAAATCTTGAAGCTCCTGGAGGTAATATGGGGACTGAAGGAAGAAGCAGTTGTCCACTGCAAAGGTCACCAGAAGAGGGGGGACCCAGTGGCTAAAGGGAATACCAAGCCAATGCAGTCGCCAAGCAGGCTCCCTGAGGGCAGCTGCCAGACAAACCAAAAGTCCTGTTAGCCCTGGAAATATCAGTTGCCCCCAGGTACTCTCCGAAAGAGGAGAAATGGATAAAAACGGAAGAGGGAACCAAGGCCAAGACGGGATGGTGGATCACACAAGACCACCAAGTCTATATTCCAGGGCAGCTACCCTACAAGCTGGTCCACCAACAACATGAACTGACCCATATGGGCAAGACTGCCTTCAGTTCAGTTCAGTTCAGTCGCTCAATCGTGTCCGACTCTTTGCGACCCCATGAATCGCAGCACTCCAGGTCTCCTTGTCCATCACCATCCCCCAGAGTTCACTCAGACTCACGTCCATCGAGTCAGTGATGCCATCCAGCCATCTCCTCCTCGGTCGTCCCCTTCTCCTCCTGCCCCCAATCCCTCCCAGCATCAGAGTCTTTTCCAATGAGTCAGCTCTTCGCATGAGGTGGCCAAAGTACTGGAGCTTCAGCTTTAGCATCAGTCCTTCCAAAGAAATCCCAGGGTTGATCTCCTTCAGAATGGACTGGTTGGATCTCCTTGCAGTCCAAGGGACTCTCAAGAGTCTTCTCCAACACCACAGTTCAAAAGCATCAATTCTTCGGCGCTCAGCCTTCTTCACAGTCCAACTCTCACATCCATACATGACCACAGGAAAAACCATAGCCTTGACTAGACGGACCTTAGTCGGCAAAGTAATGTCTCTGCTTTTGAATATACTATCTAGGTTGGTCATAACTTTTCTTCCAAGGAGTAAGCGTCTTTTAATTTCATGGCTGCAATCACCATCTGCAGTGATTTTGGAGCCCCCCAAAATAAAGTCTGACATTGTTTCTACTATTTCCCCATCTATTTCCCATGGAGTGATGGGACCAGATGCCATGATCTTCGTTTTCTGAATGTTGAGCTTTAAGCCAACTTTTTCGCTCTCCTCTTTCAATTTCATCAAGAGGCTTTTTAGCTCCTCTTCACTTTCTGCCATAAGGGTGGTGTCATCTGCATATCTGAGGTTATTGATATTTCTCCTGGCAATCTTGATTCCAGCTTGTCTTTCTTCCAGTCCAGCGTTTCTCATGATGTACTCTGCATATAAGTTAAATAAGCAGGGTGACAATATACAGCCTTGATGTACTCCTTTTCCTATTTGGAACCAATCTGTTGTTCCATGTCCAGTTCTAACTGTTGCTTCCTGACTTGCATACAGATTTCTCAAGAGGCAGGTTAGGTGGTCTGATATTCCCATCTCTTTCAGAATTTTCCACAGTTGATTGTGATCCACACAGTCAAAGGCTTTGGCACAGTCAATAAAGCAGAAATAGATGTTTTTCTGGAACTCTCTAAGACTGCCTTAGAGACCTTGCTACTGCTGCTGCTGCTGCTAAGTCACTTGAGTCGTGTCCGACTCTGTGCGACCCCATCCCTGGGATTCTCCAGGCAAGAACACTGGAGAGGACTGCCATTTCCTTCTCCAATGAATGAAAGTGAAAAGTGAAAGTGAAGTCGCTCAGTCATGTCTGATTCTTAGCAAGACCTTGCTAGGTGGGTACTATCTCATCGCTCGCCTGCCCATACTCTGCTCTTCTGTCTTCCAGCGATGTGCAACCTTTTTACAATACAAAGCTCACCAGGGGCCTAGCAGGCCGGCAGGGACCTAACATTGTGGACTATCCCCATTTGAGGATTCGGAAGTGGACTTCACTGAAATCACTCTGAGTCAAGGATTCAGATACCTTTTAGTTTTTATCTGCACCTTTTCGGGGTGAGTGAAGGCCTTTCCTAACTGAACTGAGAAAAGAAGAGAAGTAACCAAGGCACTCCTGAGAGACACTGTCCCCAGATATGGAATGCCTCTGACCATAGGGTTGGACAATAAACCGACATTTGTAGCCAAGACAGTACAATAGGTGGCAAGGGCTTTGAAGACCCAGTGGAAATTGCAGACTGTCTACCATCCCCAGAGCTCAGGGAAAGTAGAGCGCATGAATTGAACCCTCAAACAAGCCCTAGCTAAACTATGTCAGATGAGCTTATCTTTGGGTAGACATGTTAGCCGTGGCCCTCTTGAGGGTGAGATGCTCAACCCAAGCAGGGCTAGGACTCTCACCACTTGAAATCCTGTATGGACTATGGCCCCTGCTAGTTAGCTTAAGGAGAGATGCCAGAGAACTGAGGGACTACATAAGCAGCTGCCAGGGTTAGGACACACCATCTCTCAAATATGTAAGTGGGTAATATAGAATTTTACCCATATCCTTAGGCATAACAGTACATCTCCACCAACTAGGGAACCAAGTATGGGTAAAGGACTGGAGAAAAGAGCCTTTAAGACCTATGTGGAGAGGGCCCTATTCTGTAATCTTAAGCACCCCTACTGCTCTCAAGGTGGCAGGAATAGATGTTTGGCTCCATCATTCCAGAATCAAACCTGCAGGCCCAACCAATAGCTGAGGGAAGTGGGAAGCAGCCCTCAATCCGGAGGAACCCTTGCACCTGACCTTGAGAAGAAGGAAACAATGACCCCAAAACCCTGCTCTGGCCACACTGGAAACTGGTCAGTCAAAGTTATGGCTGAAGCTTGAGGAACTGGCAGGACTGGCGAACAACAGATGTACTGGTTATTAATTGGACTGGGATTCCTCCTACTTATTTGAAATAGGACTCTACTCTGTGTCTCCCCTTGAGTGGACTATCATTCAGAAACTTTCCTTCTGCTTTGCCTACCTCTTCATAGCTCTTATTTTTTGGAGTCTCCTACTGTGATCAGCTTAAATATGAAAACAGCATATTTTTGCCTTATAGTTCTGTTAATTTGTAAAATCCCCTCCTCATCTGAGCGTCAGGATGACTATTGTGAATGTATGGAATCTTTCTACCATGAGAAACGGGTCCACTGATTCACTTACTATACATACCAACCGGCCACATGATAGTTCAGCTTCTCCATGCACTAGGGAAGGGAAACATTACTGGAAGGGAATAATTAAAGCCCGCAGTGTGAAAGGCCTAATGTGCTATGGCATCCCAAGACAGATGGCCTGCTGGACTCAACAGACTCATTCTGGGATGTCAGATGGGGGCAGGAAACAGGACCAGGCTAGGAAGGAAGGAGTTGAAGAGATGGTTAAACGGAAAGGCCTAAACAGACATAGCTAAAAATATCAGAAAGACTGCCCATGTCCCGGTTCAGAACTGGAAGGGATGGGACATAAACAGCCTCTTTGGAGGATGGTTCTCTTGGCTAGAAGAAATTAAGACAATTATCAGGGTAGTCATGGTCATGCTCGCTGGATGCGTGCTTATGCCTCGTCTCATGCCCCTCCTAGTCAGCACTGTAAAAAGTTTCATAGAGACAGGTGTTGAAAGAAAGATGACCACTCAATTACTACATATAAGAGGATACCAGCTGTGAGCAGATGATGATATTCTCTGAGGCTGCAGATGCACCCTGAGTATCAAGAGGGAGGAATGAAGAGGAGAGAAAAAATAAACTAAAATAGTTGCTTAAATTTACTGCTATGCTCACTGCTCACCGCTTCTGCTTTGGTAAACTGGCCTGCTTATTGCTGCTCACCACCTCTGCTTCTGTGAACCGGCTTGCTTATTGTGTCCCCCAAACTGCTTAGGCAGGAAAGTCACTAGGACCCATAAGCCTGTGCCATATAAAAGATACCCAGAACAAAGCCCAGGTGCTCAGCCTCGGGAGGCAACTCCGCTGTGCCTGCACCAGTGCGGAATAAACCTTGCTGTTCCACATCTCCGAGTTTTGCTTGTCTCTTTCCTTTGCCACGGTTTCTATAACAGGGCCACTGGGCCTCATTCTTCACTCTTGAGGCTTGTCACAACCCACCGGACAGGCAGCTCGTTTACACCCCTCGTCTCCTTCCTGAGGGGCCACTCCTGCTGGAAAGAGCACGGTGGGTGGGTGAGAGATGCTGGGCCAGTTTAGAGGACCTAAACAGAGACCAGGTGTGGAAAGGGCTGTGGATAATTCCCTACCATGTCTTACATCTAGACATTTAACAAATATAGGTATAGACTCGACACACCTAATACATTTTGGGTCTAGAGGTAGGACAGGAGCTGTTATGTCACACGCATGAGGCTAATCCTTAGGTAAAGTAGTACCAAGTCCCTGCGTACCGCAGGTGCCGCCCTTGCCCACTTACTCTCCTTCCCGCGAAAGAAAAGCCAAAACAAAATAAAATGCGTAAGCCTTGTCCTTTAGCCCTGTGCCTGGGATCAGAGGTTGAGCCCTCTTCCGGCTGCCAGGGTAGCTACTCAACTCTGGGTCAGAGCTAGGTTTCGGCCCGTCTGAAGCCACCACATGAAGCGGCCCCACAGGGCAGCGTAGTGCCCTCCTCCCGGGTTCCCAAGCTTGCCCCACCTCAGTCAGGCCTCGCCTGCCAAGGAACCCTGGTCTGAACCTCAGTTGCGAGGAGGGGGTTGCTATCACGGTTCCCAGACCTCCTTTTGGATATCCACTCGCAAGGCAGAGGGTTGAGGATCAATTCCCACCACTCCCAGGATCCCAGCTATTCACACTGCCTCCGACCTGCACTTGCTCTTTCTGATTTCCAACCCCCCTGCTCCTTCCAAATGCTCAAGGCTGCTCAACCCGCACTGGGACGTGGGAGCAGGCTGGGACCTGGGGCTGCGTGGGGTGCGGACAGGTTGACGGCTTTCACCGAGGAGGAGGATGTGTTGGCTGAAGGGCGCCTTAAAGGCCAGGCGGTGGGGGCAGGGGGACGGCGAGGACCTCGGGCAGGGCTGGGGTCAGACCCGGTGGGCTAGTGGTGGGTGTAGGGAGCCCTGCCACCAGGCTCAGGGTTCGCAGGCAGCGAGGGAGAGGCTGGGGCCCTGCGGCGCCGGACCCGCCACCTGGCAGGCCGCGATCCCCGCCCTCGGCGCCCCGCCCCCGCGGCCCGGCGGCCGACTAGTGGCCCGCCGCGCCCCGCCCCCGCCCGCAGTGCCCGGATGTGGGTGACGTGCGGCCGCCATCTTCCCGTCCCGGGCAGCCAGCGCCAGTCGGAGCCAGCTCGAGCCTCCGCTGCCGCCGCCATCACTGCCGCTGCCAAGTCCTCCGCCCGCTGCCCCCGCCATGTGAGTCGGCGCCCGCACCTGCACCGGCTGGCCGGCACTGGCCGCCGCCCTTAGGCCCAGGCCTGGGGAGGGCTCGGGGTTCGACTCGCGTCCCCCACGCGCCCCGCGTCCCGAGACTAGGCCGGCGCCTGTGACTGCGCGCGGGCATTAGGAGAGCCCCGCGTCCCGGGCTGGCCGCGCGGAGGCTGACCGCGAGAGGGAGCGGACTCCCCATCTGGCCGCTCCGCCTCTATCATCGCTGCTGGGTCCACCCCAGACCGTGTCTGTGAGGTCGCCCTCATTTGACAGGCGGGGAAACTGAGGCCCGAGGGGGAGGGGGCCTCCCTCAAGGTCACGCAGCAGCTCGCCCGCGGGGCTGGAGGGAGGCCAGGGCTCGCATCGAGTGGCTTTCTACCCGGCAAGAAGGAAGGGAGGGACGGATGGAGGGACAGGCGGATGGGCGGAGCCCTGGCTGCGGGGCCAAGGGCTGCAGGCCTTGGTTCTTAATCCGTCCCTGCCCCTCAGGTCGGCTACCGCTGCCACCGCCCCCCCTGCCGCCCCGGCTGGGGAGGGAGGCCCTCCTGCGCCCCCTCCAAACCTCACTAGTAACAGGAGACTGCAGCAGACCCAGGCCCAGGTGGATGAGGTGAGTGGAGGTGGTGGTGTCAGAAACAGTGGGAAGGACCCTGAGGGTTGACAAACCGATACGGGGGTCCATCTTGGGTTGGGGGGTGATGGCAGTTCATGTTTGGGTACGAAAATATACCATGGCCCGTCCTTGTCAGCGTGCAAGTACGGGAGGGCCCGTGGGGATGTTGGCCTGGCTAACCTGAGGTGTTTCACCCTGGGTGGGTGCTCTGGTGAACGGAAGGCTGCTTGAGGCTCGGTAAATAGAGGGTGGTGCTGTGACATCTGAGCAGTGTGGATACCACATGCCCCTGCTGTGTGCTGCTTGCATTTCTCTGGTGTGCTAGGCATGTTCTGTATATGTCCTTGGCATGTTAGCCAGGCCACATGATGCCTGTTCCCTGTGTAAGCTCATGGTGGGTGGAGGAGTGCCCTTTGAGATGGGCCTTGGCACACACACCCCTGCCTTGTGGGCCTTCCCTCAGGTGGTGGACATCATGAGGGTGAACGTAGACAAGGTTTTGGAGCGGGACCAGAAGCTGTCGGAGCTGGACGACCGTGCCGACGCCCTCCAGGCGGGGGCCTCCCAGTTTGAAACTAGTGCAGCCAAGCTCAAGCGCAAATACTGGTGGAAAAACCTCAAGGTAAGGGTGGAGGCAGGCGGGAGGACAGGGAGGAGGTGGGGGGTGAATGGGAGTATCCTGGTCTGTCTCACTGAGCCTCCCCCTCACCCCCAGATGATGATCATCCTGGGAGTGATTTGCGCCATCATCCTTATTATCATCATCGGTGAGTAGGGTGGGAGTGGCTAGGGCCCTTTCATGGAGAGGGTTCCCCTGCGGTTTCTGGGTTTTGAAGGTCATTAACCTAGATTTTAGTATTTAGGAAAAAGTATATGGTTGCCAGTAGCAGTTCTGATTCATCTAGAGCCCCAAACCTTGAAGTTGTTTAGCTTGCACTTTGCCTGATTCTGGGCCATTTCTGTTAAGATTTTCAGAAACAGGAAAGCTGGTGGATCCCCAAGGCGCCCTTGAGGCCCTGTTAGGCCTAAGAGCATAATAGACTGGGAACCTGGAATTGGGGAGTGGGAGAGCAGCAGAGACTGAGGGGCTTGAGAAACAGCTTGGAAGCAAACCACCCCGTTGTTTGAGAGCTGTGGTCTCAGAGGATTAGGGATCTGTGGCCCCAAGGCCATACCATGGAGTTGAGGAGACCTGGGAACCAATCTGTGTAGACTCCTTGCTTTACAGATGAAGAACCTGAGGCCAAGAGGGGAAGGGATGTCACCTAGCTGGGAGGTGGGGAAGGTGGGAGCAGGGCTGGGCTGACACACTGCTTTCTCTCTTTCTCTTCCTTCTCCGTCGTCTTCCTTCTCTTTCCCTCTCCACAGTTTACTTCAGCTCTTAAACCCCTGAGGAGCCTGCCCTGCCCAGAGAAGGGCCTCTCCCCCCAACCCCCAGCCGCTCCTCCACCTCTCAGCCATATCTTCCAGCCCCACCTCCCCCGGATCCGTGTGTGTGTGTCGTGTGTGTGCCCCCTTGTAAATAGCCAGCTGTTATTTATACATATATAATATTATATATATTTGGTCTGTTTGTAGTTTTATTACTAGAAGATTTTTTCCAGTTGTCCTTAACACCCCTTCCTGAGGTTCTCATCACTTCCTTTTCCTCTTTCCATCCTTCCCTTTCCCTCTCTTCTTGACCAACCCCAAGTCTCCTTCATTTGCATCTGCTATGCAATAGTCCCTCTTCCTCTCCTTCCCTTGGATTTAGCTGATCCTTCCTCCCACCCTGGCCTTCCCCATACCTCCACCCCCACCCCCCCACCCTCACCCCCATACAAAAAAGACAAAAAGCAACTGTCCAGGCTTCCCTAGGTGCATTTTCTTTGCATCATTGGGAGGCTCTGAGACTGGTCCCTCTTGGTCCTAAGAATCCCATGGTCTTCTGGGAGCTTCCAGCATGTTAATTAGCATCCATTTGCCTACTGACATTCCTTTTGGTTTCCTTTCCCTCCCATCACTTTTCTGTTCAGTCTTTCAACCTGTGTTTCTTTTTTACTGAGGATTTAGTCCCTGTTGGTCCTTGTATCACACTTTCATTTGCATGACATTACTTGCAGGTGGTGGGGAGCCTGGGCTTTTGGGGAGCCAGGCTATTCTGGCCCCCAGAATCGCCCTCTCCAGCCCCTCTAGTCCAGTTTGCCTCCCCATCCCAGTTTTCCAAACCTCTTGTCCCTCCTTTCCCTCCCCCCAGCTGGTGTGTAAGTGTATTGGAGTTCAGTGTGTTATGATGGACCAATAATTCTGCCACTTGGAGTCTCTCCCCACATTCCTGCTCCGCAGTTTTCATGTGGGGCGCTTGGCTGACATTCCCACGGGGTCTCCCTTCCTCCTGTCTGCCTGATCTGCCTCCTCCTCCTCCCACCAGGAGAGTTGGGGGTTGGCTGTAATCCGATCTGTTTTGGGAGAGGTGGCTACAGTGTGTGTGGGGGTCATCACTGCCTTGGGGAGGATGGGGCAGGGCATCACCCCCCCCAAATCCTGCCTGAAATCTCTGGCCCCACCCCTGCTGGGGGTGGATTGAAAACCCTCCCTCATATGGGGGGGTGTTACCCCATCACTGCCCAGCTCCTCTGACTGCCCCCCTGAATTTAGGGCGGGGGTACTAGTCACTGCCAATATGCGTATGGGACTTACTGGAAGATGGGGACTCTTGCCCCTCTCCAGGGTGGTCAAGCCCAGAGAGAGCTGTCTCCCCCTTGTGTGAAGTGATAAAGAAACGGTCTAATGTCTTTTTAAATGGCACAATTTTAGGGGTCTGAGGGTGAATTCCCTTAACCTGCCACTGGAGGGGACCCCCAAACTCTTTCTTCTCCCCACACTTGAGGTTTTTGTGTGGAGGGGGAGCAGGGAGATCTAAGCTGTGGTGTGAAAGGGTAGGGAGAGATGCTGGGGGTGGGGGTGCTGTGTTCTAGACACCCCATATTATCCCAGTATCCCCTGCCCCCCTTCCCTCACCCCATGCCCCCAATTCTGTGGCGCATCCAGATTGTGAAAATGTACAATAAATGTGTAATGAGTAACCAGGTGGTGTTCTAAGATCTTTTCTTAACCAGTGGGAAGGATATTGGATCTGCAGGTATAACCGGAACGTTGAGAGGATACATCTGGAAGAGACAGTTTTGCCAAGGGGCCTGACCTTGGGCAGGCCAGGGCAAAGGCAAAGTATGATTCTCAAAGTGGCCACGAGGGGGCACAAGGAGTTGGTAATGGAAAATGTTCATGATCCCAGTGTCAGCATGGTGAACCCTGACACTGGAAACCTGGAAGCATGACTTCCCAGCTTTCCCTGCTCTCCCGTCCCTGAGGGCATACTCCACTTTACTGGACCCCTTTCTACTCCTTGATGAACTCTCAGATGCTTTGTCTCTCCCGTGGTCATTTATTCCTAGGCCTGAAGTAGATGGGCAACCGTGAAATTTCTCTCCCTCATTCTGACTAGCACAGTGCCAGCATTCAGGAGGAGTTCATAAGTACTTACTGAACAAAACCTCTCAGGGAGAGCCAGCCAAGTGTGGTGTGGAGCTGACTAGATGGCCTGCCACCCCTGCTCTGTTGCGGCTAGATGGCCTGCTACTCCTGTGCTCTGTTGTGGGACTGGTGACCCTAGACACTGTACTGAACTCTTTTAACTTCCACCTCTGTGCCACTCATGATGTGGCACCCTAGCGTCCCTGCCCACAGGCACTTTAATAGTACGTGGAGAGTGCTGGAGGGCCCACTTTTCTGGGCTGCAGCATGAGGATTGAACAGCACAGGAAATTTAGTGTTTCCCAGACTTCTGGGCTCCTAAGAACTACCAGGAACACTTTTTAAAATGGATTTTCAGGCTCCTTCCCCGGACATTGATTCAGCAGTTGTAAAGGAGCCAGGTGATTCTTCCAGTTAGGTATACAGTCATCATCATGTTCACTTGTCAAGGGCTTAACTATTTTTGAGATAGTGCTCAGGGCCTATTCGCGCTTCATCTACTGAGTGATTTACAGGTTTAGGATTACCGCAGGCCTTAGGACCCACTTTCTTTATCAGGGACCTGATAGGAGGGTACCAAATCTTGACCCCATTAGAAACTAGCGTGTTAATCCGGACCGATTATGTAACCTCTTTGTGTCATTTATGAAGCAGTAGGAAGTTAAGTCAGCTGCCTTCTCTCGAGTTTGTCAGCAGTGCACCTCGTGGCCTACAAAAAATAACCTGGAAGGTGGCTATCGTCATCATTATGACAGGGTACTGAGACCCGAAGACTTCACCCAAACGCTCCCACCTTTCAGCTTCAAGGAGCTTCAGAAACCCAAGTCCGAAGTCCCAGCGCGGGGGCGCTCTTGTCACGCGCCTGACGGCTCACAAAGTGCCCCTACCAAAGCCACCACCGGTCACATCTGCGCATGAGCAGACTCGACAGGCTTTGGGAAGAGTGTCGTCAAGGAAAATCCCCAGCTTCTAGGTAAACAAGTTGCCGCGTGAGATCGCCCGCACGTGTCCTCTACAGCTCCGAGACACCTCAGCCTATGAGAAAATTTGAAGGGCTGGACTGGCGTTTGCGTCACCGATCCTAGGCAGGTCGTGGGGCAGGCAATGCTGCCACAGCCAATAAGGACTTTGGAGGTGGGTGGAGGCGTGGCTTTCGATCAGACTTCCAATTAACGTGCTAGGGCGGCCCCTCCCGCACGTGGATCTGTCACTGCTTGTTGGTAAACTGACCAATGAGAAGATGACGGAGGCGGGCGGCGCCAATAGTGGCAGTGCGGAGCCTGGGTGGCCGCACGCGGCGCGGGGCATGGGTCGGCGCTCTTAGGCCAATAAGCTTGAGGGGCGTGGCGTCCTGGTCGGCGGGCGGACCTGGAGAAGCGAAGTACCCTTGATCCTAGTTGGGAAGAAATTGGATGGCGTGCGCGCCGAACGGTGAGTTCTCCGGCGTAGGGGGTGAGGAGCGGCCGTCGGTATGGATTTTTCCACGGTGATGTGTTCTGTAAGGAGGGGTGTTAGTGCAGTGCAGTGAAACGTGAGTACTAAGTAACTTCAGTAGGGTCCGACTCTGCGACCTCCTGGACTGCAGCCCGCCAGGCTCCTCTGTCCGTGAGATTCTCCGGGGATCTTCCAAACGGCGTGATCACCGCGGTGTGAGCTCTGATGGTTGTGGGGGAATAGGAACTGCGAATTCAACTCTAGAGAGAGGGGAGCGGGAGTCCCTTACATCAGATCCCTCAACGCCCTAAGGTCCCTGGACTCCTGATTGCCTCGGGGAGGGTCTTGGAAGTTAGCGAACTGAGGGAGCTGAGAACCCTGCTCCCAGGGAGTTATGGGACAGGACCCCTGAGAGCCGGTGGGGGGCGTTCCAGGGCATGACTGCTGTTTGGGTAGGTACCTTAAACATTTGAAATAGGCAGGGGTTCTGAGGCTGGAGAGAGGCCCTGGTAGGGCAGGTGGGAGGGTACCAAAGGGTTGCTGCAGGTGGGGTGATGTGTGTGACCCTGAGCTAATCAAATCTCGGCTCTAGGTGTCTTTCTTATGTGTAAAAGGGAGGGGTTGGGATTCAGAGCCATTCTTGGGAGTAAACGTGAGGTAGCAACTGTCGGATCCTGAGAGGGAGACTGGGCTTGTGCAGATTGGCTGTACATAATGTCTTCCTACGGAGAAGGCAATGGCACCCCACTCCAGTACTCTTGCCTGGAAAATCACATGGACGGGGGAGCCTGGTAGGCTGCAGTCCATGGGGTCGAGAACAGTCAGACATGATTGAGTGACTTCACTTTTACTTTTCACTTTCATGCACTGGAGAAGGAAATAGCAACCCACTCCAGTGTTCTTGCCTGGAGAATCCCAGGGACGGGGGAGCCTGGTGCACTGCTGTCTATAGGGTCACACAGAGTCGGACACGACTGAAGTGACTTAGCAGCAGCAGCAGCAATGTCTTCCTGAGTTCTTGGAGTGAGGAGGCACCTACAGGGTGTATCTGTCTGTACAAGCAGCCAGGCCTGTGGTTAAGTGACCTGCTGTAAGGTGGAAGACTGAGGAAGTTGGATTCTTAGGAAACCAGGGGAGCCGGTGGGTGCTAGGGGGTTCTCAAAGACTTTGTGAGCATGTGAAAACTGGGACTGTGATGATTTGAAGTGTGTGGAGAGTGCCAACTGAATGTCCTAAGGGAGAAGAGAGAGTGGATGGAGTCTGTGTTTCAGGCACCAAACTTAGAATTGCCTGGGTATTTGAGAGGCCCAGGTTCCCAGAGCTGGTAACACCTCAACAGGTTCCTGAAGGATAAGAGGCCAGAATTACAAACCATTATCAGAGCTCAGATTTAAATCCTGGGCCCCATTTATTAAGAGCCTGAGAACATATTATGAAGCAATTTAGGCAGGGTTAGTAATTTCTGAGGCTTAGTTGGTCCTTGTGGAATGGGGATAGTGATGCCCATCTCACAAGATTGTTCTGAAGATTAAAGAAGATAACGTATGGAAAGTGCTCAGTGCAACGCCTCGGTCGCGTCTTTTTTTTTTTTTTTAGGTTAAAAAAAATGGCTATGGAGTGACAAAATAACAGTGACAGTGTAAGATTTATGTGAATGCTGTGGTTGGGAACTAGTCTCACATTCTTAAGGTGTTTTTTTTTTTTTTGGAAGTTGTGGTGACGTCCTCCCCATTTCCCTCTTCCTGGTTCTTCTGGTCTTGAGATGCCACGCTTGCTCATTTCTCCCTTTTATTCCTCTCCCAAGATCCAGGCTCCAGCCTGGGCTACTTGCTCTTTTCCAGTTCGATTTCCTCATCCTAGACCCACTCTCCTCCCTATCCCTCCTCCCTCTTTCTGCTGCCATAGTAACAAGAGATTCAGGCTATAAAGGGGGCCTCAGGGAAGAGCAAAGGTCTCTTGCAGAACCTGGGCCTCCAACTTCCCCGCCCTGGCTTTGGGACCGGGCCAGCAGATGTGTACAGTCTGGGAGAGGGGGAAAGCCAATGCCAGGAGCTGTAGGAGCAAGCCAAGGGGAGGGCGGATGCGAGCCTCGAGCGGAGAGCCAAGCATGGGGGCGAGGGAGGGGGGACCCCTTCCTCCTAATCCTCTCTCCAGGAATCCCTGGCTTGGGGACAGGACGGCTGTCGTTGGGCTGGGGGAGGCGCCCAGGCGGGTGCATGTCCTGGGATACTTGCCAAAAGTACACGATGTTCCCAAGTGCACTGGCCGCCGCCCTCTCGGGCTGGCCGCCTCCCAAACCACTGCCTCTCCAGCCTCCCTGCCCCACATTCCCTGGCTGCCTCGCCCCGCCCCCTTCCTCCGCCTTGACGTCACCGCCGCCTCCCGCCCCCTCTCCTCCATTGACAGCAGCGGGGCCTGGTTACTGTGGGGACCGTGAGGCAGGATTCTGGTTAGGGCCTTGAGAGCAGGTGGGGGCTGCTGGAGCTCGACCTTTTTGTCTACGAAAAAGAAAAACATGGAGGTGGACAGCAAGGACCGCCTGTGTCCGGGCAGATCACACTAGAGCCCTGAGGAGTGCCGGAGAAGAGGAAAAGCGGTTTCCAGAGAGGAGGTGTCTGAAAAGGAGACAAGGGTCTGGACCACAGTATATGAGTTGGGGGGCCATTTTCAAGGAGAGAATACTGAGAATCCAGGTTCCGGAATCCTCTTTTTCCAGTGACTTCTTGCTTTGTTTTTTTTCTGGGTTATTCTGTAACCTTCCTGCATCTAGCTTTTCCACAGACCCTTGCTCTGCCACCCCCACCCCTCATGGGGAACACCACTGTTAAGGAGAGCTTAGGCCACGTGACAGTGAGGGGTGTGCACCCACAGCTGATTGCGTCAGCATCAACCTCTTCATTTGCCACCCACGTTTCCAGGGAGCCCTACAGGAACTACACCTCAGTCTTGATTGGAGGGGGGTCTGTGTAACTGCAGCTCTTTGCAGCTCAAACTGGCACTTTATTCTTCCCAATTAGGATTCAGGGTTCTGCTCCTTGCCTCTTAAAAATAAATTATAATTTCCAGCCCCTGCTCTATTGCTGACGTCCCTCCTCCTCCCCTAGCTATATTTACAACAAAGTCACCATGTTTATTATCACCCTACTGTGTATTAGGTTCTCTTCTGGGGGCTGCGAAATACAGTTAAGGAGATAGATGAGATGCTTGGCTTTGTCTTCTCCTAGTGGTGGGGACTTGAAGGCCTTGCCACCCAACATTTTCTGTGTATAAGATCTCTTCTCTCAGCCACCCCCTTTGTTGCCCTGTAGCCCTGGCTTCCTGGCCCTCAGTTAGGGGCCAGCGCTAACTGTGGGTGGCTGCATCCTCAGGAGAGAAGCACTAGTCACCACGTAGGTTGCTCAGAGTGGCATGGAAGCACCTGCCATTGTTTCCCTTCACAGCCTCTGTTGGGTTCGATCTGCCGCTTCCATTGTTTGGCATCCGTCATCCCACTCCACTCCTTCCTCAAATTGCCCTCCTCCTAGCTGTCCACAGGATTTGAAGTATCAGAGGAAGGGATTGGACATGGCTTTATGATGACGACAAGGCTGGCGAGGGGAACCTAGGAAAGGCCAAGCTGGGTTTCTGTCTGTCCCTCTCCTCCCAAGGACCAGTCATCTCATCCAGCTTGGCCCACCTCCTAGGGTCTGCATACTTTCTGCCCACCGTCTGGCGAGGCCAGGGTGTCCTGTTGTGCAGGGCAGGGCAGTTCAGGGAGTAGACCTCTCTTAAATACCTACTGTGGCCCAGGTATTTTCCCCGAATAGGGGCAGCTTACTTCCCCTCCCCTCCCTTCCATTATTTACTGTGCAAGGCGTCCTGCGCCCATTGGCTGGGTTGTGGTGTCTGGGGCCCTTCAGCCCAGTGCCAGCACCCAGATCCACGTGCGCCCGCGTGTGTGACACAGCCCTGACCTCAGTGGGGGCCAGTAGCCAATCAGGCGCCGCGAAGAGATCCCCAGCCAATTGGGGGCGGGGCCTGCGGCTCCTCCGGCAGGAGGCCAATGAGGGGCAGTGCCTGGCGTTATGCAACCCGCCTCCTGGCCCCGCTGAGCTTCCACTCCGCTGCGGGTTGCAACGGCGGCAGGCAGGCGGGCGGAGGGCGCTCGCGCGGCCAGGTAAGCATCTCCGCGGCCACCACAGTGGCCAGTCTTCGGCCTCGAACCGGATTGCCTCCACTTGCAGCCTGATGGACCGCATTTGGCCCGGGCGCTCAGACGGCACACCAGTAATCCGCCTTGCTTGAGGTTGTCCACCCCCTCCTCTGTCCCCGGGGACGTAGGTATTCCTCGAACCGTGTACTGAGCGTCCGCACTCCTGCTTGCCTACCTTACTTGAAGCTTTCTCCTGGCTCTCAGCCATCCCGGCCTCACACCCGACCCTCACCAGGCATTCCCCTGCTGCCTTTGTCACTCGGGGGTCCCCGGTTTTGCCCCAGCACCGGGACCTGTTCGGGCTTTACGCTCTCCCTGCGCTCCCTCCTCCAATCCCTGGCCTTGCGCCTGCCGTGATGTCAGCCCGGTTCAAGCTGGAACATCCCGTTCCCGGTGCTAGTTCCTGCTGTTGGCCACAGCCTTCCCTTTTCTCCTGAAGCTCAGAAAATGCTCTGGGGTTGGGGGTGTGGTTGGAGAAGGGAAGAACTACCTGCTGGCTATTGTGTGTCCCTTGGTCAGAGCTGAGTATGTCTGCCTCGGATGGGTGTGTATGTTGAGGGGGGTAGGGTGGTGAGTGTACAGAAAAGTAGGGGAGTGAGGAGAGAGGATTCTTGGGTTCCTGACAATGGCAGGTGCCGGCTTCGGTCCTATGGGTCGGGAGAGGGTGCAGGGGCCGGAGAAGGGAAGGCTGTGTTATCTTGACCAGCATAACTGGCATCCTGACGAGTGCCCGGCCGAGGCTTTTGCGCCGAGGGCGGCGGTGATTGTATTTTGCCCTGGGGAGCAAGGCCAGCCTCTGAAACTCCGATGGCCGCCCCTCTTCCTATGGCCACCAAGGCCTCCGGGAACCTGGGATGTATTAGAGGTGGGCGACCTCTGGTTGCGTCGGCCAGTGTAGGAGGGTGGCGTTCCCTCTGTTTCCGCCGAGAAAGGGGGGAGGGGTCGCCCCTCCCGCCCTCTTGTGGGCCCTCCAGCAACCGCTGAGCTCAGCCGCTGACGTCGGTTTCCCTGGCGACCGCGACGGCGGCGGAAGCGCGTGGTGGGGCCGCGCACGTCCGTGCGCATGTGCGGCGAACGTGGCGCCGCCCCCGGGTAAAATTAGCCCGGAGGCCTAAATATAGGAGGCGGCAGGCTTAACTCCTGCTCTGAGGCCTTGATGTCCCAGGCCGAGGGGGGACACTGATGGGAATTTTGCGATGGGAGGTATCCAGGCTGTGGCTCACAGCTATAGTCAGGTGGCTGTGGCTCACAGTAGACCGGTCAGGTTCTATCTAACCCAGGCCACACTGACAGGCGATGTTGGGAGGAAAACCCACCTGCAGCCCCGGTTAAGGGGACAGGAACAGAACTTGCCCGGGCTGCATATTGGAAGCCTGGGTCCCAGGAGTATGGCAGCCTGCAAGGGAGGGTCTGAGTGAAGCCGACAGGTGTTGTGAAGTTACAACCCAGGTTTTTCTCTTTGGTCTCTTCAGGTGCTGACTGTGGTCAAACTTCTCAGCCCTCTGAGGCTTGGGTCTCCCACCTCCCTCCTCTAGCCAGGCCTTCTGGCCCCCTTGAGCGTCTGTGGTGGCCTCTCCACCTACCCCATTCTCCTGCCCTCCCCATGGCCCAGACATGAGCAGGAGCGGCCCCCTAGAAGGGGCTGATGGGGGAGGGGACCCCAGGCCAGGGGAACCCTTTTGTCCTGGAGGGGGTCCATCCCCTGGGCCTCCAGAGCACCGACCTTGTCCTGGCCCCAGCTTGGCTGATGACACGGATGCCAACAGCAATGGCTCTAGCGGCAATGAGTCAAATGGACCCGAGTCCAGGGGTGCATCTCAGCGGAGTTCGCACAGCTCCTCCTCCGGCAATGGCAAGGACTCAGCCCTGCTGGAGACCACTGAGAGCAGCAAGAGGTGTGTCTGGATGGGTGTGGCAGGTTCTTCAAGTGGTCTCTGGAGCCATCTGAGCTGGGAGACAGGCCCCAGTTGCTGGCCACTTTCTCCTCATCGTGCGCCTGTTGCTTCTCCTTTAGCACGAACTCTCAGAGCCCATCGCCACCCAGCAGTTCCATTGCCTACAGCCTCCTGAGTGCCAGCTCTGAGCCAGACAACCCTTCTACCAGTGGCTGCAGGTTTGTGGGGGGAGGGGGGAGGACGGGGGCAAAGGGACTGAAGGCCAGGCTCTGGGGCTAATGCCTGTACCCCCTCCCTCCTTGTGGGCCCTGCAGCAGTGAACAGTCAGCTCGGGCAAGGACTCAGAAAGAACTCATGACGGCACTGCGAGAGCTCAAGCTTCGGCTGCCCCCAGAGCGCAGGGGCAAGGGCCGCTCTGGGACTCTGGCCACACTGCAGTACGCGCTGGCCTGTGTCAAGCAGGTGCAAGGTGAGTGGTGCTCCTGGGAGGGTAATGGTCAGGTTCTGGGTGACCGTGGGGAGCTGTCTCCTCGCTAAATGCGCTGCTGCCCACACCCCATAGGGATTCCCTTCTAGCTTAATCGCTAAAGTATCTGCTTGCAATGCAGGAGACCTGGGTTCCAGCCCTGGGTTGGGAAGATCCCCTGGAGCAGGGAATGGCAACCCACTCCAGTATTCTTGCCTGGGAAGTCCCATGGACAGAGGACTGGTGGGCTGCAGTCCATGGGGTTGCAAAGAGTCAGACATGACTGAGGGACTAAACCACCACCCACCCCTGCAGCCAACCAGGAGTTCTACCAGCAATGGAGCCTGGAGGAGGGTGAACCGTGTGCCATGGACATGTCCACCTATACTCTGGAGGAGCTGGAACACGTCACGTCAGAGTACACACTCCGCAACCAGGTCAGTGCGGCCTGCCCCTGCACCCGACGTGCCCCCAGCCCCGCTCCCACAGCTCCTAAACCTGTGCTCATCCTTACTCTCTCGCCTAGGACACCTTCTCCGTGGCTGTCTCCTTCCTGACAGGCCGCATCGTCTACATTTCCGA
Source organism: Budorcas taxicolor (assembly GCF_023091745.1). Classification (NCBI taxonomy): domain Eukaryota; kingdom Metazoa; phylum Chordata; class Mammalia; order Artiodactyla; family Bovidae; genus Budorcas; species Budorcas taxicolor. The sequence continues at coordinate 27,606,436 of NC_068928.1, read as the reverse complement.
GCAGGCGGGTGTCCTGCTGCGCTGCAAGCGGGACGTGTTCCGGGGCGCCCGCTTCTCCGAGCTCTTGGCTCCCCAAGATGTGGGCGTCTTCTACGGTTCCACCACCCCATCCCACCTGCCCACCTGGGGCCCGGGGGCCTCCGCAGGTGAGGCCCCCAAGTGCTCGGGGGAAGATGAGCAGTCCCCGGAAGCAACTGCTGTGAGGGCCCAGGGGACCCAGGCTTTTCCTTGCTGGGTTTTTCTCAGCCCAGGGAGGAGGTGGGGAGCCATACTCACTGCCCTCCTGGTCTGTCTCAGGTTCAGACCTCAAGGACTTCACCCAGGAGAAGTCTGTCTTCTGTCGTATCAGGTCGGTGGGGAACGTGGGAGCAGACCCCTTCCACCTCCCATCCCCCCACTCCTCTTTGCTGGGTCAGCCATGACCTTGAGCTGGAGGGTGGGTGGCTCTTCAATGATCATCTCTAATGCCCCTTTCTCTTCCTTGCTAGAGGGGGTCCTGACCGGGATCTGGGGCCTCGGTACCAGCCATTCCGCCTAACCCCATATGTGACCAAGATCCGGGTCTCCGATGGGGCTCCTGCCCAGCCATGCTGCCTGCTCATTGCAGAGCGCATTCACTCTGGTTATGAAGGTGGGCAGCCCCAGGCCTGACCTGGTTGGGGTAGGAGGAAGGGTGCCTCCTCTAGGCTGGGGGTGAGGCAGAACAGGAGTCTGGGAGACAACTTTGAAACAGGATGAGGGTTTGAACACCCCTTTAGAGGTCAAGTTGGGTAAGAATTCCAAGCTAGGAGAAGGCAAAAAAAAGTGCCTTGGTTTTCAGTTTCATTATTGGCGTGGGGCACAGAGATAGTCCAGGCCGTCTCTGGAGGCCAGGGGGCTCAGGGGAGAGCTGTGGAGGGAATCATCTGCCAGCCAGCCTAGGCCTGAGGCAGCACATGGAGGGCCTGGGAGCTGGAGCATGCCGCCTGAGATCCAATGGCCACGCCTCCTGTGCCTCAGCTCCCCGGATCCCCCCTGACAAGAGGATCTTCACCACACGGCACACGCCCAGCTGCCTCTTCCAGGATGTGGATGAGAGGTGAGGTCAGGATCTGGAGGAAAAGGAGGTGGCCAGGGCCGAGGCTCTGGCCGCTCTGACGCCCCCTCTCCTCTCAGGGCCGCCCCGCTGCTGGGCTACCTCCCCCAGGACCTCCTGGGGGCCCCAGTGCTCCTCTTCCTGCATCCGGAGGACCGACCCCTCATGCTGGCCATTCACAAGAAGAGTGAGTTTCTCTCTTCCTGATCGCACTTCTAGCTGTCTACAGGGCTTCCTTAGGGCTGCCCCTGTGATTGTGTCTCTCAGTGCCTTGATCTCGGGGTTGGGGGCATTCCACCTCACTTAGCTCTCCCTCCCACTGACCTGCACCTTGTTTCCCATGGCCTTCAGTCCTGCAGCTGGCCGGCCAGCCCTTTGACCACTCCCCTATTCGCTTTTGTGCCCGTAATGGGGAGTATGTCACTATGGACACCAGCTGGGCTGGCTTCGTGCACCCCTGGAGCCGCAAGGTGGCCTTTGTGTTGGGCCGCCACAAAGTACGCACGTAAGTGGGCACATAAGTGGATCATGCCCTGGAGGGCGGGCCAGCGTGGAGGGGCCAGGGCTCAACTCCCCTCCCGCACCCCACAGGGCGCCCCTGAATGAAGATGTATTCACTCCCCCGGCCCCCAGCCCCACTCTGTCTCTGGACTCTGACATCCAAGAGCTCTCGGAACAGATCCACCGGCTGCTGTTACAGGTGAGGGTTGATGGGAGGGGGCTTGGGAGACAAGAAAGGGGGCAGAGCTGGCCTCAGGCCATCTAAGCCATAGTCACTCTCCTTGCCTCAGCCTGTGCACAGCCCCAGCCCCACGGGCCTCTGTGGAGTCGGCCCCGTGCCTTCCTCTGGCCCTCTCCTCAGCCCTGGCTCCTCCAGTGACAGCAACGGGGGTGATGCCGAGGGACCTGGGCCTCCTGCCCCGGTGAGTGGCCCTTGAGTCCCCTGTCCTGTCCCCTTGTCCTCAAGAGTCAGCACTGCCAAGCCCAGGGGAGCGTCGTCCACCTCCTTTCCTTTCTTGTTCTGCTTGCATCGAGACCTCCCCACTGGGGCCTCTCTTGTACTACGCTCTGGGCTCCCGAGGCTGGCCAGGCCCCCCAGTGCTGCCCACTCCCCGCCCTGTCCCACAGGTGACCTTCCAGCAGATCTGTAAGGATGTGCACCTGGTAAAGCATCAGGGGCAGCAGCTTTTTATTGAGTCCCGGGCCCGGCCTCTGACCCGGCCCCGTGTCCCTGGTGAGTTGGCGAGGTGTGGGTGGGGAGCGAGGCCTGGGGGCCCCCGGACCTTCAGCCTAACCCAGAGGAGTTTCTCTCTCCTTGGTCCAGCTACTGGCACATTCAAGGTCAAGACCCTTCCCTGCCAATCCCCAGAGCTGGAGGCAGCCCCGGCTCCAATCCAGGCCCCAGTGGCCTTGGCCGCTGAGGAGGCTGAGCGGAAAGAAGCCTCCAGTTGTTCCTACCAGCAGATCAACTGCCTGGACAGCATCCTCAGGTCAGGCCATCCTCGCACCTTCTCTGCCTGGGGCCGCGGCCCCGCTCCACCCAGACCTGCCCTCATGTCCTCTGGTGCCTCCTCAGGTACCTGGAGAGCTGCAACCTCCCCGGCACCGCAAAGCGCAAATGTGCGTCCTCCTCTTCCTGCACTGCCTCTTCGGCCTCCGACGACGACAAGCAGCGGGCAGGCCCAGTCTCTGTGGGCGCCAAGAAAGGTGAAGACTCGGGCCTGCTCTGCTCCCGCCGCCCTGTCCTCTGGCCCTGTGCCTCTACATGTCTTTGGGGCCCCCACCTCACTCTGTCCTGTCCCCCTGCCAGCCTCTCCTGTGCCATCCATCTCCTCCACACCAGGCTTTCCTTTCCCAGTCACCCAGGGGGGCGGGGTGGTAACTGGCACCATCTCTCTGCACAGATCCATCAGCAGTGCTGCCTGGGGAGGGGGCCACCCCTCTGAAGGAGCCGGTGGTGGGAGGAGGAGCCCTGAGCCCGCTCGCCCTGGCCAATAAGGCGGAGAGCGTGGTGTCCGTCACCAGTCAGTGTAGCTTCAGCTCCACCATCGTCCATGTGGGAGACAAGAAGCCCCCGGAGTCGGGTACGGGTGTGGCTGAGGGGCGCAGAACCAGGGCTCCATCTGGTCCCTCAGCCAGAGCTACCTCCTTCCTTGCCTTCTCCTGCCCTCTGGCCCCAAATGGAGAGAAGGAGCCTCCATTTTAGCGTTTCTCACTCTCTGCTCGCCCGCCAGCCTTCGCCGCCTCGTCTGTCCCCCACCTTGCTTCCTGTGTTCTTACTGTCACACACAAAGTCTGGGGTGCAGGGTTCAACCTAAGGTGCTCCCCACAGAGGGGCTGAAGGCAACACTGTTATAAAACCCTTGAAGGGTCTTTGGGTATTGACCTGGAAAATGCGTGAGGAAAGAGTCGGGATGGGCTTCCCTTCCGAGGAGGGTCATGGGGGTGTCATTCTTGGGTAAGGCCCCTGGAGGGGACCGAATGTCCTTTCTTATTACCCTGAGACACCTTTGCGTGGAGCTCCCCAGAGCCAGTCCTTGGGGGGACGTGGCCAGGATTTGCAGGGGAGGCCTAGGCTTGGCTGCAGGGTGGAGGCCGGGGGTTTGGCTAAGCTGTTAGACGTGGAGGGGTTGGTGCAGGTGTGCTAATTGTGAGGTGCTTCTGACCTTTGCCTCATCTCATCCTCCTCAGACATCATCATGATGGAGGACCTGCCCTCCTTGCCTCCCGGTCCAGCTCCCAGCCCTGCCCCTAGCCCCACAGTAGCCCCTGATCCGGCCCCAGACGCCTACCGCCCAGTGGGCCTGACCAAGGCCGTGCTGTCCCTGCACACACAGAAGGAGGAGCAGGCCTTCCTCAGCCGCTTCCGTGACTTCAGTAGGCTGCGTGGATTGGACAGCTCCTCCACAGCCCCCTCGGCCCCTGGGGAGCGAGGTAACCACCTGGGATACCCCTGAGCCTGCCCAGTCGAGGACCAGAATGTCGGGGGAGGGAGTTCTTGAGGCAGAGGCTTCTGCTCCAGGGACCCAGGCTGTTGCTGCCTCCACCACCAGGGCCCTGCTCAGGGACAGGCCCCTCGCCAGCCTCTCCCCACTAGGGCGGTGGTCTGGGCTGCCACCCGAGAAGGGCAGCCTGAGGAGCTGCACTCAGAGGCAGGCCAAGGCGCTCGGCTTCCGGTAAGCCACTCCAGGCCTGGTGTAGGGGCAGGAAGTGTGCTGACTCAGGACTCTGTTGTTGCTGATTGGGAGGTCTATGTAGACTGGCAGGGAGGACTGGGGCAACTTCAGGGGGCAGAGGATCAGCACTTCAGGGCAGCTGGCTGCCCTCCAGGTGCCTGTGGGAGGCTCCCTGAAGGCAGACGTAGGACTCAGGACTGGGCTTTCCTGCCCACCTCTTCGCTCCGTCGTGAGCTAGGCAGAGCATGGCCCGGCTGGCAGTGCCTGCTGGAGTTTGGCAGAGGGGTCGGAGCCACCTGCCCACTCATCCATGGGCCTACCCTGCCTCCTCCTATCTGCCAGCATGCCTCTGTCTCCTGCACTCCCCCAGCACGACCCCTTATGTAACCTTTCCTTCCCTGGCTCCTTTGTCCATAAATCCTCCCCTGTCGCTGTAATTCTTCCCTGAAGGCTCCCTGCCTCCCCGGGTCCCCTCTGTTATGTGTGGGCTGGGGAGCCAGAGGTCCTTCACCTACCCTCTCCCTGGTCAGAGTGGCAGGGCAGTGGGGGCTGCAGGGGCCTAACCCCCAGGCTGAGGGCCTTGCTAACCCTCGTTTCTCCCTTCAGGCTGCCACCACAGCCCTGCCACCCCCGGCCGCCGCCACCACTGCCGATCCAAAGCCAAGCGCTCACGTCACCACCAGACAGCTCGGGCCGAAGCCCCTGGCTACATCTCCCAGCCCTCGCCTGTGCCACCCTCTGCCCCCTGGCCCCCGCCTCCAGCCACTCCTCCCTTCCCAGCTGTGGTCCAGCCATACCCCCTCCCTGTCTTCCCCCCGAGAGGCAGCCCTCAGCCTCTCCCTCCTGCTCCCACGTCTGTGCCTCCTGCAGCTTTCTCTGCCCCCCTGGTGACCCCCATGGTGGCCTTGGTGCTCCCTAACTATCTTTTCCCTACCCCATCTACCTACCCCTACGGGGCACCCCAGACGCCTGCCGAGGGGCCTCCTACCCCTGCCTCCCGCTCCCCATCTCCGTCCCTGCCCCCGCTGCCCCCCAGCCCTCCCCACCGCCCCAACTCTCCGCTCTTCAACTCAAGATGCAGCTCCCCACTCCAGCTAAACCTGCTGCAGCTTGAGGAGCCCCCTCGCGGTGAGGGGGGTGCAGCGGCAGGGGGCTCTGGGAGCAGTGCTGGGCCCCCCCCTCCCAGCGAGGAGACGGTGGAACCAGAGGCCAGACTGGTGAGCTCTGACCCGGTTCCCCCCGCCCCCATCCTCTTAGGGCCCCCACACAGCTCTCACCACCTGGTCCTCCCCTCTCACGCTTCTTCCTGCCCTCCTGGTTGTCCCCAGAGGATGGGGTCATGGGGTGGGAGACCCCAGCTGAGTTTCTCAACAAGGCAGAAATCAGCTGCCTCATCTGTGAAGTGGGGACAGTCCTGTCTGTCTGACAGGTGGCGAGGACATCCCCATAAACTTCTGAGAGTACGTCTGCCACTTGGAAGGGGTCCAGCGTCATGTCCCTCCTTTTCGCCAGTTCTCCTCTCACTCAGCCTGAGCCCATTGTCGTGGAGTGGGAAGAGACCACTTGGGCTGGGTGTGCCCCCAAACCAGTGGCAGCAGTAGAAGGGGAAGCCTAGGTGTTGATTCCTTAATCTCTCCCTGTCCCCCTCGCCTCCCCTCCTTCAGGCGGAGGTAACTGAGTCCTCCAACCAGGACGCTCTCTCGGGCTCCAGTGACCTGCTGGAGTTGCTGCTACAAGAGGACTCTCGATCTGGCACGGGCTCTGCTGCCTCAGGCTCCTTGGCCTCCGGCTTGGGCTCTGGTTCAGGCTCCCATGAGGGGGGCAGCACTTCCGCCAGCATCACGCGTGAGTGCCCCCCCCCCCCAATACTTCTCAGGGTAGGACAGTGTCTGGGGAGTTGGAAAGCCAGGCCGCACCTTGGCTGAGTGGCCTGGGTCCACGCCCTGCTTTCTAAGGCCAGTGGGCTGGACCTACAACCTTGAGTGAGGCCTGGTGGAGCATCCGCTGGCCTGACTGTTGGCTGCCTGCCTCTCACTCTACAGGCAGCAGTCAGAGCAGCCACACGAGCAAGTACTTTGGCAGCATCGATTCTTCAGAGGCTGAGGCTGGGGCTGCCCAGGCCAGGGCTGAGCCTGGGGACCAGGTCATTAAGTACGTGCTCCAGGATCCCATCTGGCTGCTCATGGCCAATGCTGACCAGCGTGTCATGATGACTTATCAGGTGCCCTCCAGGTGAGGACATTGGGAGCACTCCTTGCCTCCCCTTCAGAGGAATGGGGAGGCTGCCCCCCTCACTCCCTAGCTAACTTGGGTTTTTCTTTCTTGGCCTGGCTCTGCCCTGGGGCATTCCTATTCTGTCTCCTGCCCCTTGGAGCCCCAGCAATAGTCAGGCTGAGAGCAGCTTTCCTGGTTTTGGGAAGGCCTGAACTCTCAGAACACGTTTCTGGGGAGAAGCATGAGGCACGGAGTGGGAAGCTGCGATAGAAGAAAAGTGCCAGCCTCCTTGTAGGCCCTGGCCCCAGCTCCCATTCTCTGCCTCCTGAACTTCTTCCCGGAGCAGGGACATGGCCTCTGTGCTGAAGCAGGACCGGGAGCGGCTCCGGGCCATGCAGAAGCAGCAGCCTCGGTTCTCGGAGGACCAGCGGAGGGAACTGGGTGCTGTGCACTCCTGGGTCCGGAAAGGTCAACTCCCTCGGGCCCTTGATGTGATGGTGAGAGGAGAAGTCCGGGCTAGGAGGGTGAAGAAGGAATTGAGCTCAAGTTGAAAGGACAGAGGGCTGATCCCTTCACTGTTCTTGGATCATTAATTCTGAAGGATGTTAATTCCACTGAGCTTGCTGTTGGGTTGTTTAGTGTTAAACCATGTGAATTTTGTGGACCTTTTCTGGGCCAGTACTGTATTAATGTACATTGTGGCTGTCCTGCAGTGGAGTCTGGAGACAGGATGCGATGCATTTTCCAATATTGTTGACCCCATGTGCATCCGCCTGAATTAGTATTTCCTAGGCATACAGTTTGGAAAGTACTCTGGGGCTTGGGGACAAGGGGAGCTGGGTTGGCAGGTCAGCACTGAGAATCTGCCTGACTCACGCATACCCTTTCTTCCTCCAAGGCCTGTGTGGACTGCGGTAGCAGCACCCAAGAGCCTGGCCATCCTGATGACCCTCTCTTCTCGGAAGTGGATGGACTGGGGCTGGAGCCCATGGAGGAGGGCGGAGGCGAGGGTGGTGGCGGTGGTGGTGAGGGTGAGGGCAGCAGTGGGGCCCAGGCCCAAGCTGGGGCCAGGGTCTCGAGCTCTCAGGACCTGGCCATGGAAGAGGAGGAGCAAGGTGGGAGCTCACCCAGTCCAGCCTTACCTGCCACAGAAAATGGCACCAGCTAGACTCCATCTTGGGCCACCTCCAGATGTGCACAAGAAGCTTCCTTCTCTCATGCCCCAACTCTCAGAACTCAGATGTGGCTGGACCAACCAATAAGAGAACTGCCCCAGCTTCTCCTGCTGTAGGGGGGTGGGGCCCCGTCACCAGCCCAGGACCCAGGGGCTGCCTCTGGCCTCTTTGGGAATAGGGTGGCATTCTTCAGCCCAGCCCAGCCCAGCCCAGAGAAGCCTCCCATCACATCCCCGGTGAGGAGTCATTCCTCTTCCTGGACAAGATTGCTGACAAGCTGCTGAAGTGGTCTCTCCAAGTCCCAGCTGAGCCGGAGTCCCTGTCCCTGGGGATTGGGGCTGCATTTATTTATTGGGGGAGTCAGTCCTCTCCCCCACCTCCTCCCTGGATGAGGGCAGGAGGAGGGTGTGAGGCCCAAGCAGGACCCTGCGGTCCAAACCCCTAGCTGCTCCAGGGTGGGGGAGGTTGGTGGACCATGGAGTCCCTGGTGCTGCCCCTCAAGTGGGACCCAGGTGTTCTCAGCTGTACCCTCTACCAGTGGCATTTGTGTTTTTGATATCGTGTCTGTTATTTTTAATACAAAAAGGAAAAAAATACCAGGTCTTTGTGAAATGAAGTTTGAGGGTTGGGTTGCCCCCCGCCCCGGGGAGTAGAGGAGGGAGGCTCTTTCCCTCCCCTTCCCGGAAAGTAGTAGTGAGAATGAGTTATTCCCTCCCCTGATGACCTATATCATCTCCCCACACCCTTTCCCAATGAGAAGGCAGGTCTAGGTGGCTAAGACACGGAGTCCCACAGTCATTCATAGTCTAGTTGGGAAGCGGTGTGGGAGAGGGGAACCTGGTGCAGAGTGTTAACGCTCTGGCTCAGAAGTTGGAAAGGGGGAAAACTTGGAAAGGATAAGTGATTGGAGATTGATAGCAACCTTTGTCGCTTAGATTTCTCGTTTAGTGCCCCTTCGTGAAGAGCTGATCTATATCTAGAAGCAAGCAGCCCCTTAACGGCGCCGTGGCTTAGCTGGTTAAAGCGCCTGTCTAGTAAACAGGAGATCCTGGGTTCGAATCCCAGCGGTGCCTGGGGTAGTTGATTATAGTATATTATTGCTGCGAAGGGAACGTGTTTCCAGACACCCCTCCACCCCCTCCGTCACTACTGCAGTTTACCAAAGATGATTCTTCTTATCTAGCCAGTTCCTCGCCATTTGAATTTCCATCCCTGTGCACTTTTAGTGCAAATTTGGAGGCCAACTCCAGCTTTCATGAACCATGGTTTAGCAGCCTCCCTTTGTCTACCTACAAGGATATGAGAATGTTGACTCAGATTTGGGCCCGTTTTGCATGGTGTCTCGGGGTAGGAAGGAAGGACTGAAAAGCTGCCTCATCCGTTGCCTCACATGCGCATGCGCAGTGGCATATCGCACCATCAGGGCGGTACTCGCTGCGGACGGGCGTGTTGATAGGCAGCTATAGTTGCGCAGGCCCAGGGCCGCACGCGGCTGTGATGGCCGAGTGGTTAAGGCGTTGGACTCGAAATCCAATGGGGTCTCCCCGCGCAGGTTCGAATCCTGCTCACAGCGTCAGTAATTTTGGGGGCAGAAAGGAAGCAATTTTTCTAGTGCTGATTCCACTTTTATTCTGAGCCTCTAGGGGTTTCCAGGATCTGCCCGTGAGCGCTCTCTTGCGGGCCTCAGACTCCTGCTTCTTCTCCTCCAAAGGTTCTGTCCTACAAAAACCTGTTAACTGCCAATTTGAATTCGTAACTCCAAACTCAAGTGGTTTCTCCGTGCTATTAGGAATCATATCACATTTCCTTATCCATTCACCCTCCGACTCTTCAGGAATCCCATCATCCTTCTGCTTTACTTCCCATGTCCCTGTGTTAAAAAGGCATTCGGTAATTAAAACAATATGGTACTGGCACAAAAACCAACAGACAGATCAATAGAACAGGATAGAAAGCCCAGAAATAAACCCACCCACCTATGTCAATTAATCTACAACAAAGGAGGCAAGAATACACAATGGAAAAAAAAAAGACAGTCTCTTCAATAAGTGGTGCTGGGAAAACTGGACAGCTACATGTAAAATAATGAAATTAGAACATTCTCTAACACCATCTATAAAAATAAACTCAAAATAGATTAAAGACCTAAATGTAAGAACAGAGACTTTAAGACTCCTAGAGGAAAACATAGGCAGAACACTCTTTGACATAATTGCAGCAGTATCTTTTTGGATTCGTCTCCTAGAGTAATGGAAATAACAAAAACAAACAAATAGGACCTAATTAAAAGCTTTTGCACAGCACAAGAAATCATAAACAAAAAGATAGCCTACAGAACAGGACAAATATCTACAAAGGATGCAACCAACAAGGGACTGATTTCCAAAATACACAAATAGCTCATATGGTTCAGTATTTAGAAAAAAAAAAAAAAAGCAAAAAATGGGTAGAAGATCTAAACAGGCATTTCTCCAAAGACATACAGATGACCAACAGGCACATGAAAAAATGCTCAATACCACAAATTATTAGAGACATGCAAATCAAAATGATAATGAGGTATCTCCTCACTCTGGTCAGTATGGCCATCAACAAAATGTCAACAAATAATAAATGCTGAAGGGAGTGTGAAGAAAAAGTAACCTTCCTACACTGCTGGTGGAAATGTCAATTGGTACAGCCACTATGGAGAAGAGTATAAAGGCTCCTTTAAAAACTAAAAATAGAGTTATCACATGATCCTACGATCCCTATCCTGGGCATTTATCCGGAGAAAACTATAATTTGAAAATATACATGCTCCTCTATGTTCATAGCAGCACTACTTGTAATAGCCAGGACACGGAAACAACAAAAATGTCTATCAACAGATGAACGGATAATGAAGATGTGTATATATACAATGGGATATTACTCAGCCATCAAAAACAAGGAAATAATGCCACTTGCAGCAACATGGATGGACCTACTGGTTATCATACTAAGTCAAGTAATTCAGGAAGAGAAAGACAAATAGTAATACCAAATGATATCACTTATATATGGAATCTAAAATGCAATGCAAATGAACATACCTACGAAACAGAAACTCACAGGCAAGAGAAAACAGACTTGGTTGCCAAGGGGGAGGAGGAGTGGGGAGGGAAGGATTGGATTAGTAGATGCAAACTATTATATGTAGGATGGATTACCAGCAAGGTCCTACTGTAACAGCACAGAACTATATTCAATATCCTGTGATAAATGATAATGGAAAAGAATATGAAAAAATACATATATGTATAACTGAGACACTTTGATGCAGAGCAGAAATTAACACAACATTGTAGATCAATTATACTTCAATAAAATTTTTAAAGAATTCCAGGATTATATTAAAAAACTAAAGATCAAGAATTTTCTAGATTAAGTGAAACTGAAGAGCCATAACAACTAAATGCAACGTGGGATCCTGGATTGGGAAAAAGGGGTTATAAAAGATACCACTGAAACATTTGAGGAAATTTAAGTATGGACTGGCATTAAATAATAGTATCATGTTTATTTTAATATCCTGATATTGATAGCTGTGCTATTATATCACAAATGTCCTTGTCAGAAAACATACTGAGTAACAACAAGCAAAAGGACTTGATGTTTTTCATTTACCCCCAAAGGATTCAGAAAACAAATATTTTATACCTATATTTGGAGGGAAATGATAAAGCAAATGAAACAAATGTAAACAATTAACAGACCTGGGAAAAGCATATACAAGAGTTCCTTTTATTATTCTATTTTTTTAATTGAAGTATAGTTGATGTATAATCCTTGTACTATTTTTGTATTTTTTCTGAAAGTTTGAAATTATATAAAAGTTAAAATTTCCAAAAACAAAACAAAAAAGGTGGGGGGGGGGGAAGTCCTCCAATGGCTTCACATTACATTGAAATGACAAAGTACTTGCAATGGCCTAGAAGGTTCTACATAATCAGCCTCCCACTTTGTGGCTCTGATCTGACCTCCTAGAACTCCTGCACTTGCTACCTCCACTCCAGACAACCCCACTCTGCTCCTTCTGCTGCTCTCTGTTCCTTTGACAAGCCTGGCTGGTTGTCCTAGTCAGCCTGTCCATCTGACTGGAATCCTCTTCCCTCAGGTGGCCCTGTAGCATGTGTCGTCACACGTTTATTTTTTTTTTATCTGAAAAGCAACCTTTTTTTTTTTTTTTCGTATTTGGAAAGCAACGTGGGTTTTTTGGCCTCACCTCTTTATATTTCACCTTCTCAGTGAGTCCTTCCCTGATCTTAGCCTTTAAGTCACAATTCCCAATCTCCACTCCGCTTTCTTGCTTCGCTTTGCTCTTTAGCTCTTATCACCAACTGACAAACGATAAATTTAGTATAATGTACCCTTGACTGTTTTTCCCACAAGAACCTGTGCCCCAGAAGGGCAGGGATTATTGCCTGTTTTGTTTGGGGCTCTACAGAGGTCTTCTATCCTGATTCTTCCCTTGGCCCAGGGGCCTGGGCCTCCTACTTCCCCACCCCCAACCCCCAGGTTTCAATCCTCCAGGAACTGCTCCCCTCCGCCCCCGAGCCCCCCCTCCACCTTCCCAGGAACCAGGGGGTCCCAGGAAGCCAGCCTGCTCTTTGAAGAACAAAGTGGGAGGAGCTGCGCCTCGGATCCCAGGCCTAGGAAGACGTCACAGCGGGGGAGGGGAAGCGCCACACTAGGCCAGCTGTGCAGTCTCCGTTCCTTCCCCGCCTCCGCCTCCCTAGGGCCCCAGCGCGTGTGGGACACGAGCTCCCTTCCCCCAAGCCCAGATGCTGCCCGGTGTTAAGCCGGCGTCCAGGAAGAGGCTAGAGGCCCAGACACTCATACACAAGCTATGTTCATACATAGACACAACCACAAACGGACATGCACACAGGCCTGCACTGACATGGAGGTGTGTCATCCACAGACCCCATCCCATCCCCTTAGACCCTGGAAATGCCCTTGGAAGTGCCCTCCAGGAGGAATAGCTGGAGAACAATCACCCAACCAGTCCAACTGGTCTCACAACCAGCCTGAAGTGTATATGGTTGTTTGGGGCAGGGGTGAGAGCTTTTAAAGAAAATAATGTTAAATTAGGTACAAAAAGTAATATTTACAGTGAAACAAAGACCAGAAAAAATAACTTACTGGTATTAACTAATTGCCTGCCTACACGCCTCTAATACTCTCAAGAGACTGGCTACTGACTTTGTATATCTCAAATCTCATTTTTCCCTCTACCACCCATGTACTTATAGTTAAGAGCCCCTGGATCATTCATGTCACCTGTGCCCTCTGGCATTGCACTTGCAAGGCAGAAGTCTAGTGAGTGGGCACAGGTGACAGGAGTTTCCTTGGAAGCCATTCCCACAGCAGGATGGCTGCGCTAACTTTGTGTGGAAGTGACCGGGAACCACAGTAACTGAATTAGCAATTTACATATCCCCAAATGCCCACAGCCATTTCAACACAGGGGGACTGTGTGACAGAGGGGAAGTTGGGAGTGAAAACAGACAGTGGTCTTTACCATTTGCAGTTAAAATATCTATTTTGGCCAATTTTATAGAAGCATATGGTCATGTGAGGGTTGCTAGGACCCTCACAGAGGTGTGTTTAAGTGAGGGGTCCTAAAGTGTACATTTCATTGGCTTCATGGTGAATTCACCTTTGAAATTGTAATTTTTGATGGCACATCTCAAATGGACTTGCAACCTGCCTAGAAATCCTATTCTATCCTAGAAGGTTTGCTTTCCTATTCTCCAAAATGAATATTTCATACCTTCTTTCTCCTCAAAGGAGCTGCAGCACTCTCCCCTCAAGCAATGAGCTTGCTTGATTCATTCTTTTTTTAAAAAAAATTTGTTTATTTGGCTGTACCAGGTCTTAGTTGTGGCACGAGCGATCTTTAGTTGTGGCTTGTGGGATCTAGTTCCCTGACTATGTATTGAACCCTGGTTGTCTGCACTGGGAATGAGGAATCTTTTTCTTAAAAAAGAAAAAAAATTATTGTAGTAAAAAAAAAAAATCATTGAATTTGCCTGTCATCATTTTGCACAGAGGCCATGCTAATATTATCTATATCATTCTAATTTTAGTATATGCGCTGCCGAAGCATGCACTCCTTGTTAAACAGTGTAAAAGAAACATCTATCAATTGAGAAGGGTTCATTTCAAATGCCCCATCTCATCTCTGCAACTTTCTCCTAATATCTGAGGCACATTCTAATATTTTCAGGGGCCTTGGGATCTGCATAGTATAATGTTTGTAGGCCTGATAAATCCTTTGCAAAAATTCAGAAAGGCTTTCGTTTGTTTTGCTGAATTTCTTGAATTTTGTTCAGACTCTTTTCTTTGGTTCTCCTTTGCAAGGCCCTGTCTAGATGCACTAATAAGTGGTGCTCTCATAAGGCCCTTCTCCTCTCACTAGGGTTCCAGTTTGATTCAGGGGTCAAGTGTGCTTCAGGTATAGCGGATTCTCCCTATAAAGGAGGGTTTCCATCTTTCCAATTAAACAAGTCTGAGAAGCCTGGCCAGCTGGTCATTTGCAGGCCTGCTATGAGATAACCTAAGAGAAATCGTCCTGCCCCAGGGGTGGCTTCTGGCCCAAACTGGGTGTGCTGTTGGGTCTTATATTACCAGACTAAGTCCCTGTGCCCCAGAAACTAACACGTGCCTGTGTGCGTCCTAGGTCACTTCAGTTGTCTGACTCTGTGTGATCTTATGGACTGCAGCTGTCCATTTGATTCTCCAGGCAAGAATACTGGAGTGGGTTGCAGACACAGGATTTCCTAATTGATCCCTATGAGAAGGTGAAGTCCTGAGCCCCAGTCAGGAATTAGGGGCTAGGTAGGAACAGAAGGTGGTAAAATGAGCGGATTTTTTGGTATAACACCTGGAGTGGCTAAGACAGCTTGCTTGGCTTTAGGAGATAAAGTTTGAAGCAACACATTCTCACTCCCATTCCCTTCCCTTTCTTATTTTCCCTGATGTAATAGCACAAATGCTTACCCATAAAGGATTTTGTTATTCTTCCCTACTGCTTCCCAGAATAGCCACCATAAAACCATAAATAGCAATTGACCATTTCTAACTATCCAAAGGATGACTTGTTGCTTTGGTATCAACCAACTGGGCTGAATTCTGGGATGGGGCTTTTGCTGATTTTAGGAACCCTGTGGAATCTTTCTCTTCTCTCTGGGACTGTTCTACAGATTTCCACCTCCCCCCCCCCCATTGTTACTTTCTTCCATTTGACATCAGTAAATAGAGAAATAGTACCAAACAAAATGAAATATAAAACCCAAAAGACAACAGAAAACCCTAATAGACCCTCAAGTTCGGTCTTGGGGTTTTACATATACCAATGACACAGGAGACTGCAAATAACATAATTAACACAGCAAGGGTAGCAGTAGTTGGTGCACAGGGGCCCAAGATAACTGCCTAAACCCCTTTTAGAGATCCTAACAGGTACTGTGGCCATCCATTGCTTCAGTAAAATATATTCTTCACACTCATGAGTTCTCAGTTCTCGGCTGTAATCAGATCATTTATCCAAAATGTATATCAGAGGACTTTCTTTAGAGACAGCTGAAACATTCCCCATTTATTTTTATGTTTTTAAAATTGTTTATTTTATTCATTTGGCTGCAACTGAGACTCATTGCAGCATACAGGCTTCAGTAGTTGTGGTACACCAGTGGGCTTAGTTGCTCCAAGGCATGTAGGATCCTAGCTCCCTGCTGCTGCTGCTGCTGCTAATTCACCCTGACCAGTGATCAAACCCGTGTCCCCTGAATTGCAAGGCAGATTCTTAGCCATTGGACTACCAAGAAGTCCCTTCTCCCATTTTAAAATACAGAAATACAAGACCCCCCCCCCCTCAAATGGCACACAAAAATGCTAGCATCCAAAGAAACTAAGGAACCAGTTCACAAACCAGGTAAAAGTTCAACAACGCTTGCCTCTCTCCAACAAGGTACTTACTCAAATACAAAACAAATTGGCATATTGCAGAGAAAAAGTCCCAAAGAAAGAGGAAATAAGGTTTATGGCTGTAGACACCAGAGTGACTTACCCAACAGTATGGAGCCTGCTAGCTCTCAAATGTCCATCCAGCTGTCAAGTGCTAGGGCACTCCATGCTGTTCCAGGGAATTCTGAAGGGCAGATCCTCTGGACAAGGGGTCCTGGCAGCTTACTGGAGGAGTCCCCAACCAGGCTCAGGTGGCCATGATCAGCAAGGTTCTTTACTGGCTTACCAAGCTGGAGCTCCCACTGCTTGTAGCTACAAGCCAATAAAATGAGAGACAGTTGTTGGGGGGGAGGAATAACTACTTTGCTCGGAGAGCCAGCAGACCAAGGAGATGGTGGACTCCTGTTTCAAAGAACCATCTGGCCTGAGTTAGAATTCACGCTTCTTGTATACCAGAAAAGGGAAGAAATAAAGTTAAACATTTCTTGGTTCTGGTCAGAACTGTGTTAATTTCTTCCTGTAGGCACTGACAGGCAGGCCAGGTTAGGATGTTTCCTGGGAGCTAAACAAAGGTGTTTTAACTTAATGCTCATTACCTGGGAGGCAGGGCTCCCAAAGATGGGCCATAATGTGTAACTTAAGCTTATAGGCAACATCTCTTTAGTGATTAAGTTGTCATAGAACACAAAAGTTTCCCTATTAAATGATCACCAGAGTAAACTAGCCCTGCACTCTCAAGTCATTGCCATGACTGGCTGCCCCTCCCCCACCCTCGTAGCCATCTTATATTACTTTCGGTTTTCTTAGTCATTGTCTGTCTCCCCTTCACCCACCATAATGTAAGTAGCAGGAGAGTCCAGATGCAAGGTACCCTCAAGCCTAACAACACTTGGTGCACAAGAGGCCCGCCAGAAATACCGGCTTCGTGATTTGAGTACAGGGGTTGCTCACATAGACATACAAATGCCCAGACTGTTCTAGAGTTTCCTTCTAGGGGCCACTGTTATGGCTTAGAATTGAGAAGAGAGAATTCCCAGTCGCTCACACAATCCAGAGGCGGAAAAGAAAGACTTCGAGCCTAGCCCAGATGAAGTTGAAGGAGACAGGAGTCAGGATCCAGAGACAGAGATACGAACTCCGGGCGAGTTCCTGAGAGAGGGACCGAGACAAACAAGACGCAGACCC
Organism: Budorcas taxicolor; assembly: GCF_023091745.1. Lineage (NCBI taxonomy): Eukaryota > Metazoa > Chordata > Mammalia > Artiodactyla > Bovidae > Budorcas > Budorcas taxicolor. The sequence continues at coordinate 27,589,619 of NC_068928.1, read as the reverse complement.
CGGATTCAGTGGCCCAGAGACGCGGGCCCGCAGCAGCCTAAGCCCGCGGCCGGAGGAGGGGCGCGGAGGGAGGCCGAGGGCAGGAGAAGACGGTGGAAAACCAGCGCCGGAGCCCGAGGGACCCGGCCCCCTGCCCTCACTCACAAGTGGCCGCGGCAGTCGGCGGGAGCCCGGCCACCTGCTGACCCGACGCGTGCGGGATCAAAGCGGCTGGGAAGGGGCGGGCGGGGAGTGGCAGGAACCTGGAGGTGTGAGCGAGCTTCCCAGGGGATAGCCGGAGCGTGGGAGCGCAGAGGGCCGGGCGGCCACGGAGTACTGGAGGGACCATCCCAGAGACCCGGAGCCAGACATGCAGAGACCACGCAAGACCCAGAGAGAGCCAGCGCAGAAGTCAGGAGACCTGGAAATAATGTGAAAAAGAGGGAGACAGAGACGCTGAAAGACGGCGGGACAAAAAAAGGCCGTGACCGTGGACTTAGAAAAAGAAACCGGGTTCCAGAGGACAGAAAATAAGAGAAAGAGCGAGGAAGAGGAAAGGAAAGAAAAGCCAGAGTCTTAGAGCTTAAGGGCAGGGACGACCTCGCGCCTCCCCCGCGGAGGGCTGAAAGGACCCCCGGGGCAGGGATCCCAGCGCGCGGTCCTTTCTCAGGGTCACGCCTGCGGAGGTGCGGGCGGGGAGGGGGGGTTAGAAGGAGGGTTGTGGACAGCCACCCCAGGCTGGGAGGATGGGAGTGTGAGGACGTTCGGAATCAGGGTCTCGACCCAAAGCCTCATACTTTGACACAGAGTAGAAAAGTTAAATATTAATATTTGGTAGAAATCTTAAACAAGAAATACAGACATCTTCGATGGAACGGAAAAAAAAACTGATGCATTGGCCGGGAATCGAACCCGGGCCTCCCGCGTGGCAGGCGAGAATTCTACCACTGAACCACCAATGCAAGGGTACCCAAAACCTCCTGGACCTGTCTCATCTTGTAAAGCACCGTGGTGACCGTCTCCAAGCGGCTTTCTAGCCAGGGGCAGGGCAGAGGAACAGTCCCAATAGTAGACGTGGGTGGAGCCCCGAGCCATCCTTCCTTCCGCCTGGATCCGGTCACCCGGCCATAAAGTTGCCCCATATGGCCAGGGGCGGCCCCACACCCGGGTGCGAACTGCCCGGGGCCCCGAGCCTCGCGTGCAGGTGACAAAAACTCAGCCCGAGCCCAGGTTCCCAAGGAGGGGGGCAGCGGGGGCTTCTGAGGCCATACATCTGCGCTCCCATTTGGCTCAGGTAGCGGGAGGTGGCATGTGCTGGGCTTCCTGACTGCAAATGGGAGCGCCCTCCCCAAGGTCTGAGCTCCTTTAGCTCGGACTTTGCCAAGGCAAGCTTCGTGAAAAAACCAAGTTGTGAACGGGAGCTGGGAGGGCTCGGAGGAGCCCCATCCGTCTCTTACTAGGAAGCTGTCTTCTGACTCAGTCTCCAACCCTGTTTTGTGTCCGTCCCTGGTATTCTTGCCCTCCCGTTAAGTCTCTGATTTTATCTTCTCGGCATCATTCCGCATTGTGTCATGCTCTTGGTTTGAGGTGGGTGTTGATCCCCTTTATTCTGTTCCCTTTTTTATCTTTTAAAGAAAACTCCCTGCTCTTTGCTCCCCTATAATCACGAGAGGTCCGGAGGAGCGAAGAACCCGGGAGCACATCTGGCAGCCCCGGGCCTGAATCTCCTATGATTAGTTTTTAATCAAATACTTCTAACTGGAAAGATCTCTCCACCAGTGCTTCAAAGCCTCCCTACCTCTTCCATGAGGCTTCCCCCTGCCCCAGTCTAGCCATCCCTCATGATGACCCTTTTCCTGAGCACCTACTTCACCGTCCGTCTAAAATAGCTACTTGACAACACATCCTCTTTCCCACTGAAACTTGCAGGGATAAACCAGGCCTCCAGCCTATATCTCAGCATGAAGGGTCCCAGCCTAGACCGGTGCCCAGTGGTCACAATGAGTGCATAGATGTTGGGGGAACTGAATATGACTGACTTAGATCGCACAGAGCTTCTTCCACCTCCAGACAAAGTCCCTGGTGAATTAGATCCAGCCAGCACACTCAGGTGACTATCCCAAGTAGGAGGTGACTTTGGGGGAAAGGTGTATAGGATCCAGCTTAGGGGCTGAGGGGTGCTAACTTTTTTTTATTTCAGTATTAGTGGGGGTACAGTGAGCTCCCAAGAAAACTGAAATAGTGAACGGGTGCGGGGTGGGGGAACTCTGAACTCCCTTCCTGAGTTCTGTCCCGAAATTACTCCAACTCCCTCTTCTCTAATAACTTCCCTTCAGCTAGGTTCCCGCCTCATTATACAGCCTTATGGTCCTTAACCCAGCCGGTACCGCACCGGCCCCTCATTTCCCACACTCCCAGGCCATTTCCACCTTTCCCCCCGCCCCCTTGTGCCCCTCCCCTTTCCGGGAGCCTCGTGCCCAGGGTCGAGTCCTGTGGGATCCTGAAGGGGCGGGCCCGGGTCCTAACCTCCCCCCCTACTCGGGGCCTGCAGGATATAAGGCTCAAGGAGAGCGGAGACTCGGTCCACACTAGGGTCCGGAGGAGCGATGGTCACCCGGGATCGAGCCGAGAATAGGGACGGCCCCAAGGTGAGAGGAGGGCGGGGAGGGAGCAGAGGTCCCTGGACTGAGGAGGGGACAGGGTCCCTGAGGGTCAGGGAAGAGGCTGGAGACGCGGGGCAGGAAGGGGGGACCCAAGGAGCCAGGGGCTGGGGAGGAAGCTGCAAACTATGGAGAAGGGGTCAGCGTAAGAACTGTTACTGGGTGAGCGGTAGAGGCAGAGGTCTGGGTGTGGGTGATGGCAGTTGACACCTTGTGCCTTCGAGGGGTCGGGGTGGGCGGCGGCAGAATTTGAGTAAAATAAGCAGGAGGAGCACAGAGCTAAGGGAGGAGGGTGGAAATAAAAATCGGAGAGGATGGGCACTCGCTCCATGCGGGCTGTGAGAGGGCGCTGGCCCAATGCAGCCTTGTAAGAGAAGGTTCCAGAGGCCCGAGCCCGGGTGGAAGACTTCAGAACCAGTGGAGAAGGGTGACCGCACACACGGGTTAGAGGGAGGGGAGGAGGCGCGGGCGCGCTGGGTGTCTCCCTTTCTACACTCAGGGCCGCCAGCTCAGCCCGGCACCTTGCGGCCCACGCGTCTGGGCGCAAAGAGGGCCCCCAAAGTTCTCCACTGAGACAGAGAAAGACTGCACGAGACGGAGACGTAGAGAGAAAGGAGGAGGAGGAGGAAGAAAGACACAGAGAGGGGAGGAGGGAGGACAAGAGTGAGAGAGGAGAAAGCAGAAGACCCGGGAGAGAGAGGAGGCGAGCTACAGAAATTCACTCCAGGGGCGTTGGGAGGGGGATTGGAGAGGGGTCGAATGGGCCTGGCCCTAGCCTCTCTGGGGTCTTGGGGAAGGGGTGGAGGCCGGCCTATCCCAGCGGCGGGATCCCGACGCCCCCGCGGCCGCGCTGAGTCTCGGTCGGGTCGGCCCCGCTCTCCCTTTCCTGCTGGTCGCAGATGCTGAAGCCGCTCGTGGAGAAGCGGCGCCGGGACCGCATCAACCGCAGCCTGGAAGAACTGAGGCTGCTGCTGCTGGAGCGGACCCGGGACCAGGTCAGTTCTTCTGCCATCACCCCGCCCCTAAACATTCCGTCCTCGCGTCCCAGGGCTTCCCACTTGGGTAGGGACATTTGATGCTTTGGAGACCCTGGCCCCAAGGGACCTTGGAATTCCAGCCCAGCCCCCTTTCCCGCTCTCAGAACGCGATCTGCATCGCAACCCCTAGGGTCTGTAAGTTTCAACACCCGGCTCTAAATTTCACCCCCAGGGTCAGTCAGTTTCAATCTTTGGGTCTGTAAATTCTCCTTCCTCCCCCCAACCTCCGACCCCTCCCCAAGATAGGCAGCGGGGTGGTTAATTTCACTCCCTAGGTTTGCTGTTCAAATCCCCTCCTCGCACTACGGGTTGGTTTCATCCCCTCGGTTTGGACAGTTTCGTCTCAGGGTGGGCCAGGACCGTTCTTGGTCATCTCCACTCGGTGTTCCGTAGTGCACTCTGCGGTCCGCGCGCAAACGCGATCCGGGGGCACCCCCAGCTCCCGCATCCCCCTCCCTTCTTCCCCCTGCCACTTTCCCCCTCTCTCCCCACCCCTTTCTGTCTCTGCGCCCTCCCCTCCCATCTGTAGAACCTCCGGAACCCGAAGCTGGAGAAAGCAGAGATACTGGAGTTCGCCGTGGGCTACTTGAGGGAGCGAAGCCGGGTGGAGCCCCCGGGTACAGCGCGGGGGTGGGGCAGCGGAGGGAGGGAACGGGGGGTTTCACTGGGGCCCGGGTCTGGGTAGACGGGGAGGACCCCGCGGAGGACGGTGGGCTTGGGGAGTGGCAGGCTCTGCTCCGAGGCGAGGTTAATAATAACACCCGCGCGTGTCTGTCTCTGTGTCTCCCTCCTTTTCTCCCTCTGTCCATCTGGCTTCCCGTCTCTGTCTCTGCGCCTGTCCGGCTTCGGTATCTCTGCGCCCCGCCCCTTTCCCTCTCCCCCGATGGGACCCCCTGCCCGGCCCGCCGGTCCTCCCGCCGGCCGCACCTTCAGGGGTTCCCCGATCCCCAGCCCAGGACGCCGAGGCGCTCGCCAGCTGCTACTTGTCGGGATTCCGCGAGTGCCTGCTCCGCTTGGCGGCCTTTGCGCAAGACGCCAGCCCGGCCGCGCGCGCCCAGCTCTTCTCCGCGCTGCACGGTTACCTGCGCCCCAAGCCGCCCCGGCCGGAACCGGGAGAACCCAGGCCCCCCGCGCCGCGCCTACCGCTGGACCCCGACGCCCCAGCGCCCGGCCCCGCGCTCCACCAGCGCCCCCCAGTTCACAAGGGCCCCCCCAGCCCGCGCTGCGCGCGGTCCCCGTCCCCCTGCTCCCCTCGAGCCGGTGATTCCGGCGCGCCGGCCCCCCTCACCGGACTGCTGCCGCCGCCGCCGCCTCACAGACAAGACGGGGCGCCCAAGGCCCCGCCGCCCCCGCCGCCCGCTTTCTGGAGACCTTGGCCCTGAGCTTTGAGGGGTGGGGTGGGGGCGGGGCTGGGGGGAGGGGTAGAGACTCCAGCCCGAGGGCAGCAGAGGGACCTGGGCGTCCGGGTGAGGTGTTGGGGAGGGCGGCGGGGCGCACGGGCGCCGCGCGCGGGTGAGATGTGGTTTATATTAGAGTATCTATATAAATATATATTTCCCTGGTTCCTGTCCCTTCTCCCTGCCCCCCACCCGACCCCCCGGCGTCTAGGATTGTACCCTCTGCCCCCAGCCCAGCCCCAGACCCTTCCCGAGTCCCTAGTGCATGGAATAAAGTGGTTATCAAATCCCCGTGTGTCCCCGAGCCAGGGGCCTGCCTTTATCTCGGCGTCCACGCCCACTTTCCCTCCCCTTCTGTTTCCCGCCCCCAGTCCTGCTCTCCTCGGCCCGAGCCCCGGGGCAGACAGGTAAGTAAAGAAGAGAGCAGAGCGGAGGCTGAGGTGGGAACTGAAACCAGCTGAGATAGGGTAGGGGGAGAAGGGTGGGAGCCTTTTAGGAAAAAGCCAGATAAAGAGGAAAAGAAAAAAAATAATAAAATAAAATCGACTCTGGTGGGATTCGAACCCACAACCTTTGAATCGCTCTTTCGTCACTAGAAGTCCAATGCGCTATCCATTGCGCCACAGAGCCACCTGGCGGGCGGCAGCGTCTGACAGCTTACGGGTACTAGAATGGGAAGAGGGCGGGGGGAGGGGGAGGGTTGTGAGGGAATTGGGCGTGGCGTGGCAGGAGCGCGAGGTTTGGACTTCAGAGGCCTCGATGGAAGAGGTAGCGTGCGCAAAGCGAGTGAACGAAGTGGGAGTGAGGAAGCACAAAGGTGGAGGAAACAGCGCAACGGAATATGAGCCAGCAAGCGAGTATGGAGCTCCAGCTGCAGGTTTGGGGAATGCTTCTAGTTCAGGCGCACCCCACTCCCGGATGTGGCCTCATCCGTAAGAATAAACCTGTTTTGTTGTTAATTTCTGTGTGCCTTTGTTTCTTCTGGTCAGCCTGCTTTGTCATCTGCTGCTCTACTGTCCGAAGGAATCTCCATAATTCTTTGAAGAAAAGCAGCCAATTTAGGATTCGTAGGGCCACCCCCTCCCTTCTAGTCTCTTAGGAGGACTGTGAGGACCGCTGTCCCCCACGCAGGTAGCGTGGCCGAGCGGTCTAAGGCGCTGGATTTAGGCTCCAGTCTCTTCGGAGGCGTGGGTTCGAATCCCACCGCTGCCAGACCACAGTTTTTCTTAGGCTTAAGCACCATTCAGGAAGTTATTTGTAGAATATTATTTAGTTTTATGAAAACTCCTGGTAGCAGTCTCACCAACTTGTATTCCAGACAGAACTTAAGTCTGCATCCCAGCCCCAAATTAATACAAAATGGAAACTTCTAAAAAAATCTCGGATCTCCATTATCGATCTCCGCTTTGACATGTCATAAGATAATATTCAAAACTAGTACAATTTGCTATATATTGAAGTGACTCTGTAAATTCTCCTAACGGCGCGGTAGAGGCTCGAATTATCTAGTCTGGAAAGCTGAAAAGGTAAGATCCAACGTAACTTTCTTTTAGATCCTTTCAGAACATAACGGAATATCGTACACAAAACTCATAAATAATACAATAGAACACACTGGTATTGAGTGAAAACATAAAGGTTCCACCGAGATTTGAACTCGGATCGCTGGATTCAGAGTCCAGAGTGCTAACCATTACACCATGGAACCGACGACGCTCCACGCTTTTCTAAAGACTATATATATATTATCAAACTTCCTAGTCTGCTTCTACTTTGCCATTCTCAGGAGACAAAGCAAAATAAACGGAGTTGTTGGGTAAGATGAATACCACTATCAAGCCCCTGAAATATGAATCTAAATGTGCTTTCATTATAAATACACACCGTAATTAAACGACAGTATGAAAAAAAGTTTAAATTTCATTAATAATTTTAAAATATTGATTACATGATAAGGATATTTTGGGTTACATAAATTCTTACTAAAATTAATTTCAAAAAATTATTTCACCTATTTCTTTGTACTCTTTTTAATGTGTGGCTCCTAGTAAAATTAAATTCACACGTATGGCTCGCATTATGTACTGCTCTAAAACATCTCTGCTCTCACTCCACTGTCATTCCTTCTGCCTTCTGAATAAAACCCTGACGCACTTTAATTTCGTTCCCTCTTAACACCATCTAACAAACTTGCGTTATTCTTCTCTGTTATGTATGTTCGAAGGAATACAAATATTTACGGTACTGAAAAATCCATAGATTGTTGTGCACCAACGAATAGTGAAAAAGCAATCGCCCGAACAGGGACTTGAACCCTGGACCCTCAGATTAAAAGTCTGATGCTCTACCGACTGAGCTATCCGGGCTCTCTCCTAGCTCCTGTTCTACTTTCTATAAGAGTTTTGTATTGACGAAATTCATTCGCACAGCGAAGCGCGCGTATTGTGTGTATGCAAAGGACTCCAGAAGAAACCGAGAAAGCTGGTGAAGCCAGTCACCGGTGATTGCTTTTTATCGAACCCCCCTCAGCACAGCAAGTGTTAGGACGCTAGAGCCTAAGCGCCGCGGAAGCTGGGTGGGTGCGGCGTTGGCACCGCCGCGCGGGGGCGCTTCCGCAGAGGGCGTCCCTCTGGGAGAGGTTTCTTCCCAGTCCGATGACCTAGATCCCAGGCACCCCACGTACCTGGGCCTACCGCCCAGGTACCCTGCCTACCGCCCCAAAGCCAAGGGCGGGCCGCAGAGAGAAAAGAATGCCACATGAGGCCTTCAGATGCTGTGCTCCCGGAGACCGCTTCGGTCCCCAGATCGGCCACATTCCAAGGGAGAGGCACTGAGTTCCGCCGTGCCATAGATCCGGGACCCACAGGGCCGGGTTGGGGGTGAGGAGGGTACCAACTTCAGGAGGCGACAGGAGGGTTGTTTATGACCCCTACGCCATGTGCAGAGATGCATGTTCGACTCGCGTGTGGCTCTAATCACGTGTGATTTATGGCTCACTTGTGTATAGTGATTCACATGGATGATTCACAGTTAGGAATGCGGGTGCCCTGTGCCCAGTTCTTACGGAGAGAGAGAAGGAAAGGTTTTCCGGGAGGTTAAGGAGTGGGCGGACAGGGCATCAGTTGACTTCTGACCAGGAACAGATCAATGTCCCAATCATGCAGGTGTCACCTAATGTCTGTCTCCCTCCGGCATCTGGTCCCTCCCTTCCCAGTAGGACCTGGGCTCCTGATAGCTATCTGGGTGAACCTGGTCCTGCCAGTCAGAGGGGCCGGTTTTGCCAGAGGCGAACAAGCAACTAGTAGGGAGAAAGGCTGTGGGTGGAAGAGCCAGCCTGCAGCTAGCAAGGACAGAGAGTTTCTGGAGACAGAGAGCCAGCAAGTGGGCCCTAGAGCATCTCAGAGAGAGCTGGGCTTTTCCTCAAAGGCCCATCCTGCCCAACCAGGCCCCGCGGGTCGGCAGCCCAGGAGCCCAGCCCTGCCTGGTCCGTGGCTCACCTCCTCCAGGCCAGCTGCCGGGGCATCCCTTCTTTCCTCCCATCATGGCCCTGTACCGCGTGCGTGTGACCACCGGTCCCTACCTGATGGCTGGCACACTGGACAACATTTTTGTCACACTGGTGGGCACATGTGGTGAAAGCCCCAAGCAGCGACTGGATCGCATGGGCAGGGACTTTGCCTCTGGATCGGTGAGTAGAGGAGAGAGGGAGGCGGGGACCCTGAGGGCCACCAGGTGCAGGGAATCCTGAAGGAGGGGAGGGTCTTTCTCCCCAGGGCTCATCAAATCCTGCAGAACTCAGGATGCTGGCCCTGACCTCTTGGCCACCCCATTCTGGTCCTTGCCTTTCCTGGGGATCATAAGTCCTACCCAGGCAGGGCTGTGAAGGAGCCCTGGGCAGGGGCTCCAGAGAATTCCACTGGCTTCCTCGCTCCTTCTCCAATAACTGAAGGTGGGCTTTGGGGAAGCTGCTTGCCCTCTCTGAGCCTGGGTTTCCTCTTCTCCAGAGGGGTCTACCTGACTCTGCCAGGCCCCAGCACTGTTGGCAGGTGGCCGACATCAGGTGGGGGCTCCAAGGAGGCTCGGGAGAGCCAGAATGCACCCTGCTTACACAGGGCTCCTGCAGCAGCTTCTGCCAGATGAAGGATGCCTTTTTGTAATTTACGCCAAGGCACTGCATGGGGTACAGCCAGCTTGAGTGTCCATGTCAGGCGAGGCGGAGGTGTAGAAGGCGTAGGTGTAGGTGCACTTTTCAAGGTGCAGGACGACTTAGGCTGTTCCTCGCCTCTCACCGGCTTGCTCTCTTGCCCCCACCCCAGGTGCAGAAGTACAAGGTGCGCTGCTCAGAGGAGCTGGGTGAGCTCCTGCTGCTGCGGCTCCACAAGGAGCGCTATGCGTTCTTCCCCCAAGACTCCTGGTACTGCAGCTGCATCTGCGTCACTGCCCCCGATGGCACCCTTTCCCACTTCCCCTGCTACCAGTGGATGGAGGGCTACTGCACCATCGAGCTTCGACCAGGAACAGGTGTGTCAGAGGCAGGGGCTGGCCTGGGCTTCAGAAGCATCTGCTGGGACCAGGCGCAGCAGAGGCGGTGGGGGGTGAGGGTGGTTGGCTCTCACAGAGCCCAGGGTGTAGAGAGTAGGGCTGGAGTTAGGGTAACTGCAACTCAGGGATCCCAAGTAGGTGCTTTCTGAAAAGTCAAGCCTCAAACACCCTGAAATGCAGGCACTTTCTGGGCAGTATGTACCCCTCTGGAGACACACCCAGTCCAGGTGTGCACTCTCACATACACTCATACCACTCAGAGTCATATGCACAGAAACACACAGAGATGGCAGTATGCTTACCACCATCACCCTGCTCCTTCCCCAGAGTCAATTCCTCTGAGAGGAGTTAACCAGCAAGTGGAGTTACTGAATTTCAACTGGGGAGAAACCCTGAATGTTTAGAGAATTTAGCTGGGCAGGCCCTGGCCCACTAGTACTGGCTTTCCTGGTGTGGATGACGTTCTGTGAGGTGCTGTTCAGGTTCTTTCTTGAATTTGTGTGGGGGGCTTTGAAGGATGCTGGACTGAAGCTACTTCAGTCTCTGGACCCCTTCCCCCCCGCAACCCACGCCACCCCCCACCCCCCCACATCTCCTGAGCTATCTCATCCAGAGACAGGCAAGACTAGGGTGAGACTGAGTGTGGACATGAGTCTTAGGGCTGAGAGATGATGTCAGGTGAGGTGCGGTGAGTGAACATTACCCTTGCTGACACTGTGAGTTCCTCACAGACTGCACTCCAAATCCCTGTCACCACAGCACATCCACCAGTCACTTCACAAAACATGTTTGTTCACCAGTCCTGTGTCATGTGTGTATTTTGTGCATGGTGCCAGGCACCATGCTGGATGCTGGGAATACAAAAAATGAATACCATGTGACTTCTGCCCCCAAGGAGTTTGCAGTCTTGAAAAGGAGACACACATGTAAACAATTAGGGAGTTGTTATAATCTGGGGGTAAATGTGCCCCAAGTCCGTTCTACTGATGAATGCACAAAGAATGGGGGACAACCATGTCCCTGAGGGATTGGGTTCAAGGGTTGGGGGTTCCGAAAAGACATGCTGGAGGAGGTGTCATTTGAAAAGAGACTTACCAATGAGTAATCTTCATTACCCACAGCAAGAACTATTTGTCAGGACTCCCTTCCCCTCCTTCTGGATCACAGGAAACGGGAACTCCAGGCCCGACAGGAATGCTACCGGTGAGGGTGGCCTAATTTGACTTCTCTCCCATCTTACTCTGACCTGATCCTTAATCAGACTGTTACTAACTCTAACCTCAGTTCCAACTTTGGGGGCCCAACTCTGATCACCACCCTCATTTAAACCTCAATCTAATGCTGACCCTGAGTCCAGGCCCAAAACACCAGTACTGATAACTGTCCCCAGTACCATCAATCGATCCACACTCAACCCTCAGCTGTCCTTGATGTGACCCAGATACCAGACATGACCCTAGGATTGACCAACTTCAGCCCATCCTAAGCCTCACCCCCAAACCAGCCGTGATCTTGATCTCAACACAAATCCAACTCTAAACCAGTTTGGATATTCATGCCATCCTCAAATGCTACCCAGATCTGCAGCCCAGCGTCTTCGGGGAAAAAAACAAACATACTTCAATTCCTTGTCACCTGCTCAGAAAGTGGGTGGTTTCTGGGAGTTTTAATTTAAAGTTGTGTCTTTAAAAGCTAAGGCTTCTGTTTACCCTAAGCTTCACTTGCCACTTCAATCTCTTTCCCCTGGAAGCTGGAAAGTCTACGCCCCTGGCTTCCCCTGCATTATAGATGTCAGCAGCTTTGAGGAGATGGAGTCAGATAAGAAATTTGCCTTGACCAAGACAGCGCCTTGTGCAGACCCAGGTGACAGGTGAGGGTGGACTGAGAGTTGGGGAAGAAGCTGGAAGGGCATGAAGTGAAGGGTCTGCTGTGAGGACTGGGCTGGGCAGCTTGGGGAGTCATAGTCTTGACAAATGCAGTTTAATTCAAGTGTCTGGAGCAGAATGGGTGGGGATGGCCCCAGGAGTCTGGCAGAGAGGAGGGGAGAGGGCAGGGGAGGTGCCTGGAGTGAGCAGAGGCCTGGGGACTCTCTGGGAGGAGAGAGGGGAGGAATTAAGGGGAATGGGCTGCAGGTCCCTCTGACTGGTTTCTGCCCTTCTGCTTCCCTGCTCCCCAGCAGTGGGAATCGGTACCTGCCTGGCTTCCCCATGAAAATTGACATCCCTTCCTTGCTGCACATGGAGCCCAATATTCGCTACTCCGCCACCAAGACGACCTCGCTGCTCTTCAACGCCATCCCCGTGTGAGGCCACTGCCCTCTCTGCACTCCTGCTCCCTCTCCCTCTGCCCCTGTCCCTTTGATCAATCATATCTACATCTCTGCCCGTCTCCCCTCCATCCCCTCCACCAGAGTCTCTCCCTCACCTCCCCCTGCCCTGCCCTGCCCCATCTCCACTCTCTTTTTAAGCAACTCTTCTCTAGCTCCCCATCATCCCCTCTTTGCTCTTAAACTCTCCTTCTCTTTCCAGTCCTCAAACCAATAGAATTAATCAAGCACTTACCCTGAGCAGAGCACGGTCCCAGTCACTGCTAGTTGGACCAGGCTGAGCAGGACCAGAGAGGGCCAGTCTTTTAAGATTTAAGGAGGTGGTCAGGACACCTCAGGTTCAATTTCCTGGCCAATACGTTCTAGCTTTATGACCTTGATTTTCACATAGCCTTTAAACAGTTTTCTTATTTATGACAATAATATTCATACCGACTTCATAGGTGTGGGGAAAGACTTCAGAGAGCTAACATCCAGGGAACGTCCCTGGTGGTCCAGTGGTTAAGACTCCATGCTTCCCCTGCAAGGGGCATGGATTCAATTCCTGGTTGGGAAACTAAGATCTCGAAGGCTGCACAGTGCAGCAAAAGAAAAAAAAGCTAATATCCAGCACAAAAAGTTGTAGTATTAGGATACAGTCTTGGCTGTGATGGACTCATGGGCTCGGGCTCCCCTGGGGAGATGTACATGCAAGGCAGTTAGTTAATACTGGTGGGGTCACGGGCAGTTCAAGTCTGAGGTTCTGAGTGTGATGTGGCTGGAGGGGGTCCAGCTAACATCCGGTCCTGACAGGAGCAGGGGTCAGGAGGTGGTTGCTGGGAGACAGATGGGATTGAAGCTTTGGGCTGGGAGAGAGGAAAGGAGAAGGGGAATGGGTGGGTCCTGGGAAGACCCAGGTCATTCTGTGGGGCTCAGCCACCTGCTACCTGCTGCATCAGGAGGCCCAGAGGAGGCCACGGCAAGGAGCTGGATCCTCATGTTCTGGGCTTCGGTGCTACAGCCGTTCTTCTGGAGAAGAACTAGTGGGAGGGGATGTAGGGGTGAGGCGGGTATGGAGCTTGAGTGTGTCCACAGGCAGACACAAGGGGGCTCAGGTTTCAGGACAAGGACCCACTGAGAGGCCCCGACAGGACTAAGGAGCATCTCAGAAGCTAGCATCACCTGAGCTGGTCCCCAGATGGATATGTGGGTTGAGGCAGGGGAGGGCCCAGGAGACCATGTGGACTGCCGGTGTGGGGCTCAGAGAAGGTCCAGTGGGAAGAGTGGGCATCTGGCAGTCTCTGGTCACTTATGGAGCAGTGGAGTCACTGGGTTTTAGTGTGGCGTGACTGCAGGGTGCCCTAAAGGACATGAGTGGCAGGCCTTGGAAAAGGAAGGCCTTTTATTTCTCCTCTCTTGCCTCCTCAGCCTCTGTTTTAATGACCATGCTCCTGTTGAGTTTTTCCCATCCCCTAGGTTCTTAGCGGGCAGCTGCTCAGCGCAGGTTCGTGGAAGGAGTGAGTGGCTCCTTACTGAGCACGTAGGAATCTGTCCCTGGGCTTGTCAGGTCACTATTGCCCCCTTCCCCCCATGCCTTCTCCAGGTGCCCACACTCTTCATGACACATCTGCCTCCTTTCACAGCTTACTTTATTGACCAACTGCCACAAACCTGCCTGTCCTCTGTTCCATTCCCTTCCATTTGACTTGGCCTAGCTAGTGAGTGATTATTACAAACTGGGTATGTCAGGGCAACACAGCCCAGTCCTGACCATAAGGAGCCCACAGTATAATAGGAGTTGATTTGAGTAGTGACATAATGAAGGGTTCACAATATAACGAAGGAAGTAGCAGGTATTTTTTGAAAGATACACACAAGGTGTATGTTTGAGGGGTGATCAGACAATGCTTCATGAAGGACTTTGCATCTACGATGCACACAGAAGAACAGGTAGTCTTGATATGAGGTGGAGATGTAGGAGATGGTTCTCTAGGACAGGAACAGCTTAACAAGCCCTGGACAGCGGAGAAAGCAGACTTCATTTCAAGCATGTTTTTTTCTTCTGATTATCAAGTAATACATGCTCATTGTAAAAAACAAAACAAAACTCAGCACAGACATCCACAAAATGAAAAGTGCACGGCCTGCAGGCCGGCAAGCCCACTTTTACCAGTTCAGTGTATAAGTACATCTCTGGCTATGTTTAATGAGAAGGCTGTGATGGGCCTTGGTAAGTGCACATGGTGCACGAAAGCTAGAAGAAAGCTAGAAAGGTTGTAGAAATCAGCTGGTGGGGAGTTGCCAAAGCAGCCTGAGCAGCTAGGGCTTTGTCATGTGGGCAGAGGGGAGCCAGTGAAGGTCTATAAGATGAGAGCTTGGAGAAAGCACAATGAAACACCAATGAAGATAACTGGTCTGCACTAAATGTGTGCCATCTTTGCGCACACATGTGGAGTCACCCTTACAAAGCCTCAACTGGCCTCTAGACTTGTCTCCCACGTGGACTATTAGGCACCTTTGCTCTGGTCATTGACCTTGTCAAATTCCTCCAGGGCTCTAGGCTGGGGACACAGTGCCCATGGCAGCCCTCAGCCCCAAGCCCAACTTCCCCTCTGACAGGTCCTTGGGCATGAAGCTTCGAGGGTTGCTGGACCGCAAGGGTTCCTGGAAGAAGCTGGATGACATCCGGAATATCATGCATTGCCACAAGACCCTCACTTCAGGTGTGCAGAGCCAGGCGGAGAGGTCCATTCTCCACTCGACCCTGTACTCAGGCTCCTCTGCCTCATGCTGGGAAAAAGCTGAATTCTGGTTGCAGAGAGGCTGTGGGGTTCCAGTGGGCAGGGCTCCTGACTTCACTGGGGGCACTCTCCCAGACTCCTCTCAGGAACCCATCTTTCCTTCCTCTGGGTGGGGACAAAAATAGGCAAGTGGGGGTGGGGGCCAGTCAAGGGTCACTTAGGGAGTCCTGATCCTGGTCAGGTGCACTTACCTCTCTTTCCCTACCCCTGTCATCAAGAGGTTTGGGCTTTGGGGCCAGACATATGTTCGAGTCTGCCACACAACTGAGCAAGTCACTCTGCCTCTTAGAGTCCCATGTTAAACTGAAGATATTTTACACCTGCTCATAGGACTGGTGGGAGGAAAGACTAAACCACAGTGATGTGCAAAGCGCTGGGGTGAGCAGGATCTAGTGAAGTGGTTTCAGCCGAACTGGCCCCCTCTCTTGTCCCCCAGAGTACGTCAGAGAGCACTGGTGTGAAGATCAGTTCTTCGGGTACCAGTACCTGAACGGTGTCAACCCTGTCATGCTCCATTGTCTCTCCAGCTTGCCCAGCAAGCTGCCTATCACCAATGACATGGTGGCTCCCTCACTGGGACCAGGCACCTGCCTGCAGACAGAGTTAGAGGTCGGTAAGCTGCCAGTAGGGAGAAGGGATGGGTGTGGAGGGTAAGGGTGGGATGGCTGCATCCAACCTGTAGGCCTCATCCCCAGCCCGGCACCCTTTAAGCAGAAGTTATGGGTAAGGCCCAAATGGGCCTCAGGCTTGAGGCATAAGACGGGGCCTGGCGAACTGGTATGCATGAACGTGACAGCTTGGAGGAAGAGGCCCTGCCCCTGTTCTGGGGCCTCCAAGATCCCAGGTGCTGAGGCCCAAAGAGAGCCGTTTTCGGACAGGCCAAAGGCAGTGCCACTAGACAGAGTAAGGACAATCTTGGAGAAGTAGGAACTCTGGGGGTAGGGGAGAAGATGATGACCCACCCAGTCTCTGATCTTGACCCAGTCAAGCCCTCAGGCATCCTCCAGAAGGCTGGAGTTGTGGTTGGCGAATTCTCTTCCTGTGTTGATTTTATTGATACTGAATACACTCAAGTCGTCTGAGTTGAGAGAATAGGAAGGACCAGGGATGGGGAGAGGAGAAGAGGATGCTGGCTTGTCCAAGAGGCTGGAAAGCCAGGTGAGAGCTTGCACAAGGTAGGATTCAGCTGGACCTCATTCCGGACATTCTGGGAAGGGTGAGGTTCCCAACACTGGCCTTTAGTGCAGGCACCAAGCGTCACTGAGGCCCAGGCTGGAGTGGGAGTGGACAGAGAACGGAGAGGGAAGCAGAGCGTGGGTGCGGAGAGCGCTCTAAGGCTCCGTGCAACTTCCCCAGAGGGGCAACATCTTCCTAGCGGACTATTGGATCCTGGCGGAGGTCCCGGTCCACTGCATAAACGGCCGCCCCCAGTACGTGGCCGCCCCGCTCTGCCTGTTGTGGCTCAACCCCCGGGGGGCGCTGGTGCCCTTGGCCATCCAGGTAAGCCTGTAGCTGTCTTTGAGGGGGTGTGGACCAGGCTTCGGGAACGCGGCCTCAGGGGGCACCTATCAGTCTAAAGCCTCACCCCCTAATTATTCCTCGATGTAGCTCTGCCAGACCCCTGGGCCCAACAGCCCCATCTTCCTGCCCACTGACACCTACTGGGACTGGCTGCTGGCGAAGACGTGGGTGCGCAACTCTGAGTTCCTGGTGCACGAGAACAACACGCACTTTTTGTGCACACATTTGCTGTGCGAGGCCTTCGCCATGGCCACGCTGCGTCAGCTGCCGCTCTGCCATCCTATCTACAAGGTCTGGGTGACCCTCGAGTGGGAGGGGGGGCATGGTGGCCATCTCCCCTGACCTTCGGTTCTTGTGACCTCATCCCACTCGCAGCTTCTGCTTCCCCACACTCGCTACACGTTGCAGGTGAACACCATCGCCCGTGCTACGCTGCTCAACCCTGAGGGCCTTGTGGACAAGGTGAGGCCTCCACCCTGCCCTTCCCCGGGGCTCCGCCCCTGAGGGCACGTTGCCCCGCCCACAAACCCTGTGGGACCGCCAATCCCATTCCCCATTCCTGGCCTACCCCTTTCCACAAGCCCCGCCCCTCTCCGCAAGTCTCCTACCTGCCCCGCCCACAATCCCGCCTCCCCCCCTCCAATCCCCTCCGCCCGCCCCACCTCATCCGGCTCCAACTCCAAAGGCTCCTGGAGGTGGGCAAGGCACCCCAGCCTGAGCACACCTGCCTGCTGACCTCTTGTCGGCGCTGCCCTCCCGGCTCGCCCGGGATTCAGTTCATTCTTCTAGTTACCAAACACCTAAGGATTACCTCCTACGCACGCAGTAAGGCCGCAGCCTGTCAGCCCACGTCCTGCTCTTATGGGTGTTTAATTCTTGGTCTTGGATGCTTGATTAACTGGAAAATTCCCTCTGTTGAGTCTCTAGCCCCATCTCTGGGGTGGGGGTTGGGCCGGTCACGGAGACCAACTGTGTTGTGTCCTCAGGTCACGTCCATTGGGAGGCAGGGCCTCCTCTACCTCATGAGCACCGGTCTGGCCCATTTCACCTACACTAATTTCTGCCTTCCGGACAGCCTGCGGGCCCGCGGTGTCCTGGATATCCCCAACTACCATTACCGAGATGACGGCTTGAAGATCTGGGCGGCCATTGAGAGGTGTGGGCCTGGAGCCTGTGGCCAATCTGGCCCCACCAGGGGCTCCTGGCCAAGGGGACAGTGTGGATCTGTGTGCTCATGTAGGCTGGGGCACTTGGTGTTCAGGGGTTTCAGGTGTTTGGAGCCCAGCATGGGGCACCGCAAGGGTGAGAATTGGGGGTTGGGGTTCCTCATGAAATGGCAGGTAGCTGTGGGCTGGGGAGGGCCTGGGCTGTGTGTGAATGTGGCAGAGGACGGGAAGGACACAGAGTCCTGAGAGGTCAGGGCAGGGGCAACAGCTCGATGTGGGCGGGGCCTCCAGGTGGATGGGTCTTCCTTTCTCCCAGGTAGGGAGGGGAGGCCTCATGTCAGGCTCTCCTCAGCACCCATGACTCTGGAGTGGAGGTGAGACTTGTGGGAAGCCTGGGCACTGTGGTTCCAACTGAATATGGGGGTCCCCACTGAACCTCCATGGACTCGCAGTGAACTCTGGGCAGCTAACTCGCACTAGCCTGAGCAGCCTTGGGACTTGATTTTGGGGCCAGCCTGAACCCAGGGTCACTGCTGGAGCAGGAACATCTTTCTCCTGCAGCTTCGTCTCAGAAATCGTGGGCTACTATTATACCAGTGACGCGTCTGTGCAGCAGGATTCAGAGCTGCAGGCCTGGGTCGGAGAGATTTTTGCTCAGGCATTTCTGGGCCGGGAAAGCTCAGGTATCCCCTCCCCGTCCCCCCAGCCACAGACCCAATGACCCACTGTCCCCCTTGGCCCTACTAGGCCCCCAGTTCTTATTCACTGAGCAGCCTTTGAAGCACATGCCATCATTAGCCCCACTGAATAGATAAGGGACAGGTATAGAGAAGGCCGCACTGGCCAAAAATGGCAGAGGCAGGGCCCAGAGCCAGCTCCCAGCATCTCTGGCGCCCTTGCTTTCAGCCACTACATGGTCCCTGCTCGACCTTTGCCATTCATTCACATTCACTTGCTGAGATCCAGGGATGTGTTGCTTTATGGTAGAAGCCATCTCCAGCCTCAAGCACTAAGGATTCTGGAACTCTCTCTCATACCCTCTTATGCCTATCCTGCCAGGTGGCCCCTCCAGCCACCAACCTCTCTCACTTGTGGCTTCATGGAGTAGCTTGGTGCTGCTGCTGCCTGATTCCTCCTTACTGACACCTGTCACCTGTCCCTGGCTCCCCCCTCTCTTTTGACACTGCCTGAGAGGCCTCTGAGACCCAGCCGACACCAGTCCTCTTAGGCCTCCTTTGCTTAACTTAAGTGGAAGCAGATGCCCCCGAATGCCCTCCCCTCCTTAAAGTCTTCCCTTTGCTCCAGGGAGGGTGTGTCTTTCTGGCCTCCCCCTCCTTTGAGGGCTTCTGCCGCCTCCTGATCCTGATTCCAGCTCTGATTTGTTCTGGATCTCTGTCTCCTCTCTCGCTCTACCCCTCCCTAACAGAACGATCCTTTCTCCTGTTTCTCCTCTATAGTTGATTCCAGACTTGGAAATCCCCCCTTCCCCATTCCCTGAGGAAACTTTCCTTGTTGGCTGTCTCCCTGTCACTCTTGAGACCAGCACATGAAAATTACAAGTCATCCTCTGTAGAAGGACTTCTGGCCTCGCTTGGGTTACACATGCCATTGCTATTCTTCACAGCCTACCTCCCCGGTGCCAGTGTGTGACAGTCTGTATTTCAGGCGCTGAAAAGTGCAGACAAGGAATCTCTATCTGGGTTAGTGGAAGAAAATGAAAGGCTCAAAGTGGCACAAATGTCCACCCTCTAGTTCCCCCAGCTGGAGGGAGGGAGACTCTCACTGTCTGGGATGTCTTCTCTTAGGGGCGGGGGGGAGAGAGATGTAACTTTTAGCTGACTCAGCACTTCTGGTGCCCACCCAGAGCAATTACTGCCTGGGGAAACCTGGGGAGGAGGCATGGTCTCAGGTTGCCAGGAAACAGAATGAACAGCTGTTGTAGTCCTACCGGTAGCGGTAGCGGGCTCCAAAGCATTTTTTTTTTTCCTAGTCCCTTGGGAATCTTATTTCCTTGACTAGGGACTGAAACTGTACCCCTTGCATTGGGACTGTGGAGTCTTAACCACTGGACCACTAGGGAAGTTCCAGCTTTTTTTTTTTTCAAACAAAAGTTTGAACATATAGAAAAGTAGAGAGTATGATACTCTACTTTTACCCACCTAGATGCAGTTTACCCACCATCTAGATAACAGTTCCTAACATCTTGCCATATTTGATTAAGTTGTTGCTGTTGTTTATTTACACATATTTCACATTTTACCTCTAATTAATATGCATCTCAAAAAAAAAAACCCACAACACTTTCCTACACAATCACAATGCTGGCATCACGTTTAACAAAACTGACAATTAATCTCCAACATTACCCTCTTACTTGTCCCATTCTCCCTCAGTTGGTCCTGTTGATTCTGGAGCCAGTCAAGGACCAAACGACATATGTGTTCATTTTGACTCTAAAGTCTCTTTTACTTTAGGACAGCTCCCCTCCGCCCTTTTTAAAATCACATAAACATCTGATAAGGGCTATGGAAAGGCTAAGGACTAGCTGTTCTGCAGAATGTCTTGCCTTCCGAATTTATCTAATTGCTTCCCCACGTCATCATTCCTCTACACACTGTGTTGTCTGTCAACCGGAAGTAGTATCTAAAGGTTAAATGTCTGGGGCAAGAATGTTCTCCAGTGATGTTGTGTTCTCCACACTGCATCATACTGGGAGGTGTGCAATGTCAGGCCACCTCACTAATAGTGATGCCAAGCATGATTTCTGGGTTAAGGTGGTGACAGCCAGACCTCTTTTGGATCTTTTGAAGGGTGGCCCCTCCCTGTGCTTTGCAAACCTACTGTTAATCAGGGAGCATCCTAATCCTGACTGCTTCTCCTCCAGGGGCAGCTGTTTTTCTCTTCAGGGTTATCTGTTTCCTATTCAAGACACAGAGTGGGATCAACTGTCTTGTCTTGTCTTCATTCAACTTGTCTCTGATTTAATACATCAGGACATTCTTCAGATTGACAAACATCTCTTTCAGCCGGCACAGACTTATACTACACTCATGTTTTCAGGTAAAACACATTCATTCATTAACCTCAGCATGCCTCTGGCTTCCACATTTCAAAGGGAAAAAATAATATGCACTACAGAAGAATTCCCATATATCGTCTGACTTTGCTTTTTTGTTCTATCCACCATGAACGGCACATTTGGAAAATTCCCACACACTACCAGGCAGACAGATACCCAGTTCTCCCTTCAAGCCTCTCCATCTGCTCTGTTGCAGCCTCCTTCCTGTCATCCTGACCCCAAACCTTGGAGCCATCTTGACTCATGTTCCCTGATGTCTTCCTCTCTCCCTAAATCCAATGGCTAGTGCTATTGTCCCCATCATTCCCCACAGCCACCACCCTAGTCTTAGTCCTCTCACTACTCCTGCATTGCGGCAGCTGCCTCTCAGCCTATCCCACCCCTCCCAGCCTATCCTACCCCTCCCAACCTATCCCACCCCTCCCAGCCTCTGGCTACTCGCCTGCCAATTCGGCAGGGCCACTGCCCCAGTAATCCTCTGAAATAGTCCCTAGAAACCACCCTGCCTGGCAAAGTGCTGTAGCCTCACATCCAATTAAGTCCCCTCCCTGTCCCCTCACCTTGCTTCTGATTCTGTGCCTGCCCACTCTGGCTTCCTACCCATCTCGTGCATTCACTTCATTCAACCAGTAGTATTTATTAAATACTGTTAAAATTTATTAACTATTGTTTCAGGTGCTGGGGTTTGGCAGTGAACATGACAGGCAAAAATCCTGGCCTTCAAGAAGCTTAACATTCTTGTGGGGAGATATGGATAATAAACTAGCAAACATGTCAAGGGGTTAAAAAGAACAAAACAGCATCAGGGGATACAGCAGGTCGAGGTAGGGAGATTAGTTCAGTTAGGAGGTCAGGGAAGGCCTCTTTTAGGAGGTGCTGTCTGCTAGACACTGAAGGATGGGAGAGAGCTAGTTCTGTGGATAACTGGGGCAAGAGTATAGGGATGGAGGTGGAGTCAGTGCAGAGACCTCAGGTGGGAATGTGCAGGCAGGTTTAAGGAGTCAGCAGACCTGTGTAGCTAAGTAGAGTAGGTGAGAAGGAGAAAAGTAGGGAAGGGAATAAAGTCAGAGAAGGAATAAGAGCCAGTTTAAGTAGGGCCATGGTGAGGTGAGTGAGGTGGGAAGCCCTTAACGCATTTTAGGTAGGGGTGGTATAACTGGATTTACAGTTCTGAAGGATCACTCCATCTGGCTGTTATGTGGAGAGCAAACTGTCAGAGGCAAGGGTGGAAGCAGTCAGATTCATCCAGGGATGAGACGATGGAGAAGGGGTGGTGTGGAGGCTGGAGGTGATAGCATGAGGATGGCTTCTGCAACACTTTGCTGACTTGTGCAGTGTGAAATAAAAGGGGGAGCGAGTGCACAGATTCTGGCTGGAGCAACTGAATGGAGAGTGCTGAAGTGGGCCCACTGGTGGCCACAGGGGACAGGTTTCAGTAATGCGCAGGGTAGGGAATCAAGCTTGAGGTCTGGCAGGTGTCAGGTCTGAGACGCCTCATAGACACTCAGGCAGAGATGTCAGCTAGCAACTGCAGATTTATACCCACTGTCAAGTCCAGCATGCAGGGGCAATATGAACTTGGGAATCATCAGCCAGTGAGAGGTGGTGAAGGCCACAGTCTTGGATGAGACCAGTGAGATCACAGAAAAGAAGACCAAGGGCTGAGCCTGAAAATGCCTTTCTCTTCTTTTTTTCCATTTGAAGCTCACCCCATTATTCTACTCAGAGAGGCCCCTTCTCTTCCTCCAGGAAAGCCTCCTCTAACTACCCAGCCCCGTTGCTGAACCTGTCATCTCCTCAAAGGGCCGAGCCCTGGCCTTAAACCTTCCTCTGCTTCCATCACTGTGGGCTTATAAGCAGCACCCTCTCTGACCATCTGTCTCTGCCACTAAACCCAATAGCGGATGAGATGATCTGCTCCTGGGTGCTCAGGCAAATCTTGGTGAATTGGGTAGAATTCTATCATCACGTACTAAAACAAGCTGCAGACAGAAGTGCAGTTCCCTTGAACCTGGCTCTTCTGTTGTGACCTCTGCTGGCTCGGCGTTTTCTAGTCTTATCCTAGTCCCCCAGTTCAGAGACCACACCATGGTGATGACCATCTGTAACCTGGTGTGATGATCAGTCATCAAGTTGTGTCCAACTGTTTGCGACCCCAGGGACTGTAGCCCACCAGGGTCCTCTGTCCATAAGATTTTTTCAGGCAAGAATACTGGAGTGGGTGGCCATTTCCTCCTCCACGGGATGTTCCTGACTCAGGGACCAAACCCTCGTCTAATGCATTGGCAGGAGGATTCTTGACCACTGAGCTACCTGGGAAGCCCCATCCTTAATCTCAGCCCAGTCCCAATACTAGTCTAAAGACGGTGGCAGCCATATGTTTAGTCTGCATTGCTCTCTCTCCTCCTGCAGCAAGCCCCAGTCCTGAGCTGCCCTCAGGAATCTGGTCCCTTCCATCCACACCCTCTTCCCTTCCCCTCACTCTTAGGCTTCCCACGCCAGCTGTGCACCCAGGGAGAGCTGGTGAAATTCCTCACTGCAATCATCTTCAACTGCTCTGCCCAACATGCCGCTGTCAACAGTGGGCAGGTGAGGCTACAGAGGGCGGGCCTGGGGGACACTGGGCCACGTAAGATTAGCCTCAGCAGTGGATGTGAGGCCAGAGTTCGGGCTGAGAGCATGGGAGGGTCAAGGCTGTGATGGGTTTATGGATAGGGCTGGGGTTGGAGTGGGGACTGGGTGGAGGGCAGCACTGGGGCTGGATGATGACTGGAGTAGCGCTCAGCCCAAGCTCATAATGGTGACTCAAGTTGGGTTGTGGAGGGAGTAGCACTGAGGGGCTCCTGCTGTGGACAGGATACGGCCAGGTGGAGCAGCAGGCCAGCCCAAGGCTCGTTTCTTGGGTGACCTCTTTACTCTGGGTCCTCCTCCCTCCTGGGTGACTCACACCACCCAGTCCTTGAACACTGGGTAGGGGGGTAACAAGGGGTGACCCAGGCTCCTGCCACCCTCTTCCTCACTTCCCTTTTAACACCCCCCTTACTTCCCAACTGCAAGATCTAGGATGGTAGGGGCAGGAACAGGGATGTTGAGGAGGGAGATGGTCCTTCTTTTCTGGCCAACTGACTCAGTTGGGCTGGGGGTTCTCCACAGCATGACTTTGGGGCCTGGATGCCCAATGCCCCGTCATCCATGAGGCAGCCCCCACCACAGACCAAGGGGACCACCACCCTGAAGAGTTACCTGGACACCCTCCCGGAAGTGAATACCACTTGTAATAATATTCTCCTCTTTTGGTTGGTCAGCCAAGAGCCCAAGGATCAGGTGAGTGGTGGTGGTGGTGGTGAGGTGTCTGGGGCTGGGGGGAATTTGCAGGGCCTGGGTAGTGGAAGTGGTGGTAGCTGTCCAAGGGAGTTTGGGAGCCAACATCTGGCATTTATGCTGAGTTGCCTTGAGTTCTTCAGTTTCTTCAGGAAATGATAGTTGGGCCCCAGAGACACACTGAAGCAAATACCAGTTTAGTGGCTGGGTCACAACTTCCATCTAATTCACCAGTTTAACCAGTCTATAGACCTATCCGTCCATCCGTCCATCCAACCACTTACTCACCCATCAGTCACTCATCCATTCACCTAGACTTTTGCCAGATCCCTCCCATGTGTCAACACAGTGCTGGGCACTGGGAACATAACACTGAGTGATAACTTTCTGCCTGCAAGAATCCTATGGTCTACTTGAGGAGGAACACAGGGAAAGGAAAAGGGCACCACAGTGTCGTAGGAATTATTCATGAATTGCTCCATTCAGTCCATACTTCTTGAGCACCTGCCAAGTGCCAGATACTGGTGGGCAGATATGAACCTTGATGTTGTACGTAAGCTTACAGCCCAGTGACAGAGGTAAGGACGGGGTCTCATGGAACCTGATGAAGTCCAGGCAAACCTGGGAAGACATCTTGGAGGAAGTGACATCTAAGATGAAACCTTTCGGGCAGGGAGGTATTGGGCAGACAAAAGAGGGGCAGGGTTAGTTTCTAAACAGAGGGAAGGACTCTACCAGTGAAGCAAAGTGAAGGTGAGAGTCTGTTGGTGCATTTGCAGGAGCATAAACAGCCCAGTGTGGCTGCAATTATTTGTTCTAAAGACAAACGGGAACCATTGAAGGGTTTAAGCTTGGGGTGACATGGCTGAATTTGTGTTTTTGCAAGGGCGCTTCTGTGGCTATGCAGATGGATGGGAAGGGTTATTTTGGAGGCAGGACCGACAGCAAAGAGGCTATTAGTTAGGCCAGGCCAGGGGAGCAGCCCTTGAATCACCAATTACCATTATCTCCATTTACACACTGGGTCATTACTCATGCCTCTGCCCTCCTGGTCTTGTCCCCAAGCTCTCTGCTAGGGACAGAGATATCCTCCTTTCTCACGCTTGACTCCATTTGGCACAAATATTTTATCTCCCTAACAAGATTCAACTTATCATCTCATCGCCTGGGAATGCAAGAACTCATCCCCGGATGCTGCTCCTCTCTGGTCTCACTTCCCAAGGATTTGGAGACATTCATTTCAGTCATTGCAAAGGAAAAAAACTGGGTGGCTTTTTTTTTTTTTTTTGGTCTACTCACAGAACACTACATTACTATTCTCAATCTTCTCTCTCAATATTTCCAGCCACCAAATGTGTGGGGGTGGTTCCCACACCAAGCAGTTCTTCAACACCAGTTGAGTGTCCCCCGTATTAGTTGCTCAGTCGTATCTGACTCTTCGTGACCCCACGTACTGTAGCCCGCTAGGCTCCTTTGTCCATGGGGATTCTCCAGGCAAGAATACTGGAGTGGGTTGCCATTCCCTTCTCCAGGGGATCTTCCAACCCAGGTCTCCTGCACTGCAGTGCAGATTCTCCCAGCACCTCCACATGGGTGTCAATGTGAGTCTGAGCCACCAGGGAAGCCCGTGATGAAATCTAACAATTGTCCTCTAATTGAGCTCAATTCTGACACTGTCCCCCTGGAGAGGTGTCAGATCCCACAGGTGAAGGACTCAGTCCCACAAGACTGCTCCTCCACTCCACCCTCCTCACCCCCTTCAGGTGACAACTGCAAGTCCAGCTTATCATCTGAGTTTCTGACCAACCCCTCCTCAGTTTTGATCATTTGCTGAGAACAGCTCACAGAGCTCAGGAAAATATTTACTTACTAGATGACTGGCTCATGCTAAAACGACACAACTCAGCAACGACCAGATGGAGGCGCCCCAGAGAGCGAGGAGTGTGGGAAAGGGGGTGGAGTTCCAGGCCTCTCTGGGCCCTGTCCCAGCACCTCCACATGGGTGTCAATCTGGAAGCTCTCCAAACTCATACGTGAGAGATTTTTATGGAGGCTTCATTACCTAGGCATGATTGATTAAATTACTGGCCACTGGGGATTAATTCAACTTTCAGTTCCTCCCCCATCTCCAGAGACTAGGGGGTGAGACTGCAAGTTCTAACCTAATCACAAGGTTGATCCCTCTGGCAACCAGCCTCCAACCCCAGGGAATTTCCAGAAGTCACATGGTTAACAGAAGCTCAGGTGGGGTTGAAAAGGGCTTATTATGAATAACAAAAGACACCCTTAACACTCTATCACTATGCAGTTATAAGGGTATTAAGAGCTCTGTGCTAGAAACACAAAACCAAATATATTTTTCTTATTATAAGTCACAAAATCACACTGGAAAGGGAAGAGTACACAAGAGGATGAGGGTGGAGAGTTCCCTTTCTCATAAGCCAGTGGGAAGCCTAACCCGGAAAGCCATAACGATAACAGGAATAATATATAGCACCTATCACTTCCTGAGGATCTATCATGTGTCAGTTATTAAATCAGGTATCTTATATGCACTATTTCAAAATACAAATATAAATAAGTGGCTATATTTAAAATGCTTAATACAGTGACTGGCGTATAAATGGTATAAACTGTTCAATAAATGGTAGCTCCATCCATTTTACAGGGCAGAAAACTGAGGTTCAGAGACACCAAGCAGTTTGCCCAAGGTCACAGTTAGTAATTAGGCAGTGAACCCAGTCATTCATATTTCTGTGCTCTGCTTTATCAATAATGACACTATAGTTTCAGAAATTAGATGTTGATCTGGTAAATAAGACATAAAACTGATTCTTTGAAAACACCAATAAAATAAAGAAACCAGAGATGATTCAATCAAGAAAAAAATTAACATAAATGTACAACATCAGAAATGGAAAAGGTATGAGAAGAATGGACAAATTAGAAGAAAATACTACTTATAGTTTTATGCAAACAAATTTGGAAACCTAGATGAAATAAGTAATTTTTTTAGGAAAACTTAAAAAACCCCAAGCAAACCAAAAAAAGCAAAATACCAGAAGAGGTGAAAACCATACATAAAAGGAAAGGGTTGTAAAAGATCTGATCCCTCTCCTTGTAAAGGGAGATTCTATTAAACTTTCAAGGAACAAATAATTCCTAAATCATTCACACTGCTTGAAAGTATAGAAAAAAGTAGAAGCTTCCTAAATCATTTTACTGGTAACCCTGATACCAGCCCCTGGCAAGAGCAGTGCTCTTAAGAAAAGAGAAGTGAGTCTCAGGTAGATGGTTCTAGTCCCAGATCCACATTTCCCACCTATGTGACCTTGGATATGTAATCGGGCCTCTCTAGCCTCAGTTTCTTTATCTGTAAAGTGGGAATGATGAAGTACCTGTCTTATCGGATTGTTGTCCTGTTGTGATGGTCCATGTAAAGCTCTTGCAACATGTCCACTGTAATTAAGAAAATATAATTATAAACTCATTCCACTTAGCTACAACAATCTTAAAAATATATCATTAGCCAATGAAAGCCAACAGTATATAGTAAAACAATAATTCATCATGATGAAGTATATAGTTTAACTTAGGAATGAAAGGTTGTTTCAGCTTGATGAAATCTAACAATATCCATCATTACATCAGTAAAGAAACACACCATGTAATCATCTCAATCAATACATGCTGAAAAAGTGTTTGATAAATGAGAATGGCCATTACTAATAAAAACTCAGTATAAGATGAAACTCCCTTATGGAGTTTTGATATTTCAGAAAACACTGGCCTTATGGTTGAAACAATAGAGGTCATTAAAGTCAGGGAGGAGAAAACAAGGCTGTGAATTAACAGTTTCAGGAGGCTCTGTTGGTGCAATAAAACAAGGCAAAGAATTTTTTAAACATCAGGATTGTTGGCAACAGTTTTATTATGTGAGCAGCATGTGCTGGTTAAGAGGCTGGCTTCAGGAACCCTGATGGTGAACTGGTGGTGTACTGCGGTCAAGCCCAGAGGGGCAGTCCTGTTCTGCCACAGCGGGGGACTGACTTCAGTTCATTGCGCTTTCTGAATAGAGGTTGGCTAGGCTGGAAAGCATGACACTGATTATGCTGGCAACGGTGGTTGACTGGAAGACGCCTCAGAACTGGTTGTCTTCAGGGGTTGCCTTTTGTATATTCTTGGGCATATCTGGTGGGACGTTTATGTTGATTTCAGTAGTGTTACGGACGTGGTTATGTTTCATTCATAGAGCAGCGCCCAGGCACAGGAAGGGCCCTTTTTAGGGATCGGCGGGCTGCTCTGCGCAGGTGGCTGGAATGGTGGTTCCGGAGTTTCAAGGGTTTGCGTTTACAGTGGCCGTGGCTGGGTGGCGCCTGCCTTTAGAAGCCACCTTGACTGCATTTGTTGGCAACTGTGGCCCTGAACATCATCCTGACCCCACTCCTGATTTTCTCCCAGAGGCCCCTGGGCACCTACCCGGACGAGCACTTTACAGAGGAGGCCCCGCGCCGGAGCATCGCTGTCTTCCAGAACCGCCTGGCTCAGATCTCGCGAGACATCCAGGAGCGGAACCGGGGCCTGGCGCTGCCCTACGCCTACCTAGACCCTCCCCTCATTGAGAACAGCGTTTCCATTTAGCCCCCTCCTCTTACCTCTAGCGCTAGTATGAGAAGGCCCAGCTTTTCAGGATCCTCCAGGCCCTTCTGTCCTCTTTGTTCTTGATCAGCCTGCACTTTCTCGACACGTTTTGTACCCACGATGGCTCTAGCATCACATGAACTGGGCCCTGAGCTGGGAGGGACCAGTCCGGCAGTGTCTGCGATGAGAATCTGCTGACTGAAGTCAAACGCACAACAGGCCCTTCGAAAAGAAGGATCTCCATCACCCCTTGTCCTCCTTTGGACAGTCTCCTGTGAAAGCCTAGCCTATTCCCCATCTTCTATGAAAAATCTACCTCCTCCCATCAGGCCCAGCTTGGGATTCTGAGCCCGCCTTCCCAGTCCTCTCTCATTCCAAAATTCTTTTTCCTACTTCACCTCTGTTTCCACCTTCCTCCCATCCTAGGACCAACCCAATCCAACTTCCTCCTTTGGAAGAACCTGGAAACTGGACAAGGAAGGATGTGTGCTCTGGATCTGCCACGTGGTCCACTTTGACCCCCGCATCTTTACCGGGAGGATTAGAGTTAGAGCCCAGCTTACCTGTACCTCTAACTGTAGTTCTCAGGGCCAAGCTTCCTGGCTTGAGTGTGTGTGTGTGTGTAGAGTCTCTCCCCAACTCTTTCCTATTCCAACTATCCTCCACCACCCACTTTCTGTCCTTAAGCCCAGAAACTTCAATAAAAATTAGTATGCATGCTAAGTCGCTTCAGTTGTGTCCGACTCTTGGACCCTATGAACTGTAGCCGGCCAGGCTCCTTTGTCCATGGGGATTCTCTAAGTAACAATACTAGAGAATACTAGTGGGTTGCCATGCCCTCCTCCAGGAGATCCTCCCCACCCAGGAACTGAACCCATGTTTCTTACACTTTCTGCATTGGCAGGCTGGTTCTTTACCCCTAGCAACTCCTGGGAAGCCCCAAAATCAGTATACTTGGCTCCCATTTCATTTTTCTTTTTGTACCTGTGTGTATGTAGATAAGTGGAGTATTCAGAGATGAGAGAAAGAAGGAGCCACAGTGAGTCCCTAGAATAGCTGCCCTGGAGACAGGAAGCCTCCCAGCTGAACCCATTACCTAGCCAGGCCCTACATTCCTTCACCTCCCAGACAGAGTGTGTCATCCATCAGGAGGTGACAGTATCCAGACTCAAGCTGCTGCTGCTTCAGTCGTGTCTGACTCTGTGCGACCCCATAGACAGAAGCCCACCAGGCTCCCCCATCCCTGGGATTCTCCAGGCAAGAACACTGGAGTGGGTTTAGCGACCCCATGGACTGCAGCCTACCAGGCTCCTCCATCCATGGGATTTTCCAGGCAAGAGTGCTGGAGTGGGGTGTCATTGCCTTCTCTGCTAGACTCAAGGGGTCGATACAAAAAACATAGGTATTAGGTATGGCTGAGTGATTTTGCTGTGTACCTGAAACTATCACAACATTGTTAAGTGGCTGTTAGTGCAATATAAAATAAAAAGTTAATAAAATACTTAAATAGCCTATAATTTTTTTCTCCATTAGTTAATGTAGTGAGTTATGCTGGTTTTCTAATATGAATAAATCTTGCACTCTTACAAAAAAAAAGGTATTTTGCAAAGCTTGAGACTCCAATTTCTGGGTGTCAGGTTGTCAGCATTGCCACTGAGATGTGGTTCCTCTTCTGAACTTATGGAAGACTCAAGCTCTGGTGCTTTAATGCATGGGTGGAGTCATGGATGAGTTTTGACCAGCAAGCGATGAGCAGAAGTGATGTGGGTCCTCTCCAGGCAGGACTATTTAATTGCTGGCATAAGCCCTCGAGACCTCTCTGCCTCTGTTCTCAGTTCAGTTCAGTTCAGTCACTCGGTCGTGTCTGACTCTTTGTGACCCCATGAACCGCAGCACGCCAGGCCTCCCTGTCCATCACCAACTCCCAGAGTCCACCCAAACCCACGTTCATTGAGTCAGTGATGCCATCCAACCATCTTATCCTCTGTCATCCCCTTCTCCTCCTGCCTTCAATCTTTACCAGCATCAGGGTCTTTTCAAATGAGTCAGCTCTTCCCATCAGGTAGCCAAAGTATTGGAGTTTCAGCTTCAACATCAGTCCTTCCAATGAATATTCAGGACTGATTTCCTTTAGGATGGACTGGTTGGATCTCCTTGCAGTCCAAGGGACTCTCAAGAGTCTTCTCCAACACCACAGTTCAAAAGCATCAATTCTTCAGTGCTCAGCTTTCTTTATAGTCCAACTCTCACATCCATACATGACTACTGGAAAAACCGTAGCCTTGACTAGATGGACCTTTGTTGACAAAGTAATGTCTCTGCTATTTAATATGCTGTCTAGGTTGGTCATAACTTTCCTTCCAAGGAGTAAGCGTCTTTTAATTTCATGGCTGCAATCACCATCTGCAGTGATTTTGAAGCCCAGAAAAATAAAGTCAGCTACTGTTTCCACTGTTTCCCCATCTATTTGCCATGAAGTGATGGGACCAGATGCCATGATCTTAGTTTTCTGAATATTGAGCTTTAAGCCAACTTTTTCACTCTCCTCTTTCACTTTCATCAAGAGGCTCTTTAGTTCTTCTTCACTTTCTGCCATAAGGATGGTGTCATCTGCATATCTGAGGTTATTGATATTTCTCCCAGCAATCTTGATTCCAGCTTGTGCTTCCTCCAGCCCAGCGTTTCTCATGATGTACTCTGCATGTAAGTTAAATAAGCAGGGTGACAATATACAGCTTGACGTACTCCTTTCCCTATTTGGAACCAGTCTGTTGTTCCATGTCCAGTTCTAACTGTTGCTTCCTGACTTGCATATAGGTTTCTCAAGAGGCAGGTCAGGTGGTCTGGTAGTCCCATCTTTTTCAGAATTTTCCACAGCTTATTGTGATCCACACAGTCAAAGGCTTTGGCATAGTCAATAAAGCAGAAATAGATGTTTTTCTTGAACTCTTTTGCTTTTTTGATGATCCAGTGGATGTTGGCAATTTGATCTCTGGTTTCTCTGCCTTTTCTAAAATCACCTTGAACATCTGGAAGTTCATGGTTCATGTATTGCTGAAGCATGGCTTGGAGAATTTTAAGCATTACTTTACTAGCGTGTGAGATGAGTGCAATTGTGCGGTAGTTTGAGCATTCTTTGGCATTGCCTTTCTTTGGGATTGGAATGAAAACTGACCTTTTCCAGTCCTGTGGCCACTGCTGAGTTTTCCAAATTTGCTGGCATATTGAGTGCAGCACTTTCACAGCATCATCTTTCAGGATTTGAAATAGCTCAACTGGAATTCCATCACCTCCCCTAGCTTTGTTCATAGTGATGCTTTCTAAGGCCCACTTGACTTCACATTCCAGGATGTCTGGCTCTAAGTGAGTGATCACACCATCGTGATTATCTGGGTCATGAAGATCTTTTTTGTACAGTTCTTCTGTATATTCTTGCCACCTCTTCTTAATATCTTCTGTTTCTGTTAGGTCCCTACCATTTCTGTCCTTTATTGAGCCCATCTTTGCATGAAATGTTCCCTTGATGTTTCTAATTTTCTTGAAGAGATCTCTAGTCTTTCCCATTCTATGGTTTTCCTCTATTTCTTTGCATTGATCTCTGAGGAAGGCTTTCTTATCTGTCCTTACTATTCTTTGGAACTCTGCATTCAAATTGGTATATCTTTCCTTTTCTCCTTTGCTTTTTGCTTCCCTTCTTTTCACAGCTATTTGTAAGGCCTCCCCAGACAGCCATTTTGCTTTTTTGCATTTCTTTTTCGTGGGGATGGCCTCTGTTCTAGAAGCCAGTAATGTGATGGTGCTTCCGTCAGCTTCTGTCTCTGAGGAACTAGAGCAGAGCCCCCTGCTGACCTGAGCTGGGGATGGAGCTGAGTGAGAAATAAAACTTTTGCTGAGTTAGGCCATTGAGATCTGGGGACTGTTGTTGCAGCATAGTCTAGCCCACTCTGACCGAAACTGACAGTAATATGGGGAGCCTAATATTCTCCCTTCCAGCCCTGTAGCCCTTAAA
This sequence comes from Budorcas taxicolor, assembly GCF_023091745.1. Lineage (NCBI taxonomy): Eukaryota > Metazoa > Chordata > Mammalia > Artiodactyla > Bovidae > Budorcas > Budorcas taxicolor. The sequence continues at coordinate 27,557,161 of NC_068928.1, read as the reverse complement.
AATAGAGATTTGTGCAGCCCTTAAGTCAGTCATCCAGATCTTTCTTCACAGCCATCCAACTTTACCATATTCCTGCTTCCCTAGACTTCACGTCTAGCCCCCGTCACCTCTTCTGCCTCCTGAGTCAAATTCTGTACCTGATCAAGTCCTGGTCACAGTCTCTCTCTGGCCAGAGTCACAGTGTCTTTGGGGAGTGTGTGTGGGGCAGCATTTGGCTCTACCAAAGACTGAATTTTTACTTCCTGCACCTGTGATGCTGGAAGAAGAGGATCCCTGTGACCTTGTGCATGAAGAGGAGTCTTTGGGGATGTCTCACCAGATTTTGTTCATATTTGAATAAAATCAAAGAATGATAAATACCCAATGTCGCCACCTTGTGGCCAGAAGGACTGTGGCAAAGGCTGGGTGTGCCCACCTCTTAAAACTGGGCTTTGACTTAGAACAGCAGGACGGAGAGATACACTGGAATGATATTAGGGCACAGTCAGATAATTTTTTTTTTAATGTGGCTGTGCCAGGTCTTAGTTGCAGCATGTGGAATCATAGATCTTTGTGGCAGCTTGTGGGATCTAGTTCCCTAACCAGGGATCGAATCCAAGCCCCATATAGGGAACACAGAGTCTTAGCCCCTGAACCACCAGGGAAGTCACAGGCAGCTTGTCTTTCCACGAGCAGGGATGCTACTTGGCCTGCACCAAAATTAGCATTAGAAGACATGCCTCATCTGAAAAATGCCCTGAGCTGGAAAGGGTGGGACCAGGGTAGGTCATTGGAATCTGGTTCCCCAGAAAGCCAGCTTGGAGTGAGATTTATTGCGGAGACACACCTGACTACATGTAGGATTTTGTGTGGGTTCTGGACACCTCTGGGGACAGGGTGTAGGGAGGGGGCCCATGTAAAGCTCCTGCTTTGTCAGACAGGTGGCGGCCCCCAGCTGGCACCCTGGACCCCTTCGTGCTTTTCCGTCAGTCTGAAGGGCAGCTGGTATGTTATAAGGGGAAGCATCCAGCCCTCTTTCCCCAGCTGGGCTTGAGCGAGTCCCTCAGCCTCAGTGGCCCAGATGTGTCAGATAAATGGGAGGGATGGGAAGACCAGGAAAGTCCCTTCCAGCATGAATGTTCTAGGATTTGCTTGCCTCATGGCTCCTGTCTCCCTAGACACTCTGTGGGGGCTGTGGCTGTGAATGCCCCTGGCATGACCCCTACTTCAACTGGCTTATGGGGGCAGACAAACAGCACATAAATAAATCCTTTTAGATGGTTGTGAAAGCAGTCAGGAGATGAAGCCAGGTGGTGGCTTAGCATGCCTGGGTCAAGGGGCACCAGGTGCGGTGGTCAGGGAAGTGCAAGGGTCCTGAAGGGTGTGCGTTCAAGGCCAGAGTGGCTGGAACAGGTGACCACAGGGAGGGGACAGAATCTGGGTCCTGCACGATCCTACAGTCTTCAGTTAAGTCTTTGGATTTGATTCAAGGGCAAAACGGTTTTAAGTTCTGGCTTAAAGTAGGGATGTGACCTGACTTGATTTTTTTCCCTCTGTCTTGGGGAGGTGGGGCTCCCAGGGTTGCTCCTCTGCCTTGCAGGGCTCAGGGTGGGGTAAGGCGGTGGGGGGTGCCCCAGCAGTGAGGGCTCGGCTTCCTGTGTGGGTGGCTCATTGTGAGCCAACTCAGTGAGCTTGCATCCTTCCCAGGGACCTCTTCTGCTCCCTGGGTCCAGCCCTGGTCAAGGAGAACCAGTTCTTCAGCCCAATGAGCACCTACCCAGAGTCATGCATCCTCATTTTGGTTGTAACTAGGGAGTGCCCCATCTATCTCCTTACGCCTAATCCCTTCCATGTCCCCGGCCATGTCTGTATCCCCACCATCCCCATCTTCATCTCTGTTTCCCTTAAGAACTGAGTTCTCACTCCAGACTTGAGCCCCGATCAAAGCCAGAGCCACCACTCCTGCTTTTTTGGGAATTGGCTGGGGGAGACCTGTTGGGAGTGGATTGTGATTTGGAGAATGGTGGTAGATTCCCTGGGTTTGTGTGACTCCCAAGCTCTTCTATACCATCAATTCCCTCCCCGTTCCCACCATGTCCCCTCCCAGGCTACCCTCCTGGCTGCCTGGGTGCCCCTGCCTCCTTCCACGCCCCACAGAATGATATTACTGTACTGCTGGATTAGAAAGTTAAGACTGGGCCGCTTAACCCTGCTCCTTTAGGACTTGGCATCCCAAGCCCCTGAGCCTCAATTCCCCATCCTTGGCCCTGCCCCTCGAGGAGCCTTAGCAGCCCCCTGGGGGCACAGTCTCAAGGGAAGAGGAGTAGCTAGAAGGCAGGCGACTGGGAAAATTTGCTTCAGCTTTGCATCTTAAGATGCATATTTGAATCATCAGGTTCCTAGCATCATCCAAGAGTCATCATGGTGGCTGAGTAGAGCCCAGAAGGGCGGGCCTGACAGGCCTGACAGCCCGAGAGAGCACTGTGCCCAGGCAATGAGACAGCCCTGCCAGTCACAGAGCCTCGGCACATGACCTTCACCCCCAGCCTCTTCCTCATCCTGCCTCCATCCCCGTAACCCACCCCCCTGCCTCACATCGCTTTCTACCCCTCACCGCATCCTTTCTGAATCTTCACCCTAATTCCAACCCCATTCTTGGTTCAGTTCCCACCCCTGATCTTGGTAACCCATAGTTAGTCCTCATTGCTAACCCATAGTTTGAGAGTCTCCCAGGTACCAGCTATTGTGCGTGGAGGTTGGGAGAAAATCAAATTACAGACATTCTGCTCTAGTGGGAAAGACAGATATTCATCTAAGATGTTAACTACAGTGCTCTAGGAGCCATTAAGCGTTAAATTTGGTCTTTTTAAAAAATTTTATTTATTTTTAATTGGAGGATAATGCTTTACAGTGTTGTGTTGGTTTCTGCCATACATCAGCATAAATCAGCCACAGGTATATACATGTCCCCTCTCTCTTGAACCTCCCTAAACTTGGCCTTTCTTGATGAAGCAATTATCAAGCTACAGTCTAAAGGAAGAGGAAACATTAACCAGGTCTAAGAGGGAACAGTGTGTGCAAAGTCCCTGTGGTTGGAAAGAGCTGCTTTCACATTATATCTTTACTCAAAAGCCCCCTTCTCAAAGAGCTTTTACTTGGCTGTTGTTGTTTAATCATGTCCGACTCTTTTGAGACCCCATGTGCTGGAGATGGGCATACCAGACCACCTGACCTGCCTCTTGAGCAACCTATATGCAGGTCAGGAAGCAACAGTTAGAACTGGACATGGAACAACAGACTGGTCCCTTATAGGAAAAGGAGTACATCAAGCTGTATATTGTCACCCTGCTCATTTAACTTATATGCAGAGTACATCATGAGAAACGCTGGGCTGAATGAAGCGCAAACTGGAATCAAGATTGCTGGGAGAAAATCAATAACCTCAGATATGCAGATGACACCAACCTTATGGCAGAAAGTGAAGAAGAACTAAAAAGCCTCTTGATGAAAGTGAAAGAGGAGAGTGAAAAGGTTGGCTTAAAGCTCAATATTCAGAAAACTAAGATCATGGCATCCAGTCCTGTCACTTCATGGCAAATAGATGGGGAAACAGTGGAAACAGTGGCAGACTTTATTTTTGGGGGCTCCAAAATCACTGCAGATGGTGATTGCAGCCATGAAATTAAAAGACGCTTACTCCTTGGAAGGAAAGTTATGACCAACCTAGACAGCATATTAAATAGCAGAGACATTACTTTGTCAACAAAGGTCCATCTAGTCAAGGCTACGGTTTTTCCAGTAGTCATGTATGGATGTGAGAGTTGGACTATAAAGAAAGCTGAGCACTGAAGAATTGATGCTTTTGAACTGTGGTGTTGGAGAAGACTCTTGAGAGTCCTTTGGACTGCAAGGAGATCCAACCAGTCCATCCTAAAGGAAATCAGTCCTGAATATTCATTGGAAGGACTGATGTTGAAGCTGAAACTCCAATACTTTGGCTACCTGATGGGAAGAGCTGACTCATTTGAAAAGACCCTGATGCTGGTAAAGATTGAAGGCAGGAGGAGAAGGGGATGACAGAGGATAAGATGGTTGGATGGCATCACTGACTCAATGAACGTGGGTTTGGGTGGACTCTGGGAGTTGGTGATGGACAGGGAGGCCTGGCGTGCTGCGGTTCATGGGGTCACAAAGAGTCGGACACGACTGAGCAACTGTGCTGGAGTGGGTTGCCATTTCCTTCTCCAGGGGATCTTCCCAACCCAGGGATTGAACCCACATCTCCTGCATTGGCAGGTGGATTCTTTACCACTGAGCCACCAGGGAAGCCCCGGACATCTGGCTACTCTATATCTAAAGTGTAGTCTTTTACTCTTTGTTATCTTTCCCCACTTTGTAGTTTCTCTTCAGCTCTTATCACTCTTTAACATAGTACTTGATTTACCTGGCTATTAGGTAAAATTGTCTGTTTCCTTTACTAGAATGTAAGTTCCATGAAGGAAAGCAGGGATTTGTTTTGTGAAGCCCTAAAAATATATTGGAGGGGACTTTCCTGGTGGTTCAGTGGTTGAGAATCAGGGGACATAGTTTCAAAAGACCCCTGGTCCGAGGAGATCCCCACATGCCACAGGGCAAGTGAGCCTGAGTGCCATAGCTACTGAGCCTGTGCTGCAATTACTGAAGCCCGGAGCCCTAGAGCCCATGCTCTGCAATGAGAGAAGTCCCTGAAATGAGAAGTCTATGCGCTGAAACAAGGAGTAGCAGCCACTCACTGAACTAGAGAAAGCCTGTGCGCAGCAACAAAGACCCAGAGCAGCCAAAAGTAAATGTATAAATAAATTGCAGGGAACATAGGAGGGGGCTCCATCGTGTCTGCTGGTGAATGAATGAGAGGCACCTAGTCCCAGGCAGAAGAGAGAAAAGGGGAATGTGGTGGGGGAGGAGACCCATGAAGGGGGCCCTGGGGGCCACGTGAAAGGATGTCATTGTCCCAAAGGTGAGAAGTTGCCACCACCAGGCTTGATCTGCTTGATCTGGAGTAGGGGGCAGTGTGAGGGGTTGATGTTGAGTCTGTACTCTTATCCCAGAGCTACTCACTGGTCTGACTTTTATAAGAATTGCTAGGGTGGTTTTTTTTTAACTTTTTATTTTTTTCCTCCTGATGCAATAGCTGTTTGTCAATTAGTTATTATTTTCTTTTTGTTTGCTGTGGGCTTTGTTGCGTCAGGCAGGCTTTCTCTAGCTGCAGAGAGTGGGGGCTATGCTCTAGCTCTCAACAGGACGGCTTCTCTTGTTGTGGATCATATGCTCTAGACTCAGGCTTCAGTAGGAGCGACTCGTGGGTCCGACTGTGGTGTAAGGATTGGCTGCTCTGTGGCCCGTACGATCTTCCTGGACCAGGGGCGGAACCGATGTCCCTTGCATTGGCGGGTGGATTCTTAACCAACAGACCACAAGGGAAGTCCCTAGCTTAATTCGTATGCCCCAAATTTCACTCCAACAGTATTCTACATTTGTATTCAATTCCAATCCCTCTTTGGCTGATTGTGGCCCCATAGGAAGCCACAGATAACCCCCCCCCCCCATGCTGATCCCTGACCCCTTCCTGGAGACTTTGTGTGTCCTAGGGTCCCCAAGCTCTAGTTTCAACATTCATCACCCTCGGTACTGTGGGCTCTGGGCCCTGGGACAGAAGGATAAGCCAGCCTTCCTACTGTGGGCACTAACTGCCCATTTCCCAGAGTGGAATGGCAAGGCAACAGGCCAGCTGGACAGTGGGTTTATGCTGGGTCCCCCCTCCCTTGACCTCCACCCACCAGGGCCCCCAGAACCAGTGCTAGTGATCTGCTATCCACGGCCCTTCTCAGCAGGGTGCCCAATGTTGTAGCCAATAGGGGTGGGCAGAAGGAAGAAACTGTTGGCTGATAAAGATCTGGGGGCCCTCCCCCTAACTTTCCTGAGGCCTTGGCTCAGGCTGGACTGGCTCCCCCACCCCTCCATCCAAGGCCTCTTCTACCCGCCCTCTCAGGGGCAGGCCCAGCACCCTGCCTATTGTCCCTCCCTGCCAGTTCCCAGAGGCCGGCAGCCCAGACGCCTGCTCACTGGCCCTGGAGCACAGCCCCACCCCAGCCTGCCAGGCTTCTGTCCTGCACCCGACCTGGTGCCACCCCCACCCCCGTCCAGGGCAGCAGCTTCGCCAGCCTCTGGGTCCCTGCTTCACCTCTCCACCTAGGAAGTCTGACCTTTCCACTCCTGTCTGTGTCTGACTTTTCCTGCCGGGCTTGGGCCCCCCTGTGGCCCCCCTCACTGTGTCTGTGATTGAGCCCGCTTCCTGCCTCCTGAAGAGCAACCATGGCCACCTACAAAGTCAGGGTGGCCACAGGCACCGACTTCTTATCGGGAACCATGGACTCCATCTCTCTGATCATCGTGGGGACTCAGGGAGAGAGCCATAAGCAGCTGCTGAACCACTTTGGAAGAGATTTTGCAACTGGTGCGGTGAGTGTGTGTGTGTGTGTGTGTGTGTGTGAGTGTGCCTGGGGAGAAAGGGGAGGGATGGAGGGGTACCGGGCTCTGAAAGCATTGGGGCTCCAAGGTGGCCCCGAGGCCCTCACCCAAGACCTGGCTCCCAGCCTTCTTCCACCCCCTCCCCACTCCCCGTCACCTCTCATTCCTTTGCCATCATCTCTCATTCCGCCCCCTGCTCTTTTCTCACCTCTCTTCCTCTCTTCTTCATCTCTCTCTGTCATCACTCACCCCACATCCCTCACCTCTCAACCCTCTCCCAGTTGTTTCATCTCTCCTTCTTCCCAGTCTCTTTCCACTCCCTCTTCCCTCATCCCTTTCCTGTTTCCTCTCTCACACTCTTCCTCATGCCTCCCTCTCCCATTCTTAGTCACCCTTCCTGAATTAACACATTATCGACCAGGGGATTTTTTGCAAAATAAGATCCATGGCCAGTGATTTGTTATGTAAGTGAATACTGAACCATCTCTGGTGAATAATGTTCAGGTAACAAAAGACTTATTAATGAGTCTTTGGTCAATAAGTTGTTAAGCTTCAGCATCACTGGCTTAAATTTCCACTGGATTCTCTGTGTCATACAAAGCATCAGACCAGCCTGCCCAGCAGGGACTCTCCTGCTCTGTGATGAAAGGCCCCATCTGCTGGGCCCTCAGCCTAATTTTGAGTCAGGTCCAGCCACCTGCTGCTATGTGACCTTAGTAGATCACTCTATCTTTGTAGACATTTCTGAATCTCCACATCTTCACTGATAAGTGGGAGGAAACGGGGGGTTGGTTGGACCACTTCTGCCCACTCTTAAGGATGTAGGAGGCTTGGGGGGCTCTATATAGACCCCTTATACACCAGTCCCTGGGGGTCTTCATGGCTCCTGCAGCCTCAGGTGGCTGGGGAGGAGGAGGTGGGAGAAGGGGATTTCAGGAGCCGAGGATGGAGAGAGGGAGGGCCTGGAGTCCTGCCCAGGTGGGGTCAGGCAGGTGGGAGGGACAGAGACCCCAACAATCAGGTCATCCTGGTCTAGGGAGGTAAGCATCGCCCAGCATGAGTGGGGCCTGGGTGAGGGGGCAGGCAGGTGGGAGGCTGGCCTGCTCAGCTGGCCCTGTGCCCGCCCAGGTGGACGACTACACTGTCCAGTGTCAGCAGGACCTGGGGGACCTCATCATCGTCCGCCTGTACAAGGAGCGCTACTCCTTCTTCCCCAAGAACCCCTGGTACTGCAAATACGTGCAGGTCTGTGCGCCCAATGGCCACATCTACCACTTCCCTGCCTACCAGTGGATGGACGGCTATGAGACCCTGGCGCTCCGGGAGGCTACAGGTAAGTCCTCACTGTCTCCATCCCATACGATGAAGCCCCCTCGCTCTGGCCTGGCCACCCCAGCGTGGCCACCCCAGGCTCCCAGCCAGCCAGCCAAGTGCCAGCCTGACAGGGGCACCAGGCACACCTGTCACTCTCCCACACCAGCCATGGTCCATGCTGCTCTGCTGGGCCCAGCTCAAGGCTGTGGCCTGGAGGAATGAGGCAGGGGGCGCTACTCTCTGGACCCCAGGGTCTGACTGCAGACAGCATTCTCAGAGAGGGCTCTCCATTATCTCTACAGTCCTCCCCTCAATGCCCACAGGAAGCCTGGCTACTCTCAGACCTCAGGACTCTGATCGGATGCCCTATGTACACCAAGCAGCAGGCACTGCTGCTCTGAAGACTCCCTGTTACCCCCTCAGGGTGCTGTTACTGTAACAGGATGCCTTGTTACTCTGATAGGATCTCCCATGATTCTGCCTGCTGCCTTGTTATTTTCTGAAGAAGCCCTGATGGTTCAACAGCCCTCCAAGGCCCTGCAACAGGAGGTCTTGTACCTACTCACGATGCCCTGGATTTCTAATTGAGCATTTCTTAGACTGATGGGATGTTCTGTGGCTCCAATGGGCTTCCAATCACTCCAAAAGGACACCTTATTTCTCTCAAAGGACTCACTGCTCACTCCACCCCCTATTCAGTGAGGCTCCTTTGCAGTCCAATCCAAGGCCCTGTTACTCATATCGACTGTCATGAGTTCTTTGAAGTGGCCAGTTAAGGCCAGCCCAGCTGTTTTCCCAGCCACTTGATTGCTGCTATGGAAAACGGACAGGACCTGAGGGCCCAAGTCCCTTGCATCCACCCTTATATCCACCCTTGTGTGGCTGCTCCAAGGAGACTGCAATCTTGTCCTCTTTTGGTCCCCTCTCTCAACCAGCCATGCTCCTCTGGCCTTCTCCGAGGCAGATGAGAGGGGAAACAGGGCTGAGGGAGCCCCAGGGTGGGGAGCTCCTCCTTTCAGAGGCTGACCACCCCTCTTCCTTCTCTCATTTCCCCATGGCCAAGTCCTTGCCCTGGGAGCAGGGGGTCAGGGCCTGAGCTGGGGAAAGGAGAGACAAGGGCAGAGGGAAGCAGGCCTGGCCAGGTGGGGCCAATAAGAGAGGGCCTCACAGAGGACGCAGAGCATCTTCCCACAGTGATAGGTCTGAGTGGCGTGGAAACGGGACAGGCAGGGTGATGCTGGGAGGCAGGCACGAATGGGGTTGGGTGGGGCAGCTGCCATGAAATACCAGGGCAGGGAGACTTGAATGACCGGCTGGGACCTTCAAGGATGAAGGCTCCCACCCCAGGGATGAAACTGAACTGTGTCTATGGGTCACACGACTCCAGATGGCATTGTTCACCCAGAGTGCAATGTGAGCTGAGGCAGATAGAAGGAGAAGGAAGGCGGCCTGTGAAGGAAAATGATAGGGAGGCAGCGACAGGCGCCTGCCAGCCTGGGACTACCAGGCAGGATGTGAGTGTCAGCTTCACCACTTGCTGGGCATCAGGACTCATTTCCAAGTTCTTCTAAGCCTCAGTGTCCTCATCTGTCAAACTGGGCTGACAGCAGAACCTACTTCATGGGGTTGATGTGAGAAGCCAATGTTATTTCTGAAATTTTCCTTTTAACATGTTTGGACTGAGGTTGACTGCAAGGAGCTGAAACTAGGGAAAGTGAAACTACAGTTAAAGGGACTTCCTGTATGTATTTACGCAAATGTATCTTCATATATGTATATATTCTTTGTACACTCACACATACCGTATGTTACATGATACATCTGCCAGGGTAACTGCAAATATGTCCAATGTTTCTGCAAGCCAAAACTGAGTAGTTTCAGAGTGATTTAAATCAAGACTCTATGCAGCCTCAGGTAAATTTAGATCAGGTTTGGCTGGCCAAGAAGTGTGTACCTATTTGTGGAAAAAAATAATAATAAAAAACAAAAACTTGATTTCTGAACCTTTTGGAATTGTGGAGATCAGACTGTGGGTCTATAAGTCATCTGCCTCATAATTCAAACTGTTCTTGTGCAAATTAAATTATTGACATAAGTATTTAGAAGGGCTTCCCAGGTGGTTCAGACGGTAAAGAATCCACAGGCAATGCAGGAGACCCAGGAGACTTGGGTTTGATCCCTGAGTCGAGAAGATGCCCCAGAGAAGGAAATGGCAATCCACTCCAGTATACTTGCCTGGGAAATCCCATGGAGAGAGGAGCCCGGCGGGCCCCAGTCCATGAAGTTGCAGAGTCGGACATGACTGAGCAACTAACACAATATTTAGAAAGTGCCTGGTAGCCAGTAAGTTCTAAATAACTGTTAGGTATTCATGTTCCAGGAGTTCTAGAAGAGGGACTTCCCTGCATCAGAGCCCCTGGAAGGGTAGAGCAAGGACAGGGAAGGGTGGTCCATAATCCTTCTGATCCTTTCATCTGAGTTTCTAGGAGAAAACACACCCTCTCTCTCCCAGGGTAAGCCTTCCCCATTCCTGGCCCTGTCCCACCTCCCCACAGTGCTGGCCTTGAGGACAGAAGCTGAATTCTGATCCCCGAAGTGGGCAGGGGCAGGCCGGGGCAGGGGCAGGCCTTGAGCCTCCTCCTTGGTCTCCCTACAGGAAAGACAGCAGCAGATGACACACTCCCGATCCTTCTGGAACACCGAAAGGAGGAGCTCAGAGCCAAGCAGGACTTCTACCAGTGAGGGGGTTGGGGGGCAGGGGCTGCGGGAGGTCAGGGGGCCAGTGGTGGCTGTGCCCTGGGATGGTGCGTGGCCATCAGGACCGACCAGCTCGGCTTCTGTTTGCAGCTGGAGAGTCTTTGTTCCTGGCCTGCCCAACTACGTACACATCCCCAGCTACCGCCCTCCTGCCCGGAGAAACCCCAACCGGCCGGAGTAAGGACTTGGGGCTACCCAAGGGCCCCTCCCATGGCTGACACCTGCTCTCTGCCCCCTTACTGTGTCCTGGACCCCAGATGCCCAGCCCTGCCCTCCTCCCTACAGGTGGAATGGCTACATCCCGGGGTTCCCGATTCTCATAAACTTTAAGGCCACCAAGTTCCTGGACTTAAATCTGCGCTACTCCTTCACCAAGACGGCCTCCTTCTTCTTCCGCCTGAGCCCCATGTGAGTGTGTGTGAGCGGCGGGGTGTGAGGGCTTTTGTAGACTGTCCCGCTCCACGCCCACCACAGCATGGCCAGGAGGGCAGCGGGAGCCGGAAAGAGTGGGTTCAGGAACCTTAGAGACGACACTCCTAGACCTACCTTAAGGAAGGCCTTGAGCTGTGCCACGGGGCGACCCTGAGACCCCCCGCCCCCGCCAGACTCAGGGACTCAAGAGACCCTGGGGGTGGGGGCGGGGCAGCCCTACCGCCGTCCCAGGGGCACTGGACCCCATCTCTGACGGCCTCCCCCTCGAATCCCCTGTCCTAGGGCACTGGGGTTCAAACTCCGCGGCCTGGTGGACAGCAAACGGTCCTGGAAGAGACTGAAGGATATTAAGAAAATTTTCCCTGGCAATAAATCTGTCGTCTTCGGTATGGGGTGGGAACGAGAACGGGGAAGCGGGGTGAGATCGGGCCCCAGGTGCTCGAGCCGCGGGCGGGAGGCAGGACCCCCGCGTGGGGTGTGGGGCGGGAGCCGCACAGTGAACCGGAGGCCGGAATTCGCACAGGCGAGCGCGCCCTCTGGCGGCTCCTTGGAAAACGCCGCCCGGCGCCCCTACGGCAGCTCAACCGGAGGCCGAGGCCTGGAGCTTGATTTTCCTCCCGAAATCTCGGTGGTCCATGGCCTTCCTCCCTCTCCCCGGGCCTCAGCTCTCGTCCTCTCTGACCCTGAGGGGGAGTGGGTGGCTTCGTGACGTCCCCGCGCTGTCCCCCCAGAGTACGTGGCTGAGCACTGGGCAGAGGACAGCTTCTTTGGGTACCAGTACCTCAACGGCATCAACCCAGGCCTGCTCTGCCGCTGCACGCGTATCCCGGACAAATTCCCGGTCACAGACGACATGGTGGCCCCCTTCCTGGGAGAGGGAACGTGCCTACAAGCGGAACTGGAGGTGAAGCCTGCTCTGGAATTGAGCCCCCCACAGCCTCCCTTCCTCCCTCTCTCCTGGCATCCCTGTCTCTCCCCACCTACTCCTTGGCAGACCCCCACCCCCTACCCCACTCCCCAACTCGGGTCCTGGCCAACCCCACACCTGGGGAGCCAGAGCACCCTGCACTCAAGGCGTGGGTCATGGGTACCACGTGTTGGGTGCCTACCTGTCCACTCATCACGGCTCCCCTCCAGAAGGGGAACATTTACCTGGCTGACTACCGCATCTTGGAGGGCATTCCTGCCGTTGAACTTAGCGGCCAGAAGCAGTACCACTGCGCCCCACTCTGCCTGCTGCACTTTGGCCGGGAAGGGAACCTCCTGCCTATTGCCATCCAGGTGCCTGGGGTGCAGGCCTGGGGGTGGGTGCTGTGTGAATGTCGCCAGCGGGTGAGCCTGTGTGTGTACATGAAGAGATGTGTGATTGCGTGGGCCAGTGTATGTACTTGTATACTTCTATCTGTGTGAGTTTATGGTCAGTCGATCAGCCTGTGTGTGTGTATATATGTGAACTTTATGTCCCTGTGCATGTACCTATTTGTGAAGGGTTGTGCCTGTGAGTGTGCACTATCTCTGTGTAGGCATGTGTGCCTGTGTGAGTTTATGTTCCTATGTGTGCATTTAAGAATACACCTATGTTTATGTATGTCCCTGTCTCTGTGTGTGGCTAGTGGTGAGCCTGGTGTATGGCTGTAAGCACCAGACTGAGTCTCCAAGGGTCTCTTCATGGGTACATCTTTGTGCTGCCACTTGTATGCCCATGCTGCATAAAGATGGGTCCCTGTGGGTGCACTCGTGTGTAAGCCCCAGTGTGTAGAGTGTGGGTACTGTGTCTGTATGCACAGAAGTGACCAGGTAGGAATAAGCCTGTCTCTTTGACTCCATTCATCCATCTGCTTGATAAGTCAGTGCCTGCTGTGGCTTATCTGCTAGAAAAACTGTGCTAATCAAACTTAGCTGCTGCCTCCAGAGTGTGGCCTGGCTGGAAGGGAAACTGGGATGCTTTCTTCCCAGAGGTTTCCAGCAGGATCATGTCTGAATTAGTCATCCCCTGGGGTGGGAGTGGGGATCAGCCCAGCTCCGATGCTCCTGGCTTGTTAGTGGAGCGGTACAGACTAGATTTCAATGAACCACTAACTCCTAGGGAGCTGGGTGCCCTTGTGCACTGCACAGCCTGCACAGCTGAATGTGGCGACTATGGGATTGAGGTAAGGATGGGTTTTCAGAGGAGGCAGACTTTGAGCTGGTTCTTGTAGAATGAGTGGGAGCTTTCAGGTAGAGGAAGGGATGGGGAAGGTAGCACAGGCAGAGGGAAGAGCAGGAGCAGATGTGAGAAGGGAGGGGAGGCCCTGGTGTGCTCAGAGGACCAGAGGGACTGGAGTGTAGGGGCTGGGGTTTTCACCCCCTGATCTCCCTTCTGCCTCCCTTGTGTAGTGGGGGCCCTCGTGTATGTGGGTCTCTGCTCTCACCTAACACTTTCTCTTTCCTCACCCCCAGCTCAGCCAGACCCCCGGGCCCGACTGCCCCATCTTCCTGCCCAGTGACTCCGAGTGGGACTGGCTGCTGGCCAAGACGTGGGTGCGCTATGCTGAATTCTACTGCCACGAGGGCATCTCTCACTTGCTGGAGACCCACCTCATCGCTGAGGCCTTCTGCCTGGCCATGCTGAGGCAGCTACCCATGTGCCACCCCCTCTACAAGGTATGGGCTTGGGCCAAGGGGCCTCTATGAAACATTGCTGCCCTCAGTCATCCCCAGAAAGCTGCCTGGTTTGCTCAGCAGTCAGAAGGACTCCAGCCAGACTTGGGGAAGCAGCTTGGAGGGCTGTTGAGGGGTTTGATGTTGCAGAAACAGGGGGTGCTGACGTCCTGTGGAGGATGACTTCAGTCTTCTCTCATCATCTTCCTTGCTCCCCCCAACAGCTCCTCATCCCCCACACCCGATACACCATCCAGATCAACAGCATCGGGCGGGCTGTCCTCCTTAATGAAGGGGGGCTCTCTGCCAGGGTAAGACTTCTTTCTCCAACCCCACAAGACATGTGTTTCCCTTCTGGCCTTTGCAGTTTGACTAAAGCTGAACTTCCCAGCTGCCTTTAGATCATGAGTGGGTACGGAGGGAGGGGACCAGTTAAGATGGGTGCTGTGTCTGCTAGGCTCCAGAGGCCGAGTTGGGTGTGCTGGTCCGGAGTGAGAGGATCCCTAGACAGTGTGCACCAAGGTCTGCCTGGTCCCTAACAGAGCATGTCCCTGGGCCTGGCCGGCTTTGCTGAGGCGATGGTGCGGGCTCTGTCGGAGATCAACTACGACAACCTCTACCTCCCTGATGACTTCGTGAGACGTGGGGTTCAGGACCTGCCAGGGTATTATTACCGTGAGGACAGCCTGGCAGTGTGGGACGCACTGGAGAGGTGAGGTCAGGGCAGCAGTGGGTAGCAGTTGAGGTGGACACACCCTGGGATGTTAGAGGCTGTCTGGGGAGATTTTAAGGACCAGGGGTGCCATCCCGGGGCTTGGGGATAAGATCTGGATGTGTGTGGGGATCACACATGTGTTCACATTCTGGGTGGGGCCTCTGAGGCCTGATGGCCCCCTTCTTTGCTTCGGCCCCAGCCTGCCTCTGCTTGCCAGACCCTGTCTGGGCTCTGAGCTGCCTGTGGGCCTCATCTGATCCTTACTGGGACCACTCTGAGTGTTTTCTGACCTTGCCCTGCCGCTCCTCTTGCTACCTCTGCCCACCCACGGGCCTGGGGCTCCTCTGGGTCAGCCGATGCTGGGGCATCCTAAGGGAGGTGGGAGAACCATGGTGAGGGAAGGCACTGGGGGTTCAGACTAAGGTTCTGTCCCCTGGTCAGGTATGTGACAGAGATCATCACCTACTATTACCCGTGTGACGCTGCTGTGGAAGGTGACCTGGAATTGCAGTCCTGGGTGCAGGAGATATTCGAGGAGTGCCTCCTAGGGCGTGAGAGTTCGGGTATGGGCCTGACCCCCAGCAGGGACCCAGGGCTGGGCTGGAGCTAGTCTCACTTTGGGCTGAAGGAGGCCAAAGAGAGCCCTAGGATTCAACAGCGCTCTTCGCTGGCTGCTGGAGCAGGGGTATCTCAGAGAGGTTGGGGAGGAAAGCCTGACTAGCTGGGGGTCCCTGTCTGAGCTCAGGGGCTGTGGGTCATCTTGGTAGATACCTGGAGAGATTCCAGTCTCTTGCTTCAGGGGAAAAAAAAAAAACCTTTGTGGGCTGAGAAATGGGGCATGAGTTCCAACAGGTCAGGCCAGTGTGTGCTGGAGGCGGGGGAGCTGGCGAGGAGCAGGCAGGCTTCAGGAGAGAGAGGGGATGGGGAGCGAATCCTGAAGATGTGCCACTTGGGCACCCACTCAACAAGTATTTAGTGAGCACCTAAGACGTAGTGAACAGTGTACTGGTTACTGGGAAGGCCAAAGAGAATGAGACCCTGAAGGCGCTGCCCTTGAGCTGATCAGTCTCTAGGGGTAGCCACTCATTGTAAAGGGGCAGGTGTAAGACTGGTGCAGTTTGTGGGGAAGCCAGGGAGGGGCTGTAGGAACCCAGCGTGGGCCAGGGGAACCTACCCCAGCTTGGGGAGGGCTGGCAGGTAGAGAGTGAGGGGTGGGTAGCAGCAAGCTAAGATCTAGCTAAGATTTGTACAATGGGAGATCAGCCAGGTGATGACAGGGGTGGGGTTGGAGAGTCCTGACTTGGGAGCTGCATGTGGAAAGACCTGAAAGCCAGACTGAGCAGAGTTAGTTCTGGGACTGCTGATAAGTCCCTGCAGCTGGGGTTCTGGGGCGGGGGGAGTGGGGCAGCCTCCTGTGAGATGAGGCTGAAGCCAGGAGCAGGGGCTGGGTGCAGCCCGGTTAAGGAATCTGGAATTCCTCCGCATTCAGAGGGAGCTGTCGAGGGGTGTCTGGGGAGATGAAACGTGCACAGTAGGATGTCAGACTGCACTGGCGGTCAGGGAATAGTTTGGGAAGCTGCTATGGTGTCTGGGAGGGAGATGACAGGGACCTGCCCTGGGAGAGGGCTCTGGGGATGAAGAGGATGCCAGAGCTAGCTGGGAGACAGAAATGACAGGACTTGCTCACTGGTTTGGGTTTGTCGGTGGGGGCTGAGTGGTGGGAGGGAGGAGCCAAGGGTGACCCCTGGGTTTTGGGCTCTCGAAACTAGGTGGATGGTGTGTATCATTCTTTGAGCTGGGGGCTTTGAAGGAGAAGCAGTTGAGGGAGGAAGATGACGGGTCTGGTTTGAATGTGTTGGGCTTTTGGAACCTGGGTTCACCATGGCAACTAGAGCTAGGTGCTCAGGTGGGGTACAGGAAAGAGAAGCGAGCTTGGAGAAGCCCCCGAGGACATTTGGCCAAGGCCCAGTTGAACCCCACCTTGGGGGTGAGGGTGGGTTGTGCCCAAACAAGGGCCAAACAGGCAGGTTAGGGGCAGCCTGGAGTGCTGTAAGAACAGGGTGAGCTGGGCTTGGCCATGCCATCTGTGGGCCAGCCAGGACCTGGGCAGCACTAATGTGGCCTGGGCCTTACCTGCCCGCACCTGCCCTACCCCCCAGGCTTCCCCACATGCTTGCGAACTGTGCCTGAGCTGATCCGATATGTCACCATTGTCATCTACACCTGCTCTGCAAAACACGCAGCTGTCAACACAGGGCAGGTACCTGGACTCACCAGCCTCTGCCCCAGGCCCAGACTTTACCTCTATCCCAGCCCCAATGTCTGAACTCTGCCTCAGCCATAATCCCCAGTCTGGCCCAGGTCTGTCTCAACCAGAGTCCCCAGTTCAATCCCCGCCTCCATCAACACCCGAGGGTCTCAGGGTGCCCTCTGACCCAGAAGCCCCTCTCTATTCCACCTCCAGTTGGAGTTCACCGCCTGGATGCCCAACTTCCCCTCATCCATGCGGAACCCACCAATACAGGCCAAGGGGCTGACCACGCTGGAGACCTTTCTTGACACATTGCCGGACATTAAGACCACATGCATCACCCTACTGGTGCTTTGGACACTCAGTCGGGAGCCCGACGACAAGGTGTCCTGGGCCTGGGGGTGCAGGTGGGGGTGGGGAACCTCTGAGCAGAGGCAGGAGGCTGGGGGGCTGGGAGCCCAACGAGAAGGGGGTGTCAAGGGCAAGAGACAGGGAGGGAGGCTGCTAAAGGGGAAGGACCAAAGGGGTGGGGAGGGGTGGGGCTCCGTTCCAGCCTCGTGGTTCTGTGCCCACAGCGGCCCCTGGGCCACTTCCCGGACATCCACTTTGTGGAGGAGGCCCCGAGGAGGAGCATAGAGACGCTCCGCCAGCGCCTGGCTCAGATCTCACACAACATCCGCCAACGCAACAAGTGTCTCCCCATTCCCTACTACTACCTGGACCCTGTGCTGATCGAGAACAGCATTTCTATTTAGTTCGGCCCCTCTCCACTCACCTTTCCTGTCCTGCACCCGCCTGTTTTCCAATAAAATCACTTCAAACACAAGCCCGGGGGCTGTCTCTGTGTTTACTATGGGTGCATGCCGGGGCTGGGGCGTGCCGTGCTCACAAGGCGATGCTGTTCCCACCAAAGCCTGGTCCAGGTACACACAAATGGCAGCGCCAGGCCCCGGTTTTACTCCTGGATGTCCTGTGAGATCTGGGCCAGGTGGCTGTGGAAGACAGAAGTCTTCTTCCTCGGGGCCTCCTCAGTGAAGTGCTCATCAGGGTAGGTGCCCAGGTACCGCTGGGAATGGCAGGAGAGAAGGCTGGAGCTCCTGACCCGCAAGCCTTGGCCCCAATTTTCAACCAAAAGCTATTCTGATCCACTTGGAGTCCCCTGGGACCCAGGCCACCAGAAAATTCACCCAAGGACACAGACCACCACCCAAGTCCCACTCACCTACCTAAGAACCCAGACCACCCAAGACCCATTCAACTTGAAACAACCTCACCATCCAGTCTAGGCAAAAGCCCACCCTCCATCCAGCCTACCCAGACCTCCCAAGCCATGAGCCCTTTGAAACCCAGACCACTCTAAGTTCCACCTACTAGGAACCCCTGCCACCCTAAACCACACCCCCCAGCAACTACATCACTCCAGGCCCTGCCCCCCAGAAGCCCAATCTGCTCAGTGCATCCTCCAAGTAATGCAGTGTCCCCAGCAGCCTTTCTTCACCCCACTCACTCGCCCGGAACCTGAGACCCCAGCCCACCCCACCCCACCCTGGACCTTACAGTGTCCTTGGTTTCATCGCTGACACTCCAGAAGAGCTCAAGGGAGTGGCACGTGACGTTGACCTCAGGGAGTGAAGCCACCAGGCTTGTCAGGCTCTGGCCTTCGGAGGTAGGCAGGGGGAGCCAGATGGTACTGGGAGAATTGGGCATCCAGCCACTGAAACCAAACTGACCCCCTAGACTCAGTAGGCACAAGGCTGCCAGGACTCCTGCTAGGCCCACATCCCCCATGACCTGGCTTGTCCCCTGCAAAGTCCCCCCTCACCTGACCAGTATTGACAGCAGTGTGTTGGGCTGAGCAGCTGAAGATGGTCATGGTGAGAAACTCCATCAGGTCAGCACAGCTGTCCAGGCTGGAAGACACCCCTGGATGGAGACGGCAGAGGCAGCAGAGTTGAAACCCGGGGTCTGCTGTCCTGGGAAAGTGGGGTCTTGAGGGTGGCCGGCAGGGGTGAACACCTCATCTGAGCTCACACGGCTAAGAGATCCCCTCTGGAAGATCTCCCTGACCCAGGCCTGCAGCTCCAAGTCCTTGCTCACAGCGTGGTTGTTGGGGTAGTAGATGCCAACAATGGGAGGGGGGCAGAAGTACGTGGTGACACAGTTGGGAGCCTGTGCTGCCCCAGGGTGGGGGTTGGAAGAGGCCACTGAAACCAGCTGCCCTAACAGGAGGAAACTGAGGCCCGAGAAGGAAAATGGGCAACTTCACATTCTAGGAAGTGCCAGCCAAGCTTCAAGCCTGGAGGCTTCGGTCTCTGGCTGACTACCAAGCTTTTTGGTTTCTTTTTCAAGTTGAATGCGTGGCCAACATTTAAACATTAGAAAATGACTGGTTTCTCTCCCAAAAAATCTAAAGCTCTCGTTTTAGTCATAGCTGAGTCACCATTGTCCTCATCTGAGAAACGTGAGTGGCTGGCTAGCCAGTCTCTGTCCACCTTCTTTCCTGCTCACGGGCCTTGTAGGCTTCGGCATTCCAGTTGTCTAGGCCACATCAAACCACAAAGAAGGATTGGACCCCAGGCCTCTCTCTGTTCGGACAGGGACGCTGGCGTCCATGTCCCCCACTAGTTCTCAAAGGGCAGAGCAGGGCCTGCCCCACTCACCACAGCATCCACCTTCAGCCATGGCAGAGCACACGAGCCATTGCTAAGAAGAGTTCTGACACGGGCACCTCCAGCTATGCAAATTCATTGTGAGGAGTCCCTGAGGACTTCAAGGGGAAGTGGGTATAAGCTGGGCTTGAGCAAGAGGCAGTGTTTGGATAGAGAGAGAGAGAGAATCAGGGTGCCTAGCCTCCCTAGGACTCATGTATGCTGAGCAGGAAAAGTGGAAGGCGGGGGTAAGACTCGAGGGAAGAGATGCCGCGTGAAACTTTCCTTTCATGTGACAAAAAATGAAGCCACGTGAGGCTCATGAAGTAGAGCCATCACAGAGCCCAGTGCCCAAGGGAGGTGGTTATGCTCAGGAACTGCAGGGATGGGGACCCACAAAGAAGCCAGACATCAAAAACACCTGGCCTCCAGGGTAGAGGCCAGAGGTACATGCCAAGGATGTCTCCAGTGAAGGAGACTTCAAAGGGAAGTCTAGAGACAAGGCAACTGTCTTTGAGGGGAATAATAATCATAATAGCTAATGCTCAAAGAGCATATCATATTCACCTGAGATCTGTGCTAAGGGCTTTACATTTAATTCTAATAATAACCTTTGAGGTAGGTCTCCTATCAGCTCCATTTTCAGATGAGAAAACAGACAGTTCAGTCAGTTCAGTTGCCCAGTCGTGTCCGACTCTTTGCAACCCCATGGACTGCAGGACGCCAGGCCTCCCTATCCATCACCAACTCATGGAGTTTACTCAAACTCATGTCCATTGAGTTGGTGACACCATCCAACCATTTCATCCCCTTTCGTCCCCTTCTGCTCCTGCCTTCAATCTTTCTCAGCATCAGAGTCTTTTCAAATGAGTCAGTTCTTCCCATCAGGTGGCCAAAGTATTGGAGTTTCAGCTTCAACATCAGTCCTTCCAATGACTATTCAGGACTGATTTCCTTTAGGATGGACTGGTTGGATCTCCTTGCAGTCCAAGAGACTCTCAAGAGTCTTCTCCAACACCACAGTTCAAAAGCATCAATTCTTCGGTGTTCAGCTTTCTTTATAGTCCAACTCTCACATCCATACATGACTACTGGAAAAACCATAGCTTTGACTAGACGGACGTTTGTTGGCAAAGTAATGTCTCTGCTTTTTAATATGCTGTCTAGGTTGGTCATAGCTTTTTTCCAAGGAGCAAGCGTCTTTTAATTTCATGGCTGCAATTACCATTTGCAGTGATTTTGGAGCCCCTAAAAAATAAAGTCCATCACTGTTTCCCCATCTATTTGCCATGAAGTGATGGGACTAGATGCCATGATCTTAGTTTTCTGAATGTTAAGCTTTAAGCCAACTTTTTTCACTCTCCTCTTTCAGTTTCATCAAGAGGCTCTTCAGTTTTTCTTCACTGTCTGCCATAAGGGTGGTGTCATCTGCATATCTGAGGGTATTGATATTTCTCCCAGCAATCCTGATTCCAGCTGTGCTTCATCCAGCCCAGCATTTCTCAGACACAAAGAGGTTAACTGACTTGCCCAAGGTCACACAGCTAGGAAGGAAGAGAAGCAGGAAAGGACTGCAAGACAGCAGTGTGTCTGGGGAGAAGATGAGAAGTTGAAGAACAAACAAGACAGATGGAGCCAAGGGTGAGGTGTGGAGCCCTCAGGCTCTGGGGAGCTTCACCCCTCTATGGCTGCCCAGATCCGGGGCGCGCTGTCTCGGTAGTAGTAGTTGGCAATGTCCTGAACCTCATGGTCAGCAGTTGGTAGGGCAGACAGAGGGAGCAGTGGGTGAGAGTTTCCAGCTCTTTGGCCATCAGTTCCAGGCTGCCCAGCCGTCCCATTGACATTATCTGTAATGAGCAGACAGTCCACAGCTTCTGGGAGCAAGGGGCTCAGGACCAGCCTTGGCTCCTTCTTGGCTCTCTCTGCTGACTACCAGGATCCCAGGCCTGACCTAGTCAGCTGAACTTTCCTGGTGCAAAAAGCCTAGTGCAGCCATAAAGGTTGATGTGGGAGATGCAGTGACAACGAGGAATGAGCAGCTGGGGAGAACCAGAGCCTGAGGTTAGATGAGGCAGCCCCAGGTCCCCCGCAGCTCTGGACACTGAGAGGTGGGATCCCTTACCTTGAAAATGGGGTGGCACATGGGAGGCTGCCATAGTGTGGCCAGAGCAAAGGCCTCCATCAGATGGTGGGTTTGAAGCAAATGTATGTTCATCTTGTGCACCAGGCACTCTGCATGTCGCACTCAGGTCTTGGCCAGGAGTTAGTCCTCAGGCGAGTTGCTGGGCTCTAAGATGGGGCTGTCTGGGCCAGATGTCTGGGAGAGCTGGAATCGGGTGTATGGGGGAGGCGGGTGGGTGTCAGGCAGAAACTAGGTGCAGCAACTGTGACCTGTCATCCTGCCCATGGGACCAGATCACATGGTCAGCTCCCTAACTAGCCCCATGTCCCCAGGAAAGTTAATTAACCTCCTTGTGACTCAGGTTCCTTATCTGTAAAATAAAGTTGATGATCATAATCTTTTTCATTGGGTTGCTCTGAGGATTTAATGAGTTAATGCTGGTGAAGTACTTAGAACAGTCCTGGGCACGCAGTAAACTCCAGAGGAGAATTTTCTACACTAGATCACATCCACTACAAGAGAGGAAACACTGCTGAGAGGTAAAATGATCAAAGGCCACCTTGCTGGCACACGTGGAAAGCCCAGTTGAGGGCTCCTGGGACCAGCACGGAGTCATGCAGGTTCCTGGTTGTGTGGGGCAGGGGCTGGGAGGGGCTGGGTAGGATGAGACAATACATCATATTCAGCACTTGAAACAGCAGCATTGGGAAGGGGAAAAGCTTTCAGTCATCCTGAGCAGATGACATGCCACCCCCCTTCCCTCCCAGGGCTCTGCCTTGCTGACCTGGATAGCGAGAGGTAGCAGGGGTCCACCAGGGCACTGGCGCAGCAGGGTCAGGGGGGCAGCCAAAAACTGGGGTTGTCCGTTGATGACGCTGGAGCGGACGCTTTAAGGATGGCGTGGCCCACCAGGTACAGAGAGCCCTTCTATGGGAGGAGAAGATGGGGAAGAGGGCTAGACAGGGGGCAGTCCTGGGAGGCTGAGGGAGGCAGCGAGGGGTAGGGGCACTTGCAAGTATTTAGCTGGTGTGCTGTGTGTGCTTAGTCACTCAGTCGTGTCCAACTTTTTGTGAGCTCAATGGATTGTAGCCCACCAGGCTCCTCTGTCTATGGGGATTCTTCAGGCAAGAATAATAGAGTGGGTTGCCGTGCCCTCCTCCAAGGGATCTTCCTAATCCAGCGATCAAACCCAGGCCTCCCACATTGCAGGCAGATTCTTACCATCTGAGGCACCAGGGAAGCCCGAGAATACTGGTGGGGTAGTCTATCCCTTCTCCAGACCCAAGAATCGAACCAGGGTCTGCTGCATGGCAGGCAGACTCTTTACCAGCTGAGCTACCAGGGAAGCCCCAATTTAACTGGAAGTGGTGGCTCAGATGGTAAAGGGACTGCCTGTAATGTGGGAGACTTGGGTTGGATCCCTGGGTCGGGAAGATCCCCTGGACAAGGAAATGGCAACCCACTCCACTGTTCTTGCCTGGAAAATCCCATGGATAGAGGAGCCTGGCAGGTTACAGCCCACAGGATTGCAAAGAGCTGGACATGACTGAGTGACTTCACCGTCACTTTTTAATCCTATTCCCTGGAGCCAGGAGGTATTCTAGCCCAGGGCCAAAAAAAGAGAGAGATCTCTGCCTGAGTATTGGAGATGCTTCTGCTGTGGCCAGCCCCAAACTTCAAGGACAGACAGGGAGAGAGGGAGGCCGGCTGGGGAATGGCACTTTGGGATGCAGGAGGCACTCTCAGGGGTGAGGGCTCCTCTCTCCTGGTAGCCCAGAGTTGGAGGAGACAGCAACTCTGAGGAGCACATTGTTCACCAGCTTCAGTACATCCTCAGAAACCACGAGAATCAATTTTCTGAATGGTAAGGTCCCACCAAATGCAGGGAGCCTGGCAAAGCACCAGGAGAGAGCATTCCACACTGAGCCCTGCCCGCTCCATCTTTGCCCTCAAAGAATAACACACCTCCTTCCAGGGATGAGCAGGAGCTGTTGACTTAAAGGGGTGGCTGAGCTAGCTGGGAAAGGAGTGGGAAAGGGTGAAGGGTGGTCAGGGCTGGGTGGAAGAGAAGGGATCTGGAGGACTGGGAGCCAGGGCATCTGGGCTTCTGAAGACACTCGGAGGGGAGGAAAGGTTGCCTGGACCCCCTGCACTCCTCACCTCTAGCTCCGCCTGAAGACTGGTCCTGGGGCCCATCACAGGAGCCACCATGGCATCAGTGACAGGGAAGTTCTTGGACAGGTGATGACAGTATCAGATCAGGACCAGGTTGAAGCCGTTTAGGAACTAGTAGGCAAAGGAGGAGTCTTCCTTAAATAGAGTATGCAGAAACACATACTCTGCAGGAGGTGGGTGTGCAGAGGGTCGCCCTGGAGACCAGGGACCCAAGTCCCCTTCCTCCAGCACTGCCACCGCTGCCAGGACGCAGACCTCCAGCTTCCAGCACCATCACTTCAGGATGCTCCCTTCCTCCTGCCCCAGCTAGAGGGATGACATCACCAGCGAGTGGTTTCTCAGAAAACAAGGGATCAGAATTTAGTCAGATTCAAAAGGAGTTACCCACTCTTTCAGCCCCACCCATTTCTGGTGGAACCTCAGGTACTCTGTGATATGCACGGACTGCATTTGGGATTTGAGTAGAATCTGAGAAAGTCAGAAGAGTGAAGAATGCTGGACAACAGCAGTGTCCAAGCCCATTCTGTTTTGGATTCTGAACTATGAGGGGTTCTAATTCCCTGTTAAAATTAAAATTCACCAGGTCAATGACTGATTCTCCTGCACCTTTGCCCTGGGACAGCCTGGCTAATTTGTTAAACCAGAACATCATCTTGGGCTGTGGCAACAGTGCTATTTTATTAATGGTTATTTATTTATTGGGCTGCATTGGATCTTAGTTGTGGCACGCAGGATCTTCAAGCTTCATTTCAGCATGCAAACTCTTAGTTGATCATATGAGATCTAGTTCCCTGACCAAGGATGAAACCTGGGCCACCTGCATTGGGAAAGTGAAGTCTTAGCCACTGGACCTCCAAGGATCACCCATGGCTTTTTGTGTGTGTGTGTCCAGAGGTTTTTGAACTGAGTCTCCACATGTATAGTTTGGACCCATAGTGCACTCAGGAAGAGACATGGATATTGGAGAGTGGAAACTCCTAAATCCTTCGACTTAGCCTGGTTTTCAAGCCTGCATGTGAGGCACAAGGCCCCCAAAAGGTAGATGGCAATTTGCAAGGAAAAAGTCTTTCTGCTTCAGGTGGTTTTTCCTGATGGCTGAGGATATTCATGAGATGCCTGTTTCCAGCTGTTCAGAACAACTAACTGTTGGGGACAGTTTGAAGATGTAGTTACAAAGTCAGAGGAGGGGGATGACCAGCAAACAGACCCACAGGGCAGAGGCTGCAGGCTTTCAGAAATGGTGAAGATAGAGCAGATAGCAGGAAATGTTTGTACTGGTGTTAACAAAGAAGGAGCATTCTTAGAACTTACTTCCTAGTCATTCTTGCTGAAGCCCTGATGGGTGAGAATGGCTCCAAGAACAGTGGGCCTTAGTCCACCCTGAGGGAGGGGCTGCAGCGGGGAAGGTGTTGGGTGGGGCAGCAGGCTCACAGGGAGAGGATGCAGCCCTTCTGATCCATTTCTTTGGCGACTGAGTAGCGTAGGCTGAGATCAAGCTCCTTGAGGTTTTCAGCATCCAAGCAGTGGGGTATCTCTGGGAAAAATTCAGTCCACCTGTAATGGGCAGAGGTGGAGATGGGAGTGAGGTGCTGGTGGCTGCTGGGCCTGGTTGTACAAGGGAGGGCTTTGGGACGGAAGCTCAGGCATGGCAAGGTGGGTAGAGGACTGCCCCAAGACTTGGAATTCCTCATGTGTGTGCTGTCGTGGCGGGGGAGGGAGTCAGATCTGAGGCTCAGCGGACCTCAGCAAACAGGAGCAAGTGGTCCCCCTACTAGCCAAAAACTAAGAAGTGGGGATCCTAGGGACGGCCAGCCTGAAGTCTCCTTGAACTGCTCATCAGTATTTCTACTGCCTCGCCAGTCTCTGCCTGGGTCTGGGCATAGAGCAGAGGGTGGCTGTCCTGCCAGACAACTATGCTTGGGAGAGGGAAAATGTAAGAGGGGAACCTGGCCCTAATGCTCAGAACCCCAGCCTCTCCCCTTCCTCTCCTCAGACCTGGGGTGAGGCAACTCCGGTCTGGAGCATCAGTCAGCCACTGGCCTCCCTGTCTCTTTGACTTCTTCCTGGGGGGTGGAGAAGCCCCTCCATTCCAGGCAGACCCCACCTCCGCAAACTGCAGCCTGCTCCCTCCCAGTCACTGACCCCAGCTCAACAGCTGAGGCCAATGGGGAGGGGCAAACAGCAGAGCTGGAGAGAAGGGCGTGCTGACCGTTTTCATGCCCTTCCTCTGTGGGGCCCCAGTTGCCTGCCTCCCCAACCTTTCCCTTGCCTCCCTTGTGGCTCAGCTGGTAAAGAATCCACTGGCAATGCGGGAGACTTGGGTTCAGTCCCTGTGTTGGGAAGATCCCCTGGAGAAGGGAACAGCTACCCACTCCAGTATTCTGACCTGGGGTCTCAAAGAGTTGGACACAACTGAGTGGCTTTCACTTTCACTTTCTTTCCACCCTTTCCCTCTGCTTCACAGCCCTGGTCTCTTCCCACCAGGCCCACCCTCCTCCACTCACTACACCCACTGCCACTACCTGAACCACTGGTTCCTCCCCGCCACTGGTCCCTCCACCAGCTCTCTCCTCGAATCAGTATCATTTCTCCCAACCACTACCCCTCTTTACCAGCGGCCCTTACTCTCACCCCAGGTGATCTCCCCTCCTCCACCTGCCCCTCCTCCCACCAGTGGCCACACCAGCCCACAGGGGCTCTCCCTGGCCCTCCACCCGCACTAGCCTCCCTCAGTGGGAGGGCCCCAGCCGGCCCCTCACTCACCTGTCCCTCCCACAGCACCTGGCTTCCCTTGCCCTCCAGCCACTAGTAGCAGTGGAAGCGGAGGGGCGCGACCCCGGGCAGCGGCGTGAGCTGGAGCCAGCGGCAGAACCAGGAGTCCCGGGCCGCAGGCGCGAGGGGCCCGGGCAGTTCTGGGGGCACCTTGTGCACGTGCACCAGCAGCCCCGGGCCCACATCCTGGGGGGGCGTCACCTCAAAGTCCTTGGGGGTTTGAGTGCAAGGAGGTCTCGGCCAGCACCGTATTCATTGCGTCTTGCCGGAATTCCTTCCCAAAGCGGTCCAGCCTCAGGCGGGAGCTCTCACCTGGGGTCCCAACCAGGCTGACCGACACTCTATCCCAGGTCCCCGAGCCCAGGAGGGAGCCGGTGGCCACACGCACAGTGTACTTGCTCATGAGTTGCCGTCTAGGGGTCAGAAGTGCCGCAGGGAACGAGGCAGGGTTGGCTGGCTGCAAGAGGGAGAGTCGTCAGGGAGGTGGGGCAGGGGGTTCCGCGAGGCCCCATGTGCCAGGCTGGGGCCCCGTGGCCTGTGCCCTGACAGTGGTCTCCCCTGGAGCTGCAACCCCGAAGCCCGCCTAGCACCTCCGCGCCGCCCAGGCCACTCCCGCAGCTGGCCATCTAACCTTAGCTCCTCTTGCTGTCTAAGGGGCTCTGCCTCCCTGAAAGGGGGTCTGCTTAAGGCTACTCCAGGTAACTCCGCCTCCTCCATGTCCACACCTTTGCCACTGGACAGTCTGGCTAATTTGTCAAACCAGAATGCCTTGGGGGGAAGGGACAGAACCACTCTTCTTATTGCACACAATCACCCCATGCCCTCCAGCTGCCAGCCAGGCCCTCTCTTCATTTCTGAGCCTGTGGTCTGGTGCCTGTCCTCAGAGCTTTCTCGATAGGGGTGTGATCTGTTGCATCCTCGCTGGCTGGTGATCCCAGGCCTCCAAGAAGTCTAGCATGGATAGGGGAGAGAGCAGGGGCGCACAAAGGTGGGGCAGAGGCTGGAAGAGGACCCAGCACTGAAAGAAAGGTCGCAGGCTCTAGGCACTGCAAGGGTGGGACGTCTGGCCCCTCCCTCCAGCCTGTCAAAGTATAAGTTTTCAAAAAAATTAAAACCATGATTCATACAAATTAGAGTGAACATAAATCAAAGCTGAATGGCACAAAGTCAAAGTGGTAATGCTGGTTCCATGAACAGTTGAGGAGCTGCTATTTGTAGGCAATTTTATAAAGGATGTTAAGTATAAAATTGCTGAGTGAGATACCATACTAGCTACTGTCCTACACGGTGATAAACTACCTCCTTTGGGGTTATCTTATTTTACTGAACAGAAATCATTTGCCTCTCTACCAGACACAAGTTATGTGAACTTTACATGCACTAGCAAAATCAAGCAGTGATACATTCTTCTAGAAAACTATCCTTGAAAGGACAGGCAGTTGTTCTGTTGATCAGTTTTGGATATTTTTTTCTTTTTTGAGATTTATTT
Organism: Budorcas taxicolor; assembly: GCF_023091745.1. Taxonomy (NCBI): domain Eukaryota; kingdom Metazoa; phylum Chordata; class Mammalia; order Artiodactyla; family Bovidae; genus Budorcas; species Budorcas taxicolor. The sequence continues at coordinate 27,529,360 of NC_068928.1, read as the reverse complement.
ATTTTTGGCTGCGCGCAGGCTTTCTCTAGTTGCCGAGAGCGGGGGCTACTCTTCGCTGCTGTGCTTGGGCTTCTCATTGTGGTGGCTTCTCCTGTTGCAGAGCACAGGCTCTGGGAGCTCGGGCTTCAGTAGTTGCGGCTTGTGGGCTCTAGAGCGCAGGCTCAGTAGTTGTGGTGCATGCGCTTAGTTGCTCTGCAGCATGTGGGATCTTCCTGGACTAGGCAGCGAACCTGTGTCTCCTGCACTGACAGATGGATTCTTATCCACTGTGCCACCAGGGAAGTCCCATGGATATATATATATATATATATATTTTTTTTTTTTCTAATAAGGCTGTCCCTGTGGGTATTATCAGGCAATCAAATAGCTCTCTTTTTCCCCTTTCCGGTGGTGACAACCTCCTCACAAGAATATGCCTCTCGCAAAGGATCTTCTTCATCCCTCTCCAGAAGAGAAGAGGAAACACAAGAAGAAACACCTGGTGCAGAGCCCCAATTCCTATTTCATGGATGTAAAATGCCCAGGATGCTATAAAGTCACCACCGTCTTTAGCCACGCATCAACAGCAGTTTTGTGTGTTGGCTACTCTACTGTCCTCCGCCAGCCTACAGGAGGAAAAGCAAGGCTTACAGAAGGATGCTCTTTCAGACGGAAGCAGCACTAAAAGTACCCTGCATCAAGATGAACGGGAAACCATCCCAATAAACACGTTTTGGATTAAAAAAAAAAAAAGCTCTCTTTTTCTGGGATTTCCCCCCACCCCACCCCCCAGCTCCACTCTCAGTGTAAAGCCCCCATTCCCTTACGCCTCGTCATGGCCCTGTTGTGCAGTCCCTCTACCTTAGGTTGTTGTTGTTTTTTCTTTAACCATCAGAGAGATCATACCATGATAATCATTGTGCAAGTAATTTCCCACCTACGCAGCAATACATCATGGATGTTTTTCCTGTGTCAGCATTTGAGGATTGAATTTGTTACCAGCTACATCATTTTTCTTAGTTGGATTGTTTCCTAAATTTCCAAAAGATTTTTCCTATTATAAGTAATAGTGCATAGAACATCTTATAAACATTAGATTTCGAAGTTTGAGACTTCCAAGAGTTCTCCTCCAAAGCTACACTGTCAACTGTTTCACCAGGGCCCTGTGGCTTCACACCCGTGATCCTTGACCTCTCCCATCCACCCACACCTTTGGTTCCTTGCCTTTACTTTTTATGTCCCACAACCCTGGTGTCTGCACTGTCTCATTATCCTCCTTCTGTGCTAATGTCTTATAGTGTTTCATCTGTTTCTACCTCTACCTACCCAGGGCTTTATCCTTCTCTATCCTTAAAACTCAACATTCAAAAAATTATTATCATGGTCCCATCACTTCATGACAAATAGATGGGGGGAAAGTGGAAACAGTGACAGATTTTATTTTCTTGGGCTCCAAAATCATGGTAGACAGTGATTGCAGCCATGAAATTAAAAGATGCTTGCTCCTTGGAAGAAAAGCTAGGACAAATCTAGACAGTGTATTCAAAGGTCCATATAGTCAAAGCTATGGTTTTTCTAGTGGTCATGTACGGATGTGAGAGCTGGACTATAAAGAAGGCTGAGTGCCAAAGAATTGATGCTTTTGAGTTGTTATGCTGAAAAAGACTCTTGAGAGTCCCTAGGACAGCAAGGAGATCAAACCAGTCAATCCTAAGGGAAATCAACCCTGAATATTCGCTGGAGGGACTGATGCTGAAGCTGATACTCCAGTACTTTGGACACCTGATAAGAAGAACTGACTCACTGGAAAAAACCCTGATGCTGGGAAAGATTGAAGGCAGGAGGAGAAGAGGGAGACAGAGGATGAGATGGTTGGATGGCATCACTGACTCAACGGACTTGAGTCTCAGCAAACTCCAGGAGATAGTGAAGGACAGGGAATCCTGGTGTGCTGCAGTCCGTGGGGTCACAAAGAGTGAGTGACTGAATGAACAAAGACAATCTCTGGTGACTCACTCTACCCTATTTTGGAATGCTAGACAAGGAGTGGCAGGAGGTAAGCTGGACTCTCCCCCAGCTTTTGGGGCCTTCCACCCTACAAACCTTCCTCTTTTCCCTTTCCATGACTCCCACCTTCCAGAAATTCATGGTCTGGTTGAGAAGACACACAGGTAAATAAAAAGGACATTAGGAATCATGTATGTATTAATTCCTCCATTCAACACCTCCGGAGCACCTACAGTGTGGGAAGCAGTTACAAACCCTGTCCTTGAGAGCTTACAGTCTAGTGACAGAGGGAAGGATGGGGCTCAGGAGTTCTGAAACATGCCTCCACGGTAGCCTCAAGGGCAAGTGAACGATGGAGGCAGCATGCTAGCTTCATCCTGGATGTCCCGCCTACAACACTCCTCTCACAGTCCATTGGCCAGAATTGGCCATGTGACTGCAACCTAACTGAAAGGTAGGCTGGAAAATGCTGGGAAGTAGCTGAGATATTTGTCGAGCATAGATTCTCCCTCTTGGAATTTGAACATTGAGCCAAGGACAAAAAGTAGGAGGAGCTTCGTCATCCTGATGGCAGTGCCCGAGGACAGTGTCCGCTGGTTCTTGTGCCCAGAGTTTCCAGTTTCCGGTCCTTCCTGACTGAGTTTAACTCCTACTGTGTTTAACATGTTCTTCAGTCCCTCAAGACACTCGGTTTCTTTTCCACAAATTTCTTTATTGCTTGAGTTTGCAGGCATTGTTTTAAACAAAAGAAGCTTGACAGCTGTATCTCTGAATCATTTGGGGCTGCACTGAATCTCAATAAAGAATGGACAGTTCCAGTGCTGTGAGCTGGGCAGCATTCCCCTTTCTGAAGCATTGTTCTATTTATTTCAGTGGCCATGTTTATGCATTTATTCAAATATATATTGTATCTGTCTACTGTGTTTTATAAAAATTAGGGAAACTAAAAAACCAGAGCTCTATTGCCTTCACTATGAGACAGAGATGGAAATCATCAGGTGAAATCAAGGGGACACATTTTTGGCATTAATGGATGCTCACTGAGTCAGAACAAGAAAAAAGAAAAACAGAAGAATGTATAAGCAATGTTGGAATTCTGTCATTGTAGATTGAATCTAGAAGGCAGTGTATGATGAATGATATAATACTGCCTAAGTCTCCAGAAATGGAAACTGTTTTATAATATGCAAGGCTTTTGTCCAACTTTGGGGCATGTTTTTTTAGAAAGTGGATGTGGGCACTGCCTGCTTGTCCTGGGCAGTATGTCCTCCTGCCATGCTTCCTGTGGCCCTTTCTCAGTGGGTTGTTCATTTCAAAGCTGTGACCACAGGTCACTATCAACTTCTCTGGCAGTTTTCAGGCGGACAGTCTACAGGAGGGCTGCCCTTGAGTCAGGTGACCATTGGTCAGGTCAGCTGTGGTCAGTGGGACCAGGGGCAGGACTGTGTTCCCCCCATGGAACCCTTCCAGGGGGCTGCAGGTGTGCAGGCACTTTGAGGCTTAGAATCTTCAAAAGGCATAGTGGTGTCCTCCAATGAGGTTCTGTTCTCTGGGGTTTTATGTTTTTGCTTTGTTTCTGTTTCACCATGTGTGTTTTGGGAGGTTAGTTATACCAGGCTGTTGTCCTAGGAGAGGGATAGGGGGGCCTGATTTTCTGGGGAGTCCTTTTCTCTGGGTGGCAGGTAGCCTAGAGCGATGCCCCCATGGGGCCCTGTTCCCCAGGGCAGTTAGATGGAGACGCTATTCTCAATGAGGGGAGGGTCCAGATAGGGGTAGGGTAGCGCCAGGCTGCGGTTTCGCTCTTGGATGTCTCGCGAGATCTCAGCCAGGCGGCTCTGGAAGGCAGCAATGCTCCGGCGTGGGGCCTCCTCAGTGAAGTGCTCATCTGGGTAGGTGCCCAGGGGCCTCTGGGAACCAAACACAAGGATGGGTGAAGGGGCTGCTATGCAGCTGCGACCTGCCTTAGCCATCCACCCCGGGGGACCTGAAGCAGCCTTTGATTGACCCACCTTCCCCTGAACAGTGACGATTACTGTGGGCAGCTCTGAGGATGAAGGCTCAAGTCATAGGGCCCAGTCACCCTGGAACTTATCACACGTTTCCCTTGCAGCAAAGGGTGACTCTGCATCATCTCATTTGACCCTCCTTGTGAGATGTCCAGTGCCCATGTGTCCCCCTGGGAAGGCTCTGTGGGGTGTGTGATGGTAAACTGGGATCTGGGTCAGGAAGGGTAAACAGCATTGCCTCCCTTACCCAGGGCTGGCCCAGCCGGGTTCCCAGCCCCACACTCACTCGGTCTCCAGGCTCCTTGCTCAGCAGCCAGAGGGCAATGACCACATCACACGTGGCATTGACTGGTGGGAGGGTGGCTAAGAACCCCTCCAGACTGGCCTGGCCTTTGGAGGTGGGTGGTGGCAGCTGCATGCTGGGTGGCAGGTTGGGCATCCAGGCACCAAAGTCAAACTGACAGCCAAGAGGGCAGAGTGAGGTTAGGAGCCCATCCTCCTCCCCAGTCCTGCCCCCCAACATTGACCCTTCTCACCTGCCCCGCGCTGACAGCCGAATGCTTGGCCGAACAGTTGAATATCACCATGGTGACGTACTGTATCAGGGCTTCCCGCGTCCCCAAGGTGGAGGGTAGACCTGCAGGGAGAGCTGGGCTGGGAATGGGGCTGTAAGGGTCCTGAGGACAATGCTGCAGAGGTCTGAGGGTAGGACCTAAGAACCGAGGTCCCCCTACCTGAGCTCTCCCGGCCTAGGAAGCCCTCGGAGAAGATCTCCCGCACCCAGGCCTGGAGTTCACTGTCATCACGGACAGACTCATCACTCGGGTAGTAGATGCTGATCATTTCGGAGACAAAGCTGCAAGGTGCATGGGGTTGCTGTCCCAGCTGCCAACCCCAACCCTCCCTGAGAAGCGCCCCTGCCCAGTCTGGTGCGGTTAATGTCCATCCCTCCTCTTGGTGGGTGCCTCCGTGGGCCTTCCTTTCCTTCCTCCCTGCCCCCAAGGCTGACGCTCTCTGGGGCTGAATCCCTCACCACTCCACTGCACCCCAGATCTGCATCCCATCATCCCGGTAGTAGTAGTCCGGGATGTCTCCAACTCCTCGGGCCCGGATATCATCAGGCAGACACAGGGCAGAATAGTTCAGCTGTTCCATGTTCTTCTGTATCAGCTCAGAGAAGCCTCCAATGCCAAGGCCTGTGGACTGGGAGATTGGACTCCTGGTTACCACAGCCCTTGCCCTAGAAGCAGGAGGTAATACTGTTTGGGGAGACAGGGCCACTCCCACCCCAGGATCTCAGAGTCTTCATACTGAAGGACTAGCCCACCCCTATTCTCCATGAAGCAGTCCTTACCCTGTCCACCACCTCCCCAGGGGTGATAAGCCGTTCTCGGGCCAGCGTGTTGATATGCAAGGTGTACCGAGTGTGAGGGATCAGCAGCTGTAAGGGCCAGAGAAGACAGCTGGGTAAAGCCTGAGTATCTCTGGTCCCACGCCTTGCTTCACAGAGGCACCCAGTCCTGTAAATCACTCATGGAAAGAGATGACAGCGACAGGAGAGGCTGCCTGGTACAGAGATCAGGGCTTCAGGCCCAGTGATGGGGGCTGAGATCCACCAGCATCCTTTTCTGTGACCTTGACCATGTGTGTTCCTCTCTCTGGGTGTATTAGATCACTGGGCAAATGAGAGGGCTCATCTGGATGAGCTCTGTGAATTCCTCTGGCTCCAGCATCCTGTGATTTTCTGACCCCTGGGTAGGCAAAGCACCGTGAAAACCAGGGCCTGTGGGCCTGGCAATGTGGAACCATCCCCTAGAGCCCACCACTGAGCGCCAGGCTCTGGGAGCTGCTGATTGTCAGAAAGAATCAGCCTGGATTGAAGAGGACAGGGTAGGGCCTGCATCCAGGATCTAAGAGACTGTCTAAGGAAGAATCAGAAAGTCTCAGCAGCTGTGGACCCATCACACTGACAGAGGAGATGCTCCAGGCCCCTGGAGGGGATGAATATGGGCCATCTGATGGCTTAGCAAAGCCTACCTTAGAGACACGGGTCTCTCTCTCATGGCTTCCCATCTCTGCATCGATCTGCAGAAAACCTGCTGGCCATGTTCTCACTTTGGTATCTGTCTTCCCCAGGTCTCTCCTTTCCTAGGAGCTGGGCTCCTGTGACAGCTCTTGGACTGAGCTCCCCTAGAAGGGAATCTCTCTGGGGCATAACCTGCTGTCATATGTGGTCCTTCCTCTATCCCCAGTCCCCATCACCTCATCCCAGCTTAGGGCTTGTCGGAAACCAGCTCCTTGGGGCAGTTGGGCAGGGAGTTGCTACTGAAGCAGGATGGGGGTTTAGCATCCTGGCCTGGAAGGACAGGGCCATGTGGGGACAGGCTTCATGGATGAGGCACCCCGAGGGCCAGGCCCAGGTGCAGGGACCTGCAGGCTTGGGGCACAATCTGGGCCATCTTGCTGAGCTACTGACCTTGAAGAGGGGGTGGCAGTGGGGCAGCTGGCGCAGCGTAGCCAGGGCAAAGACCTCGGGCACCAGGTGTGCCTGTAACAGGTGTGTGAGGGCCTCATGGATGGAGAACTCGGCATTGCGCACCCACGTCTTGGCCAGCAGCCAGTCCCACTTGTCATCACTGGGCAGAAAGATGGGGCTGTTGGCCCCGGGAGTCTGGCTGAGCTGTAGGAGGGGTCGGTGGGGACAGGCAGCCTTGAGTGTCTGCCCTCTTCTCAGTCAGACCACTCCCCACTCCTGCCCTGCCACCTCCCAGCTGCTGACCTGGATGGCGAGTGGCAGCAGGGGCCCACGGCCGGGGCGCTGGTATAGCAGGGTCATTGGGGCCGTGGAGAACTGAGGCCTCCCATTGATGACATTGGTGCGGACCCCAGCAAGGAGGCCGTAATCCACCAGGAACAGAGACCCCTTCTGTGGGAGAGAGCAGGGGAGCCTGGGCTGCCATCTGGCTTTCTGCAGGTGGGGCGTATGGGAATGCGGGAGAGGATGTGGGGCGAGGAGGAGAGTGGACAGGAGAGGGTGTTCTTGGCACACTGTGTACCACAGGTCCTTAACCAATGTGTGTACAGTTCCTTTTCGGTAGGGATGGGCCTGAAGGACTGAGATGGGGGTGTGCAGGGCCGGGACCCCCTGCCCCTCACCTTGAGCTCGGCCTGCAGGCTCGTTCCGGGGCCCAACACCGGGGCCACCATGGCATCGGTGACAGGGAAGTTCTCGGGGAGGTGGTGACAGCGTCGGATCAGGACGGGGTTGAGGCCATTCAGGAACTGGTAGGCGAAGAAGGCGTCCTCCTGCCAGTGCTCAAACACGTATTCTGTGGGGAGGGGCAGGGGAGATGGGACTGGTCACCCCAGCCCCCGGGGGACTGCCCCCTGGGCACCATGGTGGAGCTTCTCTTGGGTCCGTCCTGTGTGCCCCTCTCTTCTCGCTCTGTACCTTTCTCAGGGTGACCTCCTCTGACCCCTTGGCTTCAGTTCACCCAAGCAGCATATCTTAGTCCCCAGACCGCCTGGCCTACCATCTCCCTGCCATCCCCATCTCTGTGACTCAAGCACAGCACATCTGAAGCTGAACATGGGCTCCGGCTCCAGCCCAGGCCCCACCCCCATTGCCTGGCTTCCTAGGAATGGCACCTCCATGCACCAGATTACCTGGAGCAGAGCAGCTCCCTGCATCCTCCTCCCATCAAGTCCTGTTCATTCTCCATCCTCAGTAGCTCCTGGTCCACCCATCCACTCCGTGTCATCACTGCCTTGCTGAGGTTTCCATCCTCTGCTGACCACGACCAGAGCCTCATGTCCTGTCCTGCTTCCACTTCTGTCCAGACAGCCCATCCCCTGTGGCACAACTGGCCACAGCATTCCCCAACAGGCAGCTGGTTGAAAGTTCCCACTGCATATAGGAAAGGCCCGAGCTCCAACCATGGCCTCCACAGTTCTGCACAGTTGGGGGCTCAGACACCTCCCCTGCTTTGCCTCCTATCTTCCTGCCCTGGATCAATATTCTTTGGCCACAGCATCATCTTCTGCCCCTAGGAGGTCTCTGCTCCTTCCATCTTCACGGCCTTCACCTGCACCATCCCCCAAACCTGAAGGACCCTCTGTTCCCCTACACTATGCCCAGAACTGTTGACACCTATCCAACTTTGAGGTCTCAAGTTTTGACTCAGCCTAAAGTCACCTCTATGGGTCACTCCCTAGCTGGACCAAGCCAGCTGCCCCTTACACACTCTTACTGGAGCTGCAACGTGCAGGCTTCACAAATGAACCTCTTGATTTACTTTTGAGCCTACTTTGCTTTTTGCTTGCTCAACTGGAAGCTCTGGGGGGACAAGGACTGTGTCCACAGCCCCTAAGACACTGTCTGGTATGTAGTAGCCAAAAAGTGTCTGATGGATTAAAAGGCATTAGAAGATCAGAGATGCCCCCAGTACACATCCTCTTTTGTGTCTGGGGAGAAAGTAAGGCTCAGTGAGGATCACACAGTGGACTGGGGCTTGGTTTTCTGAGACTCCTGTTAGCGAGAGCTGATGTCCCGGAGAAGAGGTCTGTAGCCCTCACCTACAGCTGGAGTCTTCCGAAAGTTGAACACCCGTCTCATTTCCTCCAGACTCTTCCAGAGCCCCTTGCGGTCAAGCAGCCCTTTGAGTTTCAGCTCAGCCAACCTGCCAGAAGATGTGAGGGGTGGGGGAGGCAAGAGGCCCTGGGAAACCCTCCCTTGTCAGCTAGGCTTATCCTTCCTAGGATTCCAAACCAGCTTCTGGGGCCCAAGGTAGTCACTGCCCCAAGGCTGCCATCACCCTGTGGGAATAGGTGGTGAGTAGAGGCCTTGCCCTGGGCGGGGTCGTGTGACCCATATTTCTGATGGTGGGAAGGGCAGAAGGCAGGGGTCCTAGGGCATCTGAGATCCATGGACAGGAGAGGGGGTTTGTCCTCACGCAGAGCCGCCTCGCAGGTAGAAGGTGGTGTTCTTGGCCACAGAGTATTTGATGTTGAGGTTCAGGTTTTTTACAGTCTCCTCGTCGAGGCACCGAGGCCAGCCTGGGAGGTAAGTCTTCCAGCTGAAGGGAAGAGCCAGAAGGCAGTCAGCAAGAAGCCTCAGGGAACCCACTGACAAGGGATAGGGGGTGGCAGACTCTTCAAGGCCCTGATCAGGGCCAGCGCATTTCCACAAGCAGGAGTCTTTCTGGGCTCTGCCTTTCCCCTCCACCCTCAAGGTTGCAGGGGGAGCTGCCATGTTCCCTGGGAGACTCCTCCCCTGGTCCATTGATTCGTCCAGGGTTGGGCACCTGGCCAGAGAGGGGCCAATCAGAATCCTCCCTGGGAAGCTGGAGATTGGGGCTGAACCTGGGGACATCTCTCTCTCTCTCTGGGTATCTGGGTTATAACATGTAAACATCAGGACTGCTAGTTACAGCTATTTCCCATTATGTGGCCTGGGAGCAAAGAAAGCTGTTCTGCAGAGAGAAAAGTGAAGCAGGAGAGAGAAGCGTTTGGGGGCTCCAGAGACAGGGAAGAGACTCACCTTGTTTCTGGCCCCTGAGATTTGGCTACACTTCCAGCCCTCACTTCTGTGAATATCTCTGTGACCTGTTGACACATTCCCTTTTTTTTTCTATCTGCTAGTTGGAGTCTGTTTTTGTTTTTGCAGAACTCCCGACCAACAGAGATGCATTGCAGAGGGGACACTGTCCTGAAGGTGGGAGTGTGTGAAGGCATCAATTGTGTTTGGCAGGCATCCCATGGAGAGACGCTTCAGCCTCTGTAGCTTGAGGGAGCCTAGAAATTTCCTCTGGTCTGGCCTAAAGCATCTCTAAATCCCTTTATCCAGCAGCAACACAGCCTGAGATTTTTGGGTGAAATGGTAAAATCATGTCCCTGCAAAGCTGAGTCGACCCCAGCCAGTTGTCCTTTCATTCCTTCCCTGTTCATTCTTTAGTTCATTCAATCATTGCCTTGGGTTCAAACAGGTACCTTCAAAGAACAACTTGTAATTAAAGTATACTCCCACCAAGTGGTGGCCAAACCCTGCTTCTCAAACTTCAATGCACAAAAATTTAATTCGCCCAGGGATCTGGGTAAAATGCAGATTCTCATTTAGTAGGTCTGGGATGGGTGGGCCCAAGACCCTGCATTTCTAACAAGTTCCCAGGTGATGCTGACTCTGTGGATCTGAGACCTTGCTCTGAGTATTGAAGGTGTAGCCACCGGGAGCAGAGGTAACTGAGGGATATTATGAACAACAGTCTATACATTTGTGCAGGGCTTAGCAGCTGACGAGCTGCATTCATAACCATTTTCTCATTTGTTCTTCCTAAAAACACAGATCAGACTGGTATTTTTAGCTTCTTACAGGAGAAAATAAGGATTAAAAAGATTAAAGAATTTGCCTAAACTTTCACATCCCCTGCCCTGCATCTCCTGACTCCTGTGTCTTTGTTTGCCAAGAAAGGAAGAAAGCGCTCCTTCACTCCATGGACACAGCCCTCTCCATCTGTTCCCTCACCTGGGGCTGTTGCTGGCAGATTGGGCCTCACGGTTTTCTCAGAGATACAATTCACAACACATGTGGAAGCACCAGCAGCCAAATGAGCCTGCAGCTGCTGTGCCCCCAGAGACCTGAAGCAAAAGCCTGCAGCCTGGGCTTCAGACACAGCCCAGTTGGCCAGATCGTGACCTTTTGAAAACCTGCTCCTGAGTGGGGTCTCTGGCTTTCTGCCTCAGGAGAACCCAGAGGCTCCAGTCCCTTCTGCAGCCCTCCACCTTCTGCCAGGGGGCCCTTTAGGACTCAGCTATCCCAGCTGACCTCCAGCAATGTTGAGACCAGAGCAGGGAAAGAGCCCCCTCCCACCCCTTGCCCACCCTGGAGGATGAGTTTCCTGGGGGTTGGGGTGACATATTTCTGGTTCTGCCCCTACTTCCAGGAGAACACAACATGTTGATGTTTGGAAAAGCCCCAGGGGAAGAAAGATGTCAGCAAGATTAAGGCATTGAGAGCAGTAGGTTTCAAGGTTTTGTGGGCATGAGTCACCTGAAAGTCTCCTTAATACAATATTGTTGGCAACAAAGACTTACTGTATCACATAAAAAATTATGCCTGGAACCTGTGTGCCTGTGCTTAGTCATTCTGTCTTGTCCGACTCTGCGACTCTGTGGGCTGTAGCCCACCAGGCTCCTCTGTCCATGGGATTCTCCAGGCAAGAACACTAGGGAGTGTTACCTTTCCCTTCTTCAGGGGATCTTCCCAACCCAGGATCAGACCTGGGTTTCCCACACTGCGGGCAGATTCTTTACCATCTGAGCCATCTGGGAAGTCCTGTAATAACCTATAATGGAATATAATCTAGAAACAACCTGAACCACTATGCTGTATGCCCAAAACTATTACAATATTGTACATCAACCATAGTTTCATTAAAAAACACCAGTATTGCCACCCTCCCCCCTCCATATCTGAACCGGGTGGTCTGAGGAGGTTCTGAGTGTCTGCATTTCTAAGGAGTTCCTGATGATGCTGTGATTGGAAAGGACAGAGGACCAAATGGAGACTTCCTACCACACCATCATGGGCGGGAAAGGGCTGACCCTAGTCCGCGCAGGCAACCTATCTCCACCCCCTCTCCATACAGAAGCCCCCTCCTCACCGGTAGGTCTCCCGCCTGGCCTGCAGTTCCTCCCTGCGGTGTTGCTGGAGCGTGGGGTGGTGATCTTCCCAGGAGATCTTCGCTGTGGGAGCAGTGGAGCAGGTGAGGAGGGCAGAGAAAGCCCCCTGACCCCTGGCCTCAGCCACTCCCCCCTCCACTTGATTCACCCCTTACCAGGTCCCTTGCCCGCAGAAGGATGGCTTCTCCCACTCTAGACTGCCACCTCCCCCTCCCCCCAACCTCCCCTTCCGCCGCCCCCCCACCCCAACCCTGTGCCCCTGTCCTTCCGCCTTGGCGACACCGGTTCATCTTTCCCATCCTCCCTTGCCCTTTTCCCCAACACAGCAGCCCTCCCCTTTCCTGTGTGCCCGTCACCTGTCCCCTCCCGCAGCACCAGGCTCCCCTCGCCCTCCAGCCACTGGTAGCAGGGGAAGAGGAGCGGCGCGGCCCCTTGCGGCGTGAGCTGGAGCCAGCGGCAGAACCAGGCGTCCCCGGCCAAGGGCGCGAGGGCCCGGGATAGCGCTGGGGGCGCCTTGTGGACGCGCACCAGCAGCACCTGACCCACGTCTTGGGGCGGCGTCACCTCGAAGTCCTCCTCCTGTGGGGAGGAGACGTTTAGTATCCTAGAGGGTCGTCCCTCCTGCTCCCTCCTCCGCCCCCACCCCTACCGCCCAAGCACTCACTGCGCCCGCGTTGAACTCTTTGCCGAGATGGTCCAGGGGCAGTGGGGGGGTCTCTCCTCGGGTCCCCACGATGCTGACAGACATTTTGTCCCACGTACCGGCCCCGAAGCCCTCTCCGGTGGATACCCTCACCCTGAACTTGGCCATGGTGACAGCCGCAGTCTGGCTCTCTCCTGCTGGCCGGACTGCAGAGCCTAGTTGCTCACCCCTAGGGACATGCACCTCCGCACCCTGGCCAGGCAACTCTGAGTTCCCGCGGGACCTATCACCGCCTCAAAAAGCAACCCTCGGCTCAGGGCAGAGAGGGCGGGGCTGAGAGGAGGGGAGAGAGGCAAGCCGCTGTGTCGGCTGGTCTGCCCTGGGACGTGTAGGGACTGAGGTTTGGGAGACAGATCCTCTCAGTGATGGGCAGGGCCAGAGGGAACTGGGATCCAGTGGAGCTCAGGGGTTCATTTGTCCACCTTTTTGTTTCTTTGCCTTCTTAGCCTTGAAAAGCTATGCAGAGAAATTCCCTGGCGATCCAGTGGTTAAGATTGGCACTTCCAATGCAGGGAACACGGGTTCGATCCCAAATCAGGAAACTTAAGATCTTGTTTGCGGGGCAACAGGCCGGGGGAGCGGGGTGGAATCCATTTTTCTGCCATTTTAATGGAGCTTGGGGAGGGGGCAAAAGCCAATGTTTGTTTTATCTAGAATAATTTAGAAGATCAACCTGTTGCATTTCTCCATGCCTAAATCCCCACTAGTTCTATCCATTGTTCCCCATTCTGTTACCTTTTTTTGTTATCTCTATATTTCTGCTGAAGCAGAAGGAACCTTGAAGCAGGCAACAGTTACATTCTCTTAGCTCTGGGAAGTTTGGTGGGAAATCAGAAGAAGGTTGAACTAGAACCAAATGATGTGGTCTCCTGTGAAATGTTTGCACTCATCTTATTGCAAGATCCTGTGTGCATCTTACTCAGTTTCCTAAACTTGCAAAATTAGAAGAAGTTAAGAAAGTAGAAACAGGGAGGAGGATTTTTTTTAATAAATTTTTTCTTTGAAGGGGGAGGCAGAGAAATAGGGCAATATTAGAGGATATGGCATGAAAGGAGAGCTGCTTTCAAGATGACCAACTCTTACAAATGACTCTCAATACTGAAGAAAGGCAATGCCAAAGAATGCTCAAACTACCGCACAATTGCACTCATCTTGGACTGCAAGGAAATTCAACCAGTCCTTTCTGAAGGAGATCAGCCCTGGGATTTCTTTGGAAGGAATGATGCTAAAGCTGAAACTCCAATAATTTGGCCACCTCATGTGAAGAGTTGACTCATTGGAAAAGACTCTGATGCTGGGAGGGATTGAGGGCAGGAGGGGAAGGGGACAACAGAGGATGAGATGGCTGGATGGCATCACTGACTCGATGGACGTGAGTCTGAGTGAACTCCGAGAGTTGGTGATGGACAGGGAGGCCTGGCATGCTGCAGTTCATGGGGTCTCAAAGAGTCAGACATGACTGAGCGACTGAATTGAACTGAACTGAACATATGCTAGTAAAGTAATGCTCAAAATTCTCCAAGCCAGGCTTCAGCAATATGTGAACCGTGAACTTCCAGATGTTCAAGCTGATTTTAGAAAAGGCAGAGAAACCAGAGATCAAATTGCCAAAATCCACTGGATCATCGAAAAAGCAAGAGAATTCCAGAAAAACATCTACTTCTGCTTTATTGACTATGCCAAAGCCTTGACTGAAAACAAACTGTGGAAAATTCTTCAAGAGATGGGAATACCAGACCACCGGACCTGCCTCTTGAGAAACCTATATGCAGGTCAGGAGCAACAGTTAGAACTGGACATGGAACAACAGACTGGTTCCAAATAGGAAAATGAGTATGTCAAGGCTGTATATTGTCACTCTGCTTAATTAACTTATATGCAGAGTATATCATGAGAACGCCAGGCTGGAAGAAGCACAAGCTGGAATCAAGATTGCCGGGAGAAATATCAATAACCTCAGATATACAGATGACAATACCCTTGTGGCAGAAAGCGAAGAACTAAAGAGCCTCTTGATGAAAGTGAAAGAGGAGAGTGAAAAAGTTGGCTTAAAGCTCAATATTCAGAAAACAAAGATCATGGCATCCGGTCCCATCACTTCATGGCAACTAGATGGGGAAACAGTGGAAACAGTGGCAGACTCTATTTTCTTGGGCTCCAAAATCACTGCAGATGGTGACTGCAGCCATGAAATTAAAAGATGCTTGCTCCTTGGAAGAAAAGCTATGACCAACCTAGACAGCATACTAAAAAGCAGAGACATTACTTTGTCAACAAAGGTCCATCTAGTCAAAGCTATGGTTTTTCCAGTAGTCATGTATGGATGTGAGAGTTGGATTATAAAGAAAGCTGAGCGCCAAAGAACTGATACTTTTGAACTGTGGTGTTGGAGAAGACTCTTGAGAGTCCCTTGGACTGCAAGGAGATCCAACCAGTCCATCCTAAAGGAAATCAGTCCTGAATATTCATTGGAAGGGCTGATGTTGAAGCTGAAACTCCAATACTTTGGCCACCTGATGAGAAGAACCGATTCACTGGAAAAGACCCTGATGCTGGGAAAGACTGAAGGCAGGAGGAGAAGGGGATGACAGAGGATGAGATGGTTGGATGGTATCACTGATGCCATGGACTCACAAACTCACGGATGGCATCACAAACTCATGGACATGAGTTTGAGTAAACTCTGGGAGTTGGTGATGGACAGGGAGGCCTGGCATGCTGCAGTCCATGGAGTTGCAAAGAGTCAGACGTGACTGAGCAACTGAACTGAACTGAACTAATTGGCTTCACACTCTAGAACTACTGGGGACCTTTGAAAAAGCAAGGCTCTAGCTTCTCCCCATGTTCTAGGTATTGGATGCAGGTATCTGTGTGTGTGTGTGTGTGTGTGTGTGAGAGAGAGAGAGAGAGAGAGAACATCTTCCCAGGTGATTCTAATATGCTGTCAATCTTGAGAACAACTGCCCCCAAGGCATGTTTGTGTTGTTGGGAAAGAGGCAAGGAAATTGATGCTGGAGGAGAAGTGTTAATCTCAGAATTAAAATCCTGGACAAGAGGAAGAAGCAGGATCCAGAGCACAATGGGGACAGGACCCCAGGCTCTCACAGATACAAAAAGCCGGAGGTTAACAGGTTCAACAACAGAAAATTCTAACCAGAACTGATGTTGACAATTCACTTGGCTACTGTAACTGAAGTATTCAGTGGCAGTCAGTCAGTTCAGTTGCTCAGTCTTGTCCAACTCTTTGTGACCCCATGGACTGCAGCATGCCAGGCCTCCCTGTCCATCATCAACTCCCGGAGTTTACCCAAACTCATGTCCATTGAGTCAATGATGCCATCCAACCATCTCATCCTGTCATCCCCTATCCTCCTGCCCTCAATCTTTCCCAGCATCAGGGTCTTTTCCAGTGAGTCAGTTCTTCTCATCAGGTGGCCAAAGTATTGGAGTTTCAGCTTCAACATCAGCCCTCCCAATGAATATTCAGGACTGATTTCCTTTAGGATGGACTGGTTGGATCTCCTTGCAGTCCAAGGGACTCTCAAGAATCTTCTCCAACACCACAGTTCAAAAGCATCAGTTCTTTGGCGCTCAGCTTTCTTTATAATCCAACTCTCACATCCATATATGACTACTGGAAAAACCATAGCTTTGACTAGATGGATCTTTGTTGACAAAGTAATGTCTCTGCTTTTTAGTATGCTGTCTAGGTTGGTCATAGCTTTTCTTCCAAGGAGCAAGCATCTTTTAATTTCATGGCTGCAGTCACCATCTGCAGTGATTTTGGAGCCCAAGAAAATAGAGTCTGCCACTGTTTCCACTGTTTCCCCATCTATTTGCCATGAAGCGATGGGACCGGATGCCATGATCTTTGTTTTCTGAATATTGAGCTTTAAGCCAACTTTCTCACTCTCCTCTTTCACTTTCATCAAGAGGCTCTTTAGTTCTTCTCCACTTTATGCCATAAGGGTGGTATCATCTGCATATCTGAGGTTATTGATATTTCCCCCAGCAATCTTGATTCCAGCTTGTCCTTCATCCAGCCCAGCCTTTCTCATGATGTACTCTGCATATAAGTAGCAGGGTGACAATATACAGGCTTGATGTACTCCTTTTCCTATTTGGAACCAGTCTGTTGTTCCATGTCCAGTTCTAACTGTAGGTTCCTGACCTGCATATACGTTTCTCAAGAGGCAGGTCAAGTAGTCTGGGATTCCCATCTCTTGAAGAATTTTCCACAGTTTGTTTTCATCCACACAGTCAAGGCTTTGGCATAGTCAATAAAGCAGAAGTAGATGTTTTTCTGGAATTCTCTTGCTTTTTCGATGATCCAACTGATGTTGGCAATTTGATCTCTGGTTTCTCTGCCTTTTCTAAATCCAGCTTGTATATATGGAAGTTCTCAGTTCACGTACTGTTAGAGCCAGGCTTGGAGAATTTTGAGCATTACTTTGCTAGCGTGTGAAATGAGTACAATTGTGTGGTAGTCTGAACATTCTTTGGCATTGCCTTTCTTTGGGATTGGAATGAAAACTGACCTTTTCCAGTCCTGTGGACACTGCTGAGTTTTCCAGATTTTCTGACATATTGAGTGCAGCACTTTCACAGCATCATCTTTCAGGATTTGAAATAGCTCAACTGGAATTCCATCACCTCCACTAGCTTTGTTCATAGTGATGCTTCCTAAGGCCCACTTGACTTCGCATTCCAGGATGTCTGGCTCTAGGTGAGTGATCACACCATCATGGTTATCTGGGTCATGAAGTTCTTTTCTGTATAGTTCTTCTGTGTATTCTTGCCACTTCTTCTTAATATCTTTTGCTTCTGTTAGGCCCATACCCTTTCTGTCCTTTATTGTGTCCACTGTTGCATGAAATGTTCCCTTGGTATCTCTAATTTTCTTGAAGAGATCTCTAATCTTTCCCATTTTATAGTTTTCCTCTATTTCTTTGCATTGATCACTGAGGAAGGCTTTCTTATCTCTCCTTGCTATTCTTGGAAACTCTGTATTCAAATTGGTATATCTTCCCTTTTCTCCTTTGCCTTTAGTTTCTCTTCTTTTCTCAGCTATTTGTAAGGCCTCCTCAGACAACCATTTTGCCTTTTTGCATTTCTTTTTCTTGGGGATGATCTTGATCACTGCCTCTGGTACAATGTCACGAACCTCCATGCATAGTTCTTCAGGTACTCTGTCTATCAGATCTAATCCCTTGAATCTATTTTTCACTTCCAGTATATTATCATAAGGGATTTGATTTAGGTCATACCTGAGTGGTCTAGTGGTTTTCCCTACTTTCTTCAGTTTAAGTCTGAATTTGGCAATAAGGAGTTCATGATCTGAGCCACAGTCAGCTCCTGGTCTGGTCTTGATTTTGCTGACTGTATAGAGCTTCTGAATCTTTGATTGCAAAGAATATAATCAATCTGATTTCAGTGTTGACCATCTGGTGATATCCATATGTAGAGTCGTCTCTTCTGTTGTTGAAAGAGGGTGTTTGCTATGACCAGTGCGTTCTCTTGGCAAAACTCTGTTAGCCTTTGACCTGCTTTGTTTTGTACTCCAAGGCCGAACTTGCATGTTACTCCTTATCCATCAGAGGACAGATTAGCATGAAAACCACAATCACAGAAAACTAACCAAGCTGATCACATGGACCACAGCCTTGTCTAACTCAATGAAACTATGAGTTATGCCATGTAGGGTCACCCAAGACGGACGGGTCATGGTGGAGAATTCTGACAAAATTTGGTCCCCTGGAGAAGGGAATGGCAAACCACTTCAATATCCAGAGGCAGGTGTGAGACAAACAATGAATTACCCACCCAGTATCCATTCTCCCTTCTTTCTTCCTCAGATCATGTACATTTGGTTCAGGGCATGAGATGGCCACCACACCAACCAGTAGAGAGGCGTTTTCAGGTAGCACTCGTGCCTGCGTGTATGCTTGGTTGCTAAGTTGTGTCTGACTCTTTGTGACCCCCATAGACTGTAGCCCACCAGGTTCCTCTGTCCATGAGATTTCCCAGGCAAGAATACTGGCACAGGTCGCCATTTCCTTCTCCTGGGGATATTCTGACCAAGGATTGAATCCATGTCTCCAGTATTGGCAGGTAAATTCTTTACCACTGAGCCACTTGGGAAGCCGTAGCACTTGTAGAAGTTGCCCAGTGTCTGGCTAGTGTCTCCTCACCCCCTCCTTTTTTTTTCACTGCTCCAAATGGGCTACACTCCACTCTCTGAACTAACCAATGTGCCCTGGAGGATGGAACATTGTTGGGCTGAGCCTGGCAGGCCAGCAAGCTTTGTAATTGCCTGCCCTGGAGATGGAGAAACCCAGACAGCAACAGGGACCTCAATGGTTTGATGGACAGGGGATCTGCTGCTGCTGCTGCTGCTAAGTCGCTTCAGTCATGTCTGACTCTGTGCGACCCCATAGACGGCAGCCCAACCAGGCTCTGCCATCCTTGGGATTCTCCAGGCAAGAACGCTGGAGTGGGTTGCCATTTCCTTCTCCAATGCATGAAAGTGAAAAGTGAAAGTGAAGTCGCTCAGTCGTGTCTGACTCTTAGCTACCCCATGGACTGCAACCTACCAGGCTCCTCTGTCCATGGGATTTTCCACGCAAGAGTATGGGAGTGGGTTGCCATTGCCTTCTCTGGACAGGGGATCTAACATGTCCAAAATAAAGGGTCCTGGAGCAACACTCCACGAGGACGGCAGGCAGCAGGGAAGACTTGGAGGTAGCCTTCACTACTCAGGGGAGAAGGAGGTTACCGTTTATAGGAGGAATTGACATCAGGTTGGCTCAGTGGTTAGCAGGGAAACCAGCAGTCAGGATAAGGGGCAGGCTCGTAGGCAGTTACTGTTTAAGCCCTATAATTAAGAGCATCAGATAGTCATGTGAGTGAAGCAGATCTGGTCGAGTAGAGGGTGTATAGAGAGCAAGAAAACAGCCATCTTAAATGACCTGATCATGTGCCAACTAAGGTGTATCCCTAGAATTGGGGATGGAGTTAATCCCACTCAAAGTACGTGGCTGAGAATGAGACTGGGTGGTTTCCTAAGGGAAACATGAGGAGCTGGCACCAGGAGGAGGAGAAATCAAGGCCAGGCAATGAAGCACACTCATGACAGAGCAGGACATGCCTTCCATGGTAAAAGACAGGGTTAGGACTCATGGGTACAGTCATAGAGAGGTCACTGTCTGGATGGAGGATAGGGTGGGAGCTTCTTCCTGGTTATATCACTGTCATTGAGTCATGAGTAAAATCATGAGCTGAGAGGGGTCAGGGAACTTTTCTGTGTTAGGTCCTGGGCTGGGTGCTGGAGATGAACAGAGAAGTAGGACAAAGTCCTTGTTCCCCAGCAGCTCGTGATTTGATGCAAAAGTCCCAGGGAACATAAAGAACATCGTGTGGACAGCAGCATCCATGCCCCTTATTCTGGTAACCACAACCTCATTTTCCTTTAGAGACTAGTCTGTTCCCCATTCTCAGCCCATATGAACACCTTGGAGCTGACTTCATCCTCTGGCTCCCGGGGTGGGCATGTGATCCACATGGCCAAACAGACTTGAGCAGAGTTGGGGAACTGATAAGGGGTGAATATGTGGCTTTGTTCAAGCCAGTCAGAATCAGCCCTTGGATTTTTCTGTAGCTGATATAATTTTTTTAAGCACTTTCATTTCCTAGAAGTCGCTCTGGATGTAAACCTTGAAGTTCCTGCTGGTCATTTGCATAACCATTTTGGGAGAACCCACTTGAGAATGAAGGCAACATGGTGAAAAATATAGCTGAGTAATTTGTAGACCCCCCCTCATGTGAACACCTGGATCCAGTCATGCCTCATACTCATGGGCTTTTGATTACCTGAACTAAAAGTTTTATTTTGAAAGAAAATGGAACTCTTTCAATCAGAAGAATCCTCTTTTGGGATTTCCCTGGTGGTCCAGTGGTTAAGAATCTGCATTGCAATTCAGGGGGTGTGGGTTCAATCCCTGGTCAGGGAACTAAAGTCCCACATACTGAGAAGCAACTAAGCTCTCACAATGCAACTACTGAGCCTACACAATGCAACTAGAGAGTCTTTGCACCCTGAGGCAACCAAAAAAAATTTTTTTAAAGAAGAGTCTTCCTTAGTACAGAAGTCTCCAACTCACTGGAAAAGACCCTGACGCTGAGAAGAATTAAGGGCAGAGGAGAAGAGGGCAACAGAGGATGAGACGATTGGATGGCATCACTGATTCAATGGACATGAACTTGGGCAAACTCCAGGAGATAGTGAGGGATAGGGAAGCCTGGGGTGCTGCAGGCCATAGGGTCAAGAAGAGTCGGACACGACTTGATGACTGAACAACATCTATCTCAAACATGGGAGTGGGACACGTCTGAGAAAGCGTCCTTCATATAAGAATGCTCACACTGAGTTTGGTAGAATGAGCAAGACTTAGGCAGATTTGCTAGGTGAGGGAAGTGCCCTGTAAATCCCACCTGCCACCACACCTGTGTATTTGGTCCCAAAACTGACAGCAGGAGATGCCTCTGTCTATTCTGTCCAATTCATCCTCTCATCTTCCACTTCCTGTCACTTATCCCACTGATTGGGTCATGTAGACAATCATTCTTGTCACGTATCCATACAACAAGTTCATCTTCTGAGCTTATGTGAAGTGAGGCTCAGAGCTGGGTGAGGTATGGGAGGAGAAGAATGCTTGATAAGGTCAGAAAACAGACAACGTGAGCATTCAGCCCCTTCCCACCTCACACCTATGGCAGACATTGCTCATCAATCCATGTATGTTTCTTCTTGAGCCCAGATGTAGTCTCATGCAGCATTGTCACCCCAGCACTCCAGACAGTCACAACCAATTGACTGAAGCTGGCATTTAAGGTAAAGTCTAGGGTCAACTTCAAGGTAAGGTATGGCACAGGGCAACACAGATCCAGAATAGAAGGGAGAAAAGACTGAACTACTCTAGAGGGCGGGAAGATGGAGTTAATTAGGACTCTTTCATTTGAAAGTAACAGACACCTGCAAGAAGGAACTTGTTTTCAAAGGAGGATTTATTACAAGGACACAGCTGGACCTCAGGGACTGTCTAGAGGCAGGAGCTGAAGCTTTGTAGGGACTCAGGAAATTTCTCTCCATCTCTATTCTCTGCATGTCTGTTTTGTCCCATTATTTTTCTGTCTCCCTTGACCAATTCTTTCTGTTTTCCAGCTCACATGACAGAGATAGCTGCCACACAATTCATGTTTATATATCCTCTAAGAGAGTAGACAGACAGGTTTATAGTATCTTGGTTCAAATATCAAGTTCCCTGGCAAAGGATTCCCACTGACCTAGTTTAGAACAGAGATCTACCCTTAGTCCAATTACTGCTATGCAGCAGGAGGAAGGGGTCACACAAGATGCCAGGGCAGCTGTGTCCATCAAGTCATTTTGGTGATGCTGATGAGCTGTGGGGGTTGTATGGATTTTTCAGAAGTATGTGAAGAGGTCTTTTCTGGGCAATATAAAACCCCAAACAACAAATATCCCTTAAATAATTCAAGAAAAGCTTTTTGTAGGAGGTGAGTTTTAAACTAGTCATGAAAAACTGGTGAAGTTTTAATAGGCAGAGATGAACAAACAGGATAACCTAAACTCAAACCAAGGACTTCCCTGGTGGTCCTGTGGTTAAGAATTCACCTTCCAGTGCAGGGGACACAGGTTTGACCCCTGATTGGGGAACTAAGATCCCACATGCCTCAGAGCAACTAAGCCCCTGAGTTGCAACTACTGAGCCAAGCTCTGGAACCCATGCACCACAGCTAGAGAGAACCCCACTTGCTGAAGCAGCCAAATAAATAAATTTTAAAAATAAATAAATGAACTCAAGCTAGTTTGATACAATGCAGGAACACATCGGTTTATGTGGCTGGAAAATTCAGGAGTACTGGCTTCAGGCCTGGATGGATCCAGGTGCCCAGGACATGTGTCAGGAATTGCCATGGCTCAATATTTCATTTCTGCTTTCTTCTGTGTTGAACTGTGTTGGCTTATTCTCAGGCAGGCTTTTCCCAAGTGGTGGCAGAAATGATGACCAGCAGCTTTGGGCTTCTATCCTGCCAGTTTAGCAACCCAGTTTAGCAAAGACCATGTCCCCCTCTAACTGTAAATGTCCTGGGACTGATCCTCACTGAACTGGCCTTGGTCACAGACTCTGAAACTGGGGCTAGAGTTAGCTCCATACAAACTATATGGATTGAGGGTGGAAATGGGTAGATCCCAAGAAAGAATTTCAGATGTGGGAAAAAATAGGCAAAAACAATATATGTATATTCTGCCTTTTCTGAGAGGAGTCCTTCTCAGAAAACATCTATTGGTGGATTGCTGATCTGAGTTTTTCAAAACTCTCAGCCAGGTTTTAGAGGGCTTCTGAAACTGAGAGTTTTGTTCTGGTTATCCATTACTGGATAATAAATTATACTAAAATGTAATAAATTAAAACCCATATTATTATATCCCATGATGTTGCAGGACAGACATTTGGGCAGGACTCCCCCGGGTGATCCTTCGGTTTCACCTGGCTCTTACAAAGACGTATGCTCAGTCACTTCAGTCGTGTCCAGCTCTTTGAGCTCTATGGATTGTAGCCCATCAGGCTCCTCTGCCCCAGGGATTCTCCAGGCAAGAATGCTGAAGTGGGTCGCCATGCCCTCCTCCAGAGGATCTTCCCGACCCAGAAATCGTATCCAAGTCTCCCGCATTATAGGCAGATTCTTTGCCCCTGAGCCATTGAGGAAATCCGTCTTACAAAGGTACTTGGTGGTATTCAGGGCCAATGGGCTGGAATACAAGGTTCAGGAAGACTTAATTTGTGTCTGACAACTCAAGGTGAATAGCTGGAAGGCTGGTCTCAGGGAGACAGTAGACACCTAACACCAGGGAATGGCTCTTCCCTCAGGGTTTCCTGAGGTTACTCTCAGACTCCCAGCTTCACCAAAGCCACCCCAAATCCTCACCTGCCACCCCTTCCCCCACTCGTCTTGCTATTGGCAAACACACGGCCATCCTTGTTCTCGACAACGCCAAGGACACAGAAAGGAAGCTCTTTTCCTCTTCTTCCCACTAAAGGTACGGACTCGGCCTTCCTGCTCCTATCTCCTGCCTTAGAAAAAAAGGCTCTAAAGAAAAGGCTTGAAAAGCTGGAAAGACTGATGCTGAAGCTGAAACTCCAATACTTTGGCCACCTGATGCGAAGAACTGACTCATTTGAAAAGATCCTGATGCTGGGAAAGATTGAAGGTGGGAGAAGGGGAAGACAGAGGATGAGATGGTTGGATGGCATCACCGACTCAATGGACATGTGTTAGAGTAAACTCCAGGAGTTGGTGATGGACAGGGTAGCCTGGCATGCTGCAGTCCATGGGGTTGAAAAGAGCTGGACACAACTGAGCAATTGAACTGAAGTGAACAGCTGTCTAAAGTTACTTCGATCTCCTCAGGGACTGGCTCCCAGCAGTGTGTCTTTTTAATCACAGTAGAGGATTTAAGACCTTGGGAAAGTCACAGTCCTGACTGTCACTTAGTAACCGGGTGCCCTTAGGTCATACCACCTTTCTGAGCGTCAATGTTGTCCCCTGTGAAACGGAGTTATAATAGTGTCTGACTAATAAAGTTGTGGAGGGTATTAAACTTTCACAAGTAAATCTTCTGACTCGTAAGAAGCACCCAATAAAACATCACTCCTTCCTTTGCACACACACTCTGACGGTGACTGCATTTCTTTTTTTACAGAGAATATAGAAACCCAGGAGAAGGCAATGGCACCCCACTCCAGTACTCTTGCCTGGAAAATCCCATGGATGGAGGAGCCTGGTGGGCTGCAGTCCATGGGGTCGCTAAGAGTCGGACACGACTGAGCAACTTCACTTTCACTTTTCACTTTCATGCATTGGAGAAGGAAATGGCGACCCACTCCAGTGTTCTTGCCTGGAGAATCCCAGGGACGGGGGAGCCTGGTGGGCTGCCGTCTATGGGGTCGCACAGAGTCGGACACGACTGAAGCGACAGCAGCAGCAGCAGCAGCAGTGCTGGGCCTTTGTTGCTGTGCACGGGCTTTCTCTAGTTGAGGCAAGTGGGGGCTACTCTAGTTGGAGGGTGCAGGCCTCTCTTGTTGTGGAGCACAGGCTCTAGGGCACTTCAGTAGTTGCTGCACGTGGCTCAGATGTTGCAACTCTATGGGTTCTAGAGCACAGGCTCAATAGTTGTGGTGAGTGGGCTTAGTTCCTGGATCAGGGATAGAACCCATGTCTCCTACACTAGCAGACAGATTCTATACCACTGAGCCAGTAGGGAAGTCCAGAGGATGGGGGTGATGGCAGATTCTTAACCTCTGGACCACCAGGGAAGTCCCTCCTATGAACTGTTGATGGGCTCGCAAAGGCTCGCAACACCCTCACCTACCTAGCTTCCTTTCTGGCTACTGAAGTAACATCTCGCACAGCTGTGTCATCGCAGGGTGTGTCCTCCAGCGTTCTCGGGAAGGCACTGACTGCTGGGAGGACCAGTTTCTGGGACTGGCTCTGATTGGTGATCCATGATCATCCAGTCCACCTGCCTCAGCGTACGTGGGTGTTGCCCCGGGCTTGGGCACCAGGCCCCAAGGAGACCACCAAGATGCAGCCCAGACTGGGGCCTTTTCTCCAAGAGCCAAGAAGTCCTCCATCCCTTGGGGGGCAGTGCTGAGGGTGAAGTGCTCAGTGTTGGCCTCTCTTCTGCCACTGAAGTGGGCCTGGAGCCCTTTGTTGCTGGCCCTTCCTGTTGCTGATGTGGCCCTCTTGGGCTTTGTTCTAACTGGGGCCATGGCCTGCCCTGGCAGAAAGTGTGGCAAGAGCTCTGAGTGCCCATTTTTCCTGTGATAGAAGCTAAACCATGGAGAGGGGGGTGACCTCAGGGGCCAAAGTGGAAGACCTGTCAACGTTATGCATGAGAACCCACGTGGCCCTAAATCAGGCAGGACGTTGACAGAAGTAACCTGGAAGTTCTGAGGGAGGCTCAGGACTCAGGAGCAGACGGTCAGGACCGAGAGAGCGGCCTGAGGAGACAGTGTGCTGGCTGGGCTTGCCGGTGATGAAGAGAACACTGGTGCGGCAAGGCCATAAATTGGATGACTGTGAACATTTATTTGCTTGGCTTCGTGGTTTGGATAATGAGGTAGAGTAGAAGGGAAAGCCCTTTGTTGAACTTGTAGTCATGAACACATTTTAATCCAATAGACCAATATTTTTCATCATGATGAAAAAAATTAAGAGTTTTGTGGTAGGTGCATGTGTGGTGTTCAGTTGCTCTGTCGTGTCTGATTCTTTGCGACCCCATCGAATGTAGTCCACCAGGCTCCTCTGTCTGTGGGATTTTCCAGGCAAGAATACTGGAATGAGTTGCCATTTCCTTCTCGAAAGGTAATTTCATTTGGCATTTTAGAAAATGCTGATTGTATAACACGTTCATGAAATGCATCGTTAACTCTGGTGTAACAGGTGTTGAGTAAAACTTTTCCTGTGGCCACAGAATTAGAATTAGAGCCCCCAGCTAAAACTGTTAAGTTCTAAGTACTCCGCATTCTAAAGAGAGGAACCCGGGAATTCCCTGGTGGTCCAGTGGTTAAGACCCAGAGTTTCCAATGCAGGGTGCTCTGGCCTGGGAACTACGGCTGCAAATGCTGCACAGTGCAGCCAAAAATAATAACAAAAATAAAATAAAGAGAGAAAGCAACAAATGACTCAGTTACTCTCACCTGCATCCCCATCCCAAGGGCTTTCTGAGAGTTTGTAGAATTGGCCCAGCCATAATCTATACTCCCATTTCCTCCTCCCCAGGCTGCTGGGGAGCTGAACACAGGGAAGGAGGGAAAGAATCGGAGTTGGTGGGAGCATCTGGGCCGAGGGCTACCCTTTTGCCAACAAATGCCAAGCAGCGACTTTCTGGAAGAACCATTTTTGGAGACTGGAGATGTCTTTGAGGGTGAGAGCATCTCCTTGTTGGCTGAACGGAGCTGGGCTGCAGATCACAGAACCACAGCAGGGACTGTGACGGAGGCAGTGGCAGCCCCCCACCCAGTCCCCTCGTGGCCTGAGACGGTGAAATAGAAGTCAGTTCCCACAAATCCTCATGGAGGAGGACAGCGGTCCGAGGGTGACTGAAGCTGGGGGCTGCCACAGGACACACAAGAGGCAATGGCAGCCAGAGAAGGGCCTGGGGGTGCCGACCACTGCTGGGCTAAAGAAAGACTGGCTGCTGCCTTCTGAGGGGTCTTCAATGCTGAAGAACGCTAGGGGAGCAGATCCCCAAGCCCCAGAGGACTGTACCTAGGATGGATCCAAATGTCACGGGGACCTTCAGCCTGTCCAGCTTTTTTTGTTTTCGTTGGAGTGTTTTTTTTGGGGGGGGGTCACGCTTCATGACTTGCTGGATCTTGGTTTCCCGACCAAGGGTTGAACCCAGGCCCTCAGCAGCACAGAGTCCATACCACTGGACTGCCGGGGAATTCCCAAGCTTATCCAATTTTGAAGGTCCTCTTTAAGAAGAATACAAAATTGGGTAGTGGGGCTTGGAAGGGACTTGTGCAGGTGAGAGATTGTGAGGTTTCAATTTTATTAGCTTTGTAGTGAAATCACTTCTGCACAGGTAGACAGGACGGCGCCCCCAGACAGAGTCAGCTGCAGCTGAGCCAAAGCGAGACCAGGGCAATGTTCCCAGTCAGTCAGCAACCAGTTAAGCTTCTGCTGTATTCCTCCCTTGAAGAATGAGGGGCTGGGTAAGGGTGGGGGATCCCAGGATCAAATTATGCTCCTATGTCCCCACTATGGGCTTCCCAGGTGGCGCTAGTTGTAAAGAACCCACCTGTCAACGCAGAATATGTAACAGACTGGGGTTTAATCCCTGGGTTGGGAAAATCCACTAGAGGAGGGCATAACAAACCCACTCCAGTATTCTTGCCTAGAGAATCCCATGGACAGAGGAGCCTGGCGGGCTACAGTCCATAGGATTGCACAGAGTCGGACACCACTGAAGTGACCTGGCATACACACACCGCATGTCCCTCCTATCCTGATCAAGGATTCAGAGTTGGGAGTGGAGGGAAGAAGCAGGCATGTGCTCCTCCCACCCACCCCAGTCCTCTGTGCCACCTCCCACCCCCAACCAGGACCGTGACAAGTGCGGTGAGGAACAGACCTTCAGAGCAGATAGGAGATTGGAGTTTTCAGCTGGACTAGACTTTTGGAGGTACTGGTTGGAGAAATCTAAAATGTGTTCATGTTCCTATCCCAATCCCACCAAATCAGAAGTCTGTAACAATCTGATTACACAGACATTGACTAGGAGTTTAAGTCATGCTCTTGCAGAAAAGAATCAAGGAGTCATGAAGCAGGACCGACCACCTGTGAGAGAAAAAAATCCAGGGCATCGTGAGAGGCACCTAGGGGCCCCAAGCCTGAACTCCTGAGTGTGCTTCCTAGTCCCAGCACCTGCTGTAATTGACAAGGTTTTTTTCACAACTGGGAGCCTCAGTTTCCATGTGTGTAAGATGGGCCATGTGAGGATTAGAGGCTGTCTATGGAGATGTGCTTTTCATTTATTTGTTAATTTTATTTTTGGCCACACTGGGTCTTGGTTGCAGTGCATGGGCTTTCTTGAGTTGTGTCAAGTGGGGGCTACTCTCTGGTGTGGTGCTTGGGTTTCTCATTGCAGTGGCTTCTCATGTTGCAGAGCACGGGCTCTAGGACCATGAGGGTTTCGGTAGCTGTGGCGCATGGGCTTAGTTGCCCCTCGGCATGTGGATCTTCCTGGATCACAAATCAAACCCAGGCCCCCTGCATTGGCAGGTGGGTTCTCAACCTCTACCACCAGGGAAGTCCAGGGTGACATGATTTTTAGACCGTGAGATCTATGCTCCCTGTGACACATGGGTAAATGCCTGGATGGCATGCCCTTCTCTGGAGCCAGAGATCCAGACTCAGGGGTAGGTGATAAAGTACAATGTCCCTGGTGGAGGTGACAAAATGGCTTTAGTTTGAATGGGCAAGTCTCTAGACTGTGATAAACAAGCTCCTCTCTGTGGGAACCTCACAGCTGTTCTTCTCCCCAGTTTCTCTCTGTACTCCCTTCCTCCTCCAGGAGCAGGGGGAGCCACCTGTCCCACGCTAACCTCCTTGTCAAGCTCTAGTCACTAACTCACAAGGATGTTGAGAGGCAAGACATGCTGAGCTTAGAGACTTCGCCTCACTCTCCTTTGCACTGTCTCCTGTGGGAGGGCAGGCCCTGAAAGATTCCCCCTCGTTCTCAATGTTGATTCAGCATGAGAGTTCTGACAAGGCTACCAGACTGTGCACACTGTCTCACCCAATGTCCCAACCTCTCCCAGGTTAGGTTCCCGTAAGTGGATTTTCAGAAATAGTCCTGCCACAGGGAAGGGACCAGGCTAACTCCTCATGGAGTCAGGGCTTGAAGAGAAATATCGTCTCTGTCATCGTCCTTCACTCCTTCCCCCTTCCTAAGCCAGTGCTTTTCCCCTTTGTGAAGGTGTTAGTTGCTCTTTTGGACAGAGGCTCCTTTGTCCATGAAATTCTCCAGGCAAAAATACTGGAATGGATAGCCATTCCCTTCTCCAGGGGATCTTCCTGACCCAGGCTGAGTCTTCTGTATTGTGGGCAGGTTCTTTACCATCTGAGCCGCCAAGAATGACCCTTTTCCTTCCTGTTAAACCAGTCTAACCCCTACTGCTTTCCATAATCCTTTTGAGAAGTGTCCATCATCAGAAAACCCAATTCAATTCAGCTTAAGCAAGGAAAACAACTTGCTAACCCATCATCCTCGAACAGCGGAATCTGATTAGGCCCAGTGAGGAGCAGAGGCTTAAACAAGTGGTAGTGAGAAGGTCTGCCAGCTCTAATCCTATCCTTGTGGTGGCAAGACCACTCAGCATCACATCCTCTTGCGACGCTGCCCTCAGCTTCTAGCAATGTCTCAATGTGAAGCCTTGTTTGCCCAGCCTGGATCATCCACTTGTCCTTGAAGCAATCCCGGTGGCCAGAGGAATGGAATGATGGGGCAGGACTGGATGGGGAGGTCTGAGTCAGTTCCACAAGGACTGAGAATGGGGCAATGATGGATGCCCAGCACACGGATGTTAGGAAGGTCATGTCAGAAAAACACCCTGGGGGCAGCAGGGATGTTGGGCTCAAAGAGAATGGATGACCAATGGGCTGGTTGCACATGGGTGGCTTTGGGATGGTCTATCCTGTTCTAATGCCCCAGACTCTGGGAGGGTTGGAGGTAGAGTGTGGGTTGCTGATGAGACCTTGTCCAGAGACCTGTGGACCTCAACTCCCCCATTTGGGGGCCCTGATCCTTCAGTCTTGGATTCTGGCTTCCATGGATCTCAGGTCTTGGCCACGGACAAGCTCTGTCCTCTTCCTTCCTCTTTCATGCCTCTGACCAAAGGATGAGGCCAGCTACCCATTTCCAGAGCCTCAGAGATCCTGGTCTTTTCTAGAAGCCTGAAAGTCCTGTGGCTTCCCTGCTTTGTCCCCTCAGAGCAGACCCCCTGAGCAGAGGGGCTTCTGTGGGGTTGCAGTCCTGAGATCACCTTCCCCTGCCTGGGCCATCTCTAGGGTTCACCCCATATCTGAAGTCCTCCGTGGCAATGCAATGCCAGGTTTGAACATTCCAGGGATGGGGGTGTTCAGACCATCTGGGCCATAAGGACCACATACCAAGAAATGGAAGAAAGCACACCTTTATTCCAGGACCCAACACCACAGCATGTGGCCTGGTGTCCAGAGCACGCAGTCCAGAAGATCCTGGTGAACATGGCCACACAACCCAGTTCCAGAGCCCCCAGAGGGGCTCCCTGGGGTCCACTGCAGGTGGGGGTGGGAAGCAGAGCCCAGTCCCTGAAGAGCAGCACAGACAAAAGGTGCCAGGAGAGCCCCAGGACGTGATGTATTGCCCCAGCTACAGGGTGGGGACCCAGCAGCAGCAGCTGTGGGAGATCCCGGCTTTGGCCATCTTTGGTCCTGGCTACAGAGCCATCCTGAAGGCAAGGCCAGCGGCAGAGGTAGTGTAAACACGGCTGAAGGTGAGGGGAGCCTACTGGCCAAGCCGGGTGCTCTCTGAGCTGGGAGGTGATGGGGTCCCAGGAACAACAGGGGTGACCAGGTGGACAGGACTTGGGTCAGAGGACAGGAGCGCTCTCAGAGACTGCCTGGGCCCAGAAAAAAGGTTCGACGGAAATGGAGGAGAAAGACAGGCAGAGAGAGGAGACTAGGAGCAGAGAGGAGACCGTGGCTTGATCGTTTCCCTCCTCCACTCCCACCCGCGCTCTGAGCTCTAGGGCAGGTGGTCCCTGAGTTCTCCAGACTGGGGAGGACAGGCCTCTCCGTTACCAGGCTCTCCCGCAGTCACGTGCATGGTCTCCTTTCAGACTGAGTTCCCAGGTGACTCAGTGGTAAAGAATCCGCCTGCCAATGCAGGAGACATGGGTTTGATCCCCATGTCCAAGGATTCTCCACATGAAGACCTCCTGGAGGAGGAAATGGCAACCTACTCTGGTATTCTTGCCTGGAAAATTCTATGGAGAGAGGAGGCTGGCGGGCTATATAGTCCATGGGGTTGCAGAGTCAGACATGACTGAGCGACTGAGCATGCACCTGAGAACAAGGCTGAGTTGACAATGAGAAGGAACTGGCTCAGCCCTGTTTGCCCCACCTCTGCCCCAAACAAGGCTCGGCCCCAGCTCATCCTCCTTCCCCTCTGGGGGTGCCCCACCCCAGGCTATTCTCATCAGTCCTCCGCCGCCTAACCCCAAGTCAACTCTTTCCTGAAGCTCCCCTGAATCATAGGCTAGTAACTATCCGAGGCCCCATACAGGCTGGGAGGAAAAGAGTGAGAAAGGGTGGGGTGGGGTGGGGCGGGAAGGAGGGAAGAGGCAGGGGAGAAACAGCTATGTCCACATGTCAGGTCCAGCACCAGCAATGCAGAGCTGGCCTTCAATCCCTGGAACCCAAGTACAGAGAAAAATCTAAAGAGAGATGTTTCAGAATGTAGGTAGTCTTAAAAATACTGTGTGTGTAAGTCCATCAGGGTTTTAAAAAAAAGAAATCCTTAATTCATCACCTCCGAACTTGGTTAAAAATGCTTTTAACATTATACCATATTACTCACTATAGCAGCACCACATAAAGTAACCAGAACCTGCAGCTGCTGAATCTTAGGTTTCTTCTCCCTTCTTTCTCTGCCTTTAGGAAGGAGGAAAAGACCACTAAGTTTGTGGGTTTCACGAGTCAGGCAAAGCAACCCTTCAAGCCCCAGGCTCGTCCATAGTCCTGACATCAGCTACTCCAGGGTCCTGAGGGCTGACGTCTACAGGCACCTGACAGGCACGTAAGAGGAGTTCAGAGAATCCTGGTGTCCTGGCGTCCATGGGGAGTGGTGGGCACTGTGCGAATGGGAAAGTGAAACCCTGGAGAGAGGGGTAGGGTGGGGAGACGGTTGCTCTTTAGCTCCAGCAGGAAGTTGCAGCTGCCCCTCTGTGGGGCTTTTGATTTCAAAGAAGGAAATTTGGTAGACATTTTTACAATGGGGCCTCAGTTGATTTCTAAATGTTAGCTCAAGACAAAAAGAAAACCATTCCAGTGGCCAAACAAGTCTCGAGACTAGTTTCTAACCTGGTTCTCATGAAATCTTAGAAATTCTGGCTTCCCAGGTGGTGCAAATGGTAAACTACCCTTCTGACAGTGCAGGAGACGCAAGAGACTTGGGTTTGGCCTCGGGCCAGGAAGATCCCTGGAGAAGGACATGGCAACCCATGCCAGTATTTCTCAGCCATCCACTCTCGGCAATTCTGAGATTTTAGAGCTCCTAAGATCACTTAGTTCCATGATTCAGAAACTTCACAGTATGTATACATACTCTCAAGGAACTCTGTTCAACTCTGTTAAAATGTAGATTCTGTTTCCGTACAACGGGGCCTGAGATGCTGTATTGCTAACAAGCTCCCAGGTGATGTCACTGCTGCTGGCCCACCAGCCACACTGTGTGGTGAGGACTGAGTCCAATCTTCCACCTAGGGAGTCCATCTGATGGTACTATCCCTGCTCACACACCTAGCTATCTCTAGTTCTGCTCACACACCACCAGGGACTGGAGGCTCACTACCTAGAGAGACAGCCTGAGTGGCTGCAGCTGCTGCTAACTTCTGCCACCCAGAGCCCAACATGCCAAAGCCCAGGCTCTGGGATATCAAAGTACCACAAAAGAAACTTCAGGATGGGATGGCTTGATGCTTGTGGCAAAGATTTAAGCAGGAAGGATTTTCCATCCAACTGCCTGCTCAGCAGCGCCCAGTTAAACAGAGAATACTACTATTCCTGGGTGTTCTGGTTAGTAAAGGTTTGGTGCAGTTTGTTTACATTCTTTTCCCCAAAGCCAGGAACCAAGTTTTTTTTTCTCTGCACTTGGGCAAGGTGTGTGGTGATGCTACCAAAGGAGCCAGTTTCCGACTGGTGGAGGACAGAGAAGGGAAGGACGCTTGAGGCTAAACAGAAGCCCTGGAATCCTCAGGCCATGTGACAATCCCTGTGCTGGTGGAATAGGCGGGCTCCACCTCCTCTGGTGTTGGGACATCCAATCCCAGATCCTCCTTCCTGGGGCCTTCCTGATGGGCTCAGGATCACTGGGGCTGCAGACCACGTGCCCCGTGCCCCATATCCCAAGGCCAACCACTCAGAAGCCCAGCTGTCAGAGCTGGGGTGTGCAGAAACCACCTAGGCCACTCTTCATTTCACCACAGAAGGGGAACCCAGGCCCAGAGTGAATGAGGCTTTCTCAAAGTCACACAACTGGTTTGCAACCAGCTCTTGTAAAGGCTCATAATCCTTTGAGGCAGAGCTGGACAGAAGTCACTGGTATTAGCCAGATTTTTGGTCACCTACAGCAGCAACGTTCAGGAAAAGGACCTTCCGGAATAATCCTGAGGGAAAGAGGAGGGTCTCAGAGGGAAATCGTGGACAGGGGTCGTGAGGATTCTCCTCTGTAGGGGAAAATCATGGATCAGTTTCCTGGAGGGCAGAGGGCTGGGTGTCTGCTAGAACGGAGCTCTGGAGGCAACAGTCAACTAGTCCTCTAGTGACTCCTAGGATCACTGAGTTCCAGAGGCCCAGAGGAAGGGCTTGTTAATGCAGTAAGGGGAGAGGGGGTCAGAGTGAAAGTTCCAGAAGGTCATGTTTAAAGGTATTCCCAAGTCTGGATTCCTGGACCACTCCAGAGCTCCAAAACCAGAATCGCTGTGGCTGGTGCTTCCCTCCCAGGGGAAATGTCTGGGTTTAGGAAGCAGCCTGGGCCCATCAAGTCAGAGAAGGACTCCTGGCTTGAGTGGGAAGTTCTGCAGGCAGGCAGGGCTAGGTCTTCAGGCAGGGGAAGGGTTGTCTGTCCTCTGGGAAGCATGTGTGGTCCCCGGGGTCTGAGGGGCCTAGGAGCTGGGGGAAGGGGGCACAGTACCTTGTCCCAGACCCAGCCTCACTTCCCAGAAAACTGCCCTGGCCTCGCCTTCTCCAGCTTCTGGCGCCGATCAGGGGGTATCTCGTGCAGGCTGATGCCGTGGTTGCTTGCCCTGTGGGGAAGGGAGAATAGGCGGTGGGAGGGCAAAACCCACGCCACCCTGCCGTGCTGGGCAGGAGTGGGGAGAGGGGACCGAGGGAGTAACTCGGTCTTCACCCACGGATGCCGGATCCTCACCCGGGTTGCAGGTCCGGTGGTTTGGGGATGGGTTTGTTGAAGCCGCGTCTGCCCACCAGCCAGTACGTTTCCTCTGCGCCCTTGCCCTGGGGAGACACGCGGGACGGGAGGGCTCAGGCGGCCTGGGGTGAGGGCCGGTGGCGCTCCAGGTCAAAGTGGAAGCGTATCTTCCAGCCCGGCCTCACCTTCAGCTCCGTGCGGCCCCGCACCTCAGTCAGGAAGCCCTCGTTTAGGGCGGAGAGGATCTGCACGGTGCTCCTGTTCACGTGGATGCGGTAAGCTGGGAGAGCGGAGGACACCGTGACCTCGGGGGACACCCCTCCCGCGTCCCCGCCCCACCTCGCCCCTTCCGCCCCCCCCGCCCCCCTCCGCCCGTCCCCCCCCCCCCCCCCACCCCGTCACACTCACGCAGCCCGGTGGACTCCATGCGCGAGGCGGTGTTGACCGTGTCCCCAAACAGGCAGTACCGGGGCATGGTGAGGCCCACCACGCCCGCCACGCACGGGCCTGCGGAGAGGCGCAGGGTTGGCGGGCCGGCGGGCCCTGGCGGCACCTAGTAGGGCTCAGTGGTCTTTAGCACTCCCAGAATCTCCACTGGCTCCCCAAAGACACCCTCTCAAGCATGCCCTCCCAATTACCATGGAGCCCCTGATGTGAAAAGGTGGCTTCAAAACAAGTCCCCCCCCCCCGCCCCCTCCAGGCCCCCTCCACGGGTTTGCCTCTTATCATGTAAAGCGGAGCCCTGCCCGCACTAGGGAGAGGGGCTGGAGTGCCTGGGGGCAGGGGCGCCCGGGTGCGGGGACAGAGTTACCCGAGTGCAGGCCAATGCGGATGCGCACAGGCACTTCCGGCATGTGGCGCATGCGGAAGGTGCCCACGGCGCTGAGGATGTCCAGAGCCATGTTGGCGATCTCTGCCGCGTGCCGGTGCCCGTTCCTCTGGGGCAGCCCGGAGGCCACCATGTAGGCGTCCCCAATTGTCTCCACCTGAGGCCAGAATTCACTACTGAGCGTCCCCTGCCAATGCCACTGTCCCTGGTCAGAAGGCCTAAACTGGGGTGAGTGGAGAGATCCTGGGGGCCTTCCAGATGGGGGACTAGCAGCAGAGAAAAGGAACAGGAGGGCTGGGAAAGAGGACTGTGCTAGTGGACTTGGATAGTGGGTCTGGGACCTGAGCAGGAAGGGTTGGGGACTGGGGAAACTGAAGGAGGGCTTGTCCCCTCCACACCCCACCTTATAGACATCATGGGAACCAATGATGGCATCGAAGAGCGTGTAGAGGTCATTGAGCAGGTCTACGACTTCGATGGGCTCACTCATGGCTGAGATAGTGGTGAAACCCACAATGTCACTGAAGTACAGTGTCACCTCTTCGAAATACTCGGGCTCCACAGGTGTCCCCATCTTCAGTGCCTCCGCCACAGACCTGGGGATGGCAGGTGGTGAGGTTGCCTGGAGGCCACACCAGGCTGGCTGGACTCCAGCTGTCCTCCCCGCTCATCTCTCCCCATCGACACCCACGGAGGCAGCATCTGTGTGAGCAGCCGGTCTGTCTTCTGCTTTTCCAGCTCCAGCTCCTCTGTGCGCTCCCGGATCAGGTCCTCCAGGTTACTGGAGTACTGTTCCAGCATCCGCAGCATCGAGTCAATGATGTTCATCTTCCGGCCTTTGTTGATGCTCTTGAACTAGTAGGAGGAGGAAGCTGGTGGGGCTGCTGGGGACCTGGGCTGCCATGCCCTTCTCATGCAGCCATATTATGCCTGATCCTCTGTCTACACTCCCTTTCATCTCATCCTCATCAAGCCCACACCTCACCCCGTGCTGGGCACTGTGTTTTCACACATTATTTGGGGGTCAGCTGTTCTGTTAGTAACTGACAAGGCGCTGAAACCAGCCCAGTCTTTGGACTCCCAAGCCAAGGGTCTCTTCCCCACACCAGGCCAAATACATACTCAATAAATGTTATTTTAATTGAATTAAAATTTTCTCCCATCCAGAGCTCCACCTCCCACTCCAAAGGTCTCCACAGCCCCCATTCTTGTCCCCACCAAACCCTTAGTCCTCAGGCAATGCCTTAGGAAGTAGCCTGGAAGGTCAAAGATCCTGCCAGCCTGCCTTTCAGCAGCAGCCCCCCTGCCCCACCCCAGGTTTCTGGCAAGTGCCCAGCCCAGCCCCTGACCAGTTCAAAGGTGCGGTCCATGGAGGGCCGAAGTTCTGGCTGCTCTGCCCAGCACCGTTTCATCAGCTGGATGCACTCCATGGGCGCCTGGTCTATGGACACGGAGGGCCGACACAGTGGAGGGGGGCTCTGTACCCTCTTCACCACTTCTGGAAGCATGAAGGGACCAGGAGAGGAGATGGACCAGAAGAGAAGCCACCTCTGACTCTGGTCTGATTGTTGAAGCTTGGAATGAGGGGATTGGAAATGGTCGGGGGTTCCTTTAAATCAGAGCTTCAGTAGATGAGGAAATGTAGCGTGGGAGGTGACTCTGGGAGCAACAAGAGGACCCTGAACCGTGGGGAGGGGGCAGGGGGCTGTAAGAGGTGTCAGGCAAAGAGGCTGCCTTATTTATAGCATATAAGAAAAGCAGAGGTTAGATTGACCAAGTGGTTCTCTGTTTCCTGTCTGGTGGGCTCCAGTCCATGGGGTCGCAAAGAATCAGACACGACTTAGTGACTAAACCACCAGCACCACCATAGATGATAATATGGACTTGAACTAGATCCAACTGCTCTCTTTGCCCTTTTCCGCTCTCCTGCTGTCTCCCTGGGGCCCCTAAGAACCAGACAGGAATGTGCTACTATCCTTGGGGGAGCAGGAGGGTTCCAGGGTCAGAACAGAGGAAACCATGGAGCGCTGAAAGGTCACCCCTCCCCTCGTGATGCTTGGCTCTCCACTGCCCTGATCCTTCAGGTGCACGTAAGCGTCGGTACCCAGCGAGGCTGGGTCTCTAGTCCCAGCACCAGGCGAGGGGCGGCCGTACCCTCGGGAGTGAGCTCCAGCATGGCGTAGGGGGCGCTGCGGCACACGACCTCCTGCATGATGATGCCCAGACTGAAGACGTCGCCGGCCAGCGATCCCCGGCGCTCCAGGACCGGGTCTCGAAGCAGCTCCGGGGCTGTCCATAGCTGGTCTGAGGTCGGGGAAGGGGGTGTGGGCACGCGGAGAGCCGCGGAGGCCCTGGGGACAGGCCCCCCACCCTCACCATAAAGCCCAGACTTGCCCTCGCTCAGCCTCTCAGCCTGTGTCTGACCTTACTGCTCGCAGTTATCCCCAAGAGAAACTACCAGAAACCCAAAACAGGTTTCCCAAACTGTCCTGCCCTTTAGACAAAGCGGTGCCTAGAGAAGATTTGGTCCCTTGGAAACAAGCCCCACCATTAGGTAAAGCCCCATTTGAAGTGGGACCCCCAGCAGAGGCAGGAGCTCCGCCCTCAGGCACAAGTACCACCCCCTTAACAAGTCCCGCCCCCAACAAGCCCCGCCTCCCCAGCCACAGAGTTCCCTCTCTTCGTCTCAGAGGTCACAAGACCTTTTCGGCCTCAGGAGTCGCGTCCAGTGGATGTGAGATGGAGAGAGTTCGAGGGAAGGAGAAAAGAAGAGGCGCTTGAAATAATGGGGACGCGGGGGATGCTCGTCCGCGCAGGAGGCAGCCGCGGACGCCTACCCTCCGCGCTCGGTGGCTCCGGTAACACCCTCTGCGCCTCCAGCAGTCGCCCATGACCGTGGTCGGTGACTTTAAGCACGAACCTCCCGTCCACCACGCAGTTCCGTGACTTCAGCCGCCCATGGGCCACCCCTCGATGGTGCAGATACCTTATTCCCTGGAAAGGGTGTCATAAAGGGCAAACTCAGCCCACTCGGGTCCCCTGCTGACTCCTCCCCGCTGGATCCCACCCACTCACTCCCACACGCACACCTTGATGAGGTCCAGAAGGAGGGAGGACTTGAACATCCAGTCCAGCTTTATGTCTCTCTGGGCGAGGAGGTCTTGGAGGGAGCCGCGGGCACAGTGCTCTGAGACCACAGCCAGCACGCCTTCTCCGGGGGCCGCGGGGCCGCCAGCTTCTCCCGCCAGGAAGAGCCCCAGGTAGAGGGCCACGTTTTCATGCCGGAGTTCCCGGATCTGTAGGGTGGTGGGGGTTGGGGGGGGACAGTTAACAGGCATTTTCTGTCCTGGGGGCCAGGTGGATGGAGCGGAGGCTGTTATTCAGGTCTGGCTTTGATCGGAAGATGGGATAAGAATAGTGAGTGGAAAGATATAGGGCATGTAAGGGGCTTCCTTCTACAGTAACTTCTCTCTCTGGAAAAGACAGCATAGTCAAAGGCCACCGTTCAGACACTGAACATGATTTTGATTTTGTACTTTTGGCCCCACCGCGAGGCCTGCAGGGATCTTAGTTCTCCCGGCCCTTACCAGCGCCCCCTGCAGTAGAAGCGCGGAGTCTTAACCACTAGACCACCAGGCAAGTCCCTGAACATCATTTAACTTAAAAGTTATGAGTGAAAAGACAACCTTGCCCTGGTAATCAGGACCCAGGCAGATTCTGATTTATTAACCATAAGACTTTGAACTTGATGGGTCTTAAAGGAAAACACCTGATGAAAGAGAAGCTCCTGGTACCACCCTGCCTTCTGATACAACAGCCCTTTGGGGGAGAATCAGGCAGACATTGCACTATTTTCAAAAGTCACCAAAATGGCTTGTGCTGGGGACTCAGCACAGGGCCGCTCTGCTTGGTTACATCATTGCACCAGATATTTCTGAGACCTCCCCCATCATGTTGTTCCCCAAGTTAGGGAAGGACTAAGCAGTCCAGCTGTGTCCAAGAGGAGCCATCAACAAGGTCACACCCACCCAGGAGGACAGAGGCCCTCACCATCTGGCTGGAAAACAGGGGCTAGTGGGTGACTGGTGCCCTTGCTAGCTTTTCTTTGGTCCCACAAGGGGCTTCTTTTCATCTTAAATGCCCGTTATTAAATGGTGACCTAGTCTGTTGACTACTGGTAGTCCACTTAAATCATTCTGCAGCTGTGACCCAGAGCTTCTGGGAGGCATCTGTGAAGGAGGCCAGGCCAGGGCTGTACAGTGTTGGGAGTAAGGGGGGCATTAAGGTTGGAAGTACCAGAATAAGCCAGTTTATAGCCTCCTTGCCAGTTTTCCACTTCCCTCAATATGCATCAACTGGGCCATGCTGCACAAGCAGTCTGACAGAACTGGAAGCCCATTTATTTTCTGTCATTCACTCAACAAACATTCGCTGGGTGTCTCTAATATTCCAGACACTGTGCTGGGTGCTGGAAATACAATTGAGGAGACAGAGAAAAAGTTCTCACTCAGCTTACAGTTCAGGGAGGGAGGAAGATAAGAAATAAGCAAGCACACACAGGTGAACAGATGATGACAAATTTTGATAAAAAACATCTCAAAGAAAGAACTAGTGTTGTAAGAGCATGATGGGAAACCTGCTTTAGAGAAGAGGGGACACTTCATTGAGAGCTCTTGGTCTCCCCCACAGTGGGGCCTACTTGGACTCAGCTCCAAAGAGAAGGCAAGGAGGGAAGAAATGACGGCCGCCCCACACCCCATCATAGACCCACTCCCACCTTGGAGAAGGCCATCTTGGTTGCTGGACGGATAGCTATGTGCCGATTTCCTGGGAATTTCTTCAGCCAAACCCAGTCTCCCTGGAGCAGAGATAGGAGTAATGAATTTGGTTTCTTAAAACCCTATGGGGGCTTTCCTGGTGGCTCAGTGCTAAAGAATCTGCCTGCCAATGCAGGGGGCTCGGGTTTGATCCCTGATCTTGGAAAATCCCACATGCCATGGATCAGCTAAGCCCGTGTGCCACAACTACTGAGCCTGGGCTCTAGAGTCTGGGAGCTGCAACTTCTGAAGCCCATGTGTCCTAGAGTCCATGCTCCACAACAAGAGAAGCCACAGCAATGAGAAGCCCGAGTACGACAACTAAAGGGGCAGCAGGAACAAGGAGCTTGATGTTTGCTCTAAATCTCCCTCCCTCATGATTAGCCGAGCTCTCTTGGCTCTCCCTGAATCTGATCTCATTATCTCCCACCCATCCCACCACATTCAGATTTGCAGACTTCATAGTCAATGTCCTAATGCCCTCTTGTGACTTTCTTTTTTCCACGGTAAGTCTTGCTGTTCCAGAGACTGATTGGGATAGAAATGCTGGGTGGGGTCACGACGTGGGTCTGGCTTGAGTCAGAGACAGCCTGTTTCTTTAAAAAAAAGTCTTGATTGAAGTTGTTACAATGTTGCTTCTTTTTTGGGGGGGCTGGTGGGTTTGTTTTTGGAGGTTTTGTTGTTGTTTGTGTTTTGGCCTCCGGGCATGTGAGCTCTTAGCATTGGTAGGTAAATTCTATTTTTTTTTTTTTTTTGGTAGGTAAATTCTTAACCACTCAACTGCCAGGGAAGTCCCAGGCATCCAGTCTTTAGGCCACTGTGATAGGCCTTTGAAAAGCTGTCACTTGGATGATGGCTAAGGGGAAATCCCCCAGCAGGAAGGCTTCCCAGATGCCTCACTTTGAGGAGGAATCCCCGAACCCTCTTGGGGTTCCCATCCTGGGCTCCTATCCCCATTTCCTCCACTTGTCTCCAGGACTAGAGCTCGGCCTGCCTGGGAATTCATGCTCACCTCATAGAGGCCAATGTTGGTGTAATCCGGGAGCTGGCTATGGATGCTGCGAACATCTGATGTGCTGCGGGCAGCCAGACTGGTTCGACTCCCCTGGGCCACCTGGAGGAAAGAAATCAAAGAACAGAGTCAAAATACATTGTGGGGTCAGAGTCCTGGGTTGAGGTCAGGTTGTGTTCTGGGGATTATAGAAGGGAAGGGAAGAAACCTTAATTAGAGAAGGTGATAATGACATTACTTCCCATGTACAGAATGCTTCATGGTTTACAAAACAAACATATTCATTTTCTTGTTGGAGCTTCAGGCTGTCTCAGGAAAGTGGTCAGGACAGGGGCTGATACCCTCATTGCACACGTGAGGGGGCTTATCCCAGCACTCAGACCTGGGACAGCAAGGGCAGAAAGCAGGCCTTCTGGGGGAGGGGGGCTGGGGTGAGGGCTGGCCCAGGCAGGAGAGGACAGCTGGCTCCTGGCTCCCCACTTCCCCCACCTTTCGAGAGTTGGCCCCATGCGGGTGGAGGAAGGTGATGTCGTCCAGAGTCAGGATGATCTTGTTGGGGCCAGAGACCATTTGAATGTGAAGCAGCCGGTGCCTGGTAGAGAAAGGAAGTCATCTTCACCAAGGGGAACAAGATCCATGAGAGGAGGCCAATGGTGGGGGGAGGGTAATGCTGTCTCAGGGGAGGGCAGTCACCCCCAGATCACGCGTCCTCTGGGACTCCACCAGCCCTCCAGGCCTCCTTCCTTCTCCCCTTCTCCCTTCATCCACTCTTGAGTGGGCCCAGTCTGCTGCACAGTTGCCCATTTCCAGCAGATGGAGAGCCAAGCACATCTCCTACTTAGCTCACTCCCCTACTCACCTACAATAATGGGCCAAGAAGGCCCCAGCCAGCCCCATCCCAACCACCAGGAGGAAGCCGATAAAGACGACGCTGGGTTCCACTCCTGGAGGGGCAGTGAGAGGAGAGAGGCTGGGGACCGTGGCGGGGGCAGAGGGGAGCACCCTCTCTAGGGAGGTATGCGGTGCTGTCAAACCCTACAGGCTCCAGGAAAGGGGGATGGGTGCTCAGAACAGGACTGAGGGAAAAGTCATGGGTCTTGCAAAAGGTGGGAAGGTGATTCTTGGGAATGTTAAAAAGCTTCCAAAAGGGCTCCAGAGGGTCCCCAATAGAGGGGTCCTGCACAAGCCAGGGGTCTCTGAGGAGGACCTGGAAGGTCCTCCAGCAGGAGTTACGGGATGAGAGTTCACTCTCACCATTTCCTGGAGGGTTCATGGTCACTGTCCCAGTGGGGGGACAACGCCCTCACCTCCATTGCAGATGGTGTCTGGGTCGAACCAACACGAGGGGTCAGGCCCAGGCCCCCGTCCACCTTTAGGAAAATGCACTGGGGTTCCAGCGGAGTGGAAGAAGCCCTGGGTAGGGTCCAGAATGTATGTAGAGAACAGCCGGTCCCCAGTGGCATCCGTGTCCAGTAGCACAAATGAGGGCTCCTCAGCTCTGCCCAGGGCCCCACAGAAGCCAGGGACCCGGGCATCCCGGATATGGCGGGCCACTGCCGCTCCGGAGACCCAGCCGCCACCTGCGGCCGCCCGCGCTCGCGCCAGGCCCCCAGCCAACAAGAAGACTGAGTCATAGATGGTGCCGAAGAGAGGGGATACCTGGGGAAGAGGGTGGGGGCCTCAGGTTTAGGGGTCCAGGCCCACAGAAAGACAGGGACTTACTGTCCCCGCTTATTCTTCTACTGGGCCCTTCAAGCCCTCTGTGAATTGACCGCACCTCCTAGTTAAAGGTTCCATATCCTTCCCATTGGCTCTCTTCCTCTCTCTCCATTGGTTCTCTCTTCCACTCCCTAATTGGCTATCCCATCTCTTTTTGCCACTGCCCTTCCCTCTTTTCAGGATTCTTAAGGTCTTCTTATCATTCGTTACTTCTGATTCCATCACCTACATCTCCTCTCTTTCCTCTCCTTTTGGTTAC
Source organism: Budorcas taxicolor (assembly GCF_023091745.1). Classification (NCBI taxonomy): domain Eukaryota; kingdom Metazoa; phylum Chordata; class Mammalia; order Artiodactyla; family Bovidae; genus Budorcas; species Budorcas taxicolor. Next base: position 27,486,571 of record NC_068928.1, on the reverse strand, counting down.
CCTGCATATATTTTAAAAATCATTACCTATTATTCATCGAAAGCAGATTGTTGGGTGGAGAAAGGCCTGGGGTAGGTAAGTGTTGAAGTAGAGACCACTGGGAGATTTCATTTGGGAATTTGGACCGGAGGTGCTGTGGCCTGAACCAGGGGACTGACAGCGAGGATGGAGAAAGTAGATGGATTCAAATGGCTTTTGGGAAGCAAAGGTGACAGGACTGGATGTCTGGACATCCAAGGAAGGGTTAGAGGAATCAAGTGACTTCTAGGGGTCTCACTTGGGCAGCTAAGTGGCTATGCTACTTACTGAGAACAGAATAGGATGTTCCCCACCCTTTCCCTCACCTCTCTTTCTTCACCTGCCCTCCATCCCATCTCATCACTGTTCTCAGGGAATCCTGAGTATTAGCTGCTTGTTGGGAATAAGCTGTGAATCTAAATGTTCATAAAAGCCCTTGGCTCCACCCAAAGACCTTTCTGCTTCTCACAGGATGTAAGCTCTCAAAAAGTTAAGACCCAGGGGAAACACCTCTGAACTGGGCATGGAGGCTGGATCTGTACTCCCCCTCCTTCCGGCTCTCTCTCTCTCTCTCTCTCTTTTTCTTTTTCCAGCTCTCTTTTAAGAACACCAGCTCTTTGTTAGAGGCTGTAGGTCATAGCCTGTTGGAAGTGGGTTTACTTTTAAGTAGGCTGCAAAAGATGTTGCACTATAGAGTTGGTTAAGAGTTTGCTACTTGGGGCTGACCGTGAGAGGTCTCATTACCTACTCTCTGGAAGTAATTCCAATACACTAAGATGCTCCAAGCAAGGTCAGAGCCTCCACATTCCCAGGACAGGGAGAGTTGCTGGTTATTCTCTCTGTATACCTCCTCCCTCCCATTGACTGCATGCTCCTCTCATTCCATCTGTCTGTCCGCTTCCAGCCTCCATCTCCCCTTTGGCTATTCTCTGCTCTCTTCCCCCGGCTCTCTTCCCCTCTTCCCACCTCCCTGGTTCCTCTACCTGCTGCAGATTGAGGTCCGGGGGCAGCTCCCGGTGCTCTTGGGCCCTGCGCAGGCTGTCCCGCACGCTGCCTCCCTGGGGACAGTGACGGGTGAGGGTGAGCACCGCATCGTGGGCCTTGCGAAGCTGTGAGTTGTTGGCGAGCACCGCCAGGGCGTCAGGGCCTGGAGACAAGGCGTAGTGGAGCGTGTCGAAGGGCAGGAAGACCAGGGAACCGTCGGCCAGGCCCAGTTCCTCTGCAGCCTCCAGCAGGCAGCGCTGCTCCTCGCCGCCCAGCAAGACCGAGTGCATTACCATGATCACTGCTGCGGACACAGAGACCCGGCTAGGGACTCTGTCCTCTGCTCCCTGGACGACAGATCCCCGCCCTCGCATCCTGCAGGGGAGCCTACCTCTGACTCTGGGCCCATCTTGGACCCTCCTCAAGGCCTCTCGGGCTCCAGACAGGTCGGAGGGCTCCATGGAGGTCACCAGGGCCACGGGCAGGCCCCTGGCCCTGAGCGCCGTGGAAAGTGCGCGTCCCGCCTCCACCCACAGGTCCTGGGGGGCGGTGACCAAGGCCACGTGCGCCCAGCGGAAAGCTCGCAGGAGGGCGTAGAGGGCATCGGCCGCGGGCGTCACCACCGGAGCCGTGGTGCCCGCTGCCCGCGTCCCGGGGCAGCCCCAGGGCACCAGAGCGACCCCCGCCTCCTGGGCTAGTAATTCCGCCGGCCGGCAAGCTGCGGGGTTCACCGGCCCCACGAGACCCGAGACGCGGGTGAGCGCCGAGGACACGGCCCCCAGCGAGCCCGGCGTCCGGCACGGCTCGGGCAGCAGCGCGACCTCGAAGCGGGGGCCGCCCTCCAGGGCAGCCGCGTGGTTCAGGCGGGAGGCGGCCAGGCGGGCGGCCAGGTCCGGGCGGGCACGCGCGAAGATGGGGTCGCAGGCCCAGGGTCCCAGCACCCCTACAGTGAACACGGCCGAGAGGACGGAGCGCGGCAAGAGCAGCAGCAGCAGCAGCAGCAGCAGTGGCCTCAGCTGAGGCCGGGGCCGGGACGGGATCCCGGGAAGGCCGGGCGGAGACGGAGCCCACCGCGTGGGGGCGCAGAGTCCGGGGCTCCGAAGCCCACCGGCGTGGAGGGTGCAGACGGTCATTGCCGGCTTCTGCGAGCACGAACCGAGCAGCATGAGCGGATGCGACCCCCAGAGCTCTCCTAGGGCTCTCCGCAACGCCCTCTCCGCCCCCCGCCCCACACTTTCTCAAAGCGCAATTAACCTGCGGATTGTCTCTGCTTCCATACCGCGCCTCCCGCCCCTGCGTGGACGTCTATATAGGGTCAGGGGTATAGCCTAGAAGTACCCCCAATACCCCGCCACCCCTGCTTTGCCCTGCTTTCGCTCCCCCTTGTCTGCCCCTCCCCCCTCTTAGAGCCGTGGTGGGGTTGGGGGGGTCAGTAGGGACACTCCTATACACTTCCATGGTCTCTCTCGGGCAAAAGGGCCCTGGAGTCCGCGTGGAGGGGGCTTTGCCACTCACCGGAAAGTCCGGGGGTCGGGCCCAGGGCCAGGGTGAGGGGTCACAGGGGCGATCCTTCTGACAGGTCTCCTTTGCCAGGGCCCAGGGCGGGGGGTGTGGGAACAGCAGGCCAGAGCCCTTAATCTCCCCAAGCTGATTAGGGTCTCTTAATCAGGCAGGAAGGGGCTGGTGGAGGATGGGGCCTCCTGGGGTGGGCTCTGTCCTAGCTTCCAGACAGCCAGCCAGCTTCTTTCCCTTCCTTGCCTCCCAAGCCCCCCACCACAACCCCCAACATAAAAGCAGCTGCAGGTGCCCCTCTCAGGCTGCTGGCACACTACCCTGCTCCGCCTGGGGAGCCGCAGGATATGTCCATGGACACTTGTGGGTGATCAGTCCTAGGGTCCTATTCCCTCTACTCTTGTTTCCAGTTCTGCCAGCCAAGTCCAAGCCCATCCCTTGGCTGCCAAAGTCTACACCCAGAGACCAAACCCAAACCAGCGTGATAGCTGGCTTCTCTCACCTGCCCACACTTGATTCTCTGACCTCCACATCTCCATGCCTAGATAACTATCCTTTTGGCCTTGGGAAGGCAGAACTCCAGGAAGTAACGGAAAGAACTTGGACCTTGGACTGACCTGGGCTCAGATTCCTCCTTATTGGCTTTGCGAACTTGGGAAAGTTTCTTAAGCTCTCTGAAGGTCGTTGTGGAAATTACCTGTGACAGTGACTATAATTGCTGCTGGTGCTGCTAAGTTGCTTCAGTTGTGTCTGACTCTGTGTGACCTCATAGACGGCAGCCCACCAGGCTCCGCCATCCCTGGGATTCTCCAGGCAAGAACACTGGAGTGGGTTGCCATTTCCTTCTCCAATGCATGAAAGTGAAAAGTGAAAGTGAAGTTGCTCAGTCGTGTCCGACTCTTAGTGACCCCATGGACTGCAGCCTACCAGGCTCCTCCATCCATGGGATTTTCCAGGCAAGAGTACTGGAGTGGGGTGCCATTGCCTTCTCCAGACTATAATTGCAAGAAGACTGTAATGGGATACTTGCCTTACTATATATCAATATTTATTACAAAACTATAATAATTAAAACACTCTAGGGACTTCCCTGGTGGTCCAGTGGCTAAGACTACATGCTCCCAATGCAGGGGGGCTCGGTTTGATCCCTGGTCAGGGAACTAGATCCCACATGCTGCAACTAAGAGTTTAATGGTACAATTAAAGATCCTCCTGTGTGCTGCAACTAAGATCCAATACAGGCAAATAAACAAATATTTTTTTAAATAATAAAAAAAGACTGTAGTATTGGTGCAGGGGTAAACAAATAAACCAGCTGGACAGAATAGAGAGCACTGAAACAAACTTAGCAAAAATGCAAATTTGACAAATGAACAAGTAGACTAAGAAGAAGCTTTTCCACAAATGGAGCTGATTAGCTAGCCATACGAGAGGGGGAGGGAGGAGACAAAATTTGATCCCTATCTCACACTACATAAATCAACTCCAGGTTAAAGACAGACATTAAAAACGAAATTTTAAACTTGAATCATTTTTCAACCATCACGACAAAGATTGGCTCAGGCGAGAATCATCAGTAGATGCTAAAGCTAGGGAGAAATTTTGATGAGAAGCAGGATATTTGCATGTCTTAAGGCGTCTCGCCACAGATTGCTTATGAGTTTGGAAGGGAACAAAAAAATAAATAAAAAGCTGTAATTAGACAGTGGAGAAATGGGACAACACTTTGACCAGTGTTGGTCAACCAGTAAGGGACAGATAGATATTGTGTACCTCCGGACATGGTAACCTGAGAAGGACACAGTAATACTGCACAGATCCAATACTGCACGACATTCATCTATGCAGTGTTCCAGCTGAGACTGTGTGCATTTGTTCCCAGACCGGTCCAACTCTGTGACCCTATGGAACTGTAGCCTATCCGGGGGCTGTAGCCTGCCAGGCTCCTCTGTCCATGGAATTTTCCAGGCCAGAATACTGAAGTGGGTTGTCATTTCCATCTCCAGGGGTTTTCCTCAGCCAGGGACCAAACCTGCATTTCTTGCATCTCCTGCATTGACAGGTGGACCACTGGGATTCCCCAGTACATTTTATCAATCTAATCTCAAGGAAATAGCAGATAAACACAAAATGAGGAACATTCTACTAAAAAAAGGGATGGGCCTGTATTCTTCAAAAATGTCAACATCATAAAAGACAAATAAAGGTTGAGGAAATATTCCAGATTAAAGGAAGCTAAAACAACATGACAGTTAAATGCAATGCCTGCCTCTAGTTTGGAGCCTGTACAAAGGATTTTTTTTTTCTTTCTTTCTTTCTTTTTTTATTTGGCTGCACTGGGTCTTAGTTGTGGCATGCAGGATCTTTAGTTACGGTATGTGAATTCTTAGTTGTTGAACTTGTTGCAGCATGTGGGATCTAGTTCCCTGACCAGGGATCAGACCCAGGCACCCTGAATTGGGAGCATGGAATCTTAGCCAGTGGACTACCAGGAAAGTCCCCAAAGGGTTTTTAAAGCTATATATGAGTATACTGTTCATAGGGATATAAGAATGCTATAGAGTGTATTAACATCTGTCAATTGATGACATTGGTCATCATATGATTGGGAGATTTTATCAAAGTATTTTATCAATGTAAATTTTGAATTTTACTATCCCTATTTGTATTTAGCTGAAGTATTTGAATAAATACACTGAAGTATTTAGCTGTAAAGCACCATAATGTATGTAACTTACCCTCAAACAGTTCAGAAAATATGTATATATATTTTGTCTTATATATTACATACTATATGTTATATATATTTATCAAATGATAAACAAATATGATTAAATGTTAACACTATCTGAGTAAAGGGTATGTGAATGTTCTTTGTATTATTTTTATTTTTGCAGCATTTTGTAAATTTGAAGTTATTTCCCAATAAGATTTAATAAAAAACTTTTAATAAAAAGGAAGGGGGGACTTCCCTGGTGGTCCAGTGGCTAAGACTCTGCACTCACAATGCATGGGGCCCAGGTTTGATCCCCAGTCAGGGAACTAACCTTTTTTTTTTTTTAGCTGCAACTAAAAAAAGATCCTGCATGCCATAACTAAGACCCAGCATAGCCAAATAAATACAAATAATTGTTTTTTAAAAGAGAATGTCTTCATCAGTCAGAATAGGAAAGAATTTCTTAAACATAACAAAGTACAAACCATAATGGAAAATAGTCATAAATTTGAAAATATTAAACTTAAAATTTCTGGTCAAAAAAATATCACAGAGAGAAAACATGAGCCACCAACAAGAAGAAGAAAGTTTCAAAACATTAACAAAGAGTTCGTATCCAAAATATATATGGGGTATGATATAATATAACCCAGTAGAGTGTTCGCTTTGGCAGCATATATACTAAAACCCAGTAGAAAAATGGTCATAGGAAATGAACAGACAAGTTATAAGAAAAGCCTAAGGAAAAATGCCCAGCTTCACTAATAAAGGAAGTGCAAGATAAAACTATGAAATACCGTTAACATCCATCAGACTGGCAAAAATAAGAAAGTGTGACAATATCAAATGTTGGTATGAATTTGAGTTGGTAATACATATGTATTATGTACTACATGTGTAGTACCAATACAAATTGGTATTACATATGTGTGATAAGAGTGTAAATTGGTGGGCTGTTTGGCAATTAGTAAAGTTGAAGCAATTCCATTTGTAAGAATTACCCTAGAGAAACTAACATTTATTTGTATATGAAGAGACATATAAGGAGACATTCAAAAACTTTTACTGAATTTCTACTATGTCTCAGGCCCTATTCTAGCCTCTGAGGATAGAGCAGTGAATGAACAGTTAAGATCTCATGGAGATGGACTTAATCACTGTATTTAGGGATTTTCTATATGTTTGAAATATCTGGTAATTGAAAAAAAATTTTTATTGTTTGAAAAAAACATGTTTGGACTTCTCTGGCAATCCAGTGGTTAAGACTCCAAGCTTCCATTGCTGGGGCCATGGGGTATGATCCCTGGTAGGGGAAATAAGATCCCACATGCAGCATGGCATGGCAAAAAATAAAAAAGCAGTAGTCTCAAAATCTAATAGGTATCAATATTCATTTATATAGTCTTGGGCTCCAAATTTTCTTTATAGAAGTTAAGGGTTATTTCCCCCAATCTCTCTTCTTCTGACACAACATCTCTAGGAATCATGGATTCTCCATCCCACTCCTTCATTTAACAGGTGATAAGACTGAGGCCCCGAGACTGATTTGGCTTATTCCAAAATCTCCTGATTTTCTCCTAGGGTCCATGAAGTGACAACTAAGGTAGATAGTGATGAGGAGCAGAGTTTGTTTTTTTTTTTACTTTTAAAAATTGTGGTAAATAGGGCTTCCCTTGTGGCTCAACTGAGAAAGAATCTGCCTGCAATGTGAGAGACCTGGATTCGATCCCTGGGTTGGGAAGATTCTCTGGAGAAGGGAAAAGCTACCCACTCCAGTATTCTGGCCTAAAGAATTCCATGGACCATATAGTCCATGAGGTCACAAAGAGTCAGACATGACTCAGCAACTTAAAAAAAAATTGTGGCAAATATCCATGACATAAAATTTACCATTTGAGTCATTTTTAAGCATATCATTCAATAGCATTAAATATATTCACATTGTTGGACCACCATCACCACTATGCATCTCTAAAACTTTTTCAAACTGGAACTCCCCATCCAGTAAGCAATAATTCCCATTTCCCCTCCCTCTAACCCCCTGGCAACCACCCTTCTACTTTCTGACTCTATAAATTTGACTAAGCTAGGTTTTTCCAGTAGTCATGTATGGATGTGAGAGTTGGACTGTGAAGAAAGCTGAATGCCGAAGAATTGATGCTTTTGAACTGTGGTGTTGGAGAAGACTCTTGAGAGTCCCGTGGACTGCAGGGAGATCCATCCAGTCCATTCTGAGGGAGATCAGTCCTGGGTGCTCTTTGGAGGGAATGATGCTAAAGCTGAAACTCCAGTACTTTGGCCACCTCATGCGAAGAGTTGACTCATTGGAAAAGATTCTGATGCTGGGAGGAATTGGGGGCAGGAGGAAAAGGGGACGAGAGAGGATGAGATGGCTAGATGGCATCATTGACTCAATGGACATGAGTTTGAACGAACTCCGGGAGCTGGTGATGGACAGGGAGGCCTGGCATGCTACAATTCATGGGGTTGCAGAGTCTGACACGACTGAGCAACTGAACTGAACTGAACTGAAGGTGTCTCATATAAGTGAAAGCATATAGTATCTGTCCTTTTGTTACTGGCTTATTTCACTTAGCATAATGTACTCAAATTTGATGCATGTTGTAGCATGTATCAAAATTTCCTTCATTGGTAAGGCTGAATAATCCATTATATGTAGAGACTGGGCTTGCCCAGTGGCTCAGAGGTAAACAATCTGCCTGCAATGCAGGAGACACCAGTCCATCTACGGGTCAGGAAGATCCCCAGGAGGAGGGCGTGGCAACCTACTCCGGTATTTTTGCCTGGAGAATCCCATGAACAGAGAAGCTGGCAAGCTACATACAGTCCATGGAGCTACATACAATCGCAAAGAGTCAGAGGCGATTGAGCACGCATGTAGAGACCACATTTTGTTTATCTATTCAACCCTCCCTGGATATTTGACTACTGTGAATAATACTGGTGAACACGGATATACAAATACCGGTTCTGGTCCTTGCTTTCAATTCTTTGGGGGATATATCTAGAACTGGAATTGCTAGATCAGATGATTATTTTTCTGCGTTTTTTTTTTCTAAATGAATTGCCATACTGTTTTTCACAGAGACTGCACCAATTTATATTTGGGGGAAGAGGAGAGGCAGCAAAATATCTTAAATCCATCCTGGTCCTCATTCTGAGATTACACAGCCAGACTTCACCCTCCCTTCCAGAGACCCATGCCAGAGCTTGTTTATGTTTCTTCTCCATTGCCCACTAAATTTGTATTCAATCTGTAAAGTACTGAAGCAAAACAGCCCTCTTACACAAAGGGGCGGGGCCAGCTTTTAAAGGAGCAGTTCTGATAGAGTTACCAGAGGGCAGAAAGACATTTAAATCCAACTCCATAAATAACTGCAGCTATACGTTGAGCGCCCTCCTCTGGCAGGTGCTGGTTCTCTTTCATCAGCATGCATACTCAGTCGTGTACGACTGTGTGACCCGGTCGACTGTAGCCTCCCAGGCTCCTCTCTCCATGGGATTTTCCAGGCAAGAATACTGGAGTGAATTGCCATTTCCTCCTCCAGAGGATCTTCCCTACCCAGAGATGGAACCCAAGTCTCCTGCATTGCAGGCAAATTCTTTACCGTCTGAGTTACCAGGGGGCAAGGGAAAATGTCTTCTGAGATCTTTAGTCCCTTCTCCGCGCCCTCCTCCTCCCCCCACCCCACCGCCCGGCCCCGCCGCCCCTGTTTCCCATAAAGCTGTTAAATTTGGAGCTGATAGAAGGAATTAGAAGTTTGTGGAGTCATTGCAGTAGTCACTACAATAGTAGGCAAAACAAAACAAACAAAAGCTTCCTTAAATTCATGTGAGGCAAAGGACTTTTGAAACCAATCTGGCCTGAATCTCAGGGCAGCACTCAACTCCTGGAGGAACTGAAGTCTTAAAAAATAATTCCATTTGAGTTAGAAAAGAACACTGAGTCTAAAAAAATAGAAGGTGAAAACCAGGATTCCATTCATTCGCAGTTGTAATAGAGTGAGAAGGGAACATACAAATATATCATTTTCCCCTGTTCAATTAGAAAATAAATTTAAAATCACCATTTTGTTCTTTCTGATTACAGAAATAACACACGTTTCTTGTAGAAATGAAAGATTACAAAAATGTGTAAGTAAAAAATGAAAGTCTTGCTGTTAATAGCTTTTAAAATGGATATATGAGAAAATAAATCATTTTATGTACTGCTTTACAATCTGCTTCCCTCCTTTAAAATATTTTATATTTTTAATGAATGATAATACATTTACATGTTTAAAAAATAAAATAAGGAATTCCCTAGCGGTCCAGTGGCTGGGACTCCATGCTTTCACTGCTGAGGGACCGGGTTCTGTCCCTAGTCAGGGAAATAGGATCCTGCCAGCCAGGATCAGAAACATAATAATTAAATAGATTAATCAATTAAAACTAAAGAGAATATAATGAAAGTCTCCCTTTCACCCTTGTCTCCTGTCGTCTTACTTCCCCCAAAGAGGAAGCCATTGTTAGGCTCTTGTGTATCCTCTGGAGATCTTTCTACATACACAAGCAAATAAAAGTATATTTTCTGCCTAAGGGTGTTTTGTTTTGTCTAGGCTGTTCTGTGTGGCACGAGGGATCTTAGTTCCCAACTCAGGGATCGAACCTGCATCATTGAGAGTGCAGAGTCTTAACCACTGAACCACCAGGGAAGTCCCTCAATGTATTTTCTCATAGTTGCCTTATTTACGAATAAGCTGACACTGTTCTACACTTTGCTATTTTAACAATGGATCATGGAGGACTTTCCATTTCTTGTTTTATACAGAGTTGATTAAAACTGCATAATATTCTATTGATCGAAGATATGATAACTTGCCTAATCTTGCTATTACTAGCATTGCTCCAATAAATAACCATGTCCAAACCTAGTGCAAGCACACTTATAGGGCAAATTGCAAAACCAAAGGGTCTATGCACCGTAAATTGGATAGAGGTTGTCAAATTGTCCCCTACAGGGATTATACCAATTTACCAACAATGACTAGAACGTCTTTTTGCCCACAGCCTGGTTTTAAAATTTTTCAATCTGATATCTGAAAAAAAAGGCATAAAAATATCTCAGTGTAGTTTAAATTTGCATTTCCCTTATGAGTGAGACTGAATATATTTTCATGTTTGGAAGCCATTTGAATATCATTTTCTGTGAATTTATCGTTTATATCCTTTGCTCATTTTTCTATTGAGTTATTGGTCTTTTTCTCATAAGTTTTTAGAGCTCTTTAAACATTAGGACAATTACAGATCTGTGATACAACTTACAAAAAAAATATTTTTCCTAATTTATTTGTCTAGTGGTTGCTTATAAGGCAGGTATGTTTTTGCCAAACACATTTTTAAATGTATGTGTGTCTGTTTGGATACTAAGTCGTTGTCTTAAAAGCCTTTCTTTGCCAGGGTTATAAATGAATTCTCAATGTTTTCTTCAAGGAGTTACAGTTTCACCTTTGATGACTCACTTGGAAGTTATCTTGAAGTGAGGCATCAGAAATGGATCCAACTTTATTTTCTCCTGGTTGGCTCTCATTGTCTTACTGTTATTCATTGAATTAATTCAGTTTTCCCCCATATTAATCATGAAGAACACTCCTGAATGAATATGCATCTATTTCTGGGCTTTCTCTTCTTCCATTGGTCAGTCTGCCTTATACATACCAGCACCATACTGTTCTCATTATTAAAACATTATAAGATTTTTAAATAACAAAGAAAACTACTTCCACTCCTTGTCTCGTTGGCCTTCTTCTCCAGAATTTTCCTGGCTATTCTTAAGCACAGAGTTTTTTTTATATAGGTTTTATAATCATGTTGTCTAAGTTTTTTCCCAAAGAATTAGAACTTTCATTGTTACGATGTCAAATTTATAAATTAATTTATGGAATATTCATATGTTATGATCCTGAACCTCTCTATGCAAGAATATGACATACATGTTGATTTCTTTAAGTGTACTGTTATATCTTGGAGTGTTTTAGATTTTTCTTTAATGTAGGTATGATATGGTTTTTGTTAACTTTATTATAAAGTATTTTGTCTTTTTTTAAAGAAAATATTCATTTGGCTGTACTGGGTCTTAGTTGCAACTCATGGGATCTTCAATCTTGTTCCCTAACCAGGGATCGAAACCAGGACCCCTGCACTAGGGCCATGGAGTTTTAGTCCCTGGACTACAGGGAAGCCCTGGCATTTTTATATTTTCATTATTCTTGTAGGATCTTCTTTTTATATCTTCTAATTTATTGCTGCTTATTAATTTCTATTTTTACTTCGTAACATATCTTGGGCATTTTCTCATATTCTTAGATAGAGATTTACCTCATTTTCCTGTGTTTTTGCATATAGACCTACTTCATTTCCTTAAATTGTGTTTTTCTGTTTGAATGTATATTAAAGTAAGGATCTATTGATGGGGAGATTATTCTGGATTATCTGAGTGGGCCAGAAATGCCATCACAAATGTCCTCATAGAGGAAGGCAGAGGACTTCTCCAGTGGCCAAATGGATAAGAATCTCCTTGCCAGTGCAGGGGACGTGGGTTTGATCCCTGGTCTGGGAAGATTCCACAAGCCGTGGAGCAACTAAGCCTATGTGCCGCAACTACTGAGCCCGGGCTCCCGAGCCTGTACTGCAACAAGAGAAGCCACGGTAGTGAGAAGCCAGTACACCACAACAGAGCAGACCCAGCCAACTGCAACTAGAGAAAGCACAGCAAATCAGACCTCGGTTCACTTCAGTTCAGTCGCTCAGTCATGTCCGACTCCTTGCGACCCCATGAACTACAGCACGCCAGGCCTCCCTGTCCATCACCAACTCCCGGAGTTTACTCAAACTCATGTCCATTGAGTCGGTGATGCCATCCAACCATCTCATCCTGTCATCCCCTATCCTCCTGCCCTCAATCTTTCCCAGCATCAGGGTCTTTTCCAGTGAGTCAGTTCTTCACATCAGGTGGACAAAGTATTGGAGTTTCAGCTTCAGCAGCAGTCCTTCCAGTAAATATTCAGGACTGATTTCCTTTAGGATGGACTGGTTGGATCTCCTTGCAGTCCAAGGGACTCTCAAGAGTCTTCTCCAACACCACAGTTCAAAAGCATCAATTCTGCACTCAGCTTTCTTTATAATCCAACTCTCACATCCATACATGACTACTGGAAAAATCATAGCTTTGACTAGATGGATCTTTGTTGACAAAGTAATGTCTCTGCTTTTTAATATGCTGTCTAGGTTGGTCATAGCTTTTCTTCCAAGGAGCAAGCATCTTTTAATTTCATGGCTGCAGTCACCATCTGCAGTGATTTTAGAGCCCCCCCCAAATAAAGTCAGCCACTGTTTCCACTGTTTCCCCATCTATTTGCCATGAAGCGATGGGACCGGATGCCATGATCTTTGTTTTCTGAATGTTGAGCTTTAAGCCAGCTTTCTCACTCTCCTCTTTCACTTTCATCAAGAGGATCTTTAGTTCTTCTCCACTTTATGCCATAAGGGTGGTGTCATCTGCATATCTGAGGTTATTGATATTTCTCCCGGCAATCTTGATTCCAGCTTGTCCTTCATCCAGCCCAGCCTTTCTCATGATGTACTCTGCATATAAGTAGCAGGGTGACAATATACAGGCTTGATGTACTCCTTTTCCTATTTGGAACCAGTCTGTTGTTCCATGTCCAGTTCTAACTGTAGGTTCCTGACCTGCATATACGTTTCTCAAGAGGCAGGTCAAGTAGTCTGGGATTCCCATCTCTTGAAGAATTTTCCACAGTTTATTGTGCTCCACATAATCAAAGGCTTTGGCTTAGTCAATAAAGCAGAAGTAGATGTTTTACTGGAATTCTCTTACTTTTTCAATGATCCAACGGATGTTGGCAATTTGATCTCTGGCTCGTCTGCCTTTTCTAAAACCTGCTTGAACATCTGGAAGTTCACAGTTTACATATTGTTGGAGCCTGGCTTGGAGAATTTTGAGCATTACTTGACTAGCATGTGAGATGAGGGCAATTGTGTAGTAGTCTGAGCGTTCTTTGGCATTGCCTTTCTTTGGAATTGGAATGAAAACTGACCTTTTCCAGTCCTGTGGCCACTGCTGAGTTTTCCAAATTTTCTGACATATTGAGTGCAGCACTTTCACAGCATCCTCTTTTAGGATTTGAAATAGTTCAACTGGAATTCCATCACCTCCACTAGCTTTATTCGTAGTGATGCTTCCTAAGGCCCACTTGACTTCACATTCCAAGATGTCTGGGTCTAGGTGAGTGATCACCCCATCATGATTCTCTGGGTTGTGAAGGTCCTTTTTGTACAGTTCTTCTGTGTATTCTTGCCACCTCTTCTTAATATCTTCTGCTTCTGTTAGGTCCCTACCATTTCTGTCCTTTATTGAGCCCATCTTTGCATGAAATGTTCCCTTGGTATCTCTAATTTTCTTGAAAAGATCTCTAGTCTTTCCCATTCTATGGTTTTGCTGTATTTCTTTGCATTGATCACTGAGGAAGGCTTTCTTATCTCTCCTTGCTATTCTTTGGAACTCTGCATTCAAATGGGTATAACTTTCCTTTTCTCCTTTGCTTTTCGCTTCTCTTCTTTTCTCAGCTATTTGTAAGGCCTCCTCAGACAGCCATTTTGCTTTTTTGCATTTCTTTTCCACGGGAATGGTCTTGATCCCTGTCTCCTGTACAATGTCACAAACATCCGTCCATAGTTCATCACAATCACAGAAAACTAGCCAATCTGATCACAAGGACGACAGCCTTGTCTAACTCAGTGAAACTAAGCCATGCCGTGTGGGACCACCCAAGATGGACTGGTCATGGTGGAGAGGTCTGACAGAATGTGGTCCACTGGAGAAGGGAATGGCAAACCACTTCAGTATTCTTGCCTTGAGAACCCCATGAACAGTATGAAAAGGCAAAAAGATAGGGCACTGGAAGATGAATTCCCCAGGTCGGTAGGTGCCCAATATGCTCCTGGAGATCAGTGGAGAAATAACTCCAGAAAGAATGAAGGGAGGTAGCCAAAGCAAAAACAACACCCAGTTGCGGATGTGACTGGTGACAGAAGCAAGGTCCAATGCTGTAAATAAGACCTAGCACAGTCAAAAATAAATAAATATAAAAAAAAATTAAAAAGAGGGAGGCAGGTGGGATTTCCCTGGTGGTCCAGTAGTTAAGACTCTGCGTTTCAAATGCTGGGGGGTGGGTATATGGGTTGGATCTCTGGTCAGGGAACTAAGATCCCACATGCCGCAAGGGATACTCCCCCCAAAAATAGGGATGCAGAGGGAAATTGAGACAGAAGAAGAGAATGGTGGACTAAAGCAAGACACTGTTGACTCTGAAGATGGATGAAGAGGCCATAAGCCAAGGAACACAGGAGAACAGTTCTAGAAGCTGGAAAAATCCAGAAAAGAGGTATAATTTGCAAACAATAAATGCACGCATATTAAATATACAGTTTGATGGGGTTGTGACAAACATGGATGCTCCTGTTTGACCACCACCCCAATCAAGATACAGAACATTTCATCACCTCAAAAGGTTCTCTTGTGGGGATGGGGGAGGGATGTGATTGGGAGGCTGGGATTAGCAGATACAAATTGGGATAAACAAAAAAGTCCGACTGTATAGCGCAGGAAACTATATTCAATATCCTCTGATAAACCATACTGAAAAAGAATATATATATATGTATAAATGAGTCACTTTGTTGTACAGCAGAAACTAACACAACATTATAAATCTGTTGTACTTTAATTTTTTTTTAAAGACTTTTAAAAAAAGTTCTCTTGTGGTCATTTCCAGTCAGTTCTCTCCCACCCCCAGCCCTGTGCAACCCCTTGTTCCTCTCACCATAGACTGGTTTGGAGTTTGTTTCTTTTTTTAAAAAATATAATCGACACATAACATTGTCTTAGTTTTAGGTGTACAACGTAATGATTTGTTATATGTACATATTAAAAAGTGATTACCATGATAAGTTTAGTTAACATCCATTGCCACATGAAGTTTTTCTCTTGTGATGAGAATTTTTAAGATCTACCCTCTTAGAAACTTACAAATATACAACATATACAGCATTGTTAACTTTAGTCACCAGGTTGTACATTATACCCCCAGGACTCACTTTATAACTGGAAGTTTGTACCTTTGAGCACCTTTACCTATTTGGCCCAACTCATTGGAAAAGACTGATTTGGGGAAAGATTGAAGGCAAATGGAGAAGGGGGTGGCAGAGGATGAGATGATTAGACAGCATCACTGACTCAATGGACATAATTTGAGCAAACTCTGGCAGGTAGGAAAGGACAGGGAAGCCTAGCATGCTGCAGTCCGTGGGGTTGCAAAGAGTCGGACATGCTTAGCAACTGAACATACACACACCCCCATTTTGCCCATTCTCCACTCTCCCCTCTGGCTGGCAACCACCAATCTGTTCTCTGTATCTATCAAGTCAGATTTGTTCATCTACCCCACCTCCTGCCCTAGTTCAGGTTTTTCTTTAGATTCCACATATGAGATCATACAAGTATTTGTCTTTCCTTATCTGATTTATTTCACTTATCATAATGCCCTAAAGATTCATCTATGTTGTTGCAAACGGCAGGATTTCTTTCTTTCTTATGTCTGAATAACATTCCATTGTATGGGCTTCCCAGATGGCGCTAGTGGTGAAGGACCTGCCCCAATGCAGGAGACATAAGAGATGTGGTTTCGATCCCTGGATCAGGAAGATGTCCTGGAGAAGGAAATGGCAACCCACCCCAGTATTCTTGCCTGGAGAATCCCATGGACAGAGGAGTCTGGAGGCCTGCAGTCCAATACAGTCGCCAAGAATCAGAACACTACTGAAACAACTTAGCACACACGCACCACACTCCACCGTGTGTATATGCCACTTCTTTATCCATCTATCTGTTGATGGACACTGGAGTTGTCTCCTTGTCTTGGTTATTGTAAATAACGCTGCTGTGAAGGTAGGGGTGCAGATATCCATTTGAGACAGTGATTTCATTTCTTTCAGCTAGATACCTGTAAATGAATTATCGTACCTTATAGTAGTTCTATTTTTCTTTTTTTGAGGACCCTCCTTACTGTTTTCCATAGTGGCTGCACCAATTTATATTCCAACCAATAGGGCACAAGGGTTCCCTTTTCTCCACATCCTTACCAACACTTGTTATTCTTTGTCTCTTCTTATAAGAGCCATCCTAACAGAGATGAGGTGATATTTTATTTTGGTTTTTCATTTGGCTTGCTTTTGAAACTTCTCTTCTTCCTCTCCACGCGCCATCATCCCTTCCCCCTACCCCAAATCCAAGTTGAAAAGAATCTAGATTCTAGAATTTTAGTTTCCGATTTTAAAAAAATACTGTCTTTTATTTTTAAAATGTCTTTTCTGTTTTTATGACTCTAATCAGTTGCTTTGAGTTTCTCAAAAATTTGGAGCAGCAGTTAAGACTTAACCACATGTTTTGCTGGTTTCCTCTCTCACCATTGTTTTTTATTCGTGTGTTACCATTTACTGTGTTCTCATCCCTGATTCATGTTTGTGTAGCAGGGTTGTAAATTTGCACACACACTCAGATGCACACACAATGCCAGCGTTTCGTGTCTGTGACTGCTCTTCCTTCCTTTCTCATGCCGGCAGCAGTTGAAAGGACGGGAACCTGAGAGCGGAATCTCTGTCTCCTCCAGATTAGATGCTGTCTTTGAAGTGAAGATTCAGTCATTTCCAGGGCTGTCCTTCCCCTTCTCGGCATCCGGGCATGGTGGCAGATGGGGGCTACCCTTGTGCTGTTCCCAGCTGGTTTCTCACCCAGGCTGGGCTGGGCCAGCCTGTAGGTGGTATGTGCTGGGGACAACAGGTCCCATATGGCCTTGGGCAGTCACGGCAGCCACAGCTTTTGACCCTCTATGCCCATGACCATCAGTGACTCCTCTCTTCCACCTAAGGCCTCAGCCAGCTCAGAAGCCTCTCAGCAGGTTGGCATCCCCTCACTGTGTCAAGCTGGGAGTCCTGGACATCACACCACATCTCAAGGCTCTTCCCTCTCTCCTCCTCCCACCGCATCTTCTGCATTTTTCCCTGAAGACCTTTTGGGTGCAGCCACCTAAGAGACTTCTTCTGCTTTGAGGTATCTCCCGGCATATTCCATGAGCCCTGCCTGCCCCACATCCACCTGGATGGTTCCACTGAGCCAGGACTCCCCTTTTCCAAACCGAGAAGGAGAAACAAGAACATGTGGGACTTGCCTGACTGTCCAATGGTTATGACTCTGAGTTCCCGATGCAGGGGGCGGGTACGGGTTCCATCCCTGGTCGGGGAAGATGTATGGTGCAGCCAAAAAAAAAAAGCATGTGGGCCTGACTTTTTCTTCTTTCTTTTCCTCTTTCATATCCTCCAGGGCCTGAAGAGTTGGATTGATTTCCTTAAGAGAAAAAGTTTAACATTGTCTTAGCTGGGGTTGCCCCTACAGCCCCCCTTTCTCCTCCAAGGGACCCTAAATCTTGCCACTCAGTCTTGCCATCAGGTACAAGGGCCGTTTTCTTTGCATTGTGGAGTGAATACTATGCTTTTGCTTTGACAGGCCTGATTTTTTACATTGGAGCCACAGACTTGTTTGGAACCAGGACTTACTAAGCATGGAAATAATTATAAAGCCAGAGTTCTCAAAAATATTCCAAGAGAGTTCCTTAACTGGCCTTCTAAAATGACAAGGTTTTTAAAAGCAGTGCCTGTTCCATTATTTTCTGCTTCTATTGGGTTTTTTAATTTTTTGCCTTTGTATTCTACATTTCTAAGAACACTTTTTCTCTAATTGTTCCTTTTTCTGTAACAGGTTGGTTTGGGGAGGGTATTTTTTTATTGTAGTAAAATATACATAACCTAAAATTTACTTTTTAACCATTTTTAAGTGTATAGTTCAGTGGCATTAAGTACATTCACAATTTTGTATAACTCACCACTATACTCAAAATTTTTTCATGATCGCCAACAAAAATTCTGTACCCATTAAACAATAACTTTCCCTCTTCCTTCCCTCTATCCCCTGGTAATCGCCATTCTACTTTCTGTGGCTGCATATTTGTCTAATCTAGTACCTAATATGTGTAGAATCGGACGATATTTTTCCTTCTGTATCTGGCTTACTTCACTTAGCATAATACTTTCAGGGTCCACCCATGATATAGCATATATCAAAATCTCATTCCTTATTATAGCTGAATAATATCCCATTGCATGTATTTACCACATTTTGTATACCAGGTTTTTTTTTAATGAATACAATATTCTGTCATACATAATTTTGAGGATATTGATTCGAATATTTTAAGTACTTTTGTATTTCCTTCAATCTACTGGGGACAGTTTGCTTTGCTTATTTTTTCGATCATGCTGGGGCATGTGGGATCTTAGTTCCCCAACCAGGGATTGATCCCACCACTCCCACCTTGTATGCCGGAAGTCCCTGGGGACCGTTCTTGTCCAGATTGCCCTTCCTGATCTACCTTTATCAGGATGCTGAGGGTTCTCTCTCATGCAGTGATTCTCCTTTGGCTGTTCACACTTGGACTTGGGTGGAACTGGACAGGAATAGAGGCTCCCTGCGTGTTTGCACATAGCATCTTGTGCTTCCTCCCTGGGACCCTCTCCCCTCCGTAGGACCACCTTAGCACAGCTGCGGGCTGTCGGCTGGATGCTGTGTGAGTAGAGGGGAGGCAAAGGGCACATCTTCCTGCAGGGCCAGGACCAGACACCCCGGCCCCAAGAATAAGGGGCGGTGCGACCTGGCCCTCTAGGGCTACTCCACCCACCGCTCTATGGGGCCAAGGTGGAGCACTGCCTCCCCAGCTCTAGCCCCAACAGTGGACCCCAAATCTCTCAAATATTCAGTTCGGTTCATGGCATTTTCTCCAGTTCTTTTGCTTGCTGGGACAGTTTTGTTTTGTTGTTGTTGTTGTTGTTTGTATTTCTCTCTTTGATCATTTTCATGAGAAGTGGAGAAAAAAGAGGGGTGGGAGGTGTGAGACAGTTCTTGAAATCAAAAGCCAAGAAAGTTATCTTTATTTGGATATTAAAATCCTATGGAACTATATTTTTTGGTCTTTCTTATTTTTCTCTTTTTTGATAGCTGTAAAATATGATTCCTATGATTCCTAATGGTCTATCAGGCGCCAGAGATGGGAATTCAATCCTTGGGTCGGGAAGATCCCCTGGGGTAGGAACTGGCAATCCACTTCAGTATTCTTGCCTGGAAAATTCCATAGACAGAGAAGTCTGGTGGGCTACAGTCGATGGGGCCACAAAGAGTTGGATACAACTGAGCCACTAAGTCCATTCTAAGCACATTCTAAATTTACTTCACTGCATGATTTTGGGACATGTTTTGTTCAGGATTATAGTTCTGAACTACAAAATATTATAGGACAGAGCTGTGATCAGGATTATAAATATCAGCAGTTGTATTTTTGAAATAGGAAAGATGTTCTAAATTAACCTCGATATACACAGACTTTTGGGAAACCTGGTGGTGGCATGTTATCCAGGGCTGAAAAAGCAATGTTTTCCACTAGAGGGAGCTGTAGGCTATGTCTGAAGTTCCTTTTTTTGTTTCTGTTTTTTGTTATTTTAAGAGAAATGTTTCTTTGTGTCTTTCGTGTGTCCCCTTAAAATATGATTCTCCTTGATTCTGTGAGGGCCCCCTAGGACAAACAGGGTAAGGCAGACAGATTTAATGGGTTCTTGTAACTGAAAACTTGAAGGATAGGATTTACTTCAAGCATAGCTGGATTCAGGTGTAAACGTTCAGGCCTCAGACTTTACTCTCCCACCTCTGTGATTGGCTGTATTGTCCAAAAATGAAAGTGAAGTCACTCAGTCGTGTCCGACTCCAGGCTCCTCTGTCCATGGAATTTTGCAGGCAAGAGTACTGGAGTGGGTTGCCATTTCCTTCTCCAGGGTATCTTCCCGAGACGCTTTACCCTCTGAGCCACCAGGGAAGTCAAAAGCCCTTCTCTTTTAGGGGCAAATTGGTTGGAGCAGTTCTTCTATTCCCCCAGGCTTAATTCCAGCAAACAAAGAGCTCTTTTACCTAAAGTCTTCAACGAAAGTCTGAGAATTGAGTCCCCATTCAGGCTGGCTTGATCTGGTTAAGTGTCCAGTTCTGAGCCCATCTCAGTTACCTGGCCACACGCTGGATTGGTGAGGACTGGGTTACTTGGGGTTAAGGGGAGAGACAGCCTAACCCAGATGACATGAACAGAGGTTGAGAGTGGACATCACCCAAGACATTATAAGTATTTAAGGTTCAAGATTATTTTATATCCTTTAGTCATAGGCATAATTTCCATTAAGGTCCAATAGCAAGCTAGTAAATGGAAAATTTCTGATCCAAAATCCCAGTGGTCATTGTTGGTGGTATTTTGCCGTAGCCCAAGTTTGCACTGTACACAAGGCTATTGTACAGACGACCTGCCCACATCAGGACTATAGCTTCTAACAGAGCATTAAAGTAGTCATCTCCTGTCCACCAGGTAGTCCACACTGTTTAAATTAATAACCACTGTGGGCTCAGGCAAAGTTGCATGCATGCTAAGTTGCTTCAGTCATGTCCGACTCTGTGCAACCAGGCTCCTCTGGTCCATGGGATTTCCCTGGCAAGAATACTGGAGAGGGTTGCCATGCCCTCCTCCGGGGGATCTACCTGACCCAGGGATCAAAGTTGCAACTCTAATGTCTCCTGCATTGGCGGGCAGGTTCTTTACTACTAGTGCTACCTGGGAAGCCCCAGGCAGTTATTGGTTTTCATTTAGCATGGCCAATCATATTGGCAGAAGGGCAGGATCCAGTGACCTCTGCTTTAGGATGCTAAGTAAGGGAAACCTTATCCCATCAGACACAACATCTATCCCCCAATACATTTGCCCTCCTAGGTAAAGGGGGCAAAACCACCTCACATGAAACCTGTTCAAACCTTACAACTTTTATCCAAACCTTCACTTTAATTTCATCACCTATTACATTCCCACATTCTCCCAATCTAACGATAGCCCCCAAGGACTCATCAACAGTCTTTGGAGCCACGGTGTGTGGGGCCTTCATGTCAGGGAGTCCCAGAAAAGTCTCCTCTCTATCTCCTGACCATTTTACCTACTCATGGCTGTGAGTCCCCAGCCAGAGATGGGGCCAAAGGACTCAAGCCTTTTCTTATTTTTTTTCCCTCTCTCCACCAAGCCTTTCCTTCTTCTTCTTCTTCTTCTTCTTTTTTTTTTTTTGGTTTAAAGCTGTGTTTAAATTACTTCTTATATATTTTTTAAAATATTTATTTTTATTTATTTATTTGGCTGCACTGGGTCTTAGTTGCAGCACTCGAGGTCTTCTTAGCTGCGGCCCATGAACTTCTAGTTTCAGCACGCAGGATGGAGTGCAGATTCTTAGCCGATGGACTACCAGGGAAGTCTTTTTATTTTACATTTTTTATTTTGAGGTAAGATTGATTCACATAGTTAAAATATAGTCGAGATTCAGTAGTAAAAAATAATACAGAGCCATCTTGCGTACCCTTTATCCAGCTTCCTCCAACGGTATTTATCTTGCAAAGCTTAGTGCAAAATATATATATTTTTTTTTTTGCCACACAAAAAAATCAAGTATTTGGGGAGGGGATTGTTTTTCTAAGGTGGTGGAACATATCAGTCTTTATAGCTTCTAGATTTCGACTCAGCCACGAAGCCCCTCTTGCAATATGTGTATCACCACTAGAGGGAGGAGTTGTTGTTTAGTCTCTGAGTCTTGTTCGACTCTCCATGGACCATAGCCCACCAGGCTCCTCAGTCCATGGGATTTCTCATGTGAGAATACTGGAGTCGGTGGCCATTTCCTTCTCCAGGGGGATCTTCCTGATCCAAGATCAAACCTGCAGCTCCTGCATTGGCAGGCGGATTCTTTACCGCTGAGCAAAACTTTTATGAATCTTTTACACTTCGTTTTGCAGGGAAAGAGGATTTCTAGAGAGATGCTCTTTTCTCCAGAGTTGTTTCCTGTCCCACGTCCCGTCTTTTGCTCTCCCCTCGGAGCCCAGTTCTTGCAGCCCCAGCTTCTAACGCTGACTTGGGTAGTGCGGTTTCTGGCGGCCTGCAGCCGCAGTCAGCTGAAGGCGCTGTTGCTGGAGGCTCCCAACATGGTCTGATGATCCCCACCCCCCGCCCAGCTCCCCGCTCACCACCACCGCCGCCCCCCCACCCCACCCCCTGCCACCACGAGTCTCTGGCCCCGAGTCTCGACAGTCAGATCAACACCTGGGTGGGCAGGCATGTCTGGCAGCGCCACACCCACTGTCTTGGCAGTCATCCACCAAACCTCTCAGTGGTTGTTTCGACTTAGAGAGCCTCTTCCTCTCTCCAACTCTCCTGCCTTTTCTTCCCACCAGAGATTCAGGGGCTTTGAAGTCAAATTCATCCCCAGGCTGCTATCGATCACCTGTCATTTCTGCTGCTTAAGCCACAATTACTGGGCTTCCTGCACTTGACCTGTAATTGAATTTCCTTGGGAACTCAATGACAAGATTGATTCAGCCTAATTGAGTCAAAGATCAACTCACCCTGCCATTCATCTAGTCCCCTTCTCCACCTGGCGCTCTCTGAGATGAGGCTCTAAGACTTCCACAGTTCTTGTTTTAAAAGTTAAGAACCATCTGACACCTTTTAAGTACCATTTCTTCAAAACGATCCTATGGAACCTTGCCTGTCTTTGCCTTTCCCACTTTGCTTCTCCACCTGAGAACACAGGAAACTTCTGTTTTTAAACTTGTTCCCACTCTCATCACATGAATGCTAAAATGCAGTTCTGAGGAAAACAGTCTGGTCGGGTTCAAAAGCAGCTTTGGAAATGAGTAAGAAGTCAGCTTCTGAGCGATTCAGGAAATTAGCAATTTGTTCTTTTAAAATTTTCATGATATGAGTCAATAATAAAAAGACAAATAACAACCCAATTTCAAAATGAGTAAAAGATCTGAATAGATATTTCTCTAAAGAAGATACACAAAAGGGCAATAAGCACGTGAAAAGATGTTCAACATTGTTGGCCACCAGAGAAATGCAAGTCAAAAATCACAATGAGATATCACATTACACCCACTAGGATGGCTATTATCAGAAAAGGTAGGTAGCAAATGTGGAGGGGATTGTTGAGAAATCAAAACTCTCATATTGCTGGTGGGAATGTAGAGGGGTGCATCCGCTTCGAGAACAGTGTGGCAATTCCTCAAAAGTTTAAACACCGACTTACTGGATGACCCAGCAGTTTCTGTCTTAGGTGTATACCCGAGAGAAATGAAAACATATCCACACAAAAACTTACACACAAATATTTATAGCACTATTGTTCATAAGAGCTCCAAAGTGGAAACAACCCAAGTGCTCATTGCTGATGAGCCGATAAAAAAATGTGGTGAAGTTAGCCCTATGTTCCTGCTGGTATCGCATCTGTGGAGTCAACCAACAGCAGATGGAAAATATTTAGGGAAAAAATTCCAGAAAAGGACTTTCCTGGTGACCCAGTGGCTAAGACTCTGTGCTTCTGATGCAGGGGGCCCCAGTCAGGGAACTAGATCCCACATGCCACTAAAAAATAAAATAAAATCCTGCATGCTGCAACTAATCCTGGGCACAGCCAAAAAAAAAGATCCAGAAAGTTCCAAAAGCAAAACTTTACTGTAACTATTTAAATAGCATTTACATTGTATTTACAACTATTTACATGATATTTAAATATATTAGGTATCATAAATGAGATGATTTAAAATATATAGGAGATATACTTTATGTATATGTTACATATATAACCTATACTATATGCAAATACTACACTATTTTATGTCAGGAACTTGAGTATCTGTGGATTTTAGTGTTTGAAGGGAGTCCTGGAACCAATTCCCTGTGGATATCAAGGAGTGACAATGGAAGATTCAGTTCAGTTCAGTTCAGTCGCTCAGTCGTGCCCGACTCTTTGCGACCCCATGAATTGCAGCACGCCAGGCTCCCTGTCCATCACCATCTCCCGGAGTTCACTCAGACTCACGTCCATTGAGTCAGTGATGCCATCCAGCCATCTCATCTTCTGTCATCCCCTTCTCCTCCTGCCCCCAATTCCTCTCAGCATCAGTCTTTTCCAATGAGTCAACACTTTGCATGAGGTGGCCAAAGTACTGGAGTTTCAGCTTTAGCATCATTCCTTCCAAAGAAATCCCAGGGCTGATCTCCTTCAGAATGGACTGGTTGGATCTCCTTGCAGTCCAAGGGACTCTCAAGAGTCTTCTCCAACACCACAGTTCAAAAGCATCAATTCTTTGGCGCTCAGCCTTCTTCACAGTCCTACTCTCACATCCATACATGACCACTGGAAAAACCATAGCCTTGACTAGACAGACCTTTGTTGGCAAAGTAATGTCTCTGCTTTTCAATATGCTATCTAGGTTAGTGGTAACTTTCCTTCCAAGGAGTAAGCGTCTTTTAATTTCATGGCTGGTCACCATCTGCAGTGATTTTGGAGCCCCCAAAAATAAAGTCTGACACTGTTTCCCCTGTTTCCCCATCTATTTCCCATGAAGTGATGTTTATTCAACCATAAAAAGAAATGAAGTACAAATACATACTACAACACGGATGAACCCTGAAAGCATTACGTTAAGTGAAAAAAGTCAGTCACGAAAGACCATCAGTCAGTCAGTTCAGTTGCTCAGTCGTGTCTGACTCTGTGACCCCATGGACTGCAGCACACCAGGCTTCCCTGTCCATCACCAACTCCCGGAGCTTACTCAAACTCATGTCCATTGAGTTGGTGATGCCATCTTACTGTCTCATCCTCTGTCATCCCCTTCTCCCACCTTCAATCTTTCCCAGCATCAGGGTCCTTTCCAATGAGTCGGTTCTTCTCATCAGATGGCCAAAGTATTGGAGTTTAAGCTGCAGAATCAGTCCTTCCAATGAACATTCAGGACTGACTTCCTTTAGGGTTGACTGGTTGGATCTCCTTGCAGTCCAAGGGACACTCAAGAGTCTTCTCCAACACCACAATTCAAAAGCATCAATTCTTCGGTGTTCGGCTTTCTTTATAGTCCAACTCTCACATCCATACATGACTACTGGAAAAATCATAGCTTTGATTAGATGGACCTTTGTTGACAAAGTAATGTCTCTGCTTTTTAATAGGCTGTCTAGGCTGATCATAGCTTTTCTTCCAAGGAGCAAGCATCTTTTAATTTCTTGGCTACAGTCACCATCTGCAGTGATTTTGGAGCCCAAGAAAATAGTCTTGCACTGTTTTCATTGTTTCCCCATCTATTTGCCATGAAATGATGGGACCAGATGCCATGATCCTAATTTTCTGAATGTTGAGTTTTAAGCCAACTTTTTCACTCTCCACTTTCACTTTCATCAAGAAGCTTTTTAGTTCCTCTTCGCTTTCTGCCATAAGGGTGGTGTCATCTGCATATCTGAGGTTATTGATATTTCTCCCAGCAATCTTGATTCCAGCTTGTGCTTCATCCAGCCCGGCATTTCTCATGATGTACTCTGCATAGAAGTTAAATAAGCAGGGTGACAATATACAGCCTTGACACACTCCTTTCCCAATTTGGAACCAGTCTGTTGTTCCATGTCCAGTTCTAACTGTTGCTTCCTGACCTGCATACAGGTTTCTCAAGAGGCAGGTCAGGGGGTCTGGTATTCTCATGTCTTGCAGAATTTTCCACAGTTTGTCGTCATCCACACAATCAAAGGCTTTGGTGTAGTCAATAAAGCAGAAGTAGATGTTTTTCTGGAACTCTCTTGTTTTTTCGATGATGCAATGGATTTTCGCAATTTGATCTCTGGTTCCTCTGCCTTTTCTAAATCCTGCTTGAACATCTGGAAGTTCATGGTTCATGTACTGTTGAAGCCTGGCTTGGAGAATTTTGAGCATTACTTTACTAGCGTATGAGATGAGTGCATGCTGCAACTAAAAAAAATTCCACATGTCACTACTAAAGATCCTGAAATGCCTCAAAAAGGATAGAAGATCCCAAGTGCTGCAACTAAGACCCAGGCCAGCCAAATAAATAAATGTAAAGAATCCACCTGCCAATGCAGGAGGTGCAGGAAACTCGAGTTCAATCCCTGGTTCGGGAAGATCCTCTGGAGGAAATGGCAAATACTCCAGTGTTCTTGCCTGGAGAATCCCGTGGACAGAGGAGTCTGGCAGGCTACAGTCCATGGAGTCTCAAAGAGTCGGACATGACTAAACACAATGCAACAACAAAACCAGAAAAGTAGATCAAAGTTACAGTTTGTTACGTAACAATATATGACCAGAACACCACAGTACCCTTAGACTAGCTAGCTGACACCTGCGCTAAATCAGAGGTCACGGTGGGCAAAAATTCTTTAACCAAATAATAATTTAAAGCTCCCTAAGGTGCCTTCCAGGCATTTACCTGGTTCCAGACATCACTGAAGAAAATGAAGAGAGGATAAAAACAGTACAAAAATGGGAGCATCTTAACATGAAAGCCAGCAAAATTAAACTGCAATACCTTCTCAAACAAGACTTTATCACTAGATTCAGTGACACACCTGTATCATTAATGATTGGGAATGACTGATGCTTGTAAATGATAGAAAAATAGAAGTGGGGATTTCCCTGATGGCTAGGGAAGTGGCTAGGACTCCTGGCTCCCAGTGAGATGGGGGATGGTTTGGTCCCTGGTCAAGGAACTAGATCTTTACATGCCACAACTAAAAAAAAAAAAAAAAAAAAGATTCTGCATGCTGCTACTAAAACCTGGTGAAGCCAAATAAACAACTTAATATTAAAAAGAAAAAATAGATGTGAAAGACAATTCCAGATAAGTTCAAATATCATGCTATCATCAGCATATATAATAAATGCCTTATTTTAAATATTTAAGAATAAGAAAGTAAATGCAATGACAAAAAGTTTCCATTCACAGTAGCAATAAAAGCTTTTAAATCCCTATGAAAATTTTAGTAAGAAATATGCTGGACCTATAGGAATAAAATTATAAAGTTTTACTAAAGAATAAACAAAGAAATGATAAATTTAAAGAAATGACAAACATTGAGAGATGCACTGTTGTAAAGATGAAAATTCTCCTAAATTAACTTGTGTTTTATCTAGTTTCTTTGATGCCTTCATTTATTATCACTAGTAATTTTGAGGTGGTTTTCATCTCATTTAAGAAACATCATCACTTTATTTCTTCCCTTTCCTTATGTATATCTTTCTTTCTCTTCTCAAAAAGCTTTGCCAGAATTTTTAGAGCTAAGTTAAATAGTGTTGATAATGTAGCCTTGTTGCGCATGTTCCTGTTTCAAAGAGGAGTAATTCCTATTTCTCCATTAAGTGTAACTTTGATTTTTGGTTTTCAATAGAGCCTTTTTGTCATGTTAAAGAGGCAACACTTTATTACTTTTAGGAAGAGTTCTAAAAAAGAATTCCCTTTCTGCATTTATGGAAATAATTATATGAATTTTTACAATTTTTCCAGTAATAATATTGGTTACACTGACTTGAGCTTTAGTGGGAGAAAACTAGAAATGGTTAAAGTATATGTTCCTTTTA
This sequence comes from Budorcas taxicolor, assembly GCF_023091745.1. Taxonomy (NCBI): domain Eukaryota; kingdom Metazoa; phylum Chordata; class Mammalia; order Artiodactyla; family Bovidae; genus Budorcas; species Budorcas taxicolor. The sequence goes on along the minus strand of NC_068928.1, from coordinate 27,458,670 downwards.
AGTTATATTCTGCTTCTAAAATGTTATCTAGAATTTTTGCACATCTATTAATTCATGAGATTACCCCGTCAACTTCTTTTTTGACGTTATTCTTGTTAGATATGATGATCAAAAATCTGTTTCATCAAAAGAAATAAACCAATTTACACAAAAAGTAAAAGTAATAGCAATAAAAAATAACCCCTCCACCTTCACTAGGAAAAAAAGAAATGCTAAATAAAACCATAAGTGAGACACCAAAATAACAAATTGACAGTTTAACAGTAATCCCAGTTCAGAAAATAAGAGAGTAATTTTCATGCATTGCCAGCGGGAATATAAATCAGTACAACCTTAAAGTTGTATTGTACACACTCCAAATCCAGTAAAGCTGGTGGGGCAGGAGGTGGGGGGAGAAGAGGATGATAAGATAGAAATGATTTTTAGTTACTTCTTTCTTGTACTTACGAAATTTTCTATATATATATATATATATATATATATATATAACTTTACTAATAGAAATGTGCACATTTAGATTAAAACCACAATGAGATAGCACCTCACAGCCACCAGAATGGTGAAAATGAAAAAGATTGACAATACCAAATGTTGTTAAGGATAGCGAGTGGGAAACCATTGACTGTTGTCTAAACAAATCCACCAGCAATCACAAATTACAAATTAGTGTATTGTCCACCAAAGAAGTCCCAGAATGTTTGTCGTTCAGTCCCTAAGTCATATGATGTTCATCATAGCATTATTTGTAACATCTGCACTATAAAACTTAGAGTGGAGGAAAAGAGCTTTCTCTAGTTGTGACAGCAAGTGGGGAGCTACTCTTCATTGTGGTGTGTGGCTTTCTTATCGAAGTGGCTTCTTTTCTTCTTGCGGAGCACAGGTTCTAGGCACACAGGCTTCACCAGTTGTGGTACATGGGGTTTATTGCCCCTAGGCATGAGGGATCTTCCCAGACCAGGGATGGAACCTGGGTCCCCTGCACTGACCGGCAGATTCTTGACCACTGGACTACCAGGGAAGTCTGATTTTAGCATCTTCTTGTAAAGATTAAAGTAGGATTTAGGGACTCCAGCTCCTTCAGAGAAGGAGGAGGAAGAAGGAGAAGGGGACGACAGAGGATGAGATGGCTGGATGGCATCACTGACTTGATGGACGTGAGTCTGAGTGAACTCCTGGAGTTGGTGATGGACAGGGAGGCCTGGTGTGCTGCGATTCATGGGGTTGCAGAGTCGGACACAACTGAGCGACTGAACTGAACTGAACTGAACTGCTCCTTCAGAGGGATTCTAGCCTTAGGTAACCTACTGCAGTAGTATTATAATGGGGGCCAAGAAATTAAACAGACAAAAGATATATTAGAAAAGATAAAGCTTATTCACATATGTAGGCAGGAGCTCACAGAAAAATAACTTGGCTTAGTAAATAGACATAGGAGTTTGAGGAGGGGACAACATGATGAGATGGTTGGATGGCATCACCGACTCAATGGACATGAGTTTGAGCAAGCTCCGGGAGTTGGTGATGGACAGGGAAGCCTGGCTTGCTGTGGTCCATGGGGTCGCAAAGAGTCAGACACGACTGAGCAACTGAACTGAACTGAAGAGGGGAGAGAGGGTAGGGAGAAAAAGTTCTATGGGAAGAACAAAAGGGTTTCTTTAACAAAGACAAATGGGCTTTTATGGGAGATAAGATCGTCTGTGATAATGTTTATTTATGTAAGTGATGTGGTTTTCTTTAAGGCCATGAAACTCCCCAGAGAGGGGATATATAGTAGTTTCAATCCCAGAAGTTTCTGCTTTTAGTCAGATAAAGGAGAGTTCAGACAAAGCCTCTTTCTGCATCTGTTGATTCTCAAATGTCTTCAATTCAAAATCACTTTTATGCCATTGTGGTAAAATCTGGATCCCTTCACTTACACAGAAATAATTTACATTATAATTAATATAGATAAAATACATATAAAATAATTGCATATAAATAATAATAATTTGAAAAATCTATCCACCTTTTCCCCATTTTTCCTAGTAAATCTTTTCTCATTTACTCTCTCAAGTGTTCTGAATTCACTGCCTCAGGGAAAGGGTGGCGCTATTTGAACACACAAAAAAATGAAAGTCTTTTGCTGAGGTTTCTTTTTTTATTTTCATTTTTTTAAATTTATTTATTTTTTTGGTTTCTTTTTTTAAATTATTATTGTTATTTATTTGGGTGCACCAGGTCTTAGTTGTGGCATGTGGAATCTAGTTCTCTGATCAGGGATCAAACCTGGGCCCCCTGCATTGAGACCGTGGAGTCTTAGCTGCTGGACCACCAGGGAAGTCCCCTTTTGTTGGCTTTCAAACTTCCACAGTTTAGGGAGGCCCTGTGGGCAATGAGGGGCTTCCCAGGTGGCACTATTGGTAAAGAACCCTCCTGCCAATGCAGGAGACATGAGTCTCAGGTTTGAATGCTCAGTCGAGAAGATCCCCTGGAGGAGGGCATGGCAAACCACTCCAGCATTCTTGCCTGGAGAATCCCCATGGATAGAGGAGTCTGGTGGGCTCAATAGGGTTGCAACGAGTTGGACATGACTGGAGCAACTTAGCACGCGCTCACATGCATGTGGGAGATGGGAAGGATGGTGGCAAATACAATGGAGCTGGACTCTTCACTCCTGAGACGAAGACTGAGGGGAGAAATGGAGGGAGTGAGTGTGGGCTAAATGTACTCCCCACCCCCGACCCCCAACTCCAGGCTGAATCATGAGGGGCAGGGACAGAATCTGAAATCCCAGGTAAATTGAGGATGCTTGGGTGGATGCTCAGGTAGAGAAAGACCTTCGAGCAGAAATGGTGGGGTGGGTGCCCAGCTTGGGGGGGTCCCAGGAGCAGCTGACTGGATTCTAGGATCCCAGAAGACATGGAGGTTCTATGGAGAACCAGTGGCTTCCAAAGAGACCTATGGGACATGCTTTGAAAAGTAGATGAAAATGTGATTCTCTGGGTGATAGAATTTCAGGTGATTTCAATTTTCTTACTTATAATTGTGTTTGTGATCTAAACCTGCTGCCATGAGCAAGCTTTAGAAGAGAAAATCAAGTTTTAAAAACTCCAGTCAACAAACATCAATTGAACAAATTTTCTATGCCAGGCCATGGGCTTGAATCCTGGATTTCAAAGCAGCACAACGCAGACCCTATTTCAAGCTGATTAGGATCTAGTGGGAAAACAGACATGAAAACAAGCAGCTGAATCCTGAGCATGAGTGATAAACACACAGGCTTAAGCTTAAGCCCGATGAAGCCCGTTAAAGCTTAAAGGTTTGCTCCTTGGAATCCACCTAGTGTTTCTCATGTATCTCAATTGTTTTCTTGATAAAATTGGCTGGTATTTTTTCTGTTTTTCACTCTTTAAAAAAATAAATTTAATAGTTTGATGCATTATTGAAATGTACCTATATATAATTTTATACCACTATGTGATCTATTTCTGCTTTATTGACTATGCCAAAGCCTTTGATTGTGTGGAGCACAATAAACTGTGGAAAATTCTGAAAGAGATGGGAATACCAGACCACCTGACCTGCCTCCTGAGAAACCTATATGCAGGTCAGGGAGCAACAGTTAGAACTGGACATGGAACAAACTGGTTCCAAATAGGAAAAGGAGTACATCAAGCCTGTATATTGTCACCCTGCTTATTTAACTTACATGCAGAGTACATCATGAGAAACACTGGGCTGGAGGAAGCACAGGCTGGAATCAAGATTGCCAGGAGAAATATCAATAACCTCAGATATGCAGATGACAACACCCTAATGGCAGAAAGTGAAGACGAACTAAAGAGCCTCTTGATGAAAGTGAAAGAGGAGAGTGAAAAAGTTGGGTTAAAGCTCAACATTCAGAAAACTAAGACCATGGCATCCAGTCCCATCACTTCATGGCAAATAGATGGGGAAACAGTGGAAATAGTGGCTGACTTTATTTTTCTGGGCTCCAAAATCACTGCAGATGGTGAGTGCAGCCATGAAATTAAAAGACGCTTACTCCTTGGAAGGAAAGTTATGACCAGCCTAGACAGCATATCAAAAGGCAGAGACATTACTTTGCCAACAAAGGTCCGTCTAGTCAAGGCTATGGTTTTTCCAGTAGTCATGTATGGATGTGAGAGCTGGACTATAAAGAAAGCTGAGCGCCAAAGAATTGATGCTTTTGAACAGTGGTGTTGGAGAAGACTCTTGAGAGTCCCTTGGACTGCAAGGAGATCCAACCAATCCAACCTAAAAGAGATCAGTCCTGGGTATTCATTGGTAGGACTGATGTTGTAGCTGAAACTCCAATACTTTGGCCACCTGATATGAAGAGCTGACTCATTGGAAAAGACCCTGATACTGGGAAAGATTGAGGGCAGGAGGAGAAGGGGACGACAGAGGATGAGATGGTTGGATGGCATCATCGACTCAATGGACATGGGTTTGGGTGGACTCCAGGAGTTGGTGATGGACAGGGAGGCCTGAGGTGCTGCGGTTCATGGGGTCACAAAGAGTCAGACACGACTGAGTGACTGAACTGATGTGACTTGCTATCACATACCTTGATACGTTGGCCCATTTGCTGATGTACAAAGGCCCCAATCCACCCTAAAATGGCAGTTTGGGGTTATCAGTATATAAATTATCTATGTAAAAGATATATTAAAAAGTTGAGGACTGAATTTGTCATGCTGCCACCTGCTGTGTTGATGGCTTATGGGAGCTTCTCTATGGTCATCTGACCAAGAATGAAAAGCATCTTTTGGTCCAGAATTTATATGATGGTTAATTTTATGGTCACAAACCCAGCTATTTGCTCAAACATTCTAGATGTTGCTGTGAAGGTGTTTTTAAGATGAGATTAACACTAAACTGATACACTTTGAGTAGAGCGGATTTCTTTCCATAATGTGGTAAGCTCATCCCATAAGTTGAAGGCCTGAATAGAAATGCTGATCTCCCCAGGCAAGAAGGAATTCTACCAGTGGTTGCTCTGCCAAATCTCCAGCCTGCAGGCCTACCCTGCATACTTTGGACTAGCCAAGCCTCTGCAGTGAGCCAAGTCCCTAAAAAAAAGCCTCTCTCAGGTCTTCCCCAATAGTCCAGTGGCTATGACTCTGTGCTCCCAACAAGGAGGCCTTGGCTCAATCCCTGGTCATGGAACTAGATCCCACATAGAGCTAAGAGTTCACGTGCCACAAGGAAGATCAAATATGCTAAAACTAAGACCTGGCTCAGCCTGAGAAATAAATATTTTTTTTAAGAAAAGAAGAAGCCTCCTTCTCTTCTCTCTGTAAACACACACACATATCCTGTCCTCTTTCTCTGGAAAATTCTGATACGGCCTATAAATATTCATGCTCCACATTTACCCTTGCCAACCCAACCCTCTCCCCCCCGTCCCAGTGCCCTAGTATTACGCTACCCATAAACACTCAGTTCATGGCCGTTGGTCATTCTTCCTCAGTTATCCCAAAACACAGGGGTGATGAATGGTTATCAGCATCAGTAGCACCACTTTCCGCTCTGATGTGTCACAACTACAAACACCAGTGCTGAAGCCAAACCATGTGGTTTGAAATCCCGGCCTTAGAGCCCAGAGCCAGCTCTCAATCATTTCAGCACAGATACAACGAGACATTTGTTCACCAATTCTTGACCCTTAGATACATTTGCTACCTTATCATTTTCAAAGAAAAATCTATGTATGTGGGGAAAAGACTTTTCAGACAGTAATAAGTGGTACCAATAAGGTCTAGTGAGAGTTGCTCAGAAGACAGAGTGGGGTGGTGCTGGGGGCACTTTTTTTTTCTTGAGGCTCCAGATATTACAATGAAAAAAGAAATGCCAAAGAGAATTACAAAAATTGTGGTTAATTTCAAATGTTTACATTTCATTTATTTATTTTTAAGCCTTTACATTTTAAATGTAATGTTGTCTCTGTGTGGACTGTGTTAGTCGTTCAGTCATGTCCGACTCTTTGCGACCCCGTAGACTGTAGCCCACCAGGCTTCTCTGTCCATGGAATTCTCCAGGCAAGAATACTGGAGTGGATTGTCATTCCCTCCTCCAGAGGAACGTCCCAACCCAGGGATTGAACCCTGGTCTCCTGCCTCACAGGCAGATTATTTACCATTTGAGCCAGAGGGAAGTCTCCTGTTGTCTCTGTACCCAAATAAAAGAAGCATACACTTTAAGATACCACTGGTGGAAATGGCAACCCACTCCAGTGTTCTTGTCTGGAGAATCCCAGGGACGGGGGAGCCTGGTGGGCTGCCGTCTCTGGGGTCGCACAGAGTCGGACATGACTGAAGAGACTTAGCAGCAGCAGCAGTAGTGAGAAAAAAAGAGAGACATTTCTTTACCAACAAAGGTCCATCTAGTCAAAGCTATGGTTTTTCCAGTAGTCATGTACGGATGTAAGAGTTGGACTATAAAGAAAGCTGAGCGCCAAAGAATTGATGCTTTTGAACTGTGGTGTTGGAGAAGACTCTTGAGAGTCCCTTGGACTGCAAGGAGATCCAACCAGTCCATCCTAAAGGAGATCAGTCCTGAATGTCCAGTGGAAGGACTGATGTCAAAGCTGAAACTCCAATACTTTGGCCACCTGATGCGGAAAACCGACTCATTGGAAAAGACCCTGATGGTGGGAAAGATTAAAGGTGGGAGGAGAAGGGGACAACAGAGGATGAGATGGTTGGATAGCATCACTGATTTGATGGACGTGAGTTTGAGTAGGCTCTGGGAGTTGGGATGGATAAGGAAGCCTGGCATGCTGCATTCCATGGGGTCGCAAAGAATTGGACACGACTGAGTGAACTGAACTGAACTGAGTGAGATCATGTGAGGTTTTATAGAGAATAAGAATTATAGAGCATTACACATGCTTTTCAACTGTCTTAACCTTTCTTCTTTTTAAAAAATATTTATCTTTTGGCTGCACTGGGTCTTAGCTGCAGCATTCGGGATCTGTAGTTATGGCATGGGTCATCTAGCTCCCTAACCAGGGATTGAACACAGGGCCCCTACGTTGGAAGCACAGGGTCTTAGCCCCTAGACCACCAGGGAAGTCCCTGTCTTAATCTTTCTTCATTCTGAGGCCTGCCCTTTCTTACCTGAATGGCAAAGCCTCCCCTCTTTCTTGAATGGTGAAGGTTCCCAGCCCCAGTCATCAGTGTATTTATAGTCCACAGCAGCAACTTTCCACCAAGCTGGCATACCTTTTTCTTCCCAATTTCCCTTGTCAGCAACTTAATAAAATTTGACATGTGCTCAACATAAATTTGTAAGGCATTTTGCTTTTGTTAGTGGGTATTTTTCTAGTCCTTTATATATTTTATAAACATAGATGCACACACATAGTTTTACATATACGGTTCTATACATATATGGTTTATTTTTCTATTATAAATGCAATAACATCATGTATTTTTTCCTTACTATGAAATATTTGATATATAAGAAAAATACAACCACTCTGTGTGGATGAATTATAAAGCACAATAACAAACATCTTTATTCGAAGAAGTGGAATATCACTTACACCCTGATGTTGCTGTGTGGGTCCTCCTTGTGACATCACCTTCTCCCACACCCCCAGGGTTACCACCATCCTGAATTTGGTGTATACTGTTTCTTTGGGGTTTTTTTTTTAGCCTTACCATATAATGTAGGTATTCCTAAATAACACAAAGTTTATTTTTGCCTTGGTTAGTTTTTCCTTTATAGAAGTTTTATTATCCTGCTAAATTTCTAAGTATATGCGGCTACCTAAATGGTATTTTAAAAATTGGTTGTGTTTTTTAAAAAATAATTTCAAACTTTACAGGAAAGTTGCAAGTACCATCCAAATAAATTTTTCTCAGTCATTTGAGAGCAAGTGGCCAACAGGAAGCCTCATCACCTGTAAATACTTTGGAGTCTTGTTTCTGGCAAACAAGGAGATTCTCCTACAAAACCACAAGACAAACATCAAAATCAGGAAACTGACATTGACCCATCATTACCATCTAATCCTCAGATTTTTTTTTTTTTTTCAAGTTCCACCAGTTGTCCTAAAGAAGTTCTGGATAAAGAAATGGTCTAGTACAGAATCACATGCTGTGTTCGGCTTTCAGGTCTGTGGCAGTTGCTTTTCTTGACTTACATGACTTTGACAATTTTGAAAATGACAGGACGATGATTTTGAAGGGTGTCTCTCAGTTAGTGCTCGTCTGCCATTTCTTTGTAATTAAATTCAGGCTGTGACCTTCGGCAGAAATCTGGCCAGATGCTCTTTTCTCCTGGCATCTTCTCAGGCTGCACACGATTTAGATTTGACCCATACTGGTGAAGTTCACTTTGATCACTTGATGAAGGTGGCTCAGCCAGAGAAGTTACCCTTTGTAATTAGTACTTTGAGGGAGGTACTTTGTGTGTGTGCATGTTCAGTCATGTCTGAATCTGCGACCCCATGGACTGTAGCCCGCCAGGTTCCCCTCTCCATGGGATTTTCCAGGCAAGAAGTACTGGAGTGTGTTGCCATTTCCTCCTCCAATTGCTTACCAGTCAGTCACCTGGGAAGACCTGGGATGTACTTTGCAACTGTGTAATTACCCTGTACCTTGTCAAACTTAAAAAAATTTTTTTAACATTTATTTGGCTGTGCCAGGTCTTAGTTGTGGCACACAGGACCATTGTTGTGGCATACAGCCTTCTCTGGTTTCAGGGCTTGGCATAGTTGTCCTGTGGCATGTGGTTGAACCCAAATTCCCTATATTGGAAGGTGGATTCTTAACCACTGGATCACCAGGGAGTCCCCAGTGTATTAGTTTACTTGTATCTGTGTGGACCCATGATTTCTTATTTTATTGAATGGATTACAATCCTTTACTATCAATATTTACTTGAAGCTCAAACTCTAGAAACAAGTGTCTCAAGCCAGCTTAACCCAAATCTCGTGTTCTCTTTTTTCCATAATTTTTTCTCTCAAAAAGAATCCTGGTTAGAATTTAAGTTTTCTCCTTTTTCCTTCCTTGATTCTGTTTTGTAGGGGCTATTTAGACCAATTGTGCAGCTTGGACTAATTTACATATGTCCAATATGCTCTTTCATTATCTGCACAGCCAGTCAATATTGATGGCCCTGGGTTGTCCCAGCAATTACTTTCTCTGAGGTCCCACTCCCTAGAGCCATCTGCAAGTACCAAAATCCGTTCTCTCCTCCTTAGTGCTTACGTGGTAATGGAGTAATCAATCCATGTATACATGGTAGCCAGCTAGGCTATCTTTCCAAGTCTTGCTTGCAATCAGATATGGCCACATGACCAAGGTCTTACCAACAAAATATGAGCAAAATTGATGTGTGTCATTTCCAAGTATGGCGGGGGGTCTTAAGACATTGCCTGTGGCTCTTTCTCCTTCTTGCCAGCTGACAGTCCTACCTGGCAACAGGACACTTCACCATCTCCTGCTTCAACAGTACACACAGTGACAGTGATCTGGGGACAGCTGAGTGACAAGATGGAAAACATCTGAGACCCAGGTGGCCACATGGAGCAGGACTATCCCACTGCTGTGGACCATTACCCGGGAAATAAACCTGCCCAAAGCCACTGGACTTGTTTACAGCAGCTTAGCGTTCAGCCTTCACCGTCACATACTCCACCACCGGAACGACCCCTAGCCCCACCCTCAGTAGCTGTGGGAGTTCTCAGGAGACAAAATCCCACACCACAGGTTGTCTGCACCAAGGATGGCCAGAGTTTAAAGACTGTCCCAACTTCTCTGTATGTGTGCTTTTATGGAGCTCCCCAAATCTTTCCTTTTGGTTTCTTCGCCTCTCAGAACATTCTCAAGATGATTATGGAGGAAGAAAGTGATTGGGTTTCCTCCTCCTCCTCCTTGCTGTGTTTTGGTGAAGAAACAAGACTTTTAAAGGGGGCACAATATATTTTTAAAAAATCAGTTGTCTTACTATAACTAGCTCACAAAATAGTTAAGTCAGCACTGTGCCCTTTTCTGATTTAGTTCTGGAGAGCTGGGAAATATTCTCCACACCGTCCTTCGCATCAAGAAAAATGTAGGGCATTGTTGACTGAGGGTGGCAGGTTGGAATCCAAAAGATAATGAGGTAAGACTGGGTGTTCATTTTGCCAGTTTTTAAAAATGGTATAGAACTATTTCCTCCCAATGCTGGTACTATGCCATCAATCACAGAGTTTGGTCAAATAATTCTAGGCACTTGAGGTAAAAAAGAAAAGCGAACATTTCCAAAGGTGAATCGAGATTGGCCTTGAAAAGTGCCCCAGCTGGTGCAACTCTTGTTTCTTTTCCAGGATACTGGGCAGGACCGATGACAAGCTGTCCCCTTGAGCTGGAGCAGGAGAACCAGCACACCTGCTGCTCGTGGGTTTTTCATCTTCTCTTTCCTCCTCTGGGAGCTAGAAAGTTACTTTAAGGTGGAAGAAAATACAGTGGTCCCTTGATATCCAGAGTAGGGCATAGGTTGCAGAACACCCTGCAGATACCAACATCCACAGATGCTCAAGTCCTACATAAAAAACAACGAAAGGTTTGCATTATCATCTGTGCATATCCTTCTGGACACTTTATTATTTTTGAAAAGTATTTATTTGGCTGTACCAGGTCTTAGTTGCAGCATGCAGGATCTTCAGTCTTCATTTTAGCATGTGGAATGCTTAGTTGCAGCATGTGGTATCTAGCTCCCTGACTAGGAATTGAACTGGGGCCCCCAGCATTGGGAGTCTTAGCCACTGGACCACCAGGAAAGTCCCCACCCTCCCATACACTTTAAATCATCTCTAGATTACTTATCTCATACTATATAAATAGCTAAAAATAAAATGTAAATGCTATGTAAAAGTTGGTTGGTGGTGTGCAGCATATGCAAGTTTTGCATTTTGAAACTTTCTGTAATTTTTTTTCCCCAATATTTTTGATCCAAAGTTTGTTGAATCTGTAGATAGAGAACCCAAGGGTATGGAGGGCTGACTATTGTTACTATAAAACAGTATGTGAATCTATATTCTGTCAAGTCTATTCTGGAGCTAACCAAATAATTTAGGGACACATAAAAGGACCCCACCCTCCTCACAGAATCTAGCAAGCTCTGTCCCTCAAATGCCCACCTAGGACCGGGCCATTCGCAATCATATTTACCACCATCCCCACTTAGCACTGCACTCTGGAGCTAGCAGGTCCCAAGGCATCATCCTTCAGTTTCATCTAAATTGTTCTATGGGTTTTTCAGGGTTTGTACTATGAAGTTGGGGCCTTTCATCAGTTCAGTTCAGTCGCTCAGTCGTGTCCGACTCTTTGTGATCCCATGAATCGCAGCACGCCAGGCCTCCCTGTCCATCAACAACTCTCGGAGTTTACTCAAACTCATGCCCATCAAGTCGGTGATGCCATCCAGCCATCTCATTCTCTGTCATCCCCTTTTCCTCCTGCCCCCAATCCCTCCCAGCATCAGAGTCTTTTCCAATGAGTCAACTCTTTGCATGAGGTGGCCAAAGTAGTGGAGTTTCAGCTTTAGCATCAGTCCTTCCAATGAACACCCAGGACTGATCTCCTTTAGGATGGACTGGTTGGATCTCCTTGCAGTCCAAGGGATTCTCAAGAGTCTCCTCCAACACCACAGTTCAAAAGCATCAATTCTTCAGCACTCAGCTTTCTTCACAGCCTTTCATAGTTTCACACTAATCTCATTTTCTTCTTTAATATTGTTTCTCTTTGTTCATTTTGGTATGAGGATGAAAGTTTTCACAATCATGGCCTTTTTTTCCTTGCCAGCACTCTAGTCTTTTACATATGTTTCAAAGCCAGAAGAGTGAAGCCATAATATGTGGGCTGGCTGGAGCAGAATCTAACAGGATCCTACTAACACAATTGAAAGAATTATCTGCTCCTGAAAGAGAAAACTGTCTCCCAATATCACATTTTTACTCAAACTCTTTATATAGTAACTTTTTTAATAAAAGTGTTTTTCTGATTATTAAGTAACACATATGTTTCAGAACAGTTGGAAAATACAGAGATATATAAAAGAAAATAAGGGTCCCATAATTCCAGAACCGACCAGAGCTAGCCATGCTGTAGGTTTCACTCTGGAAACACTGAGCCTTCGCTCACCTACACTTTGGAAATCTGGCCACAGACTGTTTTCTTTCAAAGCAGTCATGTCTTTTTCCACAGAATATGAAATAGAAACATATAAAAAACACACTCAAAGAGAAGAATGAGGTTTCTTCACAGAGTGGTTTCCTAGAAATCCTCCCTTTTCTGAGTGCCTATGAGTCAGAGACTCTAATACAGACTACCAGATTTATTAAAATAATAATAATAAAAATAAGAAGAGGCCAAGGAAGAGAAAGGTGAAGGGCTTATCTCCAGATTCCCCCCCGACTTCTCACACCACCAGGGGCGGGGTGCCCACTTTTCTTCCGAGCTGGAGGTTTGTCAGTCTTAGGGGCTACAGCGAGGCGCCGAGGGAGAGCCTAAGAGTTGAAGGGAGAGAGAGAAGAAAAACTCAGGGTCATGTCCTCCCAGTACCCCGCTCCTGAGGAAAGGTGTTGTGTGTGGGGAAGGCCGCAGTCAGACAGTAAAGAGGAAGGGCCACACTACAGAAAATGGGAGCCCGGTCAGTGGGGTCAGCGCGATCATGTGGAGGGCGAGGGACGAGTCAGTGAGAGCCTCCCACCCCTTCACCCAGCCCTACTTTCCTCACCTCTTTCCGGGGGATCTCACCCAAGCGGGAGTCTGTGTTCCTTCTGGGGGCATTTTCCCCTCGGCTGTCAGTCCTGCTGTACAGAGATCAGGGGATGAGGAGGGGCAGCTGCTCCCCACTCTCCCCAACACTCGGGGAGAAGTACTACTTCCCGGTGCTGTCTCTTAAGAATGAACAAACAAGATAGACCCGGGGATCCAATAAGAGGAAACATGAGTGGAGTCACATACTGAGTTATACTAGGTCATCACAGCCCTAGGACTCTCAGTTCTGAGCTGCAGGGTAAAGAGGAAAAAATTAAAGTAGAAAAACATGCAAAAGAGATTTTTTAAGAAGCGAAAAACAAACCAAAAAGAAAAGAGACAAAAGAAAGGTGGGGAAGAGTGAGAGATGGAGGAAGAGGGGGAGACTCCAACTACCCTCACTTCTTCCCCAGAAAAGGGCAGATGACACTACTCAATAGACACACTCCACACTCTTCCCGTTCACAGTCCAGATGCCTTCCACCTAGTCCGTCCTCCCGTCCCTCCCAGGGTGGTACCCGCCGCAGTGGTCCAGCCTCTTCAGGTAAAGCAGCAGATCCTCGGCAGGCAGCGCCTCCCAGCCCCGAGCTTGGTAAAGTCGTAACAGCTGAGACACTTCCATCAGCTGCCTCGAGGATGCGGGCCCATCTCCACCTGAGACACACATCAGGAATGACCATCATCCTGGGGTGGCCCCAGCCCTTATCCCAGCTCCCGGAGCCCAGAAGGGCCTTCAGTTCCAGGTACTGGCTCCACACCTGAGACCTACCTGTAAACCAGGACCTGCTTACCTCTCTCTGGGGAGCCACCGCTGGGACCACAGCTCTGTGAAGGGGCTGAGGGAAGCTCATGGACCCGGAAGAGACTGGACGCCATTGCTAAGGGAACTTTAGTTTTATGGACAGGGGGAGGGAGGCGTGGCACCTGAGGGGTTTCCTCCCAAGATGAGGCAGTCAGAGGACCTAGCCAAAGGAATGAGATTCAGGATGAAGAAATGGGGCAAAAGCCAAGGAATCCCAACAGCCTTAGCCTTCATGGGGCTTTGTAACCTTTGCCAGCTCCTGAGGACCCAGCCCTGGTAAGTGGATCTCCTGCCTCTTTCAGACCCAGCCCCAAACTTCTTCAGAGCTGGCGCTCACCAGGCTTAGGGGGAAGCTGATCGACGGAGGGATTCTCGTGGCTCTGGGGTGCAGTCTCCAGCAGCTGGGGGAATAAGACAGTAGGGCTCCCTGAAGACCACTGAAGAAAGACACCTCAGGGTCTGCAGGAAGCAGCAGGGAGGAGGTAGGAGCTGGTCTCCTAAGTTCCAGAAGGAATTGCTGCAGCAGAAATAAGGGGGACTGGGAGAGGCAGAAACTGGGATGAAGTCTTAGTCCTAAAAGGCCAGAGTCCTCACCTCTCAGAGTAGAAAGAGAAAATGAGGAAGGGACAGAGAAAGCAAGATGGGACAGGTGGGCTTTCTTACCTGGTGTAAAAAATGCTTGAGGCCCTGCAGCTGGGAAGGGGGTGGCAGGCCTTCCTTCAGGAAGCCATCCCCCTCAGACCCAGGGTCTTCCTCAGGGAATGGTCGCTCTGCCCGGTGATCCGGATGGAAGGTCCCAACTGCAGAGAAGGCCTCCACTGTACAGTGAAACAGGGGGTGTGTGCTGTAGGGGGAGAGGCTCCTCCACCAGGCAGCTCGCTCAAGGCCTGGAAGGAGGGGACCTGTCACACATAAGTGGGGCTTCGCGGCTAGAAGATGATCACAGTTGAAAACAGCTGGAGAGGGAAGTATTGAAGGCAACTGGGAGCTGGGCACAGCTGAATTCTAAGACAGAAAAGTAGACAGAAGGGGAAGGCTGTGGTCCCTGGATGCTGAATGAGTAAATCCTGCCACAGCACAGAATGCTTTAAGATAAAAAGACATGTTCTGGCTGTTTCACCAGAACATACCCTCATGCTTACTTCAACATGGGTTGTCTCATTTTCACCACACAGAGCACTCCATGCACCCAAGTCACAGCTGACTGAATCAGGCATGGCCACAACTCAAGATCGGCTGATCTGAGGAACGGTTACCAACCCACCAGACTGCCTCTCTTTAAACTTGGACCCAAGAAACAAAGGCAGGTTGTCTAGAGTCTTGCTAGAGTCGGCGTCACAGCTGCTCAAAGCCACGTGCAAACCAAAGCAGCGAGAGCAAGAACCCAAGTGGGGAGAGAGGGTCAGTCATTCAAGAGGAAGAAGCAGAGTCCAGAGCCCAGGTAGGCCCAGAGCAAGGAGGAACAGCCACGCTGTTCCCAGCAGCCCCTGGTGCCAACTTCGGTTCTCATCAAGCACAGTTATGTCCCATTTCCTAGAGTCTAACTACCTGTATGTGAACCAACTAGAATGGATTTCTGCTCCTAGTAACGGACAGTCACTAAGACATCTGGGAAACAGAATGCTCAAGCCCCCAGCCGACAGAAAGTTAGGTTAAGAGAGAGACAGTCAGTGTGGGGAAGGGGAACCCGGTGACTTCTGTCCCCAGGCACCTGAAGAAGACGTGAGGTCCGGCTTTGGCTCCAGGGGCTGGAAGGAATGCTGGCTCTGGAAAGTGGGGCCTAGCAGGAGGCTAAGATCTGGAGAGGGGCTGCAGAGAACAGGCGGCGGCACCCCAGGCAGCTCCTCCCGCGTTTCCCGGCTCTGCTGCAACACGGGCTTCAGGGCCACAGCCATGGGGGGCACCGTCCAGATCCTCCTCTCCCCCTTCTCTGGTTCCTGCAGCCCAGGGCTGGAGGGGCCAGCGGGGGGATCCTGGGCACAAGAGAAGGTGCACTTAAAGAGATGAGATGTGCCACAGACACTTTAATAAGATAACAGATTAGTAGAACGTCCTTAGAAGGGTATTTGGGAACATCTATCAAACTTCTGACAAATTTTAAAATGCATATTTTTGATCCTACAATTCCATTTCTAGAAACTGTATAGATATACTGAACCAAGACATATTAATGACATTTTCTGCAGCACTATTTGTAGAAGTAAAACACAGGAAACAACTTTAATATCCACCAACAAGCACTTGGTTAAATAAGTCATATAACTGTGTATAGAGGGCAACATTTCTGTGCGGGGTTGGGGGGGTGGAGCTGGGGGTAGGATACACCCAAGACACCAGTAACAGCTGCTGCTTCTTGGGGGAGGAACCAGGAGACTGAGGTGCACGCATAGAATGGAGATTACTTTTCACCGTATACCTTTTTGAACAGTTTGGTTGTTTTTTTTCTTTTATTTCATTATGTTTTAAAATTTTTGGCTGCACACATGGCATGTGGGAACCTTAGCTCTCCAACCAGGGATTAAACGTGTGCCCCTGCACTGGAAGGCTGAGCGTTACCCTCTGGACCACTGAGGATGTCCCTTTTGTTTTGTAAAATTACTATATGCACATTATTATCTATCCCCCCAAATATTTTAGCTAATATTAAAAACTTAATTGTTAAAAGAAGGAAGTAGGAGATGCCAACAGAGGGAGAGCAAGGGATGAGACTCCCTAGGGCAGGACTCAGCAACAGTTTCTGACTCTTTCCATCACAATTACTTCAGCTGCCCTTTGGCAAAACCAGCATCATGTGTTACCCTCTCGTGGGCTGGGAGAAGAGGCTGGTGCCCAGTGCTGTGGGGCCAGTCTGGGCAAGTAGCAGCCACGGCAAAAAGACGGCTTTTGATGAGACAGTTACTCTTTGGCAAAGCTCAAAGAATTTTCCTAACGCAGGTCCTAGGAGGTGAACTCCGGACTCTCCTTGGGAGGGAGCTAGATGTCCCAGGAAGGGGTCTAAAAAGAACCCTGACAGCCTACCGGGGGGTGGGGCGGCAGGGTGGTGGTGCTGAGCAGCCGGGTGACCTCCTCCCAGTGGGCCTGCAGCATGGCCTGCAGCCGCTCCACCAGCTCCACCCGCTGTTCCTCCAGTTGCTGGTTCCCACTCTGCAGTTCCCGCACTCGCGCCTGCTCCCGGGCCAGTCTGAGAGGAAAGACGCAAGAGGTGATGTTGGGCCTTGGAGAAAGCAGAGACTCGGAGAACAGGAAGAGCCACAAGGAAAGGTGGGACACAGGAAACTGTGAGAGGAGCTGGTGCCAGTGCAGAAGAGACCAAAGCTGCAGGGGAAGGGACCAAGGCCTGACATGGAGACTCCAGGGTCCAGTACCTGAGCTCATAGTCCTGAGCCACCTGCTGCTGCCGCTCCTCCCGCTCTGCTATTTCCACCTTGAACTGAGCCAACTGGGTGGACAATTCCTGTTGGTGCTGTCCATTCAGCTCCTGCAGCTGCTTCCTGAGAGGACAAAGGTGAGAAGAAAGAACTGAAGATGTAGAAGGACGTCATCCAGTAAGAAAAAGCCAGCATGTGTGCATGGGAGAGTGAGCGAGCAAGCCAGCCAGCTAGCCCTGCCCTGGCAGGGTTGGGGGGCAGGGTTGTTCAGGACGGCTGAATGGGTTCCCTAGAGGCAGACACTTAAATGAGGACTTATGTGAAGGTGGTTCATTTAAGAAGCATTTCCAGAAAAAAAAAAAGCTGGTAGTGGAGTAGGGGAAGGAAGGGAGAAGGGCACGTCTGGACATGCTGCAGGTCTCAGCTCAGCACTGTACACACCAGGGGCTAGGGAGCTAGAAATTGGTATTCCTGCAGCCATCAGTTATTGGCTAAGTGCTCCTTCCTACGGGGGGAAAGTGGAAAATCCCCAAGAAGGTCTGGCTCTCCTGTGAACCCGAGGCAGGTCTCCCACCGAGAGACAGACAGGAGCCGGTGTGTTGGAAGCTGGTAAAGGGATCTGAGAGGGTCTGGGTGGCCCCCGCCACCACCTGCTGCAGCTGTGGAGAGGCAGCAGCCGGCAAGCTCCAAGCACCTGTGATGGTCCCTCAGGGAGGCTGCCTGCCGAAGGCTGCTCTCCTGCGCCTGTGCCAGCCGCTCGGTCACCCGCTGCTCCAGCTGCACTGCCAGCTCCGACTCCATCTGGATCCGCTGGCTTTCATACCGGGCCTGGGAGTAAAGCAAGCAAGTGAGTGGGTGGGGGAGGTCATCATCAGCTCCATGCTGTTTGGGCTTAGAAGGGGATGGAGGATGTAAGGTAGGTTAAAAAAGGATGCTCAGGGCTGGTACACTGGGATGACCCAGAGGGATGGGATGGGGAGGGAGGTGGGAGGGGGGTTCAGGATGGGGAACACAGGTACACCCATGGTGGATTCATGTCCATGTATGGCAAAACCAATACAATATTGTAAAATAAATAAAACTGAGTTTTTTAAAAAAAAAATCCATGCACCAACATTCCCTCGTACATCTGAGAGACAAAAGAAAGAGAATTTTGCCCCGAGGAGTGAAAGCGGTTTCCCTTCCTTATAAAACCATGACCTTGGACAATACAAATATTTTTTTGTGCTTTTTAAAAAAATATTTATTTAACTCCTTTCATTACCTAAATTCTTTTTAATTTTTAAAAATTATGGTAAGAAACGCATATACAAAGCTTACCTTCTTAGGTAATACAAAACTTACCATTTTTAAGTGTAGCTTTAGGTATACTCACATTGTTGTACAGATCTCTAGAAATTTCATCTTGTAAAATTGAAACTCTATACCCACTGAACAACAACTCTCCATTTTCCCTCCTCAGCCCCTAACAATCACCACCCTACTTTCTGTTTCCATGAATGATTATATCTGTTCTAGGTCTCTCATTACCTACTATTTTTTAAGTTTCAGGTGTACAACATAGTGACTTAGTGATTACACATTCTAAATTAATCGCCACCCAAAATTTTTTAATGAAAAATCTTAATGATATATACTCTCACTCTGAGCTGGCAGTTTCACTTTAAGGAATCTATCCTTCAGAAGGAATGCCAAAGAGTCATGTACAATGATGTTCACTGCAGCATTATTTATTTTTGGCCATGCTGCCGCTTACAGAATCTTAGTTCCCTGACCAGTGACTGAATTTGTGCCCTCTGCAGTGGAAGCGTGGAGACCCAACCTTTGGATGGCCAGGGAATTCCATGCAGCACTTTTGGTTTTTTTTAAGCTGTGCTGAGTATCCATTGCAGTCTGCAGGCCTCTCTAGTTGTAGCTCATGGGCTTAGTTGCCCCATGGCATGTGGGATCTTAGTTCCCGGACCAGAGGATTCATCCCTCGTCCCCTGCATTGGAAGGTAGATTTTTAACCACTGGACCACCAGGGAAGTCCCCAGTGTTATTTTTAATAGTGAAAAAAAAATTGGCATCGGGGTAAATTTCTCATCAAAAGGATGATTCATACATTTATTGCAATATAATTCTTTTTAAAAAATGATGCACATCTGTATGTGTTGACATGGAAAGATGTCTATGATATATTACAAGGTAAAAACAAGTTGCAGTGAATGTATATACATATATATTTATTTATTTATTTTAAAGCACCAGCACATAAACACACATGAAAAAGTTCTGAAAGGATACACACAAAGTGATATGAGAAGGCAACCAATACTGTGTACTTCTGTACACTTGAACTTGTATTACAGATCACTTTTATTCATATCTTAAAAACATTTTTTAGAGTTCTCTGGGAAGACTACCTTGACCCATCCATATAGAATTGATGGCTCCTTTCTGTCTTGGATATTTACATCTGATAAATTAACTTTGAGAATTTAAACAGAAACTGAGTTTAAGATTTTAAAATAAGCTGACTGAAAAAAAGTGAAATGAGAATAATGACTCTAAAAGATGACAAGAAAGGAAAGAAAAATAAACACCCAATAGGCAAGACAAAATAAGATACAAACGGGACTTCCTTGGTGGTCCAGTAGCTAAGACTCTGTGCTCCCACTGTAGGGGGACCGGGTTTGATCCCTGGTCACACAACTAGATCCCACATGCCAAAACTAAGACACTGTACAGCCAAATATTTTGAAAAATAGTTATTCTTTAAATTATTAGGGCTTCCCTGGTGACTCAGTGGTAAAGAATCTGCCTGCAATGCAGGAGGCCTGGGTTCAATCTCTGGATCGGGAATCCTAAAGAAGGGAATGGCAACCCACTTCAGTATTCTTGCCTGGAGAATCCCATGGAGGGAGGAGCCTGGCGGGCTACAGTCCATACGGTTGTAAAGAGTCAGACACGACTGTGCGCCTAACACTTTTCTAAATTATTAATCATACTCCTTCAAAAATGTGTGTGCTAGACAAGCTCCCCATGTAACTGGTGAGCTCCCTATTGCTGGGATTGTGTTAGGATTATCCCAGCCCAGAGCTTACACACAGGAGTTGTTCAGTAGGTTTACTGAATGCACACATACACGCATGTGGCTGGCACCAGTTTAGGGGCTTATAAATTACTACTGAATTGTTTACTAATGTCTTTACCCTTGGCCCTCCATGATAAATTAGTTTCCATGTGGTCAGCCCTCCAATTCAATGGGCCAAGTGAAAAGTGTGTCCTCTCAAAACTGGCCTCTCTAACCCAGAAACTGGGTGTCTCCTTAAGTCAACTATTAATAAGGAAAGAAGTCTCTCAGAAACTCATTAATTTGCTCTTAACATACATTTTACCCATAAAGGCCAAAATTCTGGTTAGAAATAGGAGTGTCTGCCCTGACTCCTGAAGCCACTTCATCTCAGACCTCCATCTCCCCGGCAGGGAAACTCCCCTAGAACCTCAGCCTCCTGACCTGCACCAGGCTCATCTCCAGCTGTAGGGCGTCTCTCTCTCTCCGAGCTGTATCCAGCTCTCCTTCCAACCGCCGCACCTCAGACTGCACCAAGGCCAACTGCTGCTGGGCCTCCCGGGCGGTCTGGGCCTCCCTCTGGGTGTTCCCCTAGGAAAGGGCAATCAGACTTCAGTTTGTAATCTCATTTCCTGACTCCCTGATTCACCCTCCCATACCCTAAGATCCAAGCTCCCTTCCTCTTCACCTGTGACCTATTTCCTCATCTCTGTTGAATCTCACACTTCAGTTTTCCGTATATTTGATGCCCCCGGCCCTTCCTGCAGGCCCTACCCTTTCAGCCTTCTCTCCTTCACTCTTCTTCCTGCTCCACTATACTGTGTATTCTGACATTCATCTCATTCATTTATTTTGTCCTTCATCTGTTCCTCAACTGCCCCTTCTACCTTCTCCCTTTCCAGCTGAGCCTGGCTCTCCTCCTGCAGCGCCTGGTAGCGTTCCTTCAGCTGGTGCTCCTGCTGGGCCCAGCTCCGCCGTTCTTCTTCGAGGGCCACCTGCAGTGTCTCCAACTGTCGACGCTCACTGAGTTGCCCAGCCCGGGCCTCATCCCGTTCTTCCTGCAGGACTCGGCAGCGCTGCTGTTCTAGCTCCAAGCTCAGGGTCAGAGCTTGCCTCTCCTCCTCCTACAGCCCCAGGAGAAAACCAAGATTTTAGCATGCCCTCAGGAGACCAGCAATCTGCCTCCTCACCCCTATACAATGTGCCGGTTGAGAATTATATCCATGAAAACGCAATAGTTAACAAGCCCACAGGTAAATAAGAGTTTCTGTATCAGAATTAGGTAGCTGCTGCTGCTGCTAAGTCGCTTCGGTCGTGTCCAACTCTGTGCGACCCCACAGACGGCAGCCCACCAGGCTCCACTGTCCCTGGGATTCTCCAGGCAAGAACACTGGAGTGGGTTGCCCTTTCCTTCTCCAATGCTTAAAAGTGAAGAGTGAAAGTGAAGTCGCCCTGGGCTCAAATCTCAGTCTGAATCCCAGCTCTGCATTTATTTTGGGTTCTGAGGCACCACCCTTACTTGTAAACTGGGCATATTACAGTCCACCTCATGCGGATTAAAGTTAAAAGGATATGTAAAGCATTTAGCACAATGTCTGGCCTGTACTAAGTACTCAATATATGATAGCTGTCACCACTGTCATCAGAAGAAATTCCACAAAGACTAGAAAATTCAGCCTTACAAACGTGTACTAGCCAACCAGCAGCTGCCACCAGCACTCTTGGACTGTTAGGAATGTCAGTACCAGCATGCATCATGCATGCAGGAAATTCTAAACCTGGCTACTAATTCATGTGGGTAATCATCTTACCATTTCAGCAATGAGAAACCTAAGTCTCACCCCTACAACTTTCTGAAAATATTTAGGTTCCCCAACCCCTTATACATCAAAACCTCAGGGAAAGGACCCAAGAAATCTATATTTAAAAATAATTCCCAAATGATTCTAATGAGGATTCAATTTGCAGAGACTCTCCAACTGGCTTGACGGCAGAGCTCACGTTTTGTAGAGTACCTGGCAGAACTAGTGTTTTGAAGAACACACTTTGCTCTGGTGCAACTCAAATGGTGAACTCCCACAATCCACCAAAAGGCCGTATCCCCAGACTTCCCTGGCAGTCCAGTGGTTAAGGCTCCTTGCTCCCAACTTGCGGGGTGGGGGGCGGGGGGTGTGCTGGGTTCAATCCCTGGTCGAGGAACTAAGATCTTGCGTGCCATGGGTGCAAACAAACAAACAAAAAAATCCATATCCCTCTAGAAGTAATGACCAGCCTTTATTGGAATTAACCCAGGCGAGCATTCTCACCAGTGTCTCTTTTTCCCGTTGCTGCAGTCGGGCACCTTCCTGCTCACGACTCAGGGCCTCCATGGCCTCAGAAAGGCTTTGCTCCAGGCGGGTTACTGTCTTTCAGGGAGAGAACATAGGATGGAGGAACTGAGGAGAATCCCTGCATGCTACCCTTCGAAAATCATTAACAACATAAACTTTAAAAGCAAGGGTTAACTAAATGACTTGGGGGCCAGAGGGATGAGGAGAGCTGAGCAGACATCAAACATCCAAGTTTGGCAGCAGAAACACTGAAGGGAGACGACACAGGAGAAGAATTGTCAGGCTAGCTAAGGCAAGCTGGAGGTCAACCTTCGAGGAACCCTGGTTCCTCCCCCATCCAGCCATCGGTGACCCAGGTTCTAATGCTTCGTGATCCTGGTTGCCCACCTCCTGCTGCTTGCTTCTAGTGAGTTCAGCTGCCTGCCGTTCCTCCTGGAGTCCCCGAAGCACCTCTGTCCGCTCAGCTTCATGCCGGTTCCAGCCCTCCACCACGCGGGCCAGGGTCTCAGGAAAGGAAGGAGGTCACATAGAATTTAAAACAATTTTTCTTCCCTCTTTGTGTCCACAGGAGAAGGGGCAACAGCCACCTTCTTCCAGTGGTCCGCAGACCCAGCACTTACCCGCCCCCAACTCCTAATGTGAACAAACAAATGTTGGCCTCCCCCTGTATTCCTTGGTGCCCCCCATAGAGAGACCCACCCACATTCCGCTCCCCTGGCACCTTGTCCAGTTGTTCAATCATGATATCTTTCTTTCGGTCAGCAGTCACGGCCACGGCTAACTGTTGCTGAAGCTCAAGGACACGGGTCTGCAGATTCTGAATATGGCGCTCACAATGCTGGGAAGAAGGGTCAAGGGGTCTGGGTGTTGCCACCCTTAGTTTGACCAAAGCTCCAAACTTTCCAGCTTCTCTATGAGGGAAATGGGCTGGAGACAGGAAGCGTGGGTCCCAAGAACAGAACAGGTTTGAAGAAGGAGAGTCAGGAATTCCGGAGCCTGAGGTCTCCAACGCCTTCCTCTACCACCTCAGGAGGCAGGGGTTTGGTTTCCAGCCTCTTCCCTTTCCTAGATATCCTGAGAAAAATTTCCATGAACCTTTCGGCAGGGGTGCAGTAGTCCACGCTGCAAAGAGTGGGAATTTACTCCTGCCTTAAGAAGCATACTGGACACGACTATTCAGCGTGGCAAGGGGAAAGCCTTTCATTCATGTCCAGGCAGTTTAAAATAGAGGAAGAGAAGGTTCCAAAAATGACAACACAACCAATAATTCCGACTTTTCCTCTGCTTCATCCTGTTCTCTGCCCTCTTCAGATAGGCTGAGGTTCCAGAAACAAAGCTCATTATATCACCAGTAGCTCTGCACAAGCCAAAAATGTGTTGTTCATTCACCAAACATGTACAGAGTATTTGTCTGTGCTGGGTATGTTCTAGACTTTAGGAAGACACTGCTGAACAAGATAAGGTATGACCCATGTGGAGCTTAGGTTTTAAAGACGGGAAACAAACAAGACATACCAGACTTTGATAAACTATGTGAAGGAAGTAACAGAATGATCTGAAGGAATGCCTGGAGGGGAGGTGTGCCATCCTAGACAGGATGATCAAAGAAGGCTTTCCTCACAGGAGAGCCATTTGAGTAAAATCCTAGCTTGCAGGACCGTAATCTTTTAGCACTTGGCCCTATTTCTAATCTTTGCTTCTGTCAAAAGGAAGCCTTTATATCTCACCTTGCGACGAGTATGCTCTGAATCCAGTGCATCTCTCAGTCCCTGAAAATCTGGGGGGTTGAGTGAGGGCCCTGGCCGAAGGCTGGTGTAGCGGGGGAACAACTCCTCAAAGGCCTGGGCTGAGCTGGATGGAGACAAGCCTTGCAGCGGTCGGGTGCTGAGCAGATCAGGTAGAGAACAGTAGGGATGGGAAACCTTTAGAGACCCAGAGTCCCATTTCCAGACATTTTACAAATAAGGAAACTACAACTCAGGGCACGAGCCATGCCCAAAGTCACAAAGTTACATAGAGAAATGACAGAGCCCTAGAGAGCACATAGGCTTTTTGAGTCACTCTATAGTACTCCTTTCTCTACTCCATGCTTTCTGCAGCACGAGTCACTGCAGAAAAGAGCTAATTCTTCTGGAGGAGGAAGGACCTAGAAAGCCAGGTACTAAGCAGTGGATGCCTATGTTCCCAAAGGAGTAAGTAGCATAGAAGAAAGGCAAGAAAGGGTAAAAACTGAAAGCTAAGTGACAAGCATCTTAGGTCCTTAAGAGGTATAAAAGCAGCAAAGGGATAACTAAGCGATAGAACATTTGGCTTTCCAAGGAAGAGGGGAAGGCAGCTAGGAGAACCCCAAGGAGAACTCACTTAAGCAAGGTGGCTGTGCTGTCACTGTCAAAGGAGTCCTCTTCCCGTCTCTCAGAGTCAGCACCTGGAATCGGGGGATCCCCTGCAGGCAGCCAAAGGGACCCACAGCCAGGGTCAGGTAAGGATGGGAACAGGGATCACTTGAAGGAGAAGAAAGGAGTGGTCCTTCCTTTCCACTTCACCCACTCCTCCTGCCTCTCTCCCTAAGAAAGGGAGCCTTTTCTCCTGAAATCTCTTATCTCTGAGTCTAGGTCTCCAGCCCATACATATTCTGCAACTTTCTCCACTTTTCCCACCCCTTAAATCTAGGTTCTCTTTTATAGAAAATCACTCACGATAAGCCGCATCACGTGAGGTTTGGAGCATGCTCTGGAGTTGACCCCGAACACTCTCCATCTCAAAGATATGCCTGGAACCATCCTAGAAAAAAGCAATGCAGAAATCAGATGCAATAATCCATACTGCATCCAGGGTAGATGGCATCGAGTGGCCTCTAAGGCCGAAGAATTTTTACTCTCACACCTTGGAAAGCAAGAAAAATAGAACTGACTCAATAAGAAACTCAATTGTCTATGGAAGCCAGAGAGGTAATGTAAATGAATTAACTGGGCATCTTAAGGTAAGAGTGGTGAGGATTCCTTCCAACTAGAGAGCAAATATCCTGTGTAAAGACTCTGCTGTCCACAGCTATCAGTTTTTCAAACTCTGGGAGGCCTAGCCAGTCTGCAGATCAGTTATGATATGTGTTCTATCTGACACTATCTTCTCCGTAACATGTATAAGTGATTAAACCATGTTTTAATGATTTACATGCCAAATTTTGAACCATACAATCAAAACAGTTTCAAGATTAAAGGGTCTTAGAATATTTTCCTTAAATCCCTAGTTTCCTCTTGGGATGAAGAACCCTTATCCTCATTTCCAGCACCCACATCCCAGTTAAAGCACAGCAACCTACCCCATGGGTGTCTCTGAAGAAAAAAAAAAGTTAGGAAGTCTCACAATTTTTCAACTTATGATGAGTGGCTCAGGACTCTCATCAACATTTGCTCACAGGAACAAACATGGCTGACTGTGTAGTTAAAAGAAATTATGGAATCCAAGAACAGGAGCTCAAATCTCAGTAAAGCTTTTTTTTTTAACCACCCCCAATCCCAAGACCCTAGAGGTGTCCAAGACAGACCTCCCTCACCTTTTTCTTCACGTTGTTCTCCAATCCCAGTGACAAGCTGTGACTCAGTTCTTGGGCCAAGCCATCCAACACCTCATGGGGAGGTGGGGAGGCGGCAGGTAAATACAGCTGGGCTCGGGCTGTGCTCTCTGCCTCACGACTGAGGTGCAAAGAAGTATACAGCTGGGAGGTCACCTCAGAGGACACTTGGTTCAGCCCAGGGGCTTCTGATGACTCACTCAAGAGGTCCTTGGCCCGTAGGGGTGAACTGGGGCTGGCAGCTGATGCTGCCATGAGTACAGGGAAGAGACAACTGGAGACAGCAGAGGTGGGAACTCCTGGTTCTGCTTTAGGAGAGCCCAGGGGAGTAAGAACCGGGAGAAGGAAGATTTGGGAGAAAAAAGGAAGACTCCGAGCGAGGGATTCTTTAATGAGGGTATGGAGCCTTTCTGGTTAAAGGAAAGGTTTCCAACAGTTCCAGAGGCCATGGGAGAGGACAAAAGGATTTCTTTCCACAGCTCCTGGGAACAGTGGAAAAGGCGGGTAGAGGGTGGGGATGGAAGACCTACTGCGGGGCAGGCGCACCACTGCAGTTCCTCTGGAGAGCTGAAAGCTGCAGTTCAACTTCTGGGCCAAGCTCTCACAGTCCACTGAGCTCTTAAGTTCTCACACTCAGAATGTGCAAACTGGAACGGACCCAAATCCAATAGGGGCCTAATTTCCGCCCAGCTGTCTTATGTGCCCCTCAACTGGCTCCGGTCTCAGCGAGACAGGAACCTCACGCTCCCCACGTCTCCTCTTCGCCCATGCACCCGTTCCATCCAGGATCAACTCTCTAGTATGTCCCCTCCGATCCCTCCGGGCAAGAAAGCCGTAGCACGGCTCCCTAGAATCCCTCCCTCCCTACTACCCAAAAGAACGTTTGTGAACACTCAAGTGACGCCCACTGATGGCCCTAAAAAATACGCTCAGGCGCTCCAGCCTAGCCTGAGATCCCCTACCTCGATCACCCCGTTCCGACTACTCCCTACACCTCTAGTCCTCAGCCCCCCGCAGTCTGCCAAGGTGGGAACTAGGGATTGCCCCCTCCCCCTGAGAGCCGGTAGGCCCACACCCAAAAGACCCCTCTTCTCGCGCCCTTCCCAACACTCAAAACCGTTGGCAGGCTCCCGCCCACCTTCCGCAGCTCCGCCTCGCTCGCTTCGATGACGTCACCAACCCAGGATACAGCGCTTTCAGCTGCTTCAGGAGCGGCGAGCCTTAGACGCGCATGCCCAGACTCGGCGCCACGGATTGGCTGAAGCAGATATGGGGCGGAGTTATTGCTGAGACGCTTTGACCCGATGGGGCGGGGCTCCGCGAAAACCGGAAGTGTCGAGTGACGGGCACTCAGAGCAGTTCCGGTGAGTCCGGGGGAGGGGTCCCCGTCTGGTTGGAGGGATCCGGGACTGAGAACTGGAGCCAGCGGAGTGTGGGCGGTCCCGGAGAGAGGCTCACATTCTCTGCCTTGCAGATGACTGTCCACAACCTGTACCTGTTTGACCGAAATGGAGTGTGTCTGCATTACAGCGAGTGGCACCGCAAGAAGCAAGCGGGGATCCCTAAGGAGGAGGTGACGAGAGGGCCCCGCGCCACTTGGGTGACCTCGCATCTCCAAATGCACATAGTCCCAGTCCAGCCCCTTTTCTCCAAACCCTGGCTCATTCCCACCCCTACCCCGTCTCCTTTACAACAGAAAGCTGATTCTGCCCCTCTCCCTCCAGGAGTACAAGCTGATGTACGGGATGCTCTTCTCTATCCGCTCTTTTGTCAGCAAGATGTCCCCGCTGGACATGTACGCGGAATCGGAGGGGTTGTTGAGGGAAGGAGGGAACAGATGGGGAGGGGGTACTTTCTGGAGTGGGAGGGGCTTTGGTCCCCAGAGAGGGTAAGGAGACAGAAAGAAAGGCTGAGTCAGGAGCGAGAATGCAGGAGATGGCAGAAGCGGCGGTGGGGAAGAGAAGGTTAGAGAGGTTGGGCACGGGGGCTACAGTGAAAGATGAAGCTGCGAGGTGTCTAAGAGGGAGTCTATCTAACGGGGATCAGAAGTATCTCTTTGGGAGAGATTCCGCTCCCATTCCTTAACATTCCTCCCCATCCTTGCAGGAAGGACGGCTTCCTGGCCTTCCAAACTAGCCGGTACAAACTCCATTACTACGAGACGCCCACTGGGATCAAGGTTGTCATGAATACAGACTTGGGCGTGGGGCCCATCCGAGATGTGCTGCACCACATCTACAGTGCGGTCAGTGCCGTCCCTCGGACCCTGCTCCCAAAGCCTCAACAGCCATGGTCACTTAGAGCCCCAAGACTCCATCCCTGCCCTAATCCTACTGTACTGTACAGTACAGTAGACACCCTGGGTTTTCTCAGGAACTCCACGACCAGTTTTTCCTCAAAGAGTTTGCCTCCAGCCCTTGATCCCTGTGCATTCACACACCTGTGAGGTTGAAAAGAAGTATTCAAAGCCTGGCTCTACACCCTGCCTCTTCACAGCTTTATGTGGAGCTGGTGGTGAAGAATCCCCTGTGCCCGCTTGGCCAGACTGTGCAAAGTGAGCTCTTCCGTTCCCGACTGGACTCCTACGTCCGCTCTCTGCCCTTCTTCTCCGCCCGGGCTGGCTGAAGGAAGCACTCTACCTCATCCCTCAGAAGAATCGCTGTCTGCCTGGGGCCCAACCTAACCTGTATCACCCGAGGGCTCCTGCTGCAAGCCCTACCACCCCAGTCCCCCAGCTTCATCAAGCCCCTTGGTAGCCCTCCTAGGGGAACAGCCTAAAGCCCTTCACAGCAGCCTACTGGAGTTCCTACACCTCCAAACCAGGTCCTCTCTCCAGTTTGATCCCCTACCTGACTCTGTGAGAAGTACAGAATAAACTTTTTATCACCCTCTGGGACCTGAGCGTTTCAGTTTGAGTGGTTGATCGGCACCTGCCCCTCTCATGGAGGCGTGAACCAGGGTGTCTGCATCCTTTGAGCCAAAAAAGAGGCTTTGTCCATGGGTTTGTTAACAGCAACACGACTGATGTTTGGGGCTGGGTAATACCTTGATTGAGAGGAGGGTGGGAGGGCTGCCAGGTACTCTGTTCTGCCTGTGAAAGTGTTAGTCGCTCAGTCTTGTCTGACTCTTTGCAACCCCATGCACTGTAGCCCACCAAGCTCCTCTGTCCATGGGATTTCCCAGGCAAGAATACCAGAGTGGATTGCCATTTCCTTCACTGCCACTCACTAAATGCTGGTAGCACGCCCGCGTCCAAGTCGTGACAGTCAGAAAATGTCTCCAGACTTTGCCATATGTCCCCCCAGGTCGTGACAGTCAAAAAATGTCTCCAGGGATTTCCCTGGTGGTCCAGTGGTTAAGACTACATGCTTCCGATGCAGGGGGTATGGGTTCAATCCCCAGTCAGGGAACTAAGATCCAACATGCATCAAGGCAAAAAAAAAAAAAAAGTCTCCAAACCTTGCCAAATGTCCCCCAGGGGACAAAATAGCTCCCGGATTGAAAACCACTGGGATGGTGGAAGACAGATCAGCCTCGGGGTCCAGAGAGTAGAACCACCCTCTGGGTGCTGCTCTCTGGTTGCTATGAGCCCACGAAACACTCAAGCTGCAGCGCTCCGGAAGGTGGGGCTTATGCAGATAAGCTGTAGGTTTGGGCTGGGAGGCGGGCGGCTTTATGCAGATAAGGGGGGGCGGTGCCTGCATGTTGATTAGCTGGGCCGGCTGCCGACGCGGCTGGGAGACTAGCGGGTTCCGCTGCGTTTTGGGCAGAGGTGGCATCTTTCTTCCGCCCCCTCCTTGTCCCTAAGTTCCTACCCTCCGAGAATTGCCCTCGACCTTCACCCTCGTCCATTTCTCCTTCTCCTCTCCGCGCCAGTGCCCCCGAATCCTAACCGCTCCACTCGTGGCGCCCCCCGCGTTTCTCCTCTCCGCCGCAAACCCCGCGACCTCCAGCAGCCTGCCCGCACGGGCCCGATCCTGCCTGGCGGCTCCCGCCGCAACCTCCTCAGCCTTCCCGCTCTCCCAGGGCTCGCGCCACTACACCCTCGGGTGTCTCCCCTCGAGCTTCCCGGTTCCCTCTTCCTCCCGCCCCCTCGGAGCCCCCTCCCCCGCCTTGGCCGGCCGGCATGCAGGTGTCTATCGCATGTACTGAGCAGAACCTTCGCAGCCGGAGCAGTGAGGACCGTCTGTGTGGACCCCGGCCGGGCCCCGGGGGCGGTAACGGCGGGCTGGTCGGCGGGGGGCATGGGAACCCTCCAGGGGGAGGAGGGTCGGGCCCCAAGGCCCGGGCCGCCGTGGTCCCCCGACCCCCGGGGCCCGCTGGGGCCCTCCGAGAGAGCACCGGCCGAGGCACTGGCATGAAATACAGGTATGGGGGTGGCCTGGCCGCCCGCCACATCTGCTTCCCTTTCCTGACCCTTGAGGCTTCCTAAGATGCTGCCAGGACCCCCCTCAAACTTCACTAAGAAGGTCCCGGCTCATTCCATCTCTTCTTCCCATCGCTGGCACTCCCTTACATGGTCCTTTTTTTTTTTTTTTCTCTCTGTCCATTCCCCTGCCTAGTAGAAAATCAAGTTTACTGAGGTTGACCAGGCTTGTCAGACCCAAGGGATGCTCCTCCTTACCCCCAAGAAGGCCAGGGAAACGCAGATCTCCAGGCTGCACACCACCCCACCCAGCTTGGATGGAGTGCCCTTGGGTCGTGTCCTGGGAAGAGGGGGGAAGGAAACGGCTTCTCACTCTGGCCTGCTCAGGGTGCCTGACCCAGATACCACCCCCACATGCCCCAAGGTCTCCTGTACCCTTTCTTGGTGGGGAGGGAAGTGGGGCCCTCCGAAGGATGCACCACAGCTCTCAAGCTCATGCCGAGGGCCAGGAACCAGGTGGGGAAGGTGGAATGAAATGTAACGGACTTGATCTCTGAGCTCTCAGGACTACCAGTAGGGGAGAAGGGAGGGGCTCCTGCTCAGGAGTGAGCAAAGGTCACTGATCTTAAGTGGCTTTGTCACTTGAGGAATTTGATCCCTTGCATATGGCAGCCCTGATTGGGAAGCTGAGTGGAGTACCTGGATGGGGGGCAGGGAGGAGGGGGCTCTCTGGTTTGAAGACAGACTTCACAAGCCAACAGGAGCAGATCAAGTAGAAAGAAGGGGGAGAACTGGTCTTTCCTCTCAAACTCCCCACCCAGGTGTCCTACCTGCCTTTGTTGGAGGCCAGTCTGCCTAGCCTATTCAAGGACTGAATGCCTGAACTTGACTTGGTTTACCCTCTTCCACCCCAGTGTCTGCCCTTTAGCACAGCACTCTCTTGAGAATCTGTTTTCACAAACTCATCACCATTAGCCAGTCCCATTCCACCCAGCCACCCTCTACCCCAACTCCACACATCCTAGAGATGACTCACATGAACCCAGGACACAGCAGAAGCAGCGTTAAGCAGGCAGCACATCTTCAGTGTGATAGGAGGGAACAGAGGCACAGGACCGTGGCTCCAGAGGAACACTTATTATTTGTTCACTTATTCTACGGCCGTGGCACTGCCCGATTCAGTGGGCCCACTGAGTCTAGTTTCTTTGGACTGAGACACCCTGAGGGCATCTCAGTCTGAAATGAGAGGAGCTGGAGGCTGATAATCTAAGTCCCTAATGGAGGCTCCACCCCTTCCTGCTGCTTCTGTGTCCTGCAGGAACCTAGGAAAGTCTGGTCTTCGGGTATCCTGCCTTGGCCTAGGTGAGTTAGAAAGAAGAGGAATTAAGGGAAGGGGCAGGCATTCTTTCATGGCTGCCCCCCCCCTCGGCCCTGGTCTCATTTGCCTGGCTTCTCTCTTGCAGGTACCTGGGTCACATTTGGTTCTCAGATCTCAGATGAGGTATTGATATAAGTGATGGGACGTAGAAGCAGGGGGATGGGGTATGAGGGAACCTAAAAGGGGGGAAAATGGACTTGGCTAGGGGGTTGGACAACAAGCATGGAGAATGGTGCACTTGAGGCTGGAGAGTGGGGAAAGGGAAGTGAATGTGGTAACCAAGGTTGAGGTGTGATGGGTTAGAGTGCAGTGAGGAAGGTGACCGAGAGGCTGGTGGTTGATCTTCGACTCTTTCTCTTACCATCCTAGACAGCAGAGGATGTGCTGACAGTAGCCTATGAGCACGGTGTAAACCTGTTTGATACCGCCGAAGTGTATGCAGCAGGAAAGTAAGGACTGGGGTGAAAGAGCTAAGTTATACTTGGAAGTCTGAGAGAACATCAGGGCTTTTCCGTTTTCCCCCTAAAGAACTCTGGGAATTAAAGCATCACTAAGTTCCAGCCTTTCAGCCAATGGGCCCCCAAAGCATGTTGGGAACTATAGTCCCAACATCTCTCTCTCTCTAGTTTTGAGGGCAACAGGGCATACTGTGCAGTCAAAATAAAACCAAATATTTCTTGGACATCAGTTATGTGCAACTATGTGAGGATGACAAAGCTAAATTTTCAAACATACCACAACCGCAGCACATATGGCTTCACACTGGGAATAATAAAAACTTTGGATGACCTACCCCTGTCTCTTCTTCTGGCAAACTCTTCTGCTTATCATTAAGACTTGTCCCAGATGTCAGCTTTCCCAAGAACCCTTTGCCCAACTCCCCAAAGTTGGTCACTACCCTCCTCAGCTCCCAAAGCACTTTACACTGCCCTCTGACACACAGTTCATCAATCACTGGTTTACAAGGCCATATTTGCTGCTCAACGGAGAGGGTCGTCCCTCCATAGAACTTGTCTTGTTCTTTCCCATGTCACCTAAGTACCTACACGGGCTTCCATGGTAGCTCAGCTGGTAAAGAATCTAGCTGCAATGCAAGAGACCCCAATTTGATTCCTGGGTCGGGAAGATCCCCTGGAGAAGGGATAGGCTACCCACTCCAGTATTCTTGGGCTTCCCTGGTGGTTCAGTTGGTGAAGGATCCACCTGCAATGAGGGAGAAGACCTGGGTGGGACTTTGCAGAGTCTAAAAGAAGGGAGAAGGCAACACAGATGGTTGGAAACAGATGAGACAGTATCCTCCCCAGCATCACTGTAGTTGGTCCCTCTTCTCTCATCCTTTTCTATCCCTTCAGCACCCAGAACAGAGCTTGGTTCACTGTTGCACAACTGGTATTTGTTCAATGAATGAATGAAAACATACGACTGTAACCCTACTTCCAGGAGCCCCTTTTATTTAGTTTAAAATGGGACTGATGGCCCAATGGGCTTCTCATTTATGTTCCATTTTACAAGGGAGAAATCAGTTGAAGGGAAAGGTGGGAGGAGGGAAAGAAACTGATCCATCTTGGAGGAGTCAGTGCTTCTTGCCTTGTTTTCCTTCCAGGGCTGAAAGAACCCTAGGGAACATCCTCAAGAGCAAAGGTTGGAGGTAAGACATGTTTGGGGGTGTGGGGAGTTTCTGGGGACACGATCATCCCCACATCCTTTTCTGGCTGGGTCTCCCATTTCTCTTTTTCTCTAGGAGATCAAGCTACGTCATCACCACCAAGATTTTTTGGGGAGGACAGTAAGTGGCTGCCTCACTATAGTTAGGGAGATCTGCAGACTGTGTGAAGGTGCATGGGATGGGCTGGGGAACGCAGACCAGGCACCTGCTCCCCCAGGTCTGCCTCCTGCCTTTGAAGACCCCTACCACCTCGGTTCCTCATGACTCCAGGCCAGCCCTGGTCCCTTATCTTTGATGCACCTCATCTTTGACTTATCTTTTCCTACAGGGCAGAAACCGAGCGAGGCTTGAGCCGCAAACACATCATTGAAGGTGAGAGGGACTGGGAACCTGAGCTGGCTGAGGACGGAAGCTAGAGAAGTTGGGAATATTCTCTGAAGCTCCAAGTCTGAAGCTCTGAATAGGGAAGCTGGGATTTAGGTGTCCTTGGCAGAGGGGTAAGGTCTGAATTCTTAGGCAGCTAAAGCTGGAGAGCTTACCTTCCTCTCCCTGTGCTTACCCCAGGCTTGCGAGGATCCCTGGAGCGCCTCCAGTTGGGATATGTGGACATTGTCTTTGCCAATCGTTCAGATCCCAACAGTCCCATGGAGGGTAAAGCAGCACCTCAACCCTGACAGCCCTTCAAAACTGAGCACTTCTTAAACCTTCAGCAGAAGCCAGGCCCTGCTCAGGAGGTCTCCCAAGTTCCACAGTGGAGGCTCAGACCCCAGGACTTGGACAGGGAGGGAAGTGAAGAGCAGATGCCAACCTCTCACAGGGATGGGTGGGGTCTTGATGGGGCAGGTGGAGGTCTGTAGATCCGGAACCCAGGATGCCAGGGGTCTGAGAGTGAAGCTTTCCTTCTCCTATGTGCCTAGAGATTGTGCGAGCCATGACCTACGTCATCAACCAGGGCCTGGCCCTATACTGGGGGACATCCCAATGGGGGGCTGCAGAAATCATGGTGAGTGTGCCACCTACTGCCCCCATCTCACAACTTGTTACCACCTTTCACATGGCCACTCCCAACCCCACTCTGCTGGAGGAGGAGGAGTGGAAGACAATGGAAGTACTCTGACACCCATCTTTCCCCGCCCCAACCCAGGAGGCCTACTCCATGGCCAGACAGTTCAACCTGATCCCTCCAGTGTGTGAACAAGCTGAGCACCATCTGTTTCAGAGAGAGAAGGTGGAGATGCAGCTGCCAGAGCTCTACCACAAGATTGGTTCGCAGTCCCCTCATCCCTGTCTTTCCCTCGGCCTCACCATCACTGAGATCCCCTTCCCACATCCCGTCCTCTCCGTCTTAGGTGTTGGTTCAGTCACCTGGTCCCCTCTGGCCTGTGGCCTCATCACTAGCAAGTATGATGGGCGAGTCCCAGATACCTGCAGGGTCACCATCAAGGTGAGATCTGGGGCTTGGGATGGCAGGAGTGGACTGAGTGAAAAATGGTCTTTTGAGGAATCTCCTTGGCCTCCAGGGCTACCAGTGGCACAAAGACAAAGTGCAAAGTGAGGATGGCAAGAAACAACAAGCCAAAGTCATGGACCTTCTCCCCATCGCTCACCAGCTGGGCTGCACTGTGGCACAGCTTGCTATTGGTGAGACACTGCCAGCCCTGGACCCTGCAGGGTCCTTGTCTCCGCCTAAGAGCTACCAGACCACACACTGGTTTGCTCCTGGGGCGGTCCTTCTTCCTCAGAGACCCCTCTGAAGTCTGGGTGTTCATTGTTTCCCACCAGTTCTCTCTCTTTCTCCTTCTCGGGCCCAGCGTGGTGTCTCCGCAGTGAGGGGGTCAGCTCGGTCTTGCTGGGGGTGTCCAGTGCGGAGCAGCTGGTGGAGCACCTGGGCGCCCTGCAGGTGAGCGAGGGAGTCAGAGCCAGAGCTCATCTCTGTCCCCTTCCCCAGCAGTCAAGACCTTGATGGCCAACCCAGAATGGGCCTAAGGTGAGGCACTTCACTTTGCAAATGAGCGGTCCCAGGGCTAGAAGGTAAAGCAGAAGCACAGCTGTGAGTTCGCCTCGCTGTGAGGCTCCCCGGGTCCTCGAACCTCCTGCCCTCTTTCAAGGACCCTGCATGTACCATTCTCTCCATCACCCCATTCAATTCCAGGTGCTGAATCAGCTGACCCCGCAGACGGTGATGGAGATAGACGGGCTCCTGGGCAACAAGCCGCATCCCAAGAAATAGTCCACCGGGGACGCAGGAACCCGAATCCGGGGACGCAGGAACCCGAATCCGGGGACGCAGGAACCCGAATCCGGGGACGCAGGAACCCCAATCCGGGGACGCAGGAACCCGAATCCGGAGCCGCTGCAACCGCCCAGAAACGCGTCCCCGCCTCTGCCTCCCTCCCGCTCCGGATCCCTCCACGCAGCGGCTGAGAGAGGGCGACCCCGCCCACTAACGAGTTCCAGCTTGAACAAAGCCATATCCTCTCGCAGTGGGGCTTGAGAGGGAAAGTAGTCCGCCGCCCCCTGCTACATCCACCTAGGCCTTCCTGCTAATCCTGGGCATGAGCTACTGGGCCGTCCCCTCTCTGCCACTTGGTCTCGCTCCTCTCTTCCCCTAATCGCCGAGGTCCAGAGAAAAACAAAAAGGCATATACAAGACCCACGCAGAGTACCTCGAAAGTGGCCCTTGAAATGTCATCAAGGAGTTGTGAGTTCTAATAAGAAGTGAGTTGTGATGTCACCTGGAAAAAAGGAAATGGGACTCTTAAAATCGTTACAAAGGAAGCCAGGCTGGTCCTGGCAGGAAGTAAATGATGGCTTTTGGGAAACCGGGGACCCTGCCTCAGCCCGGAGGTGGAGAAAGGCATAAAACTAGAATTCGTATTGATGCTTTGCTCTTGTGGAGAGGAGTAGAATGGGGAGTGCAGTAGCAAAGCACCGGTGAGGGAAATTTGATGGCCAGTGTATAGAGTGTCCTGGCGGAAGTGGCCAGGGAAGACCTTGGAAAGCACACTGGGCCTCACTTCGAAGAAAACAGTGACAGCCTTTAGGTCAAGGCAGGGAAATGGGGCTAACATAAAAGATCTGGGGATAAACCTTTGAGCCTTGAGCAGGACTTCCTACCTGGCAGGGGAGGACTGTGGTCTTCCTCCTGGCAATAATCTTAAAGCAATAATGATGGCCTCTCTTGTGCAAGACTTCCCAGGGAACTGTAAATAAAATCTCAGCTTGATCATTACTTACTGCGCCTGAAGTTGCTGGGGGTTGAGTGTTAGGCTCTCAGTCTTACCTGTTTGACTCCCTAGCCCCCTGCCAGTAGAAAACTCCAGGACTCTTCCTCTCCACTGCTCATGTACCTTAGTGACCCAGGCATCTTGCACCTAGTCACTGATCTCATCAAAGACCAGGTTTTCCTCTTTCAGTCACCACATGCCTTGGAACCCAGAGGTCTGGCTTCATAGCTGTGTTGCTCCTCCCTCTGACACTCTTACTCTTGTTTTGTTTTGAAAAGTTACATTAGCCATGGGTCTTATTTTCCTCTTTCCTGATACCCAGTGCATGCCAAGTTGCTTCAGCCATGGTTGACTCTTTGGAACTCTCTGGATCATAGCCTGCCAGGCTCCTCTGTCCATGGGGTTCTCAAGGCAAAATAATGAAGTGGATTGCCATTTCCTCCTCCAGGGGTTCTTCCTGACCCAGGGATCGAACCTGTGTTTCTAACATCTCCTACACTGGCAGGCAGGTTCTTTACCACTGGTGCCACCTGGGAAGCCTGATACCCACACTATCCAAAAAACTGTCTGGGTGGTTTTCTTGTGGCTGAGTGGGAGGCACTGTTCTCAGATGGAGGACTTGGGGAAGGAGAGGTAAAATGAAAATTGGTCTATGGTTGAAATGATGCAGGGAGAGAGAAGAGAGCTGTTATAAAAAGAAAACAAGTGAAAGATCAGGTGTGAGAGTGGCAGAAAAGCAGAATCAAATGGGATTATGTCAGATACTTACCCTTATTCTTCCCTAAAGAACTCTGATTTCCCTGGGACAGAAGGTGGGTGGAAAGTTACAACCTTTAAGGATCACAAGGCAGGGGAGGATGAGCTCTGCCTTCCTTAAAATATAACCTTACCATCTCCCTTCTTCCCATCCTCACCCTTCCTTGATCCTGAAGCTGGGAGAGCAGAGTAAAACCAATTTCCAAAAGAGAGAAGTCAGCAGCATGCCATTTACTGGATTAGCAACCAACCAGATCAACTAATGAACACTTACATCCACTCCTA
The DNA here is from genome assembly GCF_023091745.1 of Budorcas taxicolor. NCBI lineage: Eukaryota > Metazoa > Chordata > Mammalia > Artiodactyla > Bovidae > Budorcas > Budorcas taxicolor. Next base: position 27,421,108 of record NC_068928.1, on the reverse strand, counting down.
TCATCTCCCACTCATTTGGGAAGACTGTGGAGGAAACAAAGAGGTAAAACGTATGACTAAACTAAGCTTAGTTATTCTGTAACAAACATAGGAGAATTTATAAATTTAAAATGGTACTCTCCTTAAATAGTTACCTTGGAGGGTCATGAACCTCCTTCATTTAATGCCTCCTTCATTGCTCAAAACATTTTTTAAAAGTCCTCTTAAAATTACCTTCAGAGGCAGTTAGAAACCCCTTATAAGAAAACTTCCTTTATTGTCACACCTTGTTAAATATATAGGCCATGCTGCTCCTCTTGTTCCAGTACTCTTGCCTGGAAACTCCCATGGACGGAGGAACCTGGTGGGCTGCAGTCCATGGGGTCGCTAAGAGTCAGACTCGACTGAGCGACTTCACTTTCACTTTTCACTTTCATGCATTGGAGAAGGAAATGGCAACCCACTCCAGTGTTCTTGCCTAGAGAATCCCAGGGACAGCGGAGCCCAGCGGGCTGCTGTCTGTGGGGTCGCACAGAGTTGGACACGACTGAAGTGACTTAGCAGCAGCAGCTCCTCTTGTGGGATTTTAGTTCCCTGAGCGGGGCCCCCCTGGGCAGAGAAAGCGCCTAGTCCTAACCACTGGACCACTGGCAAATTCCCTCACATACCGTATTTATCGTTCACCTCATTCATTAATTGAATGAGAACTTATCTATCGGGTCCTACTATGGTACAGCGCAGGGACACAGTGGTGAACAAAACCTGGCTCAGCAACCTTTGTGGAGTTTACAGATGGGGAAGGCAAAGTAACCCCCAAACACACACACAAACTTAGGTTGTCCGAAGTCCAGAAGAAAGCACTGGTGTTACCAGACTGTACATTGAGTATCTGACATGGTGAGGCTGCAAAGAGAGCTGAAGGATGAGTGGGTGTTGCTAATGTGAAAGCAAGGTTAGGGGAACAGCACACGGGAAAACCTTGTGGGGGAAACAGACAAGTCAGAGGTCTCCAAAGGCTGAATGTCTAAGGAAGAGAGGCAAGCAGAATGTGAGACTTGGTGGTTTCAGAGCATGTTTGGCCTTGTAGGGCACTTCAGCATATTATCTTTATCCTAAGGACAGCAGGGAACCCTCAAAATCCATTATCTTGATACACAACAGATCATCCCCCAAATTTAGTGGCTAAAAGAAACATTTTAAAACTATTTTTACTCCACGATTCTGTGGATTGGCTGGGAGTGTCTTCTGCTGTTTTCACCTGGGCTCGTTCACGTGGCTGCATTCAGCTCACAGAGCAGCTGAACAGGAAAATCCAGTGACCTCACTGGTACACCTGGCCGTTAGTGCTGGCTGTTGACTGGGGCTCCTCCCTTCTCCAGGTGGCTTCATCCACCAGCAAACTTCCTTACATGGTGGTCTCAGGGCAGTGTTTCAAAGGCAGAAGCCATAAGGTCTCTGAAGGAATGAGGCTCCAGAACTCACACATCATCATTCCTGCCACATTTTATTAGTCAAAGCAAGTCATGAGGTGAGCCCAGGTTCAAGGGAGAGGGAACAGATCCCAATTCTTGATGGGAGAAGCAGCAAAGTCATATATCTTGGGAATTTGGGGGTATTAAACCATGACTGCTTTAAAAGTCTGTTGTTTAAAAAATGTTTATATATTTATTTGGCTGCGCCAGGTCTTAGTTGAGGCACGCATGAACTTTAGTTGCACAAAGATCTTTCTTTAGTTATGGCATGTGGGGTCTAATTCCCTGACCAGGGATTGAACCCAGGCCCTCTGCACTGGGAGCTCAGAGTCATAGCCACTGGACCACCTGCTGTAAAAGTTTTTGTTTTTAACAGGAATGGAAGGGAAATGTTGTGGTGGTGGTTTAGTTGCTAAGTCGTGTCTGGCTCTTATGACCCCATGAACTATAGCCTGCCAGGCTCTTCTGTCCATGGGATTCTCCCACGGGAGGCAAGAATAATGGAGGGGGTTGCCATTTCCTTCTCCAGGGATCTTCCCGACCCAGGAATCGAAGCCGGGTCTCCTGCATTGCAGGCAGATTTTAACAGGAATGGAAGGGATAAATGGTAGGACATAATTAGGCTTGAATTTTGGAAAGATTACTGTAAGCAGTGTGGAGAGAAGTCTGCAGAAGGCCAGAATAACTGTGGACAGACTGGTGAAGAGGCTTCTGTTTACAGAAGAGATGATGGCAGCTTGAACCAGGGTGGTATACCGGAGGTAGAGAAAAGCAGATGAATTAGTTTTAGGAGGCAAAATGTACGAGGCCTAGTGATAAGCGAGGTAAAGGAATGTGAACTCAAGGAAGGGATCTAGGTTTGACACCTAGGTTTCTGGTGTTGGGTAAAGAGGTAAGAAAATTGGAAGAGATGCTGCTTTAGATGGGGAGATCATCATTTTGGATTCTTGATAAACAAGAAAGGAAGCTGAGCAGGTGACTGGATAGCCCAGGTCTAGAGTTAAAAGGCTTTGGCTGTCTACCACTTTAGGAGCATTTATATAGTCAACTTTACCTTAAAAGACTTAATCACCAACCGAAGATATTAAAAGATGTGAGATCTCTAAGCACTATTACAAAGAGAAGTTCCCCCCAAATGTGAGATGACAGCATCATTGGAATAGCTTCCTCCAAGTAACCATAAGACAATAAAACTTAGTTCTGAAAAGATATAAAATAATCAAAAATAATGATATATCTTCTCACAAAAGATTACCCTCTAAGGTTTAAAGAATCTAGTTTTTAAAAACCAGCTTTACATTGCCTGTTACCAGTAAATGCCATGAGTGTGGAGAATCCCATCTTGTGTTCACCAAAAGAAATAGGGGTTGAGAATATTGTGCCTGGACTGTCAGTGGTTAAGCCGTGCACTTCCACTGAATGGGGTGAGGATTCGATCCCTGGTTGGGGACTGTAACATCCGGAATGCCCCACGGTTATGCCAAAAAAAAGGAAAAGAAAAGAATATGTTGGGTGCCATGAAGTTAAAGTGAACACAATATAGGAGAGGGCGTAAAATAATAATAGCAGCTAATATGTGTTTACTGTGTGCCAGGCTTCATTCTAATCACCTTACATATGTAAGCTGATTCAATCCTATTATCATCCATATTTTATAGATGAGAAAGCCAAGGCCCAGCGGAGTTAGGTAACTTGCTCAAAGTGTCACAACTGGTAAACTGGGTCTAGGCTCTGTCCTATGAACCTCCACAACAGTGCCTAGACTGTAGGTCCAGGAGAGGCGGGTGAGGAGAGAGCTGGGGGTGGGTGCGGCTCCAAGAGGGAACGTGGGCTGTGAATACTATGTCCTGTTTACCCGTGGCGGAAGTCGGACCCCTGAGTCAGAGCTTAGGCTGGGCTGCTTTGCTGGAGCCATCATGGTGCGTGGGTGTCCAGGCCTGGCTATTCAGGAAGGAGAAGATTCCCAGCATTCCTGGGCCTGGTATCTAGGGCCCTCCTTAGGTTGAGATGTAGGCTGGGAACAACAGTTTGAGGAGAATAAAATTTGGGAAGCCAGCCTTACAGGAACAGAGGGAGGTTGAATATGATAAGGGCAATGGAGCGCAGCGTCTGCTAAAACGCCCGGGGGCCTTCTAAAGATTGGGCAGAACGGGCAGTGTCACTGGCTTAAGAAGTATGTTGTGAAAGAACCTGAGAAACCCATGTCAGTGATTGAGGGCTCAGGCTCAGTAACTAGGGGTTTGCACACAGTATAGTTAAGGAGCGCTGGCGCTGCGTGGGGGCATTAAGGAAGGCGAGCCTGGAGTTGGAGGTGCCGCACCTCTCCGTCCCCAGTCCAAGCACCACCTGGGCGGCCTCCCCGCCCCCCGCCTCAGCTTCGCCGAGGCAGGCATACCAGACCTCGCACCTCCACCACCCCCACTCGTGCCACCGCGGGGAGGAGCCTGAGTGCGACTTGACGTCGCGAAGGGGCGGGGTCTCGTTATTTAAAAGAGGCGAGAGGCGGCGGGGCGGGCCCCAGCACGGGCCCGCTAGGTCGGTCCACGGAGCCCTGGTCTCGTGAGTGACGCCCTCGAGTCCGCGGCGGGCAAGATGCAGCTCCTGGTGAGGATACCGTCTCTTCCAGAGCGCGGAGAGCTGGACTGTAACATCTGCTACCGGCCTTTCAACCTCGGGGACCGCGCGCCCCGCCGCCTGCCCGGGACGGCGCGCACCCGCTGCGGCCACACGCTCTGCACCGCGTGCCTGCGCGAGCTGGCGGCGCGCGGCGACGGTGGCGGGGCGGCGGCGCGCGTGGTGCGCCTGCGCCGCCTCGTCACGTGCCCCTTCTGTCGCGCGCCCACCCCGCTGCCGCGCGGCGGGGTCGCGGAGATCTCTGTCGACCCGGACTTATGGTCGCGTTTGGAGGCAAAAGTCAGGCGCCAATCCTATGAGGCGGGTGGCGACGCGAACCGAGAGGCCGATGACGAGGAAAAGGAGAGCGAGAAAGGGGCGGGGCCTAGGAGCGCAGGGTGGCGCGCGCTCCGGCGGCTCTGGGCCCGGGTGCTGGTTCCCGCGCGCGGGTGGCGGCGCCCGCTGCCTAGCAACGGTGAGGGGCCACCCGAGAGGCCGTGGAGGGAGAGCACCAGGGAACGCCGGGTTCGGCTGCGTCTTTCCACTGACCTTAACCCTCCTCCTTTCCCCCAGTGCTGTACTGTCCAGAGGTCAAGGACTTGGCCCACATGACCCGCTGCACGCAGTAACCGGGGAACTCTGAAGCTATGGCAGAAGAAAGGTGGGAGCTGTGTTCTCGGGGGCGCGCTATAGTACAGTGGTCTGATGCCAAGACTACCACCCGTCACATCCTGGATTGGCATGGATGAGGGAGGTGAGCCAAGGGCAGGAGGGAACACCCTGGGAGGTGTTAATACTGCGCTGCAGAGGCTTCCAGGCGAATCGCCCCCGTCTACTGACTGTGCCAGCCTTGCGTATTCAGGATGGAGTGGCTTAGGGATGATGGAAACAGTCTTCGTTCTCGGGGGAAGAAGACAGACTGTTTCCCTAGCTGTGACTTTGGCTTTTCTCCAGGGCAGCTCTGGTGTGTGGGAGCAACAGGTCCCATTTTAGCAATTCTGTGTCAATGATTTTAAAGATGGAACAGGAGAGAAGAGGCCGATTTTCATGTCGTGTTAATCTCACTTCTCTAGCACTTGAGAAGTGAGAAAAATACACTGTACCCACCCTACCCTCCTCCACTGGTATGCCTACTGTTTCCCCATCCCCAGTACTGTTTCTAAAATTATCAAGATGCATCCCTACCTATGAGGTTAGGAGCCTTGCTTCATTTCAGAATCTCCCTTTAACCAGTTAGGTCAGGCATGAGAAGGTCCAAAGGGCATTTATCTGAGTCAGCTCATAAGTGCTTATCAAGGAGAGGCGTGAGTGCCATCTGGCAAAGGCAGTGAATAGTAAACCTTTGATACTATCTGTGTTATCTTTACAGTCCCAAGGAAAGAGTCACTACTGAAAAAAGATGCTCATAATACAGTTTTAAACTTGTGTCCCATAATTGGACTTAACCAAATTTTAGGGTGTGAGTTTTAGTTAAAAATCCTGTTAATCTCTCATGATAGTATAGTTAGAGTCAAGGACCAACAGCATCAGCATCACTGGGAGCTTGTTGGAAGTACCGAATCTCAGGATTTCAGTTTAGACTGACTGACTCGGACTCTGCATTTTACCAGGAATCCCAGGTGATCCATTTAAATAAAAATTTAAGCAGCATTGGTCCAGGTTCTAGACTATCTAGGATATCACCATCTGTGGTTGGAATATTTAAAACCCAACTGATATAAATGATATAGTTTTATTCAAGGTTCCTAAAGTGACACTCTTATTAACTGAAGAAATTTAAACTTTGTGTGCATAGTTTACTGTGTTGAATTTTCCTCAGTTTTAAAAATGTGAACTTACTAATAAACCTCAATTATTCTAATCCTGTTTTTGCCTTTTTCCTGTCCTTAAGTCTGCTGTCTCAGTTTAAATTTTCCCTCTTTGGGGAGCCCTTTCTCAGCCTTCAGCCTGCTGTTTTCTGATTGCTTGTTAGAATTACAGTTTTTAATATAATAGCCTCAAAAATTTAAGTGTCTGGTCTCAGCTTCTAAGAAGCTCTGGTAGTGAACAATACATGTCAAGGTGCAGTGTCTAGCAGTTCACATCTTTGGCAAGCTATGCAGGTCTGACCACACACACACCCCCCTCACCCAATTCCTTTAAAATAAATGTGTGCTTCTGCAAACTGGGAACTGAACCTGTGAAGCTGCAGTGACCTCTACTGACTCTCGGCAGAACTAAACAACCTGAAGGTGGAAAGGATGCTCCAGAGGATGACTGAAGGCAGCCGTGGACCTTGTCAGGCACTCCTCCCATTCCTCTTCTGTCCAGTGAACCCTGCCTCGCTGGTCCCACCCTGGGGCCTGTGAACTATCCTGCTGTCAACCTCCACACTGAGCTCATCACCTCAGGGTTAGGGTTGGAAAAGGGTCCTTGGAATTTTAGTTGATGATCCAAGAAATAAAAACAAGAAAAGGGAAAGTCAACAAGATTTTTAAAGAGAGAAATGAATAGAAAATGGCAGAAATCAACACCCTTTCTTTTCCTATCCCTCCCCCTCTCCACAACCAAAGAACTCCCCCACTCAAAAATAACAGAGCACACAGAAAGGAAAGTATAATTTATATGTACAACCAATAAACCTGATACAGAAGAGGGGACTGGGACAGGCCCGGAGTGGGTGTGAAGAGACTGGGAGAGGGGCAGCCAGAAAGTGAAGGGGAGCAAAGAGGAAGTGGGGGGTTCGCCATGCAAACTGCCACTCTCCCCAGCCCCTCCTGGGGAGGAGGGTGTGCCCATGTCTCCCCAGCCTGCCCTCTGCTATTCTGCTCTGGTCTTGAAGGCAAGGTAGTTTCCTGACTAAGCCCCCTGCCTGACCCACTCTAGTCCACATCCAGGTCTTCAGGAGGGAAGGTAGAAATCCTCCAAGAACCTGAGCCCCAAAACTGGGGGCTCCCCCCATGTCTGGCCCATTGTGTTCTCTGCCACCCTTTCTAGGTTACTTGGGTCCCTAGAACAGATTGGGGAGCTCCTCTTTGGCTTAAGGGAGTATCACCCAAATGTTACTCTTTGCAGAGGTGGTCACTGGTCCCTAGGGAGGGGGGAAGATTGCCAACACAAGATGCCGGTACGCAGGAGGTAACTGAGCCAGTGAACAGCGCCTTTATTCTGAGGCTGAACAGCAATGGACTCCCTCCCTGGTAACTGCTCCACCCTCCATCTGCAGGGAGGGAGGGGAAGGAAACATGGAGCCGCCCCTCCTCTTCTCTTCCACCTTCCCAGGGCTCATTGTCACCCCCCTCTAAAGTCACCTGCCTCTCTTCAAAGCTCTTCCCCACCAAAGTTCCTACAGGCTAGGCAAAGCTAACCCCCCACTTCTGCAAGAGATGGAGTTGATGTTGCAGGAGTAAAACCCGGGGAGGCTCCACCTCTCTCCTCCCCACAACCATTTTATTGGGAAGCTGTGTATGTTTGGCAGTGGGGGATAAAGGTACTCGGAAGACCCTGCTCACCACCTTCCACCCAGACCCCTTCTCACCAGCAGTCTTCAAAGTGTGGTGGGAAAGGTGCATGGGGTGGAGAATAACAAGGGCCCTTCTTGAAGAGAACTGTAGAGAGGGGCAGAGGGGCTCCTAGCCCAGTGGTGGCCCAAGGGGTGGGGAAGGTGGAGGATTGGCAGCAGGCCCCGGAGCCTGAGCTGGGGGTCGACCTCGAGGCCGGGACCTGGGTGAAGGGCAGGCCTGGGATCCGGTCAGTCGTCTATACAGATCACCTCCCCGGTTCGGGGCTCCTTCCGATCCAGCCCGTCTGCCACCAGTGCCCCCACCATTTCCTTCTCCTTCTTCACCAGCACTGGAGGGCCGTTGGTGGCGGCTGTTTGGGGAGGGGGTAAGGAAGGGTCAATCCCTACTTCTCTACCCGTCGTCCACTGCTTCCTGACCACAGTTATGTTCTTCAAGGTCACCTCGCGCCAGGTCCAATTTTCTAGGGTGTGCAGGGAAGAGCAGGGTGGACCCCTCTCCTGAGACGTCCCACTGTGTGTGTGATGGGACTCGCGCTCCAGCTTTCACTATAACCCCCTTCTGATTTCACACTCTTTCTCTGAAGTAACCCAGGAGGAGGCAGCTCAAGTACTAGTCCACAGAACCAGTAAAGCCCTGGATGAGGTTTCTGATGATGGGGATGGAAGAGAAGTTAGGGATGGGAAAAATAAAGTCTAGAAGCACTCCATTCCATGAAACCCTGGGCACATCCAAGGAAGTGAGATGGGCTGGACAAGTAAAGGGCAGCTGAGCAGGGGTGAAGCTTGGGAAAGGAAGAGGGCAACGAGGAGGAGGCAGGAAGTCAGCAGCTGACCTGTGATGAAGGACCCTGCTGGCATCTGGCTGTAATTGGCGCCTGCGGCGGCCAGGGCCCCGACGGGTGCGGCGCTGAAGGCCGCCCCGTACCCCGGAGGTGTAGCGTATGGACCCGGGGGGAAGGCCTGGAAGAGAGAGCGAGCCCAAGTTAGAGGGGCCACAGCCTGAGAGGGAGAAGTTGTAGGGGAGAAATCCAGAGCTACTGGGGGGTATGGCAGAGGCAGGGGGACTCCACACTGAGGAGTGTCTGCGGGCGTTTTCCACACTGTATAGGATTCTGAAGGAAGTGTCTGTCTGTGTGCAGGAGTACCAACAGGGAAAGTGGAGTCGGGGGAAGGGTTACCGGTGTGGGGTGAGGCTCCGTGCCCTTGCTGGCCAGCCGGCTGAGGATGCTGCGCTCGGACATCTGAAGGCGGGCTGCGATGGGGGGTATTCGGGACAGCGTGGCTGGCAGGCGGGTCACATCCGCCTTCATGTCGCTCAGCAACTCCTCCAGCTGGTTCAGAACTGGGGCCCGGGCCACGGAGAAAGAAGGGCGAGAGAAAGACAGGGAAAGAGAGAGATGGAGCCAGGAAAAGAGATGTGGAATCAGGCGGACAGATATAGCCAGAGAAAGAGAGAGAGAGGACACAGATGCCGAAGAATCAGAGACCAAGAAAATGACAGAAGTAGACAGAAAAAGAGAGCAGCTCGGGGAAAAAGAAGTGTCAGGTAAAGAAGCAGAGAGACCAGATCACCACAAAGGACAGATGGAGAGAGAGAAGGAAGGAAAAGGGAATATGGAGAAAAGGGAGACAGGGAGGACATTGGAAAACACGGGGCGGGGAGTTGTCAGAACATCCCATATTGGAAGAGGGAAGTTTGGGGGTTGGGGATGATGGGGAGGAAATAGTCAGGAGGCATGGGAGGTGGTAAATGGTGTCAAAGACTTAAGGAATCAAGGTTTTAATATGTCGGGCGGGGGTGGGGGGAAGTTAGAGGGTCAGCATTACAAGTTCAACGAATTAGAACAGGAGTCTAAGGGACCAGGAGTCAGTCAGGATTAGATGGTTAGAGGGCTTTGGAACTTAATCTACTATTATCAAGGCATGAGGGTTTGGGAGGAAGGGTTGAAGATCAAAGGGAAATTTCATGGGGTAGGGTCAGAGGGTGGGATGGTAGTGGTTTCTGCCTCACGGGGTGAACGAGATGTGAGGAATGGGATTTGTGGGACCCGGGGTAAGAACTTTTGTGGACTATATACAAGCCAAGGCCCCAGACAGGGTGCTATGAGCAGTATGGCAGGTGTGTGGGTCAGTGAAGAAGTTCCGGCCCATGGAGGGAATGTGGCACAGTCTCATGGAGATGGGGGAGGTCAAGGGGTTGGGGGATCCCACTCTTGGGCACTGATGTGAACGCTATTAGGCATGGATAAGGGCTGGCCGCACAATGTCTAGAGGCTAAAAACCGAGGGGGTACCAGGTGGGTCGGGGTGGGGTTAGAGGTCAGAGGGGGGGTGGTTCAGAGGGTAAAGGGGTCGGAGGGGTGGGGAGATATTGAGGGGTGCGGGGTGAAGACTTACGCAGCGCTGTGGGCCCTCCCCCGCGCGGGGCCGCCGCGGCCCTTACCCTTGTGCAGGACGGCGTTGGCCGGCTTGTTCCCCGCCAGCGACTCCTTGGAGAGGTGCTGGTGGCTCTCGGCCAGGCACTCGGCCTCGGCGAAGCGGGCGTGGAGGGCCATGGCGGGGTGCGCCGGCTCCTGTGATAGGTTCAGGTAGGCCGCCCGCCGCAGCTGCTCCTCAATCACCAGCGCCTGCTCCAGGAGCTGAGGCCCAAGCACGGGCTGAGTACTGGTGGTGGAGACCCACACTGCCCCCCCTCCTGCCCCCTCGCTGGTCCAGAGCAACCCCAGCTCCACCCTGATCCAGACCATGGGCCCAAACACAAGGCGACACTCGGGTGTCTTGGCCTCAAGCATTGTCTCGGCTCTCAAAGGGTCAACCTTGCCTACATTCCAACCAGATCTGGTCCTACCTCTGACTCAAACCCCTCTTCAACACTGTTCCTTTCCTCCCTCATCCTCACCTTGAATCTCCGGGCCAGGAATTTATTTTTCATCTCCAGAAAGTTCCCCTTATTGGCTTCAGTTTTAAATGGCTCATTGATAATGGCAAACTGAGCATCATTCTGGATGTCCTGCCACCGTGCATATCCATGGCTGCCGACGAAGGAAGGGGACCATCAAGGAACTTAACAGGGCTGGTGGGGCTATGCACACACCTTCCGTTTGGCCTGACTGCCCCGAAGTGTGGCATGAGGGCCCCCTCCCCAGAGATGGACTCCTCTTCTCTGTGGTTCTTCTCGCTCCAGGGAGAAAACATCTCTTTCCTCGTATCTGTATCAAAGGATACAGGACAATCCCAGCCAGGAGCCAATAGTCGTGTCTTCGGTGCCAGATCTCGTTGAGTTTCCCAGAGGAAATAGCCGCCCGCTCCTCATTCTGCCACAGTGTGTGAAGCTCTGCAGAGAGGAAAGAAGACAGACATGGCATCAGGGGTTTGAGAACCATGCCCAGCCCCACAGACAGGTACAGAGGAGGGACAGGTGACAGGTGAACAGGTGACAGGACCACTGGCTCTTCAAGAGGAAGGTTAAGAGAGGGGTTAGGAACAAAATTAATTACAAACAAGGTTCAAGTCAGGATTGGGAGACAATAAGAGCCCCTCACCTGTGAAGCCACCATCTGCAATGTTGAACATGAACCGCGGTTTCTCTGCCTTCTCCTCACGTCGCCCATTGGACCGTGGCTCATCTCGAGGAGGCCCAGACCGAAGCTCCCGGTCCCCTTTCACATCTTCTGCTGCGGCAGACGGGGCAGAGCTCACATCTCGGGGGACAGTCTCCACCCGGGTCCCAGGACTCCTCTCTGTACTGTACGGGCCCTTGAAGAGCTACCCACCCAGGCGTTTGGTTCCCCAGATTCCACCTCCCCTGATCCCTCAAGGACCCAGGGGTCCCATTCTTCCACCCATTACCTCTCTTGCCCAAATCCCCTGTCTCCCCCTCCGGCCTCTCCCTGTGTTCCTGTCCATCCATCGGCTTCTCCTCCCCCCTCTCTCCTGGCGTCGACTCTGTGGCTGTGGGAGGGGGCAGGGGACAGGAAGGGAGGATGTCACCCTCATCCCCTGACCCCAAAAGAGGGAGCCCCCAAATTCTAAGCCTCAATCACACTTAAGGCCATGCACCCACCTGACTTCTCTCTGTCCCCCCGGTACCCAGGTTCAGGCTCCATCTCTCCAGGTACCCCTGGCACCTCATCCTCCAGAGGCATCTTCCTTGGCTCTAGCCGCTCTCCCAGGGATGGGGCTGGGCTGGGGGTATCAGCCTGGAAGAAGACAGCGGAGTCAGGATGACCTGGAGGGCTCTAGGCTCCCACCTCCAAGGCACTGCCACTGCCTCCAAAGCAGCCAGGCAGCCACACACCTCTGTCTCCATCTTCTCCCCAATCCTGCTATTCTTTTCTGGCTTCTCCTCCTGGTTTTCTGCTTCATCCTTCTCCAGAGGTGTCCTTATGCCATCTCCTTTCTCACTGGGAGCTGGAGTAGCTGCAGGGGTAAGGCAGAGTGAAGAAGGCAGGAACTCCCCACCCCAGTTCCACGCCCTCTGCATCTGATGGAAACTGGCCCCGTCGCTCTCTCCTGTCATCCTGAGCTGATTACCAGGTTTCGAGGTGCAAGGGCTGTTTGCAGCCGAGGCCTCAGGAGTGGTGGGAGATGTTTTGGTAGGAGAGGAGGCTCTGGAGGAGCGCTTGGAGTCAGCACTGGGGTCAGGCATCAGCTCTGGCATAGACCAGCGCCCATTGATGTGCTCGAACTCCTGTACCTGCAGGGTGCAGGGGGTTGCAGGACAGGGATCAGTTCCAGTCTGGCTCCCGGAGCTAGGGATAGAAGGCTGAGGACGCATGGGGCCTAGGCAGCCGACCTGACTCTTTGGGTGAGGGGAAGACCAATACCTTTTTCTTGACGAGAGACATGACTCCAATGCGGGTCAACACTTGCTGGCGACTCAGCCCCTCCCGAGGGACTCCGTCAGCAAAGGTTTCAGAGCCGTCCGCCCCGGGCTCACAGAGATGGCGCATGAACAAAGACACATAGGCCCTAAGGAGCATGCGGGGGAGGTGGGTCAGGAGAACCTTAGAAGGGGAAAGGACAGTGAAGGGGGTACAGGGATGACTGAACCCTGAACCTGAGCTCCCCAGTACCTCCAGGGCTCGTCCCTGGGTCTTTCAATTTCACCATCATGAGCTCCCCCAAATCCTAACTCCCCCGCCTGCCCCCCACCACATTTCCACAGCCCCCGGCCCTGGTCCTTCACTCTTAGGCCCCATCAGTCTGCTTTTCATCCTTCCCACCAGCTCCCCTGCTGGGTTATCGTGGCCAAAGCATGTGAGGCAAGGACAGTCCAGGCGAGGCTCCTGTCTCACCTGCCTCTCCCACAGCAGGGAGTGCCTGGCCTCTCTGCTCTAGGCTCAGCTGAGGGGAGGTGGCAGAGGCTGAGCCCACCCCCTAGGAAACCGAGCCAGGAAACATCTGGCAGGGAGCATGGTGATCAGGTGAGTAAGGTCACATCATATGGTGGCCGAAAGGAAGAATATAACACCCAAAGCTCCTGCCCTTCCCCCCAGCTCAGCCCCAGGTCACCCACACTCACTTGAACTCTTTCTCAGTCTTGCCTCTGAGGTCCCGCACCAGCCACTGGGTGGTGAAGGCGTCCTGCGGGGGCATGCCCCAGCGCATCACCGCATTGAGGAAGGCCTTCCGCTGACGGGTGTTGAATCCCAGTACCTGAGGATGGGGGCAAGGAGGGAGTGGATGATGAATGTCCAGGGCCTCATTTCTTGGTCTGTTCTGCCCTCAGTAACTCAGCCTCAACTCCCCTCATTCTCTCCGCTGGGGCCTAGGCCAGCTCTCACCTCGATGTTGCCCCCAACTCGAGCCAGCAGTGGAGGCAGTGGCTTATCCTTTTCATTCCGAAGCTGCCTCTTTGACTGTCGACGCCCTGGTGGGGAGATGGTGACCCTCGTTAGTAGACCACCATGTCCTCCACCCCTCAGTCTTTCCTAGCTCTCCACGTCCATAGGACATGCAACACAAGGAATGCCTGTCGTGTCTGAGGCACTTCTAATTTTCTTCCCAGAACTACCAACCCCATAGGTCCAAAAGAATCAAGTCATTCTAAACAATCAGTAGCAACTATCTGATGCAAGCCAAGATTACTGCTGGGAGTATAAAATGATGTAACCTTTCTTGATCTCTCATCTAGGTGTCAAAGCCTACAAGGTAATATATTTCAAATTTTAGCAGTAACGAAATTATAGATATTTTCTCCTCTCTGCTTATCTGAAATCTTTACTTTTCCTACAAGTGAGCACTCTGTATAAAAACAGTAGGCTTCAGAGACAATGGGAAGTGAAATGGGAAGAGGTGTGAGAAAAAGGAAAACAGATGCCACCTTCAGGACGCTCATCAAAGTCTTCATCCTCCTCTTCTGATCCCACTGAGTATTCTGACTGATTATCTGTGGGGAGAAAGGCTCAGCGGTCAGTGATGGCTCCCTGGATAAGCCCACATGGGGCCCTTTCTGCTTGGACACCTCCCCTCAGAGACTTTTGCACCTTCACTCCAGCCTCGGCCCTCCTAGAGATGCTGGAGGGCTGCCCACAATCTGGGCCACATAGCAGGTCCACTCACCCCCACTGCCTGACACCTGCATAACCCACTCTAAACAAAGGCCCTTGGGTGTCCATCAATGCCCTCTGCGACTGCAAGAGCGTTCAGGTCACCTCAAATCCACCTGGCCTCCGGGGAGCCCCTGGTCACCCCTCCTAGGGTCCTAATCTCTTTCCCCTGAGAAGGGAAGGCCCTGACTGCTCAGCCACTCATTTCCTCTCAATGCCCCCAGCCTCCAAGCCCCTTCTCAGCACGCTCCCCTTCTCCCCTGTCGGGCGCAGTCCTCACCTTGGTCCTCCTGAGCAGCGTCATTGTAGTTGACCTGCTTGCGGACCCGCTTGCCCTTGCCGAGGTTCCGCGCCAGGTCTTCCTGCTGTTGCTCATAGTGGTGCCGCAGCAGCTTCTCCCAGTAGTCGGGGTCGACGTTCTCTTCCTGCTTGATGATCTCTCGTTCAATTTCCTCAATCTGAAGGGCAGCAGGACCCACACTGAAGACCTTGCCCCTTTACCCAGCCCCACCACCACCACAAACCCCTGCTTTCCTTCTGCAGCCCAGCCCCAGACCTCGTCACTCTAGACACATAAATCCTCCAGACGCGGCACGCTATCCTCACCTCTTACCTACAACTTGCTTCTCCTCCCGTTACTTCTCTTTTCTAAGCCTCTCCTCCAGTTTTCTATGCCTTCCTCCTACTCTACTCAGAAGGCAGCCTTCCAAATTGATCACTACATTCTGTGCCTATGTTTTCTCCAGTGTCCAGTCTCATCCTTCAGACCAAGTTGTCTGAGGTCCCACAACTGGCTGCTCTTTGCTAGACACTGGAGTGAGAGATCAGATAAAAAAAACAAGAGCAAAGGGGGATCCTCCTACTTGGACACTGGCTACCACCCTTCAGAGATGGACCTGGGTGGCCAGTGTCTGGCCCCAAGCCACTCACCTTGTCTTCTTCCCGCACCACATACTGGGCCACCTTGAAGGAGCTGAGATACTCGTTCATGTTCTGTACGTCAGTGTCCTCAGTTGCATCCTGGTTCCGGTCCAAGAGCCGAGCAATGGCCTCATTGTCATAGTGAATCACACTGCTGTCCTCCTCCTTGTTCTCACCTGGTGGAGTCAGGGAACGAGAGTGGACTCTGAGCTCCAGACAGAACCTCAGGAGGAACTTTACAAAGCTCAGGGAAAGCCATTCCCTCTGCCTCCTTCCCATGGAGCTCTGGAGGAGGACCCTTCCCTGGGCGTCTACAGAGATGTGTGTTATGTCAACCTTGCAGGTAAGGAAAGGAGCCAGCCATCCTCCAAGGATGCAGAGGAGAGGTTTTGTTTGGGAGGTTTCAGCAGTGCTCACAGATAGCAGAGACCTGCTTTCAGGGAGCTGCAGAAAAGGCTCTCACCCTCATTTTCATCCTTAAATAGCTCCTCAGTACCAAATTTGAGGATGTCGTCCAGCTCCTGCTTGGACATGGAGCCCGCCTTGGAGCCCAGCCCGGGCCGCACCACCAGATGTGTCAGCATCATCTTTCTCTTGGCCACCTGTGTGATTCGCTCTTCCACAGAGGCACGAGTCACAAACCGGTAAATCATCACTTTGTTGGCCTGGCCGATCCGATGAGCGCGGCTGAAGGCCTACAGGGGCCGAAAAGTAGGGATGGGCCAGAGGAGGGGTTGGGGAGAGCCCCACTACATGCTCTGGAAAAGAGGCTGACAAGAAAGGGCCTTCTCCCCACCTCAAGAGGTTTATTTCTGACCCCAGCACAGACACCCATGTCTCCTTGCTCCAAGGGGCTCCAGAAGGGGAGTTCTCACCTGGATATCATTATGGGGGTTCCAGTCTGAATCGAAGATGATGACAGTGTCAGCAGTGGCCAGATTGATGCCCAGGCCCCCGGCCCGGGTGGACAGGAGGAAACAGAATTGTTGGGCCCCAGGAGCTGGGAGGCAAGAATTAGATCAGGCCTTTCTTGTATCCAGCAGTTCTGGCTACCTGCTCCCAGATATTCCCTGACTACAAACAACAATGCCTTCAACTCACAAGCCCAGATGAGGGCTTCCCTGGTGGCTCAGTGGTAAAAAAATCTGCCTGCCAATGCTAGAGACACAGGTTCAATCCTTGGTCTGGGAAGATCCCCCAACTACTGAGCCTATGCTCTAGAGCCCTAGAGTCGCAACTACTGAGCCCCCATGCTGCAGCTACTGAAGCCTGAGTGCCTAGAGCCTGTGCTCCACAACAAAAGAAGCCACCGCAATGGGAAGCCTGAGCACTGCAACCAGAGTAGCCCCCACTCGCCACAGCTAGAGAAAAAGTCAGCAGAGCAATGAAGACTCAGCACAGCCATAGAATAAATACTTTTAAAAAAGAAAAAGCCCAGGTAACTGACATCCTCCAGGGACCCAGGCACAGGTCTCTCAGGCTGTGTACACCAAGCAGGACCAAGGCCCCCTCACCATTGAAGCGGTCAATGGCCTCCTGCCTCAGGGCACCAGTGATGCCGCCATCGATGCGCTCATACTTGTAGCCTTCATAGTCTAAGAAGTCCTCCAGTAAGTCTAACATTTTGGTCATCTAGAGAAAGAGAAGAGGCAGGAGTCTAGAACAATGAGGCGGTGGGGTGCACTCTGTTTGTCCTGTGTCTTTACTCTCCCTCAACCCCAGTCCTTACACCTGTACCCCTGCCCTGTCATATGTACCCCTAGCTCCTCCTGGAATAGCCTGTCATTTTCTCTAGATTTCAGACCATTTCTCCTACAGCAGAGGTTCTCCTCTGACACCCATGTCAAGGTTGCAGAAGAAATCTATGAACCCCCTGAAAATCTATACAAGATTGTCTCAACATGTGCACAGTTTTCTGGAGAGCAGACCCACAGCTTTCATCAGATTTCCAAAAGGTCTGCACTCTCTTCCTTCCCTAGGAAGATTAAGAAATAGTCCCAGCCCCAGAAACTCCTATAGGAGGCAAATGGCTCACCCTTCCCCTTCTCCTCATTTGGCTTTAAAGAAACGACTACAGCTTCCAATGGCATGAATTAAGAACACGGATCAGAGGCCAAGACAAACAGAGCTGTTCCAGAAACCCTTAAGGGTGTGACTGCCTAACCTCTCATCCTGGGGCAACCACAGGAATGAGGGAAGGGAGTATCTGATGGTGAGGAGGAACTACCAGCATGGGTCACCTGCGAGAAGATAAGCACTCTGTGTCCTTGCTCCTTCAGCTTTCGCAGCATCTTCTGCAGCAGCATGAGCTTCCCAGACGCCTTAATAAGTGCCCCACCCTCATAAGCCCCACTGGGAAGTTTGGGGGACTCCTGAAAAAAAGGCAGGGAAAAAGGAGGAGGAGAGGATCAGGAAACACACCCCCATATTCTGATGACATCTAGAAAGCTGGAAGCCCAAATCCAGGCTCCACACCTTTGCAATTACTACTCCTCTCAGAAACCTAGTCCCTGGCCTCCCAGCTTAGCTCCAGCCCTGCACTCTTGGCTGCTCCTGTTTCCAGACAACCAGGCATTTCACCGTCCCAGCTCCCGTATCTACCATAGCAGCCACAGGAAAGAGGTACGGATGGTTGCAGCACTTCTTAAGATCCATCATGATGTTCAGCAGCGACACCTGGTTCCCACCACCTCGTGAATTCAAGGCCTCAAAATTTCGGGTCAGGATGTATTTGTAGTATTTCCTAAAGCCCAAGGTAGGTGCACAGAAGAGACACAATAATGGAAGCAATTGTGAGGTTACATTTGGTCACCGACCCTTGCAAAGTTGTTACCACATCTTCAACCCTGGTTCAGGGAACCCGCTTGGCATCTCACTTCTGCATGGGGCTCAGCTCCACGCGAACGATGAGCTCTGTTTTGGCTGGCATGTTCTTAAAGACATCTGCCTTGAGCCTCCGCAGCATGTGTGGCCCCAGCAAGTCATGAAGTTTCTTAATTTGGTCTTCTTTGGATATGTCAGCAAACTCCTCCAGGAAGCCCTCCAGGTTGCTAGTAGCCAGAAGGAAATTAAACCACAAATGGGCATTAGGTTCTTTGCCCCTGACCTCAGGCTCTAGTCTTCACTTAAGATGACTCCTCACCCTCTCATTTTCTCAGCTCCTCCACCTCTCCTCTCTGCAGACCACCCTCCTGAGCCGCCACTTACTTAAACCTCTCTGGGGTGAGGAAGTTCAGTAGGTGGAAGAGCTCCTCCAGATTATTCTGCAATGGAGTCCCTGTCAGCAGCAACTTATGATCTATCTTGTAGCCATTGAGGACCCTGAAAAACTAGAAAATGGGGCAAGGAAAAGCAGGAGAAAGGGTCCATCAGTGGCAAGCAGCTGGCCCTTGGCTCTTCCTGCCTCCAGCTCCTACTTCCTTCAGGATCAGAGGCCCTCAGACCCCTAATCCTGTCCTGCTTCCAAGCTGGACTTCTCCCTGCACTGCCTCCTGGGCTGCTCAAAGTCCCCCAAGCTTTGTGTTTTAGGATGGGGGCAAGTAGGAGTCCAGAGCCTCAAGTTTCTGAGACCTGGGTACCTCACTCACCTTGGACTGGTTGTTCTTGAGCCGATGGGCCTCATCCACCACGAGACAGGCCCAGCGGATGGAGCCGAGAGCTGCCTGATCAATGGTGATCAGCTCATATGATGTCAGGAGAACATGGAACTTCACCTGTGCCTCCCTCTGTTGACACAACCATGGTCCCTGTGGCTGCCAGCCTGCACCCGAGCATCTAGATCCCCACCCCTGTTCTCTACCCAGACACCCTGTCCTGAGACTCCCAAAGGCAGTTGGTAGTCCAGGCCTCCAACCTTGACTCCATTCAGGGACTACAGGATGTGGCCCTCAAGCTTCCCCCACCTGTCCAGTTTGAAGAGATCCATGAGTGCCCCAGGGAATAACCTGCTACATCTCCAGGACTGGAGAGCAGAGGCATGAGGGAAGGTGGGGGAAGGAGGGAGAAAGCTGAATGGGGAATATAAGAAAGTTCTGGTTGGGGCAATGAAATGACAGATCTGAGGACTTCAGAGGACATGAGGTGGGGAGTCTGACCTTCATCTTAAAAGCTTTCTTGCCACCTTTGATGGCGTTGTCTTCAAAGGAAAACTCATTCTCACGAATGATGGCTCGGCTGTCCTTGTCACCCGTGTATGTTACTACATAGAACTTGGGTGCCCACATCTGGAACTCCCGCTCCCAGTTGATGATGGTGGACAGCGGGGCACTCACCAGGAAGGGACCCTTTGTGTGGCCCTGGGAGTGGAAGGTGGGGAGAGGGAGCCCCATTAGTTGAGGCTTGCAGTTGTACACCCCACTCCACTGCCTGCCACGCCCCTCCCCTAGTCCTCTGCCCTCACCCTCCACTCCCATCTTCCCCAGTCCAGGCTAGGGCCCTAGGAGCCAGCACCTCCTTATAGAGTGAGTAGAGGAAGACGATGGTTTGTATGGTCTTGCCCAGCCCCATTTCATCAGCCAGAATGGTATCAGTGCCCTGGGCCCATGAGAAGCGTAGCCAGTTCAATCCCTCCAGCTGATACATGTGTAGTGTGCCTCCTGTGGCTGTGATGAAGCGTGGCTGAGTCTCATATTTCACTGTAGGCTGTAGAATCAAATCAGAAAGCTCAGGGGAACCAGCAGCCACTCATCTGGTCCTGGTCTCCTCCCCGTCCCTGGCATTGGTATCAAGTGGGATTGCGAGTCCCTCTCCTCTGGCCTGAGCTTATGAAAGTTCTAGTCTGCAGTGCCTCCCCCTCATTCTTTGAATCAAGACCTGGGAGTACTGCAGGGAAGGAAATGGCAAAAGAGGCCTGTGTACAGCTGTCTCTGCAGACTCTCATTCCTGTGCGCAAGTCCCCAGTAAACCTAGGGCAAAGCTGACTGAAGGAAGAGCTAAAATAAGCTGTGGAATCTCTGGGATCTGTCAGAAGCTCCCAGGAAATTTTCGACCCTGCGGCTCCAGAAATGACAGACAGGCCAAGTGGAGGACTTACATCGTTAGTAGGAGAACTGGGAGGCCCATCACCCTGCAGCTCCTTCTTCTTCTTCTTATACTTGCGGGGCTGAGCAGGATCCTCCCCCATAATTAGTTCTCTGGGAAAAGAGTGGGTCTGAGTGAGACTGATGCCTTGGGACCCCTGTCTTCTGAAGCAATTCCGGACCTACTTCCCACTTTCCATAATCTGGGTTTTCATACATTTCCTTTCTCCCAGGTTCTTTAGCATCACCCCTTGGATTTCAGCTCTAGAGACCATCCTCCCCACTCCTCAGCATCCTCTTCCCCATGAGTCAGGCTAGATCTTATCTCTGTTCCTCACACTGCCTCTTTATGGCCCCACTGCAAACAACCCAGCCCCAGCTCCCATTACTCTAAATTCTAGACTGAGTCTGCCCCTACTGCATCTCACTTAATGCCCCCACCGTCAGACGCCCTCTAACTCACGATCTGCTTCACTCACCGGTGTCTCCAGTAGCTCTGCTTGTGGTCTTCATATTCAGGGATGTTCATTTCATCTTCCTCCCATGTGGACTGGTCATAGGGCAAGTCCCTCCATTTCACTAGATAGTGGTAATTCCCCTTTTTATCCACACTGTGAAGAGGGAAGCCAGAAGAAGAGGCAGGAGGAGAAAAATAATATGTGTCACAAGTAGAAAAGAGTCATAATAAACACAATTATCAGTTAACACACAGAATTTGTCACCTAATCCTCAATGGTGGGCCTCTGAAAGCGAGTTTAGAAAGGCTGAAGGACTACCCTAACTTTTTCCAGATGACTTCCTAAAAATCAACTATCACAAAACATCCCCAACTTTAACGTCATTTGTTCATCCAATCAATATTTACTAAGCATCTACTACATGCCAGGCACGGTTCCAGGCATAGGTGATTCAGTAGAACTAGGCAGACAAATGACTGATTTCCATGGAGCTCACATGCTACCAGAGAAGACTGTGATGAAACAGAAAAATAAAAAGACAGTAAAACATTGGTAATGATAAGTACTATGAAGACAGAAGTACTAGAAACATTGGTCTGTATAAATCATGTTTTGCTTTTATCACATCCAAATCCCCAGATTCCTGTGTCCTTTCTTAAGCTGTTTGAGATTAGAGGAAGCAAGGACAAAGGTGTCCGTGCTGGGCTGGACTTTTCTCCTGGTTTCTCCCACCTCCATAGAGGAAACAAAGCCAGAGGGGCTGGGGCTGTGGTGGGAATTACCCAGTTAGATCAATTATCTAACATGGGGCCATCATGCAACAAGAACAGTGACAAAACCCAGGTCGGCCTTCCCGTGGACCAAGGGCTCACCTGTGGTTGATGATCCGGTGGACGGTCATCCACTCTGGCTTGATGCCAAAACGATAGTACTTCTCCTCCATCTCGGCATAGTGCGGGTCCTTCACCTTGCGCTTGTCACTCTTGCCGTCGTCCTCACCAGAGCCATAGTCCAGGGGTGGGGGCTCATCCATGTCATTCTTCCGTTGGTAGTTTCGGTACATCACCAAGTGGAAGATTTCCAGCTGGTGGGGCACAGAGGAGGGAAGAGATAGTCCCGACATTCTGAGGGGACACAAGGAGCCGGGGCAGCGGCCGGCAGGGGGAATGGTATGGGAAAATGAGCCGTGGGAGCGGTGGGATGAAGGACACAGAGAGTTAAAGTCAAAGCAAGAAAATGAGTAACATGCAAGAGGACGGAGTCCGAGACAGGACCTGAGTGGGGAGGTAATAAGTTAAATGAGGAAGGAACAGGTTATTAAGACTGGGGATGTCGGTAAAACATGGTTAAGATAGATAAAGGGAAGAGATGGGAATTAAGGCAGGCAAAGGAAGGCTCCATTACGCCTCAGGGGAGGAATCTAACAGAGACTGAGGGAATGACAACTGGAGACCAGGAGACCCAAGTACGGAAACTAAGAGAGCTGGTAGGGTCTTGGGGCCAGAGACCTAATATGAGGGAAAGCAAAGGGGACAGAAGACAGGAGAAGAGGTGCTTGAGAGAGGGAGAGCAGCAGTGAACGGGGCCACAGGAGACGGGACAGAGACACCCTTGTACCTGCAGCTCCTTGGCCCAGGAGCAGTGCCAGTAGGACAGGCCCACCCACTTGACAAAGAACTCTCGCTCGGATCTGCCTTGAAGAGGTCGTGGAGGTGGGGCATCCGGATTCCCGTCTGCCTGCTGGGGGGCTGGCACGGCCACAGGTGGCTCCCCCCACCGCCAGTGCAGGATCTTCTGCACACGGCCTTTCAGCACAGGACACTTCGGGGTGGATACAAACAGGAAAGAAAGAGGCAGAAAGAGCCCCTCGTTAGCGTAGGAGGGTGGGGGAGTCCCCCAAGAGAATCAAAGGTCTGGTGGTGGGGAGAGAAGAGAAAGAAAGAGCCGGACGTTTGGGCCCCAGAGATGGAGGAGGAGTTGGGGCTGAGAAGAAACCCTGAGAGACAGGTCCACTCACGGTGCATCGGGGACACAGCCATTCGCCGTTGGGGATGTCGGGCAGCGGGGGGTTCAGACAGTGGATGTGGTAGGAGGAGATGCAGGCGTCGCAGCACAGCAGCTCCCCACCGTCCTTGCACACCCGGCAATACTCCATGTGGTCATCTTCTTCCTCCTTCTCCCCTTCCTCCTCCCCCTCCTCTTCATAGTCTTCCTCCTCCTCCTTGGCTTCCCACTGGACCCCCTCCTTCTCCTGGGAAGCCAAGGACAGACACAGACACAAAAAAGAAGTGAGAATGGAAGACAGAGACCAACCAGGAGACCTAGATCCTAGAAGTACAGAGAAGATTGGTGGGAACGAACAAACAGGACACCTCAGTTTTCAAAAATGCTGATTTGGCGGGGCCGAGGGGATGAGGGAGAGGAACACACAAGGATCCTGGACCCTTAAACATTTGTTGCTGAGAGGCCCAGGCAGCTGGGGGTAGGAAGATGACAAGTGATATCACAGATGAAAGAGATAGGGGAGGAAGTCGCTGAGGGACGAAGAGGTGGCTCCAGTACTCACACAGTGAGGGCAGCTCCACTTGCCCTCAGGAGCCCGGTCAAGCTCAGGATCAAGGCAGACGAGGTGGTAGGCACGAGGGCAGGTGTCACACAGAATGATCTCCCCACCCTGCTGGCACACCTCACAGTAATCCTGGTGATCTGTCTCGTAGCCGTCAATCTCCTCCTCCCCAGCCACAGCGGGACAGCCCAGAACTGTCATACACCCGAGTGGAGGCCAAGGGAGCCAAGAGAAATGAATGGGGGAGGGGAGAGAAAGAGAAAAGGGTTGAGTAAAGAAGTCACAACTGAAAATAAGGAGGACAGCAAAGGAACCAGAGGAAGGCTGACTGTCAGAGCCACACACAGCTGACGCCCCTCACCCTTCTTCTTCTTCCTTCCTGGCCGGCCTCGTTTTAGTTTCTTGGTGCGGATGGGGCCATCGGGGCGGCCTGAGGCACTGTGGACACTGCCGCTGTCCAGGTCTGATTCCTCGGCCTCCGGTTCGGGGCCCTCGTCACTCTGCAAAACATACTGCCCATAGCCCCGTGGCTGTCAGGGGCGCCGGCTGGATTCCACTCCCCTCCCCAGGCCTTGGGTTCCCGCTCCAGCTGTCCTCATGGACCCGTGTGTCTGGACCCCCGGTCCTGACCACCCCCAGGAATTTAACAGACGGGAGGGGCCTCTCACCGAGCCACCCTTCTTTCTCTTGCCACCCAGCAGCCCTAGCTTGATTTTGAGTGGTGCCATCTTCTTTCCCCTAAGCTTCTTGCGTCCGTCAGGCACTCGGGGGCTCTTACTCCGCCGCTTGTGGCCTGGACCTGAGTGAGGAACGCAGATGAGGGAGAAAAGCCCAAGGTCACGATATCCTGGAATAACGGAGGCCATGAAGGTCTCTGGGCCTCTTAATGGGCCATGGTCTTACTGAGACCCTTCCTGGGAAGCACTTTTCCAACCATCAGGGCCAAGGAGACAAGCATTCTGGACTACAATTTGAGAACATGCAGTCTGGAGGGTGGGGTGACAGCTGTTCGACCTAGAAGGTTTCTTACCTTTGCCCTCTTTGGTTTTGGCTCTTCGGATGGGTGGGGGCTGGATATCAGCAGCAGGGGGTGGTGGAAGGGCAGGGGGTCCGGAAGGTGCTATGGGGGTGGCCGAGGAGACAGCGGCTGACACCTGCTCAGCTACAGCTGCCGCCGCGGCTGCCGCTGCTGCTGCCACAGCAGCCGCCGACCCCTTGAAGGGGTTGTTGGCGCTGAACTCTCTCCACTTGGCCCCGAGAATGGTCATCATCTTAGACATTGGGATCTTAGGATTCTTCTTAGCAATCAGGGGCCTGTAAATACAGAGGCAGGAGACTCGGACCCTTCACAGATGGTCAGGGAATACTGCCATTTCCCTCAGCAATAAAGTCAATGTACAAGCTAGGGTTCCTGGGTAGTGTAAACATGTTCTCTCATGAGTAACATCAATTTTAAAGTAAACAAATAATAAGTTTTTGAAAGTTTAACAAAACAAGAAAAACGTACGAAAGAACAAAAAATAAATAGGCAAAATAAAATTTAAATGCAGATTAAATAGGATGAAACCAAAAGATACAAGATTACCAAAAATGCCATACTTCTGACAACTACTTTACAGTTCCTAAAACACTTTCACACACGATATCTTATTCCATCCTTACAACACTACTAGGAGCTGTTACGGTTCTCTGTGTTTTTCTCATGAGTTCCACAGGCCCTGGTAGAACCTAATGAGGGGTCCCACTAGGTGGAGTCTGAGGGGCCATACTGGTTCTGCTCTGAGGTGGGTATTAAGCTCTTGTGAGGACACAGGTGACGGTGGTGCTGAAAGAAGCACTGTCTTTAGTAGAGAAGCAGTGAGACACCAGGACTAATGACCACTACCAGGGACTGAACTCTGCCTGGCCCCACAATATGGAATGGGCTGAGCTTTCCATCTACCACCCCATCAAAACCCAACCAAAGTACATACTTAGTCACTTCAGTCATGTCTTAACTCTTTGTGACCCCTTGGACTATAGCCCCCCAGGCTCCTCTGTCCATGGGATTCTCCAGGCAAGAATACTGGAGTGGGTTGCCAGTCCCTCCTCAAGGTACCTACTATTTGCCTATTTCACAGATGCAGAAACTGAAGATCAAAGAAGTGAGCTGCCCAAGAAGCACCAGGACCTGAATTTTAGCAGGCTGTCTCCAGAGGGCTGAAGGGCTCTGCTAAAGTGCCTGCTTCCCCCAAAGGCATCTCTATTGTTCTCTCCTCTACTTTAGAAGCTATTGACTTGCAGGTGCCACTCTCAGCCTGCATCCTCCATTACTACTGCTGTCTAAGGGAAGGGCAGAAGACTCGATAACTGAGCAAAGGAAACTGGGAAACACTGATGCCACCTCTCCACTCCAGTCTGAAGAAAAGTCAGGCAGGGTAAACTGGAACTGTTAAGAGCAGAGAGGGCCATCGGTCACCAGAGTTTTCTAACCTAGCCACGGAACTCTGATCCCCAGTGAAAAGTTCCTGACTAGAGTGCTTGGATCCTAGAATCCAGGAATTCTCTGAAATTACATGTGGAATTAGGTGTGTCTGTGCTGTGAATTTCTCTGGACAGCCATTTTTTAGCTTTCATCAGATCCCAGAGGGGTCCAGGGCCTCCCCCAAATTAAAAGCATCGGCTCGTGCGGGTTCCCCAGCCCTACCGTACCTCATGAATTGGCTGAAGGCTTTGTAGTTGGTGAGTGTGTGGTAATCTTCCTCGGAGAACACATGTTCCACGTCCTCCAGGCCCCAGGTCAGAAGTAGGGTTGCTGATGACTTCTGTTCCACTTGCTAGGATACCAGGCTTCTGTTAGCCAGGTGCTCTCCTAACTCCAGTCCTGGGCTCCCCCCACCCCCTGACATGCCTCCCTGCCCACCCACCAGCTTCTCTGGGCTTCCAGTTTTCTGTTCCATTCCCAGCCCAATCCCACTCCTCATAAACCACAGCCTCTCCATTTGTCACCCTGCTCGCCCAGGGCTCTCCCTCCCCTACTCTTCAGGCTTGTCATTGATACAGATTTCTCCCCTCACTCCCCAAATCTAATCACCTTTTGCCCCCCCTCCCCTTTTTTCCTACTCTTCAGGCTTGTCATTGATACAGATTTCTCCCCTCACTCCCCAAATCTACTCACCTTTTGCCCCCCCTCTCCCTCCCCTTTTTTCCGCCGCTTTGTCTTCTTCTCCTTTTTTTCTCGGTGCTTCCGTCTCCGTTTCCGACCTGGTCCGGTTCCATATTCACTGCCTCCACTCTCTGACTTCTCCCGGTACTCATCTCGCTCAGAGCCAAATTCCTCCTCGCTGTCCTAAGGGAGAGAAATAAAAACACTATTTTTTGAGCCCTAGCGTGTGCCAGGAACTCCTCTTAGCACAAAATATCATCGTCTCTTTTAAACTTCACAACAATCCTATGAGACAGCAACTAATCTATTTTTATCCATTTTTTTTTTCGTAGAGGAAACTGAGGCACGGAGAGCTAAGCAAGCTGCCCAAGAAGATAGAGGACTGCTGGGCTGTGAATTCATGCAGTCTACCTGCAGTGCTTCCAACAGCTTCTCTGTGTTGCAGGGCAAGTAAAGTCGACAAAAGGGCTCTTCACTAGGATGTAGTGAGTAAGGTTAGGGTCCCAGACCTGGGAGATACAGGCTAGCAGGAGTGGGGCTAGGGGCAGGCAGAGGGAGTCAGGTCTCCCTGACTTCAGGGTCCCCATGGCAATCAGGCCCAGAGAAATCATAGGTCTCTGGGATGGGTCTCCAAGCCTCACTGTAGAGACAGGCATGCGTAACACTTACAAGCTTCTTGCGTTTCCGGGGCTTTCCTGGCTTGTTCTCCTTCTGTTTCTTAGGTCCTCGCTTTCTCTTCTTCACGCCCAATGTTGAAGGCAGCAGTCGAATGTCATCCTTATCTTTGGAGCAGACAGCACCGGAAAACCTAAGCCTCTAGGCTCCCAGCCTCTGCAGCCCTTTTCCTCCCTCACCTCCTTGGTTCCTGCTCTCTAGGAAATCCGGCATTAACTCTTCCAAACCTTGCCTCCCTTTGCTGGACGCAAACAGAGAGTGTTTCGAGTACTCTGGGATGCCTGGGTTGTGAATGGGAGGTCAGGGGTCAGAAGAGGAGAGCAGCCAAACCACTCCTGTCTCTCCCCTCCTACTAACAAGGGACCAGGCTCTAGGCCATGGGCTCTGACTGTGGCAGGTCCTTTTAGTCGCCGCCAGGGCTCCTCCTGCCTTCCCCCTCACTTAGCCAGCTGGCATCCTGCCCAGGAACTGGGGAAGCCATGCCCAGCTGCTGGCCTGGCCTGACCCCAGCACTTGGAGTGGGGAGACACAAGCTGGCAGCTCCCTAAGCCAGATGCTGAGAAGGCAGAGCCAAAGGTGGACACCTGGGCTCTCACACTAACACCCTGGGGCCCTGACATCCTTTCTGTGAGGAGTGAGGCCTCTATTTACACTTCCTCAGATAATCACCCAGACTCCTGTTGCCCCAGCATAGCCCTGGAGGAAAAGAAACCCTCAGTCAGCCATGTTCACTCCTGGCCCACAGGATCTTGGTGTCTGGCTCCTTTGTCACTCCCTAGCCCCACAGGAGAAGGTCTCCACAATTACCTATACATTCCTCCTCCTCCCAAGCAGCCTCAACTGTGCCTTCAAATCTACATCCACATCCCTGTTCCCTTTGAGAACTCAGGCGCCCTACCCGTTGTCCCTGGTCTCACCCCTTGCCTCCAAATGTAGTCTCAAGCATTGTAACCCATTTGTATCTAAGCAGTATGGGAGACCCACACAAAGACACTGGACAGGCATAGACACACCCCTCAAATGCATTCTCAAATGCACAAGCATCACATACTCATGAGCACAAACCCAGAGGACAATCTGTACATGCTTTTAGCAGGGCTAGGTCCCTGGCTTTCTCTCCAGATGTCCCTGTCAGACAGTCTGGGGCTGGTTCTTCCCAGATGTCTCCCTCTCCCCATTCTCCATGACCCCTGCCACACTGTGGAGGCTTAGGGTTCAGAGAACAACTACTTCAGGAGGAAGACACAGCCGATGCCACACAGAAGTGCGGCCCCGGTGTGAGGCCTCCCTCCCCCAGCAAGCACTAGACTAACCAGCCAGACCTGTCCTGCTCAGGTAGAGGCAGCAGCGCTGGAGGGGAAAGCCTGGGCCGGCCCAGCCCCTTGCTCTAGGACACACAATCCTTCTCCCCACAACAGCCAAGGCAAAATTAGCCACAATTTACACCGGAGGCCTCGGGTTTCCAGCGCCTCAGAATCGCGGCGCCTCCTTCCTTCAGTGCTACTTCTCACAGCTCCGGCATCCTGTGCCCTCTCGCGCGGGACGGCACTCTAAAATTGGGGGGCTGTGGCGGGGGGGGGGAGGGGCGGGGGAGGTGCCTGCAGGCAGCCCGGGGTGTGAAAACAGAGTGGGGACCGTAATAGGAAGTCAGTAAGACGCCGTGCCCCGCAGCCAGCGCTCACTCACCCCAGGGACTCCGCTAATACGAACATGGAAACGGAGGCTGCCGGGGCAGTAGCAAGGGCAGGCCAACTGGCTGAGGATCAGGGAAATGGCCTCGGTCTCCGCCAGCTGGGGGTGGGGTGGTGGGGGGACACCAGCCCTGGGACCTCGCAGCCAGTTAACTCCACTCCCCACCCCAGCGGGAGGTTCCCCAACTTGGGAAGACGGCGGTGGTGCGGGGACGCAAAGTAGACGGCGAGGAAAGGAGAGGGAGGGCAGGAAAGCAAATCTAAGTCCCAACCTCTGCCTCACCAGCCACTCAATGCTGGCCGCGCGCCCAGACTCTCCCACATCCCGGCTCAGATCTCGGAAGACGGCGAGGGAGGAGCGCGGCGAGGGGGCCGGGCGGGGCCTGGCGAACCGGA
This sequence comes from Budorcas taxicolor, assembly GCF_023091745.1. Taxonomy (NCBI): domain Eukaryota; kingdom Metazoa; phylum Chordata; class Mammalia; order Artiodactyla; family Bovidae; genus Budorcas; species Budorcas taxicolor. Next base: position 27,392,122 of record NC_068928.1, on the reverse strand, counting down.
GAGAGGGAGGGGCCTCGCCGAGAGCCTCGCCTCCCGCCCCTCTCTTCTAATCTCACCATCAATCTCTCACACATATATTTATTTTTTCTCAAATTCCCCTCCCTCCCCCACAACGAACCACCATAATAGGTCTGCTGCACATGCGTATTGCATGCAGGGGGTGGGTTTGTATTTTCAGACCTTTCGCAAAGAAACTACCAGAATTTTCCGCACCACCCACAATCATTCCCCACCCCCACCCCTAAGGAATCACATCTATATATTATGTTATATTATTTCTCTAGACTTGCCAGAAGAGGGAGGGCGAAGAAATGAGTTTTGGGCTTCCTGCTCCCTTCCCCCATCAGCACGAGTGCTATTATTTTAAACGTTTAACAATGTAAGGAGACTGGAGAGGGGGGAAGGGAAAAAACTGGTCTTGGGTAAGAATGTAAAACAAAATGGTGAGAATCAAAGACGTCAGAATGAAAAACAATAGGAACCTCTAACGCCTATCAGTTCATCTTACAGAGAAAGAGGTGGGGGGCAGCCCAAACAAATTGCCTCAGAGGACGATTATTTTGCCCACACTTATGTAGACAGAAATAATGGGCAGACTAAAAATATTTTGCCAAAGTTTTACCTCAGAAAGTCATTTGAGGGGGTGTATCTGGGTCACTCCTTTGACTTGGAGGACTAAAAGGGAGATAAAACTGCCCTGCCAGAGAGAGGAGGTGGGTTTTCATTTCAGATATACAATTTTTAAAACATTTGACGATGCTTAGAAAGCATAGGGAAAAGGGGAGGGAGTACTGACACAAAGACCCATCTCGACCTCAGATTGTTTCATGCACTCCCCTTTACAGACCCAAATCCGGGATCAAAAGCCCCCAAATACCCCATTCTAAGTTCGGAATACACATATGGGAGAACTGTTCCTGCCCTAACTTAACCTGACATCCTTGCTTTCTCTTTAGCACCTCTGCTGTCTTCCAGGTAACCCCCTCCCCACAGTTCTTTATTCCTTTTCCCTTCTGCAAAATCAGTGGGCTCTCTCGGCATAACTTTTTAAAAACTTTTGCCGTTTTCGGACAAGCCCGGGAGGGGGGAAGTGGACTTTATCCTGTTTCCATTAGACACCCCTCCCCCCCTTCGCCCCAAGAAAGTCGCCCCCCCTCCCCCCGCCGCCCCGCGCTTCAGTCCCTCAAAGGCTGTCTCCAATAGACAGGAACATTTCCCACAGAAGCCACACAGATCAATATGACAGTTTTACAAAGAGTATGATGTTAGACGTTTTGAAGTTTGGTGCATTTGTGCTGCAAGGCATCCAGAGGCCTGGGGGTGTGACCACCCGAAAGATGCTCTATCCTGAAAAACACTAGCAGAACACGCTAGAGGATGGCCAGAGGGGGGCCACTATTGGGCCTCCGACCCGAGGCAGCGGTCAGGCCCCTTCACCGCGGGGCAGAACTGCATAGACAGTGCGGATGACTTGTCATCCCCGGGGAGGGGTGCTGAGTGACGGTCAAGCTGCAGAACAGCTGGGTGGGCAGTTCACGCCCCCCAACGTGGTCAGGGTGTGGGTGGTTTCAGCGGGAGAGTGACAGTGAATGGCAGCCACGTGAGAGTTACAGCTGGGCAGCTCGGCCACCCCAGACTGACGGGGTCATGGTGGAGGGCGGCGGGTAGAGCACTTGACACAAAAGAGCCCAGAGCAGAAGAGAGATAAAGGGGGTGGGGTTGGGGGCATCTGGTGTCCCACTCTCTCGCTCCCCAATTTCCAGTGGCTGCGCTCCCTAGTACGAGCAGGGGAGAGGGGGCCGGGGCCAGCCTCATTCCAGGAAGTGGTCTGCATGGAGTGTGGCCACCACCTGCCCCTAGTCGTCAACCGCCCGCAAACATTCACACGACCCCTCCCCCACGTGCCACCGCACGCTCCAGAGTTGGCGGGCATCGAAGTCCCCGCAGGTGGGGGGGGGTCCGATGGACACCCGCCACCGCCCCCCCAGCCTTCCCAACTCCTGACGGGGGGTGGTGAGGGCCGTGGTCCGTTCTTCGCAGGCAAACCCCACTTCCCCACGGTCCAACCCCACCGGGGCCAGAGCCCCAGGGGCGCCCGCGCGGCCGCCCCTCCCCCACGCGCCCCTCCCCCACGCCGCCGTCCGGCCGCCAGGGTCTCCGCGGTCCCTCGCGCGGCCAGGGAGGGGGCCCTGGCTTCGCCTCGGCCGTTTCCTGCCTACCCCCTCCCCGCCGAGGGTAAAAAAAAAAAAAATCTCCTCCTCCTCCTCCCCCGAAAGCCGCGACCGAGTGGCCCGGTCCGCGCGCGCAGCTCGCGCCCAGCGCTCTCCAGCCCGGGCGGCGGCAGCAGCGGCGGCGGCGGCGGCGACGACGGCGGCGGGGGAGGGGTGCGGCGGGGGAGGGGAGGAGGCCTGGCCGGGCGGCCGCTGCCGCCCGCCCGGACCGCTCGGACCGCCCGGACCGCCGCGGGGCGACGGGCCCGAGACGGCGCCCCGCGCCCCGGATTCGTCTCGGCTCGGCCGCGCGGTGGGTGCCTCGCCCCCGCCCGGGCCTCGCGCGCCCGCGGCTCCGGCTCGGGCTGGGGGAGGGAGTCGGCGGCCGCTTACCTGGCGGCGGGGGCGGCGGCGGCGGGGGCAGTGGCGGCGGCGGCGGCGGCGGCGGGAAGAGGTGGCAGCCGGGGGGGCTGTGGCGGTCGCGGCCCCGGTCGTGGCCCGGCCCGCGCCTGAGTACTCCCTCGTCGTCGTCCTCCTCGTAGTCCTCGTCGGCCGCCTCCACCTCCTCCTCCTCCTCGTCGCCCTCTTCTTCCTCCTCGTCTTCCTCCTCCGACACCACCATCTCCTCCTCCTCCTCCTCCTCGTCCCTCAGAGGGGAAGCCATCCTGTGGCTCTGGCCCCCCCACCACCCCCCCACCCACCGCCCGCCCGCCTCCCCCACCGCTACCACCTCCTCCTCCTCCTCCTCCTCCTCCTCCTCGGCGGCGGCGTCCTCGTCCTCCTCCTCACCGCCTCCCCCAGCCCCCCAAACCCCCGGGCCACCCCCCTCCGAAACCCCCCCTCGGGGCCGCCGTCTGACGAGGGGGGCCAAACCACCCTAAAAATTTTTCTTGGAAAAAAATTGAGGACTTTTTTTTTTCCTTCTCTCTTCCTCCCGAGAGAACAAGAGAGCGGGATTAAAAAATATATATATATAAAAGTTTTCGACTTCTCTCTACCCCCCTCTTCGTGGCTTTAAATATATTTAAATTCTGAGGGGGGCGCTCAGAAATATTTCTCAGAGCTGAGGCACTAAGATGGCCGCCTGGAAATTATTTTTAAAACAACCCCCCCTCCAGCACCGCCACCCCCTCCATGAAGAAAGGGAGAGGGGGGAAAAATCCCCTTTTAAAACAAAATGGCTGGCTTAATATTTCATTTTTCACCCCCCCCTTCTCCTCCCTGTTACACCCCCATCTCCAAGCCTCTACCCAGAAACCCACAAATTTCTCCCTTTTTTCATAACTGATTAGTGCACAGATTAATAGAGATATTTTCCTTGTGTACTGAGTGTGTGTGAGTGAGTGAGTGTGTGTGCGTGTTGGGGGGGGCATGAAGGATTTCTGCATAAAACAAAAATGGCTGCTGTGACTAACTCCCCCCTTATAAAAAAATATTTGAGGGGGGGGCATTAATCAGTACTCATGCTCAGTCTGACATCAGCATAAATTGTTAAAGGTTAACTAGTTAGATACTAGTCCAACTAGATTTAATTTTTTTCTTTTCTTTACTAGTCTCTTCCTCCCCACCTCCCTTCTCTTAAAGAAAAGCTTTTTTTTTTTTTCTGAATACTTCAGAAGGGAGTGGTTTGATGTGAAGGTTTTTTTCCCCTTCAGGCATTGAAAAGGAAAAAGATGAAATATATGTTTATATATAACTCTGTTTCTACATACCTCATTAAAGTCAAAACGCATTTAATTGTGTAGGTATCTTTTAAGTGAGAAGCGGTACTGGATTTTTTTTTTTTTCTTTAAAAAAGTGATAGAAATCCTAGTGACTTTTGGGGGAGAGATATGAATAGATACGATGATTGAGTTTTTTTCAAAGGAGTCCATGTTTGATTCTCCCCTTTGCCCAGCCTTTTCAGTGATTTATAATTGTAAATTTTATCCTCACTCTTTTCTCCTTTACCTCGTCCTGCCCTCCCCCAATTACTTGAATATAAAATTCATCGGACTTGGGAAATTAATTTAGGAGTAAATAGAACAGATTTTTAGAATAAAGGAGAAAGAGTTAAGTCTGAAGATTGTGAAATTATTTCCTCTTCTCTCCCATTTCAGTATATTTCCCTTCCTCCATGATCTCCAACACTGATAAAGTGGAAGAAACTGAGGTACCAAGAAACAGAAAAGTAACTGGGACTGAAAAAAAGAAAGAGGTAGGGGATTACATTGACATTTTTCATTTGACTTTCTGACCTACGGTTTCCCACTATACGCCAATGTTTATCTTTAAAATGATACCAGGAATCAAATGGAAGATTGAAAAGGAGTCCAAAAGTAGCTTTCTCATCCAGAGATTTGGTCCTAGTAGTCATGAAATAAACGTTGCCAGTTGAACAGTGCTTGCAAAGGAGGGCAGATAGCTCAGTTCAATGCTGTTTCATTCTTGTCATCCTTTTTCTTACTACTCCAGTTTCCTCCCATATTTTTGATCTCACTTTGACCTTTCCCTTGCTTCCCAACATGTGCCTGTGGAATCATTTCTCTCCTGGGTTGTTTCTCTATCTCTTGAGTATAGCTGCCAGCCACTCAGCAGCCCCTGCAGGGTTTGGAAACACCTTAAGAGGAAGGGGTGGGTAGGCAGCAACCAGAAAATAATAGTGACAGGCATATTTTTACTTATAAGGCTTAAATATTCTTTATTGATGTGCCAGTCTTCAGCCCCAGCTAATGCACTTTATTGAGCACTGATTTCCACCTTCTTAACCTGAACTTTGGAATTCTCCTACCTCAGCTCCCACATTTTTCTTGTACTGAGTGTAACTCTCTTATTTTCTCTTCCATTTGATTTCATTAAGTCTCCTTTCTCAGATCCTCTGTACTAGTCCATCTGGGTATTCCCTCCTTTCTGTATATGGGCGTCCGTGTATGTGTGTCTTTATTTTTCACCGAGACTTTCTCATCTCTTGACGCTCAGGCCCTGTCACCTCTAAGTTACTTTCCATCTCTGTCTTCTTTCTGTTTACGTCTGTCTTCCTGGCTGTTGACTGCATATGCCTCTTCCTCATGTGTGCCTGACTCCCCCTCTTTCTGGCCCCTCTGCATGTGTCTGGGAAGAGTGTCCCCACGTGCATGTGGGCAGCCCTGCACATCATGGTGCGCCGCAGTCTCTCCGCCTGTGCGCCCTCTCCGTCTGTGCTGAGCGCCTCTGCCTGCCTGCCACATGAACCATGAGCTGCAGGTGTGGGTGGCTAAAGGTGGCCATGTGCATCCCTGTACACACATTCATCATTCTCTTGAGTGTGCTTTGCATATGGATCTGTTCATTTGCCTGATTCTCCCTCTTGTCCAACTCCTCCTCTGCCTGCCTGCATCTCCCGTTCTCTTTTCTCTCCCTACTGACCCCGTGATTTTTCTTTTCGCTTCTTGTTTCCCCCTGCCTCCCTACCTGCTTGCTCCTATTATGGTGTCTGCCTGCCTGCCTGTCTGCTCCTCCCTGACTGGCTGGCAGCCTCTTTCTCTCTCTGGTTGTCTGTCTGCTTCTCTGGCTGTTTGCCCACCACTCTCTCTCTAGCCATCTGTCTCTCCGCCTGCCTGTCTCTATCACTTTTTTAGTCTCCGTCTCGGTTTGTCTACCTTCCAGGCCCTACCATGGTTCCTTGTCTTGGTTTGCCTCTTATCTTGCCCTTCTACTTGTTCCTTCTCTTCTTTATGCCTATTTAGTTCACGCTATCTCCTTGCCTCCCTTCATGTCTGTCTGCTTGCTTGTCTGCCCCACTTGTTTGCTGCTCTCCCACTGTTTAATGCTTTTATCTTTTCAGTATGTCTGTTTATCAGCTTTTTCTCCCTAGGCTTCCCCTATCCCAACATCCCATCAGTGTTTATGGTCTCACTACCACAGACCTGTCAGTGACCCCCTTGCCCCCAAACTTGCCTTCTTGCCGTATTCCTTACCCTGCCTTCTTTCACTGCTTGCTTCTGTTTCCGTTCTTTCTTTTTCTTTTTCTATTTCTGGTTCCTCACATAGTCTGCCTGCCTCAATCTTTTTGCCATTTTCCCAGTGTCTCCTTGTCTTTTTGTTTTTCTGTTTTCTATCTACTTAGCTGGCTCTCGTTGTCCACATCTCTGCTTGCTTTTTTCCCTTCTTTTTTTTTCTATCAACTTTTAAGTAGTGCATACAATAGGGCGTCCCAAGTGAAGCAGTGGTAAAGAATCCTGCAGTGGTAAAGAATCGGCCTGCCGATGCAGGAGGTACAGGAGACGCGGGTTCGATCCCTGGGTGGGAAAGAGCCCCTGGAGTAGGTAATGGCAACCGACTCCAATATTCTTGCCTGGAAAATTCCATGAACAGAGGAACCTGGTGGGCTACAGTCTCTGGGGTCGCAAAGAGTCAGACACGACTGAGCACATGCGTGTACACACATGCACACACAGTACAAATTTTTTATAGAACTAAAAGTATTCTGTGTAAGAGTAAGCATAAGCCTCCCTCCTATCCCCTTCTTCCTCTCCTCAGAGATAGTCAGTGTGCATTCCTTGGATCTTGTTTGAGAGAGGAATCTATACATATATGTCTGCTTGCTTTTTGCTGTACTCCTTCCTTATTCTCTCCCAGTTTTGCTGGTTGCTTCTTCCTGTCAGTCTGTCAGTACTCCCTCCTACCTCACTGGGTTTGTCATTCTTTGCTTCTTATCTTTTTGATTCTGTTTTATGGCACTTGTCTTTTTGATTGACTGCTTGCTAGTTACATGCTTTTACTACCAGAACCTGAGGTGTGCTTAGGAAGGGCCTGCTGTTTCCTAATATCCTATTCTGCTCTATGTCGTGAGTTATCCCGATGACTGCACAGCATTGCTGGTGAAACCATTGGTGGTACTGAAAAATACCTTATAAATATAGGAACAGTTAAGAAGTACAGATGGTTTGTAAGCTGAGCTCACATGCACATGGAGTAGACAGGGTTCCATTCTCCTTTGCCCAAGCCTATATGAATTCTTTAAAGGAAGATAAGTCTAGATCCTTTTAGGCTCAGCAGCACCCTTAGGCTGTTGATCTAGACCTGTTCAAGAAGTTTGTCTTCCTCCTAGTCTAAAAGATTTTGCTTCTTGTTAAAACTTTCTCCCTTTTTCATCCTTGCTTCTGACTCCTCTCACATGTCACCTTAGAGATGTTATAACTCCTTGGGGTAAGCAGAAACAACAGCCTGTATCCAGGTCTCTTAAGAAAAATGATGCTAAAACTTTTACACACAGTGCACTATTCTTTCATTTCTGCTTTTTCATTGCCTGTATTCCTGAATTTAACTGTTTCAGCCTCTGTTTCTCTCCTCTTTTTCCCTCTTTCTCTCTTACTTCTCTTTTCTTGGTTCTCTTTCCTCTTAACTGTCTTGGTCTCCATTCTAGCCTCTTTCTGATTGGCCACCTCCCTCTCTTCTGTCTGATTGGCTTGTATCCTTCCATCACCCCATCTGTCTGCTGGATTCTCCCTGTCTGCTTGCAATAATGTATGTGATAGCACATTATAAAGCAATATGTAGTATAAAATGCTATTATCACTTTATCTCTTTTTTGTACTTACTGTTTTTCTTTCTCAGCCTGTTTTCCTTCTTTCTCTCTCCCCCTTTATGTTTGTCTGTCTGCATCCCTCTTGGTGATTTTGCCTGCCTGTGTCAGTAATCCTTTCTCTCCTTGCCAGCCTGTCTGTTTTTTTTTTGCCATCCTTCTTCTGTGTCTGTTTGGTTCTTATATCTCTTCTGTGTTTACAGGTTCCTCTTCATTGTCTTTCAGCTGTCCATTCTGTCTGTCCTTAGTCCTTTTGTTTGTGCCTGTGTGTCTTGCTGTCTCTAGCTACTTGTCCCCCTGCCTGTCAGTTCCAGAGTGGGCACCACTTTCTGCCTTTTTCTATCTTTCTGTACTTCAAAAAATAAAAAGAAAATAAAAAATTAAAATACCATATGACTAATTGGTAGGAGAGTTTTTTTTTTTTTTTTTTTTTTTTTAATGAAAAGACCATTAAGGTGAGAACAAGAAACTTAGGAGTGCAGTTGTCAAATGCAAACCAGAAATTACATGCCCACCATTGGTGCAAAAAAAAGAAAGAACAAGAAAAAGATTGTAAGGGACTCTGAAGCCAATAATAAGATTAAAGCAAAAGCTAGAAACAGCCAGAGCTATAGTTGCTAACCTTTTTTGTATCATAGAAAGTTATAAACCCTTTCCCCAGAAAAACAGTGTCTAGACAAAATACCACATATATGATCCTGAAACCTATGGAGCCCAGTTACAACTCTGATGTAGGAAACCAGTGAGAATGATTGATAGAGCAGAGGCATGAACTCACGCAGCAAGCAGATCAAAGGGCTGAAAAAGCACTTTGCAGTCTTATGATTTTTCTACCAAACGAGATGTTAAAGCGATTCCTAGTTGTCTTTTGAAATATAAGTTAGTGATAATAATGAAAGGCATGTAAATGCTGAGGATTTTCTAGGCTTAACCATGGAATTGATAGAAGGTCATCCAAACCAGTGTTTCCCAAATGGCTAAGTAAGATTGCCACTGGTCCTTTCCTGGGAAGCCCTGTCCTTTGTTCTGCAATTATATATTTATTATATTTATATAAAATAGGTAATATGCTATATTTATATGTGACATCTGTAATATATGTGTATATGTGTATACATTCTAATGTATTTAACTATATTTATTTAAAATGTCTTTTCTAAAAATGAGGTAGATCTGTGTAGAAGGATGTCCATGATAGATTTTACAGAGAGAGAAGAAGAGAAAGGAAAGGAATTTTTATGCTTCTATACAACTTGAAAATTTTTCAACATACAGGTACTGCTTTTATAGTTACAAAAGATTTTTAATATCTTTCTATGAGATAATGGTGATGGATATACATGGATGGATAATGGTTTGGGTTTTGTTGCTCTTAATGTCATTATTTAGCATAATAAAAAACAATTCCATGTTGATCACTAACTTTTTTTTTAATGTTTTACTGGTCACTGTAATCTAAAAGTCTGGGATCTACTGCTTTAATCTAACTTCTTGATTTTGTGAAGAAAGAAATCTCATTCCTTCATACATCATAGTCATGACTTGCCATATTTACATGCTATCTATACTGTTATGTGCATACTGTTTTTCTTTAAGTCAATTCACTTTTCTTTAACTTAAATGGTCTTTAAAAAGTAAATTTTATATTAATAAATAATCCCATAAATCCTTGATTTGATGGGTTATTATAATTTTCTCAACTTATTTTAAAATATAAATAATCATTAAAAAGTCCATAAAAATAAAGGCAACCTGCATGCTACCAGTGGTATAAGTACTGTGTTTTACAAAATATCACTTGAATTTTGTAGGTACAGAAATGGGCCCAGGAAAGGATTGCCCAAGATCAAATTAGTTGTTAGGGACAGAAGCAGAACTTGAAGCTGTATCTTAAAATTTCTAGTCTGCTGTTCTTTTTTCTGTCTACTAAATGACTTCTAAGTCAATGGATATTTTAGGGTTTTTTTAAAGAAGTAATATGTAGAATTAATGGTCACAATTATTACCTTATTATCTGTTTAACAGCTCTACTACAGAACTGGCAATGGTCAGTTTAATTGTAAGTACATTACTAAACTTACATGTTTTCTGATACAGAGTTCCACCTCTTATCATCTAGAGAAACAACTCTAGAGAAACAACCCTAGAGAAACAACCATTATTACACTTGTGCATGAGGTGAAATGTACAAAGATGTTCATTACAACACTGTTTGTAATAGCAAACAATTAGAAACACTCTAAATCTCCAACAGTAATGAATAACTACACAGCAATCAAGAAAAATGAGTTACATCTACATAGTAAGATTCCTTACTGTATTGTTGAATGGAAAACATGCTATAAAACAATATAAACATTATGATATCATTTAATTTATATTCAGAGAAACTAAAAGCAATACTATGTGTTTCAAGAGATACATTTACATGTATATAAATTCCTTTAAAAAATTCTGGACATGTACATACAAAATTGGTCTCAGTGGTTACTTTTAGGAAATAATAGTCAAGATATTTAGCTTTATTGATAATTTTGAATTTTTACAATGAGAACGTATCATTTGTTACTTGTGTAAACAAATTTATGTAGCCTAATGGGAACACACTCCAGTATTCTTGCCTGGAGAATTCTGTGGTAAAGGAGCTTGGTGGGCTACAGTCCATGGGATTGCAGAATCCTACATGACTAAGAGACTAACGCTTCACTTTCAATGATTAATAAATGAAGCCAAATGGGACAGAAAGTAGTGTGATTTCTCTAAAGAAATCATTTCCCGCTCATCTCTTTAAAGAGAAAAGTGTGGAAACAAATATAATCAGTGTGTGCAACGTAATTAGACTTTGGAGAACAACAGTGAGGTTCTAGTTTAAAAACTAAAATATTAAGGGTAGAAAAGAAAGTTATAGAAGAACATATATAATATGGTACCATTGATGAAAAGGAAAAAAATGTGAATTTTCATCGAATATTCCTAGAGGAATATACAAGAAACTGTAGTCATTACCCCTGGGAAGGGAAACATTTTCTCATTGTGCATCTTTTAAAGCAACTTGAAAAATTTTAGTGACCAAGGGATTAGTTAGGAGGATGGAAGAGAACCATTTGAGGTCAGACATAAACACACAAAAAAGTTAATTAAGGATATGTGGTAGTAAAAATAAAGTTCAGAGAAAAGAGCTCTTAGGGAGGGAAGGATTTTCAGATGTAGTTGTACTTGAAGTAGGCCCCAAAAGATAACTAAGATTTATATGGCAGAGAGGAGGAAGAGCAGTTTTAAGTTGAGTACGAAAGTATTTAGCAGGTAGTATGTGGACCTCATCTATCTAGAGTAGTAAGTTCATGATAGGTTTTTAATTTTAAAAATACATGTATTACTGAGAACTATTTCACAGGTTCAAAAGAGTATGTATCACATATATCAGCCACAGGGAATGTTAAAATGAACACATGTATCCAGTATTAGTTTAATAAATATAGCATTAGTAATGTCTTTATTTTTAAAATATTTGTGTATTTATTTATTTGGCTGTGTCAGGTCTTAGTTGTAGCATGTAGGATCTTTCACTGGGGAATGTGCTCAGTAGTTGAGGCTTACAGGTTTAGTTGCCCCACAGCATGTGGGGTTCTAAGTTCCCTGATCAAACCCAGGTCTCCTGCATTGGAAGGTGGATTTTTAACCACCAAACCACCAGGGAAGTCCACGTTAGAAATATCTTCAGAGCCTCATAGCAGTCTTCCTTTCCTACCCTACCCTACCTACCAGGGTCCTGAATTTTATGCTATCATTCACTTGCTTTTTCTCTATGATTAGTTCCGTTCTCAACTGTAACTTTTTTCTTATTAATTTAAGTATAGTTGATTTACAGTGTTTCAGGTATACAGTAAGAACTTTGCTGGCAGTCCAGTAGTTAAGACTCCAGGTTTTCAATGTTGGGGGCACCAGTTTGATCCTTGGATGGGGAACTAAGATCCCACAAAATATATAAACAAAAAGCCTAATACATTCAGGTGTACAGCAAAGTGATTCAGTTATAAATAGATATATATATTCTTTTTCAGATTATTTTCCATTATAGGTTATTATTATAAGACATTGAATATAGTTCCCTGTGCTATATACAGTAGGTCCTTGTTGTTAATCTGTTTTATATATAGTACTGTGTATCTGTTAATCCCAAATTCCTAATTTATCCCTCCTCCCACCTGTAACTTCTTAATTTTGAAAAACTTCAAACCAACAGAAAAGTTGGAGTACAATGAATATCCACTTACTTTTCACTAAGATTTACTAATTTTTAACCTTTTGCCACAATGACAGGATTACATGAGCAAATGCTTATAATCTAATGTTAATTGCATAAAACAATATAAAGTCATGTATGTAGTATAGTCATGACTGTGTAGGAAAATATTGGAAGGAAGTGGTTAAGATGTTAATACTCGTTCCTGCTGAGTGATAGGAATAAGTGATTTTTGTTTTATATCTTTATGTTCGTCTACCTGGAATTTTCTGTAAACAACACATATTCTATATGCATTACAGAAAAAAATTTTTTAATTTGTTTTAAAATTTAATTTTAAAAATACATGGAAAGAGAATAGGAGATAGTATCAAACATTCGTTCATAAAGTTTGGTAGTCCTAAAAAGTTAGTTTAAAACACAGTAATATGGAAAATAAACCTGGGTTCAGAGGTTGTACATCACTGACTCAATGGACATGAGTTTGAGCAAACTCTAGGAGATAGTGAAGGACAGGGAAGCCTGGCTGCTGCAATCCTTGGGGTCACAGAGAGTTTGTCATGACTTAGTGACTGAACAGCAACACAGATCTTGTATCCGAAGGAATCTAATTCTTTCTCTCCAAGGTTGTTTCCAGATTCACCCATCTTTTGTGCAAAGCCCCTGTTTCTTTAAGGCTCCAGTAGTCTGACTGTTAGACCCCTCCACTTCTCTCCCTGGCTGTCATCTGCTTTCCTCTTTTATTGAAGACTGACCCCTGGCTCCATCCTGCCCTTGATATCCTATCTAGAGATCTTTCTCGCCATTCCACTTTTCTCTCCCACCTCTAGAAACTAGTAAATTCTTACCCCTTCTGAAAAAAATAGTACTTCTTCTGAAATATTAAATTCAAGCCTCTTACTTTGGCTGCAGCTTTCTATCCTTCCAGCTGTCTCTTCTATTCACTATTCTTGGACCCATGAGACCCTGTAACACCTGAATTCTTCCATTTTGTCCTAATCAGCTCCACCATATCCTCATATACTTCTGGGAGACAGATCATCAGATGAGAACTCCCTTGAAATACTGACACTAAAACTATTATTTAGCTGTATTCATATTCGTCCTTTCCTCCTTCCTGTTCTGTCCAAAGCTAATACCTACACTTGGGCTCCCAGCCTTGCCGCCTTCCCAGCTGTAATGATTAACAGTGATCCCCTAACTCTCCTTTGTCTCCCATTCTACTTGCTCCTTGCCAACCATATTTATTTTCTTTCTCTTAACAATATAGGTTTTTAAAATATTTATTTGGCTGTGCTGGGTCTCAGTTGTGGCATGTGGGATCTAGTTATCTGACCAGGGATTAAACCCAGCCCCCTGCATTGGGCATATGGAGGCTGGGCCACTGGGCCACCACAGAAGTTCCCCCCAACCACATTTAAATGTATTCAAATCTCAACTAACTTTAAAAGAGACACTCTGGACCCTTTAGCTGCCACCCTACCTCACTACTATGCCCACTCATAGCCACACTTCCTGAAAGAATTCTCTACACTCAAATGGTCTACCTTACTTGCCTGCTCATTTTCCAACCCTCTGCCCAGCCTCTCTTTGAAAACTTGCTTTCATAAGATAACCAACAACCCAAATTAAGAGGAAAATTCTGCGTTCTTAACTTGAACACCTGCTTCTTAAAAGAGCTTTTGTGATCTGTGTGAGTCTAGGATCCCACATCTGCTCATCCTTCTATTGCTGCCTTTTACCTAAAACCTTTTCTTTGCTCTTCATTAAGCAAAAGGGATACCTTGGAAGAAAAGGAAAGGACTTTCCTGGCAGTCCAGCGGTTGGGACTCTGCACTCCTGGCAGAAAAAAAAAAAAGGAAGATTTATCTCCAAACTTTTATCTTCTTCTGCCAGTTTCTGACCTTGCTGTGCCACTTGCAGGATCTTAGTCCCTCATCAAGGGATCAAACCTGCTCCCTTGGCAGTGAAAGCGCAGAGTTCCAACCACTGGACAGCCAGGGAATTCCCTTCCATTTTCTTTTAGACCTGCTTTGATTGATCACTATGATGGAAACTGAATATAACAATTCTATACAAAATAGCAAAAACTAAACATCTTTTCCCCTTTCACAATGCCTTTTTAACAATTTCTTGATAGTTTCTCATTGACAGGCCAGCGAGGATGCCTCACTTTCCATCCGTTGTTAAGCCCTGGCTGTTTGAGCAGAACCGCCCTGACACCTTTCCTGCAGAGCCCCAAGCTGTCCTCCTGCTCCTTTGCCTGCTCATAGGCCCTTTCACCACCTAGCTCTCTGGATAGGAAGAGTAATTTTAATTTCAGAGTAAACTGGATGTGATTAATAAAATTAATTTTTAAAAAATGCCATGTTCCAAAACCGTACAACTCCTAATAGGTGTTCCATAGCCAAGTAAGGAAGAGTTTGAGCTCTGGGTTCAGGTAGCATCTGAAATTAAATTCTGCCACTTACTAACAGTGACCCTGGGGAAGCAGCTTATCCCACACGTCTCAGCTCCCTTATCTGTCAAGCAGGGATGTAAGTGCTTGCTTCACCAGGCTGCAGCGGAGATCAGTGAGTTAACTTACACAAGGCATTGGCTTACATAGGCATTTGGTAATAGGTAGCTAGTATTCTAAACAATCACATGTACTATTAGCCATTTCTCACTTCAGAGAGATCCACTTAAGATGCTTGTAAGGTGTGAGGTTTCACGACCTGGGTTATGAGCAGCACCTTAAATTGAAGGAGCAAAGGGCTGACTTTAATTATTCCTGTTCCCAACAGGTGGCTCCATTTCCTCACTTTTCCTCTGCTTTATTTAAATAAGCTCAGTTCTGGTGTCATGTGAAACAAACCACATTTTACTATGCTCAGTTCTCCTCAGAGAAGGCAGTGGCACCCCACTCCAGTACTCTTGCCTGAAAAATCCCATGGACGGAGGAGCCTGGTAGGCTGTAGTCCATGGGGTCGCTAAGAGTCGGACACGACTGAGCGACTTCACTTTGACTTTTCACTTTCATGCATTGGAGAAGGAAATGGCAACCCACTCCAGTGTTCTTGCCTGGAGAATCCCAGGGACGGGGGAGCCTGGTTGGCTGCCGTCTATGGGGTCACACAGAGTCGGACATGACTGAAGTGACTTACAGCAGCAGCAGCAGCAGTTCTCCTAATGGAGGCACAAACACTGTTGTTAGGTTGGAAACCAGTTAGTCACAGACATGGTCTACTAATTTTCCAATCATGACAGATGTTACCTGGATGCTAAATAATGTCCAATCTCAGGAAATCCCAAGGAAAGCATTCATTAGTAAATAAGGAATGGATCACATAAGGAAAGGGAAAGAAAACGAAGAATCTTGAGTGTCCTTTTATAAAGGACCTTTTATACTGCTAGGCATTTCCCCATACCTTATCATATTTAATCTTCTCAACAACAGTATAAGGTAACTTCTCTTTAAGTGATTATAACCTGGTTTATGCCTGTTGTCCTTAGTGCATCTCTACTTCTTTTGTTCATGTTTTGTGATTGAAGAAATGGAACCTAAATGAAGGATATTGTGTGTAGTTAAGAAGCCAGAAAGCTCCTTCGTCTACAGCTGGAATTCTGTGAAGACCTCATTGATGCCTCATCCATCTATCATCTTCTCTAAGGCACCACTGTTTCGCTGTTGCTAAATCTGTGGACGCTCAAGTCCTCACCTTACTTGACTGTGTGACGTTTCACACTGTTGAGTGTTCTCTCTTCTCAAATACTCTCTTTGGCTTCACCAGCACCATTTTCCAGGGTCTCTTTTAACCACTTCGGCTCATCCTTCTGAGTTTCTTCTCGTCCTCGCCCTTAGATACTGTTTCTCCCAAGCCTTCCATGTAGATCACACTTTATTCTTGAAGTGATTTCATCTTTGACTTTGGTAATAGTTACTGCTGATAATTTAACTCTATTCAGGATCTCATACCACATACCTGGTAAGATCTGGATATCTGTTATTTCCATGCTCCAGAGTTACTTCAGACAGCTAACTAAAAACGCACCATCTTCCTTCCCCATGAAACTCTCCTTCCAATCATTTCCCTCATCTTTCATTGGACTCATATACTCTTGGTCACCCAGGCCAGAAACTTGGGTGTCATCCTTGACTCCTCCCCCTGCCTCAGACCCCTCCCAATAAAATCCTGGGTTGTGCAATTCTCTCTTGAGTTCATCTTCTCTGACCTCCACGGCCACGAACTTCATGCCAGCCACCTTCCCTCTCTTCCCTGGACTGCTGTAACAGCACTGTCTCCCTGTCTCCACTTTGTTCTTTTTCTCCTCTCCCATCCATTCTCCCTTGACATTGTAGTCAAGTCACCTTTTCAAAAATGCAGTTCTGATCATGACAGTCTCCTTATAAAACCCTTAACTCCAACTTGTATGCTTGAAAGGGTGAATTTTATAGTATGTGAACCATATCTCAAGAAAAACAAAAACAAAAAATCTGGTTTACAGAGTCTCACAGGACCTGTTCTGTCTCAATGCCTCTTCTTGCCCACCCTCTTGAGGCCTCCCGTCTCTTGTTGGTCTCCTCTTGGTTTACCATTCTGCACTTCCTTCTGCCTCTGAGCTCTCCACACAACCTCACCTCTAAACGACGCACTCTCTGCTGTCTATTCTTCCTCCTACCCTCGCACCTCTTCACTTGGCTACCTCCTCCTTGTCCTTCCAGTCTCAGCTGGAGATGATGCTTCTCCAAAAAGCCTTCCGTGATCTCCCCAGACTGGGATTAGATACTCCTAAAGCATTTCATACTTAGCCCTTTTGTAGTATTTGTAACATTATATGTGTTCACTTTATGAATGTTGGGTAACTGCTCTGGGTTGAGCATGGGGCTGGGTGCTGGATATTGATCATGTCTCTGTTTCCCTGGAGCTTATACTCTAAAAAGAGAGGAATATGGACATTAAAGAACAAATTACGCTAAATACTTTCATTGTAATTATGATGTCTTATGGCAACCTGAGAGGGTGTGATGAAAGAGTTGATATAATTGAAGGGACCAGGGAAGACTTCTCTGAAAAAGTGACATTTAAGCAAAGACTTTAAAGGCAGCTGTTGGCCAAGTGATGAGTGGAGGGTGGTGTTCATGCAGAGAAACAGCATGTTAGAAGGCCCTGGCAGAAAGGAGCTTGGAGTGTCAGAAACTGATAAGAGGAACCTGGGGGAGGTGGGGCAGGGGAAGGATGCAGATTAGCAGATGCAAACTATTATATATGGGATGGACAAAGAACAATGTCCCACTGTATAGTGCAGGGAACTATGTTCAGTATCCTATAATAAACCAAAATGGAAAAAAATGAAAAAGAATATACACACACACATATATAGATATGTATATGGGGCTTCCCAAGTGGCACTAGTGGTAAAGAACCTGCTTGCCAGTGCAGGAGACATAAGAGATGTGGGTTCAGGCCCTCAGGAAGATCTCCTGGAGGAGAGTATGGCAACCCACTCCAGTATTCTTGCCTAGAGAATCTCATGGACAGAGGAACCTGGGGGGCTACAGTCCATATGATCTCTGTGTGTATATAACTGAATCACTTGCTGTGTAGTAGAAATTAACACAATGTTGTAAATCAAGTATACTTCAATAAGATAGATGTAAAATTAAGAAAAGAAGAGTCTGGAAGAGCCAGATCATGCAGGGCCTTGAGGACAACAGTAAGGGTGTCTGTCCTATATTTAAAGCCTTTGAAGACTTTAAACAGGGGAACTTTAAAAGCTTCCCCCTAAGGACCTACTGTGTAGCACAGGGAACTCTACTCAATATTCTGTAATGACCTATATGGGAAAAGAATGTAAAGAGTGGATATGTGTATATGTGTAACTGATCCACTTGGCTGTACACCTGAAACTGACACACATTTTACTCAGTTCAGTCACTCGGTCGTGTCCGACTCTTTGCGACCCCATGGACTGCAGCATGCAAGGCCTCCCTGTCCATCACCAGCTCCCAGAGTTTACTCAAACTCATGCCCATTGAGTCGGTGGTGCCATCAACCGTCTCATCCTCTGTTGTCCCCTTCTCCTCCCGCCTTCAATCTTTCCCAGCATCAGGGTCTTTTCAAATGAGTCAGCTCTTCACATATGGTGGCCAGAGTATTGGAGTTTCAGCTTCAACATCAGTCCTTCAAATGAATATCTAGAACTGATTTCCTTTAGGATGGACTGGTTGGATCTCCTTGCAGTCCAAGGGACTCTCAAGAGTCTTCTCCAACACCACAGTTCAAAAGCATCAAGTATATGCCAGTAAAAAATAAACACAAACAAAATACTTCCCTTGGCTGCTTTGTACAAGTGGAAGCAAGATGAGCGGTTAAGAGGTTCACAAACTTCTATGAATCTCCCTCTATCCTGTAAGCTCCTTGAGGGCAGAAGTTACGTCTTACTATTTAGTGTATTCACAGAGTCCAGTATTGTGCCTGATATTTTAGCAGATGTTCAGTACTGGGTTAATGGCACCCCACTCCAGTACTCTTGCCTGGAAAATCCCATGGACAGAGGAGCCTGGTAGGCTGCAGTCCACAGGGTTGCTAAGAGTCGAACACGACTGAGCGACTTCACTTTGACTTTTCACTTCCATGCATTGGAGAAGGAAATGGCAACCCACTCCAGTATTCTTGCCTGGAGAATCCCAGGGATGGGGGAGCTTGGTGGTCTGCCATCTTTGGGGTCGCACAGAGTCGGACACGACTGAAGCGACTTAGCAGCAGCAGCAGCAGCAGCAGAAGTGGATGTTGGAACCAGGATTCCAACTTTGGTTTCAGAAAGACTCAACACCCCACTGCTACCCAAGACTGACTGGATGTCCCTCCTTTTGCCTCCAGGGCATCTGTGGTCAATTGTATTTTCCAAAAATGGTCACAATAATAACTCACATCCAACATGTTTTTATTACAGTGTGACTTTGACACGTCCCACTGAGAAGTGAGGCCTAGTTCCTTCCCCTTGAATTTGAGGTGAGGTTATAAAAAGTGCTTGAGCTTCCTCCTGGTTCTCTTGGGAGACTTGCTCTTGGAACTGAGCTACCGGGCCTTGAGGAAGCCCACCCAAGCTGAGAAGGGGCCCTCATGGAGAAGAGCCCATAGATAGCATCAACTTTCCAGCTGTTTGCAAGTGAGCCATTTTCAAAGTGAATTATCCAGCTTCCAGTAATCTACCCAGTTGACACCTTATGGAGTGAAAATGAGCTGTCCCCACTGAACCCTCCCCAAGTTACAGACTCAGCAAAATAAATGATGGTGGTTGTTTGAAGCCACTTAAGTTTGGGGATGGTTTTAAGCAACAGTAGGTGACTGGAACTGCGGCCTATGTTTGTCATGCAGGAAGGTGATGCCACTCAGCGTGGCCTATTACTATCTTATTTCAAAGACTGTCTTGTATCAGGTTGAAGTAGACCATTGAGGCAGGTGACAGGAATCCTGGGACCACATTGTATTGTCACCTTTGATATTTTACTTTTGGGGTCTTTATGATTGTGCTTGTGTGTGTACTATTTCGGGGTCAGGGGCTGGGTCATTTTGAGACTCAGATAGAAATTACAACACTTTTCTCCAAAATAATACACATCCCCATCTGCACATGCAGACATAAACACATACACACAATATTTAGAAATCATTTCTGCAGGCCCAGGCTAATAATGGTGATTTGCCATAATTTTGTCCTTTACCATTCATTTATCTTTTCATGTGTGCATGTTGTAGCCCATTGAGTGAGCAAACTTCCTGCAAAGGATATGTGCATCTAGTGATTGAGGCTTGTGGGAAATATTCACCAGGTGAATTCTTTGAAGCTGCAGTGATCTACTTAGGATAGTAAACTGTTCTTTCAATATACCACCCCCACCCCACCTCCCTCCAAAACGAGAGACCCCCCCCCCCACAGAAGGACCTGAAGCCTACATTCATGTTCTATTTAGAATCTAGGTTTTAGGAACAGGCATTATTTACATACTCTTCATGCAAATATCCAGTCTTGGATATCTAGAGAACCAAGGTAGTACCCAGTAGAAAGCTTTATACAAACAAAACAAAACCCACTAAGAATAAAAGAACATACTCTATTATCTGAAAAATTTGTGATCTTTATCCCTTCCATAGTTCTGTGTCTCACCCTGTACACACCCACTCCTGTAATCTGACCCCCTTCATGGCTTATCCCATGAGTTTTATTTCTCAAACTACACTCCTTTTCTGGCATGTGCTTATGAAAAAAATTAAAAGCAGGAACAAACCTAATGCTAACAGAATAGTGGCCATGTTGTTTTCTCTTTTTTTCTGATCCTTTCCTCCCACCTATGCATTTCCATGGGCCACCTTTAATCCTAACCTGTTCAGAAGTTGGAAGTGTTTTTCCTCATCCAGGCCCCTTCTCCCTTCACTCTATAGGTGACTACAGCCACCTGGTGGCCATATAGAGAAAAGACAGGTCGATTGCCCCCCAAAATCTCTGTGATGGCAAGAACTATGGAGTAACTTTTGGTCTTGGATCTATGGCAAGCAAGGAAAGAAACCAGTGGATAGAGATTACAGTTCAGGACCCAGACATCCTATTTCTTGGTCCCATCTTGCCCCCCAGGACACAGCATCCATCCACTAGCTATTACAGGCAGAGAAAATCACTTAACATTTAAGTTCATTCATCAAAATTTATTGCGCATCAACTGTGTGCCCAACACTGGGAATACAGCAGTGAACAAGACAGACGTGCTATCTGCCCTTGTGAGCTTACAATCTAGCAGCCAGCCAGCCAATTATGTCCTAATGTTAACATTACTATTGTAATAAGCACTCTGAAATAGGCCTGGTGCTAAGAGAAGATTTAACAGAAAGTCTTGACCTACATGGAGAAATCAGACAAGGTCACTGTGAGGAAGAAACACTTAGCAAGGTGGGAAATAGAAGAGTGTTGCAAGCAGGGAGAACAGCCTGTGTGCCAGCTCTGAGGCAGAAAGGCGTATAGTGAACAGAAAGCCAGCCAGTGTGACTGGGAGGTAGGGAATGAAGATGGGATGATGCCAGGTAGAGGCTGATTTATGCAAGGTCTTTGGATTTAGGATTTTATTCCAGAAGCAACTGGAAGCCCCTGAGATACCTGCAGGAGGAAAGTTAGATGTTTAGGTTTGTTTTTCAGAGCTCACTCTGCTCTGTGTGGAGGCTGTTTAAGTCATTAAGTCGTGTCTGACTCTTTGCAACCCCATGGACTGCAGCCTGTCAGGCTCCTCTGTCCATGGGATTCTCCAGGCAAGAATACTGGAGTGGGATGCTATTTT
The DNA here is from genome assembly GCF_023091745.1 of Budorcas taxicolor. Classification (NCBI taxonomy): domain Eukaryota; kingdom Metazoa; phylum Chordata; class Mammalia; order Artiodactyla; family Bovidae; genus Budorcas; species Budorcas taxicolor. The sequence goes on along the minus strand of NC_068928.1, from coordinate 27,370,817 downwards.
CTTCTTCAGAGGATCTTCCCAATCCAGGAATCGATCTGCGTCTCCTTCACTGGCAGGTGGATTCTTTACCACTGAGCCACCAGGGAGGACAGAAGTGCATATGGGAGGACTGGTTAGGAAGCATTCCAGACCAGAAGTAATGACAGCTTTGAGAAAAGCAGATGGATCCCAGGGATATTTAGGTGATATAATCTGCTTGGAGAGTGACTGTGTGTGAGGACGGGGATGTGTGTCTGGCAAAAGGTACTGAAGTAGGAAATTTGGGCAGAGGGGTAAGTTTGGGCAGATCCATAGGCACAGGCCCTAAGGCCAAGGCTAGAGCAACAGCATAGTTTTGGTTCTCAAATAGTTAGGGGTTTAACTGAGCAAACAAGATATACATGAAACAGCTGCAGAGCTGATGAAACGTCAAAATGATTCAGATAATTCATGGATTCTGTCATTACATGGGACTGAATGGAAGTTGTCTCACAGTGAATTCAGACACTGCTGAAGCCAAAGGGGGACACAGACATCCCCACCTCTATCCATGCCGTTCCTAATCAGCCCCTCAGCATGCTCCTGTGCAGCCCACCCACTGACTCCTAGGGGCCACCTTCCAGGAAGATGCACTAACATCTCCCTGCTTTTTTGCCTGAAACTGTCAAGAAATTCACCTGTTATTCTCATTTCCCCTTCCCTGCTTAGGTCATAGGGGACTAAATCTGGCCACTGCCCTTCATGGTTGTTCTCTTTTGAGAACTTAGTTAGCTTAGTTGACTTAGTTAGCTTCTCTCTTTGCATCACCCCTGTCAAGCCCCTTCTTGCAGAGTCACCATCTGGCAAGGCCAACCCCGTCTTCCTCACCTTCCTGTCAGAGGCACAGGCCCTTCATGAATATACATGCTGATGCTTCCTTTTTGTACCCCATCCAAAGTGGCCTATCCAGTGGCCCTTTCCCACTCTCGTTTTTTGGAGTCAGTGTATACCCACCTCTGTGCCTCAGAAACGTCAGAGGAAAGGTTTGCTGTGGGTTTAACCATGAAGTAGCCTCAACAGCTGTTATTTAGCTGACACTTAGCCTTCCCTGTGTCCTCTCTGCCACAGAAGAACGCTGCTAACTCCCTTCCAGAGGCAATAACTCCAACAAACAAAACCACACCATGGCTGACTACACAATAGGCCTATAGGTTCCCATTATGCAGTAAGCTGGGACATTGACATATTCTCTTCATATTGAAAAGAACACGGACTTTGGAATTGGGAAGACCTGCATTTACATTCTGGTTGTGAACTAGTGTACCTTCTGTGCCATTAAGCTTCTTGCTAAGCTTCAGAAGATTTATCTGTAGAACAGTGGGAATGATATCTGTCTTATGGGTAGTTATATTAAATGAGCATATATAGCATAATATTTGGCCTGAATTACCTGGTGACCATTCACTTCCCCTCTTCCTCTTCAGTTTCAGCTGCCAAATACTATTCAGAAGAAAGACTAACCAGTTTTGTGTGGCCAGTGGCAGACATCTCCTCTTCCTGTCTTTGTAAATCCCATCTTCCTGCAGCCATGCCATTTCCATCATTGCCAGAAAAGTTCTTCCATCCCTGATCCCTATGTAGAACTTTCCTTTCTCTTACTATGGAAAAATTCTGCCTGAGCTCTATTTGACTATCCTCTTCTACATCTCCCTGATCTAAGATATTTTATTTTCTTGTATCATTCCTAAAAATGAGTCCACTTCTAGCATTCTCCCTAGCTTTCTCAGAGTAAACGCTAATGAACCTGAGGAACAGGATGTTTACACTTCAGTAGGGCATGGGAACTTCATGCCAGCTCCCAGAGTGGAAAGAAGGTCTAGGTCCAGGCATCGCCCCTCCCCATCCCCACCTCTTTTCCTCCAGGGCACAGAAAGTGCTAAACTCCAAATCGGTCTTGAGTCTACAGGAGCATACACATCCCGTCCTATAGTTCTGTGAGGTCATCATTGAAGTACAGCAGTACTGCAGGTGTGTAAAGTGTACTGTCCATATTGAGATAATCAAATTCTTCCTGCTGATCCTGGATCCCATTCTCCTCCAGAGTATAATCCATGTTCAGGTTCTTGCCGTCATATTTCCACGTATAGCTGGCAGCATGTGCATTATAGGGGAGATAGCGGTGTAGTATTTCCCACATCGATTCCAGGGCCCCCACCTGGAGAACACAAAAGCACCCCACCCCAGAGTTCTGGGTGGAACACACACACACACACACACGAAGCAAAGGCCAGAAGCCCAAAAGGCGACAGAGCCCGGGTTAGAGGCTTCCCTTGGCAGATACAGCAGCTTAAGGCACTCCAGGGTCCCGGAAATAAACTTGAAGCTCCAGCATGCAATGAATGGCCCCCAAGTCCTATCTGCCTTTGTGGCAGCCACTTCAAATAAACAGATGGCCCAAACGTCACTGCCCTGACCTCATCCCCACAATAAAGCAGACTAATAAGAGTACACTTGCAACTGCTGTACAAAAACACAGCACGAAAGAGCTTCTGAGGACCACCATCACTAAGATGTACAAACTGTCGCCCTGGGCGCAAATTCCCACCCCCCAGGACCCAAGTAACCTTTCTTCGGTTTCCCCTAAATGGGAAGAAAACAGCTTCCATTGGCTGTGGAGAGCTGCTGGCCTGCAGAGCTGTTTGGAGTTTTGCTGGGGTTCTTAGTTCCCTCTATCCTGCCCTCAGGCACCGGTTCTCACCTCCAGTGTGTGCTCTTGCGACGTGAGCGTGTTAATGATGCGGATATTCCGGGTCTTGGAGGACAGCCGCCCCACCTCATAACGCGACCCTTGCCACCAAGGCTTCCCGAAATCATTGGCCCAGTCCGAACGGGGTAGCTGAGGCGGCACGTGCAGAAAGCGGCCCCGGGGGGTGCGGTATCTCAGGGAACCGGTCAGCGGATCTATGTGCTTGCGAATCTTTAAAGCAGGGGAGGAGGGTGGGAGCAGTCACTATTTCGGGCTTTGGTTGGCCTCTATTTTTCCTCTTCAACCCTCCAGCGCCGCCTCCCCTCAACCCGTTTCCAGAAGAACTCACGTCTCTGGTTTTCGGATCAAACCAGTGGCTGATATCCTGGCCCGCCACTTCCACGATGGGTTTCAACAGCAAGTCTCCTGGGAAGGAGCAGCCGCCGTCAGTGCTAGCCATCCAAGAACCAAACACACCCCCGACGCTGGCCCAAAGTGCGGCCCTTACCCTTGTACTCCTGTGCCAACGGGGTTAGGTTGTACACGTTTCCCAGGTAAGACACCCAGAGGTCTTCCGGCTGGTTATGTTGGGCCACCTCGGCCGGCGTGAAATAGCGACGTTGAAAATACTCAAAGTTTGGCCCGGCCACTAGGCCCCGGCTTGGCATAGCTCTTGCTCTATTGCTCACTGACTTTAGTTGCTTCCTCGCTTTTCAGCACGCACGCACTACTGCATCCTCCCTCGTCCGGTAGCTAAGGCGAGCGCGTTTATCCGCTGACATGGAAACCATTATTCCTTTCCGGCCACCGTCCACTGAGATTAAACGCGGTACAGGCAAAGAGGGGCGTGGGCTGCGGGTACTCATGGGAAACGTAGTCCGATTCCGGCGTTCAAGTAATTGTGTCCTCAGGAGGTCCGAGGGAAAGAGAACACTGCGTTTTAATTCATTCAGTGGTCTGGGCTACAGGGACTCTAGGGCAGACTATCTCGCGAGGCAGAAAAAAAAAAAGAAGGGGAGGAGTGTAATTATGAAACTGTCGCTAAATTCCAGTGAGACCTGTAAGAATCTAGAGTTGAAAAATTCTCGCGATATCTTAATACGTCCGGCGTAATTGGCTTCCTTGAGCTGCAGCATTGGGGTAGGAGAAGCTCGCGAGATCTCTGCAGTTGCCGAAGAGTCGAAGAACTGGCGAGGTGATCTCGCGAAAGAAAATAGGTCGGGAGCACTCGCGAGATCTCAGACCACTGGACTCAAAAGGTTCTTACGAAGTTGAAGGGCTTGGAGGAGGCCCGGGAACAAATGGCCGGAGCTGGACCAACGATGCTGCTACGAGAGGAAAATGGCTGTTGCAGCCGGCGTCAAAGCAGCTCCAGCGCCGGGGTTAGCTCGGGTTCTGGGATTGAGGGGCTGTCGGGGAGCAAGATGGGGGAACGGAAGGGGAACTGCAGGTCCCGGCAGCCTCTGGGCTTCGTGTGAGCGCCCCGCAGGCTGTCGGGAACTGTGGTTCCGCAGGCGGGCTGCAGCCGGGCAGCGCGGTCTGAGCGCATGTTCCGCCCCCGCACAGGACTCTGACGGGGAGCGTGAGGAGGACTCGCCGGCTGCGCGCGCTAGGCAGCAGCTGGAGGCGCTGCTCAACAAGACTATGCGCATTCGCATGACAGATGGACGGACCCTGGTCGGTTGCTTCCTCTGCACCGACCGTGACTGCAATGTTATCCTGGGCTCGGCGCAGGAGTTCCTCAAGCCATCGGGTTAGTGCTCAGGGAATGCACACCCACTCCGCCGCATTCCACTCAGGGAATGCGGCGGAGCTTCACGCAAGGCATTTCCCCTAAAGTGCCTGGCCGCACACTCTATTTTCTGGGGCTAGAAGTTGTGGCTCAGAGGGGACGTGGCCGACCCTGTCCTGCCTCCCTAATGCTGACTCTTCTTTCCAGATTCCTTCTCTGCCGGGGAACCCCGTGTCTTGGGTCTGGCCATGGTACCTGGACACCACATCGTTTCTATTGAGGTGCAAAGAGAGAGCCTGGGGGGGCCTCCCTATCTCTGAGCCCTGTCGCACATGCCTTTCAGTCCTCATTAAACTTGTAACTGACCGTAACCTGTGTCTGTGTGTAGCTGGGATGCTGGGGCAGGGATTGCACATCTCATTTCTAGAGCAAGCTTATATGAGATCGGGAGCACTCAGCTCTCCTTCCACAACCTGAATGTCCAGAACTGCCAAAGGTTCTCTCACATTCGAGGTCAGGATGGGGGACAGGCTGAACTTCAGATCCACAGGCCCTAGGATGGGCCCCTCCGTCTTCCCTCCCACGCAGCTGCTCCAAAATTGTGGAAGGGAGGGGGGGTGTCATCCTGCTCCGGAAAGCCCATTGTTTCCCTCTCCGGCCTGGCAACACCGAGTTCCTCTTAAACTGGGGTCAGAGAAAAGACTTGGGTCCCCAAGGGGAGCAGGGCAGGCGACAGAGGCCGGGCCCCCTTCACTCTATTGGTGAGAAGGTGCCTTTGGGGTCAAGGACAGAGCTCTGGGGTCTGGCCAGGAAGAGCGGGCTAATGCGATAAGGGAAGGCCAGGAGACGAGGATGCTCTGGCCTGCGAACTAGAGCTACCCCCGCCCCCCACCGGTTTGCTGTTTCCTGCTCCGGGGCACGTTTCAGGAATGATAGTGTTTGTGCCGTCCCTCTGTTCACAGGATCCCAGGACTGCGTTCAGTTCATTAATTCTTTATTGATGTGTGATGACTCCTTCCCCTCCAACCTCGCCACCCCTCCCCCCGACCCCCAGTCCGTAAATACTAGGAGCAGCACCGGAAAAGGAGAGCACCAGCGCACCAGCGAGGTCTATTCACAGGGGGCTGGGGGGATGCAGGGTCCAGCCCAGATGTTCAGGATTCAGATATGGGTAGTGAGACGAAAGTGGGTTTTCAGGGTGTGGCAAATTTTCGTCAGAATTGGGTCCACAGATGTTCAGTTCCCTAAGGGGATGCTGGACCCGGTTTAGGCACGAGTGAGGGCAGGGTAAGCTTCAAGTCCTTGGGCCGACCTGGAGGGAAGGCAGTCGTCAGGGTTGTTCTTGACTTGAGGGTCCTCAGACCCAGACCTTTCCTGAGGTTGGAGCAACCTGGGGGCCTGGAGAGGACCGGGCTGGCCGTGGCTGCGGGTTGCTCCGGCGCCGGTAGAGGGCTCGGCTGTAAGGCACGAGGCAATCGGCCAGGCGGAGGCGCAGGCAGAGGCGGCGGTAGCTGGCCAGGGCAAGCACGAGCAGCGGCACGAGGAGCAGGAATCCGGTGACCAGCAGGGCTGTGAAGCCCGGGTCCCGCAGGTGCGCGGTGCAAGGGGGTGCCTGGGAGCGAAGGAACTGTGGGAGGAGAAGCAGCATGAGGCCCAAGCCAAACAGCCCGGGCCCGGCGAGGTTGCGGCCCACAGACCCCACCGCCACCCCTCCCCGACGACGCGGGTTCATGCTCACCTGGGAGTGGCAGAGGAAGCCAAAGCCTAGCATGGTGACAGCAGGCAGCAGGATGGTCCCCAGCACCAGCGCCAACAGGAGAAGGTTGAAGGCGGCCACCAGGAGATTCTGGGCCGTGACCAGCACAGCGCAGGCCCAGCAGTCCAGGGGGTCCCGGGGCTCTGGGCCGCCGCCGGGAACCGGTCGCTGCGCCCCGGGGACATCCGCCATGGCCCGCCTGGCTCCCTCCCGCCTGGGCCGCGGCCCTTATAGCCCTCTTTCCTGCCCCTCCCCCGGCCCAGCCTCTCCCCACCCCACCCCCCCTTATCCTGGAATGCGACTCCAGGATTAGGCACCCCCCCATGCCAAGGAGAGACCGGCGCTCTGGACATTCCACAGGCGCCTCCGGGGAGGGGCTCCCCTAGCCGGGGTCTGCGCAGTCCCTCCCCATCAATCACGGTCTCGCTGCCCTCCTCCCAGGGCTCTCCCTGCTACCACTAGCACTTTACCGAAACAGGATTTTTTTTTCTGATTTTATTTTTAATATTAATATTCTCACACAAAAATCACCGAAAATAAGGGTAGGGTTGGGAAGACCCCTCTGCCCCTGGGGCAGAAAGACAGTGCAGTGCGAGGGGGCGGGACTGTAAATCCCCCACCCCTCCGCAGCCCCAGCGTGGAGGAGAAAAAACAAAAAACCGACAAAACGAAAATAAAGCCCCAGAGAAACTCATCCCGGGGTGTCCCTGCCCCAGTGAGGCCCTGGCCTGGGCTGTTTCACGCTTAAAAAGAAAACAGGGGAGGGTGGGGTGGTGAGGGGAAGGTCCATGTTTTTAAAATTGGCCGGGGCTGGGAAGGACGGGGTTCCTTTTCCTCATAGTTCTTTCTTTAAAACTTTAAAATTTTTTTCTTTTTTCTTTTTTTTGTACAAAATACCATTTCAGTTCCCACTTCTTCCCCTACAGTACAGGAGTCGCTCACCCTCAGGCGTGGTTAGGGTCGGGTCGGGAGTGGGGGACTGGTCCGAGAAAGTGCAGGACGCAGGGGGAGGGGAGCGGGTTTGAGCACCATGAGAACCCGGCTGGAGCCGCGAGCGGGCGGGCGGACGGGCGGAGACGGTCGGGCCGGGCCCGGACACACACTAGGGGCCAGGGAGAGCCCGGCAGCGGGCGGTCCCTGGAGGGGCTGGCGGGATGGCTTGGGGTGCGGGAGGTCGGGTTTTCCCAAAAATGAATAAATAGAGGTGAGTGGGACTGTTATAAATTAAAAACCAAAAAACAAAAACAAACAAAAAACCCAGAAAATACAAATCATAACCAAGTGAATAAACAAGAGACACGTACAGGGGTCACAGCTAGCATTGGAAGTAAAAAAGGAGGTTCTGGGGAAAGGGTAAAGCCCATAGAAAGAATCTCATTAAAAACCTCGGCTGCCGTAACGTCTATGTACATACGCGAGCCGCGTGCGTCTGCGCCGGGCGGGCGGGCGGGCGGGCGGCTGGCAGGCGTGAGGGAACCCGTATGTGACCCCCGCCGCCGCCGGAGCCTGGTCCTTGTGTCTGTTGCTAGAAAGGCCAAAGTCGGTGAGGGGAGGCGCTGGTGGGCGAGGGGCTGCCAGCCCCCTCCCCCGTCTCCCATTTTTTTTCCTTTTTTCCTCATATTTGTTTAAAAAAAATTATTTTTTCTTAATAAATTAAGTGAGGGGAGCTGCCAATGGGGTGGAAGGGCTAGGCCCGACCCCCTTCCCGGCCAGAGGCGGGACCTAGGTCCAGCCCAGGCGTGTGCTGGTGGCCCCGCGGCGCCCTGCGGGCGGGCGGGCGGGCGGGGCGTCCGGCCTCATCGCGTTGTGCTGGCGGGGGCCTGCGGGAGAGAGCGGGCGGGGCTCAGGGGTGCGGTCGCCCACCCCCAGCCCGCCCCGGTGCCCCCCGCGGCCCCCGCCTGCCCGCCCTCCCGCCTGTCACGCCGGGCCCTCACCAGCGTGAAGGCGTCATAGGCCTGCGCCAGCTCTTCGGTGCGGTACTGCTCCAGCACCACCACGCCCTGCAGGCCCGCGCTGCGGCGCCGCGCGCACGCCTCGCAGTGCACCAGGTACGTGTTGCGGCTGCCGTTCTCGCTCGTCACGAACAGGATGTTGAACACCTCCACCTGCGGTGGGGAGGGGGCGGCGGTCACAGGGATGCAGGCCCGAGGACAGCGCTGGCCCTCAGGGAAGCGGGGACAGGGGCACTCACGTCGCACTCGTTGCAGTAGTAGGCGGGCTCGTCCTTGACCCGGCCCTGGTAGGCAATTTTCTTCCCGGCCCGCACCAGGCTCTCCCGCTGCACCTGGCAGTGCTTCATGGACTGGAGGAGGCAGAACCTGCGGGCGGGGCGAGGGGATGGTGGGGCGGGCCGGGCCTCCCCGGTCACCGCCCGACACATCCCTGTCTCAAGAGAAAGATCACGTACTCAGACTTCGAGAGAACAAAGCTTATGGGCCAGGGGCCTTGTCAGCCGACCCAGCACAGAAGCCCCGCAGGACTGACCCAGCGGAGAGGTGGCTGGAGGAAGGGGGGTGGAACCAGGAATTGTTCTGCGGGCCAGATTGGATGGGGATGGGCTCCCTCCCAAACAGGGCCCTCCCTTACTTGATCATCTTGAACAAGTCGGGGTCGCTGATTTTGACCGTGCGAGCCACGTTCCAGGACACGTGAATCATGGGCACAATGGATTTGACATTCTTCACCTCATTCCACTCATATCGTTCCAGGGCCAGCTGGTACTGATAGGCTGCAGTCCAGAGAGTATCACGACAGGTGACCACTTGGGCCGCAGCCCTGGCACCCTCCAAGCCCACCCCTCTACAGGGCTCACTCCCCAGGAACCCAGCCCCTCACCGCTGAGTGGCTCACCCCACCACCTGGCCCCACTCTCTCACCGGTGAGGGGCCCCACGTTCCAGGCGATGTTGTTGCACCAGCCGGTGGCCTGCACCCAGTGCACGGTGCCCGCGTTAATCCACACCAGGTCTCCGGGGCGCTGCACGAAGCGGTACACAGGGATGTTGGAAGCATAGAGGTCATCCAGGATTGGCCACCAGGAACCCGTCAGGTAGTCCACGCCGTGCCTGGAGAACCACAGGGTCAGATGGAAATCTGGGGATCCAAGGACGGGACGTGGGGGTTTATCTAGTTGGGGAGAGGGGAGAAGGGCCGAAGGCGGCGCGCACCGGTCGCAGAAGGCGCTGATGGTCTCCCAGTAGTGCTCGTGCACCGCGAACCACTCGCAGTCTCCGGGGCCAATGTTGATGTTGACCGAGCAGAAGTTGTTGTTCTCCTGATGGCCTGCAGGGGGCGACAGAGAACTGCACGGTCAGTGGGAGCCGAGCCTGCATTGCGCGACGAGCCCGCCCTTGGGCGCTCATTGGTTGACAGAGGAGCGCCAGCGGCAGCACTGCTAGGAGCGCACCTGGCGTTCGGCTGCCAGGCACCTTCATGTACAGCTGCACCGTGTTCATCCCCAGGATGGTGTGGCCCACGTGGCTCAGCATATTCCCCGTGGAGGTGACCCGCATGAAGGCGGGCAGCTTCAGCAGCTCCTGCAGCTGGGGCTTCCACCTGCAGGGGCGAGGAGGCAGCCAGGTGAGCGACTACCTGGACTTTGCCAACCCGTTGGCATTCCCGCCCCAGCTCCCTGGCCTCAGCCCCACTGACCGCTTAGCATCGGACAGGTCGATGTTGGTGCCAAACTTGATGATGTGATGGTTCTTCGGGTCTGGTGCACTGCTGCAGGAGTGAAGCGCAAAGGTTGGTGGGGAAGTGAGGGGAAGGGAAGGAGTCATGAACAGCAGGGCCAAAGCGTCCTACCTAGGAGGGGTTCCTGTGGTGCTGTCCGGCTCCTCTGACTCCTCGTCCTCACTCTCCTTCTCCTCCTGCTCGGCCACAGGGGTAGGCAGGCCTGGGTCAGCCACCTTCCTGAGGTCTGCCCACCACAACCAGGGCTCCAAGTCCCCTGCTCCCACACCCCCTGCCTCTGCCTGCATGGGCAGCTCTCACCTGCAGAGATTCCTGGAAGGATGACGCCTGGTACTGCGCGTACTTGGCGATGGTGGTGTGGGAACGGGAGCTCTCGCAGGGCCAGATCTGCCGTGTGCCCGTCAGATCCCAGTTCTCATCCGAGGGCTGCTGCACCTGGGTGCGCACCTCGACCGTGTGCTCCCCGCTCGCCTCCACCAGAGTCTTGGTGGAGAAGAGGCCCAAGTCTGCAAGGGAGGGCCGAGCAAGGAGTGAGGCCCCAACTCACCCTGTCCCTCCTTGCTCCTCACACCTCTGACGGGGTGGACACAGGCTTCCCAGAGCTCGACCCAGCAAGCACAGGTGAAAACCCCAGCCCCTCATGAAGCTGGGAGGCCCTCCCTGACCTGGCCTTTACCTGGATCAGAGCCAACCCCCTTTCTCCCCCTGCTGCTCGAGTCCCAGCCCCTCCCCCAGAGTCCTCATGTATACATGAGGCCGCACGTGCAGAACACTTGACACACTATATGCTCAATGAAGAAGAGTTTCTTTACATTATCACAGGATCCAATGAAAGGTTTCTTTCTGTCAAGTGAAAGCCTAGAATGCGCTTCAAGTAAAAGTGAAGGAAGGGGAGGATATGTGGGTAACAGAAAGCTACAAGTACAGAAGAAACAAAACTGATTTTATAATTCTATATGGTTTCCCTTTACGTTTGTATCTGTTTGAAATTGTGCACAATAAAAAGCTGAAAAAGAAGAAAGCCCTAAACCATGAGGCTTCTCAGGTTTTGCACCACCTGTATTCTTCACATCGTTCATCACCAAGAAAACCAGAAATGACTCTTAACCAGATCCTGAGATACATCCCCTTTCCACCTGCCTACTGCTGGGTTCCAACAGATGGAAGGGAAGCCTGAGGTCAGCTAACGCCCCGCTCAGAGCACTCGTCCAATACGGCTTACACATGACTAAGGAAAGCTCACTATAGCCATGGTCCGGTCTTCCAGAGGAGGGACTCTCAGAGGTCCCCAAAGTCCCAAATCCTTGCACCCCTCCCCACACCTTTCTGCCCACACACTCACTGAGCCGCAGGGAGCCTGCCAAGCCCCGGATCACGGTGATGGGATTTCGAGGATCTGTACAGAACTGTAACAACACCGGCGAGAAGGCATCCCGTTTGCTTTCCAGCTGAGGGACAGCCAAGGAGAAAGGGCTGGGGTCAGAGCCCCGTCCTAGGCTCAGGGCACCCCAACAGCCCCAACCCTGTCCTAAAATCCACAGGCGGGGGCGGTTCTAAGCATACAGGGCACACATACATAGATGCTAGGTGTGGGTGGGTTGAGTTTTTCCCGCGGCAGCTTTTCCTCAGTGTTGATCTTCGGTTTCACAGACTGGGCAGGGGATAGGTAGGACTCACGAAACTTCCCTTTCACCTTGGCGTTCCTGTGGAAAGACAGTGAAATGATTAAAACAGAAATATCAGTAGGCTGGTTAAAGGGCCCTCCTGCTGGGCCAGGCCAGGCCAGGCCAGGCCAACAGCCTCCCAGGTGACAGCCCCCAACTCACTTGCTGGCACGCACAACGTCAGCAGCGCAGTGGCTTATGGTGAGGTCCGCCATCCGCAGCCTCCGCTCTTCCACCTCAGAGGCGATGAAGGTCTCCTTGTCACCGCTCTCTACCTTGATGAGCCGGATCTTCAGCTCCTTGGGAGGCCCTTCACTGAGCGAGCGCAGCTTCAGCATGTCAGCCCGGCTGACCCCTGGTGGCCCTGGAGCTTCCTCTCGAGCCTTCTTCCCAGGGGCAGGGGCTGCCGGCGGTGTGGGCTGGGCAGAGGGGGCAGGAGCCGGTGGAGGGCCTGGAGCTGTGGGTGGCTTGGCCTTGGAGGCCCCACCAAGATCCGGCCGGGCTTTCTCACGACCCTGGATCTCCTCGCTCTGCAGGTCCAGGTTCCCCAGCACCCTGCGGCTCTTTTCTTTGGGGCCCTTGGCCTTGGTCTTGGCCCTGCCCTCACGGGGCCGCCGCCCCACACTGTCCTTGCAGGCCCGCCTGTGGCGCCGGTGCTCTTTCTGGTGCTCCTTCTGCCGCCGCTTGCTGCTCCCCGGTCCTGCCGCAGCTGCCACCCCAACGCTCTCCTCCTTGGCCAGAACTGGAGGCAGCAATCGCTCAACTCCACTGTCCGCTGCATCTGCTGTGTCCACCAGGTCTGCCGGGTCTGTGGCGCTCCGGCCTACCCGCTCCACAAGGGTCTCACAAGCCCGACTGATCTCTTCTAGCACCTCAGACTCAGAGCGAGCAGGGGGCAGAGGCAGGGGTGGGGGCGGCGGGGCGGGGGCCATGGGGCCTGGGGCTGGCTCTTCGTTGGCCCTGCGCTCCCGGGCCCAGGGCCCGCCTGAGGTAGAGAACTGAGATGACGAGGAAGCAGAGGGCTGTGGGGAGCCCTGGGCGCTCAGGGCCGCTGAGGTGGGTGGTGGGGCGGTAGCACCTGATGAGGGACCAGGGGAATACTGAGTGGCGGGCAAGGACCCAGGCCGGGTGGGAACAGCGGCTCCAGTCCCTCGGTAACAGTACTTTTGTCCCTCCAGCACGGAGGCCAAGGACTTGAGCAGGCTGGCCGGGCTGGCTGGTGGGGGGAGCGGGGGTGGCGGCTGCTGTGGCTGGGGTGGGGGGTGGAACTTGGCTAGAGGCGGTGGCGGCGGCAGGGCTGGTGGCTTCTTCTCCTCTTCCTGGGTGGCCGTGGTGGTGGTGGTGGTGGTGGTGGTGCCGGTGGCGGCAGCGGCAGCAGTGGTGGCTGGGGCTGTGTCGGTGGGGAACGGAGGCTGCAGAGATGCAAAGGGCTCCTTCAGAGGAGGCGGGGGGACGGGGACCGCGCCTGCCTCCTGTTGTTGCTGCTCTTCCTCCTTGCGAATGGATTCATCCAGCATCTTCATGATATTAGCCAGCCCATCAGGTAGGATCTTGAATTCAGCTGGCTCCTCAAACTGGTCCTCCAGAGGGGTAGGAGGGAAATCAAAAAGTCGAGGGCCTCGGGCAGGCAGCTCCCCCACCCTGGGCGGCACAGGCTGGGGGGTTTTATTCAGGGGGCCTGGGGATGGCCCCGGCCCCACCTCGGGGGTCTTTGGGAAGGAGACCCTGGGCCGAGGGCTCTCCGGGCGCCTGAAGCTTCCTGAGGTATTTTGGTGGCAAGAGGAGGGAGGGGCTGAAGGCAGGGCAAGAGTCAGGGGTGCAAGGGGTGGGTCCTGGGGGCTCAGTGTTGGGGTTGGGGGCCGGGGAAGGGGGTCCATACTTCTGGCCAGATAAGGAGGTGGGGGGAAGGACACAGGCCCAGTAGGGCTGCTGCTGTGGCTGCCATTGTTGCTGCTGCTGCTGCTGCTGCTGGTGGTTGGGGGAGTGGGAGGGGTGTGCGAATCCTGAGTGCCCACAGAAAAGCGGGGGGCCTGAGGCCCCAAGAAGCCCTCGCGGTGGGGAAGTGGGGGAGGGGGAGGACGGGGGCGTCCCTCAGCCCCGAAGAAGAGCTCCTCTAAGATCTCTCCATCTTCACGAGCTGCCCGGCAGGCTGGGCCCTTCAGCCAGGCAGGGGGCGGTGGGGGACGTAAGAGGCGGGGACAAGAGGGTGGAGGAGGTGAGGTGGGGCCGGGTGGCAGGGACAGGTGAGGAGTGGCAGCGGGAGCCGCCAGGAAGGGTTTCCGACTACTGTGTGCCGAGGGCCCCAGGCGGCCTTGGTTAGAGGAGACCTCCAGCGCAGGCGTTTGGTAATGGTCAGCGCCGGGCTGCAAGAGGAGCAGGGCCGTGGTCAGAGGGCTGCTCCAGGCACAACACTCCGCCCCCCCGCCACCTGCGGCTGTCACTCACAATGCCTGGGCTCGGCTCCACGCCACGGGGACCAGTGTTGCTGCTGCTGCTGCTGCTGCTGCTGGTGCTAGGGAGGCCGGGGGGCCGGGAAGGGGCGTAAGGCACGCAGGCGGTGGTTGCTGCTGGTGAAACGCTGGAGTCCATCCGCGACCTCTGAACTCTGCTCTCTCTAAGGTCACTTCCGGGGGGACGGGTGGCAGGCGGGCAGCCATGGCTCTCTGCTCCTGGGGGGCGGGGGCCTGGGCCTAGGGGAGCAGCCGGGACCAGCCGGTGGCCAGGGGGGTGAGCAGGGTAAGCTGGAGCCGGGTATGGATATGGATGAGGCAGTGAGTGCCGCTGCTCCTGTCAGTGAGAAATGAGGACACAGCGTGAGAAATGGAGGATACAGGGACCGAGCTGAGAGGCAAGCGGCCACAGGGGGAGCTCACCTGGCGCTCTGGAGGTGCTAAACCCTTGCGCTCGGGGCCCCAGGCATCTCCATGAAGGGTACTCCACAGCCCTGGCTTGGTCAGCTGAAATGGAGGGCTGGTGGCTAGGCCAGGCAGAGGTGGGGGAGGGGGTAGTGGTGGGGGCGGTGGTGGAGGTGGTGGCAATGGTGGTGGAGGCAGTGGCAGCCCTGGGGGAAGGCCCGTCTGGAAGAAAAGAGAGTGTGAGAGTCCCACTCCTCACCCCAGCTCTGCCTGCTCACTGCTGACCACCCAGGTGCCATCATACCTGCTCAGAGCTGCAGCCTCTCCTGCGCTTGCCGCCAGGGCTGAGCCCCTCCTCCCCTGAGGGGCCTGAGAGTGCTGCGGGAGGCACGGGCTGCACCACTGGGGGTTCAGCGGCTCGTTTCACTGGGGGACCCCCCCGCTTGGCCCCGTAGTTCCGTTTGTGCTAAGGACAGAAAGGAAAGAGAGAATGACACAGGTGCAGACCTGGCCAGGCCCCCGGCCCTAGCCCACCCAGCCCCAGCCTCACCTCAAGGTGCAGCAAGTTCCACACTTGCTCCAATGGGGGCAGGACCTTGGGTCGGTGCTGGCAGGACCCAGCGTGAAAGTTCCAGAGCTGGGCCTGAGAAGGTGGGGGGACAGTGCAGAGGACAGGGCAGAAGCAGATGGAAGATGAGAACACTGAGTCGGAACTCACAACCCCAGGTCCCTGTGTCCTGCCTCATCCCACCTGCTGGAGTCGGCCGACCCGGGGGCCCAGCTCAGCCAAGCTTCCTCCGTATCGAAGGGCGCTGTGGTAGCAGCGAATAGCCTCCTCACTGTCATGCTCTGACTCATACAGCTGCCCAAGCTGCTCCCACAACCCTGGCTGGGCTGGCTCCCGGAGCAATGCCTGCACACAGCCATGCAGGGACTCCAGCTTCCCATGGAGGGGTCTTGGGGTGGGTGTCCTACAGAGCAGAAAGGGAGGGGAGGTGGTAAGGCTTGAGGAACAAGGCCCAGCGTTACTTCCCATCCCCAGCACCTTTCAATCCTCACTCACCCTGGAGCATAATACGGTTTGTTGGGGTGCCCAGAGCTACTGCCGTGTGAAGGGGGTAGGGGAGCAGAGAGTGGGGGCTGCCCGAGGCTGGCAGAGCACCTGGAGAGAGAAGGACTCTGTTAATCTACAGCAAAGTGGAACAGCCCTGTCTCTACCTAAGGAAGAGGAAATCTGTGAGGAAAACAGAGAAAGCAGCTGAGGGCTACACTGAGGCCCACCAGAGGGACAGCAGAAGAGAGGGATGGCACCTGGTGGATGACGAGGCTGAGGAGCAGAGTATGGGAAAAAGAGTGCCTAGAGGCAGAGACTGAACAAGTTCTCACCTGCCTCCAGGCAGCCATGCGCTCCGAGGAGGGGGATGGGGCGGGCAGGAGCTCCAGGCCCCAGCACAGCTCAAGCCCCCAAGGGCAAAGGCTTCCCGTGCAGCGCGGGCCCCTGGAGGGTCCACTGCCCGATGCATCCAGCCTAAATCAAAAAGAAGAGATGATGATCCTACGGGGGACAAAGACTGAGCTGTCAGGGTACACACAGCCGACCCGGGCCCAGTCTTCCCTTACCAGGTCAGCAGTGGCCCCAGGAGCCCTGGAGATCGGGCACGGCCCCCTGCCCCAGCTCCCTGGGGCGATGGTCCCTCTCCAGCCGCTCTGACAGGAGTGCCCACTGCTCCCAGAGAGTCGCCCAGGGCCTTTCACAGCCAATTCTACGGAGAGGAGTGAAAAGGAGTGATGTGAGCTGGCCAGCACACAGTCCCCTACAGGTCTCTGATCTGCGCAGAGATGACTATCCCCGACGAGCGGTCCACCTGGCCTAAGGAACCCTCGGAGGCCCAGAGGAGTGGAGCACGCGGGAGGGCAAGCCGGGGTGAAGGGGTGGCTGCGCTGCCAGATTTCCAGGCGGGAGCCCGGGGGGCCGAGCTGCAGCGCGGCGGCCGCTTACCCGGCCTCCGTGGGAGAGTCCTCTCCCGGCGTCGGCGAGCTCCGGAGACCTGACCAATCACAGGATTTCCTCTCTCCCCAGAAAGCCAATCATCACCCGTGTCTCCGCCTCAGTAACAGCCTGGCTGGGACCAATAGGAGCAAGGTTAGCCCGGCCGCTGCCGGGGGAGGAGGGGCGGCGGAGCCGGTCAGACGGGCTCTGCCCGGGATGACCCCGACGTGACCCCGCGGCTCCCACCTAGGGTCTCCATCTCCAAGCTGACACTCGATCGGGCAAGGCAAGCGGAGCCTGCGACCCATGCGGGTGAAGGCGGCGGGTCGCACACTCGGGCCAGCCTGGAGGATGGAGCTACCCGCAAGTCCCACGCGCCCACAGAGCCGCCAGTGGTCCGCGCTAGACCGCCCGAAACGGCCCCTGTCCCGCCGCCTAAGACGAGAAAGGTTGGCACACGGATGCACAATGCCGACATAACCGTCGCTACCCCTCCTCACTTCATCTCGCCCAGCCTCTGACCTCCCCACCCTCTAGGAACTGCTTAGGGCTGGCCACTCAGGGCAACTTCTATGGCACACAAACCCGCCCGCGCCGCGATCTGAGCGCTCCACCCCCCACCCCTGACCCCCATCCCAAAACATGGTCAGTCCCCAGCTTCATACCCAGTTCCTCCAGCTCCACTTCCCCTGGCTCTGTAGGTCTTCAATACCAACCGACCCCCAAAACCAAAACCCCCCTCTAATCCCCCAACTTCTGAGAAGTCGCGCACTGCGGTCCCGAGTGGCCCCTCTCGCGTGGCTCCCGTATCCTCTATGCCCTTACCCGCCAGGGCCACGCGGTTCCCCACGGCCCACGTGGCCCCCGCCCCCCAAGGGAGGGGGGATTTCGGGGGTTGCCCGTGACGTGGCTACTTGCGCAGCGGAAGCGGCGTGTGTAAGAGTAGGGGGGGGGGGTCCTTCGGGAGGGAGGAGGGCGGGGCCCGCCAGGCGGTGACATCACCCTTGTCCCACTCTCACCGCCCACTCCCTTAAAGAACCCAGAACCCGTTTCACTTCCTCTTTCACCCCGCCCCCCAACCCTTTCCCGTCGGTGCTGGCTAGACCCACGAAGGGAGCAGCGCTCCCATTCCTGGGCACTTTCCCTTTAGCCCCAGTTCTTCCTTCTCGCTTCTCCGAGCCCAGGATCACTGTCCCCTCGCCGCCTCCTCGCCTACCCGGCGTCCCGGCAGGTAGGAAGCCGGCTCCGCTCCAGGATCGGTCCATTGAGAGTCTAGAGTACAAAGAGCTGCGAGAGGCGAGTGTAGAGTACAAAGCGGCGGGGGCGGGGCCGGCGCTCCAGCTGGAGCTAGCGCCGGGCAGGAAGCCGGGGGAGAACGCGCGACAAGGGGCTGGGGGCGGCTGGAAAGTTCGCCTTCGCGAGAGAAGTCTGCCCTGTGGGGAAATTTCCACCCAACCCACAAGGGCAGGCAGGTTTCTGGTGAAAACAGTCCACCCTCCGCAGGGCAAGGTCATCTGTTTGCACGCAAGCGCTTGGACCCCACAGGTCCCCGGCGAGCCCTGGTAGGCGCTGGGGCTCTGCGGACCCTTCCCGCGATTCACGCGGAGTTTCGGTCAGAACTATCTCCTCACCGAACAGTCTGTATGTCAGTTACCAAGCCCTGAGCTTAACTGCGGTCTAGCATAGCCCTGGCCAGTTGCCCTGACCTAAGTCCTGGGACTCATGGACCAGACAAGGGAAAACGGGGAACTGAGGGTCTGGACATCTGAGGAACAGACCCTCGACTGGGAAATGGTGCCGAGGGGCGCTGCCAGTTACCAGGAAATGCAACTTCCCCTTCTGCGATGATGACACTTCCCCTCTACCACTTCCCCTTTCCCACGGGGAACTGACTCAGCTTTCCCTAAAACAGCCAGTCCCGTCCTCCAGCTCCTTTCCACCTCTGTCCACAAACCCCTACGCCAGTACTCGGAATACAGCAGCCCTCTCTCTAGAGAACAAAAACTTCTTGTACACTAAACACACACTCACTCTCGTCGACCACCTCGGGTCCTTGCCCCCACCCGGGACCCAGGCGCCTGACTTCCCATCCGCCTCCTGTACAAAGCCCTCCCTCGCGGTGTGATTCAGGCTTGGTGTGGGGGAGCGTGAGTCACCCAGAAAACCTTCCCCTTATTCCCACTGACTCAGCCCCCGCCTCCCTGAACACACACAGACACACACACAGTCAGAGGCAGACACAACTCAGCCCACACACCGCTCCCCACCGGTCCCGCGGAATTTCCCCTCTCGTCTTCCCCCACGACGGCCCCTCCCCGCGCTGGGCAGCCCCGACGCCGCGCTCACACCTGTTCCCCAGCGGCCGGCAGCCGGCCCGCGCGCGGTCCACTCTCACCTCCACTCTCGCTTTGGGTCAGGAATAGCCCGCCCCGACTCCCGGTGTCCATACTAACCCAGGGGAGGGGACAATCACCGGCAGGCAAAGACACCCACAGGCTCTTCAAACACAGATGAGAGGCAGACGCACGCAGCCAAAGCCAGGCTGGGAGGACAGTACACTTCTGGACAGGCATTCCAGCCTCTACCGTCGGACCGAGTCCTGGGAGTCAGCCGCTCCGAAAGGGTTAATTCTTCTCCAGCCGAAGCCACGCCCTCTCCATCCGGGCACTCCCGGCTAAGCCCAGCCCCGCCCCCTCCATCCGGGCTCTGGACTCGGGGACTTTAACCGGCCCCCCTCCCCCTAGAGCCCCGAGAGAGACCCACTCTATCAATCACACCCACTTAACTCTCTCTGGGCGCGAGGCCGGAGGAGCCGCACACCGCCCGCTCCTACCGTGTGGGATGAGGGGCCAGACATGAGCACGCAGATTCACGTGCCGGCCAAAGACAAGACCCCGCAGATACGGTATTACCGAGCAGGCCGTCAGCAGGCACGCGGCACGCGCGGAGGTGGAGCCGGCCCGGGAACCCTGCCACGTCCCGCTCGCTGTCAAGCCCCGTTCTGCCTGGTGGCAGCGAGGGGTTACAGCTCGCTTCTTACCTGAGGGAGGGGGAGGCGAGGGGAGGGCCGCCGGCTGGGGCTCCGCTGTGACTCAGCCACCCCGGGCAGGCAGCCCGTTCGGGATTCCCTTCCCCAGCCTTCCCCCGCTGCCGGCCCCTCCCCGCCCCTCACCGAGAAGTGACAGTGCCGGCCCCGGCCCGCTGTGTGTCACTGCGAGCCTTGTGTCTGCCTCTGACTGGACCGCTGTGTTCACCAGTCTGTCTGACAAGGTCGGCAGTGTGTGGGTCCCGGTGTCTGTCTCCGTGCGCACCTGCGTATCTGCTCATCTTGTCTCCTTCAGTGCCTTGTCTGACGCGTTCCTGTCATTACGCCTGTCTACACGGTCTGTGTGTCTGCCTGGCTCCTGTCTCGGTCTTTTGTCTGGGACTGGCTCTGCATCACTTGCGTGATCACGTGTGTCTCTCTGCACATGCCCTTCTGTGTTTGGCTTCATGTTCCTGAACAGAGTCAGGGAGACACCGGAGCAGGCTGACCCTGCTAACTCCTCGCCCCACTCCCCCGCATCCTGATCCCCCGCATCCTGCTGGATCAGTGAGCCTTCTGTTTGAGTCAAGTATTTAGAGGTTTGCCTGCCTTCATTTGTGGAGCATCTCAGGTGGCTCAATGGTAGAGTCCGCCAGTGCAGGAGATGTGGGTTCGATCCCTGGGTGGGGACGATCCCTTGGAGGAGGCAATGGCAACCCACTCCATAGGCTACAGCCCCTGGGGTTGCAAAGAGTCAGACATGACTGAGGGCGCAGGCACTGCCTTCATTTATGTCCTATTCTTCAACAACCTTGCTTATCCTCACAGCTCCCTGTAGCTCCCAGTGTGATGGTTAATTGCTAGCATTTAGTGAATACTTACTACATACCAGGCACAGTGTTAAGCACTTTATAGACATTTTCAAAAACTCCTCTCTAGACCTTGACGTTGTACTACCCCATTTTACAGATGAGGAAACAGGCTCAGCAAGGTTATATAACTTGGTCAAGCCCTTGAGTAAGAGCTAGGCTTCTTTCTAGAGCCTCCTTCTTACCACTCTTCTATAATGCCTCTGTACTATCCCTGTTGGTTTTATCCTCACAGGACGTTTCCGGGGTCAGTCTGTCCCTCAGCTTTCCCCTATGTTACCATCCCAAATGTCTCATGTCCTCTAGAGAAGATGTAGGTAGGAAGCTGTGCAGCATTTCTCAGAAGCCGTCAGTTTCTTGGCCATGAAGCTCACTCAGTTAACACATTCAATGCAATTCTGCTGAGGCACCCCAATGTGCCAACCATCTTGCCAAATAATGAGAGATACATAGAAGAAAACTCTCTAAGTTCCACTCAAAATAGCATTACTGAGTAGTGGAGATGAACAACACACACTTAAGAGAATTCAGGTCTCTAGCTTAGGTATAATTTCTTCTGTAGAATGGGGGAGAGGATGGAGCAGGGCCTTAGGCAGAGAACTGGCAGGAGGAGACAGGGAAGCAGAAAAGGCAGGTTTTCATGACAGTGGCCTCCAGTATCTCTCTAATTCAGTTTCCAATCACCCTTCATAAGCCAAGCTGTTCAACAACTCTTACCAGGGCAAAGCCCTCCTCATTCCAAAAAGAGAAGAAGACAAAAAAAAAATCCCTCCAGCTATCTTATCTCTATCTTCTGGCCTGCAAACCCCAGGTTAATTCAATAAGTAACTGAGCTGAGGCACTTGGGGAGGGGGGTAGATTTTTTGGTGGTAGTTAAGAGGCTGGTGAAGTACAGGGATGAACCATTCATAGGCAACAGAGGGGAGCACCATAAATGAGGAAGACTGAACCACTCAATCACCACATGGTGGGGGGATGCTCAGCGTTGGACTGGACCATTCTGAGGAGTGGGCATGATCTAGATCATACCAATCTTTCTTGCATGGGATGCAGAGTTGGGACTGCTGGGAGGAGGTACTGCATTGCTCAGGGCAGGACTTACCAGGTGGAGTTTGGTGTGCCCTGTCTCATTGGAACCAGTGTCCCAGCAGTAGGGTGCAGCAGACCGCAGTGGGTGAGGTGGGTGGTACTACGGGGCTGGCATGGTGCCTGGGGGAACCTAAAAGAGAAAAGCCAGTTAGAGGTGGGTCCTCCCAGGCTGGAGAATTTCCCTGTGCCCCTTCTATCCCCTTACTGAGGAGAAACCTGGTTCTGGTGGTCAGATGGGATAGGAGAATCCAATCTGTTTCCATAGCAACCAGAAAAAGCCAATCCAAGAGCCTTCCCCTTTAGGAAGCAGTCTGGACCAGGGAGTGAGGGCACATGCCACAGCACTGGTATTAGGTCCACAGTGGACACCCAGCCCATGATCCCTCTTCTGACTGGGTCCTTCCTGCTGAGAGTCCCTGGTCCCAAAGAAGTCCCAACCACCTCTGACATCTCACCCAAGTCAGCTTCATCCTGACCTTAGGCTTGCAGAAACTCTTCCTTCAGCACTGCCTCCTCCCTAACCTTATCAAGACACCAGTCAACCCCACCCTCTGTACTCTGCCCCCTTGCCTTCCCCCAGGCAGGTGCAGGCAGGTCACGGTGAGCAGTACAGGTGGCCAGACTAGATGAGCGGGCCAAGCAGGGAGGAAGCCTTCCTCCTCATCAAGGACTGTGACTCTAGGCCTGAGTCTGGAAGTGGCCTCTGCTGCAAGCCTCCCTTCCATCCACCCATCAAGGCCATATCCTGTTTCCCCATCACCTCCTTCCTCTCTGTGGCCCAAGAAGGCGATAGGGGCCCACTCCCTCCCCTCCTAACTCTCAGAGACAAGAAGGTAGGTGTCTAGGACCAGGGCCAAGAATCAGGTATCCATCCAGGGGTCACACCTGTCTGCCCTCACCTCAAACTCACTCCGCAGGGACCTGTTTTCTGCCCTCTTAGCCACAGTTCTTTGCCCTTAAGGACCCAGACACTTGGGCTCAGCATTTAGCCTCTCCACTCTCAGGCCTTCCAGCCCCTATCCTTCCCCCTGCCCCAGAGACTCAGGCCACCAGCACCCAGCCCCCAGCCCCCAGCCTCCATGATGCAATGTGCTGCAAGCTGCTTCAGCTGCTGATGACACTGCCCCCAGGGAGGTGCTATTTCTGACCCATGCAAGGCCCCTCACCTGGCCAGGGTAGTGGTCAGCTGCAGGCTAGGGAGGCCAGGCAGGCAAGGTCCTTCTGCTGGGGAAGGAAACTTGAGGCTGGAACCCTCCAGGACAGGGACTCTCAGAATGTGAGACCAGAGAGTAAGTGTGTGTGTTTATGTGTGTGCAGTCTGTAGCATTTGTACATAGGGTTATGTTGGGGGAGAAGGGAATACTAGGGAGAGTCCAGCCTATAAAATGGGGAGCAGCAGGCCTTAGGACAGAGCAAGAGGAGAAGTGAGGGGCGTCCAAGGGGGTCAGCAAGGGTGTGTATGGGGTGTCTGGACACTAGAGTGGGGGAGGGGCCAACAGCCATTTAAAGGGCCAGCCCCAGAGCTTTAATCCCTCACCAGTCCTGGCCCCAAGCCGGAGGCTGTAATTCATCTGTCCAACAGCTGGGGTGGGTGTGTGTGTGTGTGGTGGGGGGGGGGGCGGGGGCATGTGGACGGGAAGGGGGAGCTGGGGGAGGGGCTGGAGCTTTCTTGTGCACAGAGCCCAACAACAAAAGGGGGAACTGAAGGGCCAGCTCCAGTGTGCCTGGCCGGTGGCTCACCTGCAGACCTGCCAGTGGCCCCCACCTGGTGGCTGACAGGCTCGGTAGTTTAGACTCAAGGATTCTTGGCCAAGGAGTCCCTGAACCCAAAGGTGGGGCCCTGGAGAAGGCCCAGGTTGAGTGGCCCCCAGGCAAGCTGTCACCCTCCATGCAGGTCCCAGCTGAAGCACTGTCCCAGACCTGGCAGGCCCTGAGACGGATTCAGCCTCAAATGCCCTGCTCGCCAGCCAAGCCTCCCCAGACGAGGCCTGCCGGCTCCCCCTCCAGCTGGCCAAGGGTGGCAGCGGCCACACCAAAGCTGTCCCTTTAAATCATTACCACCCCTGATTGTGTGGATGAACAGAGGGCCCTGCCCCCCAGGCAGGCGGCTGGCCACCTCCCCCCTACAAGTCCCCAGAAATGTGAGGGCCATTTAAAGGGACAACAGACAGGCAGCCGGGTCTCTAACCGCCCCCGCCCCCACCCCAACACACTCACAGCCCCTTTCGCCCGCAGACATACAGCCCCTTGCCCCTCCAGAGGGCCCCCCAAATTCCGGTTCTCTCCCCACCCCCTAGAGACTGCTAGAAGGAGAAAGGGGGCCAGAGTTGGGGGGCGGGGAACTGGGAGAGCGAGGAAAGGACAGGGACTCCCTCCTGCCTCAGAGCCCCAGGGGATAGATAGGTCGGAAGGAAAGCAAAGCCTGGAGAAGCGGCCAGACAGAGCCCCGAAAGGTGCCGCGGGCAGACCTGGGGTGCACAAGCTGTCGGTCGAGGGGAAGGGAGTCAGGCTGCACGAGACAGCGGCGCGGCCAGCGGGCGACTACCCCAAGTGGGGAGATGGAACACCGAGGGCCACGGGGAAAGAGGCAAGCCAGGGGAAACGGGGAGACGGAACCGGGGAAAGGGGTCACAGGGAGGGTGCGGAGGAAAACCCGAGAGGAGAGGGCGAGCCAGGCCGGGGTTACCTGCTGGGTGTCTGTCCCCCGGCGGTGCCCCCGGAGTCCGGGTAGGGAGGGGGGGAGCAGCAGGGGGGGGAGTGGGGGCTGGGGGGGCGGGGGAGACGGTCCCTCCTCTGCCTCCTGGGCCTGCCCCGGCGCTTGCAGCCTCGGCCTCCCTCCCTCCTCCTCCCCGTCCCTGAGTCCCGGAGTCAAACAAAGAACTGTAGCAGGCTCTCCCCAACCCCCTCCCTCCTCCTCCTCCTCCTCCTCCTCCTCCTCCTCCTCCTCCCCTCCCTCCCTCCCCACCAGCAGGCTCCCTCCTCCTCCCTTCCGGTCTCTTCCTTTAACTACTCGCCCCCCCCCACCCCCCTGCACTAGTCTCTCTGCCCACCCACCCGAACCTTTTACACACCCCTCAGCCAGCCCTGTCCCCGCAAAGGAAACTGTAGAGTCCCTTGGCAAAATTGAAAGGCTCCAGAGAACATGGGAGGGGACTGGGGTCTTGCTCAAAAATCAAGAACCACAATACAATTATTTTATTTTCACAGCCAGAGGAATAGTCTTAGCTGTTTCTTCTCCAAGAAGAGGGAAAAAAATAATCCCAAAGAAAGCAATACAAATCTGAGGAAAGCCCTCATCAAATAAAATGCACAATGCAGGGGAAGCTAATCCCCAGCCCCCTTTCCCCCACCGACCACATTGGCACACACTCTCCACTCCTCCCTGACCTACTCCTAAGGTCTTGGCCACTTTGAAGCAGGCCTAACAACCAGAATAATAAAAATAATAACTAACAGCATTTAAAAATAATAAGCATTTCATGACAAGCATTCAGTGTTCATTCTGTGCCAGGCACTGTGCTAGGTGCTTTGCATAAACTGCCTACAAGATAAGTATTGATATTTAAATTTTCCAGACTAAGAACAGGAGGCTCAGAGAGGTTGTGACCTTTCCAAATTCCTGTAGCCACTAAGTGGCAGAGCTGAGAATGGAATCCAGGTCTGATCTGACAATCCAAGCCCTAAAGGTACAAGAAAAGAGAAACCAATTTTTTCCAATACCATTAGCAACCCCAGGACTTAACTCAATAGAGAAGGGCCGCCATAGCTATCAACTGAGTCCCCTTCCTTCAAGAGAAAGATCCACACACTTACACAGAATAAAGACCCTGACTTTTCAGTCTCATATAGTTTCTTGACCCCTTTCCTCACTGGTGGGGGTGGGGTGCCACTGATTAAGGTCAGGGCTGAGCTGGCGTCCAGATGTATACCACACAGCTCTTCTCCAGGGGGCTGGCAACCACTCCCACTTCAACTCAATATGGGGGTGGGGGCCATGAGCCTCTTGGCAATGCAGCAGGTGGGAAAGGGAAAAGACTGCTGGGAGGCTCTTTCCAGGGGGTACAGGGGGCTTGGAGGGAAAGCTCTTCTGTGTCAATCTAGGGAAAAGTGACCCAAGCTTCGCTTAGCCCAGCAAACGGGCAAAGTGCACCACACCACACCCCTGCCCCTCCCCCTCAAAAACTCCAGGCCAGGGTTTCCCACCTGCAGGACGCTAAGGCCAAGGGAACGGAGGAGGGGGAAAGATGGCACGGGGCTGCAGCTGGACTCGGGGCGGAGGTTGTGGTGGGGGGAGGGGCTGGAATGGAAAGGGGTGGAGGCCTCATCGCCTGGCAACTATCCCAGGGCACGTGCACGGGTGACATCATCCCAGGCCACCTTTAACACAGACCTTTGACCCCGAGGGGCGGAGAGGAGCCGCGGGCTAAGCTTCCTGGGAAATAGCCTCAGGAATTCTGGGAACCCAAAAAGGAAAGGAAGGAAGGAACCCAGGCGTCCCGCCCTTATCTTTTGCCCCCTACGCGGCTCCAATCCCAGGGACTCGGGCCTCTCGGCTCCTCCTCTCCGCCTCCAGCCCTGACCTCCCAACCCACATTTCTGACGGAGTCCCGACACGCCTCTGAGATACTGTGCCTTCTCTCTCCTGGGCGAGATCTCGCGTAGGGGGGGTGGGAGGTGGGGGGCGGGGGCACCAGGTCCCGCGGGGGCTCCGTCTCCCATCAGCGGGATCCCCTGTGCCCAGCCGGCCGCCAGCCGGAATCTGTCTGGGTCCCAACACTCCTGCCCCTCCCCGCGCTGTTCCAGGGCGGAGTCTG
Organism: Budorcas taxicolor; assembly: GCF_023091745.1. NCBI lineage: Eukaryota > Metazoa > Chordata > Mammalia > Artiodactyla > Bovidae > Budorcas > Budorcas taxicolor. The sequence goes on along the minus strand of NC_068928.1, from coordinate 27,344,627 downwards.
TGGAGTTGAAATCAGGACACGGCGAGAGGAAGAGTTATATAACTGAGAGAAGCCGAGAAGGACAAGTGAGGACCGGGAGAGACAGCCCGAAAGGAGCCGAGGGAGGTGCAAAGAGCACCAGGGCTAGTGGGGAAGAAACGTTAGGGATGGGAAAGATTTCGGTGCACACCAAGGGGAGGAATTCACGCGAAGACGGGTTGTGATGGTCCGGGAAGAGTCACCTGGGGCGTCCGGGGCTTCCCCGCAGAGCCCTTCCCTGCTGCCAACAGCAGCCGGGCCCGAGCGCGTGAAGCCTCGGGAAGGGGCGCTGATACCCGTTCGGTTCCTCTTGGGGAGGCAACTTTAGCCAGAGCCCGGGACGGCAGCGGCGGAGCATATGGGGCCGGAAACCACAGCTCCGCCCAGCCCACCTGGGAGAGTGGGGCGCCAGCTGGGGTGGGGAACAGGTAGCTGGCTCCTCCCACGCCAGGCTGGGCATTAACTGCTCGAGACCCCTAGAAAGAAGGCTAGCGGACCCAGACGTCTGGGTCCCCAGAGGCTGAGAAGCGCAGCCCGGTACTCGTTTGCGAACCGAGTCTCTAGAAAGGAGAAGGGGGCGCGCGGTGAGCGCTAACTCGCCGCGCAAGCGCAGGGTGGGGTACTCGGGCGCGTGCGGCGGCGGGAGGGGGGTGGGCGCGAGCGTGTGGGAGTGCACGTGCGGGTCCCGGGCAGCTCCCCCCTCCCCGCCTCCACCCCTCCCCTCCCCTGTCTCTCTTCCTTTCGCTCTAAGATGCCTCCTCCACATTGGCTGCCAAGGCCCTGATGTCAGGGGCAGACGCTGGAGCGGATTGGGCGGACGCGCGAGTTCGGGAATCTGGCCCCGGAGTCTAGCTCTCCAGTTACTCTGGCAACAGGGCAAGCAACCCCCAAGAGGGAAGGGGAGCGGAGCTCATCACTGCTCCTGAGTCCCGCCTCCCTCCGGACTCACGCCGAGTCCGTTTCTGTGGCAGCGCAGCTCGCTGCTCCCCGGCTTCCTCCTAGGGCTCTCTGTGTCTCGAGAACCTGGCGACCTGCCCTCGACCTTCGCCGCGGTCTCCCAGCCCCCCACCCTGCCAACTCCCATCCTAAGTCAGCCACAAGCCGCAGCCGACAGGAAGCGAATTTCCGTTGCTTAGTAACCTGCCCGCGTGCCCCCTCCCCACTATTTATCGCAGATAGGGGAGGCGGAGAATGAGCCCTGAGCCCCTCTCCCGCCCCTGCCCTTCGCCCTCCCGCCCTCAGTTTCCTGTGAGGGGGCCGAGATGACAGGAAGTCAAACAAGCACCTCAGCCCACCTTTCCCTCTGGCCGAGCAGGGAGCTTCGGCTGTTTTCAAGGCCACATCCCCCACCCCAGAACCCTGAGTCGCGCTGTGCGCGTCTCGCTCTCGCCATCTCGCGGCTACGTCGCGAAGGTTTAGTGGAGAAGGGCCCGAGCTGGGTGAGCTCGTAACCCGAGGTGGCAGAGTGGGGGCAGGACCGGGGATGGGGGACTAGCGCGGTGCAGCTGAGTGCAGAGGGGTGAGGTGCCGCGTAAGGGATGGGGCGAAAGCTACCGCTGGGAGGCCGTCGGGGCTGCCGGTGTGAGAGTCACAGCTGAGGCTACACACCTCATCCGTGGGAAGAACCAAAGGGAGGCTTAACGCGGCCCCAGGACCTGAGACACATCCCTTTCTGACCACACCCGCCCTCAAGAGTCCAACTGCAAACCCTGACCTTTAGTCCTGCCCTTCAGAGAGGGACCGCAGCGCTGCGCCCCCGCCCTAGTGTCGGGAAGGGGAATCCCAGCCCAATAGACAGGGAGTCCTTTCAGGGCCCCCTCAACATCCGGAACCCAAGACATCTGCCGCCCAGTTCTTCCCTCACGCCGCCCTACCCTCTTCTAGAAGATCCAGACGTCCTGCACCCAGTCTTCTTCCCAGTGCCTCTCCAGAGACCCGAACGTCCATCCTCATCTCTACCCATCCTGCGCCTCAGGCGTCCCGCCCCCCCTGCGCCGAGACGGTTTCCCTCTTTCCAGACACCCTCGCGGCTCCCCGTTACCTGGTTCTGGGGTGTCCCAGGTGTTCAGGTTCCCCAAGGTCGCCCAGGGGGTCGAGCGGCCCCCCCTTCTCCCAGGTCGGGGCTGGGGGGGCCGCTCCGCCCCGTGGCGCAGTTGGATTTTCCAACACAAACACCGCCCCCCCCACCCCCCGCGTCCCAGCCCCGCCCCTTCTCATGGTCCCGCCCCTTCTCGCGCCGGGAGTCCCTCTCCCGGGCTCCGCCCCGCTTTCTGCCGGCCCCGCTCGCCTTTGCACAGGTGCGGAATATGATGCCAAATGCGGGGTGCAGGGTTCAAGGTGCAAGGTAGGGGTCCAGCACGGATCCCTGCCTGACAAACCCCTATTCCATTCGGATCACGCGCCCTTCCAAAGTAAGCCCCGCCCCACCCGCTCGAGTCCTGCCCAGAGACTTAGCCACACCTTCTTTAGGCCCCACTGCCCTGCCCATTCGCCGAGGCCACGCCTCCTCTCCCTCTCCAGACCTCCCACTTCCCTTGCTGCTTTCCCTATCCGGCAGCAGCCCACAGGAGCGCTCATCCTTTGTGGGCCCTGGGCTTCCTCCCGACTACCCCTCCTCCCCCCAAACCCCAGCCATCCCATTGAGAGACTTGGGGCTTGTGGTCGGGGGTGTTTTACTGAGCTGAGCTCCGATAAAATTCTTTACGATCAACACGACTAGGTATTACCAGGGCCCCATCACGTGACAAATTCAACCGAGGTAAAGGCCTGAGTGAAGCCTAGTCTCTGTCCGAGGTATATTGTCAGCCTTGGCTCCTGAAGTCCTCGACCCTCACCCCCCCACCCCCAAACGAAAAGAAGAGGAGGTCCTCTCAGTTATCCAGGCTCATGAGTAGAGCAGTGCCCCTCTTGATCCAGTGATCAGAGGTCATGGTCCCAGAGCGGAGGTCGATGCCAATAACGAAGGATGCCCGGTCTGAGCTGCCTGCCCGGTTGGGATAGTAATAGCAGGGACAGGAGTACATGCCTGCAGGAAAGGAGAGGAGAATGAGTCAGACCCTGGAGCCACTGGGAAAGCAAGGCAGGAGCAGGTGGGAGGGGAGGGGTGGAGCAGAGGCTGGGTTAGGATGCAAACTAGGGAGGGGGCAAACTGTCCCACCCTTGGCACTCTTCTTGCGGCTCTCAGTAGGCCGGAAGTGGATGGTGGGCATGAGGCAGACAAGCTGCATGGGCTCTGCCTCCACCAAGCAGGAGTTCTTCCGGTCCCAGCCGGCACCCTCCAGGTATAGACCCCGAACCCAGACACCGTCCTGGAGAGACATGGGGACAGGTTGGGGGTAAATACAGACCCTCAGTTGCCAATGCCCCCACCCGTGTCCTGCCACCTCTTTCCTCCCCTCCCTCTCAACCAGTCGTTTCCCACCTTTGCTCCCAGCCCCTCCTCCTCCACCAGACTCCCCTCTGCTCAGAGCCCTAAGAACATGTGGCACCCACCTTGGGTGGATACACTAGGTTGCTGTCGTCCACAGTGGAAACAATAAACTCCCAAGAGAGGCTGTCCACTGAAATCTGGAGATTGAAGGTGAGAATAAGGGAGGATCCTCCCACACATACAGAGGAGAGCAAATACACATCATCAGTATCCATTCCCATCACACTGTCCACATGGCTCACGTTGTTTTGGCGAGCTGATGACTGCAGCACGGCAGTGAGGAAGCCAGTGGGAAAGGTGAAGCCAGACAGCCAGAAGATCACAGGAGGCCGTGCCCGGCTGGCCCACATCTCAAACTGCTCCACACGCATGGCCAAGTCCCGGGTCCATGAAGCCAATGGCTTCTGTGAGGGGTAGGCCTGGAGCAGGAGGTAGTGTGTGTTTATTCATTCACTTATTCATGCATTCAAATTCTTACTGTGAACACTTGAAGCAGATAGAAGAATATATGGTGTCAGCCCCTGTTCCCCAAACCATAGTTCGGCAAAGCTCTCCAAAAGCCAATTTCCAGGAAAGAAGCATAAAATGACAACTGTCAACAATAGCACCAGCAATGCTAACCAGTTACCATTAATGAAGCACCTTTTAAGGTGCACAGTACCAGGAATCCTTGAAACATCCTTGGAGAAACTTAGAAACTTGCCCTGGGTAAGTTGCTATGTTAATAACTTTGCAAAGTCAGTCAGTGAAGGGCAGAGTCAGATTTCAACCTTGAACCTGTCTGACTCCAAAGCCCAGGCTCACTGCTTTCTGCTATAGGCTTCCCTAGGACCAGGAGGCTGCGGGTCCAGGAGTAAAAGGAGAGTTCATTGTTGGAGAAGGACCACCAGATAATCTTACCTTTCCCCAGAGTGGAGGGACATGGGCATCAAAAATGCAATTGAAAATCTCTTCCAGGCTGGTAGACATGACGATGAGGCCCTGGATGCCTTTTTCTAGGTCTGTCAGTGAGAAGCTGGATGGGGAAAGGTGGAGGGTTATGGATGGGATGGGCCTAGAAGAGCCATCCTAGGCAGGCCGTGAAGGCCTTTCCTCTTGCCCCCTCCCTGCGTTCCACAGAGCCCCGCCTCCCCCCATCTCACAGGATGGTCTCCATCAGCTTGTTGTATCTCTGAATCTCCTGCAAAAGGACCACATTGAGTGGGGAGGGGTCCATAGCCAGTAGTTTTCGGGTCCCCTCATAGTCGATCATTTCCGGGATCTTCTGTTTCACATCGGCAGCCAACTCAAGGACCTGCCGAGGCAGGAGCGTTGAGTGTAGACCTCTCTTCCGCCTTACTTTCCCTCCCCCAGGTGACTGTCTGTCCTTACCTTCTCCTCCCGACTCTGGCCTCCGGCCCTGGTGGGTGTAATCTGGGGTTGCAGGGAAAGCAGAGTCTCAAAGAGAGTGCGTGCCTCTGTGATCTGGGAGGCCACGTCGGCATTGGGGTGCTGGCCAAAAGCCTCTGGGGGGTCCATGCCAGGCAACATGCTGATGTACTCTTTGTATGAGGCCAGGCTCCCATCCTTGGGGATAAAATAGGTCTCCAACACTGACAACCTGGGGAGTCAGTGCAGAATTATCACTGTACTGTGGGGACTTGGGGCTCCCATGCCAGGCCAAGGCCCTATCCATCCAACTCTATGCTCTTACTTCGCCCCCCAAGTCAATCTCCCATTCACTCCTCAAACACTGCCCCTACCCCCAATCCTGCCACCTGGCACCCCATTCAGTGCCCCCCTCACCGGTAGGAGGGGGTCGAGAGAGCCTGGTCACAAAAATAGTCATTGATGTAGGTGGTCAGCAAGCGCCGATCCCAGTCATCTGTGACGTGTCCACCATAGTTGACCCCGGAGATGAGGTACTTGAGTGCATCCCAGGGCGTCTCCTCATACTCGTCCAGGTAGAGGCTCAGCAAGTTCTCTGACACCTGTGCGTGGCCCCAGCCCACACCCCCAGCCCCACACACAGTTATGGCAGGAATTCGTCCAGGGGCTTCCAGTCAGTGACGATTCCTGCAGGGCAGCCTTGGGGCAGAAAGTGTAAGGAGGGAGGGTGGGGTGAGGGACCCTGGTCAGCACAAACCTCAAAGTCAGAGTCATTGAAGCCATAGATGATGTTCCAGCCAAGCTGCAGGAACTTTTTGCGTTCAAGTAACACAGAGTGGAAGAAGCACAGTGCGAACAGCAGCTTCTTATACTTGGTGGGTTTGGAGCAGTGGGAAAACTGTGGCTCTGTCATCAGTTGGTAAAGACGGGTCATGTTGGCCTTTAGGCCCTGGGGACAAGGAAGTACAGAGATGGGATGACATGTGTCTTGCATGGCCCCAACACTAGCATCACCATGTTCAGTTGTGAAGGTTGCTCACTGCATAAGGGCACTCACTGGCTGAAGAAATGAGTGAAGGTTGAAATCCAGCCCTTGAGCTGCATGCCTAGACATGCACTCATCCACAGGGCTTGCTGTCCTCCTCTTCACACGCAGGCGCTGTATGGACTCATGGCAGCCCTGCCTTCTCGTCTCCACCCCCCCTTCTTAATCCCCCTCAACTGTGATGTTCTCAGTGGTGGGTAGGCCAACTCAATTTGTGAGTGCCAAAAAATATGAAAAAAACACAAACATGGGAACTTCCTTCGTGGTCCATTGGTTGAGAATCTGTCTTGCAATGCAGGGGATGTGGGTGTGATCCCAGTGAGGGAACTAAGATCCCACATGCCGCCAAGCAACTAAGCCCTTGCAGCGCAACTACTGAATCCACATGCCACAATGTAAGATCTTGTGTGACACAACTAAGACCTGATGTGGCAGAATTAATAAGAAATGTACATAATTTTGTACAAAGGGTTAGTATATAGTGACATATCATTAAACAGGAATGAGCTATATGCTTGGATTTATCAGGCTTCATGAGCAGGTTGGGGTTTGGCTAAATCTTACAAATAGGAAGGATGTAACGAGGCTGAGAGGAGGGCCTTGGCTGCCCAGAGATGGGAAGAACTGGAGGAATAAAGGCACGAAGGGAAGATAAAGTGAGAAGAGGGTCTAACTGAAATCAAGTGAAGCACTCAGATAGGGTAAGAAGGACCGTGAGTAGATGGCGATACAGTAAGAAGGGCAGGTTGAGCCGACTGGACTCGATACACCAGGAACCCTGGAGCCATTTCTGTCTTGAATAGGACAGTGATACATTGAAACAGTGTTCTAAGGAGATTCATCATGATGGACAAAAGGGAGCAGGGAGAAAACAGATGTAAGAACATTGGTTAGACCGAGAACAAAATGAAAATCTGATTTTTAAAACTATCATTTATAACATCATCAAGTCATGTAAAGCACCAAGGAATGAATCTAATATAAATGTATATATCTTTAGAAACTTTACAAAATTTTATTAAAAGAAAGAATAAATGGAGAGACCTACTATACTCATTGATTGAGAAGCTCAATATGCTAAAGATGTTGATTTCCCCCAAACTGATCAATAGGACTTTTTTGGTGAAACTTGACAAGCTAATTCCAAAATTTATGTTAGAGAATAAAAGATCAGGAATAGCCTAGAGAAGAATAAGGTAGCAGGATTTGCCTTCCCCAGCCATCAAGAATTATTATAGAGCTAGAGAGTAATTAATACAGTGTATATTGACCCCAGGATAAACAACTTGATCAATGAACAGCATAAAGGGCCTAGAAACCCATCTGTATATGTATATGATAACTGCAACACTTAACAAAATTGGAACACATAATACATTTAGATTAAAATAGTGTATCAATTTATTGAAATCAGCAACGGTGTTGCAGTTATATAAGAGAACACCCTGATTCTTAGGAGTGAGTCCTTTCCACTGAAATACACTACAGTATGTGGCAGTAAAGGGCCAGGATATACAATTTACTCTCAAATGTTTCAGAAGTATGAGTGGAGAGAGAGAAAAACAGAGATCAAATGATAAAGCAAGTGGGACAAAATGTTAACTACAGATGGATTTGGGTAACGTATAGGGGGTTCTCTGTACTATTATTCTTACAACTTTTCTGTAAACTTAAAGTTATTTTCAAAAAAATTTTTTAAAATATTGGCCTCTTTGTCAGCTTCTAAAAGGAATTGAGTTGCACCAAGCACACCTGAATGTCCTTTCTCAGAAGGTTTGGTAAATTGCAGGAAGGTTCTGCATCACCAGCACGCAGCCCTTCATGGACAGCTCTCCCGGGCTGACCTCCAACAGGACTCTCTCCCCTGGTGACCCACCCACTGCAAAGCCATCCTGTCTGGTTCCTCTTTCCTCATGGAATTTGCTCCCATTCATTTTCTCCATGCTTACTGCTTATTAAACCGACCTAAACAGCACCTACCTCAGGGCCAACACACCTCTACCCATCACAGAGGGTGCGGTTCAGCCAACAGAGGGCCCTCTGGCTACAAGGCACATGCCTCTCTTAGAAGGCAATAAGAAAGGCTCTTAACGAATTAAAAAAGAAGGGTTGCATCTCTTTGACAATTCATATCTGAACTGTTTGACATTTTTTTAACGGGAAGACAGACTACTTCTGTTGACAGAAGAAAATAAAGGTAAATAAAAATCAACTTTAAACACAGATTTTTAAAAATTAGTGGTGCCATTAACAACATGGAACAACAGACTGGTTCCAAATTGGGAAAGGAGTACATCAAGGCTGTATATTGTCACCCTGCTTATTTAACTTATATGCAGAGTACATCATGTGAAATGCCAGGCTCGATGAAGCACAAGCTGGAATCAAGATTGCTGGGAGAAAGATCAATAACCTCAGATACGCAGATGACACCACCCTTATGGCAGAAAGCGAAGAAAAAAAACTAAAGAGCCTCTTGATGAAAGTGAAAGAGGAGAGTGAAAAAGTTGGCTTAAAACTCAACATGCAGAAAACTAAGATCATGACATCTAGTCCCATCACTTCATGGCAAATAGGTGGGGAAACAATGGAAACAATGAGAGATTTTATTTTGGAGGCTCCAAAATCATTGCAGATGGTGATTGCAGCCATGAAATTAAAAGATGCTTGCTCCTTGGAAGAAAAGCTATGACAAACCTAGACGGTATATTAAAAAGCAGAGACATTACTTTGTCTACAAAGGTCCGTCTAGTCAAGGCTATGGTTTTTCCAGTAGTCATGTATGGATGTGAGTTGGACTGTAAAGGAAGCTGAGCACTGAAGAACTGATGCTTTTGAACTGTGGTGTTGGAGAAGACTCTTGAGAGTCCCTTGGACTACAAGGAGATCCAACCAGTCCATCCTAAAGGAGATCAGTCCTGGGTGTTCATTGGTAGGACTGATGTTGAAGCTGAAGAAACTCCAATACTTTGGATACCTGATGCGAAGAACCAATTCACTGGAAAAGACCCTGATGCTGGGAAAGATTGAGGGCAGGAGGATAGGGGATGACAGAGGATGAGATGGTTGGATGGCATCACTGACACAATGGACATGAGTCTGAGTAGGTTCCAGGGGTTGGTGATGGACAGGGAAGGCTGGCGTGGTGCAGTCCATGGGGTCATTAAGAGTCAGACATGACTGAGCAACTGCAACTGAACTGACTGATTAACAAAAATGGGCCAAGGAGATAATCTGCGTGCAGGAGCTGAAGACTTGTTTTGAGAGCTAGTAATTTATGGTGCTGGAGTGCCAAAAAATACTTTGTAACCAGATGGAATTCATACTTGGCACTGAATTCAGTAATGGAGCCAGAGAAAGGGATTGGGGTTGAAATCAGGAAGAGGACAGTTTCTCCATCAACTTGTGAAGGGAGGAAATGTAGAATGAGGACAGGACAGGAGGAGAAAGAAACACAGAAGTAATCGATGATGTTGCAAAAAACAGAAGGGGGACCAGGAGTGTGTCAGGGAAACTGGGGGGACAGTCAACTGTGCCAGCTTCCCCAAGGTGGCCAAAGAAGGATTTAATGATGAAAGACATCCGCATGCCTGTACATCTGATCAGTTCTCGTTTATTGAGCACCTACTACAAATAGGTCCCTGCTTTAGTCACAGGATGAGCAAAATGGTGAGGGAGACGAAAAAGACACAGTCTCTGCCCTCTTGAGCTTACAGTCTAGAAGAGAAGTCATGTATTAACCAGAATCATACTAATAGGTGTAAAGTTCTTGTAGCGGAAGGTCGGAGGGAACAGTGAAGAGGATTCCTGAGAAAGTGCTGGTGGGACTGAGACCTGAACGGGCCAAGAAGCGGGTGGGGAGGAAAATAGGGAGGACAGTGTATGAAAAAGCAGCAGGCTGGAGAACACAGTCTGTCGAGGAAGAACAGCGAAACAATTTTAAAAGTTGATGGTGTAGGTAAAGAAAGCGAAGGGGAAAGTTGCGACAGACAAAGCAGGAGAGGTGCTCGCAGCGGCACTCAGGCCATGTGAACAGGGTTGTGAACTTGATTAAAAGCAACGAGAAGCTACTAAAATAGTTTGGTGCTGCTAAGTCGCTTCAGTCGTATCCAACTCTGTGCAGCCCCATAGACGGCAGCCCACTAGGCTCCTCCGTCCCTGGGATTCTCCAGGCAAGAACACTGGAGTGGGTTGCTGTTTCCTTCTCCAATGCATGAAAGTGAAATGTGAAAGTGAAGACGCTCAGTCCAACTCTTAGCGACCCCATGGACTGCAGCCTACCAGGCTCCTCTGTCCATGGGATTTTCCAGGCAAGAGTACTGAAATGGGGTGCCACTGCCTTCTCCAAAAATAGTTTAAGCAGAGGTAAATGGGCAGGATGTAGTGACATGATCAGATTCTAAAAGATTGGTTTGATTGCATTCCAAGGTGACCTCGTAGTACTGGAGATAAAAATTTCAGTAGAGCTGGAGGGAAGGAGAAAGGCCAGGAAGTGACAGTAGGGAGAGAATGTAAGGAAGTGTCCGGAGGAGGAAGGGGCTGACAGGTCCACACACTAGTTATATACTCTTCCTTTGCCTCAGTTTCCTACCTGTAAAATGGGGCTGATAGTACTTACCTGATAGGCGTGTATGTTAAATGAATTAATAAATGTAAGCATTTAGAACAATGCCTGGCATGTAATAACACTCAAAAAAAGTTAGCTATTACTACTATGTTCTAAGAGTTTGGCATGCAGAGGTGGAATTTCTTAGAGGACAGAAGAATCAAACAAGCAGCCTTGCAGCTAAGGTTACAGCCTCTCTCTGAGGCCAGGAGGACAGGTAGGCCCACTAGCGTGGGCACTGCTGCTGCCTACACTTGCCCATACCTTTGGTGGCTCTGTGGTCATCTTGATGCTGGCCTGCAAGATGGAGATGGGGAAGTCTGGGTGGGGGCTGGAGCTGAGCCAGAGGCGGAAGGAAGGGTGTGGATCCTCCACCTGCAGCTGCTCCACCAGTTTATCCAAATTCGGCATCCAGGACAGAGACAGGTGGCAGTTGGCGAGGAAGACCCAGTGTCCTGGAAGGAGGTGCTGGTGTGGTGGGAACCACTCCCCATGCCCCCTCTGTCCCCCCACTGTTCCTCTGGTTGAGGGGCTAGTTTAGGGGGAGGGTCCAAGTGCTCAGGTGCCAACCCCCAAGGCCTTCTGGAGGAGCAGGAGCTGCAGTGACAGCAGGGTGACAGGTGGGAGCTGGTGGACAGTTGGGCCAGGGCCATGGTTGGGGGCAGAAGAACTGGGTAGACACTGACCCTGAATCACACCCTCTCGGAGGAGCCGAGCTGCGATGGGGGCCTGGCCCTGGCCCAGAGACAGGGCGTGGAAGCGCTGGGCCATGCCTGTATGCTCAGCCAGCTGGAGCAAGGCACTGGTGGGGTCCACACCAGGGGACAGGATGAACACCAGTGGGGTCCGTGGGGCCGAGTCCTCCATCACCTGCCAGCAGCACAGGGTGTCACCTTAGGCAGAAGGCCAGGTGAGTTCTCGGGAAAGACCGAGGAAGCGCGGGCGGCAGACTGGGACAGGGAGAAGCAGGTGGGAAGGCGAAAGAGCCACTGACCAACTTCATGTTTAGCACAGGCGGCTCAACGAAGCGGGAGCCAAGGTTGGAGACGATGAAAGAGGTTACACAGAAGGCCACACGGTCCTGGCGCAGAGAGCGAACAATCAGCATTCGTTGCATTTCATTGCAGGCGTTTTCCCACTCACCTGGGGACAAGATTAAGGGTGGGGTTAGAGAGCCCAGACGAGCAGGGAATCTGAACAAAGAGGCGCCTGCAGGGACGCTGGGCCAGGGGGCAGATGCGCTGAGGGAACTTGGGAGAGACACGGGAGGAATTAGAGCAAAGAGCAGGTGTGCAGCTGAAGGAGGGAAAAGAAAGAAGGAGGCCTGGCGCCAGGCACCTGGCAGCATGGCCTTCTCGGGGGTGGCGCTGGTGTACCACAGGTTCCAGTCCCGAGGATACTGCTCAAAGGAGCTCATGAGCCCATGGAAGTTGGTCAGTTTGTCCAGCTCTGTGATGTTATCCCAGTAGGCGTCTGCGAGCCAGGTGGTACAAGGGTTATCCATTTGGCCCTCACGATCCAAGACCTGGGGCGGGGGGACGAGAGAGGAGAAAAGCATTGACCAGACTCTCCCAAAAGAAGAGTTTTTTTTTCAAGGGGAAAAAGCCAAGATGAGTATTTCATGAAACAAAATGAAGAAATGAATGAAGGAATCTGAGATGGATTGGAATCCACCTTTATTGGGGAAATAAATGGAAGGAAAGGGGGACCCTGTGTCCCTGAGCCACCATGTGGGTGAAGGCACAGTCCAAAGTTAGGAAGCAGACGCCCTCTGGTGGTTTCCTGGCAATACTGCCTTCTACCTGAATGATGGCAGTTGCAGCTGCACCCTTAAGAGAAGCACAACCTGTTTACTGTCACTTATTAATTTAACAAATATTTATTGTTCACCAACTATGTTTTATGGAGAAGGCAATGGCAACCCACTCCAGTACTCTTGCCCGGAAAATCCCATGGACGGAGGAGCCTGGTAGGCTGCAGTCCATGGGGTCGCTAAGAGTCGGGCATGACTAAGCGAATTCACTTTCACTTTTCACTTTCATGCATTGGAGAAGGAAATGGCAACCCACTCCAGTGTTCTTGCCTGGAGAATCCCAGGGATGGCGGAGCCTGGTGGGCTGTCGTCTATGGGGTCGCACAGAGTCGGACACGACTGAAGCGACTTAGCAGCAACTATGTTTTAAGCACTCGAGACACACCACTGAACAGAACAGACAAATACCTCTGCCCTTGAGGAGCTTATTTTCCCCCATGGGACGGCAGATAATGAACCAAAAGCACAGCAAATAATTATCTAGTAGGTTAAAGATGGCAGTGCCATTGAAAAAGAGAACAAGTTGAGGAAGATTAAGGGAGACTGGAAGTGCTTAAGGGTAGCTGGAAATATTAAGACAGTCAAGGAAATCTCAGTGAGGTGAGATTTGAATCAAGCCTTAAAGGAGGAGAGGGAGGGGCACAGTGTACACCTGCGGGAACAATTTTCTGGCAGAAGCAACAGCTGGTGTGAAGGCCCTGGGGTGGGACATGCCTGCTACAGTTAGAAGCCTGTGCAGCTGGAGTGGGGAGGAGGCAAAGAGGCTGAGGGTGTTTGGAAAGGAGAGAGTGTAACAGTGACCACGGAATTCAGGACGGCGAAGGAGTGGCCTGAGAAACAGTGAAAGAGTGGCCGGGTCATGCCAACAGTGGGCCACAGGGAAGGGGCTCAAAGCCCCACCTGTAATGCAGGCAAGCCACTCCCCACGGCCCCTGCGAGCTTGTCATACACCTGCTCCTGCCAGCTTTCCTCCACTCACTTGCTGGATCCTGGGCTTACCCTCTGCATCTGGGGTCCACTCCCGACCTTGTCCACCCCACACTCAGATATACTCTCTACCCAACTCACCACGCCCCCGCGTAGAAAGAAGTTGTATTCATCCATGTTGAGTTTCCCAGAAGTCTCCAAGATTTTGGCACACATCTGAAAACTGAATAGCAGCTTGTGGCGCTCGAAAAGCGTGCGGCAGGTGTACCTGGGAGGGGACAGGAGGTGGGGGTATGGGAGGCAGGATACTCAGCATCGAGGCTTCCTGAGTGTAGCCCCGACAATCACAGAGCCCTGCCTATAGGGAGAACCTTCATCAGTCTCTAATCCAAGCCTCCTGTAAACAGCCTAGCCTTCAGGGCTCTAGAGAGAGGATGTGATTCTCCCAGAATTTCCTCAACACTGACTGGACCCCGGCTATGTGCCAGGTACACTGCCAGGTCCTGAAGACACAAAGGTGAATGAATACAGTCTCTGTCCTGCTGTCCTGGAGGAAGTCAGGCAGAGTGGGGAGGACAAGTGAGAGACCATATGAGAGGACACAGGAGGTTACTGTGTGACAAGATGAATCCTGTACAAGAGTGGCAGCACTCCCCTGCCTGGAGTGGAGCCAGAAGTGCAGCAGAGTTACTGTGATGTGGCAGAGAGGAGAGGGGAGGATGCCAGGGAGAGCTCAGATACAGGCCAAGGAGGCGGTGGTGGTGAGAAAACCATGGTGTGCAGGGCATCAGCGATGCTCAGGGTCCAGTGTAAGGAGGGGGAAGGTGAGGCTGGGGGGCAGGTGGCAGCCAAGGTATGGAGGACTTTATGGCTATTGGACACAAAGCAACCACCACAGAATGGAAGCCGGGGCTGGGGTGGCATGGCCAGATTCGTGTTTGAAAGGCTCTCGTTGCTGACAGCAGGACAGATTGGAGGGACAGAGCTGGAGGCAGAAGGACCTGTTGGGAACCCGTGGGGGAACTCAGAAAGAAAGATCACGGCGGCCTCAACCCAAGTGAGTCATGGCAGTGGAGAGACTTGGGTGGGATGGGGGAACAGTGTGCAGGAAGAATCATGAGCAAAACCTATGGACTGATCTGACAGGTGAGGGACAGTGAAGAGCCAGGAATCTCTCCCAGTTCAGGTGCTTGGGAGGTGGCTGTTGGTGCCACTCAGGGGTGCAGCCCCTGAAGAAAGAGGAGAGACAACGAGTTGGACGTGAAACAGGTTGACCTTGAGGGGTCTGTGGGATGTCCAGGCGAGGGGGTCAGGAACCTCACTACTCAAAGCAGGAGCCACAGACCAGGGGCAGCAGCTTTACTTGGGAGCTTGTTAGAAATGCAGGCTCCCAGGTCCCAGCCCAGACCTACTGAGTCGGAGTCTATATTAATCTGCGTCGTGGACACGTTAACCTTTGGAGAAGTGCTGGCACAGGGGTAGGTCCTCCACACAAGGCTAATGCTCAAGGGAAACACTGGGGCTGGGACTGGTCAGCCCATGGGTGATGATCAGCCAGAGGGTGGACACTGTCCAGGGGAGGTGTATGGTGAGAAGAGCAGGGGACGAGGGGCGGTGGCAGGGGCAGCTCCAAAGCACAAGTAACCAGAGGGGTTGGTGGGCACAGAGCCACTGGGCCTCACACCGGACGCGCGCGGGGCACGGTGAGGTGCCCAGACCTGTAGACTGCGTAGGTGTGGTACTCGTTCAGGTAGTCGATGCGGTCCTCCAGCTTGTTGCTGCGATGGCTCTTGTCGATGCTGAGGATAAAGAGGCTGATGTAGGCGTCCAGGGAGAACTGGTACATCGGGTCGATGCGGCCCATATCGTTGAGCACGAAGAACAGCACAGAGGCCCTCTGGGCGCACGGGCGGTAAGCCTGTGGAGGAGGCGGAGTCAGGGTCGGAGGGGCGGGGGCTCGGAGAGGGGGCGGGGCCGGAGGTCGCTGTGGTTCACCTCTCGGGCCAGGTCGATGTTGATCTCCGTGGTTTCGCTGGTCTCCAGCTGTTCCGTCACCTCGGTGGCGGTTATCTTGGAGGTCCGCAAGGTGTTCACCAGCTGCACGTCGTCTAGCAGGGAGCCCGTGGCCTCGTTCAGCAGCCTGGAGAAAAGCCAAGAGGTGCGTGGATAAACGGGCTTCAGCGGGTGCTGCGGCTGGCCGGGAGCAAGGGAGGGGCGACCCCTCATCAGCCCCCCGGGACTGTAGTCAAGCCTGCGAGCAGACCCGCGGGCTGTGGGCTGGGGGAGGCAGGGTCTCACCGAAGGATCTCGTCCTCCAGCTCCTTGAGCTTCCTCTTGCCAGCGGCGATATTGATAACCAACGAGTCCTTCTGCTCCTCCAGCTCCGGCCGCTCCTTCCGGACAACAATGCCCAGCAGCTGGGCCTCCAGGCCCTGAGATGGCCAGGACCCGTGGTGAGAACCCCACTCTGGTGACCTTTACCCTTTACATCCCTTTACACCTCTCAAGCCCCACATCCCCAGCTGCCCGACACAATCTCAGCCTTTTATCAGTCCTGGCCAACTCTACAGCCCTCTGGATTCACCCTGGTTCAGTCTAGGCTCGGTTGCCACCCACCTGTTCTTTGACAGCGAAGTTGACAATAGTGGTCTTGGCTGAGGTCTCTGGGCTGTAGTGGGGGTTGGAGAGCTTGGTGGTGATGTAGAAACGGAAGTTGGGATTGTATTCCACCTCCTTATCTCCAATGCGCATCAGCAACCGACCACCTGCACTGACAAGAGGGTCAAGGGCAGGGACTCCACATGACCAAGTGTGGGCTGACCCATTGCTCCCCAACTGGAATCCAGTAGTAGGGACTCAGCCTACCTACGGCCCCAACCCAGGTGTGTTTGAATACAGGGACAGGGTAGTAGGAGACACAGCCAAAGACCCAGCGCTTTCTTGCCATGGGTCCGACCTCGCTGGTCTCAGCCCAACCCCACCATAAGCCTGGATCCTGACCAATTCGAGCTACAGATTTGTTGAGCACAGGGTTGAGTGTGGGATCCAGATATTCTTGCACGTTCTGGAGCAGAACTGGATATCCAAACTGGATGGCATTTTCTAGGATTCGGAGGTAATCGTTCATCTGCAGGTCAATGATCTGTAGGCCCTGGAAAGCAAGGAAAACTATGGAAGAAATGCTGAGGGATACAAGATCGGTAATAGCCAAAGGGTAGGACCTCAGAAAGAGTCACGCTTGGGAAGAGAATCTAAGGGGACAAATCAGCCCTCCTCCATCCCCAGCCCTGATTACCTGACTTCCTTCCATGTTCTTGATCCATTTCAGGGCCTGGGCCTGCGGATCAATCATCAGTGCCCACCTGAAGGAGGAAGTGTGAGTCAGAAGATAGGCTCAGCCTTCACTCGGCCCTGTGCTCCCAGCAGCATCCTCACCTGTTGCCACGGGTGACAATGATGCCGTTCTCAGTGGAGAAGGCATCCGAGGGCAGCCCTTGAATGTTCCAGTCCCGAACTTTGGTAGGATTGGACAGGAAGTTGTCGAACGTGAAGCGGGGTGAGCAAGGAACCTGCAGCCCTGAAATCTGGGTGGAAGGAGCCCGGAGCTTCAGCCTGGGTATCAGAGCCCAGCACCTCTGCCCCTTTCCAACATCTCTGTTACTCCCAGAGGCTGTGATCTTAGAGCCCAGGAACTCATGCATCACACCTGAGCCCTGCCTTACCTTCCTGATCCAGATTTGGTTGACAATCTCATCCCGATAGTTGGTCAGGAAGGGCCCCATATAGGACAGGAAGGCAGCTGCCAGGAGACAGTCTCCCACCAGGTAGCCCAGATCCTCCTCCAGGCCCTGGAGGACAGCAGGGGAGGTAGGTGTAGGTCTTCCTGGGCCCATACTGGAGGCACATGGACAGGTCTGAAGGCACTCTCCCCTCTGGACATTATCCAGATCAGAGCGAGTCTTTCCCTCTCCTAAATCCTTGTGCCCCAAGAACTCAACCCTACTCTCATGACTTTTGAGTTCCCCATGTTTTATTTTTTTCATATTTTGGCTGTGCCATGTGACTTGCAGTATCTCAGTTCAGTGACAGCGCCGAACCCTAACCACTTGACCATGAGGGGACTCCCTTGGGTTCCCCAATCTTAACAGCAATGTTTTTTTCTTCTCTCTTTTTTTGGTTGTGCCACATGGCTTGTGGGATCTTAGATCCCAGGCCCTCGGCAGTGAGAGCATGGAGTCTTAATCACTGGACCACCTGGGAATTCAGCAGTGTTAGTCACTTGTGATGCCTGGAGAATCCCAGGGATGGGGGAGCCTGGTGGGCTGCCATCTGTGGGGTCGCACAGAGTTGGACACGACTGAAGTGACTTAGCAGCAGCAGCAGCAGTCACTTGTGATAAGGCCTAACCCTCTTGTGAAGCCAGGAGCTCACTGAGATCAGAGATGAGATGCCCCAGGTTGGCTTCAGTCAGGCCAGTGGGCTCTATCGGGGTCCTCGTGAGTGTTTTCCAGCCACACCTACACAAGGAGGCAGATCCCTCCTGGCACAAAAGCCTCTCCTCCTACTATTCTCACCAAATGGGAGAGGAAGAAAGCCCACTCCCCATTCTTGGGTGTCCCTACACCCAAGCATTGCCATCATTTCCCCTCCTGTCCCTCCACCTAAATGGGCAAGGAGCTGGTGGCAGTGGTGGGCAACAGCGAGGAGAGCCAGGGGGCGCAGCTGGCCTCACCTTTACTGTCTCCTCCCATCGGGCCTTCTCTCCAGCCAGCCCAGACACCAGCATCCCAGCACGCTCCAGCTTTATCTCCATCTCCTCGGACCTCTTGCGAAGCTCCTCCTTCTGTGCCAGCTTCTCATCATACTGTTTCTTCAGCATCTCCAGTTTCTCAGCCACCTGAGAGGGATCAGAGTATAGGGATCTAACACAGGCTGGAGGCCAGATGATTCTGGCTTCGGATTACCCATCTGCCATGTTGTGGCTCTATGACCTCTGCGAAAAATGATCTCTTGGAGCCTCAGTTTCCTCTGGTACAAAAAATTAACACCTACCCTGCAGGGTTGTTGTGAAGGAAAAAACAAGGTCAAATATATGTGATCAGGTGAGTTTTCTTTCCTGAGCCTCTACCACTCCACCACTCCTTCCTTGAGCCTGGAAACTACTTGGTCATGAACTCAAGGCTGAGGGAGAGACGGGCCTCTCTTAGCACAAGGATAAACCACACAGGATGTTCTGACAAGAGAGGACCAGATAGCACAAAAATAACTGCCATTCCATGTTGTTGAGAGAGTGACTCCTGAGTTCTCATCACAAGGAAATTTTCGTTTTTTCCCAACTATTGAGGTTGACTTCCAAGAACTTGGGAATGAGATAAGTAGCTCTCCAAGGAATTATTATTATTATTATTTTTGCCTGTGCCAGGAGGCATGTAAAGTCTTAGTTCCCCAACCGGGAATTGAACCCACGGCCCTGCAGTGGAAGCGTGGAGCCCTAATTATTGGACCACCAGAGAATTCCCTCCAGGGAACATTTTTTAAAGCAAAGTGGAGATTCAAAATGTCACCCTTGAGTGACTTGAGCATCTAAAGAAAGAAGGTGTCACTCAGGGATCAGATGGGCCACTCAGAGGCTAGCGGCCCACAGGAAAAGGGTGCTCTGGCCCTCACACACATGTGCTGGGTTATCTGGTAGGCTCTACTGCGTGACACTTGTCATCAGGCTCACACAAGCACCTCCATGCACTGAGCAACACTCTGATTATAATTTGGCTTCCTGTGGAGACTGGGCTCTGGGGAGGCAGCCAACCTGTGTGATAGACCTATATTTCATTATTTATTTTGCATGTTTTCACTGTTTTGATTTTCTACACAAGAAATATATGCACAGGGTTAAAAACCTAAATAATAAAATAAAAGAGATGATAAGGAAAAGCAACGGTCCTCTAGCCCACTTTGCTACTTAGTTCCATTCTTCAATAGCAAATTATTTTTTAACCATGTCTCTTTTTATTTCTTCAAGTAATTACCTCCCTATCTCTGACTGTTACGCTTATGCAGCTACTGGATGTATGTGTGTGTATATATATATATATATATATATATATGCAGCTTTAAATTTTTGCAGTTTTAATCTTTTTAATTGAAAATAATTATGAAAAATTTCAAACCTAAGAGAAAGACTAATATAAGCAATACCAACACACCCAGCACCCAGATTTAACAGTTGTTAACATTTTGATGTATTTACGCCATCTACTTGTTTTTCACCAAAGTATTTTAAAGACTGTTACAAACTCATGACATTTCAACTTCAAATACCTCATAATGCATCTCTTTTTAGAAAAGGACATAGTCATAACACCGTTATCACACCTAACATCTTTAACTTTTTTTGAAAATAACTTGTCCCATTTGTATTTTTTTTTTTTTTGAATGGTGAATATGTTTCACACAAATCAACATTCCAAAGTAGGAAAAGTGTGCCGGGGTTTGTCTTCCTCCCACTCCCGACCCCAGCTCCCAGCCCCAACCTGAGAGGGAACCACTGTCATCAGTTTCTAGTGTAACTTTCCAGACTGAGTCCATCAATAGTAAAGAAAACGTAAGCATCGTGAGGGGAGCGCCACATTCGCCACTGAATCAGACCCAGGTAGTGCCCAGCACTCAATAAATATTTCTTGAATGGATGATTTTTTTCAAAAAGATAAATGGTAACATTCAATATCACTGTTTTATACTTTACTATTTTTCACCTGTCTTCAAATCCATTTTTGTCAAGCTGTCTCATTCTTTTTAACAGCTGTAAATTTTGTGTATGATGGAACCACAATTTATATGACAACTTTCCTACTGATGGACATTTGTGTCTTCCCAACGTTTTCTATAATTAACGAAGCTGTAATGAGTATCCTTGTCCTTGCATAAGCACATCTTGATGCTGCTAGTCCTTTCCTATTATAATTGTGTTTACTTTGTGAATAGGTAACTTAAAAATTCAAGAGGCATGAAAGCATGAAAAATCTTCCTCCCAACACTCTTCTCCATCTACCCAGCTTCCTTCTTGAGGTAGCCAATGTGACCTGTTTCTAGTTCATCCTCTACAGATACTGCAAGTATATTTCATACAGCTGTTTCCTGCTTTATCAATGTTAGACTATTTCTATGGACTTAATGCTATGATAGATGAAGATCTGATTCCCTTATACCAACACACCTCCTCCCTTTCTCTCTACATCTAGTAGTTTTTTCTTTTTTTCCTCAAGTATCACAATGTTTATTGATAGATACAAGTTATAAAATCAGGACATGAACATGATTGGATAAATTAAGTGGACTTCATTTCAATACTATAATAAGAGGGACCAATTAAAATTCTCACCATTTGTTTCACACCCACAAAGACCACTTCAAGGGCATTTAGAATCTCTCAAGGGCTTCCCAGGTGGCACTAGTGGTAAAGAACCCACCTGCCAGTGCAGGAGACAAAGAAGC
This sequence comes from Budorcas taxicolor, assembly GCF_023091745.1. Classification (NCBI taxonomy): domain Eukaryota; kingdom Metazoa; phylum Chordata; class Mammalia; order Artiodactyla; family Bovidae; genus Budorcas; species Budorcas taxicolor. Next base: position 27,323,929 of record NC_068928.1, on the reverse strand, counting down.
AGTTTCGATTCCTGGGTTGGGAAGATTCCCTGGAGGAGGCCACGGCAACTCACTCCAATATTCTTGCCTGGAAAATCCCATGGACAGAGGAGCCTGGGCGGCTACAGTTCATAGGGTTGCAGAGTCGGACACGACTGAAGCTAGTTAGCAAGCATACACAATCTCTCCAAATTTCCTAATAGTTCCTAATCTCTCCTACTGGCTCCCTTTATATAATGTTAAATAACATTCTAGTGTTATAAGTAATAAATTTCTATTTTTTTTGTTTGTTGCCACTGTGCAGGCATGTGGGATCTCAGTGTTCCAACCAAGGATCAGGAATTGAACCTGTGCCCCTGCAGTGGAAGTGCAGAATTTTAACAACTGGAAAGTCCCAACACACTAAAACTGTGTTCTATTTTATCTGCTGCAAAAGCACTGCCCTGTCGTTCCCAGCTATGTCCACTTCCCCAATTTTTAGGCGGTACTTTTATTTTTATATCGTTGAGGTTGACAGTCAAGAGAGGCCACAGTGGGTCTTCTGTGCTCCATCTCTAGACTGATTATAATGGTCAAATGCTAACAAACAGTCAATGTCATCATGATCCGGGTTGGTGCCCAGTGTCAACCAGGCTGGGCTGCTCATGTTGAGACCCACTCAGACAGGTCACTGTGTGGGCCAAACTGGTTGTTAAATACTTTTTCTATTATCCCTGATGTGTTTTTTCTTCCAGAAATTCTTATGGGTTGGCTGTATCTCCTCTCTCTCTTCTGTTTTCTGTCTCTGGTTTTGATTTTTGTATTATGTTCTGTGATGCTGTCCTCCCACCCTTCTACCGAATGTCACACTTTGATCATTTTTAAATTTCCCAGAGTTCTTTCTTTTCGTTTGGCCTTTCCTCATCCTATTTTTGTTCTGTGGATGTCATTTCTTTCTTAATCACTCTCTCTGATGATACTAATTAGATGAGGTCTGCTTTTTTCAAGTTTTCTCCATAACTTGAATTTTCTCTGGGTTTATTTTTTCCTTTGGGGTCATGGCTTGTTATGATTTTTTTGTCTTGGTTGTTCCCTTGTGTGTTGGAAGACTTCCTCCAGGATTTTTTCTCACCCTTCTCCAGGGGAGGTGGTGACTGATCTGACTGGTAAAATTGGAAAGAGTAAACTGGGAATGCTCAACTGAGCTCATGCCCTTTCTTTTTAGGGGTGAGCACAAGTCCCACTCTGCCCCCCCAACAACGCCCAAGACCAGGTAAGTCTGTCTGAGGATGGGGGTCCCCACTAGGAGGGCCACTTGCTCACAGACATCTTCCACATCCTCCAGCCTAGGCTTTATAGGTGATATTTTGGCCAAATGCCTTTCATTTCTCAATTTGCTTAGAACTCGGGCATAGAATAAGACTACTGGTTCTCAGATAGATCCCTTCAAGAGTATACCTTTTGGACTTTCCTGGCCATCCAGTTGTTAAGACACCATGCTTCCAATGCAGAGTGTGTGGGTTTGATCCCTGGTTGGGGAACTAAGATCCCAAAACCCACATGGCATGGCCAAAAAATGAAAAAATGGAAAAAAAGAGAAAGTGAAAAAAACAATGGCACAGGTTTAAAAAAAAGAGAGAGTATACATATATGCAGACCAGAAAACCCCCCAAGACATTTTTTACAGTGCTGGGGGTTTCCTGATCAGACTGCAGCGTGTGAACAGGTGTTCTGAGTAAGGTGAGTAAGGTGAGTAAGGCTCATGTTAGGCCCTGTGGGTTTTTACACTTGTGTGGTTGACTTTTAACTTCTGTGACTTCAGTGAAAGTCTTTAGGCCAAACCTGTGTTATTTTGACCTTGGCAGATGGCTGTAGCTTTGTCTATGAATGAGTGGCTTTCTCTATAGAGACAGGATGTTTGAAGCAAGACAATTTCTAGGAAATGGGGCTTGGGCAGGGGAGAGATGTAGTCTGCAAGGGTGGCCTTAAGAGTTCTGTGGTGGAGGAAGAGTCTGTTCTGGGACTTCCCTGGTGGTCCAGAGGTTAAGAATGTGCCTTCCAATGCCCAAGATTAAGTGGGATTAAGTGACTTGCTGGTTACTGCCAGCGCTGGGGCTAGAACCCCACCTCCTGATTTCAATCCCCCACCACCTCGGTTCATCATTACCTCTCAACCTCTCTTGAAATCTTCACTCTTTTACTCTTTTTTTCAAGCCTAAACACTCACAGGTATGGCCATCCATTAGGAAAGGTTTCTCACCTCTGGATGAATCATATCCTGGGCCAAATAATTAGGGGTTGTCCCCTTCACATGTGGGGAAAAAATGGGCCTGTAGGGTCAGCTGCCAACAGCGTCATTCTCGGGAGAAGCATTTGTAGGGCACCTCATGTTAGGTCTCTGGTGGGGGATCTCACACCACATCTTGAGGACTTCTAGTTGGTAACAGTAAGCAAACAGGGAACTGAAATTTCTCCTTTGTTACTGAAAGTGTAAGATGCAAATTCAGCTTTCAATAGAACTTCAGAATCAGGCATGCTGAGCCACCTGCTTGCAGCTAGCACTGTGCTAACCCTGGACTCCTGCCAGTCCAACTAAGTAAGAATCTCTGAGGGAGCCTGGAAATCAGCCGTTTGAAGCCTTCTTTCCCGTCAGAGTTGCTCAGAGATGGGAAACCCTGAACACAGCTCTAGAGGTCTGGAAAGGGGCCCAGAGTCCAGCTATATTACATTTCAATCCAAATCTTGAGTAAATAATTTTAATCATTACTCATTTGCTTGGATCCCTGAAAATATGTATTTTCCCTAGGTCCGATTCTGACACACAGCAAAGGTTAGGGACCCCTGGTTTGGAAACTGCCCTAGAAGCCCCAGAAATGGGTCAGAATGGAATCCTCTTTGCGTGTATGCGTGTGTGCACGCTGGATCTTGGTTGCAGCACATGGGCTTAGCTACCCCGAGGCATGTGGGATTTTAGTTCCCTGATCTGGGATCAAACTGGTGTCCCCTGCATTGGAAGGCAGAAGTTACTTTCAAGGGAGGGGAGCTGGTGATTAGAGAGCAGAAGTTGAAAGGGAGAATTCTTACTGGATACGTTTTCGTCCTTTTGAATGTCAAACCACGTGGATATATTTATACTACCTATTAAATCAATGATAGAAAATTAAATGATAGACTGGAAGAGTTTTGAACTCTTGATAATAGCATTTATATTCTGCCTGATAGGAGAGTTACTTGTGCATGTATCTGGAAGGCGAGCACGTTCTGGATTATCTAGCCCTCTCACAGGAAATAACCCTCTCTACCTCCAGATGACAACCCCATGTTCCAACACTCTCGTATTCCTCCAGGTCCAAGCAGCAGTGTGACATCCTTGCCCCATCCCCCGAGCAAAAACCCATTTGCCACACAGATTTCATCAGTTACTGTCTCAAGGACCTTCTCCAAAGGGCCCCAACAAAGGATGGCGAACACTGCTAGCTACAGGTCAGTTGTGGGAAGAGCTCCCCGGAGACAGCGCCCCTGTGCCTTTGTAATCGTCTCAACTGACTTAGCTTTCTGAGCCAGAGGCAGCCGTCTAAACAAGGCGCAGAGTGGGAGGCAGACAGGACTATAAGGAGGAGGGGGTAGAACTAGACAGGGAGAAATAAACACAAAGGAAACATCCTAGAAATCGGGAATCTGGGAGAGCTACCACCTCGGAAAATGGAAAACATAGGTACGAGGCTCACCTCGCGCAGCTTCTCCTGAGCCTCAGCCAGGGCGGCTTGCTTCTCCTGAAGCTGGGCCAATGCAGCGTTCATGCGGATCCGCTTGGGCTCCACCACCCGATATAGCCGCCCGTAGAGCTGCGGAGAGACAGCAGGCACCCTCTCACTCGCCACCACTCACCTGCCATGAGCCTTCCATGCCCCTCCTCCCACCCGGCCTCACTGCTCCCACCCCGCCTGTCACTGCCTACCTCCATGGCCCGAACCCACATGCAGAGGGACTTGGCGGCCAGTGACACGCGGCCAATGATGTCAGGCTGGAAGTCGGGCTGGGCGCAGTAGGCTCCGATCTTCTTCAGGACCTTGTCTGAGATATTGTCTTTATCGAAGTGGATCAGTGATTTGATGAAGTTCTGTTCCCCTGGGGGATGAAGATTGGGGACCTCACCTCCACTGCTCAGGCACAGCCACATGATTCCTGGCCTCAGTTCCCAAGGCCTGACCTCATCCCACAGTCCCTCCCCTGGCCGTGCTCCCTCATCTAGACCCTTGAGGCTCCCAGAGCCTCCACAACCTCCCCAGCCTCTCCTCCCATCACGTACCTTCCACCCTCTCAGCCTGACCACTCATCCCACACACCATTCTGTCTATATACTTTGCACTTTCTTCTAGGGCAGGAGTCACCAAACTATAGCTTACAGGCTATATTCCACCAACAGAATGCAGAGCAGGAAAAACATCACAAGAGTAAGACAGACCTTTGTTTTCCCTTTTCTGATTCTTGTCCTTTTCAGGGGTGGGGAGCAAAGGCACTCCTGTCCTTAGATTCTGTAATATATTCCAATATCCTTACAACAGCTTCTCCCTCTGTGTGTGTGTGTGTGTGTGTGTGTGTGTGTGTGTGTGTGTGCAGCTGAGTCATGGGGCATGTGGGCTCTTCTGATGAAGGATTGAACCTGTTCCCCTTCACTGGAAGTGCAGTCCTAATCACTGGACCACCAGGGAAGTCCCTCTTTCTTTTTTCTTTCGTTTGCTTAAATGAAGATGAGCTACCTACAACCGAAGACCTTAACTGATGGTTATGCCGCGTCTTCCCCACCAGGCTCTGTGCTTTGAGAGTGGGCACAGTGCATCCTTCATCTCTATCTCTCTGAGTGCCTGATGCCCAGCAGATGATCAGAGGAATGCTGGGTGGGCTGGCATAAATTACCTTCCAGTTTCCTGGCTCACCTAGCTGCCTCTTGGCCTCTGCCCAGGTGGGATCATTGCCTCGAAGGATCATGACTGCCTGCAACACCATCTCCACCTGGGCCGGGGGCCGTCCGTATGACTTGATCTCTCCTATGTCCTTCTTGTTCAGAGATTCCAGGGCCTGAGAAAAGGGATGAACTTGAGGACCAGAGTCAACTCAGGTGGCAAGACGGGTCCTTTATGGAGACAGGACTTAGCTGAAGTTCCCCTCTTCTCCTCCCTTCCAAGGGGACTTTGAGAACAAGGAAGGCCAGCCCAGTCTCCTTCCTGTGCCTTCCCGTCCTGATACCCGCATGGCCTCTTCCAGGGCTGGTAATGCCTCTTCCAGATCCTTCTGGGCATTGTCAGCCAGTGCCTGGCACTTGACTTCCTCAATTGCAATCTTCTCGCTATTGGCTGTGACAGCCTAGGGATGAAGAGAAGACGAGGGTTTTGTCTTCACCTTGAGCAGAAGTGGGGGTGATGTTGCTAGTGGTAATGATGCAAGAGAAAGCTAAAGAAGACTTGAGGAGTGGAACTGGCACCCCCTGCCCTATAACTGATGGAGGCTGGGAAGCCCCTCTGCCGGGTGGGCACAGGGAATAGGAGACGTGAGGGGCAGGGGCGATCTGGGGGGGCGGGGGCACCTTCTGCTGCTCATCTGCTTCCCGCTTCTGCTGCACGATGATGACCAGGTACTCCTCGCACTGCTTCTGGAACTCAGCCACCTTTTTCTTGGCATCCTCCAGCTCCAAGGACATCACTTCCACTTTTTCCCTAGTTTCATCTATCTTAAACAGCCCTGTCCGCAACTTATTGGCCTGGTCCAGCAGCTCCTGCCGCTTCTCCGCCAGCAACCTAGGGGACAGAGTAGGATCAGGAACCCCAGGAGTCTGGGTCCTCACCACCACCCTAGTCAGATCTGTATCATTTCCTTGCCTGGATCATTGCCAACAGCCTCCCAACTGGTCTTCCTGTTTCTGGACTCTCGTCCCTCTCATTTATTCTACACACCATTGTCAGAGTTGGCGTGCTGGCTACCGTTTTCACTGTACCACTTCCCTACCTGAGGCCTTTCCACTGTGCAGCGATTCCCCACTGTGCAGCAGGCAATGGGGCTGCAGTGAACCAGAAAATACAAGTTTCTCTCAAGGGGGTGGCCATCCCTGGGCTTCAGTTCAATTCAGTTCAGTCGTGTCCAACTCTTTGTGACCCCATGAACTGCAGCACCCAGGCCTCCCTGTCCAACACCAACTGCCAGAGTCTACCCAAACCCATGTCCATTGAGTCGGTGATGCCATCCAGCCATCTCATCCTCTATCGTCCCCTTCTCCTCCTGCCCTCAATCTTTCCCAGCATCAGGGTCTTTTCAAATGAGTCAGCTCTTCACATCAGGTGGCCATAGTATTGGAGTTTCAGCTTCAACATCAGTCCTTCCAATGAACACCCAGGACTGATCTCCTTTAGGATGGACTAGTTGGATCTTCTTGCAGTCCAAGGGACTCTCAAGAGTCTTCTCCAACACCACGGTTCAAAAGCATCAATTCTTCAGCACTCAGCTTTCTCTATAGTCCAACTCTCACATCCATACATGACTACTGGAAAAACCATAGCCTTGACTAGACGGACCTTTCTGGACAAAGCCCTGGGCTTCAGCTTGGTTTTTTCCATTTGAGAGTGAATGTGGAATTGTATTGCCACAATTTCTGACGTTTTAAGACAGACTGGAAATCTGGAGTTTTCCAAGGCTTCAAGTTTTAAATGTTGGCAACTCATTCACAAAGTTTTAATGTTGTGCAGTCCCCCCAGAAAAGTCTAAGAAAGATTGTTTTCTGAACTAAATACTAAATATGGGCTTCCCAGGTGGTGCAGTGGTAAAGAATCCTCCTGCTAGTGCAGGACACACAAGAGATGAGGGTTTGATCCCTGGGTTGGGAAGATACGCTTGAGTAGGAAATGGTAATCCATTCCAGTATTTTTGCCTGGAAAATTCCATGGACAAAGGAGCCTTGGCAGGCTACAGTCCATGGGGTCGGAGTCAGACATGACTGAGTAACTGAGCACGTAGGCACGTGCATGTAAATTGCTTAACACGGTGACTGGGAAATCATAAACAGGATGTGAATCTATGGACCCAGGGAAGGCAAGGACTTGATTTTGTTAACTGGCATATATGTTCAGTTCAGTTCAGTCGCTCAGTCGTGTCCGACTCTTTGTGACCCCATGAATCGCAGCACGCCAGGCCTCCCTGTCCATCACCATCTCCCAGAGTTCACTCAGACTCACGTCCATCGAGTCAGTGATGCCATCCAGCCATCTCATCCTCGGTCGTCCCCTTCTCCTCCTGCCCCCAATCCCTCCCAGCATCAGAGTCTTTTCCAATGAGTTAACTCTTCGCATGAGGTGGCCAAAGTACTGGAGCTTCAGCTTCAGCATCATTCCTTCCAAAGAAATCCCAGGGTTGATCTTCAGAATGGACTGGTTGGATCTCCTTGCATATATATTACAAGTATCTAAGACAGTGCCTGGCACAGAGTACATGCTCAGAATACTTGTTAAATGAATGAATTAATGTTGGCTATCATTATTATTACAAATGGCTTTTTCTTCACCTTGATTGAAATACTAAATCCAATAAACATGAGGGTTTTTTTTTTTAACGTTTTTCTTATAACCTTCGAAGCAAATTATTGTGTTGTGCACGTAAAAAGACAGTCAATACAACTTAATGAATGAATATATAACTTGGGAATTGTGGAAAGTCTAGAAGATATTAAAGGCAGAGAGAAGAGGATATATATTGCCAAATATACCCATGATATAATGTCACAGTTGCAATGTGATTGGGATCAGGGACATCATTATTCCAGGAGACAAGGACACAGAGCTATATAAAGGGGTCACTGCCAGAGGGCCCCTGAGATGGCCACGTCCCCTGGAACCCCTCTCTTGGTTTAACTTCCTGGACAGAAACAAGCCCCCCGCCTCTCTGCCATTCAGTTCCCAGTCCTCAAGTCAGTCCCCTTGGCCAGCTCCTGGATATTTTCCAAGACATTGTTTCACCGATACCCCTCAAAAGACACCAAGCTCCTGGGAATTCCCCAGTGGTTCAGTGGTTAGGACTCTGTGCTTTCACTGTAGAGAGCACGGGTTCCATTCCCAGTCAAAGACCTAAGATCCCACGTGCCACAAGGTGCGGCCAAAACAAAACCAAAAAATCCACCAAGTTCCCAGGCCCTCTGTGCCCCTTACTCTTCCATCATACTTTTTATATCCAGACACAAGTTCCAGGTAGTTAGTGGGTGTGACGTAGTTGTGTCTTCGAAGTTCCAACAGCATCTTCTGGGAATATGTGGCCACTGACCAGTGCATGGTGACGAAGATCTGGGCCACTTTCTTGTGGATCTGAGATCAATGCATAGAAGTTATGAGACAGAGCAAGAGTAGAGGCAAACGGAGAACGGAAATGGGTGGGAGTGCAGGGGTTGAGGAGAGATGGGGAGGAGGGCCTCACATTCTCCTGGGTCCCCAGATCGGCTCCCATCAGGTACTTCTCAGCCACCTCCAGCAGGGCCTCGCGTGGCCACTCTGAGAACCAGTTAATGGTTGTGCAGTTCACCAGGGCTGGGTATTGGCGGATCCAGTTCCTGGCAGGGGTTGTGAGAAGCGGTTAAGTCCATTCGCAGACTCGGCCTTCAGCGATGGTCTTTGCCACAAGTTCACTCATTCCCTAGGAACCCCGAAGCCCCATCCTTGTGCTCCTGTGTTGCCTTGTCCAGATTCTGCTCCCCTCAAAGCTGGTTTGGTGCATGATTTAGAAACAGCTTCTGGGGTCAGAAAGAGCCAGTTTCACACCAACCAAATATGGATCTTGGTCAAGTGGCGTAACCTTTTGAACATCAGTTTCCTCACCTCGAATAAGGAATAACAAAGCATACTAACTAGAGTTGTTAGGGGATTCAATGGGGTGACACATACAGGATGCTTAGCCCAGAGCTTGGTACACGGGGAACACACCACAAGCCAAAAATATTCAAAGATAAACAAATTGGTGACCTCAACTGCCTCTCTGCATAAGTTCTCTGTCCTTCCCCTCCTTTCTGATGCCCTTGAAAATACGGAGTATGGATCTCATGTGGTGGAGACACACAGGTAATATTATTCAGCCTTAAAGGGGAAGGGGATTCTGATGCTGGCTACATGGATGAACTTTGAAGACATTATGCTAAGTGAAATAAACCAGTCACAAAATGACAAATACTGCATGATTCCACATCTATAACGTATCTAGGGGTGGTCACTCACAGAAAGTAGAAGGGTGGCTACCAAGGCCTGGGGGTGGTGGGAGAAGTGGGCAGTTCCCACTGGGTATCCAGTTACAGTCTCAGACAAGAATGCTCTGAGGATCTGCTGCATAGCAGTGTGAATGTACTTAAAACCAGTTAAAATGGTAAAATTTAAGTTTTTTTTTAAACCACAATTTAAAACTTGAAAACGAAAGAAAAAGAAAAAACAGCCTTCACCTTCCAGAAAAATAAACAAAACTGATCTACCAAAAAGGAGAGGATGAGTCCCATGTAAGTAACAGGAAGTTGCTGAAAGCAGGCACAGGCTGGGACTTGGTGGTCCAGTGGCTAAGACTCTGCGCCTCCAACGCAGGGGGTCCAGGTTTGCTCCCTAGTGAGGGGACTAGATCCCACATGGCACAACTAAAGATCCGGCAGGCTGAACCACGCCCTGGTGCAGGCTGCGACAATAAGACGCGGAGACACGTGGGCGTGGCGGGACAAGCTGGCGCTACTCCGGAGTCTTGGGGGCAGAAGGCAGGGAGACCAGGAGCGGGGAGGAGTGGCCCCCCAAACACACACCAACTCCCGAAGGAGAAGAAGGCCGACACGGGAGTCACCTGAAGGGGTCGCCCACGGGGCTGAGGCAGAGGACGATGTGCAGGTTGTTCCGCACGCGCTCGATGAGGTAGGTGAAGAGGCTGTCCGAGGACTCTGGCACCTGCTCAGCGCGCGCCTGGTCTATGATGAGCGTCTGGATCTGGTGAACGCCGCCACAATCAGAGGGGGGAGGTTTCCAGGACAGCACCCAGGGCGGGAGGGAACAGCGGGGCACACGGGGTGTGGGTTTTAAGGCCGCTCTGCCCACCAGGGTCCGGGGAGGGAAGAAGGCCCAAGAGGAACAGTTCTTCCACCTAATGGAGGAGCTGGAGAGGGGGCGCGACAGCGGCATCCTCTGGACCTAGGAAAGCCAGAATCAACTGGTAGTGGGTGTAGAAGCATCGCACCTCTTCGAATTCATCCGCCTTATAGAGATTCGGGACCTCGCCCGAGCTAAGGATGTTGTTGATGTCCTCTAGGAATGATTCGTCAGCAATCTGGGTGTCCACGAAAAGGAACGACGTGGCCTTGAGCTCCACCCCAGCCTGGCGATACAGACGCTTGATATCTGGGCCAGGGGAGACAGAGACCTTTCAGATTCACCCTTCTGTCTGTCTTTCCTCTTCTATTGATTAGAAAGCTGTCCCCCAGCCAGGGACACATACAGGACACCATCTTCCCTACCTGGCTTCCCTCCCTCCTGCTATTTCACTCTCAGTCCCAAACCCACTTCCGTCTCAGAAACCCAGCCTTACCTTCTCGGAATTCCTGCCTCCGGTAATGTTTGGTGACCTCAATCTGGAAGGTGATGTACTCGCAGATGGATGAGGCCAGGCGGGCCAGACTCTGCCGCCCGCTGCCCCCAATGCCCACCAAAAGCATGTTGCCCCGAGGCTGTCCAATGACCCGCACGATCCGTGTGACTGGAGGGAAAGAGGGAGGATAATGATTTGGCTGAGCAAGCTCAGGGGACCTCCAGGCCCTAGGCTGGGGGCTGGGACACCTGACGCTGCAGTAGAGGGACCCACCAGTGTGGGAAGAGGTTAGTGCCTGAAGCTTGGGTAGCAATTCACCATTCAACCTTCACCATGTCTGTTAAATACCATCATCAAAGAAAAAATGTCCACCCATGGACACAAGCGCATCTGGGGTCAGGGAGGAGGGAAACTTCTGGGGCTCAGTTTGAGAAAGATCTGGGAAGAGATCCCCATTTCCTTGGAGTACCCTGTCACTGGGATGCTGGAGAAGGCCCGGGAACAGGAAGTGCTTACTGTGCTCGATGGCCTCTCGGAAGAGCACCAGCTGCATTGGCACGACAGCGGGTGACAGGTTGTACTCATTGAGTGCTGTCTCCATGGCTGTCTTCAGGACCGTCAGATCCGTCAGGTCCTCGTACACCTTGGGCTCCCGCAGGAAGTCCCCTGGGCCATGGCAAGAGGGGAGAGATTCCAAATGCCTGGTCCTCCCCAGGCTTCCCCAGAGGGCCCTTCCTCCCTGGGCCCCAGTGCCCCGCCTCTTCTTCTAACCCGTCTCCTAAGACTCTCCAGCCTACAGGGGCCACAGCTCCTGGCTCACCAAAGATGGGAGAACGTTTGTTGGGACAAAGGTTATGAAACGTCAGGTCAAAGAAGGAGCCGAGTTTGTCACTTAGGATGCTCACGAAGGCTTCCATGTCTGCGGCGTCAACCAGTCGGTCAGAAAAGACTCTGTTGGGAGGGAACTGGAGTTAGATCTGGGATTGAAGAGGAAAGTGGCCCTGGGGAGGAGAGCAGGGGATGGGGATGGGGGAATGGAGGCTTGGGCTTGGGGAGGCCTGGGTCTGGTGGGCCACAGCACCCTCACCGGAAGCATTCGTGGATCCAAAGTCGGGTGATGCTGGACTTGGTATCGTGGAAATCTTTGTTGGCCCTCAGCATGCCCTGGAACACCTGGGAGAGGGGCGTGGCCAGTGGGATGGAGGGAGGGAAGAGGGTCCCTCCAGAAGTTCTAGCGGAAGTGGCATTCCGGGATGGGGTGATTTGGGGTGTGTGGGATGCTCCCACACTCCGGGGCTCACTTTGAGGAAGGGAGAATACCTCCAAGGAGGCTGTGCTTGGCCCAGGGGCAGGGTCAGATGGAGTTTCACCTTGGAGATGTCTCGAAGGTTGAAGAGGTAGTGGATCTTGGCGGGTGTGGGCAGGAAGCGTTGCACCACAGTGTTGTACACGTCCAAGGTGGCCTCGGTCACCACGTTCCCAATGGGCTTCACCTCTTCCTCAAAGTCCTGGAGCTTCTGGTTGATCATGGTGCCAAATATCCGGATGATCTGGGACTCCTAGAAACAGGCCCTCAGACTCAATCTCGCAGCTCCTGGCCTTTTAGCCAAGGCGGGGACTTGGGTCAGTGGAGTAAAGTACTTGGGAACAGAGTGGGGAGGGGCACAAAACACCCCTCAGAAATCAAGAGAAGTCATACTTTAGTGTATTTAAAAATCAGAATTAATGCAAACTGTCCACAATGAACAAATGCAAACGTTTTAAATAAAGACAGGATCTGTACTGTTGGTTTTTCTTTTTGCCTCGGGCTCTCATGTAGCTCAGCATGGCACTATACTGATCTTGTATTTGTTTAAAATGTTGGTGTTTTGTTCATCCTGAATTTTGGTACTGATTTTTTTTAATATTGCATTATTATTTGTCTGGATTTCTGAGGTTTGGGGACACCCCTGGGTTCTTCCCTTGCCTCCCCTAGCTGCTCTAGTCTCCTCTTTGGAGGGTGTGCCTTCCCTTCATCTGCTTGGGCCCCACTCTCTGCCCACTGGGACTGTCAGGCTTCACACACCAGAGCCAGCTCAGCAGAAGCAAAGATGCCTGCAGAGAGCAGAGAGTCTCCCCTCCAAGTATCAGAGCTCCCTGAATGCAGCTTGTGATCTGTGCCCTCGTTCTCTAGGACACGGGTGGTTTTGCCTTCTATGGCCCCTCCCCCAGCCCCCAGGAAGCCCTCACCGTGGGGAAGGTCATGTTGATGATGTTAAATCGACTCTGCAGCCTTGGGGAGATGACAGTCCGTCCACCCCCAGGAGGGCCCATGGCGGCCATCAGGAACATGTCCTAGACAGCAAAGACCAGATGGGTCGGGTGGGGTTGGGGGAGACAGGCAGGAGGAGGGGAAAAGGAGGGGCAAAGAAATAGGGAAGATGTAAGAGGAGCCAGGAGGAAGAGAGGGAATGGAGGGACAAACGGGAAGAGGGAAGAGCAGGAAGAAACATGGAGTAATGGGGATGAAAAGGTGAGGGAAAGGAAGGGGTTTGGGACGCTTTTAATGTCCACAGAGTTACTGAGGTAACTAATTTGTTCTTATTTCTTTCTCTTTTTTTGGCCATGCCATTCAGCATGTGAGATCTTAGTTCCTTGACCAGGGATTGAACCTAGGTCCTTGGCAGTGGGAGCGCTGAGTCCTAAACAATGGACTGTCAGGGAATTCCCTATTTGTTCTTATTTCATCATTATAATCCATGTTCCCAACTTGGAAAATAGAGGTAAGTTAAAAAAAACAAACCACACACAACATTTGATAACATCTTCTGGACATTTTCTTCTATTTTAATATACACATATATTAATATATACTTGTATCTGTGTATGTATGTTCTTTCTCTGAAACATATGAATCTATTATTAGTTGAGTTTTGGGCCCTGTCAGATAGATGAGTGCCCCAGAAATCAGGCTGAAATGACTGCCCACTGATTCAGGAAAAATAAACAAGATGCTCAGGATCCCATGGGAGAACAGCCAGGACTGACAGGAGATTCCTGGATCCTGGATGGGGAGTGGAGAATTGGTACCAGGGAGGTGGTTCCTGAAACAATGGGAGGCGGAGAAGCCTGGAGAGGGGTGTTGTGGGCGGCTCTGGTTGGCATCAGCGTTGCCATGGAAGTGAGGTGTAAGAGGCCTGGGAAAGGAGTAGAAGTTGGTGGACAGGCTCCCTTGGTCACAAAGCACAGGGCAGTCAATGAAGAGAGTTACTGGCAGGAATTGACGAAGGAGCCAGATGTCTGGGTCCTAAGAAAGGCAGGACCCTCTTCTGTGGGGAGGAACACAGGCTTACAGGACTTTATCCTGGGGTCCCAGTGGAGTGGGGACAAAACCCATCACGGGAAGGAACACAGACTCGAAGAACAGATTCTCTGGATGCTTACTCGAATATACTTGATGGTCTGCTTCGTTCGATCATACCAGAAGCCGTAGTCAATCCAGAGGCGAATCAGCTCCAGCGGGGGCTGGGACCCAAACGTGTCCTTGGCTGGCATATTGAGGTCATCCATGAAGGTGATCATGCTTTTGCCTCCGAAAGGCACATAGACACCCTTGGTTCGCTTCTCCACCCTGCTCTCAATGATGCTCTGCACATTATTAGATGTGGTCTGGTGGGAAAGGTACAGAATGAACGCTTGGGTCCCAAGAGAGAAATTCGAGGTTAGAGAGGCATGTCCAGCGGGCACTGGGCTCCCAAAGGGGAGCAGAGACAGGGAGGGAGCAGGGGCTGGCAACCTGGCCCGGGGGTCCTGCCACACACCTGCGCAGACATGTTGACTGTGAGCACTGACCACTGGCTGGAGGGCAAGGACTGCAGGACACTCTGGGCAATGGAGGTCTTTCCAGTCCCCACAGGACCCACCAGCAGGACGGGGTTCTGGCTGGCCACCATGGTGCTCACCAGATAGTTGTAGCGGACAGTGTCGACGGTGGGCACCATGATCTTATAGAAGGGGGAGCTGGGGGTGGGGAAAGGGACTGTGTCTCAAGATCATGGCCCACTCTTTTCTAACTCCTGCTTCCTTCTGCTCCCCACTCTTCCTCTAGCATCACTGCTCTCTGATCACCCACCCTGCCTCCTGTGGGGCCTGGGGATCAGGCATTCTCCTCAGGGACCCTGTCCCATTTCCTCTAGCTTCTGCTTCCTGTCCTGGAAAGTCATCTCAACTCTCTTGCCACATCTCCCCCCACCGCAATCCCAAGCCTGACCCACCCCCCAGGCCCGGCTCTGACTTTGGAGGGTAGCGCCAACTCTTAGGGAGCTTATCCTCAAACGATGTCCAGCTCCGCATCTTTGGGTCCACGAAATACTCGTACACTGTGTCCTGAGGACAGAATGTGTGTCAGATTACCAAAGCCTGCCTTTGGCTTTCCCTGCCCAGAAAAAGCACTCATAGATCACAGGGAAGAAGAAAGAGAGCTGGGTGGCAGGCTGAGGCTCAAGATGTCTGAGGATCAGGGTTATAGAAAAATAGGACAGCTGAGCTGGAAGGCGCTGACCTTGTTGGGAAAAGTGCCCTCGATCTCTCGGAGGTAACTGTCGATCTTCTTGCGGCCCTCCTCATCCACAGAGGCACACACCGACCAGATCATGCTGAACACAAATGTCAGCTCTACCATGGAAGCAAAGTTCTCACTGTCAGCTGGGTTCACCTGCATGGAAAAGGAGAAGAGGAAATATCCTAAATCTATTAACTGAAGAGATGGAGACCATAATTTGAAGAGATACATGCACCACAATGTTCATTGCAGCACTGTTCACAATAGTGAGGATGTGGAAACAACCTAGATGTCCATCAACAAAGGACTAGATAAAGCAGATGTGTACAGATATACAATGGAGTATCACTCAGCCTTTAAAAAGAATGAAATAATCCCATTTGCAGCAACATGGTTGGACCTGGAGATTATCATACTAAGTGAAGTAAGTCTGACAAAGAAAAACATCACTTATGTGAAAAATCTAAAAAATAATGATACAAATGAACTTATTTATAAAATACAAACAGACTCATAGAAAACAAACATATGGTTACCAAAGGGACTAGGTTGGGGAGAGGGACAAATTGGGAAGTTGGAATTAACATATACACATGACTATATATAAAATAGCTAAGCAACAAGGCTGTACTCTATAGCACAGGATCTCTCCTCTCAATACTCTGTAATGGTCTATATGGGGAAAGAATCAAGAAAGAGCAGAAGTATGTATTTGTATAACAGATTCATTTTGCCATATACCTGAAACTAATGCAACATTGTAAATCAATTATACCCCAATAAAAAAAAACTTTTTAAGCAACATAAAGGTGAATAGAAAAGAGAGAGAGAGACTTCCCTGGTGGTCCAGTGGTTAAGAATCTGCTTTGCAATGCAGGGGACTTGGGTTCGATCCCTGGTTGGGAAACTAAGATCCCATATGCTGTGGGGTAACTAAGCCTGAGTGCCACAACTAGAGAGCCCATGCGACTCAACACAGCCAAATAAATACATGTTTTTTAAAAAGAGAGATGGAGGGGTCTATTTTGGCAACGCATCACAAAGAATTAAAATTTCCCTCCCTTCCTGGTTCTGTTTGGAAAACCATGTAGTTGTAGAGAAACCTAAATCAAAACATTTACATAAACCTACTAAGCTACAAAAGCACCACGGGAAGTTGTGCTGAGACTCTGGTGTCTGCTGTATTGAATCCAGAGTCCTTATTCTGTCCTTCTAGCTCACACTCGTACACATCTCACCATCCTCTTCTCAGGGTCTCTGCTACAGCTAAGAGGTACCACACACCGACACCACCCATCAGCCCACCCTGCCCAGCGGGGGGCTGGCTCTCCTATCTGTGTTTCTGCAAAAGTCATCCTGTTGGCATAGACTGCCCTCCTCTCTTTGTTCTGTTCATCAGCCTTCTTCCCCCAGCAGTCCTCCTCAGCAGTTGAGTGCCATTGATACTACCTTACTATCATTTTCCTACATGCCACCTTGCAAGTTCACCTACATAGTTTTAATTTATATTGATCATACCAGGAATGACACATACTGTTATAGATCCTAATTGTTATACAACTATATATTAATAGTTGAATGAGCTGGTAATGCCCTTAAAAACAATATGAACCATTTCTAGGCAGTGATTTAATCTCAGCAGAAAAATATCCAATTTTGGTCCTTACACCATAATTCTAAACTAAACAAAAGTATTCTTCAATATCAGTTAATCTGGAAATTTCTAAAGCCCCTCATCAGACTAATTGGGGAGCTCCTCCCAGCAAAAACAGTATCCCAAGGGCTCACAGATTCCAAGATTTAATACTTAATTTCAGAAGAATGGAGAAATGAGGAACCAAATGAACTATCCTCAGCTCTTAAATACAGGCAGGAAATTATAGTGAAGCCCATTGTGCTCTCTATCTGATTTGGATATAAATATATAGTTTGGCCTTGCAGCACATGTGCCCACGTGGACACACGTGTGCACGCATACACACACCCTCATACACACCCTTGCTGCCTCCACAGTTGGTGAGGCCTCCTCTTAGAGTCTCTGCTCCACTCAAGCCTCATGTTCCAATTGTGTCTCAGACACATCGTTTCCCGGACATTTTCCCGGGAGGTTGAGAGCCCTTCCTGCCCTGGCCCCCTCTCACCCCATTCTCCGGTGTGGCCAGGGCGGAGTACAGCTTGCAGAGGGAGATGATGCCGCTATATTCTGGGAGGGGCACCAGCTCATTGCAGTTGTCCTTCTTGAAGGTCAGCATCTTGTTGATGAACTTTTCGAACATATGCTGAAGGGGCTCGGCCTCCACCTGGCATTGAATGAGCAGGAGCTCTGAATTATTCTGTGCACCACCCCCAGGCCCCACTGGTTACTTCCCGCTCCTCCATCTCCTTCATACCTTTGGCCTCTTGTCCAACCATGACTGAACATAGGGCTTCCAGCCTAGGTCTGTGTAGTCGGTATACACCATCCCACAGCGAGACACGGTGGCCGGGGAGGCCACTGCCAAGTTCTCCACTTCGAACAGGAGAGACACCTACAGATATACTTGGTCAGAACCTTGTCTTTCTCTCAGTAGTAAAAACACCCAGAATTCTGATGCCTCAAGGTGTCTCTACTGAGTACCACATGTGGCAGGATGAATAAGGACCTAAGCTTTACAAATGATTTGCTTATTTAAAAAAATTAGGGCTTATTCAAGGTCATCCTTATGAGAAGTCTCTCTTCACCTCACATTGTTTGATTGAGTAGGAAAGGGTGGGCTCTTTGCAAAAGCTCATAAATTACAGCCCAGGTGCACAAGGGCAGGTCATTCCCCCATATGTCAGTGGCAATGAGACTGCCTTAGTCTCTGCCACAGCGCATCCTGGTACACAGTTCTCTATATGATTGTCCTCAGCGTCCGTGGCAGACAGGCATCTCTTCTTCAGTCTCACAGGCTGCCCTGAGTCCAGGTGTCCTCCTCCTCTTTCTTGTTCCTATAGAACTTCCTCTTTCCTCTTGGCCCTGCTCTTCCCCTTAGCCCTGCCCTGGGGCCCTCCAGTTTCCACCCCCCAACCTGCTCAGGCATTGCGATGCGCTCTCCGTTGATGAGGGTCAGCACTTTGTTATCATCCATGACGGAGTTCATGCTCTCAATCCATAGAGTGTCCACAGGGCCATCGAAAAGGATCCACTTCTCATCTGGTTTCTCGTCTTGGTAGGAGGTGGAGGAGAAGGAAACCACAGCTTTGTTACCTTGCCCTCCCTCCATGCTCATCTTCCTGGAGACGCAAGCAATTGCTTCCTGGGATCTCTGCATTTCCAAGCATTTTTTTCCCCCAAACTGAGTTTTCTATCCCCACACTGCCCACCCCCTCAGGAAATTCAGGAATCTGCTCTCCCCACCCCACGACCCCTTGGGTACCTGCACATGCCGTCCTCATGACACTGGACAGGACGCCATCCGTCCATTCATTTGTGTTGAGGTCATATTCCCCATACAGCTCCCCTAGGGACAGTGCCTTAGGGTTCAAAGGGAACTCCTAAAATAGACACAGGAAGGGAGTTTTGAGCTGCTGGCAGACACAAATCCCAGGCTGTCCCTTTATTTCCAGGTATTTGTATTCAGCCTCGGTCTCTCTCACCCCTCCCAGGCCGCCCTCCTGGTCTGTACTGCCCTCCCTACATCCTGGCGCCCCCGCCTGCTACTCAAGTCTTGGACAGCAGTCCCACTGCCCCAGCTCCGCACCCTGACAATGTTGAAGTTGGGCTCCCCCGCGCGGCACAGGGAGGACAAGGAGGACTGGAGAATCCGCCACGAGGCAGTCTTGCCGCTGCCTGTGCAGCCCACGATCATGGTGGAGTGGCGGGAATTCTTGGTTTCATACAACTGGATGACCTTGGTGAGGGTGAACGGGGTGGGCTGCAGGCCCATGTCCCGAATCTCCTGCTCAATGGTCTCCCGCAGCTGAGAGAAGGGGAAATACAGGAAATGGAAAAAAAAATGGTGAGGCATATAGAGGGCTTTCAAAAGCTCCCCAGTGTCTGGGAGGATAATACTCAAATGGTTTTAAAAAATGGCACCAGGGCCCTTTGCACCCTGACAGTTGTTCTTTCCTTGGGAAGTTGGCCAATTGCAGAGTTAAGAGATTGGGCTCTGGTGTCAGCCAGTCTGGGTCCATAGGTTTCAGCATGTGAACCTGCGTGAGTGAACTTTTTTGAGACTCAGTTTTCTAATCTGTTAACTGGGAGTCATGATAGTACTTCACCCTCAGGCCTGTTGTATTCAATAAAATAGTCAACAGGAAACACAATGTCTGATACAAAGTTCTACAAATATCTTCTAATATCATTCAACAAACATTTATTAAACCTCTAAAGTAGGTGCCAAGCAGTGTGCTTGGTGCTGAGAACAAATTAGTGTTCATCCCATTTCAGGGTCCATAGTCTAGTGGGGGAGCCAGACATTAAACAACTCACCAACTAAGTTAAAAAGAAATGCTTACAAAAGACGAAAACTCTGATTCGAGAAGATACATGCATCCCAGTGTTCATAGCAGTGCTATTTACAATAGCCAAGACACAGAAGTAACCTAAATGCTCATCAACATGAATGAATAAAGAAGATGTGGTAGAAAATAATGAAATAATGCCATCTGCAACAACATGGATGAACCTAGATATTATCATATTAAGTAAGTCACACAGAGGATTAAGTAACTCGACAGAGGATGAGATGGTAGGATGGCATCACCGACTCAGTGGACATGAGTCTGAGTAAGCTCTGGGAGTTGGTGATGAACAGGGAGGCCTGGCGTGCTGCAGTCCATGGGGTCACAGTCAGACACGACTGAGCGAGTGAACTGAACTGAACTGAAGTCACAGAGAGAAAGACAAATATCATATGATATTACTTACATGGAATCTTAAAAAATTATACAAATGAACTTATTTACAAAGCAGAAACAGAATCACAGACACAGAAGAAAAACTCATGGTTACCAGAAGGGGAAAGGGCAGGGATAAATTAAGAGTTTGAGATTAGCAGATACAGCTGCTATATATAAAATAAACAAGCACCCACTTTACAGCAAAATCACTGCAGATGGTGACTGTAGCCATGAAATTAAAAGATGCTTGCTCCTTGGAAGAAAGGCTATGACAAACTTAGATAGCATTTTAAAAAGCAGAGACATTACTTTGTCAACAAAGGTCCGTATAGTCAGACCTTTGTTTTTCCAGTAGTTTTTCATTTTTCCAGTAGTCATGTGTGGATGTGAGAGTTGGACCATAAAGAAGGCTGAGAGCCAAAGAATTGATGCTTTTGAACTGTGGTGTTGGAGAAGACTCTTGAGAGTCCTTTGGACTGCAAGGAGATCCAACCAGTCAATCCTAAAGGAAATCAGTCCTGAATATTCATCGGAAGGACTAATGCTAAGTCTGAAGCTCCAATACTTTGGCCACCTGATGCAAACTGCTGACTCATTGGAAAAGACCCTGATGCTGGGACATATTGAAGGCAGGAGGAGAAGGGGACAACAGAGGAAGAGATGGTCGGATGGCATCACCAACTCAATGGACATGAATTTGGGCAAGCTCCGGGAGATGGTGAAGAACAGGGAAGCCTGGAGTTTTGTAGTCCATGGGGTCTCAAAGAGTCGGACATGACTGAGCAACTGAACAATGTTACAGCACAAAGAACCATATAAAATATCTTGTCATAACCTATAATGGAAAAGAATCTGAAAAAGAATATACATATAAATATATATGTAATTATACATCATATAAAATATGTATAATATATGCACATATATATGTGGATTTACATATATATAAAACTGAATCACTTTGCTGTACACCTGAAACTAACACAACACTGTAAGTCAACTAGGCATTAATAAAAATTTTGTGTTTTATTTTTAAATTTATTTTAATTGGAGGCTAATTACTTTACAATAATGTAGTGGTTTTTGCCATACATTGACATGAATCAGCCATGAGTGTACATGTGTTCCCCATCCTGAACTCCCCTCCCACCTCCCTCCCCATCCCATCCCTCTGGGTCATCCCAGTGCACCAGCCCTGAACACCCTGTCTCATGCATCAAACCTGGACTGGTGATCTGTTTCACATATGATAATATACATGTTTCAATGCCATTCTCCCAAATCATCCCACCCTAGCCTTCTCCCACAGAGTCCAAAAGACTGTTCTATACATCTGTGTCTCTTTTGCTGTCTTGCATATAGGGTTATCGTTACCATCTTTCTAAATTCCATATATATACATTAGTATACTGTACTGGTGTTTTTCTTTCTGACTTACTTCACTCTGTATAATAGGCTCCAGTTTCATCTACCTCATTAGAACTGATTCAAATGTATTCTTTTTAATGGCTGAGTAATATTCCATTGTGTATATGTATCACAGCTTTCTTATCCATTTGTCTGCTGATGGACATCTAGGTTGCTTCCATGTCCTGGCTATTATAAACAGTGCTGTGATGAACACTGGAGTACATGTGTCTCTTTCAATTCTGGTTTCCTCGGTGTGTATGCCCAGAAGTAGGATTACTAGGTCATATGGCAGTTCTATTTCCAGTTTTTTAAGGAATCTCCACACTGTTCTCCATAGTGGCTATACTAGTTTGCATTCCCACCAACAGTGTAAGAGGATTCCCTTTTCTCCACACTCTCTCCAGCATTTATTGTTTGTAGACTTTTGGATAGCAGCCATTCTGACCAGCGTGAGATGGTACCTCACTGTGGTTCTGATTTGCATTTCTCTGACAATGAGCGATGTTGAGCATCTTTTCATGTTTGTTAGCCATCTGTGTGTCTTCTTTGGAGAAATGTCTGTTTAGTTCTTTGGCCCATTTTTTGACTGGGTCATTTATTTTTCTGGAATTGAGCTGCAGGAGTTGCTTGTATATTTTTGAGATTCTTTGTCAGTTGCTTCATTTGCTATTATTTTCTCCCATTCTGAAGGCTGTCTCTTCACCTTGCTTATAGTTTCCTTCATTATGCAAAAGCTTTTAAGTTTAATTAGGTCCCATTTGTTTATTTTTGCTTTTATTTCCATTACTCTGGGAAGTGGGTCATAGAGGATCCTGCTGTGATTTATGTCTGAGAGTGTTTTGCCTATGTTTTCCTCTAGGAGTTTTATAGTTTCTGGTCTTACGTTTAGATCTTTAATCCATATTGAGTTTATTTTTGTGTATGGTGTTAGAAAGTTTCATTTCATTCTTTTACAAGTGGTTGACCAGTTTTCCCAGCACCACTTGTTAAAGAGATTGTCTTTTCTCCATTGTATATTTTTGCCTACTTTGTCAAAGATAAGGTGTCCATAGGTGCATGGATTTATCTCTGGGCTTTCTATTTTGTTCCATTAATCTATGTTTCTGTCTTTGTGCCAGTACCATACTGTCCTGACGACTGTAGCCTTGTAGTATAGCCTGAAGTCAGGCAGGTTGATTCCTCTCGTTCCATTCTTCTTTCTCAAGATTGCTTTGGCTATTTGAGGTTTTTTGTATTTCCATACAAATTGTGAAATTATTTGTTCTAGTTCTGTGAAAAATACCTTTAGTAGCTTGATAGGTATTGCACTGAATCTATAGATTGCTTTGGGTAGTATACTCATTTTCACTATATTGATTCTTCTGATCCATGAACATGGTATATTTCTCCACTTATTTGTGTCCTCTTTGATTTCTTTCACCAGTGTTTTATAGTTTTCCATTTATAAATCTTTTGTTTCTTTAGGTAGATATATTTCTAAGTATTTTATTCTTTTTGTTGCAATGGTGAATGGAATTGTTTCCTTAATTTCTCTTTCTGTTTTCTGATTGTTATTGTATAGGAATGCAAGGGATTTCTGTGTGTTAATTTTATATCCTGCAACTTTAGTATATTCATTGATTAGCTCTAGTAATTTTCTGGTTGAGTCTTTAGGGTTTTCTATGTAGAGGATCATGTCATCTGCAAACAGTGAGAGTTTTACTTCTTCTTTTCCAGTCTGGATTCTTTTTATTTCTTTTTCTGCTCTGATTGCTGTGGCCAAAACTTCCAAAACTATGTTGAATAGTAGTGGTGAGAGTGGGCACCCTTGTCTTGTTCCTGACTTTAGGGGAAATGCTTTCAATTTTTCACCACTGAGGATAATGTTTGCTGTGGGTTTGTCATATATAGCTTTTATTATGTTGAGGTGGTGGTAGTCACACAGTCGTGTCCGACTCTTTGTGACCCCATGGACTGAAGCCTGCTAGGCTCCTCTGTCCATGGGATTCTCCAGGCAACAATATTGGAGTGGGTTGCCATTTCCTTCTCCTATATTGAGGTATGTTCCTTCTATTCCTACTTTCTGGAGTGTTTTTATCATAAATGGATGTTGAATTTTGTCAAAGGCTTTCTCTGCATCTATGAGATAATCATCATATGGTTTTTATCTTTCAATTTGTTAATGTGGTGTATTATATTGATTGAGTTACAGATATTAAAGAATCCTTGCATCCCTGGGATAAAGCCCACTTGGTCATGATGTATGATCTTTTTAATATGTTGTTGGATTCTATTTGCTAGAATTTTGTTAAGGATTTTTGCATCTATGTTCATCAGTGATATTGGCCTGCAGTTTTCTTTTTCTGTGACATCTTTGTCTGGTTTTGGTATTAGGGTGATGGTGGCCTCATGGCATGAGTTTGGAAGTTTACCTTCCTCTGCAATTTTCTGGAAGAGTTTAAGTAAGATAGGTGTTAGCGCGTCTCTAAATTTTTGGTAGAATCCAGCTGTGAAGCCATCTGGTCCTGGGCTTATATGTATATATGTATATAATTATTATATATAAATAAGTTATTATAATTACATATACACATATATATGTGGATTTACATATATATAAAACTGAATCACTTTGCTGTACACCCGAAACTAACACAACACTGTAAATCAACTAGGCTTCAATAAAATTTTTTTAAAAATAAAAAATAAACGAATGCTTATAGAGCCATGACACATGTGGGTCCCAGAAGAGTGTGACCTTTTAAAATACACAGCCAATGCAACCAAATAATTTCAAACATATGCAGGATTTTACTTGTATCTCTCAAACACACTAATAGGCCTCACTTTTACTATGTCCTTCTACTGTCTGAGAATTAGTTGTATTATCATGTTTGTGTGTATTTATGTGTGTGTATGTATATTGAGCATCATGCCCCAAGTTTTTTTTTTTAATTAAAAAAATATTTATTTACTTGGCTGTGACAGGTCTTGTTGCAGCACACTGGCTCATTAGTTGTGGCATGTGTGATCTAGCTCCCTGACCAGGGATTGAACCCCAACCCCCTGCATTGGGAGTGCAGAGTCTTAGCCACTGGATCACCAGGAAAGTTTCTTTATCTCCATTTTTAACAAGGTTTTCTCCTTTCCTCAACTATATTTTGTGTCCCCCAAACCAGAGACCTACTATTTTTACCCTCTAGTCTTCTACCAAAGTGGAAAAGGGACAGCCATCCAGGGACACAGAGAAGGGGAGACCTGCCCTGAGACAGTTTGCCTCCAATCCTTCTTATTTTAGCTACATCCCCTTTACTCAGTGGGCTTCCCTGATAGCTCAGTTGGTAAAGAATCCGCCTGCAAAGAAGGAGACCCTGGTTCAATTCCTGGCTCAGGAAGATCCCCTTGGAGAAGGGACAGGCTACCCACTCCAGTATTCTTGGGCTTCCACAAGTCTAATTCCTTTACTCAGTGGCTCAGTGGTAAAGAGTCTGCCTGCAATGCAGGAGACGTGTGTTCAATCCCTAGGCCAGGAAGATCCCCTGGAGGAAGGCATGGCAACCCACTCCAGTATTCTTGCCAGGGAAATCCCATCGACAGAAGGATAGGCTACCCACTCCAGTATTCTTGGGCTTCCCTTGTAGTTCAGTCCACAGGCGGGCTACAGTCCACAGTCCATAGGACTGCAGGGTCAGACATGACTAAGTGACTGAGGATTAGCACCCTCAACACCTACTTCCTACTTAACAATTCTTCCTACTTCCAGCCTCTCAGGTTTGCTGAGAGTCACAACACAAGTCACTACTTGACTCATTTATTTCCTATGTCTATACTTCTGTTGTTATCGCCTCTCTCATTCACTCCATCCTTCCTGGTATAGATGCCTTTTTAAAAAAAACATCCCTTTAGAGTAGTTGCAGCAGGTTTTCAAAAGGAAACAAAATTGTTTTTAATCCACCTTTTTACCTAGAAGTCCTCTCTGAATATAATGAGGTTGTTGGGTTTTTCAAATTTCAATTATATTTTTTCATTTGTAGCAATTCTATTGGTTCTTTTCAAGTCTACTCTGTTTAGAAGTATCTTGTTCCTGGATCACAGTTTCAAACTTCTCTCTTATTTCTTTAAACATATTAAATGTAGGTACTTTTAGAATTCTGTACTGATTATTGTCCATATCTGTAGTCTTCTGGGGTCTGATTGCGCTGTTTTGTTGTTCTCTGGCTTCCCTTCATGATATCTTGTTTCCTTGTTTGTTTTGTGATTTTTGACCAGAAGTTGCTCATTTTCTTAGGCTTTTACAAGAATTCTTTGGGCTTTTAAGTTGAAGTTTCATTCTTCAAGAAATAATTTGCATTTGTTTCTGCCAGTCGCTTGGGGGAGACACTAACAACCTGGAAATACTTCAAATTAAATTCTAAATTTGAGATTTGGGGGGAGTACACAGTAAAATAAACGATGACCAGAAACCATGTGAGGCTGACTCAAGGTTAGGAAGTCTCAAAGGAGACTCTGCCCCTTCCTCTCACTGCCAACAGTTGTGACAAGCAACTTTCTTTACTGTATGGACCCTCCTCAGTGGTGGGTTTCTCACTTTCCCACTTACTGAAGGTGTTTTCCCTTGTGGGCCAAAGTCTATGCACGACTGGGTTTTCTGTTATACCTCAAAACCTGAACTACTTTATCTCCTTTCCTCATGTCTTACGTTCAACAAAACCTTTCAGGGAGAGCCAGCTTGGCAATTCACTTGCCTCCCTGCTTTTACTTCCCCTCCTCATCCCAGAATTCTTTCTTTCTTGCCAGTTTAGCAATACATTTTAAAAGGTGTTTTTTTATATTTTTATCCAGCATTTCAGTGGTTTCAATGGAAAGGATCACTCAGGATATCTAAACTGCCATATTGCCAGAGAAGAAAATTCCTACACATTCTAGAATTCTCCTCCCCTGGCCCTTTCCATCCCAGTCTTCTCCCTTATCAAACAGCTCCTAGCAGTCTCTCCTCAAAAGAGAGGATGAGGAGAGAGGCAGAGACAGGAGAGGGCTGACGGGTATAAAGTAGAAGGCCAGTGGACCAGAGATCTCCATAAAGTCAAGGAACTGATGAGTAGAAGTCCTTGAGCAGGTGAGTCGGGGCCTGGGGAGTTGAGGGGAGAATGTAGAGTGTTGGAATAAGTTTGCATCATTCTCTAACCACCAGGGAGTCCCACTTTATAGATAAAGTAGCCCAAAGAAAGGGTAACCGTCTTGCTCAAAGTCATAGCCAGTTGAATGGATAGCCAGTGAAGGGCAGAACAAGGCCTGGAAGCCAGGTGTCTTGTTCCTAGGACACCACAGGATCCACATTCACACAAGAGGCCAGGAAGTCTTGGGGATCAAATACCTTGCCATAGTCAATGACCGGCAGCTCAATGCTGGGGAACAGATCTTGCACGATGGCATTGAAGAGGGGCACGTCGATGGAAGTCAGCTTGGCAATATTCATATCTCTCATTGAGAGCAGCAGAACCTGGAGGGGAAAGACAGAGACTCAGGCTGGAGGAGCCAGAGGCCAGCTCTTCATTAGGCCTTTCCTCTCTAGAGGGGTGAGAGGCAGGAGCTAAGAACAAGGGAGGACTTCCCTGGTGGTACAGTGAACCAGAGTCTGCCAGCCATTGCAGAGGACATGCATTTGATCCCTAGTCTGGGAAGATACCACAGGACATGAAGCAACTAAGCCTATGGGCCACAACTACCAGAGCCCCCATTCTAGAGGCTGGGAGTCGTAACTACTGAATCGAAGGGCTGCAACTACTGAAGCCCAAGCATGTAAAGACCGTGCTCCACAACAAGAGAAGCCACCACAATGAGAAGCCCATGCATGGCAACAAAGAGTAGCTCCCACTCACCACAACTAGGGAAAGCTCATATGCAGCAATGAAGAACCAGCACAGCCAAAAATAAATAAATAAGAAATAACAATGGATACACCCAAGCTAGTCTTGAGCAACAGGACAGGTAGAACTTGGGCAACACCAAGGAGGGCTGGAAGAGTGGGAAAACTGATTGAGGGAAAGTAAGGATGTGAAAAACTCCAGTGAAGGCGCAGAGGACCAGTGGTGGTGGTGTGTAAGGGTCAAGACGGCGTCCTCAGTCTACCTCTTCATCAGACAGGTCGGGCTGCAGGCGGCGCTTTTTGCCAGCATAGCGCAGGAGGGAGGTGAGGGCACGCAGGCCGAAGTCATAGTGGTCCTGTCTGGAGAGCTGCTGCACAGCCAGAGAGTAGAGCGTGTACACCTTCTTGGCCAGAACCTGGAGGCCAAAACAGAGGAAGGAACCATCCATTTCCTCATAAATCCCTCTGCATCGTGTAGGGACAGTTACAGATACAAGAAGGTGGGTGCTCAGGCATGAAGCAGCTGGAGGATAAGGGATGGGAAGGTCTTGTGAATTGTGCCACTAAGGACCAGCGGCATGGTAGAGGGAAGACCTCTCTCCTCTGGATTCTCCTGCCCCCATATCCTACTGAGAGTCAGGTACATTTCTTGTAGGATAAAATGACTGTGAGGATTTTGGGGGTGTTTCTTGGGCCCAGAGGGTAATCATGGATGAGAAATAAAGTATCGGAGACAAGAGATGATCAGCATACCTTGCAGTTGCCAAAGCCTTCCCCAAAAAGAATGATTTCTGCAATAAGTGTAGAGTCGGGCACCACCATGGCAATTGGCCGGAACATGGATTTAAGATTGTCAGGAAGCTCTGTGCGGCCAGCATAGCCTGGAAAACAGCACCACATATTCAGAATCCATGAAAGAGTAAGCAAAAGTGTTGATTGCTCAGTCATGTCCAACTCTTTGAAACCCTATGAACTCTTTGAAACCCTCTCAGGCTCCTCTGTCCGTGGATTCTCAGGCAACAATAATGGAGTGGGTAGCCATTCCCTTCTCCAGAGGACACTGCTTCCCAAAGACCTACTTCCCCATCAATCCCATTCTTCCCATTCTCTGCTTCATCCTGAGCCCTCTCCCCAGCTCCATCTCCAAGATCTCTTCCTCTCTCATCTCAGCCCTGGCTTTTCCCACACCTCTCTGCTCTTCTTTCCTACCCCTGGCCCTTTCCTTACTTGCTGCAAGGCCCTGCTTCAGGCTCAAATTACAGAGCTGTCTTGTTCCCATCTCTCCAAGTTTCATGGATTGGGTGGGCCAAAAATTTGTTCAGGTTTATTCATTAAGATGTTATGGGAAAACCTGAATGAACTTTGTGGCTGACCCAATATAACTCACTCGGTGCTAATAGAAATCGCAGCTGTTTCTCTGATTCTTTTAGTGCGGAAGCCCTTTCCTGTTTTCTCCTAGATCCTACCCACAGAGCTGTTCCTAGGCAACAGTGATGAGAGACCCTAGGCCCTGCACTTCAGGGAGGTTCTCTCATCTGACAAAAGGGATGGCAGATAGACCAGAACTCTAGGAGCTAGTTCAACAGAAGAAAAAAGCTAAGTACCTTGAAAGACTAGGATGACATCTATGCACCCGAGCCAACACTAATCCCTTTAGGAAAGACAGTAAGGTTGCTTCCCCTTCTCCTAGAAATGCATGTGTTCATCCTTTTCTCACACTTTGTTGCCTTTAGCAGCATTGCACTTGGCTAAATGCACTGGCCTGGGGTGAGGGAGAGGGAAGATGCACGGACATTTGCCCCCAGGAGCCCCATCTACTCTACTCCCAGGCTCTTACCAGGGTTCATAGTGATGAAGATCCCACAGGACCACACCAGATTGATTTCAAAGCCCTCGAAATAGAAGCGGGTGAGGCCAGCAGCCAGGGCAGAGAGGATGGACAGGATCTGCTGGGCCACCACTGACAGCACCTCCACATTGATGCGGTTAAATTCATCAAAGCAGCCCCAGGCACCCGTCTGTAGTTGGGGGAAGGAGGGGCAGAGTTGCTGGGAGGAAGACAAGTGACCCTGGACTGGGAAAAACTAGAAACTGTGACTAACCTATCCTCCCCCTGAAATGTTTGGCTAGAAACAGTAGCCTCTAAAATGAATGTGTGCAAGTATGCATGTGTGAGTGTGTGTGAGAAGGGGCTGTGGTAGTTTTGTAGTTTCTGGCCAGAACTTTCCATCAGACAGGAAGGATCTAGGAGAATGCCTGAGAGTCATGGGTAGGAAAGAGAGCAGGGTAGGGAACTTGTGGGTGTTGAGCGCCCCCAGCATGCATGACTTTACACTAGTTCTCTTACTGAATCCTTACATAACCTTCTGATTATGCAAATAAGCAAAGTGAGCTCAGGGAAGCGCAGGGACTTCCCCAGTTGTAAGACCTAACTGAGGCGATGCAGTGTCATCAGTTACAGGGCACTGAACCAGATCTGGGTTTCAGCTGATTTTCTGAAACTAAAAGATATCGAGGGGTCAGGCTGGTCCTGGCCAGGCTGGCAGGCTGCTGACCTGAGCCAGGCCTGAGTACATCCGGCCCATGGACTTATAGTCCAGGCCCTCGGAGCAGTTGACCACGATAACGTATATGCCGAGGGCCTTGCCCAGGTCCTTGACCGTCTCGGTCTTCCCTGTGCCCGCGGGACCTTTGGGGGATCCGCCTCGATGCAGGTGCAGGGCCGTGGTCAGTGTCATGTAACACCTGTGAGTGGAGGACAGGATTCAGGCCAGACTCCTAGAAGCCTGGGCTCAGCTTTCACTGCCCCCACCCCAAGCACCCCATTCATTCCCCACGGCCGACCTGTCGGTTAGGGGGGTGATGACGAGCCGGCCAGAGTTACCCAGGTACTCATAACCATACTGGAACTGTGTGTTGGTCTGACGGATCATACAGTCGTCGAGATCCTGGAAAACAGGGCAGAATAAGAGAGAGGTGGGCATGGAGGGAGAGTCAGGGCTGTGGCTGAGAGGAGGGCTGGAAGCATCAGGGAGAAGACTGGGGGCTCTGTTTAGACTTGGAAAGAGGGATGGGTTTACAGCTCAGATGGAAACTGGCAATTGCGCTGCACATGTCCAGCCCAGTCCATGGCAGCAGCTGCTGATTAAGGGACACCTAGAGTGCCGTCTATGGGGTCGCACAGAGTCGGACACGACTGAAGTGACTTAGCAGCAGCAGCAGAGTGGGCACTCCCTGGAAACAGGCCTCTTCCCATTCCTGATGTGGCAGATCCAAGAGAGAGTTACCAGCTGGATTAGGGTGATGGGAGAGGACTGAGGGCTGGGCTGAGATATTACTCTTTTTAGAGAACATGAATTTCATCAAAGCGTCAGTATCGGGTTTAGGGTACGAGAATGGGAAGCTGGCCCTTCTGCACCTTCTCCCAGTAGAAGCGCAGTTGGCTGAGCCAGTCGAAGGAGCTGACATCCATGAGGCCACTCTTATAAAGCTTCTCCAGCACATCCCGGGCGTGGACTTCTATCGTCACCAGGGCCACAATTTTAAGGCGCATGATCTTGGTCAGGTTCCCCCTGATGGCCTCAGAGTACTTATTCAGTATTGACACCTGTGGAATGAGGCAGCGGGGAAGGTGGGCTGAGCCACCAAACCCTAATCGCTTTTGTCCCAGCCTCGTTCTTCTTCCAGCTTTGATGCTGACCCCACCCTCACTGCAGTTCCTGACCTTCAACATCAGCCCAGGGAGACATACTTCTGACCCACCTGACCTCTCCTCGCTGGACACCTCCCATAATGCACCCCATTCTGACCCCTTCCCACCAGCTCATCACTAATTCTCACTCCAATGGATCAGCCCCTCCTTCCAGCTCTGATGCCAGGCCCTTGTCATTCTAGTGGTGTTTCCCCACCTGCTTTTTCTTCATGACCTTGAGGATCTTCTTGTCTGCCCGCTCCTTAGCTGTCAGCAGGCACTTGGTGACATCGGCTGTCCACTGGATCTGACTGGCGGTGATCACCATCTGGGGCATGTGTGGAGGCTGTATTCCAAAGGCCCATCCCTGGCCACCCACACAGCCCAGCTCCCATATCCTGGCTCATTCGGAACCAGGTGCTTCTCCTCTCAACATGCTTGACCTCTTCTGGAGGGTGGGCACAGGCCTAAGTCAGGAGCTAAGAGTCCAGCATGCAGGCTTCTGGGTCACAGCCCAGGACAGGGGGCAGGACACCTGTCTTTTTGGTGACTCCAGACCCTGTCTTTACACTGGCTGCTCCCTTGTGGCTTCATCCTTCTTGTTCCCTCATTTCTACTGACCCCAGCTCACCTGGCCAGCCCACTCCTTCACCCACTTGTCCCTCTTGTTGAGAAACTTCTTGAGAGCCAGGCGACAGTTCCGGAGAAGGTCCCGGAGGGTCACCCTCATGGTCCGCTCCACATCGCCAAGCCAGGACTGGGGGGGGGAGGCGAGAACAGGATGGCTCAGCCTCAGGGCCAGAGTAAAGAGTGCCCAGAGCAAAGGTGATTGGGAAGGAGGACCCCGGGGCTCTGGGGCCCAAGAGAAAAGTGGGAGCTGGGCAGCAGCTGGCTCGAGTCCCTGAAGGGGATGGAGACCAGTGTCAGACGGACTTTCAGGAAAGCATGGTGGAGGTTAGAGTTTTAGGCATGGTAGGTGAGAGGCACAAAGTGACTAAGGCCCCTTCACAGAGATGGTCTCTCTTCATAGAGCCAGCAAAGTTAGAAGAATGAGCTTGCTTCTTAGACCCTGGCCACAGCTCACCTCCACAGGCCCTTCCAGAAGCACTGGGTGGAGGAAATCGATGTATTCACCATCACCCGAGAACATTCCCAACGCTTCCCATTTGCTGCCGGGTCCCCCAACCTGCAGAAGCAGGAAGCTGTTGAGCCCTTTGGGGGTCATTTCTGCTCCTCCCACCTCCCCCTCTATATTACCAGTTCTAGAAAGTTCTGTCCCAGATAGCCAGAATCATTACTATCCCCCTCCTCTTGGAGGGGGATGGTCTCCTCGGAGGCCGTGAACTCACTGATGTCACCATCCCTCCCCTACCCTCCTGCCCATCGTGGCCACCTCCACCGACCTTCTGCATTCTCAGCAGTTTGATGTTGTCAAAGCATTTTTTGAGGTGTGGCTGCACAGCCTCTGGGTTGCGGGACTGGCCCAGAATCTCCAGGAGGTCATCATTGGACAAGAAGTAGAAGCGGGGGAAAATATGGCGCTTGGTCTCTAAATACATATCCAGGGACTTCTGGATGTCTTCAAGGATTGTGTTCATTTCTATCAACGTGTCCAGGAGGCCTGGGGAGGAGAACAGTGAGTGACATTGGTCGTGGCCCTTTTACCATTGCCCTGAGTAGATCTGCAGCCTCCAACCATACCCACTCTGCCAGCTCGCAGATGCTGGGGTGCAGACTGCCATATGGTTTTTGGAAGCAGAGAAGTGTCCCCTAATCACTCTTTTACCATCCTCCTCATGAACTCATTATTAAGTGTTCATTATACACTATGGTATATATTATACATTATAATTAATTATGCATATGTGATTCCATTAATATGACTACATATCCCATCAGTCTCTTTCCACCAAAGAAGTAGGGGCTCTGCCAATCATCCCAAGAGCTTCTGAAAGTGAGAGACTGTTCTGCCCATAAACAATTCAGCAAGTTAAATCATTAGATTTAAATACACATCACATGTGCACAGTGAAAAAGGCCCACCATCACTGGGACTGCCAGTGTTCCTCGTGATAGAGTGAAAAGAGTTCTAGAGGAAATTCCCTGGCAGTCCAGTGGTTAATACACTGAGCTTCCGCTGCAGGGGGACACAGGTTTAATCCCTGGTCATGGAAGTAAGATCTGCAAGCTGCTGCTGCTGCTGCTGCTGCTGCTGCTGCAAGCTACATGGTACAAAAACAAATGCACCTGACTGGGAGGCAGATGTGGGTCTTTCATTAATTAGCATGTTGGTTAACCTCAGGGAGGTTTTACCTCTTTGTAAAATAGTAATAAGATCCACCTCAAAGAATAATTCGTGCTATAAAATAAACCGTGTTCACATCTATAGGTTCTCAATAATGTTAGTTTCCTCCCAGAGTTAGATTTTGATTGGCTTATCCCCTGGTCTTCCCAGTCTCTAGCTTTATGAAGAAACTATGGATGCCCTAGAGTCTGAACTCCAAGGTGACCCTCAGGCCTTCAAGGACAGAGTCTACAAGCCATTAGAGCTTTTGAATGACCCCCTGATAGCCCCTGGGGACCACAAGGAGACCTGGTAGCCATAGACAACAGGGGTTTGTTCTGTGTGTTCAACCAAGAGAGAGTGTTGCTTTTATGGCTCTGCTTATACATTGACTTAGCAGTAGCAGTATACATTGTTCTAAAATGTAATTATGTCAATTATCTCAAATATTATTAATAAAAATTCAAGTTCTCACTCAATTTTGCACATCCTAATACTTATATATTATCAGAGTAATTGAAATAAAGTGTTGTTTTTTCTTTAATGTGTAGAGTTAAGGTTCTTGGGAAAATTTTTTCAATTGTCAGATTGGCCCAGGCAAATAAACAGGTCCTCCGTATCCCCTGCCAAAACTCTTCTCAGGGTATCTATCTGCCCATCCATTGCCCAACCTGACTTTCTGGTTCTTTACCCCTACTGACCACAAATAACCAGACCTCACCATGTATGCCCACATCTCCCCCTATCTCCTTACCCAATCTCCATGTCTATCAAAGTGTCTACATTAAAGACTAGTTAATCTATTAATAATAAACCAATTAAAGTCAAGGTAATAACAATAGAGCCTAGTAACCAAAGATTTTCTCTGTGCCATTTAATGGGATAAGTGCTTTATCTGCATTATCTCATTTACCTACATCATCTGATTGAATGGACCACATAGAGAAGAAGAGTGATTCCTTAATCAGAGTTTTTTGAGACACAGTGCTAATAACAGCACTATCTTTATGCTACACACTGCACTGAGTGCTATACACTCCTTTATTATCCTCACAAAGACCCCAAGAAATAGCTATCATTAACCACTCACTGTGGGAATTCCCTGGCAGCCCAGTGCTTAAGACTCCATGCTCCCAATGTTGGGGCCACGGGTTTGATCCCTGGTTGGGGAACTAAGATCCTACATCTTGCCTCTGGCAGGACCAAAAAAAAAAAAAGGTAAGATAAAATATGCTCCTCGCTCCTGACACACATATACACATACTACAGGAAAGGAAGCTGCAGTATGGAGGAAACAAGCTGCCTGAAGTCATGCAATCAGGAAGGCAGGATTTTGAACTCAAGTCTGTCTGATTCCATATTCCATCCTCTTCACTGCTTTACTGTACTCTGCTCAAATATGTGTTGAGTTTAATCTACAGAACTACTATGTAATGCTTAGAAGAGTTTAATCTACAGAACTACTATGTAAGGCTTAGGACAGTTGGGTACAATGGTCAGTCTTTCAGTAAATGAAGCATGTGGGGCCTTCCCTGGTGGCTCAGTGGTAAAGAATCCACCTGCCAATGCAGGAGAGATGGGTTCGATCCCTGATCCAGTAAGATCCCACATGGCAAGGGGCAACTAAGCCCCTTTGCCACAACTGCTGAGCCTGTGCTCTAGAGCCAGGGAGCCACAGCTACTAAGCCCTCGCGCCTAAAGCCTATGCTACACAACAAGAAGGTAGCCCCTGCTCCCCACACCTAGAGAAAAGCCATGGAATAACGAAGACCTAGCATAAATATAATACAATTCTTTTTAAAGCTTTAAAAAAACATGAAGCACGTGGCCCTGACCTCACACGCACAGAGCACCCGCCGAGGCTGTGTCAGGGCTCAGACCTGGATAGTGGGTGCTCCGGAGAGCGTTGGGGTCCTTGTTCACCCGGTCCATAATGGCCTTCCAGTTGCCATTGACTTGGTCGAATAAGCCTGATTCATTGGGCAGCTGCTTCCGGATGTCCTCTCCCAGGAAGATGTTCTGAAGGGACAATAAGGGGTGTGAGAGGCTGTTTCCCACACCCTCTCCACTCTCTGCTCCCTATGCTTAGACCAGAAGAGACAATGAAAGAGAAGAAGCATCATAACCAAAGGGTGAGGGGGTCCCTAGTGGTTCAGTGGTAAAGAATCCACCTGCCAACACAGGAGACACGAGTTCGGTCCCTGGTCTGGGAAGATCCCACATGCCACCAAGTGACTGAGCCAGGGAGCCATGACTATTGAGTCCAAGTGCCCTAGAGCCTGTGCTCTGCAAGAGAAGCTGCTGCAATGAGAAGCCTGAGCACTCCAACGAGAGAGGAGCCCATGCAGCAGTGACAACCCAGCACAGCCAAAAATAAATAAATAAGTAAAATTAAAAAAAAAAAAAAAAAAAGAACCAAAGGGATGTCTAGGTTCTAGAACCAAACTTGGGATTGGGAGGCCAAGTATAAGGGTTCAAGAAGAAAAATTGAAGGAGAACAAAGGCTTTTCAAGGAGGAAGCTGAGGGTTCAGATGCTTAGGTCCTAGATGAAAAGTGGCTTTAGAGGTGGGACAATGGAGCTGAAACTAGGGCAACTATCTAGATCCTCTGCAAAGAAAGGAGATAGGATATCTCCTATCCAGGGGATATAGGCAGAGCTCAGGCAGTGATCCTAACCTCGAGGTACATCCACTGACGCTGCACTGTGAGCACCATCTCAATCACTTCCAAGATGAGGGAGAGGCAGCGCTCCCAGTGGTCCACATCTTTCTCAAAGGCCTTGACAAAGCGAGATGCTTTCATGGTAGACAGAGCCACCTGGTTATCTTCCAGGGCCTGAAATACTTCTTCTGTCCCTCTGGGGTGAAACGTATCAGAATCATAGTCCATCCCCACCTGCCAAACCTGGTCCCCGCTCCGCAGCCCAGGTCCCACAGCCTTGTCTACCTGAGTCGGTGATGGCCCTTATCCTTGTAGGGCACTATGTCAAGCTGAATCACATCCCAGGTCTTGGCAATGTTCTGTAATGCCTGTGGGGGGCAGATCAATCAGATACTGAGTCCCCAAGGGTAACAGGAGCTGGGAGGGACCCTCAGATCATGAAAAGCTGGAAGCCTTTGCTCCAGAAAGCTGAGGAAACAGGGGAGTATGGGAGAGGACTCTGTCATACCAGTTCTATAGCCAGCTCTTTGGTAGCTGAGGCAGAGATCTCCCCAATTTTCTCTACATGCTGATCCATCCCAAGCTCCACGATCTGCTCCAAGGTGAAGCTTTCTGATTCCTGATCAAACTCACGTTGGACCTCATCCCTGACCTGATCCCAGTGCCTGTAGGCGGGGACAAAAGGTCAGATCAGCTGGGGACAAAAAGTCAGCAGGGCCTACCGGGAAGTGTGAGCATTGCTCCCTAACTTTCTTCCATTGGGATATTATGATTCCGTGCCTTTATTAATCCGAGATTCAACAGATATTTCCTAAATAGGCTCTAAGATCCCATTTTAGGCACTGTGGGGAATACAGAGATTGAGCTGCTGCCTCTAGAAGAGGAGTTCAGATGGATGATCGCAGGTTTACTAGAGATGAGGTGCTGGGCCAAGTGCTCTACATGAGGCATTTCATTTTAATGGTCACTCTATAAATGTTATTCCATTTATAGGTGAAGAAATTGAGGCTTAGCGAGGTTAAATAACTTAAGCAAATAAAGTGGTTAGGTTATACTTAATTGTATAATAGATATTAGTGAAGCACTGCCAAAAACATCATGCTAGAGGCAATATAAAAGAACTAAAACTATTTACTCCTAAATGGATATACAATTATTAAAATACCACATATGAAATAGTCTATGCTAGCCTCAACAGTTTCAAAGTCCTCCTCTATAACATGATAAGTTCCAGATGCATTAAAAGAATTAAACTTGAGAAGCAAAATTATAAAGTATGCGAAGAGAGTACGGAGATACTGCATTGACAGCTCTGGGATTGGCAAGGGCCTCTTCAGGCACAAAAATAAAAACCCTAAAGGACAAATGTTAGACTTTGGACTACAAAATTCAGGCTTTTGTGGGACAGAAGACATAAAGTAGACCTATGATAGACAACATAAATTGAGAGGAGACAGAAGGGAAAGAGCCAAGAAGGCCAGAGAACCCAGAACAGTGTGACAGACAGGGGAAGGCAATGGGCTCTTGGGAAGCCTCCTTCAGGGTGTGTGTTGGTGGACAGAGGAGCAGAGCGAGGTGGGAACGCGATGGAGGAAACAACCGGGAGAACCAGGTGACCGCCAGGCCAGACCAGGGTGTGAGGGGCAGCCTCACCGCTCTCGAAGGGCAGGGTTTCTCAGGTCCGAGATGAGCGGCATGGTCCTCTTGAACTGCTCTATTTTGGAGCGAGTGGTTTCAATAATTTCCCAGTTTCGGTCCTGAGCACAAGCAAGAGACGTCAGGAGACCTGCCCTCCTTTCCAGCACAGCCCGCCTTCCTCAGTCGCCTGCCCGCGGCCCTCCACCCTCGCCTCACACACCTTGTACTCTTTGGCCAGTCTAGTGAGGCGGCGAAACAGCCCGTGGGCCATGGTCTCCATGGCCTCTGTCTGCAGGGTCAGGAACCGGCCCATCTTCCACTGGCTCCAGTTTTCCTCCCAGTCTCGGGTGATCTCCCAGACTTGCTGCAGCGCGTCCAGCTCCTTTGGGGCCCAGATCAGACAGGTGACAGAGTCAGGCAACTCCCACCTTCCTTCTCCCTGACAAACGCCTCCTCTCATCCACAGGAGATTTTCCCTCCCGGCAACACAGAGCTGCCTGCCCCTCAGTTCACACTGTTTTCTCCACTCTCTTGCTTTAAGAGTGCCTCAAAGAACAAGCACTTGAAAAGATCCTCAGTGCCATTAGTCAGGAGGGACATGCAAATCAAAACCACAGGGAGATATTTCACACCCACCAGAATGACTAGGGCCAAAAATAAAGGGAGAAGTGTTGACAAGGATGTGGAGAAATAGGAACCCTTGTACACTGCTGGGGGAGCATAAAATGGTGCAGTTGCTGTGGAAAAAACAGCTTGGAGGTTCCTCAAAAAGTTAAACACAGAGTTACTATGAGATCAACAATTCCACTCCTATGTCCATACCCACAGGAACTGGAAATGGGAACTCAAACATATGCAAGTACAGGCATAGTCAGAGCAGCACTCCTTACAGTAGCTAAAAAGTGGAAACAACCCAAATGCCCGTTGACAGGTTAATGGATAAACAAATGTGGTATATCCATACAATGGAATATTATTCACCCATAAAAAGGAACGAGATACTGACACATGCTGCAGCATGGATGATCCTTGAAAATATTAGACAAATGTAAGAAGCCATACACAAAAGTCACATATTGCATGCTTCCATTTATACGGAATATACAGAATAGGAAAAATCCATGTTCAGTTGACCATTAAAAACCATGAGGGTGAGGGACACCAACCCTCTATGCAGTGGAAAATCTGTGTATAACTTATAGTCCACCCTCCATATCTGCAGTTTATCTACATCCAGTTTCCCATCTGTGGATTCAACCACACATTGTGTAGTATTATAGTATTTACTATTGTAAGATATCCATGTATAAGTGGACCTTACCAGTTCAAACCCAGTGTTGTTTAAGGGTCAACTGTACATAGAAAATAGATTAGTGGTCGACAGGGGCTGGGGGAGAGGGGAGAGGGTGGGGTATGATTGCTTAAGGGTTTCTTTGGGGGGTGATGAAATATTTTAGAATTATAAGTGATGGTTGTACAACATCGTGAATGTACTGAATGCCACTGAACTGTTCATTGTAAAATGGCTCTTTTGCTCCCCAAGTTTTACCTCTGTTTTTAAAAAAAGCTCCTCGTGCACCCATCTTCCTGGTCCCAGGTGTTTTTTGAGGTCCATGGGACCCCTTCTTCTGCCTACTACCCCCTCCCCTGGGTCACCATGAGGGCCTTGCTAGGCACACCACCTTCTCCAGGTTCTGCAGGTCCTTGGAGGCTGGCTGCTCGATCTTGAAGATGCCCAGGTTGGCACGGAGGATGTTTTCTTCCTCCCGCATGGCGTTCAGCATGGCCCGCACGTGGGCGATCTGCTCCAGGGCTGCCTGGTGCCCCACATTGCTGGTGAAGGGGCCTGTGGAGTGTCCAAGGTGAGGTTCAGATTCTCACTCAAGGCCAAGGTCCTCTGAAAGGCCATTGTGGCTCACCTACCTCTTTGTGTATAAATCTCACTTCTCTCATCCCACAAGAGAAGGAAAACAAGAGGGGACCCATTGAAAAGAATGCATTGAAACTACTAGCTGTGGCTGGAGAGTCAGTAATGAGATGAAAAGCTGGTGTAAGAAAACTGGAGACGTGAGCAGGGCTGCTGCCTTCCAGCCAAAATTCAGTGACAACAGGTGTATCACTGACAGCAGTGCCTGGCTCTTTCCCTTGTTTGGCACTTTCCTGGGACCCACACTTTGAAAGACTGGGTCAAGACAAGGGAAAAGCAGAAGGAAAGGTTGCGAGAAGGGTACCTTTGCCTTCAAATTCTTCTAGAAGATTGTGTGCTTTCTTCTTGAAGTCATCTGCTGAGTGAATGAGGCCTGTCTTGAACTTCTCCTTGTGTTTCTTCAGCATCTGTTCACTGTCCAGCAGTGTTTGCTGGAAGGCAACCCATTCCCCACCGAGACTGTCCAGCATTTCCAGCACCTGGGGACATCACAAAGGGGAGAGTGGCCCACAGAGCTCTTCCTGTCCCACCAACTCCCAGAAGAACTCGTTTCCAATCCTCTAGACCAGAGTCTGTGGCCAAGTTCCAAGCTTTTGGGAAACAAGGCCCAAAGAGAAAGCAGTTGCTGGGCCTGAAAGAAATCCTCCAGCTGACCCGAAAGAGCACACAAATTAACTTTGGCTCTCAGAGGCTCTGGGGCCTTGCACCTTCTCCACCACTCACTTCTCTGCTCTCCCTCCTGACAGCCAACGGCCTGGGGCTGGGATGGGCTGCTGAAACTCACATCGTCCTGGACTGGCACTTCGTACTTCTCGAGGATGGCAAATTGCTCGTGAATGGGAGGGATCTGTGTTTCCATGGTGGGCAGTTCGTGCTGCAGGGTCTCCATGAGTTGCAAACTGACCCCCAGCTCCTCCAGGGTCTGGGGAAGGCGGCTGATTCTGCAGGCAGGGTAAGAGAGAGGGGGTGGGTGGGAAGGCCAGGCCTACTCTCCCCAACTGGTGGCCTGAGCCAGTGTGCCCCCGCCCACCGACGGCCTGTCCGCATACTTCTCTGAGTTCTCCTGCAGGTAGGTGTGCAGCTCCAGGAGCCGCCTGGCTGCCATCTCCTTGAGCAGGGTCGTGAACTTGTTCTGCCACTCGTTGCAGTGCTGCACCAGAGAGAACTTGAGGTGCGAGCAGTCCAGGAGCACAAACTGGATGTTCAGGACCGTCTCCTCCTTCTGCACATTATTAGCCACCTCTGTGTAGCTGAAAGGGCCCACACATCCCTGCTAGGACAGCTTTTCCTTGGCAGACGTGCCGGACACCCTGACTGGGTGGTATTTTCCGCCCACCCAGCATCCTTCTGACCCCGGGTGTGCCCCACTTCAACCTGCCCGGGGCAAACGGGTGATGGTGTCATTTTCCCTTCACTGCTTCCAGACTCCTTGGTCTGATTTCAAGGCACAGAGATCCAGGCTGAGTTCACACAGTCCTGCTCACTAGCTCTGTGCCCTCAGGCAGGTTATTTAACGGCTCTGAGCCTTAGTCTCCTCATCTGTAACATGCCAATGAGAACAGAACCCACCCCGCGAGGCTGTGGAGAGGATGACGGTGGCTGCTGTACATAATGCCCTCTGCTGACTTCCTTTCTGGATGCTCACTATTTGGTGAACACGTTCTCCCTGGCCATCTCTGCCTGCTGGCATCCTACCCATTCCAAAAAGGCCAGCCCAAAAGTCACTCCTTTCAACCACATCCTTCCTCCTCTAACATCCCCAAGTTGGACATTCTCTCTCCTTCCACTGAACCGCCCAACACCTTGCATGCCTCACCCACAGCGCTGATCACAGGGAAGCTGATATAAGAGCAATGAGCATGTTGGCCCATGCAGGCTTCAAAGTTCACACAGTGCTTCCACGTGTACTTAATAACCTCACAACCTTATGTGGTTGATAGTATAACACTGATTTCACAGAAGACTGAGGCCCGGAGAATGAGAGGAACCAACCTAAGATTATATGGCTGGTAAATGGTGGAGATGGGATTTCAACATTCCTCAAGACCCCACAGCCACTGCTCTGTCCGCAATATTTGTATCTTTCCCACTGCATTAGAGCCCTTGGGAGGAGAAAACTTGCTCTTTTTTGTTTTAATTCTTCATGACCCATAAGACAATGGTGGTTTTTGAACAAATGAATGAATGACTAGAGGACAAAGAGATGAGGGTTCAGATCAGAATATAAGAATCTTCTTCAGGGACTTCCCTGGTGGTCCAGTAGTTAAGAATCTGCCTTCCAATGCAGCAGACGTGGGCTCAATTCCTGGTCAGGGAACTAAGATCACATGTGCTGTGGGGTAACTAAGTCCATGTGACAAAACAAGAGAAAGCCCATGTGCCGAAATGAAGGTGAAGCCCAAAATAAGTAAATTAAATAAATAAAGTTTTAAAAATAGAATCTTCTTCAATTTAACTCCTGTCTGCACTTTTAAAATGAAACTGTTCACATCTCTTACCTTTCAGATCCTTAGCATCTCTCCTCTTCCAGCGGGATCCCATGGTACTCCCCACAAGAGCAACTTTTCCCTTAAATCTCTTTTATTTTTTGGTAAAAAGTCTTTTATTTTTGACAACTCTTTAGGGTTTTTTAAATTAATTTACTTATAATTGGAGGATAATTGCTTTATAGGGTTTTTAAGTTACTAACCACATGCATATTTTACTTTCTAAAAGCCATAAACTCTAATGATGCTCTCAAACATACTAAGTGAGAAATGGATTCCATATTAACTTTTTAAGACTCTAATTATATGAATGACAATGTGTGAATTTGTACAGGTGTACAGAGAGTTCTGGAATGACACATAGAAAGATTTTTAAGTATTTTTATAAAAAAACAAGTTTACTGTAAAGAGTCTCTTGATCAAAGT
The DNA here is from genome assembly GCF_023091745.1 of Budorcas taxicolor. NCBI lineage: Eukaryota > Metazoa > Chordata > Mammalia > Artiodactyla > Bovidae > Budorcas > Budorcas taxicolor. Next base: position 27,281,621 of record NC_068928.1, on the reverse strand, counting down.
GAAAGAAGAGAGTGAAAAAGTTGGCTTAAAGCTCAACATTTAGAAAACAAAGATTATGGCATCCAGTCCCATCACTTCATGGCAAATAGATGGGGAAACAGTGACAGACTTTATTTTTGGGGGGCTCCAAAATCACTGCAGATGGTGACTGTAGCCATGAAATTAAAAGACACATTCCTTGGAAGGAAAGTTATGACCAACCTAGACAGCATATTAAAAAGCAGAGGCATTACTTTGCCAACAAAGGTCTGTCTAGTCAAGGCTATGGTTTTTCCAGTAGTCATGTATGGATGTGAGAGTTGGACTATAAAGAAAGCTGAGTGCTGAAGAATTGATGCTTTTGAACTGTGGTGTTGGAGAAGACTCTTGAGAGTCCAAGTCTTGCAGTCCAAGGGACTGCAAGATCCAACCAGTCAGTCCTAAAGGAGATCAGTCCTGAGTTTTCATTGGCAGGACTGATGCTGAAGCTGAAACTCCAATACTTTGGCCACCTGATATGAAGAGCTGACTCATTGGAAAAGACCCTGATGCTGGGAAAGATTGAGGGCAGGAGGAGAAGGGGACAACAGAGGATGAGATGGTTGGATGGCATCACTGACTCAGTGGACATGAGTTTGAGTAAACTCCAGGAGTTGGTGATGCACAGGGAGGCCTGGCGTGCTGCGGTCCATGGGGTCACAAAGAGTCGGACATGACTGAGCAACTGAACTGAACTGACTGTGACAGAATGTTCTAGACTCATTTATAAATTTTAAGCATATAATAATAAATCATTATTACTATACTCTTTTGAGAAGACTGATGGAAACTCTAAATTGCTGATGTGGTGCTTCAGCAGAGAGATTGGTAGGAAAAAAATCTAATTGACGTTTCTTTTTTTCCCAGCTCTCACTGGATCCCTACCTCCTTAAGAAACAAAGGTCCAGTGCCTTTCTTCTCATTTTCTGCCCACTCCTCGGTCTCCAGGCCAGACCCCCTCCTATGGTCCTCACAGCTCCTTACCGGGCAATGTCAGCATCAAAGGAAGAGACAGGCGGGTTGAGGCGCTGGTATCGGCGGATGAAGGAGTCCTTGTTGATCTCCCAGATCTCTCGGTACATGTCCCAGGTCTTGAGGTAGTTCTGTAGCAGGCTTGCATTGTTGGTCATGCCACTGCTGATCTGGGCCTGGATCTTCTTGATGTCCTCATCCCGTTCTTCAAGACCCAGCAAGATACTTCTCACTAACCTCCACCCCGACCCAAGCTCCAGCCCAGCCCCTGGCAACTGCCCCAGAGTCTCCCCTCCAACATCACTTTCCCAAAGAAACACACTCAGATGTGAGTAGTAGAAAATGAAGGAGGAAGCAGAACATAAAAGAATGACTCTGTTCTGGGGGATACAGATGTCTCACCTGTTGGTATCCAGGCCTCTTACATCCCAGCCCTGTTACCCAAACAATTCCTTCCGGGTCTCCTCACCCCAAACTCCAAATCCCTTGAGCATCAGTCACCTAATTTTGACCCCTGTTTGTGTCCTGTCTCCCTTCCCCAATCCAGCCCCTTGACCTGGGTTTTCCACCATCCACTGAGACAACTGGCCAGGTATGTCTGGAAAGAGCCCTGGTCTCTTCTCCTACCTTGTCATGGTCCTAGGGTTTGGTTTTTTTTTTCCAATTAATTTTTTTTTTTTTTTTTTGGTCACACCACGTGGCATGTGGGATCCTAGTTCCGCAACTAGGGATCAAACCCAAGCTTCCTACACTGGAAGTGCGTGTGGAGTCTTAACCACTGGACTACCAGGGAATTCCCTCATCTGGTCCTAGGCTTTTGATAACCCCTGCACTGGATGCCTACTTACCCACGATGGTGTGGATGGGCTCACGCTGAAACTTGCGCTTGATGAGAATTTCAGGGAGGTGGCGGAAGACGGAGATGGTGGAGAAGAGGTGGCTGCCGATGTCATTGACCACACTAGCCAAAGTCTGCAGAGTGGGAGAGAACTCCACCTGTGGGAGCACCATGGGGAGGGCTCAGCACAGGCCCTGGAGGAGGTGAGTTCAGGACTAGGCAGTCTGGACACCTCAGAACCAGGCCTGGAGGCTGTAGGACAAAGCCAACGCCTAGGGCCAAGTCTAAGGATTAACGGGAACTGACAAAGTATGACGGTTTCAGGATGTTTGGGGCAAAGTGGTTCCCACCCACCTGGGCCACACCTCCCTGAAGATCATTCTTCAAAATGACAAGCACTCGAAAGAGTGGGTTGGGGGTGGTCTTGCCATCCCCATTGATGGCCTTGGACAGTTCCAACAGAGACCACTTCACATTCAGCCTCAAGGCATCCTCCATCATGCGGTCCAGCCGAATTGTGTACAGCATCCACTGCTGCTGAATCTGTGGGAAGAGTGGGGAAGAGAATCCCTCAGGCAAAACAGAGCAGGTCCTGGGAAATGAGAACCCGCCAATAGGGAGAGAAATGAGTTGTTTTAATAGAAAGGCAGACATGTAGGAAGAGGCTGAAAAGCTGAAGGTTGGGTGAATCCAAGGCTAGAGCGGGATGTTTGAGAGGCACACACAGAATCAGGGTGGGGAGGGAGGGGGATGACCAAGAGAAGGTTCTGATGGGGTGCGGGGGGCTGGGGATATGCTCACCCACAAAGCCCTGGCCACAGGACCCTTACCTCAGGACCGTCATTCTTGAAGACTTCATAGGAGTTGGTCATGATGGCCACCACATCCTGATGCAGGCTCATCAATTTCTGTTGCATGGCTGCCCTATGCTCTCTTTGGTCCTCTTCAAATTCCAGGTCCCTGTACACCCGTTTGCCGCTGATGCGCACCAGCAGTGTCTCTGATATCTCTTGGGCTCGCCAGCCGATGGTCAGAGTGGATGCCTTGAACTCATTCACAATCGTCTGCACCTGGAGTCAGACCCCACCCATGGCGGAGTTTGGGAACAGATCCTCTGGGCCTAATTCCATCCTCCCATCTATTCTCTAGCTAGAGTTACTGACAATAAAAAAAGAAAAGTCCTTCACTAAACACACTTCATTTCTTTCACACAGTTCCCCTGGTCTCTCTGCCACTACCTGAGACTTGGGTATTAAGTACCCACATGTCAGCTTTTCAGTCAGCCTTGCAGACCTTTAGACTCTAATGACCATGACCTACCTTGCTGGCATGTATGCGGCACTCTGTGATGAAAAAAGCACTGGCCCCCTTCAAGGCCCAGTGCAGCTTCTTGAGCCCAGGGTGGATCTTCTTATCCAGGAACCGGATACGTTCTTTGAACAGGGCCTGCTCGTCTGGGGACAGCATGGCAATGATCCTGCGAGTAAGAGAAGGCCAGTAGCTAAATGGGGACAAGCTCAGATAGACCTTACCTCCACACCAGGACGAAAAGTTCATGATTCTAGGCAAGGACTTTCCGATACAACTTTCTGTGATGATGGAAATGTTTTGCCATTTGTGCTGCCCAGTATGGCAGCCACTAGCCACATGTGGCTGTGGGGCACTTGAAATGTGGCCTGTGCAAATGAGTAACTGAATTTTAAACTTTTATTTAATTTCAATTAATTTAAATAGAAAAAAACACATGCATCTAGTGGCTACTGTACAGCACAGTTCTAGACACCCAAACAAGACTGCTGGTCCCATCCCTTTGGACTCGAAATGGCCTGAGAAAGGTACCCAATTTCAAGCAAAGCCTCACTTAAGAGATGAGTGCCAATGGGATTAAGAGGAGGGCCAGCATGGCCTTGCTTGGTTCAACCAACCTTATGTTGTTATGGGCCCATAAACCTAATGCTATCAACTTCCTTCACAGAGAAGTGACTCAGGCCAACAATATACATGGTCCAAGTGCCTGATGGGGTGGGAGGGGACCTGTTGTTTTGCTCTGTACTCTAAAGATAGAAGACAACACTGCAAGGGACAGGAATAATCGTAGGGCCACATGAGAGAGAATAGGAAACCTTTTTTTTTCTTTTTGAGATGGACAAAATATGAAGGATGTGTACTGTAGGAATGGACAATATCATGGGGCAGATAAAAGACAAAGAGAGGGTAGGAAGTGGCATGCAGGAGGGCTTCAGTGAGGAGTGGGCCCTACCTGTTGTAGTCCCGAGCGACAAGCAGCAGGTTTTCTTGAAGAACGCGCAGGTCTTCAGCACGTTCAGCCACATTCACCACGTAATGGGGTGTCTCAAACAGCAACCGCTCCCAGTAGTCAATCTCCACAAAGAGGATCGACAGGGTCCTTGGGGAGAAAGACAGGCAGAGCCTCTGAGGTGGCTGTGCAAGGGTGCAAGCCAGAACCAACACCAGTTCAAGAGGTATGGAATTGGGGAGCATAGAGACATTCAAAAGTAAGAAGTGAAGCAGAGGGGCTTCCCTGGTGGTCCAGTGGCAAAGACTCTGCACTCCCCATGCAGGGGGCCTGGGTTCAATCCCTGGTCAGGGAACTGGATTCCACATGCTGCAGCTAAGACCCAGCACAGCCAAGTAAATAGATAAAATAAAATAAATGAAGCAGAACCTCTGGGTAAAGAAGGCAACTGGACCCACTGACTTTTGCTTCTCTCCCCAAACCACTAAAACAACATTAAAGAATGTTTCACTTGTTTAAGGCACAAGCCCACAAATACAAGGAGAAAATGACTGAAAACATTTGAAACATGGAAGAGCAGATGGATAAGGAGCAGAAGAGTCCTCAGCTGGTGGTGGAGATGGCTAAGAACCCCCTCCAAAGGCTCGGGGTGGGGGTGGGGCGGTAATTCCAAGGATCTCAGGAAAGGCTTGATGGTGGGATTAAAACAAGCAGAATAGCTGAGAGTTTAGGAAGCAGCGCTACTCTGCAGAGTTAAGCAAGTTGCCTCTCCTTGCCCCAGCATAAGACTGAAGGCTTCTTGTCTGGGGAAGCAGTGCAGAGACAAACAGAGAGTCCCTGGACTGGGGACCCCAGGCCCAGTTGTAGGAGAGAGTAACGCACTGAAAGCAGAGGCAGTGAGTCACCATGTACACATGAATGTTAAGACCCCCACTTCCCCTTCCCACCCAGACACCAGTACTCTGGCACTGGGACCTATATCCTCTGGAACAGAGTTTGAGAGATGGTTTTCTGAGACCTCAGACCAGCCTAAATGGAAACGTGCTGAGGCTGATGACCTCTGGAGTTGCCAGGAAACAGCCCATCCAGACAGGCCTGCAGTTGAGAAGCCACCCTTCCTGCTCAGAGAGGTGCCAATCAGCTTTCCAGCTCCTGTCCCTGAAATACAATCAGACAACCAAGGGTCGCAGAACACTGCTCTCTGCCTCTCCTTGCACAAAAGGTGGGGAGTCAGTTTAGTTCAGTCACTCAGTCGTGTCTGACTCTTTGCGACCCCATGGACTGCAGCATGCCAGGCCTCCCTGTCCATCACCAACTCCCGGAGTTCACTCAAACTCATGTCCACTGAGTTGGTGATGTCATCCAACCATCTCATCCTCTGTCATTCCCTTCTCCTCCCACCTTCAATCTTTCCCAACATCGGGGTCTTTTCCAATGAGTTAGTTCTTCACATCAGGTGGCCAAAGTATTAAGAGTTTCAGCTTCAACATCAGTCCTGCCAATGAAAACTCAAGACTGATCTCCTTTAGGACTGACTGGTTGGATCTTGCAGTCCCTTGGACTGCAAGACTTGGACTCTCAAGAGTCTTCTCCAACACCACAGTTCAAAAGCATCAATTCTTCAGCACTCAGCTTTCTTTATAGTCCAACTCTCACATCCATACATGACTACTGGAAAAACCATAGCCTTGACTAGACAGACCTTTGTTGGCAAAGTAATGCCTCTGCTTTTTAATATGCTGTCTAGGTTGGTCATAACTTTTCTTCCAAGGAGTAAGCATCTTTTAATTTCATGGCTGCAGTCATTTTTGGGGCTCACCATTTTGGAGCCCCCCAAAATAAAGTCTGTCACTGTTTCCATTGTTTTCCCATCTATTCGCCATGAAGTGATGGGACCAGATGCCATGATCTTAGTTTTCTGAATGTTGAGTTTAAACCCAACTTTTTCACTCCCCTTCTTTCACTTTCATCAAGAGGTTCTTTAGTTCTTTTTTCGCTTTCTGCCATAAGGGTGATGTCATCTGCATATTTGAGTTGGTATTTCTCCCGGCAATCCTGATTCCAGCTTGTGCTTCATCCAGCCCAGCGCTTCTCATGACTTCGTTGGCAAAGTAATGTCTCTGCTTTTTAATATGCTATCTGGTTGGTTATAACTTTCCTTCCAAGGAGTAAGGATCTTTTAATTTCATGGCTGCAATCACCATCTGCAGTGATTTTGGAGCCCCCCAAAATAAAGTCTGACACTGTTTCCACTGTTTCCCATCTATTTGTCATGAAGTGATGGGACCAGATGCCATGATCTTCGTTTTCTGAATGTTGAGCTTTAAGCCAACTTTTTCACTCTCCTCTTTCACTTTCATCAAGAGGCTTTTTAGATTCTCTTCACTTTCTGCCATAAGGGTGGTGTCATCTGCATATCTGAGGTCATTGATATTTCTCCCGGCAATCTTGATTCCAGCTTGTGCTTCATCCAGCCCAGCGTATCTCATGATGTACTGTGCATATAAGTTAAATAAGCAGAGTGACAATATACAGCCTTGACGTACTCCTTTTCCTATTTGAAACCAGTCTGTTGTTTCATGTCCAGTTCTAACTGTTGCTTCCTGACCTGCATACAGATTTCTCAAGAGGTCAGGTGGTATTCCCAACTCTTTAAGAATTTTCCACAGTTTCTTGTGATCCACACAGTCAAAGGCTTTGGCATAGTCAATAAAGCAGAAATAGATGTTTTTCTGGAACTCTCTTGCTTTATCTATGATCCAGTGGATGTTGGCAATTTGATCTCTGGTTCCTCTGCCTTTTCTAAAACCAGCTTGACTATCTGCAAGTTCACGGTTCACGTACTGTTGAAGCCTGGCTTGAATTTTGAGCATTATTTTACTAGTGTGTGAGATGAGTGCAATGGTGCGGTAATTTGAGCATTCTTTGGCATTGCCTTTCTTTGGGATTGGAATGAAAACTGACCTTTTCCAGCCCTATGGCCACTGCTGAGTTTTCCAAATTTGCTGGCATATTGAGTGCAGCACTTTCACAGAATCATCTTTTAGGATTTGAAATAGCTCAGCTGGAATTCCATCACCTCCGCTAGCTTTGTTTGTAGTGGTGCTTCCTAAGTCTCACTTGACTTCTCATTCCAGGATTCTGGCTCTAGGTGAGTGATCATACCATCATGATTATCTGGGTTGTAAAGAAGTTTTTTGTATAGTTCTTCTGTCTAGTCTTGTCTCCTCTTCTTAATAGCTTCTGCTTCTGTTCGGTCCATACCATTTCTGTCCTTTACTATGCCCATCTTTGCATGAAATGTTCCCTTGGTATTTCTAATTTTCTTGAAGAGATCTCTAGTCTTTCCCATTCTATTGTTTTTCTCTATTTCTTTGCATTGATCACTAAGGAAGCCTTTCTTATCTCTCCTTGCTATTCTTTGGAACTCCAAATTCAAATGGGTCTGTCTTTCTTTAAACAGAATAAAGCAACCAGAAGGGAAGGAGAGGGGATGGAGATGCAGAAAGGTGGCCCACCCCCGAAAGAAAAATCACAGTAAGCATCCTCAGAGAGAGATAAGAAACAAAGAGCGTCCGTGAGACAGAAACAAGATGCTATAAAAGAGACACGAAGAGAGCTCTTGGAAGTTACAAATAAAGCAGAAAAATTTTAAACCAAAAGAAAGATACAAGATAAATTTGACAGAGATCCCTCATAAAATAGAGAAACAGACATAAAGATGAAAGGCAAAGAGGATGTTGCATGAAAAAGAGAATAGAAAACTCTCTGTGAACAATTCTTTCCACTGATTACATATTGGCAAGGTAATATCTGGGGAATACCGGGTTGAAAATTAAAATTCATTTAACTTGTTTCTTTCTCCTTTATTAAAAGTAATGCCAAATTTTTTTTAATTGTGTCTGTGGCCCTTGTCCTAAGTCCTTTGCCACCTCACACCCAGTGACCTGACCTTCTCCTCCCCACTCAGTGGCCACGCCCTGGAACTCATGTCCCACCACCTCCAAGGTCAGTCTCCAAGCAGATGGTCCCTCCCCAGCTCAGCTTCCTCGTCCATCCCAGTACCTGCACTCAAGTCTTCCCAGTCGACCTTTGATCCCATGGGGACGTTCAGGTCACTGACCCCTGGCCTTTCTTCTTGCCTGTTTGTCCTCTTCCACCTCCATCCCCTCCTCCAAGGACCCTGCCCACTTCCGCTGCTCTCTCACCAGTTCTCAGTCTTTCGCCTCCTTCTTTAGTCTAAGCCACCTGACCGAACCCCATCCCTGGCCCTGTCCACCTCTTCTCCTCTGAGCCCATGTGAAGGTGGCCAAGCAAAGCTGGAGAAGATCACACGACTACACAGATTAGCAGGCTGCACGTTCAATGTCTCTGGTCCCAGCTGGCCTCTCAGGCTGCACCCCTGGGGTTTCCCCAATCTCCTGTCCCTCCTGTTCTCACAGGGACTGTTTGCAAATCCTCTGCTTTCTCAAACCTGGTCTGCTCCTCTCACTCTCCGCAGAAAGCCCCACCTCTTCCCTCAAAGAAATACGAAAGCCACCAGGGGAGAACCCTACATGCTCCCTGCTCTAAAACTTATAAACGTAACTGACCCCATACCTATAATTTCTTCCGTTTACTACAGAAGAGGCCATCCTTGCATCTAAGGTCAAGTCCTTCCAATCCAGCTTCCCTCTGCATCCTCAGACACCATCTTTTCCAGCTTGCCTACACTCCCACCCTACTCGTTCCTTCCCATCAACATTTAAATAAGCCAAGTTTCTACAATCTTAAAACAAAATCCAAACACCACCTACCCTCAACTCCACATCCTGGTACCACACTGCTTGCCCCCTTCACAGCCTGCCTTCTGTGAAAAACTGGCCTCCTGAATTCCCTTCCTTTCTTTTCTTCTCATTCCTCAGTCCCGAGAGCCGCCTCCCACCTTTCCCTCTAAGTCTGCGTTTTCAAAAGATGTTTAAAATTATTTATTTATTTGGCTGCCTCAGGTCTTAGTTGCGGCACATAGGATCTTCAGTTGCTGCATGCAAGCTCTTAGTTGCAGCATGTGGCATCTAGTTCCCTGACCAGGGATTGAACCTGGGACCCCTGCATTGGGAGCATGGATGGAGTGTTAGCCACTGGACCATCAGGGAAGTCCCTAAATCTGCTTCCATCTAGCTTGCCCAGGATTCCTCATAGGACTTCTTGTAGCTACACTCTGAGAACCTCCTTGGCCTCACCCTCCCCTCTAAGCCTCCACATCCGGTGGCCTCCTCTCTGCCTTTCTCCCTGGATTCTGAACCTCGGTGCTTCTCTTGTCAGCTCCACCTGTCAGGACAAACAGCCTTTCTCTCCAGGGTCCCTTGGAAATCTCATCCAGCTGACTCTGGAGACTCAGCGAAGCATGCACCTCCCCCATAGCTCCCTGGCACGCCAGCCCCTCGAGGTCATGCACACCCAGCACACTAGCCCTGGGTGACCTCACCTACTGTGTGGCTTCAGCTGCTTCTGTCAGCCGAGGACACCTGCATCCGTGCAGAGATGGCCCCACCCCACTGTCTGGACCAGAACACGTGTCCTCCCTCACCTTGACTTTTCAATATCCAACCAAGCACCAGCTCCTTTGGATTTCATCACCAAAAGCAAAGTTCGGGAATTCCACTTACTCCAAGGCAAGCATAGCTCTAATGCAATGATAAACTGCAACTGAGTTTTGGCCTAAAGTTGGGCAAAAGAGCGAGAGGTCCATCCCCAAGAATCACTGCTCGAGGGTTCCAGGTATTTACTGCCAAATGGGATATGGGCTCAGTGCGATTTCAAGAGAGGCCAGAAAGTGAATTTTTATATAAAGTCTCCTGAATTGTAAATGTTGACAGATAGTTCAACTGAAAAATATAAGTAGGAAAGCTTCTGGACTGCTGGCCACATTCTTTCCTTGACCTAGGTGACAGTAGCAAAGGTGTTTATTTTATACCTATAGATTACATTGAACATGTAGGTTTTAAGTAATTTTCTGTATGTACAATATGATCTTTCACAATTAAAAAATGTTTTAAAAGGGAAAAACTGGACTTCCCTGGTAGCACAGTGGATAGGAATCCGTTTGCCAATGCAGGGGACATGGATTTGATCCCCGGCCTGGGAAGAGAAGCCCAGACAACACAACAAAGGGTAGCCCCCGCTTGCTTCAATTAGAGAAAGCAACGAAAGACCTAGTGCAGCCAAAAATAAAATTAATAAGCAAATTTTTTTAAAAGAAAAAACTATTTTAAACAAGGGAATTAGTTGTAAAAGGGACTGGGTACAAAATTAACTTATTAAAATCAAAGTTTTCCAATATAAAAACTATAATCAGTTCAATATTATCATGGAGAAAAAGAGACCAATGATAATAAAAACAACAAAAATAAAATACCAAAAATTAAGAGATCATCCAAAGATATTAATATACATTATCACATTTCTTGTTAGTTGGTTAATATGTATGAAAAATATCTTATGAACAAAAGAACAGGACTTAAATAAACTGAAAGAAAGAAATGCTATTCTTGGATAGAAAAAACTCAGACCTTAAAGATGTTCATTCTTCTTCAGTTCAGTTCAGTTCAGTCACTCAGTCATGTCTGAATCTTTGCGACCCCATGAATCACAGCACGCCAGGCCTCCCTGTCCATCATCATTCTTCTTAAGTTAACCTACAAATTTAACCCAATCTTGTTCCCCCCCAAAATATAGGAATAGAACTATTTGGGGAACTAAACAAAGAGATTCTAATGTACTTATGAGAAATAAATATTTAAAACATCCAAGAAAAAAATCTAAAAAGGAGAGTAATGAGGACAATAATAAAAACAATTTGGTCTCTACATATGAATAAACAGACCTATCAGAACAGGATAGTGAATCCCAAAACAGACATCCTTGGGAATTTGTTATACTATAAAGATAGCAGTTTAATAAATGAGATTGGGTCAACTGACTAGCCATCTGGGGAGAGATTAAAAAAAAACACAAAACCAACTCAAGTTGCATCTGCACTTCTCTCCCTAAATCAAAATAAACTGAAAATTGGAGCCAAGAACCAAATATAAAGACAAAAATCACAAAATGCCAGGAGAAAATATGTAATATTTTAAACACTTTTACATCTTGAGTAAAAGTCATTTGACTTTGTAAATCTGTTTTTTTCTTTTTTTGAAAAAAAAAAAAGAAATTACATTTTTAATCACAGAGGATAAAAAGCCCCATAATCTCAAGATACTCTGATGAAGCTTTATATCATGAATATCACCAAGATGTTATCTTAAAAGAACACTGAGGTGAAAATTTCAGAATATTTTGTGTCTGTTCTACTAAGCAAGCACTAAAGTAGCAATATAGGACATGACATAACAGTGAAAGTTTTCCACCTTTATTGGAGAGGACTCTACCAAGGAAGGAAATTATTATCAAGAGCTCATTTGTGATATGTGCTTTAAGAGACTGTGGACAAAGAAATGCTGTTTTTCACACCTTGCCAATCTTCATTGAAGTATGTGTTATTTTTGAAACTATGTCAAAAGTCTTCAAAGTGAAGAAGGCTCTCTCAAATAGGAATGAACAGCAGATTACTGGACAGTTAAGGAAAGCCTCCAATGTAAAGGAGAGCCAAAATGAAGGAAAACTGCTTTCAATCTAGAATTCCACAAAGGACTAACAGGTGTCAGGCAGAAAACAGTTGTTGTCAATCATGCAAGAATTCAAAAAGTTTACCTCCCATGTACCGTGGAAAGCTACTAAAGAATGTAGTAGCTCCAAAATAAGAACATCAACCAAGAAAGAGGAAGACAAAGGAAAGGGGGAATCAAACAACAAAAGAGGCTCAGGGAAGTCCCAGAGTGACACCTGGCCTCAAAACCAACCAGCTGGGCTGAAGGAAGAGGACAAGGGAATTCCAGGAGGGATAGTGCTAAGAACACAAAATTGATAGCATACGTGATAAGTCAGATAGCAAAGGAAAATATTATCCAAAGGAATTTTATTGGTTGGTCTGGAAAAATTAATGATAGTGAATAATGTGCTAACAAAAATAGTGAGGTCATTGTTAATTCCAAAAAGAACAAGTGTCATACAAGCAAGGAGAGAATTGGAACAACTGAACATGATTTGGCTCCACAGTAAACAATACTAACAGAGTCATATTAAGAAAAACACTGAATATCAGTTTAACCACAAATTCTAGCATAGCTATACCAGGAGGGTGGAGGGGTGTAAATACGTACGGGAACACTTCTAGTAAGAGAATCATATTCTCTTATGTTCTTCAAGCTGGAGGCCTTGAATTTGACTCTGTCAAATTCTTGGTAAGCCCGCTTGGATACATATACTATCCAACAGTGCACTAAATTTTTTCTTCATGTCCTCATCTTGACAAGACTTTTCCAAATAACTTTAAGCCAAATTATCAAATTTTAACTTGTCAGTCAATACGATGAATTTGAAAAACACCTTCCCGATGCTGAGCTGAAAACCCTATGAGGACCTTTTTTCACAGTGATGCTCAGGCTTAGCCAGAAATTTGTCAAGAAGTTTCTGGAATATAAATTTATTTTCCTGGTACATAAAATTTCTTTAAAAAAACCAGTCTGGGACTTCCCTGGTGGTCCAGTGGTTAAGACACTGTACTTCCAATGCAGGGGGCATGGGCTGGATCCCTGGTTGGGGAACTAAGATCCCACATGCCTCGTCATGGCATGGTCAAAAAAAATTAATTTTAAAAAATCAGTCTGGGGAATTATTTTTTTAAATATTTTCTGTTTCCTTGGACAAGTGCTCAGGCAATGGAGCCAGGGCAACTAGGCTGACTGGGTTTGGTGCTGACAGCCCAGAATGAACTGACCTAATGGAGAAAGTGCTCTCAGACCAGAGAGAAAAGGAGGAAGAGGAAGTCCCAGTCGCAAAACACTGTCAGACGCCAGTGTCCCTTGTCTTTCCCTGGAGAAGTCCTGCTACACAGAGGAGTTGGCTACTTACACAGTGATAACACAGCTCTTTTCAGCCAGGGTACAGACGCCATCTGGAATATGTTTGTGTTAAGTGCAATCTGTAAGGCTGGTCTGGCTGTAAAACGTGGTAAAAGCCAATTTGGACTTCAGAGTTCAAATATTTGGGATGGAAGGTGGGACAACAAAACCCTTTGTAAGATAAGATCAGTGCTATTAGGGACTGGAAGTCTCCCAGAATAGAGGGAGAGTCAGGTAATTCTGAGGACAATCAGGGCATTTGAAGAGCACGCTTATTTCAAGACCTTATCTAGATCATGAGCACAAAAAAGTAGACTTGATAAAGTTATCTGCCCCTCGTTGGAGGCGTCATATTTAGAAAAGGTTTAGAAAAGCTGAAACTGTCTTGGATGTCTTTACTGGTTTAATGAGCCCAGACTTTTCAAAATCCTTCCCTGTGATCATGGTTTTTTGTTTTTCCCCCATACATTATTTACTGGATTGAGGTAGTTTTAGCTTAAAGCCACAAAAATGTAAAGCAGTTTATAACAGATCCCTTTAGACAACAACTGCCAAAGAATCGGGGTACCTCTTCTCTCTGGAAAAAGTGTTTTAGCCATTATTTGGGTTTCTGCTAAACCCAGGCCATAAATATTTGGCCCAAAATTGTCTTGTTAAGCTCTGCTATAAAGATTATGCAAACGGTATTTGAGATAAATATCCAATGTGTCTCTCGACAAGAGATGATCACGGCAGACAGAAAGCTGTCTCCTAAGCTTATTGGGGCTACATGGCCAGGTGCTAAGCTCAAACGTCAGGTGGACACACCGCGGTGGTGAGAAGGGAACAAGACTCAGGGAGTCCAGGTGAAAGCCCCCAGCACAGAATGTTCAGGACCCTCATGGAAACCATGCAACTTCTAGGTCCACCAGTAGTGGGTTGATGGATTAAATTATGGTACAGTCAAAGCATGGGAAGCTGTAAGCCATGAAAAGTAATTATGCAGTTCTGTACACACAGAATGGAAAATCTCCCACACATATTGTTAACCTCAAAAAAAGCAAGTTAAAAAATGTTGTTTATAATGAGATCCTGTTTTGTGTGTGCAGTGTGTATTTTTGATTACATGGTAATCACGGTTATCTCCAGGGAGTGGAGCTGTGTGCTGGATTTTCACTTTTTCCTTTATATTCTTCTATACATCAATCTCTCTTTTTTTTCTTTTACAGTGAGCATGCACTACTTCTGTTGTTTAAATTCTTTAATTTAAAAAGTAAAAAAAGATGGACTTCCCTGGTGGCCAAATGCCTAAGACTCCTCACTTCCAATACAGGGGGCCTGGGTTCCACCCCTGGTCAAGGAACTAGATCCCACATGCTGCAGCTAAAGACCCAGCGTTCCACAGCTAAGACCCTAAGACCGGGCACAGCCAAATAAATACATTTTTAAGTTAAAAAGATTCTAAAAATTAAAGAAAAATAACCATATGAAGCATATGAAGTGGGGGGAACATGGAGTGATAAATATACATATATATATGTATACACCAAATCTTTAAGAGTGGTTATCTTTGGGGGAATCTTGTTCTTCCTTCTACTTTTCTGCATTCTGCAAATTTTCTAAAAGGATCAAGAATTTTATAATAGAAAAAATCAAATAAATCATTTTGAGAACACTTCAGATGTATAGAATAGTGTGAACAGTATGCTACTATTCATATTAAAAGGTACTTAAGAGATTTCCCTGGCAATCCAGTAATTGAAACTTCATGCTCCCAATGCAGGAGGCTTGGGTTCAATCCCTGGTCAGGGAACTAAATCCCACAATTAAAGATCCCTACGTGCTGCATACCACAACTAAGACCCAGTGCAACCAAATAAATAAATATTAAAAATAAATCTTATTGTTGATTTATGAGGCCATTTTATGGAGTCCTCAAAAAAAACACGAGGCCTATCAAAGCAGATCTCAACACCCCTCTCTGGTCAAAGGCCTATCTCATATCTCTTACCCTCTCGTCTTCACACCCAGCTTGTCACCTGCTTCCTGATCCATGTGGCTTCTCATCTCTCTGTCCTTCTCACTTCTGCCTCCCCCTCACCCCTCTGACCTGACACTAAGCATTGTCTCCCCGTCTTGGTTATTTTGCTTCAAACATCATGTGTCATCTCCCAGTTATGTTGCTTTTGGCTCCCAGGACAGACACACTCAGTCTCTCTGTCCATCTCCACACAGGCCTTCTCTGGCAAAGCCCCTTCCACATTTCCCCCAACAAATAAGGACATTCCATGAGTTAAAGTCAGTTCTAGAAGCCTGGGAAGCCACTCTTACTATAGGGGCTTGCTGATGATAAGGAGCCCAAACCAATCAAGAAGAAAGTGACTTCCTTCCTATTAGGAAAACGTTGTCATCAGAAGGGTCGTCATCTCTGTAGACAGCCGCCTTACTAAGTTCCTTCTTTATTCTCTCTTCTGCATCTTATCCGGAAAGGAGGCAGGGCTCCAGGGTATAACAGTTCACTTACAGAGCAACAGGGGGCAAGGACATCGTCACTGGACACACCTGTGCCCATCTTGGTTCTTAGCACATGGAAGGCACTCACTATGTAGTTTTGAATGACTAATGAATAGACTGGTTAAACTGAAAACCTGGTGATATGAGAATGTCATGATTGTACAACTATAGGAGAGGGTGTGACCTGAGAGCCCCACTGACTTTCGGGAAAGCTCCCTCGGTGGCTCATGGTTGGGACGATTTCGCTGAGCCACCATGGCCACCTAGTGGCAGGACACCTACATCACTGGTGTAGTAGGTGACAGTGGATTTTCTATTTTCAATCAGTTTTTGTTTTTTTTTTTTTAAGACTAAGAAGTGGGAGGAAACATATTACAGGGTAAGAGAGAATCAGAGGAATGGAGAGGAGGAACCAGGAGATGGGAGTTAAAACTCTCAGGAGGGTTGGGGAAGGGAAAGGTGCCATAGAAAGGACGAGCAGAGCAGGAGAGGGGCGGGGAGGGTCTCCTACTTGTCAAAGTTCACGTCCAGCATGCCCGCCTTCTCCTGGCTGATTCGTAGCAATGGTGTGTCCAGCCGCCGAATGCAGTCCTTGTCCAGCGTGGCTGTCCAGTCTTGGAAGGTTTTTCGCACCAATTCATCAATGGCCTGAACCATCTGCTGGTAGGTGTGCACACTCTCCTCTCCGGTCCCGATGTGGGGCAGGAAATGAGCATTGGAAAGACACTGAGGAGGAGAACCAGGGACGCTGGGATCCACCTGCCACGTTCCTCCGTGTTATCATCGCCCTGAGAGCCCTATTCCCCTCCCCAACACACACACCCCGATTATATGTGTAAGACAGGGCATGGAGATCGATTTTGACTACTCGGAGGGAAGGGGGAGCCAGAGAGAAAGGTGAGAGGAAGACACCAGGCTCAGCGAAAGAGGTAGTCAGAATGAAGACAGGGAAGGGGAAGGTGCGAGAATTCGGAGAGGAGCACTGTCATATACGGGCTTCCCAGGTGGCTCAGTGGTAAAGAATTCACCTGCCAGTGCAGGAGACCAGGAGACATGGATTCGATTGCTGGGTGGGGAAGATTCCCTGGAGAAGGAAATGGCAACCCACTCAAGTATTCTTGCCTGCAAGATCCCATGGACAGAGGAGCCTGGGGGACTACAGTCCACAGAGTCGCAGAGTCGGACACAACTAAGTGACTAAGCACACATCCACACACTGTCATATGTACACTACCGTGTGTAAAACAGATGGCTAGTGGGAATCTGCTGTGTAACACAGGGAGCTCAGCTCAGAGTGCTATGATGACCTAGAGGCGTAGAATGGGGGCCGGTGTAGAAGGGAGGTCCAAGAGGGAGGGGATATATGGATACACATAGCTGATTTACTTTGCTGTACAGTAGAAGCCAACACAACACTGTGAAACAATCATACTCCAATAATAAAATATAAGAAGAAAGACAAGCACAGACATTCAGCTTGAGAAAAAAAGTTGGAAAAAGAAAGTCAATTACAGGAGGTGAAGGATATAAGAGACACAAGGTCAAAAACAAGCATGAGCCCTTCCTCAGGACAGGCCAGTTCCTCTGACACGCCCCTCACACCCATTTAGTCTCAGGTCAGGAAACCTCTCCAGCGAGATGCTCTGGACTGGCCTGCAGGGCTCCCACCCACCAGCCTGGGGCTCAGCCTGCAAACTCTGTCGTGGCACCGAGAACAAGTTCTGGGAAAGGTCAGGCTTACGTTCATGACTCGGTCGATGCGACGCCGTAGGATGCGCACCCAGTGGGCCTGCCCTGAGTACTGGGCCATGTAGGGCTCCAGGTAGGGCCACTTCTTGTTCAGCTCACGGTTTACGAGTGCCAGCTCACTATTGAACAGCATGTAGAGGTCCACGGCCTTCTTGTCATATGTTCGCTTGATGGCCTGACGAAGAAGAGGAAGTAAATGACATGACCAGGGATATGGGGTCCCTGCAGCTCCCCATCCTGGAAGAAAGCTAACCCCCTGCCATGGTAGTCCTGCCCCCAAGCCCTCCAGACACCAGGGGAGGGGGTGGGCAGGGACAGAGGAAGAAAAGAAGCGCTGGCAGTTTAGGGCATGGGCGAGAGCACAGATGGTGGTTGGACGGCATCTGGAAGGACCAGGCAGACGTGAAGGAAAGCTCAAGTGAACCAGGGGTGGAGGAAGGAAGCTGGTGGGCAGTCCCACCTCTCGGGCCGAGAGCCGGTGGAAGGTGTCCAGCAGCAGCACCCCGTGCTCCACGTCACGGACTAACTCGAAGGCCGAGGTGATCAAGTTCTGAGTCATCACCTCCAGGTCCTTGACTCCAGCCCGGAACCTGCACCGTTAGAGGCGTGTCGAAGGGTGGGCAACGTCGCCTGGCCCCAAGAACCTCCCCTGAGTGCAATTCCGATGTTTTATGTACAGAGGGCATCCTCAGTGTCGGCACTGAGCGCTTCACACACAGGAATCCATTTAGTCCTCAAAACAACTCAGTGGGGTAGGCTGTATTGCTAACCGGATTTTATAGATGAGGAAACTGAGGCCCAGGCTGGTAGAGCAATCTGCCCAGAGTCATGTTAACTAGTCTGTGGCAGAACCGGGATCCAAGGCCAGAAAGGCTGGCTGTGGCACCCTGCGTCTGAGCAGCCCCGTGAGCTTCCCCTGCTCGCCCCCCATTTCTGACCTGCTGCCCCCACACTCCGCTCTGCTCTCCCCTGCCCCCCTTCCCTGTCTATGGAGGGGGTGGTCTGTGACCCTCTCACCTATTGTAGTCTTCGTGCCAAGAGGTGTTCTTGACATCCAGGATGCCCCCGCGGACGGCTCGCAGGACGTGCAGGTTTCTGTGAAAGATGTCCTCAATCTCCAGCAAGTTCCGTGTTATCTGGGGCCCCTGGGCACCGAAGAAGCAAGGGAGGGGACCTTGCTTTCCATCTTCCCAGCGGGCAAAATGGTACTGACAGTCACATACCTGCAAAGAAGTCAGCATGAGGCTTCCTGCCCTCCTGTCTGAGTCTTCCTGTCCCAAGTTCTTTGGTTTAGCTTGTGTTGTGGTTGTTCAGTTGCTAAGTCATGTCCCACTCTTTACGACTCCATGGACTGCAGCACACCAGGCTTCCCTGTCCCTCACTACTGATTTCGCTTAAAATGGCTAAAAAAATAAGGAGAACCCACCAGATGCAATGGGCTTCTGGGGTGAATTTTAGCTGCACAATGAAATATGAAAAAAATTTGGCCTTGGAGTACAAAATGAAGCAGGGCATAGGCCAATAAGAGTTTTGCCAACAGAATGCACTGGTCATAGCAAACACTCTCTTCCAACAACACAAGAGATGACTCTATACATAGACATCACCAGATGGTCAATAACAAAATCAGATTGATTGTATTCTTTGCAGCTGAAGATGGAGAAGTTCTATCAGCAAAAACAAGACTGGGAGCTAACTGTGGCTCAGATCATGATCTTCTTATTGCCAAATTCAGACTTAAACTGAAGAAAGCAGGGAAAACCACTAGACCATTCAGGTATGACCTAAATCAAATCCCTTATTATTATACAGTGGAAATGACAAATAGATTCAAGGGATTAGATCTGATAGACAGAGTGCCTGAAGAACTATGGACCGAGGTCCATGACATTGTACAGGAGTCAGTGATCAAGACCATCCCCAAGAAAAAGAAATGCAAAAAGGCAAAATGGTTGTCTGAGGAGGCCTTACAAATAGCTGAGAAAAGAAGAGAAGCTAAAGACAAAGGAGAAAAGGAAAAATATACCCCTGTGAATGCAGAGTTCCAAAGAATAGCAAGGAGAGATAAGAAAGCCTTCCTCAGGGATCAATGCAAAGCAATAGAGGAAAACAATACAATGGGAAAGACTAGCGATCTCTTCCAGAAAAATTAGAGATACCAAGGGAACATTTCACGCGAAGATGGGTGCAATAAAGAATAGAAATGGTATGGACCTAACAGAAGCAGAAGATATTAAGAAGAGGTGGCAAGAATACACAGAAAAACTATACAGAAAAGATCTTCATGACCCAGATAACCATGATGGTGTGATCACTCACCTAGAGCCAGGCATCCTGGAATGAGAAGTCAAATGAGCCTTAGGAAGCATCACTATGAACAAAGCTAGTGGATGTGATGGAATTCCAATTGAGCTATCTCAAATCATAAAAGATGATGCTGTCAAAGTGCTACACTCGATATGCCAGCAAATTTGGAAAACTCAGCAGCAGCCACAGGACCGGAAAAGGTCAGTTTTCATTCCAATCCCAAAGAAAGGCAATGCCAAAGAATGCTCAAACTACCGCACCATTGCACTCATCTCACTAGCAAAGTAATGCTCAAAATTCTCCAAGTCAAGCTCCAAAAGTACATGAACTGAGAACTTCCAGATATTCAAGCTGGATTTAGAAAAGGCAGAGGAACCAGAGATGAAATTGCCAACATCTACTGGCTCATCAAAAAAGCAAGAGAGTTCCAGGAAAACATCTACTTCTGCTTTATTAACTATGCCAAAGCAACAAACTGTGGAAAATTGTTAAAGAGATGGGAATACAAGATCACCTTACCTGCCTCCTGAGAAATCTGTATGCAGGTCAAGAAGCAACAGTTAGCACTGTACATGGAACAACAGACTGGTTCCAAATAGGGAAAGGAGTACATCAAGGCTGTATATTGTCACCCCACTTATTTAACTTACATGCAGGGTACATCATGTGAAATGCTGGGCTGGATGAGCACAAGCTGGAATCAAGATTGCCAGGAGAAATATCAATAACCTCAGATATATAGATGACACCACCCTTATGGCAGAAAAAGAACTAAAAAGCCTCTTAATGAAAATGAAAGAGAAGAGTGAAAAAGCTGGCTTAAAACTCAACATTCAAAAAACGACGATCATAGCATCTGGTCCCATCACTTCATGGCAAATAGATGGGGAAACAATGGAAACAATGAGAGACTTTATTTTCTTAGGCTCCAAAATCACTGCAGATGGTGAATGCAGCCATGAAATTAAAAGACATAAAAAAAAATAAAAAAATAAAGGACATTTGCTCCTTGGAATAAAAACTATGACCAACCTAGACAGCATATTAAAAAGCAGAGACATTACTTTGCTAACAAAGGTCCATCTAGTCAAAGCTGTGGTTTTTCCAGTAGTTGTGTATGGATGTGAGAGTTGGACCATAAAGAAAGCTGAGCACCGAAGAACTGATGCTTTTGAACTGTGGTGCTGGAGAATACTCTTGGGAGTCCCTTGGGCTGCAAGGAGAACCAACCAGTCAATCCTAAAGGAAATCAGTCCTGAATGTTCATTGGAAGGACTGATGCTAAAGCTAAAACTCCAATACTTTGGCTACCTGATGCGAAGAACTGACTCATTGGCAAAGACCCTGATGCTGGAGAAGATTAAAGGCAGGAGGAGAGGGGACAACAAGGGGATGAGATGGTTGGATGGCATCACCGACTCGATGGATATGAGTTTGAGTAAACTCCAGGAGTTGGTGATGGACAGGGAAGCCTGGCATGCTGCAGTCCATGGGGTTGCAAAGAGGCGGACATGACTGAGCGAATGAATTGAACTGAACTGAATGGAGGCAGTGATAACAGGCAAGAGTCTCTGAGCACAGGATGGTGGCTAGGTGCACAGCCATGTGATAAGAACCAAAGAGGCAAGTTTTGTGTGTAGCCTCACCCCCAGCCCCAGCTCCCTCGCCCCTGGGCCGGGATTCTGGAGCATCTGCTGTGGGCTCTGTCTCCCTGACAGTCTTCCTACCTCGATGAGGTCCTTGCAGCGTTGTACAAAGGCATCGACCTGGGCAAATATGCTGGTCTGGTCTAGGATCCAGCCCCGGGTGGAGAACCTGTCATGAGAAAGACTGATCAGTTGGAAGTGGGAACATGAGTCATTTACCTCCCCAGGCCAGGCTAGAACCAGGAGTTCTGGTTCAAAGGGAGCCTGAGAAAATGAGACCCCAATAAACAGTTTTTCTGAACGCCAAGTAAAGAAACACAAGGTGAGGAGAGCCAGAGAGAAAAAGAAAACATTTTGGTTCTAAGAAAACGTTTGGTGGTGGTGGTGGTGGTGGTTTAGTCTCTAAGTCGTGCCTGGCTCTTGCGACCACATGGACTGTAGCCCTCTAGGCTCCTCTGTCCATGGGATTTCCCAAGCCAGAATACTGGAGTGGGTTGCCATTTCCTCCTCCAGAAGAGAAAGTTTACACACAATTAAACTTTAGACTTTAGAGCCAAGGAAGGAGGAAAAGACCAGGAGGGATTCCTGGGTTGAGGGAGGGGAGGTTACTTAGAGTTCGGAGGACCCAGGACTGAGAGCTAGAATATCTGCATCCAGAGAGAAAACTCAGACCATATAAAAACTCTAAAAAAAAAAAAAATTCAGTCCACAGGCTTAAAGTACAAGCAGAAGGGCTCGAAATCTCCCCGCTCCAGGAGTGACAAGCGGTAACACACAGGATGTCCAGGTAAGTCGTACTGGGTATGTGTCTGCACAGCCCGAAGGTAGTGGTCCTTCCAGGAGTGACAGCAAGAGATGCAGCCTTGTAGGTCCTCCTTGCTAGAGATGACGTAGCCCTCAAAGATGCGGTCCAGGGAGATGGCATGGCAGCACAGGCGAATGATCTCATTGCTCATCTGCGGGAGGAGTCCCGACAATCTCAGTTCGCAGCCTTAGTTGCACTGACCCTCTCTTGGAGCCCCCAAGACCATGCCTCAGGTCTCAGGCTCCTACTTCTTGATACCCATGGCTCCTTTCATCCCTGGTCCTCCACTGCTCACGCGGCAGCATCTCTGGGTTCCACCTTATTTGCCCGCCTCATTTCCAGCCAGTGCTCAGCTCAGTGCCCTTTCCCCACTCTTTGCCCCTCCCCCAATGAAATATGCTGGGTTCTGCTCCTCAAAAGCCAGTGTTCCTTCCTATATCTGCCTCTCGCTCACTGCAAGGTCCATCTTTGGCAATGAGAAAGAGCAGGTCTTCCCTTTCTGTACAACTCAGCCTGGGAGTCAGTCCTTCCTGGCCCCCTCCCTGTGCTCCATCAACACCTCTTCACAAAGACCCCCTCTTCCCACCTGGGCTTCATCCATCTGGAAGCAAAGTGTCCAGTCCAGGTCCCAACTCTGAGCCTCACTAAAGCAGATGATGCAGGCAAAGGGCCTGTGGTCTCTGTCCGACCGGAACGGCATTGCTCACTACCTTTTCACCATAGATCTGCCCAGTGAATTCTACCTTCTCCAGAAATCTGCATGCTACCAACATGGCCACCCCCTCACCACCCTCTGTCCCACCCTCTGCAGACACACACCTTCCGGAAGAGGGAGGTCAGTCTCTCCCGAGTATTGTAGTGGGGAGAGTTGACCCAAATGATACGGATGAGGCTGATGAGCCTCGGGAGTTTACTAGAGATGTCCTTTGGCCGCATGAATGCCAGTTCCTGGTAAGGCTCCTTCAGGATCGACAAGAAAGTCAGGTTTGACTGTGCTTGACGAGAGCCATCCTGGCAGTAAAGAGAAATCAGGAGAAGACTTAGCTCCTGGAAAGCACAGGTTCAAAGCAAGTGCTTCTGGTCCTCCTCGAATTCCAACTGATCTGCCTTTCCCGGGAAGTGTTCCCAGTTAACGCTACCTAGACCTCATCACCCCAGGTCTCTGCAACCCTTTGGGACCAGAGTGCGTGCATGCCTGCTTTTCCTCACTGACTAGTTTCTAACTCAGGTTACGTGTCTATTCCTCTATCTTTTCCCCTTGAACTAAGAACTCTGCACCAAGGAGATGCTCAAGAGCTGTTGATCAACTGACTGGACATCACTTGCATTCATCCCACCTTATGGCTCCCACCATAGCCCCCCTTTCACTACCTTGTTCTCAAAGAGAATTTTAGACTTCTCCATCTAACTATAGCTCAATCCCCTTAAAGTGTGTTGGTGCATGCATAATCGTGTCCAATTCCATGCAACTCCATGGACTGTAACCCACAGATTCCTCTATCCATGGAATTTTTCAGGCAAGAATACTGGAGTGGGTTGCCATTTCCTACCCCCAGGGGATGGCCCCGACCCAGGGATTGAACCCATATGTCTGGCAGCTCCTACATTGGCTGGTGAATTCTTTATCACTAGCACCACCTGGGAAGCCCCAAACTCCCTTCAGTTCAGTTCAGTCGCTCAGTCATGTCCGACTCTTTGCAACCCCATGGACTGCAGCACACCAGGCCTCCATGAATACCAGTTTCAAATTCCTGCTAGGAAGAGATGGCTTCTCTCTCTGTATTTTACAGATATCTCTGATCTCTGTGTGTCACAACACTAACACAATCAGCTTGTCATATTATATAAAATTTAATTTTTTAAAAAATTTTGTTCTGACTATGCTGGATCTGTGTTGCTGCGCAGGCTTTTCTCTAGATTAGGCAAGCAGGGGCTACTCTCTAGTTGCGGCACACTGGTTCTCATCGCAGCAACTTTTGTTGCGGAGGACAGGCTCTAGGGTTTGGAGGCTTCAGGAGTTGTGGCTCCCAGGCTCTAGAGCACAGGCTCAACAGTTGTGATACAAGAAGTTAGTTGCTCCATGGCATGTGGGATCTTACTGGATCAGGGATCGAACTCACGTCTCCTGTATTGGCAAACGGATTCTTTATCGCTGAGCCACCAAGTGAAGTGAAAGTCACTCAGTCGTGTTCAACTCTTTGAGACCCCATGGACTATACAGTCCATGGAATTCTCCAGGCCAGAATACTGGAATGGGTAGCCTTTTCCTTCTACAAGGGAGCTGCCCAAGCCAGGGATCGAACCCAGTTCTCCCACATTGCAGGCGGACTCTTTACCAGCTGAGCCATAAGGGAAGCCCCTGAGCCACCAAAGAAGCCCTCAAATATAAATTTTTAAAGTGTTTCTTTTGCAGCTCTCTTTGCTGAACTGGATGAGTTCGACTTTGACCCCAGGCCACACAGTCATCTCTTTTGTGTTAGCCTTCCTTCTCAGCTGGATTGTAGGGGTTGGGCTTCTAGAGGGCACTCAACGTGGTACATTTGTTAAGTAACTAGATGTCTCCCTAGTTAAACTATAAGCTCCTTGAGGCCTTGTGTTCTACTACTTTTATACTCTCCCACAAGCCCAAGTCCAAGCACTGGGTGCTTCTATCTCTGCGTTTGATGAATATGTTGACTCTTCTTAGAGCCTTACATTATCCCCACCACTGGGCACTTTCTGCCAAGTCTGCATCCTTCGATCCACTCACAAACCTGGATCTGCTGGGCCAGCTTCATGAAGGGCGCCAGATAGGATGACTTGGCGAGACGCAGGATGGACTCGATGTGCTTCACTCCCGGCTTCACCAGCTGTTTGCTGATGCCAGACAGGTCCATGCATCGGTTGCGCCAAAACTCAATCTCCTCCAAAGGACCTAAGTTTTCTCCTGTCTCCACCGACTCCTGGGCACTGAGCACCTCCTTTATCTGCCGTGTCCAGTGGATCATGGAGGCTGCCGGGGAGAGGACAAAACCTCTTGCATTTCCTTGCAGCGCTCCCCACTTTCATCCTTCCCTCCACCCCCAACAGAGCCCTCCTAACCCACCTCCTGTCCCAGCCTCTGGGCTGCCCCTCCCTACTCCTCCCCCTCAGAAGCCCCGACACAGGAGCAACGCCAGCCACTCACTCTCTAGTCGCTGCACCAGCTCTTTGTCTTTAACCACCACCTCAGGCTTCATGTTCATGGCCTCTGTGGGGATGTAGAGGACGGTGTGCCCCTCCAGCTTGTACCGAGTGTCTGAGGAAATGAAAGAACCAGGAGAGTTCACAGAGGGTGATGGGTTTATGCCACCTTAGTTTCTATCATGGCTGATGATCCGGGGCCCAGGAGCTATGTGCATCTCAGGAGAGCAGGGAGGAGAAACTAGGACTCATGCTTTTTTGACATCAGGAAAATGACAGAAAGCAAGAGGGAAGACCTCGTTGAGATGTCATAAGAGACTGTCATAAAATGAGGTCTGAGAGCAATACAATGGCCTCGACACTCTCTTTCAGGACACATGCACTCCCCTGCCGCCCCCACACTACCTCCAGCTTCCCTAACCCCACATGTACTCTTGGAAATTTCCAACTCTGAGCAAGTCTGGGCAACTGTTGGACCACAGAAAACTGTATCCAGATTAGAAGGCACACTGCGGACCCTGTGTCACTCATTCAGCAAACGCATTCCAAGCACCTACTCTGTGCCAAACAACGCAGGTACTCAGGATCAATCTCCCACCTGCCTCACTCGCTCGACTATTGGTGGGGACTGGGGAGACAGCAGGTACCCCGGCCATTCCGCTCACCTGTCAGGCAGGCCAAGAACCTGTGCAGGTGAGAAGCAAAATGATTTCGAATGCTCTCGGGCCAGGTTGTGTTTTTAAAGATCTGAGGGGCAAAGACGCCACTGAGCAGCCGAAGCAGGGCTGGGATGTAGGCACCCCGCACTGTCCCAAACTGCACCGTCTCCTCAAAGTTCTCTGGAGTGATGGGGACCGGGGCTTGGCGAATGAAGTAGACAATCTGGTTCTGGGTCTGCATTGAAGACAGTAGAGCAGAGTTCAGGGTCCATGCTATGCTATGGTCCATAGCCGTCATGCTACCCAAGGGAATCTGAGGCTCCAGTCATGAAATCCTGGTCGCATCCCCTTAGCATATCCTGATCCTTCTCCAAATATAAGAAACATGAGATGTTTCCTGTTCTTGTCAGGGACACAACAGTTTCTGTATCCAGACGGTTGTGGAGGAAATACAGAGAGCACTCCTTGAGGGTAAAGACTGTGTATTCTCTCCAGAACCTAGCAGTGACTGGGACATACTAGATGCTCCATAAATGACAGATGGATGGATAAATGGAATGAAAAGGATACAGGAAAAGCAGAAAGGAGATGGACTTCCAGGGAAGTCCCTCCCCTAATTTTTCATTTATCCTGCAGTTTTGTTTATGCTGAGTTTTTATTGTTGTTTACATTCAAAAATGTATAGCTTTCATGTTGTTAAAACTTCTTAGTTTCTGACTTCTACATGGTTAGAAAAGTCATTCCTACTCTAAGAACAATTTCACTGTTTTTTTCTTTAGTGCTTTTGTAACTACTCTTTATAATTTATTTAACTTTAAAAACTGAAAATAAAGTACAAAGAAGAAATTCATAATCATTCATCTTCCCATTACCCAGAATTAAATTTTGGCATTTTGTATTTTTTTAAAAGATTAACAACTATTATTTTTATTAAAATTATGTTAATTATAAATATCTGAAACAATGCAGAAAAGTACACAGATAAAAATTTAAATGTCGTTAAAATTCCACCATGTAGACACTAATCATTATCATTAGAGAAAATACTATTCTAGACATCTCTTGTAGATATATACACAGAAAAATAAAAAATTATTTCAAAATAAGATCATGCTATTTTTAATTAAAAGTATTGAATTTAATGGAATAAAAAGACATTGATAAATTGTTGAGCTCCAAATAAATGTTTCTTTAGGTGTAAGAGAGATTTCTTCCTAAAAGACTCCTTTCTAAGGTTATAAGAAAGATTATGAAAAATATTAAGAGATTAGTTTTCTCCAGGATTCCCTGGTGGTCCAGTGGTTAGAACTTAGCCCTGCCATTGCTGTTGGCCCAGGTGCAACCCCTGGTCAGGCAACTAAGGTCTCGCAAGCCAAGTAGCTAAAAAACAAAGGTTAGTTTTCTCATTACCTTTCAATTTTAACTTCAACTGACTCACCTCTTTGAAAGGTAGGAACATGGGCATGCAGCCTCATACTTTCTCTCATTTTCTTATCACTTCCCAATTTTTGTTATACTATTATTTGGACATCCCTTCATCTAGATCCACTAATTGTTAACATTTTGCCATATGTGTGCATGACTGCACTCTCTTCTCTCTCCATCTCTGTCTCTCATCCTCTATCGCTCTGCTGAGCCATTTCAGAGCTAGTAGCAGACGTTATAAAACTACACCCTTACATCCTTCAGCATATGGCTCCTAAAAGTGAGGATATTCGCCAACACTCCCCAAACTAATTATCACACTCAGAAAATTGAACTTCATTTAATACTTTACATAATACACAGTTCACATTCAAATTTTCCCAGTGGTCCAAATAATGTCATATACAGCAGCTTTCTTCCCACCCAGGATCCAATTCAGATCACACAAGGCTTCTTTCTTTCCTGACAGTGATATTTCTAATACTCCGGGCCAGCTGATTTTCAAAATGTCCCTTAATTTTAATTTATTGGATTGTTTCCTCATTACTAGATCCAAGTTAAATATTCTTGGCAGGAATACCACATAGGTGATGTTTCCAAAGAATTAATTTCCCTGAATGTAAGCAGCTTAACTAAGACATGTGTTGACATTAAACATTATGTAACAAATTTTTGTGGAATAAAGTATGTCCTTTCAGTTCCCCCATTCAGTTCCTTCAGCAGTTCAGGGAAATTCTCTGTATTCTATTTTAAAATTTATATTTTGTTTAGTTAGCTGGCTCCTTATGTTAGATTACCTGTGTCTGTCTTTCACATCTATCAACTTCTCTCTAATTGTATTGTCATTGGTTTTTTCTTTTCCCTACACTGTAATTATCTCAAGCCTCTGTTCTATGTCCATTCATATTTTCAGCAATAGTTATTTCAGTCCCTTGCTGTTTCTAACCTACTAGTTTTAACATGTAAACATGCTGCTTTATTTATTTCAAAAATCTGCATTCACTCTTTTATTTCATTCTCACATTTTATTGTTTCGTTGCTCAGCTTTTTAAAAAATTAAATTCTTATTAAGTCGTATTGAAACATGATGCTGGTGTGAAAAACTGCCTTCTGTTCAGTTACATTTTCCTCATGTGCATGCTTTGTTCTGCTGTCTTTCTCCCCTGATGTAGTATGCTTGTAGTTGCCCTGCAATTCCTTTCCACTTGCCTCATGCTTGCTCCGCTCTCTGAATTCATTCCTTCTGCTTTCAAGTACTGTGGGTGACTTCCTGACATCCCACTGTGAAAGCCCACTTTGATTTCCCCATTGAAGTTAAAGTGAAATGACTCGGTATTTTACGTTCCATTCACTTTTCTCTAGGTTAAAATAATAGCATGAGGGGATGAGTAGGTAGTTAAGACCAATTTAAAACAGTGTAAAATCTTTGTTAAAATGCATAGGCTCTTTCTCTCTTTTCAGATTTTGTTAAATACTCTGAGGTTCACTCCATTTCACTGCTGGTGGTGGTGAGGAGGGGTGTCCACCATTCCTGCAGGGAGAACGGTTTCCTTAAATCAGTGCATATACCTTTCATTGGTGCCCACTTTCAAAGTTTATTAGATCAGATTTTGCTTCTTTCCTAGTTTGTTTACTCTTGGGTGCTTATTTTTGTTTGTTGGTTTGTTTTTCTGGCTTTACTTTTTGCTATTGTTCCAAGTATTCAAAAGAAATAACTTCTTAAGGAAGTTTTTCAACTGTCCATCTTGACCTAGAATACAATTAAATCCGTGATCTATGTAGAATTTATTTCCTTTGGGCTGTGCTGGGTCTTCACTGCTGCGAGGGTTTTTCTCTACTTGTGGCGAGCAGGGGCCTCTCTCTAGTTGCGGTGCATTGGCTTCTCACTGCGCTGACTTATCTTACTGTGCAGCACACGCTCAGTAGTTGTGGCACCTTGGCTTAGTTGCTCCTTGGCATGTGGGATCTTCCCGGACCAGGGATCAAACTGTGTCTACTGCATTAGCAGGCAGATTCTTTACCACTGAGCCACTGGGGAAGCCCTAGAATATCTTCTGGCATGGGAAAAAGGCTTTTTTCAGCTTTGCCAAACCATAATTGACAAATTAAAATTGTGTTTAAGGTGTGCACATTGCTGTTTTGTGGCTTCCTGGTGGCTCAGCTGGTAAAGAATCTGTTTGCAATGTGGGAGACCTGGGTTCGATCCCTGGGTTAGGAAGATCCCCTGGAGGAGGGCATGGCAACCCACTCCAGTATTCTTGCCTGGAGAATCCCCATAGACAGAGGAGCCTGGTGGGCTACAGTCCATGGGGTTACAAAGAGTCGGACATGACTGAGCCACTTTCACTTTCCTTGCTGTTTTGATATAAATGTGCATTGTGAAATGATCACTGCAATCAAGCTAATTAACATATCTATTATTCCATATGGTTACCATTCTCCTTTCTTTTTGTAATGAGAACACTTAAGATCTACCCTTTAGCAAATTATACAGTAATATTAACTACAGTTACCACACTGTATATTAGATCTCCAGAACTTATTAACCTTGCAAAAATGAAATTCTGCATCATTTCCCCCCAGTCTTACTGAAATATAATTGACCCATAACATTGTATTAGTTTAAGGTATACAATGTAATGCTTTGATATGTATATCTATTGCAAAAATGATTACCACAATAAGTCCCAGCTAACATTTATCAGCTTACATAGTTACAATTTTTTTCTTATCAGAACTTTAAAAATCTACTCCCTTAGCAACTTTCAAGTATATAATCCACTATTGTTAGTTAGAATCACCATGCTGTACTATATATCACATCCCCAGAACTTATAACTGGAAGTTTGTACCTTCTGGCCAACTTCATCCATTTCTGTACTCCCTCACCCCCAACTCGTAACCACCAATCAGTCCTCTTTTTCCCTCCTCTGGTTCTCAATCTGTGCCATTCTCTGTTCCTATGAGGTGGTTTTTTTTGTTTTTTCCAGATTTCACATATAAGTGAGATCATACAGTATTTGTCTTTCTCTGTATTATTGCACTAAGCATAATACCGTCCAAGGCCACCTGAAAGTGAAAGTCAAAGTGAAGTCGCTCAGTCATGTCCGACTCTTTGCAACCCCATGGACTGTAGCCTACCAGGCTCCCCTGTCCATGGGATTTTCCAGACAATAGTACTGGAGTGGATTGCCATTTCCTTCTCCAGGGGATCTTCCTGACCCTGGGATTGAACCCGGGTCTCCCGCATTGTAGACAGATGCTTTACCATCTGAGCCACCAGGGAACTCCAAGGCCACCTATGTTGTTGCAAATGGCAAGATATTTTTTCTTTCTCATTGCTGAATGATATTCCATTGTGTGTGTATGTATGGTATGCGTGTGTGTATATTTATATATATACATATATACATTTTCTTTATCCACTTATCCAATGATGGACACTTAAGCTGATTCCATATCTTAGCTATTATACATAGTACTATAATGTACATGGGGGTGCCAATATTTCTTTGAGAGTGACTTCATTTCCTCTGGATACATACTCAGAAGTGGAATTGCTAGATCATATGGTAGTTCAATGTTTTTTTTTTTTTAGGAACCTCCATACTGTTTTCCACAACTGCACCAATTTACATTCCCAGTGCACAAGGGTTCCCTTCTCTCCACACCTTCATCAATATTTGTTCTCTCTTGTCTTTTTGACGACAGCCATTCTAACAGGCATGAGGTGATACCTCATTGTGGTTTTGATTTGAATTTCTCTGATTAGTGACACTGAGCACCTTTTCAGGTACCTGTTGGCCATTTGTACATCTTCTTTGGAAAAATGTCTTTTCAGTTCTTCTGCAGATTTTTAAATCAGATTGTTTGTTTCTCGCTATTAAATTGTATGAGTTCTTTATGTATATTTTGGACATGTATTCATATCTTATCAGATACAGGATTTGCAAATATTTCCTCCCATTCATAGTCTGCCTTTTCATTTTGTTGATGATTTTCCTTTGCTGTGTAAGAAGCTTTTTAGTTAGATATAGTCCCACTTGTTTATTTTTGCTTTTGTTGCCTTTATTGTAGTGACAGAAAATTTGTACCCTTTGATCAACAGCTCCCTATTTCCCTCTTGCCCAAGCTATCTACATTTTTTAAATGGAAAACCTTTGTTTTCCATATTTCCCAATTCTATTCATGGAATAATCCATCTTTCCCCACAGATTTTAAATGCTACTTTTGTAGAAAATGCTTGCCTATATGTTTCATTTATTTCTGCTTCTTTGCTGTTGCTTATATAATACATATTCCTGCCCTGGTCTATTTTCAGTTCACTTCAGTCGCTCAGTCGTGTCCGACTCTTTGCAGCTCCATGAACCACAGCATGCCAGGCCTGCCTATCCATCACCAACTGCCAGAGTCTACCCAAACCCATGTCCATTTAGTCGGTGATGGCATCCAACCATCTCATCCTCTGTCGTCCCCTTCTCCTCCTGCCCCCAATCCTTCCCAGCATCAGGGTCTTTTTTCCGATGAGTCAGCTCTTCGCATCAGGTGGCCAAAGTGTTGGAGATTCAGCTTCAACGTCAGTCCTTCCAGTGAACACCCAGGACTGATCTTTAGGATTGACTGGTTGGATCTCCTTGCAGTCCAAGGGACTCTCAAGAGTCTTCTCCAACACCACAGTTTAAAAGCATCAATTCTTCAGTGCTCAGCTTTCTTTATAGTCCAGCTCTCACATCCATACATGACTACTAGAAAAACCATAGGCTTGACTAGATGGACCTTTGTTTTGATTACTCTTATTTATTTATTTTTGGCTGCACTAGGTCTTCATTGCTATACCCAGGCTTTCTCTAGTTGCAGTGAGTGGAGGCTACTCTCCAGTTGCTCTGTGTTCGGGCTTCTTATTGCAGTGGCTTCTCTCATTGCAGATCACGGGCTCTAGGGTGCTCCCACTTCAGTAGTTGTAGTACATGGGCTCAGCAGTTACAGCTCATGGGCTCAGAATTTGCAGTTCCCGGGCTCTAGAACACAGGCTCAGTAGTTGTGACACACAGGCTTAGTAGTTGTGACACACAGGCTTAGTTGCCCCAGGTATGTAGCATCTTCGCAGACCAAGGATTGAATCCATGTCCCCTGCATTGGCAGGCAGATTCTTAACCAGTGGACAACCAGGCCAGTCCTAATTACTGTAATTTAATAAAAGATTTTCATTCACAGGTCTCCTTCATCACTTTCCTTGTTCATCATTTTATTTTTTTGTTATTTTATTTCTCAGGATATACTTTTAAAAATCCTTTACACTAGCAATCTAGGGACTGGGTACTTCAATTGGAGTTGTAATAAAATGGTACATTTATTCGGATGGAATGATCTTCATAATATTAAGATTCCCACTCAGAAACAGGATAGGGCTCAACATTTATTAAATTTTCTTTTGTGGCCTGCAAAAAAGTTGTTTTCCTTCATATACATCCTAAGTTTTTGGCATATTTTTGTTACTTTTCTGAATGAAATTTTTTTGTGTGATGCATTATAGCCAATTATTGCCAATATACAGGAAAAAGAGATAGCCTGTTTTGGGCTTTGCTTAATAAGGAAGCTTTACAAATTGTGTCATTGTGCAGGACCATGCTACTCTTCATTATCATTTCAATTTTTGTATGTGGACCAATAAAAGCCAAGCAATAGCCTTTTTCTTTTCCAAAATTTTATTTCCCCAAATTTCAAACATACAGAAACACTAAAAGAATTTTACAATAATAACCTGTACACCCACCACTCATATTCTACCACTAACTTTACTATACATCTGTCTTTTAACTGTTTTCCTACCTGTGGTTTACCTTTCACTACTGTATCCTCCCCACTGTTGAAATAGTTACCTATCTAACCCATGAAAGCCTTTAATAGTTCCCTCTGGAATAAAGCCAAATTCTTTAGCATAACATTCAAGGCCCTTCAGAGGCAGACACCAACCCACCTTTTTAGTATCATTTCCCCAACTCCTCGTTTCTTTGCACATAAAGTGTTCTTTACCTGGATGCTCTTACTCAGCCTCAATGAAATCCTACTTACCCTTCATCCCTGACTCAAGTATTTCCTCCATCACCAGGCCTTGCCAGCATTCCAGGGGCTACATTAGTTGCTCCCATAAGACTGTTATAAAGTTTCATCCAGGCATCATAATATATTGTAAATATTTTTTATATGTCTGTCTTCCCCACTAGACCATGAGATCATCAAAAGCAAAACCTGCCTCATTTCTCTCTGTATTCTGCTGCCAAGCAGGGTGTCCAACACACTGTGAGGCTCAACAGACCTTGGGCATGAGAGATTAGATACAGATGACTGGGGTCTGCAGAACCCTCAGCCCCATGGGGAGAACACCTTGGGGTCTGGATGGTGGAGTACGCACCTGCACAGGCATTCCCAGGTCTAGCTTCAGCCCCATACAAGGGTCAATGAAGATGGTGAGGATGGGTTCTGAAGGGTCCTGGGCAAAGTGTTCCAGAACAGCGCTATGCTCCTCTGTCCACGTGGCGTCCGCCAGTCCTGTCAGTACAGCTCGGGACAGGAAGAGGGGCTTCTGCAGAATGAGAGCAGGGGGCCAGAGCAGGCACAGCTGTCAGTGTAGGTCACTTCTCCCTTCTACTGCCATGTGTGGGAGTCATGGGGAGTGAGAGGAGGCAGGTAGGTTCGGAAGAAAAAGCTGAGGACCAACTGACTGATAGGTTTCAAACTTTCGAAGAAACAAGACAGTAAGATCCTCTTCCCTCTATGAGTAAAAATAGAATGGATCATAGAGGAAGACTAAGGGATAGTATCTTTCTGAGATATTTCATTTATGCCTGTGGTTGTAAAAATGTCTTATCAAGCAACCTTCAACCTCACAATAAAACTAAATTAAGGGAACATGTAGGATATTAGCCTCAGTTAAGCAATTAGGGGCAAGAGGATTACAAGCTGGAAAAAGAATAAAGGTAGAAGAGCAATTTTTCCATGATGTGGCCTCCACAGACTACTGGAATACGTTTACTACACTGGGCAAAAGTTAACTGGCCCAGCAGTGAGAAAAAAAGAAAAAGGGAGGGGAAAAGACAAAACTGGAAAACAACAAAGGACAAATCAATTGGATGGAAAATAGGTCATAATTGGTGGCTAGAAAAAACATAGCATTATTTAGAACAGTATTAAATACATTAAGAAAGCTAGAGGATATGAAGACCTAGCTCAGGGAACTGGAGAAGTCACCCTGTCCTCCCCATACTTCTAGAAGATGAGAAGAAATCCCTTTTGCTTACAGTTTCCAGGTCAAGAAAACTTAACCACTGATCCAAAATCTTTCATATATAAAGACATGCATAAAAGAACTTTCCTGATGGTCCAGTGACTAAGACTCTGTGATCTCAATGCAGCGGGCCAGATTTCAATCCTTAGTCAGGGAACTAGGTCCCACATGGCACAACTAAAGATTCCAAGTGCCACAACTAAGACCTGGCACAGCCAAATAAATAAATATATTTTTAAAAAATTTACAATAGCTAGGACATGGAAGCAACCTAGATGTCCTTTGGCAGATGAATGGATAAGAAAGCTATGGTACATATACACAATGGAATATTACTCAGCTATTAAAAGGAATGCATTTTAATCAATTCTAATGAGGTGGATGAACCTGGAGCCCATTATACAGAGTGAAGTAAATCAGAAAGAAAAACACCGATATAGTATATTGACACATATATCTGGAATCTAGAAAGATGGTAACAATGACCCTTATGCAAGACAGCAAAAGAGACACAGATATAAAGAACAGACTTTTGGATTCTGGGGGAGAAGACGAGGGTGGGATGATTTGAGAGAATAGCATTGAAACATGTATATTACCATATGTGAAACAGATCACCAGTCCAAGTTTGATGCATGAAACAGGGCACTCAAAGCTGGTACACTGGGACAACCCTGAGGCATGGGATGGGGAGGGAGATGGGAGGGGGGTTCAGGATGGCAGACACACGTACACTCATGGCTGATTCATGTCAATATATGGAAAAAAAACACTACAATATTGTAAAGTAATTACCCTCCAACTAAAATTAATTAACTTTTTAAAAAGACATGTATGAAGACCCAGTGAGAAGAACACTAAGGATATGAACAAACATTTCATGCTATTAAAAAAAGAGAGAGAGAGGAAATGAAAATGTGGAAAAATATTTAATTTCACTTGAAATTAAAGAAATAAAAATAAACACGGCAAAAGTATATCATGTATTGCCTATAATTATTAAAAAAGAAAAAAACAAACCTGCTAAACTGCTAACACCCAGGCTTGGAAAGGGTTTGTTGCTAGTATGAGGGCAAAAACTGCAGTTTATTTGAACAATAGTTTGGCATTATGTATTAAAGGTGTTACAAATGTTCTTTACTCTTTGATTCAGGAACTCCATATCCAGGAATCTAATTTTAGGAAATACTAAGTATTTCAAAATATGTTAGTTTTATTTATAAAATTCATCACAGTACTATGAAAGCAAAAAAAAATCATAAATGGAAAAATGTCCAAGAGTAAGGATTTAACTACGGTACATATACCTTATCAAGCACTGTGTGAACATTTAAAATGGTGCTTACAGGGAATTCCCTGGCAATACAGTGGTTAGGGGGCTTCCCAATTAGCGTTAGTGGTAAAGAACCCACCTGCCAACGTGGGCTTGATCCTCGGGTGGGGAAGATCCTCTGGAGGAGGACATGGTAACCTACTCCAGTATTCTTGCCTGGAGAATACCATGGACAAAGGAGCTTGGCACATTACAGTGCATAGGATCACAAAGAGTCGGACAGGACTGTGACATAGCACACACGCCAGTGGTTAGGACTCCGCGTTTTCACTTCCCCAGGACCAGGTTCAATCTCTGGTTGAGAACTAAGATCCCACAAACCTCGAGGCACAGCCCCAAAAAAGAGGCGTCTTGTGATTTATGCATTTCTGATAAAAAATAACAGCATCCCAAATTTTTTTTAAGGTTCTTTTTTAAGGAGCTTAGTTCCCCTTACATTGGGAGCACAGAGTCTTAACCACTGTAATTCCAAGGAAATCCCCTGTAATTTTTTTTTAAGAATGTAATAACATGAAGAATGATAAAATGTTTTGTGAAAAAGCCTAATTTAAAAAGTATAATGTGTAGTATAGTTAAGATTGTTAGAAAACAAAATAACTCTCAAAGCTACAGAAAGAAAGGACATATACCCAATTATTAACATTGAATGTGTTTAGTCATAAATTTCATTTTCCCTTTCTTTGTTTTACTTTTCTGTCCCTTCCAGTTTTTTTCTTTAATGAGTAGTTGTTACTTTGCTCTCCCTTTCTAGAAAGTTCAAGGTCACTATTCTTCTAACCCAGGTTAGAAGGTGTCCCCAGGCTCTGATGCAGCTTGAAAATAAAGGTGTAGGGGTCATGGAGTGTCAATTTCTGAAAGTATCTCAAGTGGCTTCTGTAAACTTTTCAGCCAAAGGAGAGCGCCAAAGGACAGGAAAAAAGAGGGTGTCTTAGAAATTAGGACAGTGTCCACCAGCTTGTTCAACTTGTCCAGATGTTCACCCATTTGACAGATAAAGCTTGTCACATTTTGACCCAAGATGGAGAGCCGAGGAAGGGCCTGCTAAGAGTCCTGTTCCCTCCTGAAAGCTCTCTTCTTCTGGAGGAATAGGGGGCACGGATAACTCTGCCCTTTACTCAGTGTACTGGATTTGCAGTGAGCAGGCTACCAGTTTCTGCTGGTAGAAAGAAAAGGTATCAAGTGACAGACTGAAGAGAATTCCTCAAACACCATTCTGCAACTGATCCTTTGATTCACCAATTGCTGATGCGGAATACTTGTTTCAACAACAACGCAAACTTACCACATCTACCTCACGCTCCTGTAATTCTTCTTTCTGTATTTCAGGTTGCTCCAATACTGGCTCTGGGAAGAAAATTCAAAAGTGAAAGCATTTCTTTAAAAATTAAATATAGAGTCACCATCAGTCAGTTCAGTTCAGTTCAGTCGCTCAGTAGTGTCCGACTCTTTGCGACCATATGATCCAGTAATTTCTAGGTATACCCAACAGAACTGGAAGCAGGGACTCAAACAGATATTTGTATGCCCATGTTCACAGCCATTCACAATGCCGGAGAAGGCAATGGCACCCCACTCCAGTACTCTTCCCTGGAAAATCCATGGACAGAGGAGTCTGGTTGGCTGCAGTCCATGGGTCGCTAAGAGTCGGGCAAGACTGAGCGACTTCACTTTCACTTTTCACTTTCATGCATTGGAGAAGGAAATGGCAACCCACTCCAGTGTTCTTGCCTGGAAAATCCCAGGGGCGGGGAAGTCTGGTGGGCTGACGTCTACGGGGTCGCACAGAGTCGGACACGAATGAAGCGACTTAGCAGCAGCAGCAGCAGCATGTTCACAGCACTGCTATTCACAACAGCCAAAAAGCAGAAACAACCCAAGCGTCCACCAAAGATGAATAGATAAACAAATTGCAGTGGAATATTAATCAGCCATGAAAAACAATGAGAGTCTGCTACAATATGACAACGTGGATGAAAATGTAACATTAAGTGAAAGAAGCCAGTCACAAAAGACAGTATATTCTATGATTCCACTTATATAAAATGTCCACAACAGGCAAATTCAAAGACACAGAAAGTACCAGATTAATGGTTACCAGGATCTGGGAGGAAAGGGGAATGGGGAGTGACTGTTAAGAGGCTAAGCTCTCATGAAACATAGAAGTAAAGATATAGTGGCCATCGGATGCCAGTTTCTCAAGGTACCTGAAGCGGCTTTTGGTGAAGGAGTTAAAATGCTCTAAAATTAGGGACTTCCCTGGTGGTCCAGTGGTTAAAACTCCCAATACAGGGGGCCCCCATTGGATCCCTAGTTGGGGAAAGAGATCCCATGTGCTATAACTAGAGTTCACACGCAGTAACCAAAGACCTCGAATACTGAAACTAAGACTTGATGCAGACAAATAAATAATTTTTTTAATGTTCTAAAATTAGATAGTGGAGATGGTTGCATAGGCTAGTGAATACACCAAAAATCACTGAATTATATACTTTAAAAGTATGAATTTAAAAAAAATATTGATTGATTGATTTATACATGTATTTAGTCTGCATTAGGTCTTAGTTGTGGCGCTTGCCTGGCAGCATATGGGATCTTAGCTCTCCAACCAGAGATCAAACCCATCTCCCCCGCATTGGAAGATGGTCTCTTAACTACTGGACCACCAGCGAAGTCCCAAACACATGAACTTTATAGTAAGTGGATTATATCTTAATTTTCTTTAAAAAAAAAGCTGGCAGGGGTGCAGAGGGAGGCAGGGGAATGAAGGCAGTCAGTATTAAGGTTATTCTAGCCACTCAGCTTCTGGCTGCCATTCCTCCCCTAGCCTCTTCCCACATTGAGAAGCTGAGACCCTCAGAAATTGGCCCCTCTCCCAGCACCCCCACCCCGACTCTGGATGCCATAAAAGTCAAGGGGGTGTTTCTCTCCCTCATGATCTGTTGTTCGCACAGAAGACTGGGGCAAAACAGGTGGGTTTCCCATCTCCTGTGGGCTGAAAGGAGGAAGGAACAGATGCGATGGAACCACAAGACCTTGGGGAACAGGACACTCAGAGAACAGGACACTCAGACTTCCAGAAAGAAAACCTAAGAGGGGAGTAAAGCAAAGAAGTTGAGGAAGGAAATCATGAGGAAGATGGAACAGCTGACTCTAGGAGCTCAGGAGTGAGAGGGATGTGTAGTCGAGACAGCCAAGGCCCTTCGAGAAAGCCAAGGGCGTCCAAGGTTGCAGACAGGAACGAGGCAGAGAGAGCGAGACTTAGACCATCTCAAGAGTAAATAGGTTTCGTCTTCTATAGTACGATTTATATAAAATCTAAACCATGCAATATGATACTAATATGTGATGGTCATAGATACATGCAGTAAAAATTTAAAAAAACAAGCTTGAGAATGACAAACATCAACTCAGGATAGCAGTGACCTTTGGAGAAGGAGAGAAGGGCTTGAGGGGCAGGGGGA
Organism: Budorcas taxicolor; assembly: GCF_023091745.1. Taxonomy (NCBI): domain Eukaryota; kingdom Metazoa; phylum Chordata; class Mammalia; order Artiodactyla; family Bovidae; genus Budorcas; species Budorcas taxicolor. The sequence goes on along the minus strand of NC_068928.1, from coordinate 27,242,227 downwards.
CAGAGGGATTCATTTGTTGCTATCATGATTAATTTAGACATTGGGTAATGGATACATGGATGTTCATTATCTTTTTCTCTACACTTTTTCTTCTTTGCCTGAAATACAGGTCTACAATCCCTTGTCCAAAACTCTTCAGTTCAGTTCAGTTTAGTCGCTCAGTTGTGTCCGACTCTTTGTGACCCCATGAATCACAGCATGCCAGGCCTCCCTGTCTATCACCAACTCCCGGAGTTCACTCAAACTCACGTTCATTGAATCGGTCATGCCATCCAGCCATCTCATCCAAAACTCTCAGGATCACATATATCTCAGCATTTAGACTTGTAATATAGTATGGTATGTGAGACCCCCACCCACCTCCCAGGGGCTCTAGAGCAGCACTCCACTTTTCATGTTAGTATTCCTGCAGTAAAACATAGGAAAATTTATACTAAGTGGCTTTAATAGACTATAAATACCTCAAGTCAGTTTAGGTTATATTTTACCACCAAATAAGTTTGGAAGCCAAACTCTGAGGGGGAAAAAAAAAAAACTTTTAGTTCTCAAGGCTTTTTAAAATTACATATATGAGATTATGAACCTGTACTTCTCCTTCTTTTCTTAGTGGAAATGGCTATCGATTAGAACTTCAAATGGGTGTCTGCCCTTTAAGCCGCCATCCTTCACCCAGAAGTGTTTAGGCCTGGTCTTAGTCTGTTCCAGGCTACTATAACAAAATATCAGTTTGTTGTCACTGTTCAGTCACTAAGTCATGTCCAACTCTTTGGGACCCCAGGGACTGTAGCCCAAGAGGTACCTCTGTCCTCCTCTATCTCTGGGAATTTGCTCAAATTCATGTCCACTGAGTTGGTGACACTATCTAACCATCTCATCCTCTGTCACCCCTTTTTCCTTTTGCCTTCAATCTTTCCCAGCATCAGGGTCTCTTCCAGTGAGTCAGCTCTTCGCATCAGGTAGCCAAAGTATTGGAGCTTCAGCTTCAGCATCAATCCTTCCAATGAATATTCAGGGTTGGTTTCCTTTTAGGATTGTCTGGTTTACAGTCTCCTTACAGTCCAAGGGACTCAAGAGCCTTTTCCAGCACCACAATTTAAAATCATCAATTCTTCCGCACTCAGCCTCCTTTATGGCCCAACTCTCACATCCGTACATAACTACTGGAAAAACCATAGCTTTGACTATATGAACCTTTGTCAAAGTGATGTCTTCACTTTTTAATACACTGTCTAGGTTTGTCATAGCTTTTCTTCCAAGGAGCATGTTTTAATTTCACGGCTGCAGTCACTTTCTGCAGTGATTTTGGAGCACAAGAAAACAAAGTTTGTCACTGCTTCCCCATTCCCCCCCTTACTTCTAAGCAGCAGACATTTATTTCTCAAAGTTCTGGAGGCTGAGGTCCGAGTTCAGGGTGCCAGCAAGGCTGGCACCTCTGAGGTGTGAGGGCCCTCTTCTGGGTCGCAGACCTCTCTATGTATCCTCACACGGTGGAAGTGAACACGGATTCTCTCTGGGTCGCTTCTTATAAGGCATGAATCCCACTCATGACAGTTCCCTCATGATTTAAGCACCACCCAAAGGCCCCACCTAGTAAGACCATCATATTGGGCATTAAAATTATAATATATGAATTTGGGCAGGGAGATACACAAACATTCAGACCATAGTAGGCCCCCTCTGGCTCCAGTAGGACAAGCTTCAATTCCTCCCAACTCCAAAGACTACAGGAATTAATATTCATTTCAGGGCTGCCTTGGAGACCCAAGTCTTCTCTGAACCTCTATCAAGTGTCAGCTAGAAAGCTGACATCAAACAATTAAAAGGCTTAGAGCTAAAGAGATCCTTGGTGTTTGGGGTTAATGCTTTCATTTAGAAGTTCTTCCATTCCCACCCCAGAGGATTCTCCAAATTGAACCTCACTGCCTTCCTTCTTTCCTCCTGCTGCTTCTGGTACCCAGCTTCTAGAAGCCAGTCCCGCTTTAAACAGCTTTTAAGAACTCAAAAGAAAAAAAAAAAAACTGTACGCTTCTAATGTCTAGATCCCAGGGCAAGGCTCTTTGTACCCTGGACCTTTCTCCCACGCCCACGCCTAATCTCTCACCTTTTACTGTTAAAAGGAGATTCTATTTCTTTCCATCTTGACAGGGTGGTAAGAGTATGGGAAACCCCAGGTAGAAGGGCAGGGCTATCTGTAGCTGAGTCATAGCTACACTGGCCAGCCCTCTAAGGGACCGCCCAGCGACAGCACCTTTCAACCCTAATGGCCTCAGCTCACCCACCATGGAGGAATCCCCCCCCAAATCAAAGCCACAAGAGGCAGACTCTTTAAACTCTTTTCTTCCTCAATCTAGACGTCAGGCTTCTTTTCCTGTGACCTTGAACCGGAACACCCTTAGTCTACCAACACCCTGCCAAACTGAGGGCGGAGACACAACAACCTTAAACAGATGGGAGAAAGATTCAGTCGGGCTTAGGATTCAAAGGATGGCAAAGCAGGCTGAGTCTCCATGGTGATGGGCTTAATGAGAGGAAACCACTATTTGTTTTGCCACCCAGGGTGAGAAAGGAAGAGATCAAACCCTCTCCACTGGCGTAGGAGCAACCAGGAACACTTGAAATAAGAAGGAAAAGGCTAGGATAGAAGATTTGTTGGTGAGCTCTGGGTGCACTGGGGAGAAATTTTAAGACTGAAAGAACAAGTATAAGGCTGGCCAGGAGGGAAAACCCCAAACAAGGGAATTAGCAGCGGCCTGAAATTCAACTAAACTCCTTTCTTCTTACCCAGAAGAAACAGAACCTGCTCCCCGACCCTAAAACTCTCTTCAAATACAAACATTCTGCCTCCATGTCTCTCTCCAGCAGGTACCCACCAGGGTTCTCCTTGATGGTCTCGGGCTCCGCCTGGACCTCGCTGCTGGCCGGCAAGGTGATCTCCTCGACCTGTGCGTCCAGAGGAGACTGGGCAGCTCGCCGGCGGGCGCTTCCCCGGCTAGTCACTTTCCGCTTTTTGTCAGCTTTGCTGGACATCGTGTAGGCAAAACCTGCGGATACACGGACACTGGGGGTCCACAACCAGCTCTACCCCCAAACCTCAGTCCTTTCCCTGGGATACCCCACCTTCTTCAGGGCCTTGGGTTAAAAATCAAAATCAGTCCCTGAAGACATGAGGAATAAATGGAAGCTAAAGATGAAGGCACAGGGAATTCCCTGGCATCCCAGTGGTTAGGACTCTGTATATCCACTGCAGGGGGCATGGGTTCCATCCCTAGTTGGGGAACTAAGATCCCGCCTGCCCCGAGGCATGGCCAAGAAATAAAAATAATAAAAATGATGGTATGGCAGACACCCACTAATGAGGATATAGGAACCCCTATCTCTGCCCAGAGGTGTGAGAACATAGATAACTAAGAAAAGATCTACCAGCTGAGGTGTGGCTGCACACACCCTCAATCACTCAGGGCCATGGTGAGTGAGCAAGGGCCCAGGGAAGAGAACACTGTCCTCAGGTTCCTTTTTTCCACACTCTCACTCACTGTGTCAAGTCACTAAGCAACCAAGATGATTTTCCTATGTATCTCCTTTCCTCCCATTTCCCCGCTGGAAGGAGGGGGGAAAATGTCCCTCCTACCCACACTAAAATCTGTGACCTCCTTAAACAAGGAAAAATCAGTAATTGCAATGTGTCTCTTTAGCTTTCCATTCCTGAGTGGTAGGAACCCTGTTCTGAGTGTACTGAAAGGTCTCTTAGCCTAGCTGGCTGTGTTTCTCTGTGCTGACCAATTAATGAAGACTAATATCATTCAATTTCGGATGCCTTGAAAACAGACTGGAAAAATGAAGGACAAAAGTCATCCAACACTGAACTTGGAATTGTGTCTGGGGGAGGAAGAAACGGGGTGATAAGAAGGCCCCAGGAATGTCTCTCTCAGAAAAGTGGGATGGTGGGAAGCAGGGCATCTCTGGCAGGCACCCAGGGCAATGTCTGACGGCGGGGTAGTCCCTCTTCACTCAGCTCCAGTCTGACAGACACCTGTGGCTTTTCTTCCTCCTCCCCACAGGCTGCCACAGGCATTGATCGTTATGAGTCTCAGACTTGAAGGATTTGTACTTTGCTCCAAGGAAAATCGTTCTATTAGGCCAACACATCAACAGAACCAACTACAGCGGTGCGGCTTCTGCCACCGGTCTCCAGAGAAGCGTCAGGCTGTGCTTCCCTGCCAGCGGCGGGAACTTAGGAACATTCCGCCGGCCAGGCTGGGAGCCCTCTCCCCTAGGGGCTCACCCCCGGATCCCACATCGTGGCCCAAGAAGGCGCTTTCTACTAGACTCGCTCTATTTCTCAGGAAATAAGGCAAGGGGCCGGCCCCCTCCTCCAACCACCAGTGGCTACCAGTGGGCAAACCTCCCCTCAAAGGCGCTTCCTCCCACAACTGTCACAACTGTCCCCGCTTCCTCATCTCAACTCCAGTTGGCCCTTCTTCTCCTCCGCCAACTGGCCCTTCCTCTCCCCTCCCCCCCAACTGCCCCTTCTTCCCCGTCCCTCCACAACTCCCCCTCGCACCCCCTCCCCACTGCCCCTTCTCCGCAGAGCTTCGCACTCTTCCTCTCCCCGCTTCCCGCTGCCCCCCAACACACACCTCACGATGCCGACCCTCTCCTCCCTAGACCGACCGACCGGTCACTCTAGCTAAGAAGTTGCCCCGCGTGACTTTCTCGGGCCAGCGCCTGCACGCGTCGCCTCGGCAACCCTGGGCGTGGGGCGGCGGGGGAGTGGCGGGGGCGCGAGCCTGCGGAACCAGCCTCCTCTGCGCAGACGCAGAGAAACCCCGGTCGCGGCTAACGGCCCGGCTTCGTCCGCGTCACCCAGGCGGGGACCCGGGGCAAGAAGGCTGGGAGGCAAAGGAAAGCCGCTAAATCTGGCAAGCTGGAGGGGCGTAGGGGGCCTGGTCTGGGAACGGGCTGGACGGACTGGAGCTGGAAACAACCCTTGGAAACAACTGAAAAGGCTGGGGGAACCCCAAGCTCCCGACCCCGCGCCGGGTCTGCGGGCTCCATCCCGGGCGAGTCCAGCAGATGGCGCCCGAGGTCCCGCCTGCGAGATTCACACGCGCCCTAGAAGGAGCTCCAGGATTTCGAGGCAGCCGTGGCTGCAGCTGAGTCCGGGGGAAAAACCGGGGCTGGAGCACCCCTGCCCTCCCGCTCGATCTCCCTTCTTAGTTCGGACTGGGGTCTAGGATCGCCGGGCAGCGCGGGGCGGGGGAGGGAAGGAAGAACGGAACTGGAATTTTTGGAATCTGAGGATTGACTTTAGAAAGCGTCGCTCGTTTTGGGGGAGACAGGAGGCGGGGACTCTCTGGGGAAGGTGACCGGGCCGGGGAGGGGCTCGGCTCTCCATAAGAACAAAGGCTGAGTCCTGGGGAAGAGGGAGGAGAGGAGTGTGAGAGGAGGGGCAGACCGCGGCCGATGCTAGGGGGCGCTGCAGGCCTGGACTGCCGGAAGAGGCGCCTGGAAGACTGAGCTGTACCTGGGGCGGTAGAAGCTTTAGGGAGGGCTGGGAGATGCAGGGAGGAAGCGAGTCAGGGGGATGGGAGGGCACCCTCCCTGCTTCCATCAATAGTGCCTAATTAAGACAAAGCCAGCAGCGAGCCCACTGATTACATTTCCATGAGGAGCTAAATTGATGACAATTTCTTTGCTGGATGAGGAGCGAAGCTGGCACCTCAGTTCCCCCTTTTCCTGGTTGATGTTCACACCTGACAGGTCTCATTATGCCAGTATTCTGGCAGGCGAGGAGTGGCAGTCCCTGGTACTCCTGAAGGGCCTGTGGATTAATCCACACCCGGACCCAGCTCTGACCTCACCATTCTACCTACCCCATTTTTATTTCCAGAATTGACAACCCCTACCCTTGGCATCCCCCGCCATTATCTTCAAAGTGGGTGTCTGGGCTCCCGCTCAGCCCACACTCATGTTGCTGAGGGCAAGGACTGAAGAAGAGGGGGGGTCCTGCTACACCCCACAACCAGCTGCACAGCAAGCAGGGCTACCCTGCTAACCAGTTAGGCAGTGGGTGGCGGAGAAGTGACGTGATTGGTCAGATCCCCCAGAGAGAAGTCCCAAAGGAGTGACGATTTGAGGGGAGGCATAAGATGGGGAGACTTATAAGCAGGGTTCATGGCTCCCTCAGGGAAAGGTTGTGTAGACTCCATTTCTTTCCTGACACCCCCCACACACACACACACAACCTTGGCTGTGCCTAGGGATCCCAGCCCCCTACATTATGCTAAACAGGTAATCAAACATCTCGCTTTGCTAATTACTGCTCAATCCGATTAAATGCTACTGAAGCTCATCAACAGAGGTGGAGGTAGGGGGAAGGGCTGAAGGTGGGGCAACCACATCTGTGATGGGGGTCTTGTCCCCAGGGGCTCTAGGAGACAGCTGAGAAACAGCCAGGGTAGCAAGACTCAATACCTGGCAGAGGAAATGGGCAGAAGAGTTGTACCACAATGCTTCAGGGTTTCCCTCCTCCCAGAACCTTCGTTACCCTCAGAACCCAGGCATCTGGCCATTCCCACAGCTCCACACACACACACCCCTGTCCCAGCTTTAATAAGTTCTGTTCTCTCACTGTCAATATTTGATTTCTCAGAGCCATCTCCACGGAGAGAGGGGGCTCTTCCCCTGCAGCCCCCCTACGTTGGCCCTTTTTTGCCCACCCCAGGCTCTTTGTGCCCCCAACCTTCTCTGAACTAGCTGATTTAATGAAATGATATTAAAGTCTTAAGCAACTCCAAAAGAATGGTTGTTATGGTGAACGGAGTGGGCAGGACGCCTGGGTCCCTGAGGGGAGCAAGGGCTGAGGAGGAGGGAGAGGGAGCCAGAAGCTAAGGTCTGGAGGCCCCAGTCCCCAAAGGGGAGCAGCAGATTTAGGGTAAGCTGGGGGCTGGCCCTCTGGATGACGGTAGGAAGCAGAGGATAAGTGCTGGGGGCTAGGACAAGGTGGGTAGTGGGAGGACATTTCTGGGGTCCACGTCTCAGCCTGCTGTCCAGGGCATCATCAGGGATGGAGAGGCCAGCTGGGAGCACAAAGCCTCTGTGCCAGCAGCCTCCCTGCTGACTACCCTGGGCCGGTCCCGTGAGAACCAGAACAAGATTCCTCTTCAGCCCTGGCTCATCCCTCCTCCCCTCCCCCATCCCGCCCCTCAACAGACCCCCACAGGTGATTTGTAGCTGATGCCCTCACAGCGGCGGTAGGTGGTCGCAGCCAGGAGGGAGTCTGTTCCATGACAGAGGGAGCTGAGAGTTTCCAGGAGAAGAGAGAACAGAGGCCAAGAGATGGGGAGCCAAGCACCACCCCCATCTCCCCCCACCCATCCCATCTCACTCCCCTGGGGACCCTGGCCCAGCCCCAGTCCCCTTGGGGTGGTGGGAATGCAAGGACATTTGGCTGAGCTGATTGATGAGGGCGGAGGCAGCCACTGGGCACTGAGGCTGCTGTTTGCTGAGCACACAGCTTCCTCCCCACTCACCAGCTGCCGCTCCCCACCCCCCCAAGGCTGCTCAATCTACCCACCCCCCCCCCCCACCCACCACCACCATCACCACCAGCCACTGGGATTGGAGGGAACCCATGCCTGAGTTTTTGATGGAAGGAAGTGGGAGAGCCAGGCCAGAAAGGGCTTTGATCCTTCTGGGACCCAGGGACCTGGTCCCCTCAAAACTCCCTTCAGTATTCCACCTTCCCTGCTACCTTTTAGACATCTCTCCAGTGCTAAATTTTCCCCCCCATTTAGTCTGCATCCTTCTCTCTACCCTCACCCAGCTTCTTCAACCCATCTCAGCCAACCCCCTGCCTCCAAACCAGCCTGCCACATTTCTCCCAGCCTGCCTACAGATCCTGAAAGGACTCTCTAGGGAAGGGAATGCCCCATGTTCATGATTCCCTTTAGAAAGCTCCGTTTTTCATTCTAACTAAATTTCCAGTTGTGGTGTCAATCATCCTCCATCAGAAATTCCCACTGCAACCCTTTGCTCTATTCTCCTTTTCTTAAAACCCTCAACACTGACCACATACACAAACATAAACACCTCAACTTAATTTATATCCTGCTTCTGTTTGGAAGGATAGAAAAATCTGAGCTTCCATCTGCAGCAGAGCCCCCAGGGCAGCCTCCATCCTATGCTGGGTGAGGGCTTTACCTTCTGTGGTCCCCAGCTCTCTCAGATCCTTTACTTCCACTCTGCCTGCCTGCTTTGAACTCTGTCCCAGCAGCCCAAAATCTCAGGACATCATCCCTGCCCTCCCAGAGTATAAAATCTAGTTGAGGAAAACACAACTCACATCTGCACAAGAAACAAAGGGGACAACATAGAAGACCAGGTTAGCTCAGCTTCCTAAGTGTGGATTCTTCCTTAGTCATTTGCTGCCCTGCAGGCTGAGGCTGGGGAAGGACAGGACACATCTAGAACATGTGTGTGGCTGTGATGTATTCCTTGCTATTTCCAAGCCCGCCTAGATTTCCCCTCTGTGCTTTGCACTTTCTGTTCCCTCTTTCTGCTCTGCCCTTCCCATAGTGTCTGCCTTCCTTATGTGCATGCTAAGTTGCTTCAGTTGTGTCAGACTCTTTGCGACACTATGGACTGTAGCCCACCAGTCTCCTCTGTCCATGGGATTCTCCAGGCATGAATACTGGACTCGGTTGCCATGCCCTCTTCCAGGGGATCTTCCTGAACCAGGGATCAAACCCATATCTCCTGCATTGGCAGGCGGGTTCTTTGCCAGTAGCGCTACTTGGGAAGCCTGCCTGCCTTCCTTGCCTGCCTTCCTTACTCCTCATTATTCAAGGTCTTGAGCAAATGTCCCTCTTCAGAGAGACCTTTCTAACCTGAAGCATCTCCCTGATACCCTCCACCCTCTGCATCCCCTTGCTGTTTTGTTTATATCACTTATCACTACCAGAAATTTTATTATGTTGTCCCGCCAAAATGTGAACTTCATGAAAGCAGAGACTGCCTTATTCACCTCATACTATTAGTGCCTGATATAGTACCTGGAACCAAGTAGACATTTAATATGATGCTGAGCGAATGAATGAATAAATGAATGTTTTCCTGCCCCTCTTCTTTCTGTTATGGCTGTTATCCTGGGAGTGTGTTTGTGTATTTGTACTTAGAAAGCAAATAGGATGGCATGTGTTGTTCTGTATGAAGTCACCTGAGCTTTCAAATGTCATAGCTCAAAACATACACAAGTCACCACACATGTGGAAGGCTGTAGGTCTTGTGTTGTCAGTGTTGCAGGAGGGAGAGTCCATAGATGCCAGTGCTCTGAGGGGGTGTATCCCAGGGTATTGCAGGGACTGCAGAATGCGCTGTTCCTCTCCCCAGCTGTGCATCTGTCCCCAGGTGTCTTCCTGTCTCTCAGCATGTTGTGATGTCTCGGCTGCTTTGGTGAGATGTTTGTCTGTCACGGAGACTGTTTATCTCCACTGCTTTTCCTCTCTTCTCTTCACCTGTTCCTCTGGATATATGTGTAGGGGGAGTCTTCCTTGGCTCTCTTGCCCCCTCTCACACACAAGCCCTGCCCCAGTCATGGACCCCTCCCTCCTTCACCGGGCCCTGTTGCTGGGCTCTGGGTTGCCATAGTGACAGTTGCCAAGTCCCTGAGGCTGATAGCCAGCGATGGGGCTGTCGGCTCCATCCACGCGGGAGGCTGAGGGGGGCTTCCCATTGTGTGGAGAAGGGGATGTTGCCATGACAACCAACCCCCACTAAGGGGCAGGGACCAGCCCTTCCACACCCACCTCCAGCCTCCCCACCTCAGGCAAGCTCCAGTGCAGGCTTAGAAGGCAGGAGTAGATTCCAGACAGCCCAGCACCTGGCCTTCCAGTTTTCAACTCCCCTCCTATAGCACCTGCACCTCTTGGGACCCAGGCATCTTGCTCAGACAGGGGGAGGGGCAGGGGTCTCACCGGATAGAGGTGGGCTAGGAGGACCCCTTGACCTCCAGGCAGATGGGAGACAGTGGGAGGGGACCTAAAGTCAGGGAGGGGCGGGCAGGGCAGAGGTTGTGACCCCCGCCGACTGGCTCCAGCGATGCTCCTGACGGCTGCTTTTGTGACTGGAGAATGGGGCTGAGTCTAGGGGGCTGGGCACCCAAGTTTTATGGGGAGAAGAGCCTGGGTTATGGGTACACAGGGAGCCAGGGGATAGGCAGCTTGATGCCTGGGTCCCTGAGTCTTCTGGACATACAAGTGCCTTGGGTCAGGGTAGGAGAGTATAAATTGAACACGTGAACATGTTTTTTCCACTTTGTTTCTGAGACTTGCTTTGAGTCTGGTACTTTGGTTTAACAACAGAAACTTAGGCTTTCCCCCATGTGTGAATGTATATTCAGACATCCCCAATAGGATATATTGGCAACTCCCACTCCCACCTGGGTTTTTCTTTCCCTCCATTGGAAGTGGCTGCCTTCCTCAGCCATCTCACCCACCTCCTTAACCCATCCCATCCCCTTCCCCCAGCATATCATGCATTATCCACCTCAATGATCCCACCAAACCCTCTCCCTACTCCTTGGTTTCATGCAATCCAACCCTCAGCTGGAAAGTCATTCTAACCACCAGTTCCCCATCCCAATTCATGTCCAAACATTTTCCAGCCTTCTTGTCAACTTTTCAAGTTTTTTATTCTTTTTTTTTTTTTTTTTTTGGTTTTTGTTGTTCAAATTTCCCTTTTACAGTAAAACTATTGAGGTGATGGCCATATACCGCCACCTCCCCCATGGCAATATCAACTTCCTGTTCTCTGGAAGGAGTGATTAGAAAAATCAGGAAGGAGCTGAGAACTACAGCACCAGAGAGATGACTTCTGGTGGACAAAGCAACCATTTGGCTGGTGAGTGAGGTGGCTGATGTGGTGCCCAAGGGCAGCTCTGATCTAATGGAAATGAGCTGGGAGGAAACTGAGGCAACATCCAATTAATTGTGCACTAGAGGGCTGGAAGAGGTATCAGCTGGTCACTATGAATAGAGTGGCTGTTGCTAAGGACCACCATCAGCTAAACCAGTCAGTAGGCCACCATTTTGGTCACTAAGAAGGGAGCTGTGTTGAGTTTGAAGGCAGTAGGATACGGAGGATATGATAAACAAGACAGCCATCTCGGTTACTGGGGACAACACATGGGTTCTTGGGGTCACCCTGTTGGGTAACAGGGACTATACTGGGATATGGAAAGGGAAAAACAAGACAAATTGAGCCTGCCACAGCAGATGGCAGTCACCTTAGCTGTCCTAAAAGCAGCACAGAGAACAGGGGAAGAGGGATCCTGGCACGAGCCACTGAATACTAGGAAGACCCTCCTCAGTCCACTTGACCTTTAGAGTTAAGTTCCAGCTTCCTCCTGAAATGGAAAGTTCTTCCTGCCCCCCCTCCCTTCTCCACAGAGTATGAACCATCCACATCCCCCCACCCCCCAGACTAAGCCACTTCCGGTTCCAGCCAGATCACTTCCTATTTCAGAAGTGCTACTTCCTGTCCTGGATGAAGGCACTTCCAGTTCCTGCTGCACTGCTTCTGCCACTTCCCAGGCCACTTCTGTCCAGGCCTGGTCACTTCTTGTCTGGAGCAAGTCACTTCCTGTCCCAAGTGGCCCATTCAGCATCAGACCAAGTCCATAAGTGTCCCGACTGGTTCATAGCTTGCTATTGGCCACTGGACAAAACAGCATATTTCTTCTCATGGTAGCTGTCTTGACCCAACCACCCCAAATGGCTGGAGTACGTATGTAGAGGCCTGGGGCAGGGCAGAGGAGGAGTCCTGCTGCCCATGCCCTGAGCTGGGGTGGAATGCCAGAGCCTTCCCCATAAGGCCCCCATTTTTGGCAGACTAAGGGGAGCGGTTGGTAAGAGAAGTCAGAAGAGGGAGCTGAGAGGAGAAATGCCTTGATGCCCCAACCCTGGAGATGGGAGGGGCACAGGATAAGAAGCCAAGAGGGTAAGTAAAAGGAGATACAGGGAGGAGGATGCTAGGGAAGAGGAACAGACCTAGAGACAGAGGAGAGAGAAAGAAAATAAAAGAGAGGGAGAAGAGAAAAACAGTGAGAGGCAGAAAGAGGAGAAGTACCAACCAAAAGACAGACTGTTCCCACCCCAAGCTCTCAGTGGGTGAGGGGAACAAGGATCTCTGGGTCATGATTAGAGGAGGAGGCTGAATCTCTGGCCCCTCCTCAGGGGAATAGGACCCAGAAACACAGAGACAGAAGGGCACACACAGCCAACCAGAGGGCAGGCGATAGTTGGGTGGATGTCTCAGGGAATCCTAAAAGTGGAGGAGAGGCAAGAGCCAGGAGGAGCAGAGGAGCTGATGGGGTAAAGGGGGCCAAGGAGATGCTAGAGGTGTCCCTCAAACCATGAATTAAATTGGAGGAGCACCCCACAAAGGGCTGGATCCAGGAGAGCCAGGTCGGAGGAGCCCTCATACCTTGTAGTAGATGTTTGGGGGACTCTGGGGGGGCCCATCCTGCACGATGTACACAGGATGCCCATAGTCACCACTCACCTTCTCATAGTGGGGACAGAAGGGGGGGTCTGCAGCCCCACCACCCCGCAGAGCTATGCCTAGCTCCCCAGGCTCAGTCTCTCTAGGTCCCATCCCGCCTCCACCCCCCAGGCCCAGGGACCCTCCCCTCCCGAAGGAGCCAGGACCAGGGTGGCGACTCTCCGAAGGCTTGGCCCGCCGTCTCCGCCAACACATGGCACCCCCAGCCCCTGCCACGCCCAGCAAGAGCAGCGCCAGCCCCCCTGCTGCCCCGGCCACTGCGGGCATGCTGGGAGGGGGCAGGGGGCCTTCAGCACCCCGGGAGGTTGCATTGCTGGTGGGGTCACCTGGCAGGGAAGGGGTGAAGGAGGAAAGAGGGGGAGGGGCTGAAGGAGCCACCTGGGCATCTGGACACCTAGCCTTGGGGGTTCCCATGGGCTTCCCCAGTAGTGCTCAGGCCCTTTGGGGACCCCAAGCCCTTCCCCTCCCCACCAAGCCCCATTCCGAATCCAGGTGTGTCCAGCCCTTCAACCCGTGCCAGGCAGTCCTCCCCCCTTCTCTGACAGCGCTGATTGAAGCACTGACTTGGCTAATTAGTTCTAATTGAGTCTTTTCCTCATTTGGCTTCCATTCCCGTCCCACCCTCCCATCCTCTCTTCTCCTCTTTCCTGTATCATTGCCCCCAAAACTGCAGAGGGAGAAGGTGGCGGCAGGGCAGCTAGGGTCCGAGAGCAGAGGATGAGGGAAGGCAGGAGCCTGGACCCGTGGTTCCTACCTGCAGTGCTCTCTTTCCCAGGCTCCAGGCTGTGGGCTGCCCCTCGGTCTCTTTCCATGGGCATTTCAGACACAGGTTTTCGGGGGGCAGCCCCTCCTCGGGGACCTGGAGATAGGGAAGACCTGAGAGAGGGGCTGAGACAACAGCCCCCTGACCATGAAGATACTGCCCCAGCCTCCTCCAGCCCTTAGCAGGTGTGCCCCAGCCCCGCTTACTTTGTCCCACTCGGAGAAGCACCTTCATGCCTCTGGTGAGGCACACACCTCCCTGCAAGCTCTCCAGGCCTTCCCGGGTTCCATCCGACGTGGCTGGAAGAGAACCAGAGGGAGAAGTTGGCACTCAGAGCTACCCCTATTCCATCTCCACTCCTGGCCCCAACACCATCCGAGGTGGCTCCAAGGGTCCCTTCCCTTATCTGCCCTCAATCCCAGGGGTACCTTCCCACTAGACCCTGCCCTCTGCCCAGCAGTACCAATTATGTAGTAATCGTGGTGTGAGCGGAACTCGTGGCCCCAGAGGTTAGGGCTATACTCCTGGAACTTGATGGTGAAGCGGAGATCCAGATCTGGCCGGTCACAAGTGAGGAGGAGGTTTGGGGCAGGGGGTGCCTCGCAGCGCCGGCCCTGGGCACCCCCTACCAGATACAGCTTGTAGAACTCGTAATTAGGAGAGGAGTGGGGACCCGGAGGGCGGGCCCGGGGGCAGAGCAGATCTAGCCGGTCCCCGATCTGAGGGTAGAGAACGTAACCACCCTCTGCCTGGAACCTGTGGGGAGGAGGGTGAGGTGGACAAGGATGAGAGGTGTCAGAGGTCTGGTCCCCAAGCTTTGCCTTCCTCACCCCTCACCCCTGCAGGACAGCCTTTGTCTGAGTGGGGAGTCTGTTCTGACAGCGCGGGCACTAAGGGCTCTGGAAGCTCACATGGGGAAGCAGCAGGAGGCCCGGCTCAGAGGTCTCCTGCCCCTTGGTGTGCCCAAATGCACTCTTCAGCCCGCCCTCACCACATGCACACTGCCATCTCTCGCTCCATCACCAGCCCTGTTGCCATGGCAACAGGATGCCAGTTACCAAGGAGCTGGCCTCTCTGGAACCACACAGCCCACCCTCCCAGGTGATTTCACTATTCCATGGCAGTCAACGATGGGGGCAGAGCCTCCCCTCCCCCAGGCCACCACTGAATTTCAGGGATTTCAGGGCAGAGGGGGCAGGATGGGAGAAGAGTGTGGAGGGTGATCCAGTGACCCAAGTTTGCCAGGCAATGTGACAGGAGGCAAACCTGGCAATGGCCCTAAATGGGGCTAACGGGAACCAGGGTCTGTGGGCCAGCTGCCCCAGACTTTACCCTGCTCAGCACCCATCTTCCCCCAGATCCCGCACTTCCTAGGGAAAGTGACCTATTGCTTCGGAATGGAAAGAGCTGACTATTCTACCCACAGCTGACACAAGCCCATGTCTCCCTTGGCCCCAGTGGCCACTAGCCTAACCTGCCAACAACTGCGGCCCCTCCCTGTGCATGAACGGCAGAGAGGGTCTCCGAACTTGGTCACAGGGGACTGCTGCTGGTATCTTCCCAGTCTCCCTCCCATCCAACATCCCAAAGAGCCCCCAGAACACTCTAACTCCCTTTTCTCAACTCTATCAGAATAAGCCTAACATATCCTCACACTGCAGTTGATATTTCAGCTGCATGTGGGAGCTGATGGGTAGGAGACTGAGAGAGGAAAAGATATTTGAGATTAGACCCCAAGAGAAAGGGGAGGGAGGTGGCCAGGCCAGGGAAATGTGACAGAGGCCAAAGAACAATGACCCTTGTTCTTCTTCAATGAGCTTATAATGTGTTCAAATACCTTACCTCTAATCTTCATAAAGGCTGTAAGGACTGAGGATACAAACTTGGAAAGGTTAAGTGACTTGCCCAAGGCCACACGGCCAAAGCCACAGTGCTAGGATTAAGACTTAGAAGGTTTTGAGCTCCAAAGCATGACCTCTTCCCATGGCCTCATACAGCCTCCCCAGGTAACTAGGAAGTTTTCAAGACCAAGAATTCTTTTGCTCATGGGGAATGGGATCTGCATGGAGTCAAGGGATCCGGAGGACCTCCCAAGGGTTCTGCCCTACTCTGTGTGGCTTGAAGTTTCATCTGACCCCTGGCCTTTCTTCAGAGCAAAGGAAGTATGCCACGGGACAGAGGTCTGATGGAAGAGGTTGCAGCAGAGATGGGGGAAGGGGCAACCAAGTCCTTAAGACTCCAGATGTAAGAGAGAACATGGGGGCTTTAAGGGGCTCCAGACTTCTTCCAGTGAGAAATCCCCAGGCCAGGAAGGGAGTAAAATCTGCTTGGGAGATTGTTCCACCAGGGGCTCACTGACCCTCTGTGGGCACGAGTGGGGAGACGGATGAGTGAAGAAGAGTCAAACAGGCATGGGCGAGTTGTCCCTGAAACCCCAACCTGAGCCCCTCCCCTCGCATCTCCACCACTGAGTCCCTTCTGGGGAAGGAGGCACCCCCCTTTCCTCTCAGCGCCTCAGCAGCACCTACTCAGCTGCTCTCCTGAGAGCTGACATTAAACAGGCTCCGTCTAAGCCCAGCCCCTGACACCACTCAAGTCTCCCACAAACCCAAATAACCGCTCCCCGGCCCCCCGGGTTACCCAGGAACTCCCAAATCCTTGCCCCTTGGGGGTCTCTCAAACTCTTGACACATGGCTATCACCACCCACATCCAGCTCTGTGTGCCACTCGCGAATCTGGCTCCCAAGATCACCTCTGTCTGGTTACCCATCAGCTCACATCCACACACCAGCACCCTCCCTCCAGCCTCCTCCCAGCTCAGAGAACCCAGCCCCTCAAAGTCCCCAAAGCTTCCAAGCTTCCTGCCCAGGAGGTGTGGGGTCTCCCCAGCCCGGCGCCGCTCACCTCTTGTTTGCCGAATTCCAGTAGACAGGCTCCAGGCTGAGCCCAGACACCAGCCCCAAAACCCCGAGCAGCAGCAGAGCCCCGACTCGCACGCCCCCCGGCCCAGAATGGGGGGCCCCCATGACCCCGCCAAGGCCCGGGGGGCGGGGCACCAACTCCCCCAAAGTCGCTCACCCCCGGGGGGTGACTGCCTTGGCCGCCCGGGCTATTCTGCCCCGGCCGCCCGGGTGGCCGATGCCCCCAGCTCCCACGCGGACCCGCTTCCTGCTCCGCCTGTGACCCCGCTCCGGAGCGCTCAGCCCACAGGAGCCCTTCCAGGGGCGGTCTGCAGGCGCCCTATGCCCCCGGCCCACGCGCCGGCACCCCGGGATCGGCGAGCGGGCCTAAGTAGGGGACTGGGGGAGCCGGGGGCCGGGCGGGGGCGGCATGGGGCGCCAGGGGAGGGAGCGGGGAATGGGGCGCCGAGCCGGAGCCCCAGCCTCGCTGGGATTGAGGGCAGCGGGCTAAGGGAGG
Organism: Budorcas taxicolor; assembly: GCF_023091745.1. NCBI lineage: Eukaryota > Metazoa > Chordata > Mammalia > Artiodactyla > Bovidae > Budorcas > Budorcas taxicolor. The sequence goes on along the minus strand of NC_068928.1, from coordinate 27,225,485 downwards.
AAACCAGTCCCGAGCCCAGGAGGGGGGAGTTAAAGGAGAGGCGGGGAGGGGGAAAGGATGGCGGAGGGAAAAACCGGAGCTGGAGCCCGAGTCGGAGCGGGCGGCAGGATCGCAGCCCACGTCCCCCACCCCCCTCACCTCGCGCACCTCCCGCCCGCCCAGCTGTCTCACCCCGCGCCCCGCCTTGCTCCCCTGCGCGGTCTCTCACGCCCCCTTTGTCTCTGCTACTCTCGGCCTCTGGCTTAGTTTCTGCCCACCTCCCCTCCTGCCCTGGGATCGCCAGGACGGCTGGAATCTTCCGCTCTCTCAAATCCAGAAAGGCTCTCTCGCCCTCTACATCCCGAGGAACCCAGCCCCTTTCCCTCCCGCAGCCTCCTCCTCCCCCATCCCAAAACGTCGCCGCTGCTCTTGGGAGGTCTGGAGAGCATAATAATAACCTTGAAGGCTCCGCACTTTACGGGAGCGAGCAGAGTGGCTCGTCTAGACTACCTGTGTGAGGTGGGAGGGGCAGAGCTGAAGGATCCCCATTGCAGTGATGAAGAAACTGAGGCTCGGGGAGGCCCTGTGACTTGCCCAAGGTCACACCGAGAATCTGGGATGAAGCTGAAACCAAACCCAGGCTGCCGAACTCCCAGTCCCGGGGTCCCTTGTCACAGCCTCCCCGACCCTTCACTGCTACCTGGGCGTTGATGAAAGGCAAGAGATTAGGGGGGAAACGCGGGCCCTTCTTAGATGGTTGTGGGGAGAAACGGGTCTGGAGAGGAAAGGCAAAACCTGCAACCCCAAACCCGCCTTCAGCCGGAAGGGCTGTTTCCAATTATCCTGGGGGAAGGGAGGAGGCTTTGCCTTTTTGGGTGTAAGAGCCCCGGCTTTCAGCACCTCTGGGCAGAGGTGACATTCCTCACTCCTCTCCAGTCGTCACAGGCGTCCCGTTCTCCCCTCAGACTGGGAGTCCACAATCAAACCCTCTGCTGACAGTCTCTCTTCAGAGACCCCTTCTCGGTGTCTGGTAAGGTGTGTGTGGAGGGGAAGCGGAGAGCCACTGCTTGAAATAACAACCACCACCCCAACCAAAGACAGAGCAGATAAATGGAGAAACCAGACGAGTGACAGCTGCTGAAAGACTCGCCCTTGCCCTGCGTCAAACGGGAATACAGAATGTGACGTCTGTGGTTTTCGGCACCTTTACTCCTTCATGTGTGCCCTTGACTCCGGCTACTCAGTCACCTGCCTCTCGGGGAGTCCAGGGAAGGGGAGGCGGTCCTCTGGCTCTCCTTCCCCCAGAGCTGACTAACGGTCCCTCTGCTGCCGAATGATGGTAAATAGTGTCGAGCGGGAGAGAGCGGGTGACTCGTCTGTCACCGTCTGCAGTCTAACACAGTCACACCCAACAGTCTGACACACAGCTCCTGCCACTCCTGCTCAGCCACATTCACCCTGACCCCTGCCGCCCCCACCTTGGGAGTGAGATTTCAAACAGGTTTCCCCTCTTCAGTTTACCAAGTTGCCTAGCAACCCGCCAGTCAATGGCATGAGGCCCCACCCCCCACTGGCTTGACTTCACACCAAGCTTCGCAGCCCCATTGGTTCCCGCCTAGTCCCACCTCTCAACCCTGGTTTCAGGAATATTATGCCAGTCCCCACTGCTGTACTCCGGAGCCCACTGGTACCCCTCCCAGCCTCATCTCCATCATCTGCCTCCCCAAAGAGACACAAAGACTCTAGTATCATATAAAATCTTTTTATGTAAACTCACCCCCACCCCCCTCTGTCCCTCCCTGTCCCATCTCCTCCTGGTGGGCATCTGAGATGCTGGTGTCTGGGCCTCCCCCACACCACCAGAGCTGAAGCTGACATTCCAGGTGCACGTGGCGCATCGAGAGGAGAGGAAGGTCCACTTCCTCCTCCCCCTCATCCTCACTCTCCGTGGGCTCCGGAAACACACGCTGCCCGGAGGCGGTTGCCAGCAGAGGCAGGCTAGGGTGCAGACTATAGGGAGAGATGGGTGGCGCTGGTCAGTTCCCTGAGCCAGGATGCCCACTCGCTCAGGTTTACCTCCCTCCCAAACCGAGCCCCCAAATGTGCAAAATTGACTCGTGACCTCACGCCATTGGTGCAGTCCTTCTGGGGCTGGAAACTCAGCACTGGCTCCAGCTTGCTCTCAAGCCCCACCCCGCCGGTGTCCCACACAGAGACAGCCCCGTTAGTGTTGCCGCTGACGAGGAACTGCCCGGTCCTGGAGGAGAGAGGAGAGGCCTGCCGACATGGAGTCATCACCCAGGGCAGGAACCCTTCACCGTCAAGGGCTGGGATCCCGCAGTTGGGCTCTGGCATCCCAGGGGCATCAAGGCCCCAGCAGAGAGGAGTGCCAGTCACTCACGGGTCCAGATCAAAGTAGATACGCTGATTGGTGGTCACCTCGCGGCTCAGGGACCACAGTGGGTGCCCAAGCTGCCGAAGATCCCAGCACAGAAGCTCAGCATCCTGTGAACAAAAAACAGGAGCCTAGAATCCACCCTCCACTCCCCTGCCTCCAAGACACGTCTGCTTCCCTCCAGGGTTATAAGCACTCCTTTAGCTGGGTTGACTTTTTTCCCCCATGCCCATCTCCCAACACAGCAGACTACATCCCCACTCCTGCCTTCTACCCACTTGTTTTGGAACCTCAGAATATGATCCCTACCTTGCGGGCTCCAGAGAAGAAGCGATTGCCATCGGGGTGAAAGCAGAGGTGCGTGATGCCCCCTTGGTGCCCTCCCAGCAAGGCAAGAGGGGAGCCATCTTCCCAGGTGTACAGGCCCAGGGAGCGGCCATAGGAGCCACAGGCGTAGAGGGGCTGGGTTGGGCTGAAGGCTATGCAGGAAATGATGCCACTCTGGCCCTGCCTTTTTGCTAGAAGGGGAAGGAACAACGTGGGGGAGAGGGCAAGAGTACCCAACATTAACCAGGCTAATCAGAGGTGTACCTCTGTCTCCTGTCCCAGAGCCCAGGTGCTGGACTCAGTGTCCCCTACACCCCATTTGTTTTCAGCAGGATGAAAACTGATGCTCCCTAAATCCTTCTATCCCCTTCAAAGGACCGAAAGATGCAAGCCCCACTTTCTTCCCTCTCAAATCTCAATTTTTCTTTTTTAAAAAAAATTCCATCTTATTTGTTTCCCCACCCCAATACCTAATAAGCATTCAATTACTGCTTTTGTATTTTCCTTTGGCTGCACCACAAGACATGCAGGATCTTAGTTCCCTGACTGGGATCAAACCTGTGCCCCCTGCAGTGGAAGTGCAGTCTTAACCCCTGGACTGCCAGGGAAGTCCCCTCAATTTTTCCTTGGAAGGGTCAGAAAGCTGAGACTTATAGGCAAACGCAATCAGCTTCTCCAGTTTCTTGGAAAAACTAAGACTCTGGGAACCAAGAGGTAAAGAACCAACAGGGGAGGGGCTCAGGAGTGAACCAACTCTTGACTAGAGTTTGATCTTAGGAAAGTTTTATCCCCTCCGTGAGTCTGCTTTCTCCTCTATCTACTGGGTACAACCTCCCAGGGCTGTGAGGGTAACAACCCCTCAACCCCCTACCTCCGCACATGACCACAGGGCCCCTCTGCTCTTGGCTGGGCCCCTTTCTCTCCTCCCTTGGAGGTGCAGACTGCTTACCAAACGTGGTTCGGACCTCGCAGTCTCGGCCGGGCCGGGATGTGGAGAAGACACGCACAGTCCGGTTAAAGCCACAGAAGAGCTGGGAGCCATCCGGGGAGAAGCAGAGCGAGTGGGCTGCTGTCAGCTCATCCTGGGGGAAGGGAAGGGCTGGAAACAGGCCTGGCGCACAGCCTCTTCCTTCTCCAGGAAGGAGAGCTAGGCCAGGGCAAGCCCTGGGGCTAGGCAGAGAGTCCCTACCAGGTGATTGTAGGAGCGAAAGGAAGCCCGGAGCTCTCCGGTGAAGGCATCCCAGATGTGAATTGGGTTCTCCCGGCTGCTGCTGGCCACGCTGAGAGAGACATGGACACCGAGGCCCCGGTGCTGTCAAAGGAAGGGGAGGAAGCCAACTGACCGGCCCTCTCAGCTCACATCTGAAGGTCAAAGCAAGCTTCCCTCCTCCTGAGACCCCCACAGCCCCTGGCTGTCTCTCAGCAGAGGGTCCCCTTAAAACGGGGGTGGGGAGGGAAAGCAGTCAAAAGACATCACTTACTAGGAGGTGTCTGGCTGAGCTGAAGACATCAGAGAATACCAGCAGTAGTCATAGATGGTGTCGCCTTCCACCATTCGAAGGACAGGGGCCTAGACAGAGATGCGGAGATGCCTGGGTCACTGGTAGGACAAGGAGGCCCACTCGGACCTGGAGCAGGTTTATGGCAGCGGGAGACGCTCTGTGGGCACTTAACCAGGCAGGGGAAGGCACATCAGGCAAATACAAGAACAAGATCTTGATCTTCCAATTCAAGGCTAGCTCAGACTTTCACATCAGACTTGGGCCACTAAATGCCATACAGATTTATCCTTTTGCTTTGTCAACACTTAGAGAGAGAAACAAATAACACCCCAACCCAGAGACAAAGAACCAGCCAATGATGCAAATACCCACCAAGCCACCTACCAGGTGCCATTGGATCCTTTACAAAAGTTATCGACCAGTTCAAACAAGCAAAGAAGTATTAAAACAAAGCCAAACCAAACCCTGTGAGGCCTCCACTCAGCTTAAGAAACAAAATGTTTTACCAAACAGTTAAAAACCTCTTCCCAGTGAAATCCTCCTTCAGAGGGAAACACTATTCTGAATTTATCATTCTTGTATATTTTTTTAGGAATATATTCATAGAGGAAAGACAATATATAGCATGGTCTTGCTTGCCTTTAAACTTAATATGAATGGTACCAAGCTGTATGCGTCCCATCGTGATTATGAGATTTATGGTGACAAACTTAGCTTGAATTCACGCATTTTCCCTGCTTCACAGCACTCCATTCACGCATCGTTCTCTATTGACAGTCACTGATGTTTTTCCAGTTTCTGGCAAGTGCACTTTAACAATCTGGTACACATGTGGGAGGGATTCTCTGCAGTTTCTGCTACCGAGGGAAACCACTGGGCTCCACAGTATGTGCTCTGCCAACTCTACGAGATTGTGTCACTTTTTTTTTCCAAAAGTGCTCATCCCAATTTATTCTCCCCGCAGCGGCATGTAGGAGCACCCATTGCTCTGCCTCCTCTTGCTGTTGCCAGACTCCCATATTTTTCTCAATTTGAAGGCTGTGAAATGGTATTTCATTACAATATAAACTGGCATCTCTCATTACCAATGAAGACACTTTTCCTTCTAAGTGCACCTTCTCATAGTTTTTGCTCAGTTTTCTCCTTGGTTGTTGTCTTTGACTTACTGACTTGAAGGAAATCTTCACATCAGCAGGATATGAGTCCTTTGTCCCTTACTTGCTGGCCCTTGGGGTGATGTCACCCAGCTGTGACTGCAGGTCCACATCTCCACTCTTAACCCTTGCATCTGACTGCCTGGAGGAAAGTTCCATTAGGGCATCGCACAGGCTCCTCAACTCAGTTCAGCCGGGACAAGACCCAGCCTCTGGCTGCCTCTGAATCTGCTGCTCCTCCTGGGCTCTGCACCCGGTTCTCAAGGCTGAAGTCTGAGCACCCTGACTACTACTCTCTTCACGCCCTTTCCTCTCCTGGTCCAATCCAAGGCCAGAGCTTGCCAACTCCACCTCCTAGGTTCACTTGAACATGTCTCCTTACCTCTGATTCCATGTGTAGCCACTACCTTCTTGCCAGCGTTTCTACACATGCCCTGGCCTCCCTCCTCCCCATACTCTAACCTGCCACTCAATTTTCCATTCTTCAGCCACACTGAGGCCCTGGACTCATGTACCGCATCATTCTCCTGCTCAAAGCATTGCAATGCTTCTCCATAACCCTCAGTATAAAACCCAATCTTCTAGGAAGACTTCCCTTACCAGGTATCTACCCCACACCCACCTCTCCAGGCTCATCCCTCACCCCTGCCTTCTTTCCTGTAACATCTCCACACCCCACCATCCTGATTCCCAGCTCTGAGAAAATGCCAACTCACTGCATTCCTGGGCTGCAGGCTTTCACACACACTAGACTCCAAGTCTGGAACAGCCTTCCCTCATTTCCCCCAACAAGTCTTCCTGGTCAAATCCTAGCCATCCTTTGGGTCTCTCAGATACTTCTCCCCATGGGAAGCCTCCTCCTGAACCACGTTCCAAATGCCTTCTGTGTCTCCACTCTGCAAAAGGCAGGAATCATGTCTGTCTTACTTACCACTGCTTCCCCAACACCTACTGAGGAATCAGCACAATCAGCAGTCAAATGTTTTAATGGGAAAATGGAAACAGAAGACTGTCCCAATAACATAAGGCCCAAAATAATAACACCTTGAATTAAAACAGAGTGAACTGGATAAATTAGAAAGATCAGGTGGACTTGATGGGATTTGGTAATTAATTGGATGTGGGGGTTAGGAGAGGGCGATTAAAGGATGAGACCCTGGTTTCTGGTTTGGATACCTAAGGTCACCAAGATGGTACAAAGATGTGGCATGCAGAAGAGAGCTGAGGTGCCAAGGTACTCAGCAAGTTAGGGAGAATCAGACAGCCTAAGCCACAAAGGAACAGTTTTTACAAAGCAGAAAAGCAACTGTCTAGATATAGCATTTGAGAATGAGGACACCCCCTCCCCAACCTGAGATATGTAGGACACAGAGGTTGCACAGTCTCCCCTAGAGAAGGTACAGGAAAGGGAAGGCCTCAGGCAAGAGCCACAGGGTAGGCAGAGTATTCAGGGAAGAGGCGGGGACATAGAAATAGGAGTTCCAGAAAGCTCTGTGAAAAGGTAGAAAAAGGAGGAGAGGAGTTGGGAAACTGTGTTGAGAAGAAGCAGTACACAGATGCACAAAAATACCCCCAAACCGTCCCCCACTTTCCCCACCTAAATAAATGTTATCCATTTCCATACCAAAGTTTCAGACGTTAAAAACGAAAATACCATGCCTCAAGGCCAAAACACCAAAACATGAAACAGAAACAATAATGCCACAAATTAAATACAGACTTAAAAAAGAAAATAGCTAATGAGTGAGGTTGTGATAGAACTGGTATACTCATATTGCCAACACCAGTAATAATAATAAAAAGAATAAACAGCATAAAAAGCTTTTGAAAACAAATTGATTATTGGTATTACAAGACATAAAAAATATACTGATACTCTCCGACCTAGGGTATTTCTTATAAAACTTCTCTGTTTCTCTGAAGAATCTCCATCAAAACACATGGAGATGTTCACTGAAAAATAATTCATGATATAAAAAATCCTGAAAACAATCCAAAAGTCCAAAACAAAGGAAGAGTTAAGAAAACTATCATTGGAGAAGGAAATGGCAACCCACTCCAGTATTCTTGCCTGGAGAATCCCATAGACAGAGGAGCCTGGCAGGCTACAGTCCATGGGGTTGCAAGAGTCAGACACGACTTAGTACACTGTCTCACCCCAGAGATCCTGCCGCATATACCACAAAAACCAAACATCCCCCAGTGACCGTGGCCCCACTGTTCCAATCACTCCCAGGTAGGAATTCAGGCACATGTCCACAGAGGTCACAGACAACATACATACGCTTCTGTTATGTCCCATATATGACCCTTTCATGTCCCAAGGAAGACATTTTCTTTTAGAGATTTTCATTTAGTGTATCTTTTAAAAATCTTGTGTTAAACTTGTCTCCATCTTTTTCTTGGGTAAGGACAACACAGAAATGGCCCTTTTGTGTCTGTGATATTGCCATTCACAGCTTTTCTTGATAGGCCTAGTACAGTCTTGAGAACAGGGTTGCTGTATGCTGAATGTCAGATGGTAGCTCTTAGCTTTGCCTATCTTAGGTAGTTATGCTGTGCATTTTTTATTGGTGTACCATGTTTGATTTGCCCCTAATACCTTTGAAGTTTTTCTGAGAAATGAAATAACACAACATGAACTTTTATTGTCCAGCTTCTGCATCCATACATAACTACTGGAAAAACCATAGCTTTGACTACACAAATCTTTGTAGGCAAAGTAATGTCTCTGGTTTTTAATACACTGTCTGGGTTTGTCTTTGGTACTATTGTATTGGTGTACCATGTTTGATTTGCCCCTAATACCTTTGAAGTTTTTCTGAGAAATGAAATAACACAACATGAACTTACTAAAATACATTTTAAGCCTTTAAAAAAAAAGAAAACTATCATAAGCATTCAATGCAATATCACAAACCATTAAGCATGATAACCACAAAGACTGGAGCACCACAAAAAACATTTATGATATGACTGTTAAAAGTAATAGTGTACAAAACCATCTACCATAGTATTACAACCACATAGAAAGCTTCAGTATTTGGACAGAGCTTAGGAAGAATGACAATGACAGAAAACCAAAGACAAACCCAGACAGTGTATTAAAAACCAGAGACATTACTTTGCCTACAAAGATTTGTGTAGTCAAAGCTATGGTTTTTCCAGTAGTTATGTATGCAGAAGCTGGACAATAAAAAAGGCTGAGCACCAAAGAACTAAGGCCTTTGAACTGTGGTGTTGAAGAAGACTCTTAACAGTCCCTTAACAGTAAGGAGATCAAACAAGTCAATCCTAAGGGAAATCAACCCTAAATATTTATTGGAAGGACTGATGCTGAAGCTGAAGCTCTTAATATGGTGGCTACCTGATACAAAGAGCTGACTCACTGGAAAAGACTCTGGTGCTGGGAAAGATTGAGGGCAGGAGGAAAAGGGGACAACAGAGGATGAGATGGTTGGATGGCATCACCAACTCAATGGACATGAGTTTGAGCAAATTCCAGGAGATGGTGAAGGACAGGGAAGCCTGGCGTGCTGCAGTCCATGGGAGTGCAAAGAGTTGGACACTGACTGAGCGACTGAACAATAACAACTAGAAAAAAAGAATAAAAACATAAAGGGCTGAATTTTGTAGAGTGGTAGAAAACAATGACTTTTCCCCCTTTGTACCATTTTCATTCCTCTAAAACAAGTGTGTGCAATAAATGTTCGATCTCTCACATTTCCAGCCTCCTCTAACTATCCCTGCTCCTGAACTCTTTCAGGCTGGCTGCACCATGCCCATCTGGTCCTGGTTTCTGGACACCATTGGTTTCTATTCCAGGAACCAGGGCGAGGTGTGCCTTACAGCTTGCACAAAGAACCCCCATGTCTGCAGTCTCCGAGCTCACAGAGATGCAGGATAGGCAAGCGTTCAGGACCATCCCTGGAACAGGGCACCTTTCTTTCACAAGACCTGCACTCCCACTGACCTACAGGCATAGCATGTAGACTGTGCTCAATGAATATTTGTTGAATGAATCAGTCAATGAAAGAATGAATAAAAACGCCCAACATCCTGGCCTCTGCCATTCCTTGACTTCCTCAGCACCCACGGCCACCACTTCCACTCTGGACCAGCTGCCCACACCCACAACTGATTCATCACCACAATCTCTGGCCATCATCTCCAACCCATCCAGGGACACCCCACCAGTCTAGTAGTTAGGACTCCATGCTTTCACTGCCAAGGGAGGGCCTGGGTTGGGGAAAAAAAAAAAGAACATCCAACCCATTCGGCTCCCTGAATTTCTACCACAATAACTGTTCAGCTTCATCAGAAACCCATTTACAACCCTTTTCCTTATCCACCTTACATGCTGGTCAACCATGACAGGGGTACCCTGGCAGACACTCTCGAAACACCCCTGGTCTTTCTCTCCTGGCAAACCCCAGCCAGATCTCCTATTCCTCCTAGACCATGCTTGCACTTAACTAACACCAAGGACTACTAGTGTGTACTGAACACCGACTACATGCCAGGCACTATTTTAAGCACTTTACCCTAAGTCTTTTACTTCTCACCACAGCTCTATGAAGTGGGTGCTATTATTACCATCCTTATTTTACAAACAGAGAAACTATAGTCAACTTACTGAGGAAAGATGCACAACCATGCTAACTGGTCTCACTTTCAATGAAGGATAACAAATTTCTAGCGGGGACTGAGCAAAGAAGAATAGTGCTGGGCTTCCCTTGTGGCTCAGCTGGTAAAATATCCGCCTGCAATGCGGGAGACCTGGGTTCGATCCCTGGGTTCGGAAGATCCCCTGGAGAAGGGAAAGGCTACCCACTCCAGTATTCTGGCCTGGAGAATTCCATGGACTGTATAGTCTGTGGGGTCCCAAAGACTGAGTAGACACAACTGAGTGGGGAAAAAAAAAAGAAAAGAGCAATGCTACTCTACACCAAGCATTCCTTGGTGGTTTTGATTTTCTACTCCCCGGGGAATGATCATTTCACACCTTCTGCTGTCTCCCCACAGCCCCCTCCCTTCAGCTGATAGCCTCCCGTTATGCTTCCCTGAGAAGCCAAGAGACTGAGACACCCAAATCTTTCCAAGACCAAACAACTGCCTCTGAACACACCCTTTGCCCTTCTTCCCACGGTGAGCAAGGATGCTGCGCCTGTCAAAGTCTAGTCCTTCAGTGCGCTCTGGATCCTGTCTTCTCCCAGTCACGCACAGGCTCTGTCACACACAGCCCTCTCTTACAGTAGTGATTCCTCCCTCTCTACTGGCTATTCCTGACCTCACAGAAGCATCTTGTTAACCTTTCTTTAACCCCACATTCCCTCCGGTCACCATTCCATTTCTCAGCTCCCTTTCACAGGGCAACACTTTCAAAGAATCTTCTCTTCCATCCCCCCACGATCGGCTTCTGCCTCCAACATTTCTCTGAAAGTGCTTTTCTTAAAGTCATTAACGTTTTCTACGGTCATTTTCTAAATCTGCCCTCACTCTCAACATGGCTAGACATGATCAGAATCATTAGACGTGATTTTGGCCTCCACTTTTCTAACTTCTCCTGTACCCATCTCCATGTGCCGTAGCGCTCCATCTGCTTGAGCCTTCTTCTCCATCCTCAATTCCAAGATACCATCGACATGCTCTCCCACTTTCAACGTATATCCCCAGCACCCTTCTCCAAGTCCCTCCTTAGATTTACATTTCACATTTAAAGTATCTAAAAATCCTTACCTCTGTCTCAACAGTTCTTCATATCCTCTGAGTAAACTGTATCCCTATCCACCCAATTGACTTCCAAGTCCTAAGAAATATACTTCAAAACCACCCACCTCTATCTCTCCTGATACCACACCAGCACAAGCCAACATCATTTTTTACCTAGACTGTGGGATACACATCCAGATGAATTTCCACTCTTGCCCACTTACAATCCATTCTCTAGATTTCAGCCATCATTTCACTCCTCTCTTTTAATCTCTCCCACGGCTTCCTCAAAACACTCCAAATGCCCTACCCACAAGATGTGGCTGCCAGACACCTTGCCATCTTCACCACGCTTTCCCCCTCACTGGCCTTGGTCCAGGCGTACTGGCTTGCTTTCTGTTGCTTGAACACACAAGGCTCTTTCCCAGCTCTAGGTCTTTGTATAATAGCATTTTTGCCTTTTCTTGGAAAACTTCACATGACTGATCTCGTCATCCTTCAGATATCAGCTCAAATGCCCCTTCTTCAGAGAGCCCCTCCCCTGACCTTTTTTTTAATCTAAAGCAGCATCCTCGGGACTTCCCCAGTGGTCCAGTGGCTAAAACTCTGAGCTCCCAATGCAGGGGGCCTGGGTTCAATCCCTGGTCAGGAAACTAAATCCAACACGCCACATTTAAAAGACCCTGCGTGCCACAACTAAGACCTGGCACAGCCAAATAAATAAATAAAGTTTAAATAAATAAATAGGTAAATAAAATGGATCGAACCTGGGTCTCCCGCATTGTAGGCAGATGCTTTACCATCTGAGCCACCAGGGAAGTCCTAAATAAAATGACACTATTAAAAAATACAAATAGGTAGAAATAAAGCGGCATCCTCTAGTTAGTCTCTCTTTGTTCTGTTTATTTCCTTCATAGCATTTATTCATTTCCTTCACAGACTTATTATTATCTGTAAAGAACGTCATTGTTTATTGGTTTACACATTTGTTGTCTGTCTCCCACACAAAAAAGCAAACCAGCTCTTTGTCTCATTCATCACTTTACCCCAGTACCAAACACAGTAAGTGACTACTGGTGGTCATTCAACACATCTCTGTAAGTCAATTAAAAACCACAGTGAGAAAGCCACTACTCTTACAGGAAACACATATTCCTAACTAAAGGACAAACATCTTTTTAAGTGACTTCAGAATTCAGGGTAGAAATATTACTTGTGGAAACTCATGGCGAAGAAGTGTCCTGCCTGAGAACAGGAAACATGTGGACTGTTCTTTCTCCATCTACAGGAAGGCCTTGAATGTGCAATGTCTGATAAGCGGCACTTAACTCTTAGCCCCTGCCCTTACCATTTCTGCATATTCCAGTTGCTCCCCTTCATTGTACAGCTCTGGGGGCAGGTTATAAATCCGCAGAATATTATCAGCACTATTGGTCAAGATGCAGGAACCATCAGGGGCCCTAGGAGGATGAAAGAGTTAGAAAGCTGGACAGACCTAGATTTTCCAAGTGCAGGGCTAGGGCTGAGCTGACCTCTGGGATAGGTAAACACCCCTAGGACCTTGAGGAGAGAAGACACACAACCCTAAACGCAACTGAAGATCCTTCTCACACCATGGTAGATCCTTCTCCCAGATAACTGGGCTGTTTTAAGGTGGAAACCCTGGGCGTGGTTTTCTCGCTGCCCTATAATCCTTACTTACCACTTACAGCCTTTCAAGAAGTTTTCAGGTTGGGTGATGAACTCTGACCAAGAACCACTGAGAAACCGAGGTACCTGGGAGAAGTTGTAGTTCCAAATGCTGTAAGGAAGATGGGGGGTAGACAACAAACCTGGGTCGCCAAAGCGAAGTGGAAATGAGCCTGGAGAAATGGGGCTGAGGACTGGCCTATGAGATTACCTCACTCTCCCAATCTCCTCAGACTCCTGAGCCAACTGCTAGCACCACTTACGTGTATCCCTCATCCTCTGGACTGAGTTCTTCAGACACACCTTCCACGTCTTCTCCGGGCCCCAACTCTGGCCTGTTTGTTTCTTCTGCAGGAAGGCTCACATTTTCAGAAAGTTCTTTCTCCTCGACTCGACTGCTCAACTCACTAGGAGGACCAAACCCTGTTTCCAGGGGAGTGGAGAGTGAAGCTGGGACCCCTTCCTCCAGCTCCTGGGACAGAGCTAAGCCAGCCATGGGATCTGAGGACACCTGGGGCAGATCATCCCCATCGCGTGGCGGCGGCATCAGTTCAGGGTCCGTATTTTTATCCATCGGGGAAGCCTGATGAGAGAGACGGGCTGGAGCTGGGGCCTGGTCTGAAGGAAGGCAGTCTGGAGCTACTGGTGGAGCCTCCGGCGTCTTCATACTGCAGAGGAAGCGCGGCAGACATCAGCCGCGGCCAGGCAGCCCTCTTCCCGTCGACTACCAGGGGCCGGGCCCGCGGAGCAGCCGAGACCGCTTCAAAGTTCGCAGGGATTGGGATGCAGAACCGGAAAAATGCTCCAGTGTATTCCTCCTCCCTGGAGGGGGCACAAGGCCCAGCGAATAAACAGCGTTCCTAAGCCTAGTCGGTAGCTACGTGCCACCAGTTCTCGCGGGATTTGGGTCCACCTTTCCATTGGACCTCCGCATCCCTGATCAGACTTCGCGCGCAACCCAAGGGAGGGGAGGGGTAGGAATGTAACAGGTCACGGGTTCCCATCAAGCCCTGGGGCCCTGGGAAGTTTGAAGTGGCTGCTGGGAGCTGTAGTCCGAAAGCTTCCGCCTCGACGGGAAGTGCTTGAGCTCCCCCTGCGGTCTTCGGCGATCGTTCTTAAAGCACCTACTCTCCTCTCCAACCGGCAGAGGGCGCCAGCGCTGTATTAGATGTTACAGGTTTTGCGCCTCTTTTGCATCTTATTAGCTAAATTTTTCAGACCTCAGTCTCTTTTCATTCAATAAATATTTATTATTGAACTCTTACTTGCTACCCAGTACTGTAATAGGTACTGGGAAACAACAATCAAAAAGATTGTAGACAAGGTCTCTGCCCTTCTAAGTCTTAGGTTGCTATGTATTGAAGGCAAGGAACAAATCACTTCAGAAAGTGATGCTGCTGCTGCTAAATCGCTTCAGTCGTGTCCGACTCTGTGCGACCCCATAGACGGAAGCCCACCAGGCTCCCCCGTCCCCGGGATTCTCCGGGCAAGAACACTGGAATGGGTTGCCATTTCTTTCTCCAATGCATGAAAGTGAAAAGTGAAAGGGAAGTCGCTCAGTCGTGTCCGATTCTTAGCGACCCCATGGACTGCAGCCTACCAGGCTCCTCCATCCATGGGATTTTCCAGGCAAGAGTACTGGAGTGGGGTGCCATTGCCTTCTCGGTCAGAAAGTGATAGGGGTGTGAAAATAATTAAGATGGTGTAATATAGTGCATATGGAGGTATACGTTAGATAGGGACATTATGGAAGGCCTTTCTAAAAGTTGACAGTTTAGATGATGCGTAAAAACTATCCAGCTATCTAGGAGAGGAGTGTTCCAGTCAGAGAATGCAAGTGCAAAGGCTTTCTTCCTTTCACCATATATGAAACAATGGCAGAAATCTTCCAAAATGGTTTCCACCAATTCGGCCGTTATGGTTTTCGCTTGTCGAACTTCCCCAATCCAAACGGTCACTAGCTACACTACCAATATGGCGAGAATCCTGACTTTCCCCGCACTCTCCTCTCCTACTCTCCTTTCCCCTCGCCTCCGCCCGCAGGGGAATTGCTTGCCCTTACTTGTCATGGCGACTATCCAGCTTTGTGCCAGGAGCCTCGCGAGGGTTGCTGGGATTGGGATTTTCCCCTCCCACGTGCTCCGGACTGGCGCTAAAAGTTTTGAGCTCTTCAAAAGTCCAGAGCCACCATCCTGGCCGCGGTGGCCGCTGGTCTCCGGGGTCATCTAACGTCCGACCTCGGAGCGTGCATCCCAGGACGGTGACACCCTCCCCTGAGCTTCGGGTAAGCTCTTGACTGAGACTGATGAGTCCTCTATGAGTCACGGGCTCTTGGCTCCTTGTATTTTCAGTTCGGGGGTATAAAGGGCTGGGGGGGGGCGGTAACTGGGGGGTTAACGATTAGCGGCAGGGAGGGCGGGGGTCTTGGCTAGCGGCACCAACAGGAATGCAATGTTAGGAGGCCCGAGTGTAGATGATTGGGATGTTAAGACCAGCCGAACTCGAAGGTGAACACTTGGGCGGGGGAGTGGGGCTTTGGGGAACCTTGAGCCGGCCTAAGGGGTTCTTCCCCACCACCACTAACTCCATCCCAGGGTGTGTGAAATAAGATGCACAAAGCATCAGGGTCGACTTTCGGATCTCGAAACTTCGGGGATTCATGGCTCAGGATTTTAGAACGTGCAGCATCCCAGTGGAACCTCGGGCTCCGTTCCGAAGTGGTTCTGGGTGATCCGGAAAGTCCAAGCTGCTAAGGTCCCATAACTTCCGGACCTTTGTCCTTCCTGGAGTAATCTTTCCCACTGGCTCTCAGCTCCGCTAGATGGAGAAAATCCGGTTAAAGGCTGTCAGTCGTGGAAGGGGGGGGCTTGCTAAACCAGAGTTTTGCCCGCGAAGCCCTGCAGAACTAGCCCGGCCTCAGAGGCCCTGTTATTGTTTGGCT
Organism: Budorcas taxicolor; assembly: GCF_023091745.1. Classification (NCBI taxonomy): domain Eukaryota; kingdom Metazoa; phylum Chordata; class Mammalia; order Artiodactyla; family Bovidae; genus Budorcas; species Budorcas taxicolor. The sequence continues at coordinate 27,209,786 of NC_068928.1, read as the reverse complement.
CTACATTTACATTTCTACCACTGCCGGAGCATTTCCGGTTTCTTTTTTTCGGAGCAGCCCACTATTCACCCGACGTGAGGGAAGTAGAAAGAGAAAAGGTCTCTTATACTGGTCCTCATTACTTGTGAAAGGAGGCTGCTAACCCCTCTACTTTTTCCCTCCCCCCTCCTAGCCTGGTTAGCTACCGCTTTTGGAAAGGAAGAGGTATTTTTGATGCAAACCTCAATCCCTCCCCCTCTTTGAATGGTGTGCTCCATCCCGATCGACCGCTACCCGGGCGGACGCTACCATTGCGTGGACGGTTGGGGTTTTTTTTTTTGTTTTTGTTTTTTAGTGTCAGAGGGCAGACCCTGGGTATTTCGAGAATGGATACATTTGAGAATTAAACGATAGAAGACTAACGATGGGTCGTTTTCTGCGGCGGAGAAACAACTTCTGTATCTAGCTTTGGGCTGAACCATTCCTTTCTCGGACGCAGAGTGAACGTCGTGAAGCGGAAGGGGCGGGGCTTGGAGAGGGCGGGGCCGAGGTCTTCGAAGCTGCCTTTCGGTCTCGCCTGGTTTTGCCCGCGGGAGGCGGCGGACCGGGCCTAGGATTTCTACCCGTACCAATTTTCCCGGCATCTTCATTATTTAGGGCGCGGTCACCTACCACGCACCTGCTACGAACATGACACTGCGCGGTACTTACGTGCTTTTTTCTGTGTTAGGAGTAGCATTTACAGCCACCGCCTTTGATTTGTGTTACCGTGGATTTATTTTGCCTGTTGGAGAACTTCTTATAAATGGAATCATACAGTTTGTGCTCCTTTGTGTCGGGCTTCTTTCCGTCTGTGAAATTCACCCATTTTATTGCATGTATCAGCGTATCAATACTTTGTTTCTTTATATTTTAGTATATTCCACTGAATAAATAAACCATTGATTGTTTATCCATTCTCCTTTTGATGGCCTTTGAGTGGCTTCCCATTTAAGACTATTTTGAATAAAGCTGCTATTAACATTCTTAAAATTATTTTTGTAGTCATGTTTTTATGTTTTTGGATACTTAGGAGTGGAATTGCTTGGTCATAGAGTGAGGTGTTTATTTGTATTTTTTAATTACATTAAAAAGTTCTAGTTATTCAAAGTGGTTGTACTGTTTTATATTCCCACCAGCAAGATAGATCCTGTCTCAGGATTTGATTTGTCAGGCTTTCTAATGTGCCATATCAATGTGGGTTTTATTTTGCAATTAAGTATGTTCCAACAGTTTGCATGTGCTTACTGGCCATTTCTGTGTCAGATATTAAGAGACTATTCAAGTGTTTTCCCCATTTTAAAAATTGGTTCATTTGCTTTTCTGTGTCTTTGAGGTGTTGGAGTCATTTATATTCTGGATAGCAATAATGTGTATCCTTTGTCAGATACGTGTGTTTTCTCCTGACCTCTTGCTTGTCTAACAACTCTTACAAGGAACAGAAGATTGATTTTTCTTTTCAGTGATTGCTTTGACCTGTTTAGGAGATCTTACCCCAAGGTCATGAAGATATTTTCTTATAGTTTCTCATATATTTTCTTTGAGAATCTTTGTAGTTTTAGATTTAATGCAAGTCTGTGAGCCATAATTTATTAGTCAAGGAATAATTTTTTTCATGTTGTGAGTTCAAGGTTCTGTTTTATTTTTTCTTATGGATAGCTAGTTGTTCTAGCTCCACTTATTGAAATAGCCTTCCTTCCCCCACTGAACTGCTTTAATTGGACTGTTTGGTCTATTTACATTTAATGCAGTTATTAGCATTTGGGTCTGAGTGCTATTTCCTATCTGTCTCCTTTGTTCTTCAATTCAAAAAGTTGAGAAAGAAACAATACCAATCTCACATAAACTCTTTCAGAATGGAGAGGCAGTAACGTTGCCCAACTCATTTTATAAGGCCAGCCTAATGCTGTGAATATATACATAACCGTTGGAAACGAAGAAATAAAATGGCTTTATTCACAGATGGTATGACTGTATACCAAAAGTCCTAACAGAAAATTCATTATTCATTTTCACACAATGAGAACAAGTGAAAGCTAAAACTAAAGGCAAGTTACAACTTTCAAAGGCAATATGCATACATTGTATTTTTATATAATAACAACCTTGAATCTAAACTCAAAAACCTGACATGTGTTAAGTCATGTCTGAGTCTTTGCAACCCCTTGGACTGTAGCCCACCAGGCTCCTCTGTCCATGGGTTTTTCCAAGCAAGGATACTGCAGTGGGTTGCCATTTCCTTTTCCAAAGGATCTTCCTGACCCAGGGATCAAACCTGTGTCTCTTGCATTGGCAGGCGGATTCTTTACCACTGAGCCACCTGGGAAGCCATGGTGAAAAACATGTCATACTCAGGGATAAATTTAACAAAAAATGGACAAAAGCTCTATATAGAAAACTACAAAATACTGCTGAGAGAATTTAAGGAAATTTTAGCATATTCACGAATTGGAACACTCAATGGTGTTAAGGTGTCAGTACTCTTCAGCAAGATTTAACTCAATGATTTTAAAAAAATGTAGAAACTGACAAGCTGATTCTGAAACAAAACATTGGTACAAGTTGGAGGCCTTAAAATACCTGATTTCAAGATTACTGTAAAGTTAAGTAGGACTTGGTTGTACAACAGAAACTAACACAACATTGTAAAGCAATTATACTCCAATATATGTATGGTCAGTTGTGTCCCAACTCTTTGTGACTCTATGGACTGGAGCCTCCCAGGCTCCTCTGTCCACATTTTCCAGGCAAGACTCAAGTGGGTTGCCATTTCCTCCTCCAAGGGATCTTCCCAACCCATGGATTGAACCCACATTTCTTGTGTCTCCTGCACTGGCAGATTTTTTACCCCTGGTGTCACCTGGGAAGCCCCAGTACTCCAATAATAAAACTTAAAAAAATAATAAAGTTACAGTAGAACAACAATCAATGAATAGAGTCTGGGAAAAGACACATAAATGTAGTCAAATGATTTTCTGTGAAGGTACCAGAGTGAATCAGTGGGCAGAGGAAAGTCTCAACAAACGGTGCTGAAACAACTGGAGCAGAAAAATGGATTTTGGCCCCCACCTCTCACCATGCACAACTGTAAATTTGACATGGTTAATAAACCTACACATAAAACTTTCAGAAGAGAACACAGTATCTTTGTCTTGGTATGGGTAGATTACAGAGCTTTATCAAAGTTTGTCAAATTTTGTGATCAAAATAGTATGATGCAATTTCAACCTATGTAAGTTTCACCTCAAAAACATTTGTGGGGTTGTGGGGAGTGACTAGAGGTACAGGTGAGATGATAAAGGCAAAATGCTTGATTATTCTTGAAGCTAAGTGATGGGTACTTGGGAGGACATTATTCTGTTTACCTTTTTTAATCTGATTCAAATATCCATAATTTCCTTTTTTTTTCCCTTGATATTTTTATTTTGGAAAAGTACAGAGTACAAGAGTAACAACACATTCCCACCAAATAATTTTTAACAACATTTTGTCTTATTTTTGTCTCTATGTTATTTTAATTATACAAGCAATGTATAGATACCACCTTTAAAATTTTTTTCTTTGTTAATAAAGCTAAAACCGGGAATTCCCTGACTATTTCACTTCCAGGGCCCGGGTTCAGTCCCAGGTTGGGTAACTAAGATCCCACAAGCTTCAAGGCACAGCCAAAGGGGGGAGAAAAACTAAAACCCCTTGACTCTACTACCCCCAATACCGTAAGCATACATCCCCTCTCCCTGAGAATATCATCACTGTTAAAGATTTTGTGAATTTGTAGTCTTCTTGCCTTTCATGCTTTTATACATATATTTATAAGCAATAAATAATCATTTTATGTGTTTGATTTCCATAGACTAAATTACTGTGTTTTGTTTTTTCTTGCAAATCGTATTTTCACCCAGTATGTTTCTGAACTGTAACAGGTTACTCTTGGGGGAAAGGACCAGGGTTTTATACACATAAAATTCATTTCCCTAAACCACTGTAATGAATACACCGCATTTCATTTACCTATTCCTTATTGATGGATACCAAGGTTGTTTCTTGTCACCGGCCACTAGGAAAAACAATGTCATGAAGATTTTTATGCAAGACTTCTATTGCCCCCTTGCAATCATTTTTCTAGGCTGTCCACCAAGAAACGGTTTTGCTAAGTAGTAAGAGGTATGGTTTTCAGTTTTACCAGATGCTCCCTTATTTCTTCCGAGAATCAATTTTTTTCAATTACACAGCTTCCAGCCAACAAAAAGTTTTTTGTTTTTGTTTTTTTTTTTCCAAATATCAGGCCCTGGGAGAACCCAGAGCATAATTATTTAGAGCTTGAGTGTGGCTTCAGACAGCCTGTGTTCAAATCCCTGGCCCTGACCCTGGAGAGCTTTCTGAGCCTGGGTAATTCCTTTAACTTTGTTCTCTCCTCTGATGATAGTACCTACCTTACTTGCTTTTTGAGAGGATTACTGAGATAAGCCACTGAAAGCAGTGGATCCGGTAAGGTCTATATAAACAGCAGCCATTGTTAGGATAGTGATCGGCCTGCCTCTCCTTTAAGTCCCAGCTGAGTTTACTGCCTTCCCAGGGGGCTGCTTTGGAAAGGCTCCACCTCCCCAGCCATCCGGAGGGTCTGGTTCAGCCTCTGACAGTTTAGTATTATGAACCCCTGATGTTCACACCCATGGGAAGTACATGCTCTGAAGAGGTTTCCTAGAGAAAGAAAATGAGAATTCAGTTGCTACCAAGGACTGAGAGAGGGAGACCTCCTAGGTCCACAGGGCTGTCCCTCTCCCTGTGGGACTGAGACCTTGGCCCACCCTCCCAGAACAGCCCCTCCCAACCAGTTTACTGAACACAGTTGCCTGAAGGGGATGAACTAGCGAAGATCCCAGCAGGAGCATAAAAGCCCCACCCGCTCCCAGTCACAAAGCTCTCTCCAGCAATAATATAGAACAAGTAAAATTGGGATAACCATATAAAGAGAAGCATTTATTGAGCTCTTATATTTCCCATAATCAGTGGGATACTATTTTATAGCAAAGGACAGGGAAGCACAGAGAGGATTAGCAACCTCCCAAAGTTAAACAGTTATTAGACGGTGGCTCGGGATACAGGCCTAGCCTGTCTGCCCCCAGAGCCCATGCTCTGCCATATTTGCCCTGGGAGATTTAAGATGAGTGCGGTCATGCAGCAAATTTAACTGATGATACAGCATCAAATCCAGGGCTTTTGACTTCTGCGCCCCATCTCTACATAAACAGCTTCCCTTCCATAAAAGTCTCAAAAGTTATTTTGATCATTGATCTAGGGGAAACCCTGGTCCTTTCCCCCAAGGCAAATGTTTGGCATCCCACTGCTGTTCCCTCTTGCCTTCCTCCAGGCACATTCAGAGTCCATCCCCCATCAGCTTTGGGAGCTATGATAAGTGGCCCTTTGCTAGCCTCTCAGTTGACGGACTTTCATCAGCGAAAATCTTCTCCTCTAGACTTAACTGATTACGAAAGACAGCTCTGCAGGGTAGTCTATAATGAAGTAAGCATCGTAATCCTAGACCTTCAAACAGTCATTTTTCATAAAAGCTCGTTCACTCACCTATATGTATTGTGGGCAGATCACTTAACCTCTCTAAGACGTTCTCACCTGTCAAGAGGCAGGTGTGGTTATCCAGACAAGCAAGATAACCCAACTCCAGGAGATAATAAAGGACAGGGAAACCTGGTGTGCAGCAGTTCATGAAGTCTCAAAGAGTCAGACACAACTGAACAACCACAAGATACCCCACGTGAAATGATTTTGCACACTCTACATAAGTACGCAGACCCTATATCAACAGAAAGGTGCAGGTGAACCTTTGTGGTGTGTGTGCTTAGTCGCTCAGTCATATCTGACTCATTGCGACCCCATGGACTATAGCCCGTCAGGCTCCTCTGTCCATGGGGATTCTCCTGGCAAAAATACTGGAGTGGGTTGCCATGTCCTCCTCCAAGGGATCTTCACAACCCAGGGATTGAACCCAGGTCTCCCACTTTGTAGGCAGATTCTTTACCATCTGAGCCACCAGAGAAGCCCAGAAGAACTGCTTGCTTGGAAGGGGTTGTCATTACCATGGACACAGAGGAAAAGTGTAGTGAACATGGACTCTCATCAGTGGCATGGTTCCGAGCAAAGCTGATGACAAATTTGGCATCAAGAAAGATGGCATGTTGAAACTATTTGAAAGCTAGCCTGGGAGATGAGATGGTGGTGACAGGGCCCTGGCCCAGGCCGCAGCCACCCCCCTGTCCCCTTTGCTCCTTTGACTGCTCATAATCAGATTACAGCCTGGGTATGAGGATTCACTTATTCACCACAGTTATTGAGCCCAACCAGGTGCAAGCCATTATGCTAGTAACTGGTGAGCAAGACAACTTCCCTACCCTGAAGACATTTATATTCCAATAGGGGAAACAGGCAAAATGAGCAGGGAAAGGTAACATAGTATAATTACCACAAGAATTAAAATACAGTGACCTGAATTAAAATAAGGTGACAGGGTTTGGCTGGCTGGCTGTGATGGAGAAGTCCAGGGAAACATCCCTGCTAAGGTGCGACATTCATGATGAGGTCGGTGAGAAGGAGGTTACCCTGTAGCAATGCAGGGCCCAGGGTCCCCAGTTCAGTGAACTGGGAGTATCTGATAAGCATCAGAAAAGGAAAGTGAAGTCACTCAGTTGTGTCCGACTCTTTGCGACCCCATGGACCATAACCTACCAGGCTCTTCTGTCCATGGGATTTTCCAGGCAAGAATGCTGGAGTGGGTTGCCATTTCCTTCTCCAGGGGATCTTCCCCACCCAGCAATCGAACCCGGGTCTCCCGCATTGCAGGCAGATGCTTTACCATCTGAGCCACCAGGGAAGCCAGAAAAGGAAGAGGGTGCTAAGAGGTGAGGTCAGAGAGATGGGCAGGGGTTGGGCCCTGAGGGATTTGTAAGCCAGGGTGAGGAACCATCCCAGGGGAGCAGGTAGAGGGATGGGGGCAGAGGAAATGAGTCGAGAGTTACTTCATCCTTATTACTGCAAAGTGAAGTGAAATCGCTCAGTCGTGTCCGACTCTTTGCACCCCGTGGACTGTAGCCCACCAAGCTCCTCCATCCATGGGATTCTCTAGGCAAGAATACTGGAGTGGGTTGCCATTTCCTTCTCCATATTACTGCAAAGGAGGGCAGAAATACATATACACTGAGGAAGGCTTGTGGATTCAGTGGTGGAAAGGTTGGAAGTCCCTCTCTGGTTGCCTTTATCCCTCGAGGAAGTGTGTGATAAGACTGCTGAGGGGTGGGGCAGGCGCCTCCCCTACCCCCCAGCAGATCCTCAGCTTCCAGGTGTGCTGTGGGCGGAGGGGGTCCCTCCTGGCTCTGGGCTGGGTGACCCAGGGTTGGGTATGTCTCAGGCTGGATCCTCACTTTTCTCCCTCCAGCGGCCACACAACCTTCCAGGGAGCTACAATGGAAGAATCGCAGGCAGAACTCGGTGTGGAGCCCCCTCTGAGTCAGGAGACATTTTCAGACTTGTGGAACCTGTGAGTGGAGGTCTGGAGGGAGGGCAGGTTTACTGCTCAGACTCCAATAACCTTGCCCCACCACGGTCCCCAGCCCCCTAGTAGAGGCCTGGGAGAAACAAAAGCCAGTCCTGACTTTCTGCTTCTTTCTTTCAGACTTCCTGAAAACAACCTTCTGGTAAGGGCTGGGACACAGGGGGCCTGGGGCTGCGGGTCCAGAGGGTGGGAACCGGGCCTTCTGATGCACTCCTCCCGTCTGTAGTCCTCCGAGCTCTCCGCACCCGTGGATGACCTGCTCCCGTACTCAGAAGATGTTGCCACCTGGCTGGTTGAATGTCCGAATGAAGCGCCCCAAATGCCAGAGCCTCCTGCCCAAGCTGCCCTGCCACCAGCCACCTCCTGGCCGCTGTCGTCCTTTGTCCCCTCCCAGAAGACCTACCCTGGCAACTACGGTTTCCGTCTCGGGTTCCTGCATTCCGGAACAGCTAAGTCTGTGACCTGCACGGTCAGTGGCCCTGGGGAGCCGGCTTCCCTATCAGTGCCTGGCCATACAGCCTAGGGATTTTCTGTTCAGAAGTTTGGGGTTCCACTTCAGCCTTTGCCTTTTTGTCAGTCTTTTTAGATCTTACCTAGTTAGTTTGTGACCTTTGACTCCATCCCAAGGTTGCATTTTCCCCCTTAGCCCTTGGGTTTTCATCCTTTCCGTCACATTCTCAGTATCTGTCATGAGGCCATTTCTTTTTTCCTTTTTTCTTCACTCTCATTCATTCTGTAGCTATTAGAAGTACACTTCTGGGATGTGGACCCCCCACCCCCAACCCTGCCATATCTAGCTACCCTCCCCTCACAGGACCCGGCTTCCAGTCGGTACTCGGTGCTTGTACATTCGACCCTTGGGTACTTGTCCCCTGACCCCTCCGTTCATTCTTCCTCCTTCTCCAGTATTCCCCTTCCCTCAACAAGCTGTTCTGCCAGCTGGCCAAGACCTGCCCAGTGCAGCTATGGGTCGACTCACCGCCCCCGCCCGGCACCCGCGTCCGCGCCATGGCCATCTACAAGAAGCTGGAGCACATGACGGAGGTTGTGAGGCGCTGTCCCCACCATGAGCGCTCCTCTGACTACAGCGATGGTGAGCGGTGGGGCCTGTGGATGGGACCGGCCTGGCACCCGGAGCCCCCAAGCCCCTAATCCCTCCCTGATTGCTCTCAGGTCTGGCCCCGCCTCAGCACCTTATCCGGGTGGAAGGGAATTTACGTGCGGAGTATTTGGACGACCGGAACACCTTTAGACACAGTGTGGTGGTGCCCTATGAGTCCCCCGAGGTCCGGTTTGGCAACTGAGGTCTCCAGGGGGAGGGGGTTTGTCCGTGACCACCCTAGGTGGGAGGGAGGGGGCTTTCTCCTTCTTACTTGACCTCCCACGGCCTGTGGGGTGCGCAGAGCAGATGGGTTATCACCATTCCACAGCTGAGGAAACAGGCTCACGGAGGCCGAGAGCCTCCGCGGGGCTGGGTAGCCTCACGCTGGGCCTGTGCTCTCTCCCAGATTGAGTCTGAGTGCACCACCATCCACTACAACTTCATGTGTAACAGCTCCTGCATGGGGGGCATGAACCGGCGGCCCATCCTCACCATCATCACACTGGAAGACTCTCGGTAGGGACCACACACCACCCTCCACGCTAGCTTCCCTCACCTCCGCCTGCCTGTCCCCGGGGCCCCGCCCCTCATCACATTCTCTCACGCTACCAGCCATCGTTCCCTCTCACTGCATTCCCTTTGTGGACTTCTCTGCTGCTCTCTTCCTCCTTTCTCCGGCTTTGGGACCTCTCTTGCTGGGGTCTTCTCAATCTGGAGCTGGAGCTCAGGCTCCCCTTGGGATGGAGGTGGTTGGGAGTAGGTGGGACCTGGTTCACAGGAGAACACAGAGACAGGGTCCCCCTTCCTGATTGCCTCCTGCTTCCCTCTTCCTACCCTGGTAGTGGTAACCTGCTGGGACGGAACAGCTTTGAGGTGCGTGTTTGTGCCTGTCCTGGGAGAGACCGCCGCACTGAGGAAGAAAATTTTCGCAAGAAGGGGCAGTCTTGCCCCGAGCCACCCCCTGGGAGCACTAAGCGAGGTGAGCAGGAGGTAGAAGAGGCAGCGAGGGTGCAGTTCTGCCCCCAATTCACTCTTTTCTCACCTTTCCTTGCCTCTTTCCCAGCACTGCCCAGCAGCACCAGCTCCTCTCCACAGCAAAAGAAGAAACCACTGGATGGAGAATATTTCACTCTTCAGGTACCAAGTCTGGTGGGGAGAGAGAGGTGCAGTCTCTCGCCCCCACTCCTTGGGGTTGGGTAAGGGAAGAAAAAAATATAAATGTAGCAGATGTGAGGTTGCTGCTGCTGCTGCTAAGTCGCTTCAGTCGTGTCCGACTCTGTGTGACCCCATAGACGGCAGCCCACCACGCTCCCCCGTCCCTGGGATTCTCCAGGCAAGAACACTGGAGTGAGTTGCCATTTCCTTCTCCAATGCATGAAAGTGAAAAGTGAAAGGGAAGTTGCTCAGTCATGTCCGACTCTTTGAGATCCCATGGACCTCAGCCTACCAGGCTCCTCTGTCCATGGGATTTTCCAGGCAAGAGTACTGTAGTGGGGTGCCATCGCCTTCTCCAGATGTGAGGTTAAGCCTGTTTCTTTCTAGTCATCCTTTCCTCTGTCCATGGCCATGATTCATTGGCGGTGGTGATGGTGGCTGTGGTGTTAAGTCATTCAGTCGTGTCCGACTTTTGCAACCCCATGGACTGTAGCCCACCAGGCTCCTCGTCCATGGGATTTCCTAGGCAAGAATACTGGAACGGGTTGCCATTCCCTTCTCTAGGGGATCTTCCCCACCCAGGGATTGAACCCATGTCTCCTGTATTGGCAGGTGGAATCTTTAACACTGAGCTACTGGAGAAGTCCCTTGGTTCTTGTAGCAACTTTGCCTAATATTTCTTTGTTCCCTTCTTTCCTTGCCACAGATCCGTGGGCGTAAACGCTTTGAGATGTTCCGAGAGCTGAATGAGGCCTTGGAGCTGATGGATGCTCAGGCTGGAAGGGAACCAGGGGAAAGCAGGGCTCATTCTAGGTGAGTGATGCAGGTCTTCCCCAGTGCCTGGGTGCACACACACACACACGTATCTGCTGCTTTCCTGTGTTAGAAAGCCGTGGTATTCCATTCTGGTCCTGCCTTCAAGGTAAAAGGCAGCTGATACCCTGCCGCTGGGTCCCAACCCTACCCAGACATTCTTTAGGCTTCCTCCACTTTCCTGCCTCCGGGGGTCCGGGGCATGGATGTTTCTTTGCCTATTCTAGCAAACCCTAGACTCTCAGAGCTAGGGTCTCAAATAGAGACCTGATAACTATGGGATATCAGGCCTTGGAGTCAGATGCTCAGCCTTCCAAAGTACTAGAGTCATGTTGGCCTTGTTACTTCCCTTCCCGGGCTCAGTTTCCTCATGTGTCAACTGGGGTAAGGGAAGATTAAGAGACTTATACCCACAAGTACCCCAAGGTACTCAGTCAGCATGTCTGCCCTTGGCTGTGACCATTTTAACATAAGTTCTCCTTGCTCCTGCCTCAGGCCCTTCGAAGCTTAGGTCCAGGAAGAGAGGCCCAGAGCTTCTCACTCAGATGATGTCATCTCCTCCCCTCCCCTTTCTTCTCACAGCCACCTGAAGTCTAAGAAGGGGCCTTCTCCTTCCTGCCATAAAAAACCAATGCTCAAGAGAGAAGGGCCTGACTCAGACTGATGTCTTCTGCTTCCTGTCACCGGTTGACATCCCCACCCTCACCCCCCGCCCCTTCCCTGGCATTTTTTGAGACTCAGGTGCTTAGACCTCTGCTTGGTGCAGGTGCGCCTTAGAAACCCCCTGGGATTCTTCGTCTGCTCAGCCTGTGGCTCTGCCAAAGAGGCAGACCTGTGCTCATGGTTTTCTGGGGATTTGGGGGGTGCTGGCGCTTTCCAGCTTAGCTTTCAAGGTTTTTACTGTGAGCAGCGTTCAGGAGAGGTCAGAAGCTGTTCCTGAATGGGAGGAACATCGTATAACCAGCCATACACTGGGTTGGAAAACTCAGTCCTCTGCCATACTAGCCAGGGAAGCTATCTTAAGTTGTTCGATTTTCTCCTGACTTCATTGTTCACATCTATAAAAAACTGATAATCATAACCTACCTCACGGGGGGTTTGTTGTGAGGGTTAATGAAATAATGTATGTCTGGCCCCAAAACCATCATTTGATTCTGTAATGTCTGGGACTTAGTGCCTTTTATGGGTGCTGGTCCTTTGTCCCCCTGGGTGGATGATTTGACAGTTTCTGACTGGATGGCTGGTTAAAGGGAAGAAGTCTCCAAGTCCCTTCTCTTCTGGCCCTGCCAGATCATAACCCCTTGGTGAACCTCAGTGCCAAAGGGGAAAGCTCACCTTATCCTGGATCCCAGTGGCTTCCGTCCGTGCTGTATCTGCCATTTCCCCCAAATGCTTCCGCAGATTCCTTCTGTGCTCTGCAGGGCACATCTGCATGTGTCACTCACACCCCTCCTCTTCCCTTTTTATATCCCATTTTTTATATCAATTTCTTATTTTACAATAAAACTTTGCTACCACCTGTGTGTCTTGAGAGATTGGGGCCAGTGCAGGGGTGAATTAAGGGAGTGAGTTTGGGAAGCAGCCACCTGAGTCTTCAGGGAGCACTTTTTTTTGGCGGGAGGGTGGCGGCAGGCGGCGCCAGTGCCTGGTTTCCTGGAGGAGAACAAAGCCTGGAGACTGGGTCAATCTGCAGGCTGCATGACAATAAGGGACGGGGTGCCTCCATTCATAACTTGGGAACCAACTGTCCCCCCTCCCCTCCTGCCAGGGCTGGCACAAGGTCTCTGCTCCTGCTTCTAGGATTGGGCTGCTGTCCCCTCTCAGCCTCACCAAGGATTACAGGATTTAAATGTCTGATTTAGTAAGCCTGAGCCTCCGGGGTGGCCATCTGCTCCCAGGAAAGGGGCAGGATACCTGGGCTCGCAAGGGGAAAGACAGTGGGTGCTATGGTGAGGAGAGAGAAGGCCTGCCAACCAGGGTCCCCGGGAAGTGGGGGCGGCTAAGGTGAGGGCTGGGACATGGGACTGGGGCCTTCCCGGCGTCCCCTCACCCGGGCCTCATGCCAGCCAGCGGAATGAATGGAAGCTTTAAACTCTGCCAGGAAAACCTTTCAAAGGGCTTCTTGGGGTAGGGAGGAAAGTTGAGCCTGGGGAGCCCTGCACCCCCCTCCACCCCTTCTGTTCCTTAGGGCTGCCAGCTCCCAGGGAGGGGGGCTGGGGGCAGGCTCTCCCCATCACCCCACACCCACTACTGCTGCCTGAGCCAGCATTAGAAGGATGGCCAGACTGGGGACACAGCTCATCCTGCCTCCTCCCTGAGGGCAGAGAGAGCAGAGTAAGGTCCAGAAGGGCTTCTGGGACCACTGTTCCCTCAACCTGGCTTAAAGTCCCTGAGGGAATCCCCAGGCTTACCCTGAGGATCCCAGACAGCTGTGAAGCCACCAGCCCCCTGGCCTCGAAATCACACTTTTTCTTCCTTTCTGGAGAATGCCAAACACTCCCCAGGATACCCAGAACCACTTCTTGTAGAGATCTTTAACTTTGCCATCTCTCCCCACAAGCCAGGCCCTTGGTAAATCAGAGCACTTGAAACTCATTTCCTCACCTCACTCCTGTAGTCAGGTCACCTTGAGCCTCTTTCTGACCAGTGTCCTGCACCCCCCCTACACCCCACATTTCTCTAGAGTGTGTCCTTAGCTCTTTTCGTTTCTGCTCTACTCCTTCACAAAGCAGAGCCTTTCTTGCTCTGCCAATCCCTTTGTGTTCTGATAGGTTACTGGTCTGAGAATTATTAGTCCTGGATTTTCAGGCCAGTTCTACTAAGCTGTGTGACTTCTAATGAGTCCCTGACCTCTCTGGTCCTGCTTGCTCACTTCCTTCCCTCTGGCTGTATTCCCTCCTGACAATCTAGCCAGCAGATATTCATTGACTGATGCTTTACTGTGTGCTCAGGATTGTTCTATGTTGTGGGGACCCGTGGCACACTTGGCCCTGCCCTCACATTCAAAGAGCCCAAGTCCTGTTCCGCTAAGTTTTAGAATAATTTTTAAAACTTATCTCCTTGATTTCAGGAACACAGGGGCTCCCAAATCTATAACACTCAGAAGTTGTACAATGAGGAAAATGTAAAGCCATAGATGTTTTCTTTATTTAGAAAAAGAAAAAGGAAGCTAGCACGCATCCTAAAAATTAAAGATATAACTTATTGAAAGAGAAAGCCAAGTTGGTTGAAAGAATAAATTCAAAAGCAGGACTCAAGGGGGGGCAAAAAGATACACTTTAAACAAAGAGAAAAACTCAAGAGTTTGATTGAAAAAAAAAGGAAGAATAAGAGCAAATTAATCCAATGTTTAGATAAACTATTCCAGACCATAGGAAAAGTGGAATCTCCAATTCATGTAAATTTTTTGTGATTTCATTAATATTAAAACTTAATCAAGATACTAAAAAATTAAAAGCAAACTAATGTATAGAGATGCAAAATCTCTAAATAGTATCAAAAAATATATATTGGTTAATCAAAAGAATATTAACATTATAACCAAGTAGGGTTTATTCCAGGAGCATAAAATTGGTTTAATAGAGAGTCTGTCAACATAATTCATTGTATTAATAAATTAAGGAATAAAAATATGATCATATCAACAGATGCTGAAAGGAATTTGATTAAATTTCAGCAGCCATTCCTTAAAAAATAAAAATAGTAATGGAGGAACTTTCTAGTGGTCCAGTGGTTAAGACTGTGCTTCCACTGCAGGGGGTTTGGGTTTGATCCCTGGTCAGGGAATTAAGATCCCACATTCTACCTGGCCAAAAAAAAAACAGTAATGGAATACTGGTATTATCCTAATGGTTAAACCCTAAGGTCATTTCCATTTAAATTAGAACTATACTATAAGACTTGCTTTCACTGCAAGAATGCCCACTAACATCAGTTTTAGAGCACTCAACAGGATTTTTAAAAATGAAGAAAACAAAACATTGGTTAAAAAATAAATATTTTTGCTTTTTGGATCATAAGATTATGTTTATGTACCTAAAAACTGACCTCTTAGTTAATAATAGATGATGGAATTAAGCTAATTTAATAAGGTAGATGGATAGTAGATGGCAATAAAATAATTAAGGATAAGTTTCACAAGAATCACACAAAAAAATGAACGAATGGCACAGACTCAATATGGAGAAAATTATAAAACCTTATTTAAGGACATAAACCAAGCTCCAAACAAAAGGAAAAGATAACCTGTTCTTACATGGAAAAACTTACTATCTGATAAAAAAGACCAGTTCTCCTGAAATAAAGATACAATGCAATTACAATTAGAATCTCAACAAGTCTTGATGGCTTTTGTTTTTGAGAACTGGATATATTTGTCATAAATTTATAGAGAAGAATAAGTGCCCCCAAATAACCAATAGTTGTTTTTAAAAAGGAATGGGCAGAGGGCTTGCTTGCCTTGCTAGATATCAGAAAACAGACTATAAAATCAACTGGAATCAGATCAATATGGCTTGGTATATGGAGTGAGAGACAAGCCAGCAATGAATCCAGAAGAAGAGCTCAGTATATAGTAAAATGTATTATACAGCCAAAGTTGGTATTTCAGTTCAATGTGTTTAGTTGCTCAGTCGTGTGACTCTTCGCGAACCCCTGGACTATAGCCCACCAGGCTCCTCTGTCCATGGGGATTCTCCCGGCAAGAATACTGGAGTGGGTTGCCATGCCCTCCAACCCACTCCAGGGAATCTTCCCAACCCAGGGATTGAACCTAGGTCTCTTTCATTGCAGGCAGATTCTTTACCATCTGAGCTACCAGGGAAGCCCAAGAATACTGGAGTGGGTAGCCCATCCCATCTCCAGATCTTCCTGACCCAAGAATCAATGGGAGTAAGTAAATTAAGAATTTTAATGAAGCTGACACACTGATAAAATAATACCAGACTCTTCATTTGTACCACACACAAAAAGAAATCAAAATAGACCAAGTGCGGGAATTCCTTGGCAGTCTAGTGGTTAGGACTCCAAGCTTCCAATGTAGGAAGCCAGGGTTTAATCTCTGGTCGTGGATGATCCCTCAAGCTGAGAAGTGAAGCCAAAAATAAATTAATTAAATTTTTAGTTGTATTGTTTTTTTAAAAAAAATAGGCAAAGGAGTTAAGGCATATGTAAAAATTAAAATGAGATAAAATCCCGCCCAAAATATTTTTACAAAATATGAGTATAGCCTCTGGAAATTCCCTGGCAGTCCAGTTATGAAGACTCTGTGCTTTCACTGCTGAGGGGTAGGTTCTATCCCTGCTCCCTAGTCTGGGAACCAAGATCCCACAAGCCATGCAGTGTGGCCGAAAAAAAAAAAGAAAGAAACCACTTTTTAACAGTAAAGAAGCCACCACAAACTCAAGAGACAAACAATTGATTGGGGGAAATCTACAATGTAGAAAACCGTTTATATCTACAACTGTCAAGAAGCTCTAAGAAATTAACAAGAACAACCCAATAGAAAAAAAATATTATGCAGCCATTTAAAAAAATGAATTAGAACTCTACCAGGCCAGGTGAAATTGAATGAACAAGTGTAATGCACAAAATTGTCTATAATATCTAATATAATATGTATGGGCTTCCCTGGTGGCTCAGACGATAAAGCATCTGCCTGCAATGCAGGTAGACCCAGGTTCGATCCCTGGGTCTGGAAGATCCCCTGGAAAAGGGAATGGCTACCCACTCCAGTACCCACTCCAGAGAAGCCTGGCGGGCTACAATCCATGGAATCACAAAGAGTTTAACACAATTGAGTGACTAACACACACACACATAATATGTATAATGTGCATTATATGACCAAAACCCAGCAATCCATGTGTGTACTGTGCACTCAAGATAAAACTATATATATGTGTATGCAGAAGTAATAAAGCTATTTTTTCAAGGCAAACACCCAGGCCAACTCATTGCAAATAAAAACAAATAAACCCCAAGAAAATAAAAATTAAACCCATCCCAAAATACCACAATAAATATTGTACAGACTCATCCATCCTTTTTCTATGCTTGTGTGCTTTTTTTATACACAAAATTGGGATTCTATGGTTCATTCTACTTTGATATCTGTTTCTTCCAGTCAATTGTCCTCGTCTGTCTCTGGGCATTTGCTGATGCTAGCCTCTCCCCAAAGCCACCCCATCCTTTAAGCCTCTAAGAAACTTTCCCTATGAACCACCCCACCGACCCCCCAGAGAGTGGTTGACCACTCTGAATTTTGTCCTCACCAGCTTTTCTCTCCTTCCTGGAAATACGTTTAGGTCTACCTGGTTTGAGAGTTTCTCGTGTGCTCCTCCCCTCTCCTGTTATACTGGGGAGCTCCTTGGGGGCAGGAACTCTGCCTCTTTCATAAGTGTATCTTCACGATGCCTAGAATGCACATAGTAGGCACTTTATAAGTATAGCTGTAGAAAAGGACATAGGCTTCTTGCCTGTCTTGTATTGAGTGATTGATCTAAAGACAGTATGGGTGATGGAGCAATCTAGGAGGTAGTTGCTTGGACACTGGACAGAAGAGATCAAAGCAGGGAAGTGGTCCTCCCAAGGGCTGGGTATCCCTCAGATCACCCCAATCCACCCCTCACCCCCTTCCCAGGGCTCCTCCAAAAGCTCAGAAAGGAACAACCTGCACTCAGGGCTCCATGTATGATATATATATTTATATATATATATAATTGCTCTCATTTTATTGTACTTTATCCTCTTTTTACAGTAGATCAGACACAGGCATTAAATAACTGCAGAGAGAGACCACTTGGGTGAGGGGAGTGCAGGAAAACAATGGGATCCAAAGGGAAGAGCCTCAGATCCAGCCAGAGAAAAACAGGGAAAGGTCCACCCGTGGGTGGGGTATGGAAGCTGCAGCATCAAAAAAGAACGGGGAAATTACAGGTGGGGAAGTGAAGGGCGTGGGAGAAGAAAGAGTTAAAATGCCTCTATAACTCAAGAACACAGGAGGTCCCTCATTTAACATTCTATGGGCACTATGGGGTTGTTTAAGAAGGCAAAGGGGTCTGAAGGAGATGGAGCCAAGAAATTCAGAGTCTTAAAAGGAGGAGGTATCTGCAATTTGCAGGCTGGCATGCGGAAGAAAGGGGAGGAGTTAATGATTAGTTGATAACTTACTAAGAGAACCCACAGAGAGGATGGGGGTTGGGGAGCAGATCTGGGCGGAGGGGAAGGAGATGGAATAGTCCCATAACCAGCTGACGTTTCCAAGGTGGCCACTGGGGACCCAGCCAAAGTGGCTGCCCCTCCCCCAGGGCGCCTGGGAAGTAGAACTTGCAGGATATTCTGGGAAAGGGAACAGAGGGGAGGGAGCCATCGGCAAAAACAAAGTGGATATTCAGCTTAGGTCAACCCCGCCCCTCTGAGGAGTGATAGGAGACTGGGAAGAGAATTTTCAAGAACCAACAGGGATTTCTCTTTTGGACCCTCATTCCCAGCTCACGTATTCAACGTGGAGTGAGAAACCAGCTGTGCCAGGAAAGAAGGAAAAGGCCACAGAGCCACCATGTCTTCAGTTACAAGTGGTCCCACTTTCAGTGGAGGGAATGGGGATGGAGAAGTGAGGAAAGACTGACCAGAGGAGTCACACAAGTCAAAAGCCACCGCGACAGCGACTGTGGTAGACAAGGCAGAAGGTGTGGGAGACGGGAGGGGGACAGCGGCTGGGCTGGCATGGGAGGATAGAGGGTCACACCGGTGACCACTCTGTAGCCTACAGAGATATTAAATCATTAAGCTGTGCACCTGGAACTAACAGCAGTGTTGTAAGTTAATTATACTTCAGTTATTTAAAAAAAAAGAATAGAGTGCCACATTCTGTCTGGAGATAAGCATGAAGAGATTGCCGTTTGTGTGTGGGTGGGTGAAAAGAAAGTGAAAGTCACTCAGTCGTGTCCAACTCTTTGTGACCCCCATGGACTATACAGTCCAAGGAATTCTCCAGACCAGAATACTGGAGTGGGTAGCTTTTCCTTTCTCCAGGGGATCTTCCCAACCTAGGAATCAAACCGGGGTCTCCCGCATTGCAGGCGGATTCTTCATCAACTGAGCTATGAGGGAAGCCCAAGGTGGGCGGGTGGGCTTTCTATAGTTCTGGAGGGGTGGGACAAGAGGGCAGGATGGGTGGGGAGCTGTGAGGACACCCCTCTCACAGCTACACCAGGACTAGAAAGACTCCGAACTCTATGACGTCTTGGGGGTTCCATCTCCCTGTCTCTGACAGAGCTTGGGCAGGAAGAAGATGGTGGAAAGTGTGCGCAACCAGAGAATCACGACAGATGTCAGGCCGGGTTCAGAAGGAAAGGAAAAGGGCGCGAGGCTCAGACAAGCCATAGCTCTGTTATAAAAAATACCTTTGGGGTGGGTGAGGGAGGGATCAGGCGGGGTCAGGAGTATTCCAGAAGCATCCGTAGGAAAGAGGTGGGGGCGGGAGGAAGGGGGCCTCAGGTTTTGTTGATGCGGAGTTTGAAGGCCACACGCCCCGCGAACTTGTCACGCTCGTCGTCAGTGGCGATGTTGGCAGCGTTGATGCGGCACTCCACGTTCACCTCCACGTTGGGGGTCACGTTCAGGAACTTGATGGCCACCAGGGGCTGCGTGTAGTTCACCTGGGCCAGAGGAGGAGAGCGAGGCTCCAGGCCTGAGGCAGCTGGGCCTCCAACCCCGCACCCTGCTCCCCTGGAGGAGCCAGCACCCGGCCTCCCGCAGGACTTACATGAAACTTCTTGCCGTAGTAGGGAAAGTACATGAGGTCGATGTTGCCGTTTGCAGGGAACATAACGAAGTTGCCGAGATTCTCGGCATCTTCATCTCGCTGTGGGGGACGCAGGAGGGTGGAGGAGAGCATGTTAGGGATGGTGGGAACTCAGCCGCTGGCCAGACTTCCCTTTGTTCCTCCTTCATCCCGATTGTGCTTTCTCAAATCCGTATCCCTTGTGCTGTTGAGTCTGGTATATTTGCGCGCGTGCACAGGAGGGGGTGTCCTGTCTCCTCCATCAGCCTGGGAAGTTCTCCAGGGTGCTAAGGAGCCCGAAGCCTTCTACTGCCCTCCCACCCCAATTCTTACCCCATCCTCAGGAATCGGTTTCTGGAGCGGAGCCAAGAGAGAACAGATCAATGAGTAAGAGCTCAGTAGGAAGCAAGGAGGGAGATGAAGCAAGAGGAGCAGGAAGCTCCTAGAGGGACAGAGGTGGGGGGAGCAGGGCTCCAAGGACAACTTAGTGGTGGCAGGTGGTGCTCACAGACCAGCAGCTACCAGATACCTAAAAAGAACTGAGGGCAGAAGAGACATGAGACTGAGGGCAGAAGACATGGTCAGGGAATAGAGAAGATGGAAGGATCAGGGAGAGAAGCCAGGGGCAGGGGCTCGGGTAGAGTCAGGGAGAGGGTGTCTATCATATAAAAGGGCAGACTTCTGCATCCTAGACAGAAGCATGAGGGGTGGCAGCGCCTTGGAGTTTGAGCCATATTGAAGCCCATGCTTACCCCCTTGTCCCTAGAGTTATGGGGCCTCTGGAGTAGAGAAGATAGGGAGAGATGAGTGAATGACATGGAAACCATAAGGACAAACAGATGGGGCAAACAGATGGACAAGGCCCAACAAACTCACCTTCCCCACGCAGGTAACATTCATGCTCTGGTTTGCTCCTGCATAGAAGTTGATCACCTGGAGTGAGGAGAGACAGTGGTGAGGGTTAGGGAAAGAAGTTATCAAAAACAGAAATATCCAGCCCCCCAGCCATGATCTCAGCCTCCAGCAGTCACATCTCTCTTGTTCTCTCAGCCACTCAAACATCTAAAAGTCTCCCGAAGCCCAAGTGCCCCAGTAAAAGAAAGCAACTGCCAGCAGATGGTAACTCCCTCCTCCATTCTCCCTGGGGACTAAGGATATGAGTACCCGGTTCATCTTGATGAAGACACAGGGCTGTCCAGTGCTGTAACCATAGTGGGTAGGGTCCCCAATACCAGAGCAGTCGCCCAGCTGGGTCCGGTTGAACTGGCAAGCACGTTTTGGGTAGTTTAGAACTCCATTATCTGGTTGTTCATAATAGTGACCAGGGCGGCAGACATCATTCTTCTGGGCTTGGATGGAGTCATTGTAAGCTAAGGAGGTGGGCGAGAAGGAGTCACAGACCTCATGTTCTGCTCCCAGGGTCCCCAACCCCCTGCCCGAAGTCCTGCATAGCCATCGACCCTGTACTCACGCTCCAAGAACTTGTTGAGTTTCTGAACATGCTGGTCCCAGCTTTCAGTGTCACTGACATTGACAATGACATCGAGGTTCTCAGTCTTAGGGCGAATCATCAACCCTAGTCAGCAGAGGCAAGAACGAGGGGGTATACGTAAGACAAAGGACCACACAAAGAGGGAAGAAGATGGACATGGGGAACACCAGGGTGAGGGACGACAGGAAGATCTGAGATCCCCTTCCAGGGAGGGCGATCTCCTGTGACCCTCTGCCACCTCCCCAGATCACATAGCTCTCAGCTGTGGGGAGTGTGAAGGTGGCCTTCAAAAAGAACTGCCCAGCACGTGGTGACTGGCTCATCAGAACCAAACCTCTAAGAGCTGACAGTTCTCAACCTGTGAGTTCCTTTGGGAGGCTTGGGGGCACCAGAGTAGTGAGCCTGGCTGGTGGGGGGGTCTCATCACTCACCTGGTGTAGCCAATCGGTCCTGGTACTTGGGGGTGTGGTCAGAGACTGTCTGCAGCATCACCCACATGGTGAGGGTGAACATGGCGGTGAGGAAGCCATAGAAGACGAGGTAGAAGAGGAGGATAAAGGCTAAAGAGGAGGAAACAGGGTCAGCAGGCGCCAGGTCTCCATTCACGACCTGTCCTGTTGCCACGTGCCCCTCCCCGACTCAGAGGTTCTGCCTAGGAAAGGATGCCAGAGCCCCAGGGAGCCTTCCTCTGGGAGCAAAAGGAGACAAGCTGGAAAAAGGCAGTGTGTCTGGCTTCCAGCCATGGCTCCCAGCCCTTTCTGGTCCTACAGCACAGTGAAGTCCAGTTTTGTGGAGGACACAAGAAACCTAAACTCTTGTTGCTTGGACAACCCCTAGTATAGGCCACAGTCATTTTGCCACAAATTACATTCTCAACTTGTCAACCTTCATGGCCCTGAAAAGGCACACCATCTGTTACTGTTATATGGGTACTCATGCTTGAAGTTGTCCAGCACGATGACTTTTCAAACTGGCACTGGCCCCAATTCACCACCAAACTCTCAAACCCTTTGAGTGTGAGGGTGTGGACCCTCACACTCAAACAGCAAAATCTTCTCTCTCTGAGCCCTACAAGAGATGAACCTTGAATGGGGCTCCAGCCAAAGCTACAAAATCTCTCAGAGACAGCTGTCCAGAGCCTTCAACAGTCACCCCACCCCCAGCTCACACTCAGCACTCAGGGTAGAGGCAGGTGTAAAGGAAGACCTTCCACAGCCTTCCAGGCAGAGAGCCTGGTGGACTCTTGGTGGATGTGACAAGTCACTGTCACTCCTCAGCCTAGTGTGAGTACCTGCTGTTTCCATTCCCCCAGATCTCGAGTCCTTCCATCTCAGGAGACACTTCCCCAAGCCTCCCCAGATTTTCCCAAGGACTCAAGGACCCCTCCAATCCCACGGACTGGACTTCACGTTTCCTGCATAAGGACTGCATCAGACCCACTTCAAGGGCCCCTTGATGGTGTGGGCTAATGGGAACAGCATTCAGTCAGTGTGGATGAACTGTAAATTGTGTCACACACAATATCTCCTGTGCTTCAACTTCCCAGCTTGAAAATCCATTTTGGAAGAAATCCACCCTTCACTGGCATCTATGCCCAATACTGGACCCTCAACCAGACACAAGTCCCTCCACATCTCCTGAATATGTGGTCCCACACACCACCTCCAAGGTATGGGTGGGGAAGGTGCCAGGCCATCCAAGCCCTGAGACACAGGGCCCAGATGATGTACACATCTCACCACCAGTGACCACTCCCTTCGCTTGTGACATTTGAGCCCAACACCCAGCCCCGAACACCTCCCAGTGGCACCCCGGCCCCACAGCCCCCCACCCATGAAGCAGTCACAGAAGGCTCCAAAACACGAGGCAGTGGGATCCAGACAACTTCCGCTGTGAAGAACCCTCTCCAACACACACCCCACCTCTCCAAGACCCGCCCCCTAATGAATGTTCCCAGGGTCCAAGGGGTGGGCACGAGCTAAAAATAGAAGGGCCTGGCCAGCTAGTGAGAATCAGAGGGAGGGAAGGGGCGCTCTTCTGGAGAACGGGGGCGACCGTGTAGAGCTGACCGGCCCCCGATAGGGAGCGCAAGCGCCGCGGCGAGCACACGCGCGCAGAGCCCGCGACCCCCCGCGCGAGGGGGCTCCGCGGGGGGCGGGAAGGCGGCAGTGACCTACTTTCTACGCCTCCGCAGCGGCCAGCCAGGGAGATTAGACCGGCGACTCGGCCCCCTCCCAGCCCGGAGCCCGGCAGGGGGGCCGGACGCCGGGAACCCGGGAAGGGAGCTGGGGCTGCGCCGGCGGGACCTGGTCCTCCCCGGGCGTCGCCAGGCAGATCCCCCCGCCTCCCGCCCCTCGCACGGCCGGCCCCGCATACCCCAGCTGGTCCCTGTGCGGCCCATGAACTGGTGCGTCCTCGGGTTCCACACGAACTCCTTCCACTCCTCAACCACCTGCCCGCAGCTCTTCTTCTCTTTCTGGATGACCATCTTGACGGCGGGGGGCAAGTCCCGCGCGGGGCGGGGGACTATGGAGAAGCCGGGGTGCGGCGCGCTGAAGCCCCCTCACGCACCGGAACGCGCAGGGAGCAAAGGCAGCGGGGCCAAGGGAGACCCCCCTCAGATATGCAGCCGCTGCCAATTCCGGGGCGCAAGGCCACACGCTGCGGGGTGCTGACGGCGCGGCGTAAGATGAACAGATCCTAATACCCCCCCACTGCAATGAAAAGGGGGGTTGTCCGAGCAGGGGAGGATAAAAAGGCGAACGGGTGCGAGCGCAGCTTCACCCCCTAGACCTCCCAGAAGCAAAACGAAAAGGGATGCAAAAATAGACGGCTGCAAAACCCGAGCGAAGCGCAGAAAAATCGGGGTGCAAAGAGGCAGGGAGAGGTGGGGGAGGGGGCCGCCCCGAAATCCGAGATGCAAAGAGGCTGTGGAGAGGAGTCGGGTGACTGTTCAAGGCTCTTCTGACGAGTGGAGACCGCCACACCAAAGGTGGCTCGGCCACGGGGGTGGGGTGGGGACGCGCAGTTGTGGGGACAGGCAGGGATAGGGGTCCCCCGGGCGGAGGCTCCGCTCTTCAGCAGTGCGGGGCTAGCAGCAGCGGCGCGCGGTCTTTATACTCGGCGGCTCCTAGGGTGCCCGCCCCCTTCCCCGCCCCCAGAAGCCCCGCCTCCTCTCTCTGGCCTGGGCGACCTCATGCATATGCAAATTTGGAGAAAGGGCTTGGGCCCGCCTCCTGACGCCTTCTCAGGACCGAGTCTCTCCCCTGCTCCCACCGCAGGTACTGGACGGGATCTGGATGGGTGGAGAGGATAGAAGGCGTGTCTGGGCAAAATGGAAAGATAACCCCGGAGGGACACGGCAGACAGAGAGGAAAGCAGATATATGCTGTGATAGGGGCCCCAGGCTGAGAGTTAGAAAGAAACTAAGATCCTGGAGACAGGGCAGAATGTGAGACTAACAGAGAAGGAGCCAGAGATCAAGAAAAATAGATCGAAGAGACTAGCCAGGATACTACACTAGCAGGGCTGGAGGTTAGAACACGCCACCAGGAGACCCATAGAGGCCACCACAGGACGGAAATTCCCCTCAAGGGAGATGCTGCCAATGTCCCCAACACCTCCTTCTCCAGTCCCACAGCCTCTTCTCCCAACACCTGGTTCTCACCAAGGCTGGGGGCTTCCCTGCCTTCCCACACCCTTCTGAAGCCCCTCCAACACCACTTTCCCAGCCCCCAGCCCTGCCTTAAGAACCCAGCCCTGGAGCCCCATATGCTTGGGTGTTTTGTCTCCTCCCACCACCCACCCCCTGCCCCCTCTTTCTGCACTCCCCTCCTCATTTGCCCATTTGTCAACAAACATTTACTGAGTACCTGCTAAAGACCTTGTGCAACCCAGCCCTAGAGAGGTAAAGTTGAGGTTCTCAACGGGGCTTCTATAATCTGATAGGGAAGTGCAAGGGCCTCCAAAGACCTCCTGTTAAGATTCATTGTCTTTTCATGTCTCTTCAAATCTTGTCACTTTTCCTTGGAGACATTTTTCTTCTTTCAACTCTTACCTTACACTCTTGGCTCTATTCCCCAACAATTCCTGTTCTAGCATCCTCCCCTTCCAACTTTCCCCATGCAGGTCAGGGCAGGTTTCATGGACTCAGGATCTGCTCAGTCAAACAAGGTGAAGCCATGTAACTCGCACTGTCTTAATTAGAATGACTCACCTTGTGTCTGGACTTAGTGAGGATCAAGATCTTTGTGTTTCAGTGCAGAAAGAATTTGGTGAGAAATAAAGTGATAGATAAGAAATGGATTTATTTAAAAAGAAATACACTCCACAGAGTGTGGGCCATCTCAGAGGTGAGAGGCCCCAAAATATGGGGTGGCTACGTTTTATGGCATTGCCTTTCTTTGGGATTGGAATGAAAACTGACCTTTTCCAGTCCTGTGGCCACTGCTGAGTTTCCAAATTTGCTGGCATATTGAGTGCAGCACTTTCACAGCATCATCTTTTAGGATTTGAAATAGCTCAGTTAGAATTCCATCACCTCCACTAGCTTCGTTCATGGTGATGCTTCAAGGCCCACTTGACTTCACATTCCAGGATGTCTGGCTCTACGTGAGTGATCAAACCATCGTGGTTATCTGAGTCATGAAGATCCTTCTTGTATAGTTGTTCTGTGTATTCTTGCCTCCTCTTCTTAATATCTTCTGCTTCTGTTAAGTACATACCATTTCTGTCCTTTATTGTGGTCATCTTTGCATGAAATGTTCCCTTGGTATCTCTAATTTTCTTGAAGAGATATCTAGTCTTTCCCATTCTATTGTTTTCCTCCATTTCTTTGCATTGATCAATGAGGAAGGCCAGAGGAACCAGAGATCAAATTGCCAACATCTGTTGGATCATTGAAAAAGCAAGAGAGTTCCAGAAAAAAACATCCGCTTCTGCTTTATTAACTATGCAAAAGCCTTTGACTGTGTGGATCACAACAAACTAGAAAATTCTTAAACAGATGGGAATATCAGACCATCTGACCTGCCTCCTGAGAAATATGTAGGCAGGTCAAGAAGCAACAGTTAGAACTGGACATGAAACAACAGACTGGTTCCAAAATGGGAGAGAAGTATGTCAAGGCTGTATATTGTCACCCTGCTCATTTAACTTATATGTAGAGTACATCATGCGAAATGCCAGGCTGGATGAAGCACAATCTGGAATCAAGATTGCCAGGAGAAATATCAGTAACTTCAGATATGCAGATGACACCACCCTTATGGCAGAAAGTGAAGAACTAAAGAGCCTCTTGATGAAAGTGAAAGAGGAGAGTGAAAAAGTTGGTTTAAAACTCAGCATTCAGAAAACTAAGATCATAGCATCCGGTCCCATCAGCTCAGTTCAGTTCAGTTCAATCGCTCAGTCGTGTCCGACTCTTTGAGACCCCATGGACCGCAACAGACCAGGCTTCCATGTCCATCATCAACTCCCAGAGTTTACTCAGACTCATGTCCATCGAGTCAGTGATGCCATCCAACCATCTCATCCTCTGTCATACCCTTCTCCTGCCCTCAATCTTTCCCAGCATCAGGGTCTTTTCAAATTAATCAGCTGTTCATATCAGGTGGCCAAAATATTGGAGTTTCAGCTTCAGCATCAGTCCTTCCAATGAACACTCAGGACTGATCTCCTTTAGGATGGACTGGTTGGATCTCCTTGCAGTCCAAGGGACTCTCAAGAGTCTTATCCAACATCACAGTTCAAAAGCATCAATTCTTCAGTGCTCAGCTTTCTTTATAGTCCAACTCTCACATCCATACATGACTACTGGAAAAACCATACCCTTGACTAGATGAACCTCTGTTGGCAAAGTAATGTCTGCTTTTTAATATGCTGTCTAGGTTGGTCATAACTTTCCTTCCAAGGAGCAAGTGTCTTTTAATTTCATGGCTGCACTCATTATCTGCAGTGATTTTGGAGCCCCAAAAAATAAAGTCTCTCACTGTTTCCACTGTTTCCCCATCTATTTGTCATGAAGTGATGGGACCAGATGCCATGATCTTCATTTTCTGAAGCTTTAAGCCAACTTTTTCACTCTCCTCTTTCACATTCATCAAGAGGCTCTTTAGTTCTTCACTTTCTGCCATAAGGGTGGTGTCATCTGCATATCTGAGGTTATTGATTATTTCTCCCAGCAATCTTGATTCCAGCTTGTGGTTCTTCCAGCCTGGCGTTTCTCATGATGTACTCTGTATATAAGTTAAATAAGCAGGATGACAATATACAGCCTTCACTTACTCCTTTCCCGATTTGGAACCAGTCTGTTGTTCCATGTCCAGTTCTAACTGTTGCTTCCTGACCTGCATACAGGTCTCAGGAGGCAGGTAAGGTGGTCTGGTATTCCCATCTCTTTCAGAATTTTCCACAGTTTATTGTGATCCACACAGTCAAAGGCTTTGGCATAGTCAATAAAGCAGAAATAGATGTTTTTCTGGAACTCTCTTGGTTTTTTGATGTTCCAGCGATGTTCACAATTTGATCTCTGGTTCTTCTGCCTTTTCTAAAACCAGCTTGAACATCTGGAAGTTCACAGTTCACGTATTGCTGAAGCCTGGCTTGGAGAATTTTGAGCATTACTTTACTAGCGTGTGAGATGAGTGCAATTGTGCGGTAGTTTGAGCATTCTTTGGCATTGCCTTTCTTTGGGATAGGAATGAAAACTGACCTTTTCCAGTCCTGTGGTCACTGCTGAGTTTTCCAAATTTTCTGGCATATTGAGTGCAGCACTTTCACAGCATCATCTTTCAGGATTTGAAATAGCTCAACTGGAATTCCATCACCTCCACTAGCTTTGTTCGTAGTGATGCTTTCTAAGCCCCACTTGACTTCACATTCCAGGATGTCTGGTTCCAGGTGAGTGTTCACACCATCGTGATTATCTGCATCATGAAGATTTTTTTGTACAGTTCTGTGTATTCTTGCCACCTCTTCTTAATATCTTCTGCTTCTGTTAGGTCCATATCATTTCTGTCCTTTATTGTGGTCATCTTTGCATGAAATGTTCCCTTGGTAGCTCTAATTTTCTTGAAGAGATCTCTATTTCATGGCAAACAGATGGGAAAACAATGGAAACAGTGAGAAACTTTATTTGGGGGGGGGGCTCCAAAATCACTGCAGATGGTGAGTGTAGCCATGAAATTAAAAGACACTTGCTCCTTGAAAGAAAAGTTATGACCAACCTAGACAGCATATTAAAAAGCAGAGACATTACTTTGCCAACAAAGGTCCATCTAGTCGAGGATATGGTTTTTCCAATAGTCACATATGGATGTTGGACTATAAAGAAAGCTGAGCACTGAAGAATTGATGCTTTTGAACTGTGATGTTGGATAAGACTCTTGAGAGTCCCTTGGACTGCAAGGAGATCCAACCAGTCCATCCTAAAGGAAATCAGTCCTGAGTGTTCGTTGGGAGGACTGATGCTGAAGCTGAAACTCCAATACTGTGGCCACCTGATATGAAGAACTGATCATTTGAAAAGACCTGGAGGCTGGAAAAGATTGAAGGCAGGAGGAGAAGGGTATGACAGAGGATGAGATGGTTGGATGGCATCACTGACTCGATGGACATGAGTGAGTCTGAGTAAACTCCGGGAGTTGGTGATGGACATGGAAGCCTGGCATGCTACAGTCCATGGGGTCACAAAGTGTTGGACATGACTAAGCGACTGAACTGAACTGACTGATGTTTTGTGGGCTGGGCAATTTCATAGGCTAATTAGTGGGAAGTGAAGTCATTCAGTTGTGCCCAACTGTTTGCAACCCCATGGATAGTAGCCTGCACCAAGCTCCTCCATCCATGTGATTTTCAAGGCAAAAGTACTGGAGTGGGTCACCATTTCCTTCTCCAGGGAATCTTCCCAACCCAGGGATCGAACCCAGGTCTCTCACATTGTAGACAGACGCTTTACCATCTGAGCCACCAGGGAAGTCAATGAGTGGGAGGATTATTCTATTTCAGGGGAAGGGGTGGGGATTTCCAGGAACTGGGCCACTGCCCACTTTTTAATCTTTGATTGTTGTCCTCAGAAAGGTCATGGCACTGGTGGGTGTGTCACTTACCTTGCAGATGTGTTGCAGTGAGCATATACTGAGGCTCTTTGCTGGTAGTTCAACAGTAAAGAATCCTCCTGCAGTGCCGGAGACCCAGGTTTGATCCCTGCATTGGGACAATCCCTTGAGGAAGGAAATGGCTACCCACTCCAGTATTCTTGCCTAGTGAATTCCATGGGCATTACAGCCTGGAGGACTATGTCCATGGGATCACAAAGAGTTGGACACGACTGAGAGACTAACACTTTCATTCTGAGGCTCAAGGTCTAGTGGAAGTCAGCCATCTTGGACTTATTTTGTTCTAATTAGTTATGTCATGTCCTTGGGCTATGTCCTTCTTTTAAAGTGTATGTCCTGCCCTCTTCCCTCCTGTTTCAAAGGCCCAGGCTCAGAATTGCCTTGTGCTTGGTCTTGTGCTTTGTGGCCACCATCTTGGATTTCTTAATAATTTTATCTTTGAACTTGTGCTTTGTCCAATGGGACAATAGCCCATATGTGTGAGTAGAGGAGATAAGCCTAACATGCCATTTGGAATGCTCCATGAGCACAGAGGGCTTCCCTTGTGGCTCAGCTGCTAAAGAATTTGCCTGCAATGAGGGAGACCTGGGTTCAATCCCTGGTTTGGGAAGATCCCCTGGTGAAGGGGAAGGCTACCCACTCCAGTATTCTGGCCTGGAGAATTCCATGGACTATATAGTCCATGGGATCACAAAGAGTCGGCACAGAACTCTGATGGACCCACCATACATGGGAGTTCAGTGAGACTCAAAGTGAGTACAAAATAAGCATGTCATGTCTACACCTGAATAAGTGTAGGGGATGACAGCTGAGAAGCTACCGTTCCATTTGAAACAGAACTTGCTTTGAATCCAGAAAGAAGATAATGGTCTTCTAGGAGACATGGATGATGGCAGGCATCCTACCATATCCATTCCCAGTCACATTAATTCGCTGCTTTAGCCAACCACTTCTTCTGGCAATGATGACAGACAGGGAAAATTGGGGCAACCCACAATTCTGTTTTCATTTCAGTCATCAGTAAGCTGAAGGTTAAAAAATGCTATTTTCTTTATTTAAAATAACATTAAATAAATTAAAAACACCATGAAAAGTCATGAGAAGAATCGTGGAAGAAAGGAAAGCATTTTATATTTTAGTACCTTGTGAAAAGAGAAAGTGTTCGTGGCTCAGTCATGTCTGACTCTTTGCAACCCCATGGACTATAGCCTGCCAAGCTCCTCTGTCTATGGAATTCTCCAGTTTACTAAATGGAAGACCAGTTTTTTCCAGCCTTTTTTCAAAAATATTTATTTATTTGACTGTGCCAGGTCTCAGTTGTGGCACTTGGGATTCTTATCAGAAGGTCCTTGGAGGTGGCATGTAGGACCTATATTTGCAGCATGTGGGATCTGATTCCCTGACAAGGGATGGAACCCAGGCCCCCTGCACAGTGAGTGCAGTGTCTTAGCCACTGGACCACCAGGGAAGTCCTTTCCCCTTTTTGAATAAGGGATTCCACATTTTCATTTTGCACTGGGTCCTACAAATTAGGCAGCTGGTCTTACTTCAGTCCCTTCTGCAGCAGACTCTGGATTAATTTTCTCAAAAGACAGTTTTAATTAGGCCACCCCTCAGCTCAAAGGGCTTCAAATGGCTTGTTGTGATCTTGCAGGATGCAGTTCTGATTCCTAGTCTAACTTTCAGGGAGCTTCAGAATCTAGACCCTGTCTGTGTCCCCAGCTTCTTTTGCCTCTAGGCTCCAACTAGCCCTCCGCTGAAGCTGAGCGGGCCATTCCTGGGACAGGCTGTGCTTACTCCTGACATTATTATACCTTTGTCCATTTTCTTTCCGAGTCCTGGAAGACTGCCCACTCTTCATAGTCCAGCCCCAACTTCCATTCATTCATTCAATGTGTACCTAATGAGCATTTGTTTAGAGCCAGGCGCTGTTCTTGTCCCTATGCTCCTAGGGCTCCCATTCTAATAAACAGTAAAAACAAACAAATTAAATGTTGGAGGGAGGAGGGAAAAACTGAGAGACTGGGATTGACATGTACACACTACTATATATAGAATAGATAGCTAATAAGGACCTACTGTAAAGCACAGGGAACTCTACTCAGTATTCTGTAATGACCTATATGGGAAAAGAATCTAAAAAAGAGTGTAACTGATTCACTTTGTTGTACAGCAGAAACTAACGCAACATGGTAAATCAACTATACTCCAGTAAAAATTCATTAAAAAAAATCGGCAGCAGGGCAATCCCTAAAAGATGTTCACCCATTTAGAGCGGGAATAAAATAAGTATTTTCTTTTCTTTTCTTTTTTTTTTTTTGATGGTTTAGTATGGTTTATTAAGCTGTGCCTTAGTACAGACGCTGGGGCTTGCCCATGGTGCTCTTAATGTACAAGGCCCTGACGTTCTGCCAATTTTTCTTGAGCAATGATACCAGGAAGTTGACAGCTAAGTGGATGTTGTACACAAGCTCATCATCTGTCATCTTCACGTGGCCAACAGCCACTGCCAGACACAGCACCTTCTTCATCTGGAACTTGATCGTGGACTTCACTTCATCAACTTTGGCCACCATGTTCTCATTGTGGGTCAGCAAGGAAGGGAACTTGCCAGCCTTGTTCAGGCCTGGGCCCAGGATTCGGGGGATCTGCTTGATCAGAGACTCTGAAGCCAAAAAGGCATCATATTTCTTGGCCAGCTCTTGACCAGTTTCTTATTCTTGTTGAGTTTTTTCAGTGCCTCGATGTCCATGTGGGGGATATCCACAGCCTTGGCCTCATCACAATGCTGCTGGTCCCCCAAGACACACACGGAGAACTTGGGGCGGGGAGTGGACTTAAGCCTGACGGTGCCCGAGAAACGTTTGTCCTTCTGAGGGTCATAGTTCTTCAGGCTGATATGAAGCTCCACCATCTCCAAAAACTTTCTGCGCTTGCGCTGGTTCCCGTGCAGGACTTCCCGCACCGCCTCATAGAGGGTGTCGCGGGAGACTTTGCTGCTCATAGCTCCCTACGCCGAGATAACCGGAAAAAGCTAAAATAAGTATTTTCAATAAAAATTTAAACAGGGCTTCCCTGGTGGTTCAGGGGTAAAGAATCCGCCTGCCACTGCAGGAGACATGGGTTTGATCCCTGGTCTTGGAAGATCCCACATGCCAAGGAGCAACTCAGCCCATGTGCCACAACTATCAAGCCTGTGCTCCAGAGCCCGAGAGCCACAATGACTGTGCCTATGTGCTGCAACTACTGAAGCTCGCATGCCCTAGAGCCCTGCTCCACAAGAGAAGCCACCACAATGAGAAGCCTGCATATTGCAACGAAGAGTAACTCCTGCTCACCACAACTAGAGAGAAGCCTGCACAGCAGCGAAGACCCAGCACAGCCAAGAATAAAGAAATACATTGTTAAATTTCAAAATTAATAACATTAATATTATGCAGAATAAAAAGTAAGACGTGTAAAAGTAAAAGTGTGATGTGCCAGAGAATGCCTGAGTGTTCAGGGAAAGTCTTACTGAAAAGGTAAGTTTTAATGACCCGAAGTAATGCAAAGGCGCCATGGGGAACTGTAGGGGAAGAGCATTCTAGGAGGAGGAAGGGGTGAGTGCAAAGGCTGCACTCCTGGGAGGGAAAAAGGCAAGACTGGGACAGCAAGAGATCTGAGAGGTAGGCAGAGGCCAAATCGTAAGGGTCCTTGTAAGCCAAAGGGAGCAGTTTGGATTTTAATCCAACCATCACAGAAACAATTCTAGGATTTTAAGCAGGGAATCGACTCAGTTAAATGTAATGAAAATCACCATGGCCACTGTGTGAGAGCTCACCATGGGAAGCAAGGAGACCAGGGAGCAAGGCTTTGTAGTGGTCCAGGTGGGAAATATGGATGGCCTGGCCCAAGGCAGCAGCTTTACAGGTGGAGACAGAAGTTCAGGATCTGTCATGAGCAATGGAGGTGACAGAGAGAGGAATCATGGCTAGTTGCCTAGGTTTTTGTCTTCAGCAACTGTGCTGAAAACTCATCTATTTTTTCTTTGCAACCAGGCTGTAAGTTCTTTCTAAACAGGCCTTTGCTTTAGACCTTGTTTTTGTTTTATTTCAATATTTGGCTGCACCGGGTCTGAGTTGCAGCATGCAGTATCTTTTTAGTTGCCGCATCTGGGATCCTGAGTTGGGGCCTGTGAACTCTTAGTTGCAGCATGTGGGATCCAGTTCCCTGAGCAGGGACCAAACCCAGGCCCTCTGCATTGGGAGCATGAAGTCTTAGCTGTTGGATCACCAGGAAAGTCCCTATCTTACATTTTGTATATAGCCCCCTTATCCAAGCAACCCACAGAGCTACCCGCCATAAAGCCTGGTTGCTGCCCCGCCCTTCATGAATGCTTAGTCATATCTGACTCTTTTCGACCCCATGGACTGTAGCCCACCAGGCTCCTGTGTCCATGGGATTCTCCAGGCAAGAATACCAGGGTGGGTTGCCATTTCCTCCTCCGAGGTATTTTCCCGACTCAGCAATTGAACCCAGGTTTGCTGCATTGCAACAAGATGCTTTACCACTGAGCCACCAGGGAAGCCCCTTGGTTGCTGAACTGGGCTTAAACATGGAATAGCTCTTTCTACGTGTAACCCTAGTGAAGCAACTTGCCTTTTCCTTCATCAGACAGTACTGAAAGTGTTATTCGCTCAGTCATGGCCGACTCTTTGCGACCCCATGGACTGTAGCTCGCCAGGCTCCTCTGTCCGTGGAACTCTCCAGGCAAGAATACTGGAGTAGGTTGCCATTCCCTTCTTGAGGGGATCTTCCTGACCCAAGGATCAAACCTGGGTCTCCAGCATTGCAGGCAGATTCGTTATCTTCTGATCAACTGGGAAGCCCCATTCATCAGATAAGGAGCAGAGTAATGGGCCAGCCTCAGTCTAGAGAGATGAGCCTGGATCTTACCCTCAACACACACAGCTTGGCAAACACAGGCCCAGGGGTGGCTTCAAGACTGTTGCTTCAGTCTCTGCCCTGCCTGAACCCCAAGGTCACTTGAAAAAGAAAGAACGAGTGTCTTCTATACATTTAGATAATGTTGCCCCTTCCACACCTTCTCATCAAGGTGAGGGTCAGCAGGAGGAGGGTTGGGATTTTTGGGGAGAGAACCCTCGACTCCAAGCGGCACTAGTGCTCACAGAGCAACAAGCTGAGGAAGGGTGTGGGGCAAAGAGCCATTACAACCTCCAACCTCTCCCTGGGACTCAGGCCTCCCTCCAGCATCTCCAGAAAGGAGGAAGGGATTAAGAGCTCCCATCTCCCCTCACCCATACCCAGAGCCTGTCCTGAGGTCTGTGCCCAGTGATTCCCTTCCCCTCCCAACGAAATCCCGGGGACTCAGCTGTTTGGGTTCCCAACAAGATGGGTCTTTGTAGAGACAAGAACAAGGAAAGAAGGGGGAGGGGAGCAAAAGGAGTTATTATTTACTGGGTACAGAGTTTCGGTTTTACAAGAAGAGTTCTGGAGCTGGATGGTTCCACAACACTGTGAAGTCTATTGTCACTAAACAGGACACTTAGACATGGTTAAGATGGGGGCTTCCCTGGTGGCCCAGTGGTTGAGTCTGCCTGCTAATACAGGGGACATGGGTTCAATCCCTACTCCAGGAAGATCCTACATGCTCTGGGGCAACTAAGCCCCTGCATGGAAACTATTGAAGCCCATACAAATAGAGCCCGAACTCTGAAACAAGAGAAGCCAGCACGATGAGAAGCCTGTGCATTGGAACCAAGGAGTAGATCCTGCTTGCTAGAACTAGAGAAAGCCTTGCATTATACTGAAGACTCAGTACGACCCAAAATAAATAAATAATAAATCTTAAAAAAAAAATGGTTAGGATGGGAGACTTCCATGGTGGTTCAATGGTTAAGACACGTTTGATCTCTGATCAGGGAACTAACGTTCTACAAGCTATGTGGTGAGGCGAAAAAAAAACATTTAAGATGGTAAATTTTGTTATGTGTATTTTATCACAATCAAACAAACAGGAAGGAAATACAGAAGTTCCTCTGCTAACCGTATCAAGCTCCAACTCCCCAGGAGGACATACAAGGCCTCTCCCTCCACGGCACAAGGAGCCTCCCCAGTCTGCCCTCATTCCATCTCAGCCTGCCCCCAGTTCAATCACATCACACACCCTTCCTTATATTCCGTACCCAGAAGGCTGAGACTTCTATTTCAAGAATTACACACAAGGCTAATGACATCAACAAAAGCAACATCTCTGGTACGTGGAGCACTTTCTATATGCCACACATCCAACCTATGCGATTCCATCAAACCCTCCCAGCAACCCTGCCCATTTTGCAGATGGGGAAACTGAAAAGTAAAGAGGACTAGTAATTTGTTCGAGTTCCTCGCACTTCCTAGGAGATCCCTATGAAAGCATTTTACATGTCTGTTTCTCTCCCCAGACCACTACTCTCTGGGCCAGGACCAAGTCTTATTTATTTTTGGAGTCCCTGTAGACTGCCTAACTCAGTATTTGGCATACTGTTGTGTGTGTGTGTTGGTGTGTAGTCACTAAGTCGTGTCCAACTCTCTTGTGACACCATGGACTGTAGCCTGTCAGGCTCCTCTGTCCATGGGATTTCCCAGGCAAGAATACTGGACTGGGTATTTCCTTCTCCAGGTAATCTTCCAAACCCAGGAATTGAACCCAAGTCTCTTGCATTGTAGGCAGATTCTTTACTGCTGAGCCACCAGGGAAGCCCCTTGGCATACTGTCAGGGGCCAATAAATGTTAGTTGAAAGAAAGAGAGAGAGAAGGAAAGAGAGAAGGGGAGAGAGAGGTAACACACATGGTGGCATGAGTGGATGGCATAGGTCTGGAGGCTACACCATATGCTGCCAAGCTCCAGAAAGGTTTTTAGGGGTATGAGAGAGGCAGGGACACTGGACTGGCACTGTAGGTGCACTTGGTGGGAGCCTGGCAGAGTCTGTGTCAAAGCAGAATCAGTCTTAATGAAAGAGTGTAGACAGCTCTGGATGGTAATCAGGAATCTTGGAATCTAGGGCAGGCTGAAGAAAGAGAGGTTGGGGGCACAGTGTCCTGGACAGGATGGGATGGAGGGAGGAGAGAAAAGCCAACCCTCAGGAGATTCCTCAGGGACCCGGGGCCAAGAAGTTGCCACTCAGAATAACCCCTTTGGTGGGGACCCAGGCGTGTTCAGGCCCTTTAGCCTCTCACTCCCACTGGCTTGCTCATACCTGAGGCACCCCACAGGACTGGTTTCATTATTCAGGTCTCTGCTGAAGTGACACTGCCTCAGAAAGACCTTCCCTGACCACTTGGCTAATGCTGCCTCTCCCCTACCACCTCTGATTGACTACAGGATTTTACTCTCTTTATTGAGATAATCACTACCTGAAATGACCTTGCTTATTTGTTTCGGTTTATGGGTTGTCTGACCATCCCCTCTCTCTCTCTTCTTTTTTTTGGGGTCTCATTTGCAGCATGCAGGATCTCCAGTCTTCATCA
Source organism: Budorcas taxicolor (assembly GCF_023091745.1). NCBI lineage: Eukaryota > Metazoa > Chordata > Mammalia > Artiodactyla > Bovidae > Budorcas > Budorcas taxicolor. Next base: position 27,173,230 of record NC_068928.1, on the reverse strand, counting down.
AGGCATGCAGGATCTTCCTCACAGTGCACAGGATCTCCAGCTGTGGTATGTGGGCTCTAGTTCTCTGACTAGGGATTGAACCCATGCCCTCTGCTTTGGGAGCACAGAGTTTTAACTGGACCATCAGGGAGGTCCCCATGTCTACCCTTTTCATCAAGGCATTCTGAGGGTCTAGAACAGTGCCTGGTATTCAACAGATGCTCTATAAATATCAGTTAGGGTGACCCTGAACATTGCCCAGGGACAGAGTTGAATCTGGACTCCCTGGCATGCTGAGTACATTCCTGTAAAACACTCTGACTGGACAGAGACAGTGTAGACCTTGCAAACTTGAGACTGTAAGGGTTCAAGGAGGGACCTAGGATGTGTCTTCCAACCCAGAGACTCTCTGGAAGCTTTCTTACACTGGGGTCACTCAGGTCCTGGCTAATCCTTGTAGAAGAGGAACAGCAGGTCCAATGAGTGACTCACCCTGTTGCCTGGGTTACTGGTAGGCAGATCCTCGTAACCTAGGAAGCTGGGACACTGGGATCCCCATGGGATCTGGAGATGGGGGATGGGAATGAAGTTTCCCAGGGAGCTGGGGACTGAGGCAGGAGAGTACCCCAAGGAGGAGACGGGGCACCAGGAATCTCCAGGGGTCTGGGGGCTGAGGGCTAGGTCTCCATATATTCTTTGAAGGCAGAGATACTCCTGAATCTGTCTGTTCTTTCCAGGTGGGACCAGCACAAGCCAGTTCTTGTTTAATGGAGTAAAGACAAATTCTTCTGGGAACGAAGCTAGTGGGCCAAGACGAGGAGAGATAGAGGCATCTTTCTCCCTCTGCTCGCCACCCCCCCAACCCCCGCTTTTTCTTTCTCCCTGCTGCCTCCACCCCTTGTCCCAGAAGGCCACCATCTCTCTGTGACCCACTCACACCCCCTGCTGCTCCTGTCTGGGACAGCAGTGGCCTGACTAAAGGACAAGAAAGATCCCATGTCTTCCCTTCTCTCCTGATTTCCGGGAATCAGCCTCAGAGCAACAAAGCTCAAGTTCCAAGGCAGCTGCTGCTGGAAAGGGAGGTGGGCTCCTGGCTCCCAGAAGGTGACTGGTATTTGGGTGTGTGTCTGTGATGCTGTTACTGAGGTCTCAGCCTAGGAAGTCATCATTTCCTCAGGAAGCCCTCCTTGATCCCCAGTGTAGGTCAAGGCCACTGGCCCTTGAGCTTTCTCAGTTCTCTGACTGCCCCTTTATGGTACTTATCAGAGTTTCCAATTATCTACTCACTTGTTAGTCTTTGATGGATGCCTGCCTCCCCCAGGGGACCACAGCACCGAAAGGACAGGAAGCAGGGTTAGTTTTGCTCCTCGGTATGACTCAGTGTTCAGCACAGTGCCTGGCACATTGCAGACACACCATAAACATTTGCTGAATAAATGAAGGAGTAACATTCAAAGGAGGTTCTTAGGTGGGGATTTAATGGGTGGTGTCACTGCCATTGCCTGGATTCTGGGGACAGCTGTGAGTCCAGATGTTCAGGCTTCTGCTCTGGGCCCGGTCCATGTCCAGACTCTGGCCTTGTGCCCAAAGGCCATCCAAGCAAAAGGAGGCAGAAGCAGCGTCTCCTAGAGGGAGGGAGCATGGAGGGGACATTGGGGATAGGGGGACCTGGATCCAGAAGCTCCTCCCCACTTTTTCAGTTCTCCAACTTAAATATTTGAAAGCACTTCCTCCCACCACCCCCTTATCCTCTCTCTTTTCCTCTTCCCTCCCAGAGGTTTCCTTCCCCTAAAAATGTGCCCCTTCCCGCTTCTTCCCCTGCCCTTAGCCGTTTCCCATGGTGTGCTGAGAATCTTCAACATCGCTCCGCTCGTTCTTACCTGGCAAAGCCCCTAGGAAGAGACGCCCCTGCGGCTGGACCCAGAGATCAAGGAGGGAGCCAGGGCCCGTGGGAGGCAGAGCAAGGATCTCCTTCTTTGCCCCCTGGCTCAAAACCACCCCGGACACAGTCAACTTCAGCTGAAGAGGGAGCCCCAAGATGAGGGGCAGATCCAGCCCTGGCCCCGACCCAGAAGACAACACCACTTTCTGCAGAGTGTGTGGGAAGGGACATAAGTGGGGGAGGGAAGAACGAACTGCACCCACTCCTTGTAGCCCCATCCCTGGCTGCCTGGATTCTTCCTCTCAGCCACACTATCTATGTCTATCCAGTCTATCTATCTCTGGCAATTCCCACCACCTCAGTCCTGCCTCAGCTCTCTTGTCTTGGCCTTCTATAAAACCATATCCACCCCCAAGAAAATATATAATCTAAGTAAAGGTCATTTGCTTGCTGTGGGCAGCTTTAATATGTGTCTGCAGTCTCTGCACTGCCCCCCACCTCCCAAAGCCTTCATACTGTTGACACGTTGGAATTCCCTTTCCTCTCATTGCTCCTAGGCTCCACTGAGTATAGGCAGCATGCCCCGCCTTACTTGATCTTGGAGGTGGATGCTGAGCCAAGAAGGGTTTTCTGGCGTCCCAAGAGCAAGGAGGCGGCCTGAACCTGCTGCCAGCTGGAGTGCCAGGTCCAAGGAGAAGGCCCAGGGCTCTGCATGAGGCTGGGGAATTTCTAGGGGGAGAAATGATCCTTCTGAGGTCTTAAGGCTAGGGATTCATGGAGAGAAGGGGCTAGTGGTGGAGGGAGATGGACACAGAGCTGGTCATGGAGGGAAAAATAGCCTTTACCTTGGAGACCAAATTCTGCACCAGTCCCTGGAGGGAAGAATATTCCAGGTTGAGACTCTAAAGCACAGCTTCTGACACTAGTGGGGACAGATGCCGAGGTCTGGGCCTGTTGGTCCAGCCAGTCATCCTGGCGCAGGCAGGCATCCAGGGCAGGGACTAGCTGGAGCCCATGGCGGGAGGGAAGATGCAGAGGATGTTGGAATCAGGATATCTGAGCCCCAGTCTCAGCCTCCCCACCCTGTTTATTCCCCTCTAAGACCCAAGCATTTGCCCTCCCCCATGCATCTCTCACCCCATCCCCTCTCCTTAAAAAATGTAGACGCAGATCCCTATGGCCACCCAGTCAGCAATGCTTTATCAGCTTTGGTCACGGTTCCTGACCCTGGGATGCAGTTACCGGCAACCGGAGGTCGGAGGCAGGGAACAGCAGTCCTCCCAGTGCAATCCTCATGACGAGCTGGGAATTGTTGGCCAGTTGTCCAAAGACCTGTCTCAGACGCAGCACCTCCACCCCATCCACCCTGAGTAGCAAGGAATCCCCATGGATCTTCACTTCCATCTGCGAGAAGAAAAAGAGAAGAGGAATCAGAGGTCCCTGGAGCCTGCCTCTACCGCTTTATTCAGAGGTGATCTAGACTATGCCACGCTGAAGATGGCAGAGTGGAAGGACTCGAGCTCGCCTATCACGATAATCCCAAATCACAACTAACTGCTGAACAACCATCAACCAAAACCAAACCAAACCAAACCTGGAACCTAAGAGAGGCAGTCTAGTCTGACAGAAAAAATATGTACTTGAAAGGTGAGCTGGTACCCCCAGCTCACTCTGGACCTGTCACTTACAAACTGACTAAGCCTCGGAACTCCCTTCTGAAAAAAATGCGGACAAGAATAGCAGCTTCATAGGGCCTCTGTGTGGTTTCAATGTGGTGATAACGGTAGAGGGATGCCTCATGACTTGGTTCCGTTCCCTTCCTCAGACCAGCTCAAGATACGCTTCCCTCAGGACCAAATCTGACTTACCTGGTGCCACCTCCCATCGTCCAGCCGGGGTCCAGCACTCACTGTAAGCTGAGCCCAGTGATTATGAAGCTGGATTTCAGGCCTGCCATCCCGAAGCCCCAGCATAAACCAGTCATTCTTTGGGTTGGTATCACCATAAAAAATGACTCCCTCTGGATCCCAAGTCCGAAACTCAAAAGAGGAGGAGATTCTGGAAGGACATGAAAGGAAGGACTGTGTAGGGGGCGTGCGCTTTGAGCATAGACTTGAGGTTGAGGGAGGAGTTCAGGTAGAGAGAAGGACAGAGAGACAGGGAAAAGAGAGGGACTGATGCACTGTTTACAATAGCCAGGACTTGGAAGCAACCTAAAGGTCCATCAACAGAGGAATGGATAAAGAAGACATGGTGTCTATATATATACATGCACACACATGCATATATATATGCATGGTATACACACACACACACACACACACACACACAATGGAATATTATTCAGCCATAAAAAGAATGAAACAATGCAACCTGGACAGACCTAGAGATTATCATACTAAATGAAGTAAATCAGACAGAGAAAGACAAACACCATATGGTATCACTTACATGTGGAATTTAAAAACTGATACAAATGAACTTATTTGCAAAACCAAGTCACAGTCATAGAAAACAAATTCACAGCTACCAAAGAGCAAAAGGTGGGGGGATAAATTGGAAGTGTGGGATTAACAGATACAAGCTATTATATATAAAATAGATAGTCGACATACTGTATAACACAGGAAACTATATTCAATATCTTGTAATAAGCCATAATACAAAAGAACCTGAAAAAGAATATATATATATATAACATGTTTTATAAATATATATAATTGAATCACTTTGCTGTACCCCAGAAATGCAACACTGTAAATCAACTATACTTCAATTAAATAAAGGAAAAAAAGAGGAGCTGATGGAGAGAGGGTGATGTCAGGAGACTAGGTCAAAGAATTGGGTCAATCTCATACTTTGTGATCTTGGTGAGGTTAAAAGTCATAATGGTAACGGGTTCTTGTCCAGGGCCATTGCTGAGGTGCAGAGCAGGAGAGTCTTCAGTTGTCTGTTGAAGAGAAAAGTAAGCCAAAATAAGGACATGCCAGAGACAGATGGAGGGGGAGGCATTGCTACCAGGCCAGAGGAGGAAAGCAAAGAAGAGGGCAAAGCCCCAGCGTAGCTCACTGAAACGCATGCAAGGCATAGCACCCTGTCCCACTCCTGCACCTGGCTGGGGAGAGGAGGTCTCAGGGCCGGTCCTCCGTGGCTGGGAAGTGGTAGCAACAGCAGCAGCAGCAGCCCGTGCCAAATGGCCAGTGGACCTCTGCTCACCATAATCAGCTGCGGTCCTCTTTTAGCCTCCAATGACTCTGGGGCAAATGCGTAGGGGAAGGCAGCCTTCCACATGGTTGTTGGAGGGTTAAAGGTTGCCCTGGGGGAAGAAGGGGGGCAGGAGACAGGGCCACTGACCCTCTGGCCCCTCTGAGGACAAATGGAGTGAGGGACAGAGTTTCTCCACTACCCTCCCCCACTGTTGGGCAAGTTTATGAGCTGAGAGAGGACAGCTCGCTTGCACTCTCCTTCCTGGGTCCTCCAAGCCTACCTGCAGAGGCTGCCTTGATGACAAACACGAGATCTAGAAACACTCCTGCCGGGCTACCCAAGTAGCATCTTCTATAAGGTCTAGAGCTGAGACATGGAATCCCAAACACCAGCTGGTTGGCTGTGGGTGAGTCACCCCACCAGTGTGCTTTAGTGTCCTGTCTGCAAAATGTGAAAAATAATACCTACTTTCTGGGGTCAATGTGAAGGAGGATGAATGGAGATAATGCAGATTCAAAGCCTGGTATCTGCTTTGAGCTCCTCCCTCGGTGTTTTCCCAGGCCTCTGAGGCTTGCCTCCTAAGGAGGGATTGTCTCTGAGTGTGATTCAGTGGATACTAGGAGTTCTGCCTCCCACCCCCAGTTAGCTTCTTATCCGTTTATCACAACGCCGAACCATTTACCAACAGAAATTCATCCCTCTCTCCCTCATCCATTTTAAAATATAAATGCCCCCAGAAGAAGTCACACTTTGAGCCAGTAGGAAAGAGCTGGAGGTCTTGGGGCTCACCCCGAGTCTGGAGTCTGGGTGGGCTGGAATGGGTGAATTTGAGCGAAGGGAAGAGCAGATAATCACTGCACTCTTCAGTTAAAGAAAGAGGTAATTTTGGAGCCGTGGGGTTTCTCCACTGGAGGCTGGAACACCCAGATAACTCGGACGAGAAAGCCTCTGCAGTACAGCCTTGACCCCTGCCCACGGGCGCGGTCACGGGACTCGGCCACTGTGGGGCAGAGTCGGGGTGGGGGCGGGGTGGGGACATATCCGTTCTGCAAGCTGATTGGCTGGCAGGTGCGCGCTGGCGGGGGCTGAAATTAGGGGCGCCCAGACAGTGAGGACCACTTAGTCCTACCTCTCTCTCCGCAGTAGCCAGAATCGAGCTTCAGCTTCCCAGCCCTCGGAGCCCCCACCGCCTCGCTCCCCGCCATTCCCGCGGCTTTCGGGAATCCGAATTTGTAGGCCCCTTAAAGGGTCCGAGTTGCTCGTCTCCCCTTCCTGCAGAACGGAAGACTTCGGTCCCTGACTTTGGGGAACAGGATGGCTTTCGTGATGATCCGAGAAGCCAAGGAGGGAGATTGTGGAAATATCCTAAGGCTGATTCGGGTGAGGGCTGCCGGCTCGAAACCAGGGTCCCAAGAGGGGGTCAGACTGGCTGGGGTGGGGGGCGTGGAGGAGAAGGAAGTGGGAGTAGAGGGAGGAGCGCGCCCTGAGGTCTTGCTGAGGGAGCAGCGAGGCCCTCCTGCCTTCATCTAGCCTCTGCCCCCGCGCTGTAGGAACTCGCTGAGTACGAGAAACTCTCAGACCAGGTGAAGATCAGTGAAGAAGGTAGGGACCCAAATCCTGAGTCCTGACGGAGGCTGGGACTCCCCAAGCAAAAACTGTAGGCTGGGCACACACCCAATCCTTCTTTCTCTTCTCTTTATCCCAAACCCGATCTCTGCAGCCCTAAGAGCAGATGGCTTTGGAGAGACTCCTTTCTATCACTGTTTGGTGGCAGAGATTCTTTCTGCACCGGGGGAGCCACAGGGTAAGAATACCCCAACTTTAGAGGTGCCCTCTCCAATCAGCCTCAAAGGTATTTCCCGCAGGTGCCCAGAGGCCTGATCCTTCTTTTTTTCTCTTGCAGGGCCCTGTGTGGTGGGCTATGGGCTATATTACTTCAGCTACAGCACATGGAACGGACGAAATATTTATCTAGAAGACATCTATGTGAAGCCAGAATATCGAGGTACTGGGAAGATGCCAGGATGGGAGAAAAGCAACCCATGAAGGGACCACCATCCCTTGTCTCTCAATCCTAGCTTATGACCTTTGCTGCTCCTCTTCAACTCAGACAATCCTTCTTTTTTCTCCCCACATCAGGTCAAGGGATTGGTTCCAAAATAATCAAAAAAGTGGCTGAGGTGAGGAGAGGGATGGCACTAGGAGTTGGGCCCTGGCAAAGCCGAGCTGTATGGGAGGCACCTGGGTTGAATAGAGGGTGAGAAAGTCTTTTCCTTTTTGACTCCAGAAAAGTGAGCAGTGTCTTCTCTCACAGGTGGCTTTGGATAAGGGCTGCTCCCAGTTACGCCTGGCAGTCCTGGACTGGAACAAGAGGGCTATGGACTTGTACAAGGCCCTCGGAGCCCAAGATCTGACAGAAGGTGAGGGCTGGCACTGCTTTCGCTTTGAAGGAGAGGCGATGAGGGAGTTGGCAGGAAAGTGATGCCACCCCTGGGGGATTGCTGTTTCAGCTTCTCCATCCCCACAAACTGAACACTCCTTAGAGACTGTCTCCACTGACCAAAGCCTCCCTGAAGGAAGGGAAGGAGGGTCGGAGGCGAATATTCCCAGATAGAAAGAGCAGAAGTGAGGAAGAGGCAGGCCTTCCCACCTCCTTGTTAAGCGTGAAAAATAAATGAGAATTCCTTCTGTATGTTGATGTGGTGTTGGGTAGAAGAACTGAGGATTCCATAAGCTTCAGCTCCCCTCCCTCAGCATTCTGATCAGTGGATGTTGCTCCTGGGGGTAAAACTGGGCCTAAGATGATTTCTGGTCTTCCCTGATGGCTCAGTGGTAAAGAACTTGCCTGCCAATGCAGGAGAGCATGTTCAATCCCTGGGTGGGGAAGATCCCCTGGAGGAGGAAGTGGCCACCCACTCCAGCATTCTTACCTGGGAAATCTCACGGACAGAGGAGCCTAGCTGTCTACAGTCCATGGGTTCACAAAAGAGTCGGATACAACTCAGTGACTAAACAACATGACTTTTACCCTCAATGGACTGAGTACTGACTCTGGCCTGTGGTATATAGAAAAAGAAGGGAAGGGATCAGCTTGCGCATCAAGCTTGTTGGTCAGGTTTGGGATCTGGACAAAGGCCTGCCACGTCTGGCCTGGGCATATGGAATTTAAGACTGAGCCAGGCCCACCAACTCAATAGATGGAGCAGGCTGCCACCTGGTGGCCGCATTTCAGGGACACTAGGAAGGATCACTCGCCCCAACTTTAAAAAAAATCCACGCAGCTAGGGAGTGCTTTTTCTTTTTCAAAAGTCACAAAGTCTTTTTTTTCAGTTTAGTAGAACTAAAATAAACCTTTAGGACCCATGGAGACAAGAAGGCAAACAGACTCATTTCCCACTTTCATACTATTTTATTACAAGTTATGCAGGTTTGTTGTAGAGAAGTTTGAAGGGACATATAAAAATAGAGAAGCAAAAGGCAAAGGAGAAAAGGAAAGATATACCCATTTGAATGCAGAGTTCCAAAGAATAGCAAGAAGAGATAAGAAAGCCTTCCTCAGTGATCAATGCAAAGCAATAGAGGAAAACAATAGAATGGGAAAGACTAGAGATCTCTTCAAGAAAATTAGAAATACCAAGGGAACTTTTCATGTAAAGATGGGCACAACAAAGGACAGAAATGGTATGGACTGAATACACAGAAGAACTGTACAAAAAAAAAAATAGTTTTGTATACTTACTTTTTTGTAAGTAAGTACGTATAATGATGGTGTGATCACTCATCTAGAGCTAGACATCCTGGAATGCAAAGTCAAGTGGGCCTTGGGAAGCATCACTACGAACAAAGCTAGTGGAGGTGATGGAATTCCAGTTGAGCTATTTCAAATCCTAAAAGATGATGCTGTGAAAGTGCTGCACTCAATATGCCAGAAAATTTGGAAAACTCAGCAGTGCTGAGAAAAGGTCAGGAATAGGGCTGGAAAAGGTCAGTTTTCATTCCAATCCCAAAGAAAGGCAATGCCAAAGAATGTTCAAACTACTGCACAATTGCACTCATCTCACATGCTAGCAAAGGAATGCTCAAAATTCTCCAAGCCACGCTTCAACAGTACATGAACCGTGAACTTCCAGATGTTCAAGCTGGTTTTAGAAAAGGCAGAGGAACCAGAGATCAAATTGCCAACATCCACTGGATCATCGAAAAAGGAAGACAATTCCAAGAAAACATCTATTTCTGCTTTATCGACTATGTCAAAGCCTTTGACTGTGTGGATCACAATAAACTGTGGAAAATTCTGAAAGAGATGGGAATACCAGACCACCTGACCTGCCTCTTGAGAAACCTATATGCAGGTCAAGAAGCAACAGTTAGAACTGGACGTGGAACAACAGCCTGGTTTCAAATCGGGAAAGGAGCATGTCAAGGCTGCATATTGTCACCCTGCTTATTCAACTTATATGCAGAATACATCATGAGAAATGCTGGGCTGGATGAAGCACAAGCTGGAATCAAGATTGCCAGGAGAAATATCAATATCAGATATGCAGATGACACCACCCTTATGGCAGAAAGTGAAGAACTAAAGAGCCTCTTGATGAAAGTGAAAGAGGAGACTGAAAAATTTGGCTTAAAACTCAACATTCAGGAAACTAAGGTCATGGCATCTGGTCCCATCACTTCATGGCAAATAGATGGGGAAACAGTGGAAACAGTGAGAGACTTTATTTTTTTGGGCTCCAAAATCACTGCAGATGGTGACTGCAGCCTTGAAATTAAAAGACGCTTGCCCCTTGGAAGAAAAGTTATGACCAACCTAGACAGCATATGAAAAAGCAGAAACATTACTTTGCCAACAAAGGTCCATCTTGTCAAAGCAATGGTTTTTCCAGTAATCATGTATGGATGTGAGAGTTGAACCATAAAGAATGCTGAGCACCTAAGAATTGATGCTTTTGAACTGTGGTGTTGGAGAAGACTCTTGAGAGTCCCTTGGACTGCAAGGGGATCCAACCAGTCCGTCCTGAAGGAAGTCAGTCCCGAATATTCATTGAAAGGACTGATGCTGAAGCTGAAACTCCAATATTTTGGCCACCTGATATGAAGAACTAACACATTTGAAAAGACCCTGATGCTGGGAAAGATTGAAGGCGGGAAGAGAGGGGATGACAGAAGATGAGATGGTTGGATGGCATCACTGACTTAATGGACATGAGTTTGAGTAAACTCTGGGAGTTAGTAATGGACAGAGAGGCCTGGCTTGCTGCAGTCCATGGGATCGCAAAGAGTTGAGCACGACTGAGTGACTGAACTGAACTGATAAAAATAGAATCCACAGCCTTACTTACATCACTACTCTTAACCCTTTGGTATCAATTCCCTAGACTTTTTTCAATGTATATGTATACATATAAACATACATATAATTAGTTAAGTGTGTGTGGTTTTACTGGATCATACTCTTTTGCAAACATTTTTCATTTAACAATAAACCAGAAACATCTTCCCATGCTATTAAACACACATCGTCATTTTCAATGGTGACTTATTATTCCTTTTGTGGAATAACCATTGGTTAAATGGTCATGATTTAGATACTGGACAAGGATGAGCAGGTGACATAAATGTGTAAATTGTAAGAAACATGATGTATGCCGCCTAGAGAGTTGAAGTGCTGTGCTGCGCTAAGTCACTTCAGTTGTGTCCGATTCTTTTTGACACTATGGACTGTAGCCCACCAGGCTCCTCTGTCCATGGCATTCTCCAAGCAAGAATACTGGAGTGGGTTGCCACTTCCTTCTCCAGGGAATCTTCCCAACCAAGGGATCAAACTCAAGTCTCCTGCATTAGCAGGTAGATTCTTTACCACTGAGCTACCAGGGAAGCTCCATATGTAACACACAGTAGTGTTAATTATATTTATCATGGCATATATTACATGCCTCCTATTGAGTTTTTATTTTTGCTTTTATGTTTTTAATTTCTAAGAGCTCTCTTTTGTTCTCTGCATTTTAAGAATGTTCTGTTTTTGTTTCATGGATAAATGTTCTTTTCTTGTCTGAGAATATTCATAGGTTTTTAAAATAGTGTTTTCTTTCTTGGATAGTCTTTATTTCCTCTATGCTTTTTTTTTCTTTCTCTATTTGTTTAGTCTTTGTCTTTTGTTTAAAGACTTTCCTCAAATGTCTGGTAATCCTCAGCTGTATGCTTATATTTAAGATCTGTACACTGAAGTACTGATTGGCAACTGTGATTGTGTCTGTATAGAAGGTAGAGAGGCATGCAGCAAACTTTTACTATAGGGTGATTCATGAGGCTGTTTCCTCGAGGAACCCCTAATGTCAGAACCCTTAGGTCTTTTTCCTTGTCTGATCAGATTTCCCGGAAGAGAAGCTTCCAAACTCCTGCCTGGAGGGTATAAATCTGGTTGTACACAGAGCTGGGTGAAGAGGGAGTCTGGGGCAAGTCTGAACATTCAGTCTGTAAACTTTCATTTAATCCCCATTTTTCGTATCTCTTTAGCTTTTAGCTATCTATCAATCTATCCATCTTTCTATCTTCCTCCCAAACTCTCTAAGTATTTAGAACTCCTAATGCAGGTCTTCCCTGACAGTCCAGTGGTTAAGACTCCATGCTTCCGCTGCAGGGGCAGTGGGTTCAATCCCTGGCTAGGAACTAAGATCCCATTTACTACATGGTGTAGCAAAAAAAAAAAAAAAAAAAATCCTAAGACAGGCTGTGGCATTCTGTTGACACGTTTTGCACATCTTGTATAGTCCAGCTAAAATAATATCACCTAAAGGCAAGTCTGCTGAAAATCCAGTTACAGTTCCCACTGCTCTCAGCACAAAGTCCAAACCCCTTGCCAGTCCCTCCAGGCTCTGGCCCAAACTTCCATCATCTGAAACATTATTCCAGCCTTGTGTCCTCTTTAAGTCAGTTCTGTCCATATTAGACTCCTTCCAGTCCCTCAGATGCACTGTACTCTCCCCTCTGGACCTTCTGCACATGCCATTCTCCCTTCTGAAATGCTGTCCCCTGTTTTTCCACTCTCATCCTTGGCCATTCTGGACAAAGACAGGAGCAGATGAAAAAGTACAAGTCAAATCTGAGAGGACTGATGCTGCCAGATGCTTGGAAGTTATGATGGTGCCATTTCCAAAACAAAATTCTGCCACTCCTGTGACTTCAGGATCCAAAACCAAACTTTTTGGTTTGACAGCCAGCCCTCCTGATAATCTGTCCCACTTAATTTCTCTCTCCCTCTCTATTCCTCTATAACTCAACCATGTCCGACTCTTTGCGACCTAGGAACCGTAGCCGACCAGGCTCTTCTGTCCATGGGGATTCTCCTGGCAAGAATACTGGAGTGGGTTGCCATTTCCTCCTCCAGGGGGTCTTCCCAACCCAGGGATCTAACCTGCGTCTCTAAAGTCTCCTGCATTGGCAGGCAGGCTCTTTACCACTAGTGCCACCTGGGAAGCCCCATCAGAATCACTGCTGATAGTCTAATCACTTTAGCATTTCTGCCACCTTAGTTACTGATGTTCTGTCTCAGGCACTCTTGAACGCACCTCTTCTTTTGCCAACCCTTCATTTACTTTTTTATTTTGTAATTTCTGGCTGCACTGCATGGCACATAGCATCTTAATTCCCGGACCAGGGATTTAACTGGTGCCCCCTTAGGACTTCCCTGGTCGTCCAGTGGTTAAGATGCCGCGCTTACAATGCAGAAAAGCAGGGGACACAAGTTTGATCCTTGGTCTGGAAACTAAGATCCCACATGCTGTGCGGTGCAGCCCAAAAAATAAATAAGTAACTGGTGACCCCTGCAGTGGAAGTGCAGAGTCCTAACCACTGGACCACCAGGGAATTCCCTGTCAGTCCTTTAAATACTGTTGTAGTTGAGAGTTCTATCATGGGATCCAATTCATTTCTAAGTCACTTTTCTCTAGACATCTAATTTTCTCTTATAGCTTTCACGATGTCTAATGTGCTGATGGAATTCCCTAGTAGCTCAGTTGATAAAGAATCTGCCTGCAGTGCAGGAGACCCAGGTTCAATTCCTGGGTGGGAAAGATCCCCTGAAGAAGGAAATGGCAACCCACTCCAGTATTCTTGCCTGGAGAATCCCATGGACAGAGGAGCCTGGTGGGCTACAGTCCATGGGATCGCAAGAGTCAGACACAACAACTAAACCAGCAATATGATGATAATTCTCACATTTACCTCTCTAGCCCAGACCTGTCTTGGGCTATGTCCATTGACCTACAGGACATTGGTTCCTTTGGTTATTACTTGCTATGCCAGGAACTGTGCTAAGTACTGGGTATACAATACTGGGGACAAACAGACACATGGAACCCAGTCTCTGATCTCACAGGGTTTACTTATAGTGTGACGGCAGAAGACAAACACTGGAGAAATAATGAAAATTATAACTATGATGAGTACCATAAAAGAGTATATGATGCTTTAGCAGCATGAGGTAGAAGACTTAACCTAGTGTGAGCATAATGGAAGGCTAAATAAATTATTTTTAATTGTCATACTGAGTGAAGTAAGTCAGACAGAGAAGGAGAAATATCGTATGACATCCCTTATATGTGGAATCTAAAAAGAAATGATACAAATGAAGTTACAAAAGAGAGACTCAGAGAATGAACTTATGGTTGCAGGGGGGGAAGGAAGTGGGGAAGGGATAGTTAGGGAGTTGGGGATGGACATGTATGACATGTACTTTATGCTCAGTTGTGTCTGACTCTCTGTGACTCCATGGGCTATAGCCCGCCAGGATCCTCTGTCCATGGGATTCTCCAGGCAAGAATATTGGAGTGGGCTGCCATTCCCATCTCCAGGAGATCTTCCTGATGCAGGGATTGAACCGGTGTCTTCTGCGGCTCCTGCATTGCAGGCAGACCCTTTACCGCTGAGCCACTGCACTTACACTACTGCTTAAAATCTTTCAGTGACTCTGTAGTATTGATAAAGTGAAGGCCATTCTCCTTAACCTGATTTATAAGTGCTTCACAGTTTAGCTTCCCTACTTCAAGCCAAATGCTATTTGAACTTGTTGTGGTTCCCCAAAGGACATGTTTTGTTTTTTCTGCTCCTCTGCACTGTTTATTCCTTGTTCTCTCAAAAATAGTTTCACTGCATTTTTCCTCTAGCAAACGCCTACTTATCCCTCAAATCTCAATTTGCATTACCTCCCCTGTAGTGGTCTTTCCCTATCATGCTGAAGGGCAACTGACCATTGTTTGTGTCTTTGGGATTCCCTCTATCCTAGTCCTCATCTTTAACACATCTTCAGATGAACTCTAATCACTTTATTTACTTAAATGTGATTGTCTGCACCATTTCCAATATATCATAAAATCCTTGTTTTGGATAATTGGAACACAGTGAGGGCTAAATAAATATTTGCTAAATGATTAGCTGCACACACATGATCCTAATTTCTTGGCTATTTTATTCACTTCTACTTAAATTTCTTAGTTTATGAATCCTAAGCTTCCCCTCAACTATCCTTTCTCTAACAATTTTTCCCATTTTGAAATCTCTCAGCATTTAGATAATAATCTTGTGCCAAATTGCATTTGCCTCTCGGTAGTGTCTTGAAATTTTTCTTTAACCTTTCATCATATGCAGGATCAGAATCTTCTCAAGGCAAGAAGGTGACTCAATTTAAATCTTAACGCGCAGAAACAGAAACACTCAAAAGAGTCCACACCGGCATGTGGACTGTAAGGCCCAGAGCACGCGCACTAGGCCCATTTTTGCTTTTCGACTCCTCCTTCCCGCCCCCCCCGGAGCGTGCGCACCAAAAAGACAAAGGTGGAGAAAGTGACCAAGCAATCATTCAGGCGCATGCCCGTCCCTAACTTCTCCAAGCCTGGTGGAGCGCACAGCGGTGAAGTGGGTGTGGTCTGACCAAGGAGCATCAGAAGCCCAATCCGATTGAGTGAGCTCGGCCCCTCCCTCCCCATGATTGGTTAGCTCTCTGTGTTGTGGGGCGGGGAAAGGAAGAGACTGGGCGGTGGAATGGTGGGGTGGCGAAGAAAGAGAGTCAGTTTGGTTCTGCGCAAGCGTAAATCAGCGACCAGGAGGGGGCGTGAGAGAGGAAAGAGGAGTGTGGAAGCCCTGATGCGCTGGCCAGCGAGAGCTGGGTCGCCAGCCTTGACGCGTGCGCCGTGGCCCTCGGGGCCCGCGCGCGGCGGGCGGGTGCCCGGTGCGTCTGCGCAGTAGGTGGCGGCGGCGGCAGAGGGAGGAGGAGGCCGTGTAGAGGCAGCGGCAGCAGTGGGTCCCGGGACTGAGGCTGCAGCGGGGGCGGCGGCGGGCGGAAGCTGAGGTGACGAAGGCAGCGGCGGCGGCGGCCGTTTTCCTCACGGTGGCGGAGACCAAGGCGGCGGCGGCGGACGGGGAGCGGCCCGGCCCCGGCCCCCTGCTCGTTGGCTGTGGCAGGGCCGCCGTGGGGCCGGCCCGGCTCCCGCCCCCCGCTGCTCCCCCTCCAGCTCCTCCTCCAGGGAGACGCCGGGGACCTGGCCCGGCCCGTACTCAGAGCGCTGCTGCAGCCGCCGCCGGGGGAGTCGGAGGCGGTGGCGGCGCCATGGGCGGCCTGGCTTCGGGGGGGGATGTGGAGCCGGGACTGCCCGTCGAGGTGCGCGGCTCCAACGGGGCCTTCTACAAGGTGAGGCGGCGCGCCGGCCAGGGACGCGGTCTTCAGCCCCCTCCCTCCAGCCAGAACGGGGAAGAGTGGGGTGGGATCGAGGTTCTGGAGCTAGCCCTGACCCTTAGAACCTTGGACCCACGATCCCACCCGCGGCCCTCCTTGGGGGAGACCTCTGGAAGTTAACCCCTTATTTTTGGCCCCTCTGTTACACCTGCTTTTACCCGCATCTCTGGGAATGAACATCAGGGCATTATTGTGCTTGGATCAGCGCCCCCGCAGCCCCCAGGAGAGACCCCATTTACCCTAGCGTCTTATTGACTTTTCCTGTCTCCTAATAGAAGGCATACCTTGGATCTTAATCACCTCTTCCCCACAGTCCAAGCACATGGAGAATTCTCTTTATTCTCCCCTATTACCCCCTTGGGAAGGCCGTCCCATATTAGATCCTTTCATCTTCTTCGGAGAGGCCTCTGCCTACTGGCTCTGAAAGACTCACTCCACTTTCATCTTATATTTCTGTTCCCACACCAAGGAGAAACGGTCAGAAGCTGTTTATGACATTTAGTATCTTTGACCTCAGGAACTCTGGGCTGTATCAGTCTAGTTGCCTCCTAGCCATAAGGTGGCATCTTTTCACAAGTCTCTCTCACCCCACCCCTTTATTTCCAAGACTAGTTGGTCTGCTCTTCTACTGGAGGATGGTTTTGTATTTGTCATCTCACGTTGACCTCATACATTTAGATCACTCATATAGTTTCTTCATTTTGAGGAGTGTGAGCTTCGTACTCCTACTCTCTATCTAAAATGAGATCTCATGAGGATTACTTCTGTTTATCTTTTTCTTAAGGATTTCCACTTCTAGAAGACTTCTGGTAAACCTGCCCAATTTGGAAGCCCAATAGTCTATTTATTTATTTTTTTTTAAAGGAGAAGAGGACTGTCTTTACATTTTTAATATTTATTTATTTGGCTGTGCAGCATTCAGGATCTTAGTTTCTGAACCAGGAATCAAACCCATGCCCCCTGCATTGGGAATGCAGAGTCTTACCCACTGGACTGCCAGGGAAGTCCCTGAATCTATTTTTTAGGACACTTTTTTCCCCGTTCATTTATATTAAGCTAGAGGGAGACCCCTCTTGCCTCTCAGGAATTTTTCTTTTGCCACTGTTGTTATGTTGTTCGTTTGAACTGCTTTGTGCTTTATGCCTGGGATTGTCTCAGAGACTTTCCTGCTTCCTGACTTGTTCTCTCATTGGGCCCTCATCCATTATTTGTGAGGACAAGAGCCCCCTTTTCTCCACTTCCCCTCAAGCCTTTCCTCCCGTAGTGGACCTCTCCACCTTCATATCTTGGAAATGACTTTCCTTCCCTGTGAAGTCATATCTTGCTATAACTGGAAAGGGTCTCATATTAGCCCTTGGAGTAGGTTTCTGCCCCAGCTTCAATTGATAAGTTCAGTGTAGTCATTTTTGACCCACTCTAAATGCCTATTCATTCCTGCCTGACTTCCCCTCACCAGATTTCTTTATATTCTTCATTGCCTATGCGTACCCACATCTGTCTTAATTTCTCAATTTAAGTCTGTGGCTTTTTATCCTAGTATTTCTGCATAATCCCCCAAAACTACCTATTCCATGACCCAGTTAACATGGAAGAAGGAAGCTCCCAATTTACCCCTTCTTTCATTCTTTTTCTACATACTTTCCTAACTCATGGGACTTTTTTCTCTAGCAAACCTCCATACCATTTGTTTTCTTTGGCAAAGTCTCTTAATTCCTTTCTGATTCTGATAGAGTACATTTGTCTCTTATATCGTTTCCCCTCAAGCTTGCTTACCTTTGTTGAAATACCCTTTCTCATAAGATTTTAACCTAATTTCCCACAATATCCTGTCCTTCATCAGGGTCCTTCCCAGCCCCAAGAAAGTGCTTCTTAAATTGAGTCTGAGATCAAGATATAATGTTTGCTTTTGTTCCAGGAAGCATGGGAAAGATCAGTATCCAGTTTGAATTAACCGTGTGAGACTGCTGGGAAGGGGCATGTTTCCCTTTCCACATATAAGTGTCAAGTAGAAAGTCTGTCTCTGAATCTTTCTCTTTTCTCCTGTGGGCTATATGGCAGTGATAGACTTGATTCAGTGAATCAAAGATAGGATGCTTTGAATCAGAGAACAGAATTTGGAGTTCAACTAAAAGCCAGGTAATATGGAGTTTGTATTTTGGCCACTTCAGCATTTTCTGCTCCTTGTCTTATTTGAACAACAAAACATCCTTAAATTCAGTAATCTTTCTTAACTTTCAGTGCCGTATACTTAGTGAATCTGACTTTGCTGCTGATTTAATATTCATGACTCAGCAGACTTCAGTGTGGTTCAAGGAGTGTTTACATTGCTTCTAGAACTGTAAATCTGGGGAGGTTCCTTTCATCTCTCTCAGAATTGGGTCCTGTTGTTTTTTTTCTTCTTACAAGCTAGAACTGAAAATAACAGAAGTTATCTTGTAGCTATCCCATCAACTCTTCCTTTTCTGTCAGAACTTAATGCACATATTTCCTTGAGGTGTACTCTCCCAAGTGAAATATCTGTTCATCTTCCTGGGCACGGCCATCCAACTTTCTAGACCTTACCTGGATATCCCAATACCTACTCCTTTGTTAAGGATATAGCATCCACCTATAAGCCAAAGCCCATTTGCCATGACTGTTGAATTGAATTGAGTCATCCTTTGGATCTAGGTAGCCTTCTAGAGATTCACTTAACTGCTCTTGCCCTCCCTTGCTTATCTTCTCAGTGAGCATGGACTGAGCAGAACGAGGAACTCACTTTCTACCACTGGTATCTATGAAGGAAAAAACTGGGATAATGTGAGTGGAATTAAGGAGCAGAGAGTGAATTGGAATATGAAATTGAGGAGAAAGCTTGTTTTGGAGAATCTTTGACAAAAAAAGACCTTAGAAGTGTAAGAATGAGTGATGTTTTGTTGAACTGCTGAGTAATGTGAGGGAAAAGTGCATTTTTTGTGAATGATTATATCTAGGAGTGGGGAATCTCTTCACAAAAAAGGCAGGCAAGTGACTCTTCTATCTTTTCCACAGTGTTTTATCTCATCCCAGAAATGTTTTGAAAATAGCTAACTTTCTCTTCATTAACTGTTTCTAAAGCTTAGAGATAGACATTTTGGATAAAGTCAGCTGCAGAGGCTAGATGAAATTTTTAGAGAAATCCAGACAGACCCTTATAAAGGAAGAAAAGAGAGGGAAGAGATATAATAGTCATTGTGGGAGGAGGGGAGGAGGACACTTACAAGGAGCTAAGGAAAAAAGAAGTGGAGGGGAAGGAGTTAAAGGGAAGAACCCAAAAGAGAAGAGGAACTTGGGCAAACAGTGAAAAGTAAAAGTGCCTCAGTTGTGAGTGGAGAAGAGGAGGAGTGAGCACTGATGGAGCTGAATGAAGAGTGGGAAAAACGTTTCCAAGGAAGGGGACGGCAGAGAAAGCTAAAGCATGGGTATGTAAGGCTAGGCAGGACCAGGAGTCCTGGGCAGTAGTAAGACTCCATAATGAGATCCTTTCTCAAAAGAAGAGGAAGATGGCTCATATCAAGAGGGAAATTTTAGGTTTAGATTTAAGGAAAGAACAGTGAAGTAAGTGTTTATGTTTGACTAGTTCTCCCTGAGGTGGGAGTGACCCAAGTATGCATTTTTGATATTTTCTCTCCTAAGCTCATATTTTGTTCCTATCTGCAAACCTTAGGAATAGTATAAGAACTATTTTGCTTTTTGAAACCCCTATTTTTTTTAAAGCTTTAATGAGGCATAATTGACATACAATGAAGCATACAAATTTAAACCATACAATTTAAGTTTTGACATACATATAAAATGAACCATCACCACAATTTCTGTCATTCCCAAAAGTCTTCCACTAATGCTTTTTGTCATTATACATTAGTTTGAATTTTCTGATTTTTGACAGACATGAAAAGGCAGTTACTGGAAAAAGTACAGTCTTTCAACAAATGGTGTTTAAAGAACTGCACATCCATAGGTTAAAAATGAACTTTAATCATATCTGGCACCATATTAAAAAATTTAACTCAAAATGGATCATAGACCTAAATGTAAAATAAAAACTATAGAACTTCTAGACAAGGACATAGAAGGAAACTTCTGTGGTCTTGGATTAGGTGAAGATATCTTAGATATGAAACCAAAAGAGCTAATTGATAAATTGGACTTTATCAAAATTAGCAATCCCTAATTTTGAGTATTTGAAAAATAGAAAAGGTAGGAAAACTGGGAGCATAGGATTGAACTCTTAGCTTTGGCTTTCTCGGTGAAGACAGAGAAGATAGGAAGTAGGGAATTCCTTGGCGGTCCAGTGGTTCAGACTTAGCGCTTTCACTGCCTTGGCCAAAAAAAAAAAAAGGAAAGAAAATAGGTAGACCAAGCTATTCAGTCATTCCTGTTGCTGTTCCTTGTCAAGGTCTCAAGTTTGGGGTCTTCTACAGATTTTATTACCCTTTTCAAATTCTTAGCAGTGTCATAGTCTAGCGTTAAAAAGTCTTACATCTTTATTTATTTGCCCATACCACGTGACTTGTAGGATTGTAGTTCCCTACCAGGGATTGAACCCTGGTCCACAGCTGTGAAAGTCCTAACCACTGGACCACCAGGGAATTCCCTCATGTCTTAAATCCTAGTTTTTCTTTATGTAGGTGGTTTTTGGATTTTGAACTTGTCCAGTGTTCTGATTATTTTCGTATGGGCCAGGCATCAGAGCAGCAAGTTGCTCAGGTCTCTTGCTGTGTTAGGAGTTAGACCCTTTCTTGGCAGATCCTGATGTCCTCTAGGTGTTCCAGGACAGCCTCACACTGTCTCATGGGATATTCTTAGCTTTGCTGAATGTTGTTGGTATTTTAATTGAACTCTGGCAAGCCGCTCAGTACAGCAGGAGGCAGACAGATAGGGAGGCCCCTGTGGGAGCCATAGGAGACCACTAGTTTCCAGGCTGTTCTGATACAGGTGATGTTTTTCCCTTCTACTTAATTTCTGTCTCATCTTATTTCTGGATTTTGTAACATCTCTGTCCATGCCAGTATTATTTCTTTTCTTGCTACCTCACCATTTGTATTATTTCCCCAGTGCAGCTTTCCCTAGCCTGGTTTTTAGATTGCTTGTGTTCCCATCTAAAACTAGTTTTACAAAAGGAAAAAAAAAAAGGCGGTTGGGGGGTGGGGTGGGGGTTTCCTTGTGGCTTAGTGGTTAGGATTTGGGCTTTCACTGCTATGGCCTTGGGTTCAATCCTTGATCTGGGAACTGTTTCACCAGCCGTGTGGTGTGGCCAGAAAAAGAAACCTTAGTTTTGTTGTTTAGTTGCTGAGTCGGGTCTGACTGTTTGCAACCCCATGGAGTGTATGTAGCCCCCCAGGCTCTGTCCATGGCATTTTCCAAGCAAGAATATTGGAGTAGGTTGCCATTTCCTCCTCGTGGGGATCTTTCCCACCCAGGGATTGAACCCACATCTCCTGCTTGGCAGGCAGATTCTCTACCACTGAGCCACCGGAGAAGCCCAACCTCTAGTATAAGATGCTGCAAAGGTGCCTGTTCCTCTAATGGCTGAGGTGGTGGTTAATTGTCTTTTTTTTTTTTTTTCTCTTTACTTGGTTCTAAAATCCATTCTAGGGCTTTGTGAAGGATGTCCATGAAGACTCTGTCACCATCTTCTTTGAAAACAAGTAAGACCTTGGGAATAGAGAATCCAGCATACTAGGTCCTAGAAGGAGAGTGGAGAAGGGGCGACTGAGTCCCATGAGGCATGTAATAGGTGGGCAAGAGCCAGGGGTTTGGGTGGGCGACTTGTATGGATCCTAGGAGAGGAAATGGTGCTGGTGGGGGCATTTGACTCAGTATTTAGGTTCTAGCGAGAGATGGAAGACACTGGTATGGAGCAGAGCCTGGAATTTAGCTTCTAATCACCAGCGAAGGTGGAAAATGTCCAGTGGAGGAAGTTACCTTTTTCTGAAGAAACAGGCAACCACACTAGCCTGAATAGCTATTGTATCACTGTTTCCCTTGCAGCTGGCAGAGTGAGAGACAGATTCCTTTTGGGGATGTCCGGCTACCACCTCCAGCTGACTATAACAAGGAGATCACAGAAGGGGATGAAGTGGAGGTAAGGGCCTGAAGTCCACCTTTTCTAAACATCACTTTTCCCAGGATTCTGCATCTCCCTTACCCTGATACAGGTATCATAGGCTCCTTACTGCTTGTTGCACTCTCCTTCCTCCATCCAGCTAGGCAGTCTGTGGAGGAGTGAAGTGTCCATCACCATTGTGATGAATCAAGCCTTTAGGGAGCTTCCCAGTTTCAGGGGATCCACTTTTCTTCCATTTACGATAACAGCATCTGAACTCCAGTGTCCTCTGATTTTAACTAGCAGCTCCTTCCTCTAGTTTCCTTTATCTTGGTCTAGGATGCCTCTTAAGTGTCTTAATGCTCATTCTATTCTTGATGTTTTTAGATGGGCCTCAAGATCTCTTTTATTTTCAACTTCTCTTCAGGTTTATTCTCGAGCCAATGAGCAAGAGCCTTGTGGCTGGTGGCTGGCCCGGGTGCGGATGATGAAGGGAGATGTGAGTGTGACTGATTGTCAAGGTCTTTGGGAGAACTGCTGAAACATTTTTGTCAGAGAATGGTGGGAGACAGAAGCTCATGTTATCCACACCTTCTTTCTTCTGCCAGTTCTATGTTATTGAATATGCTGCCTGCGATGCCACTTACAATGAGATTGTCACCCTGGAACGGCTTCGGCCCGTTAATCCCAATCCCCTTGCAACCAAAGGCAGCTTCTTCAAGGTTACCATGGCTGTGCCTGAGGATCTGAGAGAGGCGTGAGTGTTTGGGATATTGGGTGTGGGGGACCCCCTTTATGGTCCTCATCTCTGCACGTGTTTGTCCCAGGCCCTGCTCCCAGTGTGTTTTGTGTTCCCTTGACCCCCTAGAGTCTTCTCTGCTCCCAGTTCTGTTTCCTCATCTCTGTTCTTTAACTGAAGTCCTTGTTTTTCTCAGTCCCTCTCTCTCCCGTGAATGTTCAGCTATACGCTACACTCTGCCCTCTGAGCACTGTTCTCTTTTCTCTGCAGCTGTTCCAATGAAAACGTCCATAAAGAGTTTAAGAAAGCGTTGGGAGCGAACTGCATCTTTCTCAACATCACAAATAG
This sequence comes from Budorcas taxicolor, assembly GCF_023091745.1. Classification (NCBI taxonomy): domain Eukaryota; kingdom Metazoa; phylum Chordata; class Mammalia; order Artiodactyla; family Bovidae; genus Budorcas; species Budorcas taxicolor. The sequence continues at coordinate 27,150,276 of NC_068928.1, read as the reverse complement.
TGAGCTCTTCATCCTGGTGAGTTTATTTTGCCTGAACTTCACCTAAGCCCTTCTCCCCTTTTAACTCTTTTGCAAGAAGGGAAGAGCTAAAGTGTGCTTATATTTATTTGTCAGAAAGGACTTTATTCCTCCTGAATCCTGTGGACCCAGGTTAGCCCTACTATTCCTTAGTCTTTCTCATGTATGCCTTAATTTTTTTTCAACCTGACCATCATATTGCAGTTTGGGTCAAGGACCCTTCTTGCATATTTGGACTCTCAGAAACAGTATGAATCTCACTTGTGCTTGCCCCGTAAGATCAGTTCCCATAGGCATCCAGATAGTAGGCCCTTGTGAGACCAACAGTGATTTTCTCTTCCTCAACTTTGTTTCTTAAACTCCTGCCCTTTTCCAGAGACTCAGGTGTCCTGATTTCCCAGTTCCTGACTCTCTTCTAAAACATAGGCAGTTTTTAGTGACTTTTCTGTTGGTTTCTTTCCAGTCAACCACGGAAGCCCCTGTGAAGCGAGCATCCCTGCTGGGTGATATGCATTTTCGAAGCCTGCGTACCAAACTGCTGCTCATGTCGCGCAATGAAGAAGCTACCAAGCACCTCGAGGTAAGTTTGGGCTCCACTTTTTACTGCTGAATGGTCTTGTTGTCTTCCCTCCCACCTCATCCTCCACTCATACTCTTATGTTTACAGAACAGAGGTTAAGGTCTTTCTGGGCCATTAAACCTGGGTCTGCTATTTCATCTCAGACTTCTCCGGATGGCAGAGCTCTATCATGTTTTTAGTGTGAAGCTTTTTTTTTTTAAAGCTACGGGACCATGTGACCAAGTGAAATTTTACTTGAAAGCACAATGGATAAGACAGATGAATCAGAACAAGTCTGTCTAAAAGTAGAAGAAAGTGTGGGTCTTACCTCCACTGGGTGCCCCCAAATTACCTCTGAGAACCAAACCACTTTGTGAGAGCCATTTGTACACTGGAAAAGATCCCTAGTCTTGGAATCAATCCTGTCTTGCTTTGTCAAATAATTGACCTTTGGCAAATAATTTGATTCCAGTGAGTTTTCTCTTCCTTATCTGTGACAATGAGGAAGTTGAAAGAGAGTGTTTATACAAGGTCTTTTTGAATCCTGACATCTTATGATGGTCAGATTCCCTTAGGAATTATACTGTCCTAAATGAGGTGCACACGTGTATGTGTTATTTGAACATCCATTTCCTTTTAATCAAGTGAACTGATCTTTATGGGAGCCTGTGCAAATGGTAATCTGTATTTCTCCAGGGATGCTCCTCAGGGTGCTGCCAGAGCCTTTCCCTTTGCCTGCCTTTGTACTCAGGCCTCCCTCTGAGGGCTGGTTGAGAAATGAAGTGGTAGCATGGTGTGTCATAGCCTCTTTTTATGCTTTTCTTAACCTCTTGGCTTTCTCCTCAACTTTTTGGGTTTTATTTTGGGAGTTTGTATTGGTTTGGATAAGGTAAATATTCCTTACACTTGCATCTACCATGTGAAAAGTCCTTTCTAAACACCAGTCTCATTTAATCCTCTTGTTAGTCTGGGAATGGGGCAGGTCAGGGGTAATCGTTTAGTGGGGAACAGAGGTCAGGGGTAATCGTTCAGTGGATAACAGCAGAGGCACAGAGAGTATGTTTTGTTTGGGATTATACAGCCAGATGGTGTTAGAGCCAAATCCAGAACTTTGATGGCTCCTAGCCCAAACCCTGCTATCATTACCTCCCCTGCCCACCAAGCCATTGGTACTGAGAAGGTAGGAATGGAATGAAGCATTCCTAAATTCTCCACACAGGTCCTGGTGGTCAGTGGACTTCCAGATAGTTCTGGCTTTCTTTCACAGTCTTTTCTTATTGAAGTTATGCAAAGTGTCAGATTCCCGGGACAGGTGTCTGAGATTTCACCATGATTCCTATAAGTCAGTGTCTTTTTTTCTTTCAGACAAGCAAGCAGCTGGCGGCAGCTTTCCAAGAGGAGTTCACAGTGCGAGAGGACCTGATGGGACTAGCAATTGGGACTCATGGTGCCAACATCCAGCAGGCCCGAAAAGTACCTGGGGTGACTGCCATTGAATTGGGTGAAGAGACCTGCACTTTCCGCATCTATGGGGAGGTCAGCAAAAGATATCTGTCATCTAGGTCCCTTCGGGGATACAAAAGAGTGTGTGAAATAGAAAGGAAGCCTGTCGTGTTCGCCTCTCTCCCCTTTTTTTAAATAATGTGCATACCTTTTTTTTCCTTTAACTGGTGTATAGTTGCTTCCTCCCTCCCAGACTGTGGCGGCAGCACATTTTCCCAAAGACAGAGAGTGGCAGGAAGATCACTGTTTGAGATCCAGGTCCTCTGTTTTATTAATAACTCCCCATTCTTCTCTTAGACTCCTGAAGCATGCCGACAGGCCCGGAGCTATCTTGAGTTTTCTGAGGACTCCGTGCAAGTGCCCAGGAATCTGGTTGGTGAGTTAGGGTTGTGTATGTATATAAGAGAACATGTTGGGGACCAGATGTGAGATGCTCTAAGGTGATTCTGGCTTTGCATCTCCCAGTGCACTTCGTTTCACGAGGACAGACCGAACAGTCTGCTACTGGAGTGACAAAAATGGGAGAACTAATTCCTAGCGATTGTGGTGTGAAAACACACTAGAAGCCTAGAAGCAGGAGATTCATTAAACAGAATTCTTGCATAGAAGCTGGAAAACTGTCTGTTTTTGCTCTTTTTTCTTTCCTTAAAAAAAAAAAAGCCTGACTCCTCCTTTACCTATTCAGGCAAAGTGATTGGAAAGAACGGGAAAGTGATCCAGGAGATTGTGGATAAATCCGGTGTGGTGAGGGTTCGAGTTGAAGGTGATAATGACAAGAAGAACCCCAGGGAAGAGGTATGGGGCAACTACACCTAGAGATTGGTTTCCAGAGTAGATATGATTGTTCTCCAAGCCATTCTCTTGAGGGCTGGGATTTCTAGGGGATAGGGCATGGGAACTTTGGTTTTTCCTAGTAGATGGCGAGCCCAGAAAGATCCCTTTTGGGTAGGCTTCTTAGACAAGGTGGACTTAATACTTGATTTGAGTCTGTTTCTAATCTATGTGTCCTTTGCTCTCCAGGGCATGGTTCCTTTCATATTTGTTGGCACCCGAGAAAACATCAGCAATGCTCAGGCTCTGCTGGAATATCACCTCTCCTACCTGCAGGTACCCGAGCCAGGAGCCTGGGAGAGGAAAGACCCACGTGTACAGGGGACTGAGGAGCATGCTGGATGGAGTTAAAAGTGGTGGTTTCCAGTTTGTGTCTCTGAGTAGAATAGAAACTGTTAGGTGGAAAATTGGGGCTGTGGAGTTGGAACCCATCATTTTCCCTATTTTAAGCCTTGTGTTCCTGAGAGTTCAGGTCCCTAGGGACAGTTGGGGCAGAGACACGTCAAGAGAGACTATTGATCTTTCACCTACTTCTCCTTGCTTGTTTTTCTACCCAACCAGGAGGTGGAGCAGCTCCGCTTGGAGAGGCTGCAGATTGATGAGCAGCTTCGGCAGATTGGGCTGGGCTTTCGGCCTCCTGGAAGTGGGCGGGGCAGCGGCAGCAGTGACAAGGCTGGATATACCACTGATGAGAGCTCCTCCTCTTCCCTTCATACCACACGAACCTATGGGGGCAGCTATGGGGGCCGGGGCCGGGGCCGGAGGACAGGCGGTCCTGCCTATGGTGAGATATCTATGGGAGTGGGGGGTAAGCAGTGGTGGGGTGTGGGAGGCAGAGGTCTGGGTGGAAGCTTGAGGAAAGGGTGATTGAGAAGATGAAGTGATTGGCTGAGGGACTAAGGAGTGAGAGGGAGAATTTTCCAGCTTGGGGGTGGGGACCGATCCTGGGATAGGGTGAGGGACCCTGTTTGAACGCCACTATGTTCTTCAGGCCCCAACTCAGACCTATCCACAGCTTCCGAGACGGAGTCAGAGAAGAGGGAGGAGCCCACCCGACCTGGGCCTGGCGACCGGGATCCCCCGACCCGGGGGGAAGAAAGCCGGAGGCGTCCGATAGGAGGCCGGGGTAGGGGACCCCCACCTGCCCCCCGGCCCACCTCAAGATACAACTCTTCATCGATTAGCTCAGGTACCAGAAGCAGACAGCTGGGCTCATGAATGTGGGCCAAAAAGAAAGATGGTGGACACCTGACTCCCAACTCCTTCTTCCTCCAACCAGTGCTGAAGGACCCAGACAGTAATCCCTACAGCCTACTGGACACATCCGAACCAGAGCCCCCCGTTGATTCAGAGCCAGGGGAACCCCCGCCAGCAAGCGCCAGACGCCGCCGCTCCCGCCGCCGCCGCACCGACGAGGACAGGACTGTCATGGATGGAGGCCTGGAATCCGACGGGCCCGGCATGACGGAGAATGGCCTGGGTAAGGGGTGTGTGAGGGTGTGAAAGATTGCAGCTGGGGAAGAATTGAGGGGGTGGGTGATTGATGCGCAGTGTTCATTTTCCCATGCCCCACAGAAGATGAGTCAAGACCCCAGCGTCGTAATCGGAGCCGCCGCCGCCGTAACCGTGGTAACCGGACTGATGGTTCTATCAGTGGAGACCGTCAGCCAGGTGAGCTAACACTGGATTCCAGCAGACTGCCTCAGAGAACAGGATGCCTCCTATCCTGTGGAAACTAGGGGTTGGGGTCCAGTGGGTGTCTAGGGGCTGGATACCTGGGTTCCTTCTGAAACTTGATCCTCTGTCTTCCCCAGTGACTGTGGCTGACTATATCTCCCGGGCAAAGTCTCAGAGCCGCCAGCGGCCACCCCTGGATCGCACTAAACCTTCAGAGGATTCTCTTTCAGGGCAGAAGGTAGGCAAGGAAGACATAGTTTACCCCACTACCTTTTGTGTTGCTCTGGAGTAGGGGGCACATGAAAACTCGCTAAGAAATCGCTTGTGAAATTGCAGGGAAGGCATGCAGCTGGAGTTTAGGCTGCATGTAGAATAGTGAAAAGTTTGTATAGAAGAGAAAGGGCCATTTGGTTCATATTTTCTGGATCCCAGTAAAAGTGACTACTGGCGACCAACCCCTGGGTCCCAGCAGATGCCTGGAGCTCTTAGGTGGTAGGGAATGGCATTACCTGAATTTCTACTGACCTCCTTTCCTTCCTCTCCATTTTCTTTCCCACTCTCCCTTCAGGGTGACTCTGTCAGCAAGCTTCCTAAGGGCCCCTCAGAGAATGGGGAGCTCTCCGCCCCCTTGGAGTTGGGTAGTTTGGTGAATGGGGTTTCATAAACCCTCCAGCCCGCATCCCTCCCTTCTCCATCTCGCTTGCTGCCCAACACCAATGGCCCTCACAGGCCCGACTGACCTGCGCTGGAGCTGCTCTTATCTAGGGGGGAGGGGGGTGGCACAGCAGCTTGGGTCCCCCCCAGCCTCCAGGAGCTAGTGGAGGGGTGTGTAACAGGGTCCTACCCCCTCCCTCTTGTCCACCCTACCCCCAGGGTGAGGGGAGTCTCTCTCCTTCCCCATCAGACTGGATGTGCCTTTATCCTCTAATGCCCCAATCTCTCTCTGAACACCCCCATTCTCCGCCTGTTGGTGCGGGGTGCTCCTTGACCCACCCAGATTTGACAGTTCAGGGGGGCTCCCCTGCTATCCCTCCTCCCATCCTGTACCCCCCATTTCTGGGGCCTCATCACTGTGGAAGACGGGGATAGTAAGGGTTTAAGTGGGTGGGAGGCATGGGGAAGGTTTTGGAGTAGAACCAGGGGTGTGTATGAAGGGGGGTGACAAGGTCCCCCAGGGGAGGGGGGGACCAACCTTGTCTGGTGGATGAGAAGGCGTATTTATTTTTCACTGTACAGTATTTAAAAAGAGAATAAAAAAATCCAAATGGCTTTCTGGTTCCTGTACCTTCCTTGTGCCTAGTTTGGTCCATCTGTTTCTATAGGCGTGACCTGCCCTGGCCCTTGTTTCCTGTATCACCACAACTGGCTTCTCTAGCATTCCAGAGATGGTCTACGTCTAGGAATTTCTGACATTCCTGAATTCCCCAGGCCCAGGTACCCTCCTGGTCTAGAGAAAAGCAGCCGGTGCCTTGCTGCTTCTCCCCTCCCCCAGGTTTGCTAGTAGAGGGAGCTAGGCCACTCCTATACCCTGAGTCACAGCAGGCTAGGTAGGGCTGCTCAGAGCTGGAGCTGTTCCTACTAAGAGCTGAGAGCCAAGGCAGGCTGCTTAATCCGATTACCTGAGGCCTGGGGCTTGGGCTGGGCCTTGGGGAGCAGGGTTCCCTCAAGACAGCCCCTGGAACCTAGGTGTCGAGCCCTCATTCCTGCTGGTACTCTGCTCTGGATCCAGGCTTCCTCTCCAGCATCCGTATCACTGATCTCTCAGCCTTGGTTCTTCTGGGCTTCCTTGTGCCCTGCCTCCCAACTCTGAGGTTTAGAGATAAAACATGTGGAGAAACCTAGGTTTGGGGGCTATAGTGGTGAGAGTTTAAATTTTCTCACCTGGCAAGGGGTTGTATCACCACCCAAGCACCTGCTGGGATGACTCAGGAAACAAAAATGGCCGGCCTGCCTGCCTCCTGATTGCCTGACTTTTCTGCCCCCGGGCTGGTCAGGGGCTTGAGCAGTTGTAGGCACCAGGAAAAGGTTTGGGTTAGTGGGTTGGGTGTTCCCACCTTCTTCCCAGCACAACTCTGACCCTGAGGGCTCTTGATCCCCCTCTACTTGATCCCTTTGTGCAAAGATATTGACTTTAAATCGCTGTGCTTAAGAAGGGAGGGGTAGATGTTCAGGCTATTGGGGCTGGAAGGCCTGACTTATGGGTCTTGGGTGGAGAGGGGGTGTGGTCCCCTGGGGGGAGTGTTGGGGGCTGGGAAGAACGGGACACCTGGGTTGGCCTAAGGGAGGGGGATGTTGGCGCCCTTAAGGAGGCGCGGTCGGTTGGGAGGGAGTGGGGAGGAGCCAGTCGTTAAAAGCTGTTCCCCAGCCTGGCCCACCCGCCAGCCACAGACGCTGAGACCAGGTGAGAGAGGGCAGTGGCACCTGGGCTACGCTGCCTGGCAGCTGCGGGACCCCCCGACCGCAGAGGTTTACCGCCTTCACCGAAGCCGGGCCCTTGGCGGGCAGCGGGCGGCGGGCAGCGGGCAGGGGGAGCCAGACTCGGTCGCCGGGAACCTCGCAGCCACAAGGAGAGAGCACAACCTGTACAGGAGCGGGTACCAGGCAGCGGTTTTTGCGCTGGACTCCCCAGAAGTGCCGGATTGGTTGGAAGTACGGGCTTCATTATAAGGACTCTGAACTTGGGACGGTTTATACCTTTAAAGGACACGAGTTTCTCTGTAACGACTCCGGATTAGAAAGACACTTAGGATACCGGGTTTGGGGATCAACGTTTCACTTCGGAGGGGAGGGCGTGTAGAAACGCCCTCTGAAGGCTTCCCTTCGGCCCCCCCATGGCGGTACCGGGCTCCTCACACGACCAGGCCTGGAACCTGGACTCTCCCACTCCCACGGCCCCTACCTCCTCGTCCTCGGGCCCCCAGGAGCGGGAGGGCGCCGGGAGCCCAGTTGTCTCCAGGGGGCTTCCCTTGGAGAAGGTCAAACGGCCCATGAACGCGTTCATGGTGTGGAGCTCCGCCCAGCGCCGCCAGATGGCGCAGCAGAACCCGAAGATGCACAACTCGGAGATCTCCAAGCGCCTGGGCGCGCAGTGGAAGCTGCTGGGCGAGGATGAGAAGCGGCCCTTCGTGGAGGAGGCTAAGCGGCTCCGAGCCCGGCACCTGCGCGACTACCCTGACTACAAGTACAGGCCCCGGCGCAAGACCAAGAGCGCGGGGGCCGGGTCGCCCCACTTCAGCCAGGGAAGCGGCGGCATGGCTGGCAGCGGGCCAGTCTGGGGGCCTGGATATGCAGCCAACCAGGGGAGCAGAGGCTTTGGGTACCAGCCCCCCAACTACTCGACAGCCTACCTTCCTGGCAGTTATGGGTGAGTACCCGGGGAACAAGATGACAGAAACTTGTGCCCCTGTCCTAGAGCCTGGGTGGGGGCAGATATCAGAGAGCCTGGCTGGCAGGGGTCCTGAGCCCACCCAAGTAGGGGACACTCATGGAGGAATTTGGAGGGTGCCCGATGAAGGGTGGGAGACTTCAGGGGAGCCAGGGTCTTTCTTCCATCAGAGTCTGTTGGTGGTGACACTGCAAGAGCAGCAACCTGGATGTGACTCTGTTCTAGTTACCTGAATTTCCCATCCTCCCCGCCCCCCCCCCACCCCCGGCCCCCGCTTCTGGCCCTCGTGTGACCCGGCTTCCTCTCCCAGCCCCGGGGCAAGGACAGGCCAAGCCCAACTCTACCCCTTCCTGGCCTGCCGCCCCAAAAGAGAAAAACAGGCGCGCAGCACGCAAGCTCGCACTTGAGCATGCCCTGACATGGTTGCGGTGGTGGTGCAGCTCTAAGCCATCCTGGGGTTCCCTTCCCTATCACTGGTACTCTGGGGGGGTCTGGATAGCCAGGGATGATGGGTGGCTGATTAATTCTACCTGTCGGTGCAGAACTGGTCAGAACTACCCCCACATGCGAATCAGGGACCCTACTTGGCACCTCCAACCCAGGGAGCAAATGCCTTCTAACCACAGTGTTTCTCTTTGCAGCTCTTCCCACTGTAAACCGGAGGGCCCCTCGCCGTGCTCTCTCCCCCACAGTAACCCAAGGCTCCAGGGGGAGCTACTCCCTGCTTACAGCCCCTACCCACCCCCAGGCTCTCCCCCTCTGTACAACCCAGCCCTCTCAGGGACCCCCTTGCCCCTAACCCACCTCTAACCCTCACAGGCAGGGACCACCCAGAAAGGTTTCCAGTCTCCTTTTCTGTTTCTACTCAGAACACACCCCCCCCGCCCCCCCCACCTCCCAGGCTGCAAATCCTTTAGAACTGTGTTGGACCACAGTTCAGAGACGAGCAGTACTCCTCAAACCCCAGAAAGCTAGGGGGAACAAAACCCACGGATTTTTTTTTTTTGTAGGCAGAATACAGTTTTGTACAATTAAACCATGTCTCTGAGTCTTTATTGTTCCATCTCTGTTCCCCTTTACTGCAGCAGGAACCAGCAGTCTCCACTCCCTTCCGCCTGGACCTGCCAGAGCAGGAACCTCCTCACCCCACCCTGGGGCCCTGCCTGAGTCATTCTTCTGTCCCCCTCCCCCTACCCCCCCACCAAGCACTGGGGTCCAGGAGACAGTCTGAGCCAGGCTGGGGGGGAAAGGAAACCATAAGCACCTGGTCTCTTCCACTGTCCAGGCTCTGTCCTTCAGGGTCAGAAAGGAAGTGGGGAAATGGGGAGGACAGGGTAAGACTTCTGCCCAGAATAGATTAACTAGCTAGAAACTTCTGCTAAATGAAGAATTTCAGCCAAATGTTTAAATGACTCCAGAGCATATACACAGGACAGCACACAATGTTAAAATGTCAGCCTGAAAATCTCTACCCCATCCTAAGGATCTGAGCCAATCAAAGTTGCAATTGCAGAAGAACAGGGAATGGTTAAAAGTCACACCAGCACACTGATCCAGATGGGAAGGACCCCAAGGCTGAGTGGATGAATGGAAACATGGAATGTACTCAGGGCGCCCACTCAACTCTACTGCGTTTTCTTCTTTTGGGGAGCCTTGGCATTCCAGTAGAAGAGGACCTGGGCAGCGATGAGGCCATTGCAGAGAGAAGAGACTACAAAGGTTCCAGCCATGAGGGGGTCTCCAGTTTCCTGGGTGAGAGACACAGCTAGGGTCACTTAAGCGAAAGGGTTCCAAAAGAGGCAGCCTGAAGTCCTCGGGCAGGGAGAGGTAAGGTGAAGTTATGGTGCCCTCTAGAGGGGAGGAGGTGCACTCACCTGAATGGAGGTGAAGATTCGGGCCAGGGACCCTCCAAAAAGCAGAAACACTGTGATGGCTGAGAGCTGGCCTGTGTGCCCATTGCGGTAGTTGGTGGCTGCCTGGAGCAGCTAAGGGAAGAGTTGAGACACTGTTCTGTCATCTGAACTCATTCCATGTTCCTGTGTCGTTTCTCTATTCTCAGTCCCACCCCCTGCAAACTTTGGGTTTCTCCTCTACTCTTTACCCAGCCCCCTTCCCAACATCCTCTCCCTTGTTCCCAGCACCCACCCTTCCCACCACCACCGAAGGCATGTTGGAGGCCTGGAGCAGGGTGACTACAGCCTGGGGCGTCAGTGGTGAAAGCAGCACCAGAAGGACCAGGGCGTAGCACGCTAGGAAAGCAACACCTGGGAGACAGGGAAATAAGGAGTCCTTGTCAACTTCTGAGTCCCCTGGCTTCCCCAAGCCTGCCTTCCCAGCAAGGTTCCTGAGAGCTGGCAGCCAGCTCATGGGTCAATCCTCAGCACCTTTCACAGTCTGTCCTCTGTAGTGCAGGACCAAGAAGGCAATGGTGATTGTCTGGAGCATCAGGAACAGGGCTTCACCCCAAGAGCTGCAGAGTCAAGAGTTGGAAGGAAGAAAGGCAGGCCTGGAAGAGGCAGGGAAAGCCTCCAGAGCCCATCCATCTTGGGGACACAATTCTCTGATTATTCCCTATCCACCACAGCCCTACTGGTCCCTTACCTCCTGCCTCCCGGCGGCCCCCATGCAGTTGATTCAGGATTGGAAACTGGTTGTTCTTGGGTTGCTCACCTCCTCTCATCATCACCATAGATGATGACTAGAGTTCCAGAGAGGTTTAAGCCTTCCTGCCCTTTTGCCTCCCTCCCTCTAACCCCCACTAGAGTCGTGAGCGTTTACTCCTGGAGATAATGGGCAGGAAGGCTTTCCCTCACCTGAAGGGAAAGTTATTGGTGATGCTGTAGACCATGGTCCCAGTCAACGCCACTAGCTCTAGCATTACCGACTGAAGACTCAATCCTTCGGCACTCTTGGCTCCCAGTATTTTAAACACTTGGGGTAGTTTTACTGGTAAAAGAGGATGAGAAGGCAGGGCTGAGGAACTGACACCCCTTGGGTGCACAGCACAACAGCCACAGAGCAGACCTGGAGGCATGTTAACCCCACTTCTAGTTAAGGGACCCATTCAGTTTATGTTATCTCAGCACTCCACCCACCTCCCAGCAGCAGGAATTGAAGATGATAAGACACATACCCAGAAGTGAGCCAGCCACAATGCCCAGCCCCAGGGCTTTGCTGAGGAGAATCTTGAGGCAGGGAACTAAGAAGAGAAATTAAGCAGAGATGAGACCTCTGGAACCCAGGCCAGGACTTGTAGGCCTAAAGGCTTTAAGTGCTTTAAGATCTTGACATACCCACAAAAGGAAATCTTGGGTGGTCCGAAGGCAGGTGAAAAAGGCCTAGTTCTTCCTACTCCAAACCATATCACGTTCAGACAAGGTGACTCTCCAAAACAGCTTTTACCTTTTCTTTCCTCTGACCCACTCTTCCGTTCCCTGCCCATCACACCTAAACTCCTTCATCTGACTTCCAAGGCTCTCCACTGCTTCCTTGTGTAGAGCTGAACAAGGCCCAAGAGTCCTCTGATCCTTTATTCCCCGCCTGTGAGCAAGTAGGCAATCCACAAGTCTCTTCTCTCCAAGGATAGGTTTCCTTTATATCGCTCATTCTCGAACACTGTCCCTGGCCCCTACTCAGGAACTTCCACGGCCTGCTTTTATGTTCTAGCTACCAACAACTTCTCCAGCCTGTAAGTCCACCCCCAAAGTATTTGCCCCAGTGGTAGTTGACTATCATGGGTCATGAACGCAGCTAAAACATTGTCCCGGGAGAACAGAGCGGTACCAAAAAACTTGAGGGGGTGGACTGTGAAGGTCTGATGTCAGAGGAGGGTTTTGGCTGTGGCGTTGCCTAGTAAATAGAAAAAGGAAGCCAGACAAATTAAGCCCAAAATTACACCGTGAGCAAACGTGGAGGCTGGGAGGAAAGCCATTAGGATGGCAGGAGCCTTGGGGGTGCCACAGAAGGCCTTGATTCAGAAGAGGCTTTGAATCATTTGTAGCATTGCTCCTGAAGGTGTACAGATTTATTAGATGTTAGAACGATCTAATCAGATCTTAAACTGTGTTTTGTAAAATTTGAGTCTTTCCGTCTTTCATCGGTCGCTAAAGCAAAGTACCCCCACCTGGCGACTCCTCCTCTCGCCCAAATACGGAGTCCTCATTCTACGGAGCCGGAGACACTTCCGCCCCTCTCAGACACGACTTCCGCCCGAAATGCCGCCGTCACTTAGTCCGCACTCATGGCCCCTTTACGGCCGGAGAGCGCTGGCGCAAAACTCTGACCCGAGGCAAAATAAAACTTACCATGAAGCAAGTCCCACTGGACGAAAATTTGGTCGTAGCATTTCTCAGGTAAAAGAAGCGGCACCAGCACCCGTTTAAGTGGCCCGTCTACCTCGGCCGCCATACTGCAAAGTCAACTTCCGCCAATCCCTCAAACCGCCATTGACTGACAGTGCGCACGCGCGCTCCGAGCCTCCGCCTCCCGCCTTCCCGCCACTAAGCAGGACCGCGCCCCGCCTCCCGCGCCAGCTCTTCCTTACGCCGTCCCACCTCTGTTAACGTAAAATAGGTCTCGCCTGGAAACCACGTTTTTGGACGCTCCCTCCCTGCTGCTCAAATTTTTAAAGCGTGCCAAAGCTGTACGCCTGCGCAGTTCCATTTTTCGAGCCTTTGTTTACGCAGTAAGATTGATCCTTCCTTTCTCCGCTCCTCCTGCTCGGCGCCATCTTGTCTTCTTCCAGCTTACTACATTGTTCGAAGTTGAGAGAGAAGGGGCGTGAGTCTCCAAAATGGCGTTGGGTGTGGGCGGTGTAGCTTTCCACCTCCTGTACTCTCGGTGTCTCCAGAGGACATGGCGCCGATGGGAGCGAGACAGTGTGAGCCAGGCCGCTCACCTTAGGCGCAAGGCCCATGCTTCTCCCTCCTCAGGTTCGCCGAGGCAAATGGGTGCGCTGGGCCAGGACAGTGAAGCAGAGGTAGAGGCGGTGGGGAAGAAGAGCCCGGTTTCGGGAGATGGCAGCGTCCCTAGCTCCCATACGGGCCCAGTCCTGGCCGCTTGTGTGAAACGAAGGCCCCGGGGTTCCCTCTCACCCCACTGGCCCGAGGGCGTCACCCCTGGGCCAAGGCCCCTTTCTCGGCCTCCTATGACCAGGTGCTGAGCCAGGATTTGGGCCAGACGGAGGCGCCCTAGCATCTCGCCTAGGGGCATCTCAAGACTACCCAGCAGTAGCGATGCCTTTTGGCACCCAGTGCCAGGACACCAAGTCTTGGTGGAGATGGCACTGGTCATCGCGGTCTCGTGGCTGTGCACCTGCTGGGAGTACCACACCCGTCGGTGACTCCTGCGCCACAGTCTGCAGGGTCTTACGAGGTGTCGCGAGGCGGTGGTATGTTTGCTGGGTCTCGGCCACGTGCTCCCTCAAAAGGGTTGGGTCTGCCGGTCTCGGTGGCTGCTTTCTGTAGCCTTACAAGGCTCCCACAATTGGAAGGGCCCCATACTGGCCCTGGCGATGCTCACAGGGCGATGAACTGTAAAGGGGATTTAGCACTCCCTGGTCTGGTCGTTCAGGCTAGGGCGGTCGGGGAGATCCTTTTTAGAATCCACACTGGGGCTGTCCTATGGGTGCCACCCACCACTACTAGGGGGCACCACCACCAGGGACTGTGGGTTGCCTAGGAGCATAGAGGATATTTTATGGAAGTCAGAGTACGCATTGCTCCTGTGATAGATGAAAATCCTTTGCATGTGAGATAGGAGCATCCCAGATGCAGCCGGAGTTTAATCTGGGTTGTTCGCTAGCCCAGACACAGTGGGTAGGGCAGGGCATTTGACAGGCTGCTGGGACGGGTGGCTCCCCTGGATTGGAGGAGAGGTAACTGGAGCAGCCAGAGACCCCAGGAAAAGAGGAGCAAGGGAGGCAGCAAGGCCAGTTTGACAACAGCTGTGCCAGACTTTGAAGGAGGAATCCATGAGGGCATTGCACCACACAGTGACATTTTCATCGCTCCTGGTGAGCTGTTTCTAGGACCCTTAGACTCAACCATGGAAGGTACCAAAAGGTGTGTGACAAGAAACTTAACGGCTTTTAATCCTGGCAGGAAGGACAAGGAAAACCAGGGATAAAGATTTGAGCAAATTTTATTTTTTTCCCATGGGAGATGGAGAATCAGTCATATTTAATAAACATCTTTCCCCTCATCCCTCCCAGTTGCATTATTTCTTTGTTCATCAAGACAGGGAAGGATGATAACTTTTATCTCTTTGAGTCAGTTGAGTGATGAGAAATGAAAGCACCTCCTGGTGCCCTGGATATTGAGAAAAATGCTCAGAGGGGCTGGTAAGTGGGTGGGCGTCTTCGGACGATGCAGAAGGTAACAAGCACCAGGGTGAGGAGGCCGAGTAAGATCAGGCCAATGATGAGAGGCAGCAAGATGGACTTATCATTGGGACAAGAGAAACCTGGTAGAAAGACAGGTCAAGTGGGTGTCACAGTGGTGGTGGTTGGGATCAAGGTGGGAGGAAGGAATGTAGGGGATGTTGCGAAGTAGAGATTGGTGAGGCGCTCACCTAGATGTCTCAGCGGGAAACAAAGGGGAGCCTGGGGAGAGCCTTATGGAGGAGGAAGGACAGTTACCCCAGCTGTGACAAGCTAGAGGGAGGAGATTTGGGGGTGCAAGGAGGGAGATTATAAGCCTGGGTGGGGGCTTTCAGTGCAATGGGAAAATTCGAGGAGGGAAGAAATAGGACTTACTTGGTCCAAAGGCCCCTGAGGGCGACAGCTGAGCAGCTTGTAGCTTCAGGGAGAGCAGATCAAGGTGTAAAGCTGGTGAAACAATGATGCTTGCATTTCTGCAGCTGAAGCTCTGACCCAGGGGGGTTTGGAGATCTCGAAGGGATGAGTTCTGAACTGAGAATGTCCACTCTAAAAGAATGAGGAAGAGTTAGCTCCCAATCCACATCTCCACCCACTAGCCTGGGTCCCTTCAGGAACCCAAATATCTAGTACAAGAGAAAGGGGAGGTTACTCACGCACTGCCTGGGGGAAGGACACGTTGTACTCCACAGCCATATAGTTCAGGTAGACTGTGCTCTGCAGTGGATCCTGGGGAGGTGACCAGGAAGACTCAGGGCAGCAGGGGAGAGTGGCATCCAGGTATAGAGTAAGGAGTATGGCAAGAGGTTGGTAGGGATAGGGTGACAGGGAGGGGTGAGGGTTAGTACCTGTTTGAATCCGAAGCTGAGCTGTCCGGAGGGGAATGAGAGGAGCAAGTGGGAATGGGTACCTTCACAGCCCCCCTGGGCCTTGGTTCTGTTGGGGTTCAGTACAGAGATGCCCCAGGCCTGTAGAAGTTAAAGATGAGAAGTCACAAGACTGCACAGCTCTGCCATTCCATGTTCCCTTTGTCTTCAATCTGTATTTGTCTCCTCTGCTCTTCCTCCCCGACTTCTGAATATCAGGCCTCAGCCCCTTCCCTTCATGTCCTCCAGTCTTTTAGCTTTACCTCTCCTCCACCCTGGGTTGGGTACAGAACTCGCATCTGAATCTGGGCTTGGAGCCGGACGCAGGGCTGGGAACCATTACTCCAAGTGTAGTCTCCTATTGCCTTCTTGGAGCCTGGGCTAGGACTTGGAGAGGGTGGTGGTTCTGGGTGGGGGGATCTGGTGGAGGGTCCTGGACTTGTGGCAGTACTGTTGCTTGTTGGATGAACTGTAGTATTTTGATGACTGGTGGTGGTAGCAGGACTATGAGTGGCTGTTGGGGACTCGCCACTGGTGGTTCCTGTGGTGTTGGTTGTATGCGTGGTGGTGGTGATTCTCTGAGTGGTGGTTCTGTGGCTCTTGGTAGTTCTGTGGCTGGTTGTTCCAGGGCTTGATGTGCTTTCTGTAGCTGTAGGTGTCACCGTGAAGGATGGCAGCAGAGTGGCGGATTTTTTATGAGGACAGTCATTCCCTGTCCCCTGGGCTTTGAGGAAAAGACTGATTAGCAACCCAGGGTGGACTTCTTCCCAGGGGCCGCCTCCCTATCCCCTTCCTCCTTACCTGCTAGTAGCCCCAGCAAGGCCCCAGAGAAGAACACAGCCAACCTCATGACAGAACAGCCTTCACCCCAAGTCCAGCAGTGTTAGTACCAGCTGCCTGCTCAACCAACCCTGTACCCTCTGCCTTCTGTTTGGAAAAAAGAGGAAATCTCTGACTTCCTGTTAACTCGAGGTGATCCCACCCCCAGCCTGACTCAGGCACCTCAGCCCCAGCCACTGTGATCTCTTAGTCATTAAATGATTGGCCCTGGTGTCACCAAAGGAGCTAGCAGAATCATGTGGGTAGTGAGATGGGGAGTTTTGGGGAAGTTGTTCCTTATGGATTTGTCTTCCTCAGCAAAATATGCTTGGCAGTTGCAACAAGTGATTACAGAGGCAGCAGCCCCTCTATGGGAGAGCTCACTAGGATGTAGCACTCCCTTTTCCCTCCATCACTTCCTCTTTGCTGAGACATGTGAGGTGCTTATGATGGTCCTTGCTCAACCCCTATGTAAAGGTCATCCCCCCGGGTTAATATGACCATTTTCCAGTCAACAAGAAAGTGCAACAGAAAGTTAACTATTAGCAGGGGCAGGGGCAGTACAGCTGTACCCAACAGCAGGTGGGAGGGAAGAAATGAGAAGCCAAGGCAGGCAGTTTCCAAGTCATTTTATTCAGAATTTTGTGTGTTTCCTGAATCAATAAATACTATACAAAACAATGTAAAAATGGCTACCATTTTGTCTCCCCTGCTCCCCCCCGCCTGGGGACAATCCCCTGGACTACCTCGCTCAGGGGTTCGCCCTCCAGATTTGGCCCAGCAGATGAGGTGGAGCAAAACTGTAGCCCCTACTGAATGAATGTTTTCAGAGGAATTCAGCTGGGGTGGGAGAGCCTCTGGGGTTTCGAGGTTGACTAGGTTAGGGAAATGGATTAGTGTTTTTGGGAGAAGACGGCGCCTACCCCAAAGAAAAGGGTGTCTAAAATGTTCACGGTTCCTTCTTTTGCCTCAAAAAGTGACATTTATTCAAAGAGTCAAAGAAAAAAAAAAAAATGACAAGATGTCCATCCCTTGGCTCCCTTCCCTCCCCCCTCCTGCTGCTCCTCAGCCCCCTCCAAGGTTTCATCCCTGGCTGGTGCTAGGTAGCACAACAGCCCCCCTCAGATGAGGTCAGCAACATTGAGGGGCATCTCCTCAATGGAGGTGTTGTAGAAGGTCTCGATATCTCGAAGAGTCCTCTTGTCCTCTTCTGTCACCATGTTAATAGCCACACCCTTACGGCCGAAACGTCCACCACGACCAATTCTGGAACAAGTGAGGATAAGGAAAATAGAAAAATCAGAAGCTTCTCTGTAGGGAGGACTGGGCAAGAGAGGGGCTGGGCTGGTTAACAAGACCAAATTTTCTTTTACCTGTGGATATAGTTTTCCCTATTAGTGGGGAGGTCATAGTTGATGACTAAGGAAACTTGCTGTACATCAATGCCTCTGGCCTATGTAAAGAAAGAAGGCAGCTTCAGGGTATGAATGAGAAAACACAACTCTATCCAGAATTAACCATACATGTAGGCAGCCAAAGGAAGGCAAAGGAAATAAACACCCCCTTTTCCGCAGAAACCTGAGGCGTGCCAGATTTTATTCCAAGTTGCTACTTTCCTGAAGAGGGGCACTAGTAGGCCCCTTGGAAGAGGGAATCACCTTGGATTCTCTCCTCTTCCTTCCAGTCTTGTCCAAATGCCCCTCTACTCACCAGTAGGTCAGTGGTAATCAATACTCTGCTAGAGCCAGAGCGGAACTCCCTCATGATAACGTCTCGTTCTTTTTGGTCCATGTCTCCGTGCTAAAACAGGAAATGAAATGGTGTAAAAGGTGGGTCTGTTGCTTCTGAGAGAACTGGCTGTAAGTAATACTCTTCGCATGTTTTACTGTGCTGGTAAACAATGTAGAGAAACCTCACCATGGCAGAGACAGTGAAGTCTCGGGCATGCATCTTCTCGGTGAGCCAATCCACCTTCCTTCGGGTGTTGATGAAGATGACTGCCTGGGTAATGGTCAGGGTTTCATACAAGTCGCACAATGTGTCCAGCTTCCACTCCTGGGGGGGGTGGGGGTGGGGAGATCAGTCAGGGGCTATACCCAACAACTCACCACCAGGTCCGCCTCCTGCACTGCGCCCCACCTCTCGTTCCACATTGATGTAGAATTGACGGATACCCTCCAGTGTCAACTCTTCCTTCTTGACAAGAATTCTAATTGGGTCCCTCATGAACTTCTTGGTCACCTCAAGCACATCAGAAGGCATTGTAGCTGACAGCAAAACCACCTAATTAAAAATAAAAGCAGCTTCAGGGTAGGAAATACTCCAGAATTCCGTAGTTTCCCTGGCAGTTCATAAATGCTCTTCTGTCATCACCCCCAAGCACACCACAACCTATATGCAAAGCTATCAGCCATACAAGCAAGACAACCCCGATGTCCTGTCCTCACCTGGGTGTTGCTGTTGAGCTTCTGGAATATGTCATAGATCTGGTCCTTGAATCCACGGCTTAACATTTCATCAGCTTCATCCAGTACAAACATCTTGATGTATTTGGGAGCTACAAGGAAAAGGAAACACCAACGGGTAGTTATTTAAAAATCTGAAATATACCTAGCTATCCTGATAAAGAACAGATAGGCAGTCTGCTCTCAGAATACAAAGGTTGATCCTTTGCCTGGGATCCCCTTTCCAGGCAAGACAACAGCCTTGGGAAGTAGAACACTACCTGGGCTGAGATGACAGAGAAGCCAGGCTCAGATGACACGCATGGAGTTCATCACAGAGCAGCTCTTTCAGAGGATATCATTGGAAATGAAATTATAACCAAACTAAGAAACTGGAAAAAAGCATGCATATGGAAGTGACCCAGAGGACTAGGAAGCAGATGCACTCACACAAGTATCTCCGGTTAAGCATGTCGAACACACGGCCTGGGGTACCCACGATGATATGGGGGGCTTCCATCTGCAGCTTCTGCACCTCAGCACGTACATTGGTACCCCCAATGCAGGCATGGCACGAGGCACCCATGTAATCTCCTAAGGCCATAACTACCTTCTGTATCTGAATCAGAATAAGAAC
Source organism: Budorcas taxicolor (assembly GCF_023091745.1). Taxonomy (NCBI): domain Eukaryota; kingdom Metazoa; phylum Chordata; class Mammalia; order Artiodactyla; family Bovidae; genus Budorcas; species Budorcas taxicolor. The sequence goes on along the minus strand of NC_068928.1, from coordinate 27,131,161 downwards.
AGTGCCTGTATATTAGCTCCAACTGCCAGGCCCCATTTTAAACACTCAATTCTTTCCAACTGTTTGAGACCTAACACTATTAAGCTAACCCCTCAAGCAAGAAACCAGTAAACATACCATGTAAGATTAAGATCTCTGCTGATAAAAGGCAGACTCAGAATTTGAACTCAGGATGGCTCCTGAATGTACACACTGATTCACAAAAATAGCCCTGAAATAATTTCTGTATGGTCGGTCGCCTGAATCCTCTTGTACTCCTGCCCCATAGAATCTATGTTACATCTTCACTTTCAAATCATATTCTGGACCCTAAGGCCCCAGAGGAGAGCTTTACGGTAACTTCTTCCTTACATTATCTTTGTTCGGAAGTCAGGCACAGAATGACCATGACAGCTCGATAGAACATTACAAGAATGTATCCCCTTAAACTCAATTAGCAGTCAACTCATGAGACGGGTTTCTGATCTTTTCAAGGTTAAGGAAAACAGCCCTACATTTTATGTGCCCCAGGCATGAAATAGCTCTGGCCACCAATCCAGGCATCAAGCTAGGATGAACAAAGGACTAGACATCTGCTTTGCCCCTGACTGATATAAGAGCAACACCACCAATCAGGTGCCTCTTTGCCCATTGCCAGGGAGTTTTGTTCATAAAATGGCCAAACTTGCCCAGCCAGCCAGGCTCCACCCAGCAGCCTTTTCATCTGACTCAGGAAATGGGTGGAGTAAGGGATGCTTATAGTGTTTGGTGTAAGAAAAAAAAGCTTATAATTAACCTAGTAAGTCTTGAGACTTGGATGTCATCAACCGACTTCACATCACCTATTTTCCCCTTACTTCAGTTCTAAAAACAGTGGTAGTTAGGGTACATACTTCTGGTTTCTGCAGATCATTTCTAAATGAGCCCCTCAGAGGAAGGAAAGTAAACTCACCTGCTGGGCCAACTCTCTAGTGGGTGCCAGGACCAAGGCCTGGGTGGCCTTTAGATCTAATTCAATCTGTTGCAGAATTGATATGGCAAAAGTGGCCGTTTTCCCAGTCCCAGATTGGGCTTGAGCAATCACATCATAACCTAAACACAAATTGGGAGAGAAATTTGACATGGTAGAAAGCATTCTTGGGAATCATGGGACATTCAAAAGCCCTGCTGAATGAGATCAATAAGCGACCAACAGAGATGTTATGTGCTCAGCAGTAAGTGCTTCAGACTTTTTGACAACGTAGTACCCAAACAGGAACAGAACTGAAAACTAGGCCAAGTTTCAGTCATTTAGTACTGCAGCAAAATTAGTCTAGAAATATAGCTGTAAAAAGCCAACATGATATGGCCAAAACACTACCTCAGAGATTAAACCAGCAGTCAATCCATGTGTCCAGGGCATGAACCAGGCATGGGCACAGAGCAAAAGCCAAGCTGGGATAAACAAGTTGTTTTGTCCCTCACTGATATGAGACAGGCGCCACCAACCAGGTGCCACTCTACCCAGATCAGGGACAGTTCAGAACTTGTTCTAGGGCAGAGGGATCTTACCCTTGATACAAGGAAGAATGGCTCGCTGCTGGATGGCAGAGGGCTTCTCAAAACCATAGGCATATATGCCACGGAGGAGTGACTCTGAGAGGTTCATGTCATCAAAGCTGTCGACAATCTCATTCCAGTTACTCTGCAGGAAACCAAAGAATCAAGAGAAATGGGGCTGTGCACTTGTATAAGAGCAAACAAGCCCCTTTACCTGCACTGACACCTCAGAACCCACAATCTCTCTTTAACCCAAGGAAGCCAGCTGGTTGGTTCTACTCAGCCTGGGAAACCACCCTAGGGGTCAGCCCACCTGTAAACAGTGAAGCTGGCTGTTAATACAAAGGAGAACAGAATCTGGATGACATGTTTCAAACAGTAAGTATTATGTACTACCATAAAGGAATTAGATATTTCCTACCTATCTGGGGGTTTTAAGCTAACTAGCACAGTTGAATCCTGGGTTCTGGTTTTATTCATTGACCCCCCCAGTGCAAAATCGAAATAATGCTACTACCACTGCCTTTCCCAGAGTTGAAAGATAATGGTGGGAGGGATCCAGCCTCACCTCGATGACGCCTTCGGGTTCCATCCCATCGGGGCCATTGTCTCTGGATCTGTTGGTTTAAAAACAGGAGTATGTAGAAATCCTGACAAGCAATCTCTTCCTACCAGCAACCGGCTTTGCATGATGCCATCAGCCTTCACTCCCTATTCCCACCCCCACGAGTTCCAGTAAGACGCAAGTCATTTTACAACTGAGTCAATCAAGCCTTTGCTCCATCCCGGGAGCGGCTCAGGCCAAGCCACCCCCGACACGATGGAGTAACGCTCCGTTAAGACCCAAAGGCTGGAAGGAACTGCGCTGCGCTTAAGGGGTGGCTTAAGGTGGTGCTTGCCTCCCGGCCCACGTGTCCCGGGTCCGGCGCTCCAAACCCAAGCGCGTGCACCTCCCACCGAGGCCCCTGCCTGCCGGAAATCCCGCCCTCCACCTCCCAGACGCCGGGGTAGGACATCCCCTTCCCCCCACGTCACACCGCCCGCACCTCCCCCACTCCCTCCAGCCCATCTCCCCCCCTCACAGTGCCCGGATGTGGGAGGCCGCGGGCGGTGGCGGCCTCACGCACAATGAGCCCCAGCCGAGCTAGCAAATGGGGAGATTGCACAACACTTAGCAGCGAAGCGGACTGGGGGAGGGGAACGCCTCGAGCAGCCATGTGCTTGCTCCCTCGACCACCCGGCAACGGCCCCCCCCGCCACACACACTACAGGGAACAATCCACATCCCGCCCGCCCCCGTCGCGAAATGGCGTCGCCCTCCCATACCTCAGGCCGCTCACCCCTGAAGGAAAGTGGACCTGCCCATCCGCAGTTTGCCAATTGCCCGACTTGTGCGGCAAAATGGACCCGCCCGCCCGGCGCCGGGTGGGCTCCCGGTGCCTCACGCGGCCGCTCCTCGGGATTAGGCTCGGTCCTGGCCGTCAAGAAAACCAGCACACTGAACGGCCGGCTTCTTCTCCCCCGACCCATAGCTCCACGCGACTAAGCGACTGGATTTATAGACCCAGGGACCCCCGCCTTCGGCGAGTGGTACCGTCAGAATCCTCCGGAACCCCGAGCGCGCGAGCCCTCCCTCCGGCAGTGAGGCAATCGGACCGGCGGCTTCGGGCCACGCACGCCCGCCTCTACCTTTCCCCACTAAAAGTCGCGACCTCGCCGCCCGACTCAGTGACGGGGCTTCGCGTACCGCGTCGGTCGAGGATCCCTCACTAACCTCGCGAGCTAGGTCCCGAAAGCCGAGCTGTCCTCGGCCTCTCCCAGGGCCTGGCGGCAACGTCGGTCGTGGACCCGCCCCTCACCACCCCCTCCACGCGACGGATCCTCCCGTCTTGAGTCTCCCCTCAACGCTGGGGGGCCTGGGACTGGGGGGGCCTCAACTCCCCCCACTGGAGTCTTCGGAAAGGGTAGCAAAGTAAGTAGCCACAACCTCTTGCAAATATCTTTCTTACCGGGAATCCTGACTCGCAGACATGATCCTTAGAAACTAGGGCGGAGTGCCCGCCTATCGACAACTTATAGAGCGCTCGACCCCGCCCCAGCCATCACATTGGCTTGACCGCTTCGGCCCCGCCTGCCGCCTCTCAGCAACCCGGCGTGACGTCAATTCGTAGGCGCCCTGGCACGCAGCCACCATTGGATAACTTGAGCGCCTATCAAGATGAAGACCCGCCCCGCAGCCTCATTGGCTAAAGGACCCGCCTTTCTTGCCGGTACGGAAGTGACGTACGGGAGTCAGGCCTCGAGGCCTGGCAGCCATCTTGAGGCCCTGCACCCCTACACGTGCGGAGGCGAGAGTGCCCTGGTCATGTGGCCTACCGCGCCCTATCAGGCAAAGGGGGCGAGGTTTCAGCCTCCAGGGACTTCCGGGCTCCCGGGACTACCACTTTCGTCGATCTCTACTCCAGGTCTCCACTGGACCTACGTTTAATTTTGTTCTCTCCTGCACCAACGATAAGTCGGACAACCAACCCCCAATGTGCAGAGATAATGGAATCAAGAACCATATCCTAGCGCCTAGGAGGGTTCCTGGGCTGGAAGAACGGGTGGAGTTTACTAGCATCTGGGGTTGCTGTCATAAATACTGCCGGCCCCCTTAAGTGTGCTGTTTCCCCAACTTTAGCACCTTTCAAGCTCCATTTTTGAGGCTTACCAACTCTCTGTACTAGCAGCTTGGCGCCCCCCACTGGGGGATTCTTTTTGTGGACGGCATGGTGGTGGTGCTGTCTGAGCCACGGATGGAAAGCTCGCCCCAGGAGTCTTAAATCCCATAAGGGGAAGCTAACAGCACTGGCTGGAGGAAAGCCTGAGAGCATATCCACTAGGTTGAGGCCCCTTAAGGAAGACCACCACTATGTATCTCCAAAGGATCCTTTATTGACAGAGGAGGACCGTGGCATTTATATATATATATAAAAAATGTTTGACGATTTGGCAGGCAGTAATCCCATTGCCCGCCCACCACCCCTAGATTTTTCTGCCCCCTACCCCCGCCCCTGCACATGGAAGGGAGATGACTGCCCCACCCAGGCCACAAGGCCATACTCCCTTGCAGACAGCGGGAAATAGGGGATTTTCCATGGCCACCCCTTGAACATCAGAAATCAACAAGTATTCTCTCAAAGGGAAAAAAAAATACAGAAATCAAAACATTTAAATATGAAAAACCAAAGGGAACTGGGTGGAAAGAGGCTAAAGACAAAAGGAACTTGAGTTTCTTGGGAAGGGTCTCCCATGTTCCCCTGCCCATTAACGAATGGGCTCGAGGCCTGGGATACGAGGCTCACACAGTGAGTTTGCAGTGACACAGCTCCTTGTAGATCTGCCGACGAAGTTTGGGCATGTCCTGCTGAGTGAAGCTGAATGGCTGAGACAGGGCCAGGTGCTTGCAATACTGGGGTTAACAAAGCAGGCCATGAGAACCACCTACTGAGCACGCCCCACCTCCCCGCTACCCAGTAGGACCTGTGCTACATATTTCTTCTGATACACCTCTCACTGGATCTTTCCAAAAATATTCCCATTTCACAAACAAACGAAACCAAGGTCCCACAGGCTGGGGTTCAAAAAAATCTGACTATAAAGCCAAGGTTCCTATTTGGTACATAAAATATCAAGTGTTTAACAAAAACACTTTGCACTGGGGATCAGAGGCAGCTATATCAGGGCCAGAGCCCAAGGATCCCGTCCCAACAAGGTATGGAGAAGCCAAGAGAGGACCAATGAAATCACGTTTCTGCATTCTAACACACGTAGGGTTACTCCCGCTGCGTAAGCGGTTCTAAGTCAAATGAGGGAGGCCAAACAGCTTCCCCCTCCCTCCCAACTCTCTTTAACCCACCTAGTATCTGCTTACCTGCAACACAAAGGCGCCACAGTCACTGTCATTATTCTGCCTGGCCACATTCTGGAGAATAAAAAGAAGGTAAGCCCTTCTCCTGGAGACCCTAAGGGTATAGCTTCAACTTCTGCGTCCTACCACACCCCCTACCATCCCAACCCTGCTTAAACCTCCTCTAGGAACTTACCATTTTGAAGAAACCTTTCCAGCCCTGGTGGAAATCCAGCCGGTCTTTCTTCACTGCCTCTGCCTGCAGATACTTGGCAATATGCTGTGTAGATGGAGGAAAGGAGGAAGTGAGCCTCTTCATTTCCCAACTGAACCCAAGCTGTGCTGGTCACAGGCACCAAGCCCAGGTTGCTCATCAGAGACCCAAAACCCAACCTTCTGCCTGATATGCCTTGCCACTGGATCTCCTCCCCACATTCTGGCCATCTTTCCCTTCCCTCTCAAACCTTAGGGCAGCGGCGGTTCAGGGTGCGCTGCGAGTCAAAATAGGTGATGGTGCGCCGCCTCACGTCAACAGAGATGAGGGACCAATGCACCTCCAGGTGGATGGGGATTAGCAGGAGCTCTTTATTGAAGATGTCCACCTAAAGAGGCAGGGATGGAGGTCAGGTAAGACAGCACAGGAATCCTGCTAATTGTTATGAGAGTTCTAAAGGAGGAGCAGGCAAGGAGCTAAGTGGAAGAACTCAACACCCAGCCCCTGGACCGTGAAGCAAGGCCCAGCATCTGGATGTCTGGATTCTTGGGCTTAAGGAGGAAAGCAAGACAGAGGAGGTGGTACAGAACAAACACTGGAGGGCCCAGGATAGGCCAGGTACTTTTTACACATTAAAGGTACAAGTGCTTAGTAGTAGGTTCAAGATCCTGGAGCCAGACTCTCAGGGTTCAAACTCAGCTCCTCCATGTACTAGCTTATGACCCAAGCAAGTTACTTAGTAACTCTATACCTCAATTCCTTTTTCTGTTAAGACTGAAAATAACAGTATCTACCCTCACCTGTTTGTCACACAGATTGAACTAATTAATATCCACAATACACTAAGAACAATGCATGGCACCTAACAGATGCTCAGTCAGTTAACACAACAATTCTGAAACAAAGTTCTCATGAGGAAACTGGTTTGGAATAGTAAAGCAGCTTGCTCAAGGTGAGAGAAGAGATGACAGAGGTGGAATTTAAACACAGGCATAGAGAAAGCCAAGTTCTTTCCGATGCATGTCACCCCACCTCTACAGGGAAACAGGAATTAAGAAATGCTAGAGGCAATGGCCCTACCTCACTATAGAAATTTCCTGGCCTTTGAACTGGAGGACAGGTAAACTAATCGGAATGGAGAAAAGAACTCTTTCCCACCCCACCAAACCTGCTGCCCTCCGCCTTAATTATATTCCCTAGTAACTTAGGCCAAAAACCTAGGCATCATCCTTGACTGCTATGTTTTCCTCATCTCTCATGTCCAATCCATCAGAAAGTCCTATTGGTTCTACCTGCAAGAGCTACCCTAAATAAAACTACTTCTATCAATATTTCCACATTGACCACTCTGGTCCAAGTTTCTCATCAGGACTTCTCAGCTACTCTGTTTAGTCTGCCTGCTTCCACTCTTGCCCCCTTTCCCTCTATCACCAAACAGGAGTTTAAAACATGAGTCACTTCCCAGATTGCTTGACGCTCTTCAATGGCTTCTTAGACCACAAAGAATAAAATCTACCCTGATTGACCTGCCCTCCACACCTCACAGGATCTACTCTCTGACCAAATTTTCTATGGTTTTTCCTTTGCTCACTCTGCTCCAACCACACAGGCAGCCACACGGGCCCTCTGATCATCAAATGTTCTTTCTTGCTCTGTGTCCCATGTTCCTGGTGTTCCCTTTGCTTAGTATACCCTTGCCCAGATGTGCACAGGGTTGGCTCCTCCTCACTCAAGTATCAGCTAAGAGAAGCCTTCCCAAACCACCCTATCTAAAGTACCCAGCCCCATGCTACCACATTACTGTTGTTTACAGCAAATTATCACCAGCTGTACTTTAACTGGCTTATTGATTCTCACCCCTAAAAGGCAATAAGTTTTCCTTATTTAATACTGTATTCTTAATGCCCAGAACAGTACCTGGCACACAAAAGACATTTAATAAATACTTGAAAGTCTGAATGAACAGGGTTGGGGAAAGGATTCATAGGAAACAGAACTCTTCTTTAGAGGCAAGGTGTTACATAAAATGTGAATTCATAACTCACGTTTTTGGTCCACCTTTTCACCCCATCATAACCTTTGGTACGGAGTTTATCATAGAAGAAACTGTTGAAGAAATGCACCTGTGCCAATGATACAAAAGAGCCAGGTGGAATCAACAGACCACAGGCCCTCCCGCCACGTGTCCTCTCCCCCGCCCATTCCATTTCATCACAGCTCTAAGGACTGGTTTCCACAAACTCCAGTCCAACTTACTAAAGGGAAAAAGCACAAACTGTTTTCAACCTCATCTTATAACTTCCCACCCTGATTTGTGGGGTTAGCCACTGGGGAAAAACACTACAGACTAGGGGAAAGGATTAGAATTGAAAAGTTTAGGACCAAGATTACAAATTTGAATTTAACAAATTACCTTCTACTACCACTCCCCAGAAAGAAAGACCCTCTTTGTGTAAAATGTAAGACATGAAAGAGACTGAAAAAGCTGCTTAAAACTTCCAAAGTTTTTCCAGGGACTGAAGTATCTGGTTAGGCCTACCTTTTCAGGGACTGTGTCCATGACCAGGTCTCCGTACATGTTCATCACCTGAGGAGAAGATGGGAGGCCACTTGCCACGGAGGGTGTGGCATGGGTACAGGGCTTCCCCACAGAGAGGGCCCCAAACACGTTGTTCCCCAAACCCCCTCTTGGGCCTGTTTCTCCACACCTCCTTACCTGGTCATTGAGCCAGTTCTGTCCATACAAAGTCCCCAGGTCATCCATAGTCAGCACATGCCGCTTATAGGTGACTCGGAAGCCCCTCACCATGGCATTGCCTGGCATCCGCTGGTATGACTGGATCAACTGCAGCACCAGGCCCTTCCTGGGTAGGCCAAGGGTTGAGTCATGCAAGAGATTGGGGTGGGGGCGGTGGCTTGGGCACAGAGTACCTTCTACTGCCTAGAATAAGAATCTAAAACTTTTTCTTTGGGTCATGGGTCCTTTTGAGGACTTGCTAAAGGCACACTCCCCTGTAAGAAGCACAGGAATACTTAGGTCCACGTGGTATTTCAGGGTCCCAGGTAAAGGCCCTCCCGGGTGGCTCACGGGGGCTTGGCACCTTGTCTGCAGATTCCTCCCCTTCAGTTCTAGCTTCCTCCTCCTCCCCGACTACATCCCTATGGGAGAAAAGGCAGCAGCATTCTCTCCCCATCTCTCAGGTCCCAGCCCTCTTCCAAAGGGCATCTCTTTCATGCCTCACCTGGAAGGTGCAGAGAACTCCTGCTGGAAAATGTCCTCTAGTTTCTCCACTACCTCATCTGTGCTGAGGGGGATGAGGCTGCCGTAAGTCTGAAGGAATTCATCCAAGATGCCTGAGTGGAGGGAGGAGAGAAAAGTGAGACTCCAGATCCCAATCTCACAGTCAGCTAAGAGGAAAGACGAGATCCTGAAGGGCTCCTTACTCTGCACACAGGTGACATGCTCCTCCCGCAGAGGGCTGTGCTGGCCAGCTTTCTCCCCAGGCCGCTCGGCCTCTTCTGCAGTGCCCACATCTGAGCCCTGAAAAAGCTCCTGGGCCACGTGGTCCCCGATGCTGCACACATTGCTGATGAGGATGCTGGCATCAGGGGGTGCCAGACTTCGCTCTCCTTCTGGCCCAAGTGGTCCCCCAAAGCCATTGGGCAGAGTACAAGAGAGGAGACCTGCAGCGCAGGGGAAATAGGGTGGAGGCAAGAAACTCACTCAGATCAAAGAACAATGGGAAGAGTAAATGAGGCACGCAAATTATAAGACCACGAGAAGGAGGAACTGAAACAAAATCTACCAGTACAAACACTAAAGAAGGAAAACCCTAAAGCATGAGACAATTATGTTCAAGAGGTTATAAGAGACAGAGAGGAAGAGTTATTACAGGCATACCTCAGAGATATTGCGGGTCTGCTTCCAGACCACTACAATAAAGCAAATATTGTAATAAGCTGAGTCACACAAATTTTGGGGTTTCCTGGTGCATATAAAACTTACCTTTACTATACTATAATTTATTAAGTGTGCAACATTATATCTAAAAAGCTAATTGAAAAATACTTTATTACACATGAAAAGATGCTCAACATCACTAATCATCAGAGAAATGCACATCAAAACTACAATGAGGTATCACCTCACATTGATCAGAATGGCCACCATCAAAAAGTCTACAAACGAGGACTTCCCTGGTAGTACAGTGGATAAGAATCCACCTGCCAACGTGATCCCTGGTCAGAGAAGAGTCCACATGACATAGAGCAACTAAGCCCGTGTGTCTAGACCCTGTGCTCCACAAGAGAAGCCACCACAATGAAGAAGAGCCCCCCACTCCTGACAACTAGAGAAAGCCCATGCACAGCAACAAAGACCCAGCACAGTCAAAAAATAAATAAACCACCTCTGTCTTCTTAAAAAGAAAAAAGTCTAGAAACAAGGCTGGAGAGGGTGTGGAGAAAAGGGAACCCTCCTACACTGTTGGTGGGAATGTAAGGTGGTAAAATCACTACAGAGAACAGTATGGAGGTTCCTTAACTAAAAACAGCAACTACCGGGTGACCCAGCAATCCCACTCCTGGGCATACATCTGGAGAAAACCCTAATCTGAAGATACCTGCACCGTGATGTTCACTGCAGCACTATTTATAACAGCCAAGACATGGAAACAATCTAAACGTTCATCAACGGATGAATGGATAAAGATGACGCGGCCTATGTAAACACTGGCATGTTACTCAGCCATAAAATAAAGAATGAAGAAAACTCCCATTTGCAGCAACATGAATAGACCTAGAGATTATCATACTAAGTGATGTCAGAAAGACACAAACCGCTATCACGCGTATGTGGAAACTGATTTTTAAAAAAAGATAAAATGAACTTATTTACAAATCAGAAACCAACTTATAGAAATATTGAAAACAAACTTATAGTTACCAAAGGAGAAATGTGGAGGGGAACGATAAATCAGGAGCTTGGGATGAACATATACACACTACTATATATAATATAGGACTTAGTATATATAGTACAGGGTATTCTACTCAATGTTCTCCGATAACCTGCATAAGAATCTAAAAAAGAATGAATATATGTATAATTGAATCACTTTGCTGTACACCTGAAACTAACACAACACTGTAAATCAACTGTATTCCAATAAAATAAAAATATTTTTAAAAACTTAATTGCTAAAAATGCTATCTTCTGAGCCTTCAGAGAGCAGTAATCTTTTCAGAGGTGGAGGCAATGAAATATTTCAAGAATTAACCAAAACGTGACACAGACATGCTACTGAGCAAATACTGTTGGAAAAATGGCACTGATAAGACTTGCTCTACTCAGTGTTGCCACAGACCATCAATTTGTAAAAAATGCAATGTCTCTGGAGTATAATAAAGTGAAGCGCAATGAAATGAGGTATGCCTGTACTCAAAAACAGAAGGAGAGCAAGAAAACATTAGGATTCAGAGAGATGTAAATTTCAAAGCTATTTCTCATAATGCCTAGCATACTAGCATAGTACCTGGCATACAGCAAAGACTCACTAAATACTCAAATAATTAATAAAGACAAAGCCTGATGTTGTTTAGTTGGGGTTCTCCGAAAGAGAAACATTCTGAGAGAGAATGTCACATACAACTGTCCAGGTGATGTACTCCTCTACCCAGAAAGATCCATCCCACCACTCTAAGAATGAGATGTACATGCATGGGGCACTTACCCTCAGAGGCCAAATGAAGAGAGTGTTCAAGCAGATATGGTTGGCTTTTCTAAACCATGATTCCCTCTCTCATCTATGCACAGGGCACCTACTTAGGAATCCTGTTTCCCAGCCTTGACTCTCTTCCCAGACTTAGTTCCTGCTCCGAGTGGGGCTTAAAACATTGCACAACTGTTCTGCAATCTCTCTCTCTGCCCTCCTACTTTCCTTAGACCCAGCTCTTATCACAGCAAGAGACTCCTGGTCTCCCAGGATCTTAGCCCTTTCCACCCTCTCCTCTGCCCCATTCCCACCTTACCAGAGTCAGGGCCCAGAGGAGACTTTGGAGTCCACCTTAATCCATCTTCCTCCATGGGGGCCCCAGAGGGCACTGGTGGAGACCCTCTCACCCCATCCTCAGCCATGAGAGCACCTAACAGACTCAGCCGGGGTGGAGCTGGTCCCCGGGGGGAGTCAAAACGACAGCAGGGGGATGGCACCTGTGGTGTCACAGCCCCTTCCCGGGGTGAAAGATGGTTCTTGGGGTGTGCGAGGTTCCGCCGCCGGCCCCGGTGGCGCCCCCAAAGCTTCCAGTGGAATGTCAGCGAGGTGCTTTTTGAGTAGAGCAGCATCCGGAAGGCTCTCATAGCTCTGCGACGGCGCTGTGAACAGGTTTTCCGATGAGTAGGGCGGGGAGGGCGAGGCCTCTGGGAAGCTCCCAGCTGACCCCATCTGGGGGGCAGCCTCCAAGCTGCCACTTCCTCCTCCTCATCTTCATCTTCGTCGTCCTCTTCTTCCTCCTCCTCTTCACTAGCTGAGGCATCAAAAGAGGGCCGAGGGACAGGGAGGCGTCTGGTTGGCACTGTGGTCCCTGACCCAGGGTCTGGCCCAAACCCTCCACCTGATTTGAGTCGGGGTTTGGGGGGTGGGGGCCAACGAAGACGCTCCCGCCTGGGACTTGAAAAAGCTGGGGCTATGCCGGGTCCAGGAGGCTCAGGCCCCCAAGACCCAGTCCCTTGTATAGTCTCTTTCATCTTCCAATAGCCTGGAAAACAAAAGTTGGAGTGTCAGAATCCAAACATCCTACACCCCAGATCCCACCTCTCTTTCTCAACATGCGTCTTCTGCAATCAGACACAAACTACTGAAAAAAGAGATTTCAAGCAGACATGACTGGCTTTTCTAAACCAGGACTCCTTTCCTTAGACCCAGGTCTTAACACAGCAAGAGACTCCTGCTCTCCCAGGATCTTAGCCCTCCCTAGCCCCTCCTCTGCCCACTCCTAACTTCAGATCTTCCTTATAGTTAACATGGTCCACAAGCTGCCCTTTAGAGTCTGTGCCACCATCTCTCTCCTGACCAGCTAGAAGCAAGGAAGAATGGCTAAGCAGCAGGCCTCAGGGCTCTTATTTCTCAGATCCCCACATCAAGCCTAGTATTTACAGGCTCCACTTCTCTACTTTAATACCACCAGGGGCTTCCCTGGTAGCTCAGACGGTAAAGAATCCGCCTACAATGCAGGAGACCTAGGTTCTACTCCTGAGTCAGGAAATTTCCTGGAGAAGGAAATGGCAACCCACTCCAGTATTCTTTTGCCTGGAGAATTCCATGAACAGAGGAGCCTGGCGGGCTACAGTCCATAGCAAAGAGTAGGACACGACTGAGCACTAACACAAGTCTATTGGCACAAGGGATATCCTAATTGAGAACTAATAAGGGAAATGGCTCAGCTCAGTATGGGAATACTGACATGGTACAGAGATATGTGAGAACACAACTTCCGCCGGGAATCCGTAAACGAGAGTGAGAAGAGTTCTCCATCACCGCGGAATGAATGGGGTGTGTGGGCATGTTCGGGTCGTCTCAGGAGGGAATGGGGATACGAGGGCTACGGTTCAGGTCATAGAATCTAATGAGAAGGGAAGGATTTTAGAGGAAACTGAAAGAGAACCGGATGGCGCTTAAGGAGCCGAGTCAAGGCGCGCTGAGACGGAACTCAGCCGAGCCAGGTTGGCCCAGCCCCCTTCCTGCTCCGTCCTGGGGACCCGAATGCGTCCCAGCACCGGTGTGGTCCTACAGGCTCGGGAGACTCCGCGTGGAAGGGCCTTATAAAGCCCCTTCGAGGGCCTCCTGGGCCCCCATTAGGTGGGAATGGGGTCCAGAAATGGGAGAGGCCGTGGCAGAGCTGGGGGGAGGGGAGGGGGCGTCCTCACCCAGAGCAGGGAAGCCGGGCGGACAGGCCCGAGGGCGGGCGTCTCCGGCCTCAGGCTTCCCGGCTCATCTCTCCGGCGGCGGCGGCCCCACGACTTCTGCTGTCTTCAGGCGCAGCCGTCTCAATTCAGGATTCCAACGCTTCTGGGCCGCGCGCCGCGCCGCCCCGCCGCGGCCGCCTCTTGCTCTGCTTCAGCCTCCACCTCCACCACCTCCCCCTCCTCCTTCCCCTCCCTCGAGCCCCAGGCCCACCGGCCGCGGTGGCGCACAATTAGTGCGTCACACCCGGCGAACAGCGCCGGCGGGGCCACCACGCGCCTAGCCCCGCCTACCCGAGAGCGCAGACGCCACGGGACCGCCCCGCCCACGAGCTCCACTCAGGGCTGCGCCTGCGCACACCCGCTGAACCCGAGCTGCGCCTGGCAGCCCTTCCATTAGTTCTTTTGCGCCTGCGTGTCCCGTGCCGCTCTTCCGCCCTCCGCCCGCGCGGTGTAGCCTGGTGTTCCACGCACCCCGGGGCCTGAACTGGGGGCCCTGACACGTGGGTGCAGTGAAGCGCGTCGGAAGAGGGCTGGGAGGTCCCGGTGCGTGGACGGGGCTGAGGCACAGCAGTGGGGGAAATGGATCCAAGGTCTTATTTATTCTTTATTTTTAAATTTTGGGCAGGGCTTGCGCAGAAAGGAGAGATCAGAGGAGTGAGTCAGGATCAGGACTGGGGCGTATGATTTAGCCAAGGCGACCCGGCCTGCCGGGCCACGATAGTGGACAGAGTGAAAGCAAAACTTGGGACCTGAAGAGTAATGGTGTGGTTGAAAGGGGGCCGTGGTCATCAGGCACCCTCTGCAGACCGGCGCCTAACAATTAACACCTCTGGAGATAGTGATGGAAACTGGAGTCCAGTAGATAGAGAGCGAAGTGAGGATGGGGCTTCTTGTGGGTGGAGAGGCAGAGGGTACCTAAAGAGAGGTGTGGTGTAAAGAACCAGGAGTTTGAGCGGAGGAAGAACTCGTGGACATTTGCCAACCGACAGGATGGTTGTCTCAAACCGCCGCTAGATGGTGGTGCTGTTCTGGAAGCATTCCAGTGGGACCCAAAGGAAGTCTAGACAAAGCCTGGCATTTCCCACCCCCACCCCTACCCGACTCCCTCAAGAATTTGGGGCTGGAGAATAAGAAGAAGCTATTCTACCTCTTTAATATCCGTGAATTCAAAGTCCTGGGGGTGAGGGTGGGAACAAGGGAGAGTCCTGAGCTGTCAAATCTGGGGGCAGAGGCAGGCCTCTGTTCCTGATTATTCCCTGTCCTTTGTCTAATCAGCTCTTGGCCATCTCCAAAGTGTACCCACCCTGGTCTTCCAAGCTCAGAACTACCTCTTACAACACAGTCACAGTTTCACAAGCCCCAGGAAGGTTCCATGTGGAGAGAGGCTAAGTTTGGCCCTTGCCCGAGGGATTATAACACTCAAGATATCCCCGTGGTGTAAATGGAAGACACCTGAGAAAGGGGAGAAAACAGATGCTCAGTGAAGCACAGCCATACAGATAATCTGATGTTTCCCCTCCCTTATCCAGCTCAACCTTATGTTTGTCTCCTGTAAGGACTACCGCATTCTGTCCATTCCTCACCTCCGCCTCTACACCCCAGCTTCCAAGCCCCTGCCATAGCTCCCCTCCTGTTGCCCCAGGTCAGGGATCTGCTCTCCTCATAACCACCCTGCACCGCCCACCCACCTCTCACCTGCGCTGTAGCAGCTGTTGTAGGCCCAGTCAGGGTTGGAGGGCATGCTTTGTATGCATCGGAATAGAGTCTCTTGCCTTCCTTGTCCCTCCCGAGATACCATCTGACCCATGGTGAAAGTCTCATCATGAAACAGGACCTGACAGGGAAGGGAGGGGATGCTGAATAAAGTGGGCTGGCGTGGCTCGGGTCTGGGCAGCCTCAGGAGCCCTGACAAAGGAGCCAAGGAATGAAGAAGGGCCCTCTAAGTGGGGTATGAATAGGGGTTAAACCTCAGTGCTGGGGTACAAGGCTTTGGGAAAACAGAACTCCAGGCCCTCAGGTGAGGCTCAGAGGATATTTGGGGTTACCTGGCTGTACAGCAGATAAACTCCAGCATCCCAGACTCGAACAACATATCCTTGGGCCTCCAAGCCTCGCCCACGCTGGAGAGCTGGTTGCCACATCACCTCTGTCACATCAGAGTCCTCTGGAGGCAAAGAATGTGGCAGTGAGGATTTCTGTGCACACTCAGACACTTATTCTCTAAGGTTCTCTTTGGCTGATGTGCCAGTCCCACACTTCCTAGATCTTGCCCCCGACCCCAAAGCCATAATTGGAAATAGTGCTCACCCTTGGAAGTGATGTTAATGGGAACAAGATGCAGAACTGAGCGCTTCTCTGGGGAGAGAGGGAGGAGATCTCAGCAGTTGCACGACTGTCAGCCCTCCGCCCTCGCCCTGGCTCAGGGTTGCAGTCTCTAGATCCCCCTGCTGTGGATCACCTCCCACCCCTGCTGCACCCCGGAGGCCTCACTCTTCTGTTTACGGGTGAGCACTGCTCTCCTTCTCCGGGATCTCTCCCCATTCTCCCGGCCTTCTGTGCCATCAGGGCTCTGCTTGTGGAAAGAGGGTCAGGATTAGGCTAAGATGCAAGGGTCCCAGGAAAGCCTTTCCCCACCCCCACCCCCCACCTCCCACCTGCCCCAGGAATGCCTCACATCTCTCCTGCACCTTTCCCCAGCAACCTGAGTCTGGGTACTGGCTCTCCTCCAGAATCTGTTAGGTATGAAAAGCATTAATCTTTAACAATTTCCTTTCCTGGAATGCTTGCTCCCTTGACCTCCAAACCCTGGGACCCTCTCTTGCACCCATTCCAAACTTTGCCGACCAAGCTGCTAGAACTGAGAGACCCAGAGACCACCCTGCCACGCATCCTTTTCTGCCAGACATGCTTCTCCCCTCACTCACCTGCTCCTGGAGATTCAGCCATGGATTCCCTTCCCGCTTCTCGGAGGGCCCTCCGTTCCTCTGCAGCCGGGTCACCTCTCTCCTTAAGGTCTGCAGCTCGGTTTGTTGGGTCAGCAGAACCATGGCACAAGCCACAGCCCCCAGAGCCGCCCCCCAACTCAACCAGAGGGCAACTGAGAGTGCTGGCTCTCGGACGGGTCCCCCCATGTCTCCCTGGGGCCCTTTGGGGCTTAGGAAGGAAGGAGATGAGGCAGGCATGAGCTGGGGACCCTGCCAACAGCTGTGGTCTCAGGAGTGGGATGGCAAGGAGGTGACGGGGAGGGTGGGGGTGCAGGCAGTGGTGCAGAAGGGAAGAAGGGCGTTACGCAAGGGAGTAATAAAAAGGAACTTGAGAATAAAAAGAAGGGAGGCGGGAAGCAAGCTGGGGCACTGCTGGTGCTCTTGGCACCCTGCTGCGGGGCCAGCACTATCCCGAGACCCCTCACCTCCTCCAGCCTCAGGAGAATTTGGTGTTAGTCTCTCTAGGAAGGACAGGGCTCCCAGTGACACCCAGGAGGAGCGGCCAGAGCGCAGGAACCCCGGGGCGGCCCCAGAAGTGGGGGAGGGAAGGTTGGCTGGCTCTGGGGCATGGTGCCAGGAGCCGGGATGGAGAGACATGCTGGGCAGCACCGAGGGTCAAAGGTGGAGAGTGGAAGACCCTCGCGCCTTGGCACAGGTGAGATCTCCGGGGCAGTCCGCTCACTGTGACTGAAGGTGGGCGAGGAGGGGAGGAGAGGGGGTTAGTGGGGAGGAGAACCAGGGTCGGGGAAGCAAGGAACTGGCTGAGTTCCGGGGTTAAGGCCAGGCCGGGCGTGTTGGAAGAAGGCCTGCACTACTCTCTGCTGAACTTGGCAAGCGGGACTT